>NW_027507718.1:422487199-424887199 GCF_037356315.1 Lithobates pipiens
CGGTCCTCCAAGTGCACGAATGGTTCCTGCACATATGGGAGTGGGGTTGGGGTTTGGGAGTGGGGTTTTACAGAGGATTTGGTAAGTATAGCCTTTTGGTTTACCCCTAGACAAAACAAGTAGATAACCCTTCTGAGTTTTTTTTTTTTTTTTGCCCTCTGCGTCCCATTACAGAGAATTCCCTTGATATCACATAGCCAAACAGGAAGATAGAGGAAATCTCTGCAAATTAAGATTTCCTTGGGAACACACAAGTCACCAGTACGACTGTCCCCATCAGGAGATTTCCCCTCTGATATTTTTCTGGGGACAGCCCAAAATTTGTGTTTTTTTTTTTTACTTTCAATGATAAAGGTAAAAAGGACTAAGAGTGGGTCAATCTCCCAAATGGGGGTAGAGGTAGCAATAAAAACTCACAGGTGTTATAATCCTTCTCCACTTTATCCAAAACAATACATAAAAAAAAAATTGATATTTGCCTTAAGTTACACTTTTAGGGTCCTTTCACACGGGGCGGATCAGTTCTGATCCGCCCCGTGGATATCCGTTTGCTCAGCGGGGATCACTCCGCCGATCCCCGCTGAGCAGGGAATTGACAGCTCCGTCTCTGCACACTGTGTGGGGACGGACCTGTCACAGCGCCGCTCTCCCCTATGGGAGATCGGATGACGACGGACCGCAGTGCCCGTCGTCATCCGATCCGCAGATGGATGGAAAAATTGCTTTTTCCTCCGTTACACTTTTTCGGATCGGAGCGGGTCGGATGTCAGCGGACATGTCACCGCTGACATCCGACGCTCCATAGAGCTCTATGGAGCACCCGTTCAGGTCCGCCTGAAAAACTGACAGGCGGGCCTGAACGGGACGTCAGTGTGAAAGAAGCCTTAATCTTCATGGTTCAAAAGTCATTCTGTTGCAGTATCTTTCTGCTTCCCCACAGTTTTTACCCCCATCTCAGCCCAGTAATTGACAAGTGATCTGAATAAATGTATAATAAAATATGGGCGGGATATAGGGAAATCTTAAAGCTGAACTCCAGGAAACTTGAAAACTATGACTTGCAGTGAGGTTGCGCAAGTTCTAACTCATAGTCTGCCAAATTCTCAGACAAGCCTACCTCTGCATGAAGGTGCACCTCCACTTTCCAGAGTGGGGGGATGTTTGTTAATTTTTTTTTTTGAACACTTTGACCTCAGATGGGTGAGAAAAGGGGAAGTTTAGCTCCCTCCTGCTTCCTCGGTTTCTCAACTCCAACTTTCCTTCTGTGGAGATCAGAGATGCTTACTTGCATGTCTACCTCTTTCCAGTGCATCAGTGATTCCCACACTTTTCTGTTGGGCCCCTATATAACTATTTTGTGGCCCTGTCCTTCAGCCTCTCTTCTGTACCTTGGGCATTCACCGAGGTGCAGGTCACTGTACTAATTTGGCTGCGTTTCACTTAATAAGGTTTTCTTAATAACCATGCACCTTTACACATCACAAAGTGTGCATTGGTTCATTCTAAAAGGGCAACAGATACTTTGTCATCCTAGAAGTTTTTTTTTAGATTGGAATTTTTTTTTATTTTTTTTCATATGATTGCATCAAAGCAAGCAGCCATACTACCTAGTTCAATTCAGTGTACTGTAGTGTGGACTGTAAGCATAGTTTAGAAAACACCTCTGTTTTATAACTTGCGTTTTCTCACAACGGAATTGTATTTCAGCAAAATATAACAAATTTGGAGCGAAGGATGACGGATCTTCATCTAAAGCAGCTCTGTTATCCGGTCCACCAGGAGTCGGCAAAACCACAACATCAGTGCTTGTGTGCGAGGTAAACGGTTTGTGCTTAGTCTTTTACAGACATCACCTTAAAGTGGTTGTAAACCTTCAGGCATTTCTTTTTATAAAAATAACACACATGCTATACTTGCTCTGTGCAATTGTTTTGCTCGGATCAATTCCAATCCTCTTCTTCTGGGGTCCCCTGCTGGCACTCCAGGCACCTTCTCTTCATCGGGTGGCCCCACATAAAGCTGCTTGTTTCCTCTGCTCGCTCGCTCCCAAGTCCTATGTCCATTGACACAGACAGGGACTTGGCCCTGCCCCCTACTCCCGTGTCACAGGATTTGATTGACAGCAGTGGAATCCAATGGCTCATGCTGCCATCAATCTGTCCAACGGGGAGAGAGATAGCGGCTGGAGCCACTGCGCTTATGCACATTGCTGGATCGAATAGGCTCAGGTTAAAAAAAGTGGGGGGGGGGGGGGCTGGGTTCTGGGAGGGAGCTGCAGCACAGAAGGTTTTCACCTTAATGCATATCATGCATTAAGACGAAAAAAACCTTAAGGCTTCAGAATCACTTTAATAATGTAATCTGCTGTATTCTGTGAGTTTTTGACGTTTGGGAATAAGAGTGGAATGTAGGTGTTGCAATCATTCTACATCACTCTCCTCCTGCTCTATTCAGTGCTGAGAGCTAATGGAAATACCTGCTACTTGCAGTTATGGAGGAGTGTGTGGCTTGCCCCATGTAATATGGCTGGGTCATTCAATGCAGTCACCCAGGGAGTCTATAGCCCTGTTTGAGCTGACTCCTAACTTACACAGGGCAGTGCTTTCTCTTGTGGCAGCTGAACAGAGTGGTGGAGGGAATGAAAGGGTGGTAATGGTTTGTGAAAGTCTACAATAAAAAGCTAACTTGTTGCTTTGGCCTCCATGGGGTTACTAAACCCACAATCGTAAAAATCAGTCTTTATATGCAGTAAAGCATGCTTGTTATACTCAATGTGGACCCTAAGGGGTTAGTCCTCTGCATTGTGTAAAAAGGCTGTTTGACTCCGTCTTCTCTGGTTCCCCCTCTTTCACTGTCCCCAATCCATCTGCTGATAGAACAGAGGCCAGGGGACAAGCTGCACGTGCTCAGTTTGGTGTGTATTGCTAGAGCATTTTTTTATTCTTGGGAGAGTGCATCTGATCAGCACAGGGCCAATCGGCACTGCCCAGACAGAGGATCGGGGTCCTGCAGCCTCATAGAACAGGCAGAGGAGAATGAAAGCTCCTACAAGCATTAACCAGGAACTGATAGAAGTAACAAGACTGCTATATACTGCTGATGAGAAAAGGTATTTAGCAGTTTATAGTTACAAAAATTGCATTTCCATGTTCTGTGTACTGTAGGAGACCAGATATAGTGAATGCAGGGTCCTGGGTTTAGTAACACTTTAAGTAGCATGAGCTGTCATTGTAATGTTTCTTATAATGTGTGGGATGGTGTGTTTGATCCCTCTGTGAATTAGGAGCTTGGCTACAGTTACGTGGAGCTAAATGCCAGTGACACCCGCAGCAAAAACAGCATGAAGGAAGTGGTGGCAGAATCGCTAAATAATACCAGCATCAAAGGATTTTATTCAGGTAAAGCATATTACTCTTTAGAATACACATGCTTTCATTTAGAGATTGTGTTAAAGTATAGCAATGGAAACTAGGCGTTAACCTTTGTCTGATCTGTGCTAGAGCGAGCATAGGTGGATTTTGATTGGATGCTTTGGATAGAGAGGGAGAGACTCTATAATCCGATGTGTAATGCCATGTACTGTTCTCTGACACTGTAAACTTCAGTTATCTGTCTTTTATCAGGAACAAGCAAGTCTGTAACGAGCAAGCATGTTCTGATCATGGATGAAGTGGACGGTATGGCAGGAAATGAAGACAGAGGGGGTGTACAGGCAAGTCTATTGCCCTGTTGTAGAGATTCCTGTCTTCAATGGGCACACTGTGTTTTTTGTTTTTATTTAAAAAAAAGTCTCCTTTAATGAAAACGAAAAAAAAACAAAAACCCTCAAATCTAGTAGCTGTACAGTGAACTCCAGTACATTACAATAAAGGAAAATGTCAATACCAATGTAGAACCAACCATGTATCCAGTATAGGGGAAATTCTGGCATACGCTATAGATACTACAATCCAGGCAGATATACTCAAACTACAATAATGCAAAGACCTACATACAGTCAGACATAAAATATATTCAGGGGTACTGTAAAACACACAATATTCACTATAGTACATGTACAGTATAGAAAGCTGTAAACTCATATGATCATCACTCAATTGGTAGCAGATTCATCATCCAGATAGAAACTTGATCTAACCACCGATCCCAACGCTTACGGTATTTAGCCAGGCAAGGTTAACAGTCACCGCCCTCATTCTTGTATTGTTAAAGGAGAGACCCCAAGCCATCAACATTCTAGTTATAAAAAGGGATTCCTGTAGGAAGATATGAAAACGTCTATCATTCTCCTGATTGGGAGTAAAACCAGTATATACTGTTTAGGGCATATGGTTAGTGGGGAACTCATGCGATCATGTAGAAACTGGACTACTGTGACCAATAACCTTGGATGATAGAGCACAATTATTTTAACATGCATTTAATTCTATATTGTAATATAAATTGATAAAATGAGCCATACTAGTGGAGTGCATATAGGACTGGTTTGTAATATAATGAAAGGCCCCTTTCACATGGGACGGATCCGTGATGATCCGCCCCATGAACATCCGCTTGCTCAGCGGGGATCGCTCCATTGATCCCAGCTGAGCCGGTGGATGACAGGGCGGTCCCTGCCCTGTCAGATCTTTGCTCTTCTCTATGGGGGATCAAATGAACATGGACCGTCTGTCCATCCAATCCACTCTGCAGACATTTAAAAAAGTAGAATTTTCCTCCGTCTGCAGAATCAGACCATAGCGGGGACGGATGATATCTGGTGCCATGGATGTTCATCCGCTGACACCCGCTATCGCATATATGTCTGTATTTCATCTGAAAACGGATGGATGAAATACGGACATAAGGTCCGCACGTGTGAAAGAGGCCTAAGTCTTATTGATTAGTGCCTCCCTGTGCTATACATTCACCTAGGACTATACAGCTATTACTTTGGTCTTATCACAATGTTACACATCTGATTTACATTACTTGTAGATGGCTGCTATTAAAGCCATATCAATAGCTGATCTTTTTAGTAGTAGTTATCTTGGATATTTTGCTTTACATAGTAGTGGTTTACCTGTATTGCACAAGCATTGCTTGCAGTTATTGGAATTTACCTTTAAAACACAATTGTATTTGAGTAGAATAGCTACAAACTGACCTTGCGCCTGTGTTTTTACCATTTTATGTGTTAGCAGCTGTGGTAATAATGTCTATTTTAAAGGACTTTAATGGTTAGGATGCAAATTTACCTGTTCTTTCCCTCTTACATCATGCACCAGCATTCTTTTTTTTTTTTTTTTCTTTTTCCTATAGCTATAAACAGATTTTATTACTCCCCCTGATCAAGGATTCTAAAATGATTGCAGGGGCAGCTGCTAAGTGTTCCTTTCTCATATTGCCCCAAAACTACATCCCCGAGACAGTGTGTAGGGAGGTTCTTGGAAGTCAAAACAGCAGCACTGCTTTACTGACAGAGAGGGGTTGTAAATATGTGGTATTCAGTATTCTAGCAGACAGAGCTGACAACCCTGCATAAGATATTTATGAACCGGTATGCAGCTAAATGTATGGTTTTCATCCTATCTTTTTTTTTTTTTTTTTCATTTCAGGAGTTAATCTCTTTGATCAAACAATCAAAGATCCCCATTATATGTATGTGTAATGATCGAAATCACCCTAAAATCCGGTCATTGGCTAACTATTGCTTTGACCTCCGCTTTCAGAGGCCCAGAGTGGAGCAGATTAAGGTCAGATTTCCACCTCCTTTTCCCTTGATCATGCATGAATTTTAAATCTGTTATATTTGAATCTGGTCGCCAGTATAACATTTGGAACTTATAATATTCAGGGGGCTATGATGTCTGTGGCATTCAAAGAAGGATTGAAGATTCCACCACCAGCTATGAATGAAATTATCCTTGGGGCCAACCAAGACATTCGGCAGGTGAGACTTTCTACAGAACAATTTTTATTTTTTATTTTTTTTATTTTCAGTAGCTAAAAGAATTTGGGTTTTGTATCTTTTTCCATAAGGTTCTTCATAACCTCAGTATGTGGAGTGCCAGTAATAAGGCCTTGACTTATGATGAAGCAAAGAATAATGCTAAGAATGCCAAAAAGGACATCAAAATAGTAAGTGAGATTTTAGGTTGCTTAGTTTCTGAGCTTGAACGGGTTTCAAATTGGTGATAGTTTGGTTGGGATAAAGTTTTCAGTTTTAGTGGTTATCTTCATTTGTAATTCATTTCTATACAAGTGGATAAATATTTTCAGCTTTGAAGAAATGCAATACTTTCTTTAACAGTGCTGTGCAGCTGAACACAAGGCAGGTAAAGCTACAGAGTGAACCTTAAGGACATGATCAGAATATCGGGCAAAAAATACTGCTTTTGAATCAATTGTACGATGATCTGATCATAAGTGCACCGCCTTTGTCCAAAATTTTCTAAATGGAGAAACATGCACATTTTTCTTGTACGATTTTCTTTTTAATCCGTACAATTTTTGTCTGAAAATACAATACAAATATATACCAATTTTTATTCTGTTGTACAAGAATTTTGGTACTTAAGTAACCCATTTGTTTTCAATGTGGAGACTAGCATGCCAAAAAAAAAATTTGTACGGTAATTTCATTGTGTGTACTACGCTTTAGAAAATCTTCACTAGTGATTCATTAATTGTAATTGTTTTCAGGGTCCTTTTGATGTTGTACGCAAGGTGTTTGGTTGTGATGGAGACAATTCCCACATGACGCTTATAGACAAGCTGGACCTTTTCTTTCATGACTACTCGATTGCACCTCTCTTTGTTCAGGAAAATTATATCCACATGAAGCCAGCTGCGTCAGGGTGAGGACTTTGGGTTGTTTTAAAATGTTCTCTATGCTATCCTGTAGTCTTATTATGGTTTTATCATTGTTTTTTTTTTTTTTAGTGGGAACCTGAAGAAACACTTACTACTGCTGAGCAAAACGGCTGATAGCATATGCGATGGTGACCTGGTAGACCGGGCTATCCGCAGTAAGCAGACCTGGAGTCTCCTGCCTACACAGGTAGAGTGACCGTGGCAGATCAGAATATCAATTGTGCACTTCTGTTCTACTGACATTAGTAACTGCCTTTTGTATATACATTTAATATGGTAATGAACTAGTTGCAATTGACTCTACATTCGTGATACAGTGCTTATCACTGTTGATATGGTGTCCATTTTATCTCAGTGTCCATGCTTGAACCTGTGGTGGCTTTTGGAAAATTAGTTAAAATATCATCCCTGATTTTGACACCTTCATGTATTGGTCACTTCTGCATTCTCTTTTACAAGAATAGTTAATGTCTCTTCTCTTTTGTGAAGGTGAAACAAGTATAGATAAGCTGTTCAGATACAGGTGTGCTTTTTCAAAACCATATTTTCTATTTCACGCCTAAGCCTTTTTGAGATCATCTCAAAGCCACCATTGCGGAAGGGAATCTATTTCTGACTCCGTAGAAAATCTTATTGGAAAACATTTTAGTTTTGTTCTGCATTGTACTAGCTTTACTATGTGTAATGCCGCGTACACACGATCAAACAAGCTGGTGGAAAAGTCCGGCAAACTGAAGTCCGCCAAACAATCCCCCCGTGTGTAGCCTCCGGCATACTTTTTTGACCCGAAAGTAGTTTTACACTCCAATCTTCCCGCCGGACTTGCAGTTCGGCGGACAATCCGGCCGTGTGTATGCCAGTCCGCCGTACTTTTGAAATGAGTGGACTTTTCCTGCCCGGAGAAAAGTCCGCTCATTTCGAACGGGTCTCCAGGTAGGCAGGGCCCGCGAATGAGGACGTCGCTGGCCCCGCCGCCTGGTATGGACTAAAAGGGCAACCCCAACGCCGAAAAAAATCGGCGTGGGGGTCCCCCCAGGTCCACATCAGACCCTTGTCCGAGCACGCTACCCGGCCGGCCAGGAAAGGGGGGGGACGAGCGAGCGGCCCCCCCTCCTGAGCCGTACCAGGCCGCGTGCCCTCAACATGGGGGGGCCTTGGGGAAGGGGGGACCGCGCGGCCCCCCCACCCCAAAGCACCTTGTCCCCATGTTGATGAGGACAAGGGCCTCTTCCCGACAACCCAGGCCGTTGGTTGTCGGGGTCTGCGGGCAGGGGGCTTATCGGAATCCGGGAGCTCCCTTTAATAAGGGGGCCCCGGATACCGGCCCCCCACCCTATGTGAATGAGTATGGGGTACAATGTACCCCTACCCATTCACCTGTAAAATAAAAGTACAAAAAAACACAACACACAAGATAAAATAGTTTATTGCACAGCTCCGGGGGACTTCCGTCTTCGGGGGTCTTCTCGCCGGACTCCTCCGCTATCTTCTTGTAGCTCTTTTGCTACCGTAGGAGCCCGGCTTTCTTCCTCGCCGTCGGCCTCTTCTTCCGACTTCGGGGGTCTTGTCCCCCTCTTCGGTTCTTCTGCCGGGCCACCGCGCCTTCTTCTAGCTCTTTTACAGGCGGTGGCCCAGTCTTCTCTCGCCGCCGCCTTCCGTTCTTCTGTTCTTCTTCCTCTTCAGATGTTGCCTCGCCGAATCCTCTGCTCACAATGACTGGGACCGGGCACGCGGCGACTTATATAGGGACAAGGGGCGGGGGTCTTCGGTGGATGTCACATGGGTTGATGTCACATGGTGACCCTTCCCCCTTAGGATGTCACAGTCCCGGAGGATGCTGGGACTGTCGGCATGTGACATCAACCCATGTGACATCCACCGAAGACCCTGCCCCTTGTCCCTATATAAGTCGCCGCGTGCCCGGTCCCCGTCATTATGAGCGGAGGACTCAGCGAGGCAACATCTGAAGAAGAAGAGAAGAACAGAAGACCGGGCCACCGCCTGTAAAAGAGCTAGAAGAAGGCGCGGTGGCCCGGCAGAAGAACCAAAGAGGGGGACAAGACCCCCGAAGTCGGAAGAAGAGGCCGGCGGCGAGGAAGAAAGCCGGGCTCCTCTGCTAGCAAAAGAGCTACAAGAAGATAGCGGAGGAGTCCGGCGAGAAGACCCCCGAAGACGGAAGACCCCCGGAGCTGTGCAATAAACTATTTTATCTTGTGTGTTGTATTTTTTTTTTGTACTTTTATTTTACAGGTGAATGGGTAGGGGTACATTGTACCCCATACTCATTCACATAGGGTGGGGGGCCGGTATCCGTGGCCCCCTTATTAAAGGGGGCTCCCAGATTCCGATAAGCCCCCCGCCCGCAGACCCCGACAACCAACGGCCAGGGTTGTCGGGAAGAGGCCCTTGTCCTCAACATGGGGACAAGGTGCTTTGGGGTGGGGGGGCCACGCGGCCCCCCCTTCCCCAAGGCCCCCACATGTTGAGGGCACGCGGCCTGGTACGGTTCAGGAGGGGGGGGGGCGCTCGCTCGCCCCCCCCCCTTTCCTGGCCAGCCGGGTAGCGTGCTCAGACAAGGGTCTGATGTGGACCTGGGGGGACCCCCACGCCGATTTTTTTTTTTCGGCGTTGGGGTTCCCCTTTAAGTCCATACCAGGCGGCGGGGCCAGCGACATCTCCTTCGCGGGCCCCGCCTACCTGGAGACGCGCTCGAAATGAGCGGACTTTCCTCCGTGTGTGTGGGCGAGTCCGTTCATTTCAAAAGTAGGGCGGATAGTACGGCGGACTTAGTACGCCGTATTAGTCCGCTGAAAAAGTGCCGTGTGTGGGCAAGTAGCCCGTTCGGAAAGTCCGACGTACAGTGGCGGGAAGTCCGCCAGACTAAGTACGTCGGACAGACGGCTACGTGTGTACGCGGCTTAAGACTTTATAAAATGGATTCCTGATTTAATTACATTTTTGGCAATAAAATTACTTAAACCCCCAGAACATTATATATTTTCTGAAAGCAGAGGCCCTGTAGAATAAAAAGGTGATAATTGCATGTTTTTGTGTCACGTGATGTTTGCGCAACTGTTTATTAAATGCACATTTTCGAAAAAAAATCTAATAAAATAAATTTTAGTGCAAAAACACATCATATAGTACCCATTTTTTGTTAAAATATAAAAGGCGAGGTTGCATCGAATAAATACCAAACATCACATGTCTTAAAATTGCGTGCGCCTGCGATATTGCCAAAAACTATGGTGCCCAAAAAGCGCCATAGGCGACGCTTTAAAAGTCTTTACAGCTCCTCGGTTTACAGTTAGTTGTGCTCATAAGTTTACACACCCTGGCAGAATTTGATTTCTTGGCCATTTTTCAGAGAATATGAATAACACAAAAACTTTTCTTTCACTCATGGTTAGTGTTGGGCTGAAGCAATTTATTATAAGTCAGCTGAGTTTATTTTTTAAAATCGTAATGACAAAAGAAACTACCCAAATTACCCTGATCAATAGTTTATATACCCCAGTTCTTAATACCGTGTATTGCCCCCTTTAACATGAATGACCGCTTAAAGTATGTTGTGGTATTTGTGGATGAGGCTATTTATCTTCTCAGATGGTAAAGCTGCCTATTCCTCTTGGCAAAAAGCCTCCAGTTCCTGTAAATTCTTGGGTTGACTTGCATGAACTGCACGTTTTGAGATCTCCCCAGTGGCTCAATGATATTGAGGTCAGGAGACTGAGATGGCCACTCCAGAAGCTTCACTTTAATCTGCTGTAGCCAATGATGGGTCAACTTTGTTTTGTGTTTTTTGGATCAT
Organism: Lithobates pipiens; assembly: GCF_037356315.1. Taxonomy (NCBI): domain Eukaryota; kingdom Metazoa; phylum Chordata; class Amphibia; order Anura; family Ranidae; genus Lithobates; species Lithobates pipiens. Next base: position 422,497,866 of record NW_027507718.1, read on the forward strand.
TGTCATGTTGGATATGCCCAAGTATGCCCCATGCGCAGCTTCCTGGCTGATAACTGTAAATGTTCCTAAAGTGTATTTTGATAATGTACTGTATTCATCTTGCCATCCATTTTGACCAACTTTCCTGTGTCTTTTGTATCTCACACATCCCTAAAACATCAGTGATCCACCTCCGTGTTTCACAGTAGGAATGGTGCACCTTTCATCATAGGCCTTGTTGACTCAAATGTAGCATTTATGGTTGTGGCCAAAAAGGTAACTTTTGGTCTTATCACTATAATTGACTTTGTGCCAGGAGGTTTGAGGCTTGTCTCTGTACTGTTTGGCATATTGTAAGCGGGATACTTTGTGGCATTTGCGTAGTAATGGCTTTCTTCTGGCGACTCAACCATGCAGCCCACCTTTCTTCAATTGCCTCCTTATTGTGCATCTTGAAACAGCACAGAGTCCTGTATTTCACCTAAAGTTATTTGTGGGTTTTTCTTTGCATCGTGAACAATTTTCCTGGCAGTTGTGGCTGAAATTTTAGTTAGTCTACCTGACCATGGTTTGGTTTCAACAGAACCCCTCATTTTCCACTTCTTGCTTAGCGTTTGAACACTGCTGATTGGCGTTCTTAATTCCTTGGATATCTTTTTATATTCCTTTCCTGTTTTATACAGTTCAACTACCTTTTCCCACAGATCCTTTGACAATTCTTTTGCTTTCCCCCATGACTCAGAATCCAGAAACATCAGTGCAGCACTGGATGAAATATGCAAGGGTCTGTCGGGAGTCCAGAAACCCATTGACCTTATATATACACACACTAATTACAAGCAAACAGATCACAGATGAGGATGGTTACCTTTAATAGCAATTCAAACCCCTTTGTGTCAACGTGTGTGTGTGTGTGTGTGTGTGTGTTATCAGGGCAAAATCACCAGGGTATATAAACTTTTGATCAGAGTCATTTGGGTAGTTTCTGTGTGATTTATGTTTTAAAAAGCGTAAACGCAGTTGATTGATAATAAATGGCTTCAGCCAGACACCAACCATGAATGAAATTATTATTTTTTTGTGTTATCATTCATATTCTCTTAAAAATGGCCAGGAAATCATAAATTCTGCCAGGGTATGTAAACTTATAAGCAGAACTGTAACTAGGAGCTCTTGTGCTAGAATTATTCTCACTCTGACGTTCGTAGCAATCTGTCACGTGTGGTGTGACCGTAGTTTACATACTTGTGCACACCCTGGGCTTGCGTTTGCACAGGTGTGTGGAGCAACAGGAGTTTGGCAATTTTACATTTTAATATATTTTATTTATTTATATATTAACTTTTTTCTTATGTATTTTTACTTGCTATCACAAGGGGGTTCATAAACCCCTATGTGATAGCATTGTGCAGGTGACTGGTACTCTTTATAGAGACAGGGGTCTAATGGACCCCAATGTCTCCCCTGCACTTCACACCATCTAACCAAGCACAGATCGGCTTGGTTAGATGTGTCTCCTAGCTGTAATGGCCATGCAATGGTGCATCTGAAACCGGAAGAAACATCACTTCCGGGTTTCATTCTTTGCATGTGAGATTGAGACATGGCTTTGCCTTGGTCTTACAGCAGTATCTCTCCCCTAGCTGGGGGCTGTGTTCCCAGGATCTTACCGAAAACCTGGTAATCACAGGAGATGGGGGGGAGGCACCCCGCTGCTGGGTCTGTGAAAGTGATTGCAGCTATGGAAAGCTAACTGTTGCATCGCTTTCACTTTGAAGCCAGGAGCTGGCTGAATGAAACCCACACAAGCTGGCTGCTACTGCAGCCATCAGCTTGTGATTAAAGGTTCACTCTTTGGACATATGCAGTACGTCCAAAGAGCTAAGCTGGCTATAGCAGAAGGAGATACAGTTTAAACAAAACCCATATGGAGTAATATGGACACTGACATTGTTCACCTCCTGAAAATACTTTCTGAATCTGACTTAAAAGTTTGGATATCCTGATTTCTAACATTTGCTGTGGTGTGGCTTGGCTTGACATGCTTACACAGTCATTTTATAGTTGGTGGCTTGGGAAGTTTTGAACGCAATAAACCAGTATGACAGCCAAGTTACTATTTTTGGAAGTGGCAGCCTCCGTTTCTTTCTCTGTATGGGTTGCTTTTAAGTTCCACGTGTCTCATAGTTCTGTGTGTATTCATTTATCTCTGCTGATTGCAACTGATCAAACCAGTCTGGTGTATTGCAAACCAGAGTAACACATTGGTCTCTATGGAATAAAGTCCAAAGTTCCTCATTAGGGAAGCAAAACATTCATATGATTAGGTTGTGATGGAAGTAGCGTTCAAGACCTGTGTGCCCATAGAAGTACTAACATCAGTGGGACATCATAACAGCCAAGCAATTTCTATATATTCAAAAGTAGAACTGCATTAGTAGCCTCCATATTTCCCTGGTGATGGAGAACACATTCAGTAAGCAGCTAGTATATATCTGACATTGTCCAGAACATGGACAACGTTTCATCCTTTTGAGGTGTGTGACGCTGCTATTTTTTTTTCTTTTTAGGCCATCTATGCCAGTGTCCTGCCTGGGGAATTGATGAGGGGTTACATGTCTCAACCTCCACATTTTCCTAGCTGGCTTGGGAAATATTCTTCTACTGGAAAACACGATCGTATTATACAGGAGTTGGCTATGCACACGTCTTTAAGGTAAAACTGTTCTACTTCTCTGGACTCCAATAGCTGATTATTTAATGCTGAAGCTTAATCTGCTTATATTTTCCTGGCCCCCTCTCATTTCAATATGCCAATGAAATAAAAAAAACACAAAAAAACTCAATTTTCATGACATGCCTTACTTTAGATCAAGTGAAATCATTACTAGGTTTTTGTGCTTCTCTATGCAATGCAGGCAGATGGGAGAGGCCAGCAGCGTGCTGTACATAGCTTCCTGGAAACCATTAGACCACCCTGCTTCAGTATTTTTCCTTAGCCTTAATGGAAAGCAGTGGTCGGGCTCTTCGGAATAATTAAAATGCCCTGATGGGTGGTTGTGAGTTGGGAGCAGTTGGAGTTTCGAGGTAGACTGTAATTACATGCAGACCACCACCCTAGCCTCCATTATTTAATTTTCAATGGTATTTATTAAAGTTTTCACAATACAGGATAATGACCTCAGCATCATGTTTAACAGTGTACAGTATTCATAGTCCTTCACATACATAGTATAGGTTTGAACAATATATCTCTTGTTCCTTTAAGGCTATTTATCAAAGGTTCTGGTAACGCCTTTGCCTGATGATCTACTTTTATCAATTATGGTTTGAATGATTTCTCCATCTTGCACATTGCACTATGCTCTGTAGCCTTATGGCAACTTCATAATGTAGGTCTCAGAGTATGCCCCCCCACACCAGGAGACACCTGCCCCCCAGGTCCCCCAAGTTATGCAGGGGCGCTCTCCTGACCCCACAACGCCAGGGTCCTACAGAAGGGAAGGGGGATAGATGATGGGAGGAAGAAAAGATGGAATTGGAGGGAATAGGAAACAGGAATTGGGGGGGACTCCTTGTCATGTCATTTAAGAAGGATCCTGGTTAGTAATTGTCCGGGGGTCATTTGTTAAGTATCTGATCCATGGGTCCCATATTTTATTAAACAACTTCATTTTATCCTGCGTAATTGCTGTTAATCTTTCATTTGGCATAAGCCAGGACATTTTGTGTTTAAGTTGGTCAAATGGCGGGGCTGCAGACCTCCCGTTTCTTGCTATTGTGATTTTAGCTGATATGATCGTGAGGAGCCTTTTGAATTTTTAAGGCTTCTGCTACTCAGGAGTGCGTGCTTTGCGGATTTGGCCAGGTTGATCTGGGAGAGAGTGTAATATGAAGTTGTAGACCCTGATCAAAAATCCTTGTGACATGTCCGCCATATATGTTATGCCGTTCCCACATGGCCGCAGCCCCGAAAGCACACTGGAGTAGCCCCGGGCACAAAAGTGGTCAGTCTAGCCGGTACCATATACCACCTTAATAAAACCTTATAGTTTGCTAGAGGCTGCCATTGCTATCGAGTGCCATTCCTCGAGATCCAGAGTTTCTTGTAAGTCCTGTTCCCATTGGATCATGTAGATCAATTTTACTGAGACATATGTCAAAATCGTGTATATTGCTGATATGTGACCCCTAAATTTATCATATTGACGACACGTGTTCCATGAGTCATTGTTGCTAGGTCTCCCTTTCGTGCTAGAGTTTGCATATAGTGGTGTATTTGGATGAATCTATAGTGTTCAGAGTTTGGTAGTTATTTGTCTATCAGTAACCTTTTGGATAGCATACCTTTATGATCACAAAGATCTGCTATCCGTATGAAGCCCTTGTTGGACCACCACTCAAATGGGGGGGCATGCCCCCTGGGTTGAATTCTCTATTTATCAAGAGGGGTGCATGCGGGTTGTGTGGCGACATAATATGGCTGGTCTCTCTTTCATCGGTAGCCACATAATATGGGAAATTGGCTTGGGGTGACAGGAAAAAGATTCCATGGTCATCCATACTGCTTGGGGTTGTTGGGAGTGGAACTTAGTGAGCTGGGCCACATAGAAGTATTTTTGCAGATTGGGCAGTCCAAGACCCTCCTTTTGTTTTGGTGTAAACCAGGGCTTGACAGATTTGCTTGGAATCTAGGAGCCAGCTAAAAAAAGTTAGGAGTCAGGTCGGTAACGGCGATCCAGACCTGTCCCTGGCCTGACATGGAGACGAGTGAGGGGACGATAGCGCGTCTGGCGCCCCCCTCCAAGTCATTGCCCATAGCTCTTAGAGGGACTTTTTATTTTTTTCAAATGACATTTTTTTTTAAATTGCATTTTAGTGTAAATATTAGATCTGTCGTCTCTCTGACCCCAGATCTCATATTTAAGAGGACCTGTCATGCTTTTTTCTATTACAAGGGATTTTTACATTTCTTGTAATAGGAATAAAAGTGACACATTTTTTTTTTTTTTTTAAAGAACAGTGAAAACATTAAAAATAAAAGTTAAAATAAATAAGAAATGTTTTAATCGCGCCCTGTGCCGCCAAGCTTGCGCACAGTTGCACCCGCATATGAAAGTGGTGTTCAAACCACACGTGAGGTATCGCTGTGATCGGTAGAGTGAGAGCAATAATTCTAGCCCTAGATGCTCCTCTGTAACTCAAAACATGCAACATGTAGAATTTTTTTAAACGTGGCCTATGGAGATTTTAAAGGGTAAATGTTTGTCGCCATTCCGAGAGTGGATGCAATTTTGAAGCGTGACCTGTTGGGTATCAATTTACTCGGCGTAACGTTATCTTTCACAATATAAAAAAAAATTGGGCTAACTTTACTGTTGTCTTATTTTTTTAATTAAATGATTTTTCCCAAAAAAAGTGCGCTTGTAAGACCGCTGCGCAAATACAGTGTGACAGACAGTATTGCAACGACCGTCATTTTATTCTCTATGGTGTTAGAATAAAAAGTAATCTTTAGGGGTTCTAAGTAAAGGGAAGGAGATGGGCGGGCAGTGAAAACAGGCAGGGGAAGCTCCATTAGCATTGCTGGTTGTCATACCAACGACCACCACAAGAGGGCGCCAGATTCCAGAAGGAAGAATAGAACCGCAGAAGGCCTCAAAGCTGTGGCCTCAATTGCGGCCCAGCGCGATCACACCGGGGGGGGGGGGGGTGCACGGAGACAGGATACCCCCCAGCTGTGCTGCGCCAGGTCACTAATTCTAGTTGCGTTTGTCGAGCCCTGGTGTAAACAATGTACCTTTTGTTCACCCTGGTCCTCTTGTCTCTCCCATATAAAGTTGAGAATCTTCTTTTGTAATGCCATCAGGTGAGATCTGACTAGTTCCATGGGTATAGTGCAAAACAAGTACAAGATTTATGGAAGAATATTCATTTTTATTGAGTGTAATCTGCCGAACCACAATGCAGGATGGATTTGCCATCTGGCTAGGTCCCCTGTCAGATGCTCAAACAGAGCACAGTAATTGTGTGATTGTGTGTGTATATAGGGTTTGTATGGAAGGGGTCAGTCATATTCCTTAGTAAGGAAGAGCTGCTGGCTCCCATTGAAATGGATATGATTGTCTGAGCTCTTAGTGGAGCTCTGTAGAGAGAGATTCAGCTAGCCTCCATTATTAAGAGAACTGAAATCCAATATATGAATGATGCTGCCAGGGCCAATCGGGCTCGAGTGGTTAAAGCTAGAAGATGCTGGACTTCCTCCAGCCAGGGAATGAGGTGGACTTTATCTGATTCTGTGCAATTTGTTTGAGAATCCACCAGTATGCAGTGCATTTAGAGTAAGCAATATCAGTACAGGAGTGGAGCCCGTGCAAGACTGAAGTATAGGCTGTAAAGAATGAATTTATACATTCAGTGGGAACACATGCAGAGAACATTGACTTTGGTCAGCACTCTGTATCAATTTTGGGTGTTTTTAAAGTGGTTCTAAAGTCCAATATTTTATTTTTATTTTTTTACCTGCATTAAGGTAAAAAAAAACATACCTGAGTGGATAAGTATAACCTTGTTTTTATTCAAGGGGGAAAAAAAATAGCCTTTATAACCACTTTAAGATACATTTTGTATGGCAAGAAAATCATTAGAGCTCTGTCTCCAGTCCGATAAATCAGCAAGCGAGGGGATAGTGTTTCTTTTCAGCCTCTGGCTGGATCCATAAATAAAAGTATGTCTGTGTGGTCCATAAACCAATACCCAGCTGAAATCACGCATTCATTTAAAAAACAAAAAACCTTAATGTGTACAATACATCAACGGGCACCTTTTTCTGGGAGGGGGCTGTAAGAGGTGTTTTTATTTTGATTGTGCACTAGATTGGGGGTGATTTACTAAAACTGAAGCAGCTGTGCATAGTAGCCAATATGTTTTTTTTTTTTTTCTTTCTTCAGCTTGGTCAGGTAAGCTTGGTTTCCATGCACAGCTGCCCAGATTCTGTCTGTTCTAGTATTGGTAAATTCCCCTCAAAATTGACAATATATTCATACTTAATCTTTTTTATGATTAGAACACGGGCAAGTAAGGGTGCTTTGAATCTGGATTACCTGTACTACATGAGGGACAGACTAGTGCAGCCACTGATAACCCAGGGCTCAGATGGTGTGCAGGAAGTTGTGGACCTAATGGACGCCTACTACTTAATGAAGGAGGACTTTGATAACATTATGGAGATTTGCAGCTGGGGAGGAAAACCAAGCCCTTTCTCCAAAGTTGACTCCAAGGTAAGAATTTGTGTTAACAGGAAATGAGCAGATTAATCATGTTTTTATATAATTGTGTGTAACCCTGATAATTTTGGAGCATATATAAAAAGAACATCTTGAGAAAATGCTTGCATGTTGGTTTGGCAAAGTGCAGGCTACCATAGTACACCTTGTCTCAGGGCTCTGAATACACTAAACAAAAATGTAATTCCTGGGGCTTAGCTGTTGCAGTCCAGTGCACATGCAGTAGCTGTCCACGGGATTTAATAATCTATCCTTTCTCAGCTGCAATTGGCTGGAGATATCCAGCCCTGGGTTTACTCTGATTTGGTGGATTCAGAATGTGTGAGCTGTTCTATTCACAAATAACTTGACTAAACCATCTTGCCAAATTTCTATAATGGTAACTGCAATAGCCTCAAAGTAGTGGAAACCCTGGGGTTGATTTACTAGAACTTGAGAGTGCAAAATCTGGTGCAGCTCTGCATAGAAACCAATCCGCTTCCAGGTCTTAAGCTGGTTGGCTACCATACATAGCTGCACCAGATTTTGCACTCTCACGTTTTAGTAAATCAACCCCCGTCTTGCACACTACTCGACCTAAAGCTTTTGATATCTTTATTGAATTTAAAATCTAAAATCTATGCTTATTAAAGCTTCAAGATTTTTCAGACCCTTTGATAGTGTTTTTTTTTTTTTATATACCATACGCGGGTCACACCTTTTTAGTTTAGCTGCTTGCTTTATAGGTGCTTTTAAATGGTACACACATGAGAATATGTTACTAGACTAATTTCCACTTCTGCCCCAGGTGAAAAGCGCTTTCACGCGCAGCTACAACAAAGAGGCTCATCTTACCCCTTACTCTCTGCAAATGGTAAAAGCCACTAAACGAGAAACGTCCTCAACGCCTGATATGGAGTATAGTGAGGAAGTGAATAATGAAGACAATCCAGTTCAAGAAAATGAAGATGATGTAGGCGTAGATGCCATGATCAAGGTAACTCATCAATTCATCTCTCCAGTATTAATAGTCCTGTTTTTTTTGTCTTTTCCTTTAGTGAGGATGTCACCAGTGTTTTTGTATGGATTTGTTGGTGACAGCTGATACAACAGAGGATCAGTTAAGACTGAGTTCCGCAGATTGTCTCCTATGTAGTAGAGTTTCCCCTTGTAGAGGGAAAAGTGGAACAAAGCCAGCCATATGTGCTACAGTGCTTATGTGCTAATAAGTGACCGGGGGGGGGGGGGGGGGGCAACAGAGAGATGATCCCCATCGGTCTTTTACTACATCACTGTCCAGTCAGCAATTTTATGGTTTCAAACTGATGTAAGATGAAATTTTGTTTTTGTTTTGTTTTTTTGCTGTGAGTGGTTGATGCTGTTCCTGGTCCCTATACCTGCTCAGTTCTGGAAATTAAGGAAATTGCAATCTTAATGGATATTGAAAACTTGGTAAAATGAGAATTATACTGTGAATAATTATCACATTTTATACTAATTGTTACATAGAGGTGCTTTTTTTTAATTTAATAATTATTAAATAAAAAATTTAAATCCTAGAGCGAAAGTAGCTGATAATTAAAAAAAACAAACATTGATTTTTGCTTTGAGTACTCTTGTGTTATGTCTTCTATACCCTACGCTTACTCAGTGTTTTACAGTACAGGGATACTAATAATGTTTATTAAAGCCTTCATCCTTCTGTACTAAATTAATAATCTGCAATGGCCTTCAGCGATGTGTGGGTCTTTAATAATTCTCATATTAAAATAACAGGGCCTTAACCCCCTAGGTCTAGGAAATCAAATGTTTTATTTTGCTATTGAATTTGGAAGCAAGATAAGGCATAGCTATATCTGGCACAAGACTCTGAGGTCTAAGTAGTGATGCATAAAATATACCAACCCTTGGCAACTAGATAAATCATATTTTGTTACAAGATGACTGTGGGGTTACTGTGTATCACAGATTTTTGCTGTGTTACTCAATAGAATTTTCTTGTAAGAGTAAAGGCCCATACACACAAACTGACTTTTTGACAACAAACATGCAAATTTGCTGTGTTAAGGCAACATCTGACCGTGCGTACGCTCAATCGGACAAACTTTTTAGTTTTTCTTCGGACAAGTTTGCTCTGCAAACAGACAAACTTTTCGGCAACAGAAGTCTGATAGGACTTTAGTCCAAAGCACAAACGCGTATGCTCGGAACCAATGCAAAAGATCAGACAACAATACAGAGTGATTGGTGAAGTTGGCTGAAAGTCCTGCCGTGCGTATGCTTAACAAGTTCACGGCCAATGCCCTTTGTACAGAAATCCACAGGAACGTTTGTTTAAAGTCCGATCGTGTATATGATGCTTAACACAGCAAGGTTCCTACCTCCAGCAAGTAGACCTGTCCTACTATTAGCCCCCCCCCCCCCCCCCCCCCCCCTAAAAGTTGTAATAGGGTTAGTAGAAGAGATTGCCTTTTTTAACTGCCATTCATTGTAGAGTAGATTGCAATACCGGCTAGCAATGTACATTATCTTAATGTATATGTAAATATGTGTAAACACATTTCAGCATCACATTTGCAGGCTGTTCTTTCCGTTCAATAGCTCTGCGCAATAACTGTGCTTTATTGTATATAGTATCTCCCAAAAGTGAAGTACACCCTCACATTTTTATAAATATTTTATTATATATTTTCATGTGACAACACTGAAGAAATGGCACTTTGCTACAATGTAAAGTAGTGAGTGTACAGCTTGTATAACAGTGTAAATTTGCTGTCCCCTCAAAATAACTCAACACACAGTCATTAATGTATTTTCTCGCATGTCAAGATAGTCTTTGTATGTTTTGTATCTCATGTATTATAGCTAGACTCTTTGCTTCTCACTTGTCATCTTCACGTCTGTTGACAACTTGTAACCAATCGCCTGATTTCAATTGAACACATTGTTGATTGGAGAGGAGCAGTAGTCATGTGATGGTCTCTTATATATAAATGTTCACATTTTTCAACATTAATGTGTGCTGTGAACAAGGCTTATTGCCAAAACTAGTCTACTGCCAACTGTACTCACTGTGAAGGCTTTACAATAAATACGCTTGATGTTATGGAGTTGCCAGCTGCTTCTTTTTCTTCATGACCACACAGCCATTAATATCTAAACCGCTGGCAGCAAAAGTGAGCACACCCTTGAGCGAAAATGTCCAAATTGGGACCAATTAGCCATTTCCCCTCTCCGGTGTCATGCGACTCGTTAGTGTTACAAGGTCTCCGGTGTGAATGGGGAGCAAGTGTGTTTAATTTGGTGTTATCGCTCTCACTCTCTTACTGGTCACTGGAAGTTTAACATGGCACCTCATTGCAAAGAACTCTGGGGATCTGAAAAAAAGTTTTTTTGCTCTATGTAAAGATGGCCTAGGCTATAAGAAGATTGCCAAGACCCTGAAACTGAGCTACAGCATGGTGGCCAAGACCATACAGTGGTTTAACAGGACGGATTCCACTCAGAACGGGCCCGCCAGGGTCAACCAAAGAAGTTAAGCGCACATGCTCAGCGTCATATCCAGAGGTTGTCTTCGGGAAATAGACGTATGAGTGCTGCCAGCATTGCTGCAGAGGTTGAAGGGGTGGGGGTCAGCTTGTCAGTGCTCAGACCATACCGCCACACACTGCATCAAATTGGTGTGCATGACTATCTTCTCAGAAGGAAGCCTCTTCTAAAGATGATGCACAAAGCCCACAAGCAGACTAAGGACATGGATTACTGGAACCATGTCCTGTGGTATGATGAGATCAAGATAAACTTATTTGGTTCAGATGGTGTCAAGCGTGTGTGGCAGCAACCAGGTGAGGAGTACAAAGACAAATGTCTTGCCTACAGTCAAGTTTGGAGGTGGGAGTGTCATAGTCTGGGACTGCATGAGTGCTGCCGACACTGGGACGCTACAGTTCATTGAGGGAACCATGAATGCAAACATGTACTGTGACATACTGAAACAGAGCATGATCCCCTTCCTCCCTTCGGAGACTGGCCTGCAGGGTAGTATTCCAACATAACGACCCCAAACACACCTCCAAGATGACCACTGCCTTGCTAAAGAAGCTGAGGGTAAAGGTGGTGGACTGGCCAAGCATGTCTCCAGATCTAAACCCTATTGAGCATCTGTGGGGCATCCCCAAATGGAAGGTGGAGGAGCACAAGGTGTCTAACATCCACTAGCTTTGTGATGTCGTCATGGAAGAGGACTCCAGTAACAACCTGTAAAGCTCTATTGAACTCCATGCCCAAGAGGGTTAAGGCAGTGCTGGAAAATATTGGTGGCCACACAAAATATTGACACTTTGGGCCCAATTTGGACATTTTCACTTAGGGATGTACTCACTTTCTCAAATCGCCTTTCAGGACAACCCCGGGGAGAGTGCAACTCCACCTTCTTCTCAGTAAACACATGCCCACTTTAAAAACACCTCCTCTTCCCCCATAGCTTCAGTTATTGTGTTTCCTCCATGGGGGAAGCATGTGCCTGGAACCAGGGGGAAGCTACACTCTCTCCGGGGGAGTAAAGGCTTACCTTGCGGTGTTTGTTGTTTCTTTGGCCCCCAGCAGCATCTCCAGTGGGAGAGGGCTCCTGGTCCCGCCATCTCACGGGAGTGAGGACCCTCAGAGTGCCGGCGTTGTGTGTCCGCTGGACAAGCATAGGGAGGGCTTTGCTGCTGGCGGAGGTCGTGCGGGTCAGCGGCGGGGCTCTCTTCTCGGCGCCGGGTCCTGGGCGGCGTCCGCATTGTTTCCGGTGACGCGTGGGCGCTCTGAGGGGGTGTGGTGCCGTGGTTCAAGCGCCTGGAACGCAGGGACCGTGGGGCGGGTCAGGTGACCGCGTGCTTCCGGCCGGGAAAATTCAAATGGATGGCGGAACTGAATGATAAGAAGCTGTCTCTCGGTGGAATGGAGGAGTGTAAGTCAGCAATGGCAGAGGCAGGCACCCCTAGCACCGGTCCAGCCCAGGTATGTACCCATTCATCAGGCGTCACAGCAGTTCCTGCACCTGGCTTTGAATTTGGGGAGTTCGGTGTGGCACCTCCAGTTCAGGGCTCTGCCATTCGGACTCTCGTCCTCTCCCAGAGTCTTTACAAAGATTATGGCAGAGGCTCTGGAGCCCCTGAAATTAAAGGGGATTTCAGTTGTCCCTTATCTGGACGACCTTTTGTTTTTTGCGGACTCCAGGGAGCAGGTCCTAGTCAATCTCCAGACGTCCCAGTCTCACCTCGAGGACCTGGGGTGGCTTCTGAATCTGGAGAAGTCAAACCTGGTCCCCTCACAGGAGATTACATTTTTGTGGTATACAATAGACTCGGTTCTCCAGAAAGTGTTAGTGCTGCGGGAGAAGCAGGAAAAGTTGCAGCTAGCTGTAAAACAGATACAAGACAACCAGGCAGTCTCGGTCAGGACGGCTATGGCAGTTCTGAGTCTGCTTATGGCAGCAATCCCGGCTATTCAATGGGCCAGGTTCCATTCCAGACCCCTTCAGAGGGAGATTCTGTCAAGCTGGTCCTATCAGGATCCTCTGGAGAAGCAGTTAAGGATCTCATCAAGGACGAAAAGGGCTCTCTGGTGGTGGAGAGACCAAGCAAATCTTTCAAGGGGCCTGGCGTGGACTTTTCCCATGGACAAGTGACTGACAACAGACGCAAGTGCCTGGGGCTGGGGGGCCCACCTGGACGGTCAAACATCCCAGGGGGTCTGGTCCAAGCAGGAAGCCCAAAGATCGTCCAACTGTAGGGAGCTGAAGGCGATCTTTCTGGGTTTAGTGGCCTTTCAGCACATTTTGAGAGGTCACCATGTCCAGGTGTTAGCAGATAACACAACGGCGGTAACCTACGTAATCCACTGCAGTTTCCTGGGCTGAAAGGGCCAGTGCGACACCTGAACAGATCTGCAAGGCTGCCACTTGGTCCAGTTATTCGACATTTCTCCGGCACTACTGGTTAGATCTACTGTCTGCGGCAGATCAGGCCTTCGGCAGGAAGGTACTGCAGGCAGTAGTCCCACCCTAGGGTAAGTTTCTCGGTTATCCTCTCCGGGGTTGTCCTGAAAGGCGATTTGAGAAAAACTGAGTTAGACTTACCAGTGACGGTATTTCTAAGAGCCTTTCAGGACAACCGTTCCTTCCCTCCCTAGGTTATTCTTAGTAAGTGTATTAAGTTCTACCATGGTGGTGTGCTTTCTGTGCTTTGTTTTCCAGTGTCGGAAAGCCACAATAACTGAAGCCATGGGGAAAGAGGAGGTGTTTTTAAAGTGGGCATGTGTTTCCTGAAAAGGTGGAGCCACACTCTCTCCAGGGTTGTCCTGAAAGGCTCTTAGAATTACCGTCACCGGTAAGTCTAACTCCGTTTTTTGTTGCTAGTGGTTTGGACATTAATGGCTGTGTCAAAAAATATTACGCTACTGGGTTGAAGAGAAAAATAAAGTACCTTCGGCCTATCAATTCTACAAAGGCAACTATGAAATTGAGGCAACCTTGGACTTGCGTGGTACGGTATAGACTTACAATGCTCAAACATGCTGTGTGCTGAGTTGTTTTGAGGGGACAGCAAATTTACACTGTTATACAAGCTACACACTCACTTCTTTACATTGTAGCAAAGTGTTATTTCTTCAGTGTTGTCACATGAAAAGTTATAATAAAATATTTACAAAAATGTGAGGGGTTTACGCCATAAGCCTTGGTGTTTTAACAAATTGACTCTCCGTTTTGTCATTCCCCTTTGGGCACAAGGAGAATGATCTTTGCTGAACTCTATCCAGTGGAAAAAGTTTGCAAAAAAAAAAGGTGGGCTGTTTCTGTGGTTAATACTGCAGTCCCTGTTCAAAACAAACATCTGACGGTACCTATTGACATGTTCCTTTCAAAGATTCTGCTGATAGCAAATTTAAAATGCTGTGTAAAGTGCTCTTTAACCTGGCCGGTCCAGCTCATGTTCCTATTTCTAAACTGCCACCAACCGGACTAGGACAATGAGTAACCAACATGGCCCTATTTTCCAGGATCTTGCTATTGCAAAGCAATCACAATTACCTTCTGCTCTGACTTTTTGTATAGATTTATAGGAAGATGCCATGAGACAGGCTTAGACGGGGGAAGCTGCCTGTAAAAGGTACCTCTATGCATATGCTATTCAAAGGCAGATGTCTAGTGAAGCACTTGAGGTGAGGCATCAAAGAGGAAGTTTTAAAAACCAACCTCCTCAGGAGTCCCTAGCTCCTCTAACCGGGCTTCAACTTCAAAACCTTTGGTGAGGCACTAGACCAATTCATTAAAGCGGTCACAGGATGACAGAATTTACTTCCACAGAAGATCCCAGAAACGTCCTCAGTGGCCCCCAACAGCTCTAAACATAGAGCACCTGTCTGCCCTAACCAGGCTTCAGCTTTCGAACTTGCGCTCAGTCCTTCCTTTTAGCACAAGGCTTGGCCCACAAAGGCCATCAAGTCTTCCCTAAAGCTCTCTTTACAATGAAGGGACGCCCACACTCCTAAGAGTGGGAGGATGTCTGTTAGTCTGCTGCTCTCTGGCTCACAGGCACCCCAGAATTATGGGTTCAGTCGCTGGTTTTAAAAGGGTACAAGATTTCAGAATTCAAAACTCTGCCACCTCACTACTTTCCTCTTTCAAGGACAGTCAAATTTGCAGAATGCCCTGACCCATCTCTTGTCTCAGGGCATTGTTGTACTAATACCACCACAGGACATCGCATCTGTGTACATCCAAGATGCCTAGCTGCATATTCTCATTTACCCACCTCATCAGAGATTTCTATGCTTTGCAGTGGCAATCACCCTTTTTTGTTGCACTGCCCTTTGGCCTATCTTTAGCTTCCAGGGTGTTAACGAAGGTCTTAGCAACTTTGCCCTTCTAAAAACTCAGAGCATCCAAGTCACAGGCTATATAGACAACCTTCTCCTGAAGCACTCATTTACTTGACAACTTAGCAAATATCCAAAAGACAGTTAAGCTGCTCTGGGTGTTTTGGCTGGGTAATCCATTTTAACAATACTTGAATCTGAGCCTGGATACATCCCAGACAAAAGTCTTTCTTACAGTTCTTTCTCTAAGAGCTCTTGCTTAACTGATTTATAAAGAGAAATCCCATTGTGAGATTCACTAAAAGTTTGAGGTGGGAACTTTTTGATCAGCTCCATTCAACTCTCCAACAAAACAATCTGTTGCCACAGAAAAAAAAACTGCCTCTTTCCTTGGACTTGCCCATACTCCCATTCAGCCAAACAAGAACTTCCTTGTCCTGGTGGATAATCGCTCCAGCTTGGGCAGTGGGTAAATCTTTCCTTCCTTTCATATGGAAAGTTCTTATATCTCAGGCTGAGGAGAAGTCTGCCAGTTCTTGACAGTTTAGGAAACATGGTAAAGAGAGGAAACCAAACTCTCCGTCAATATCTTGGCTCAGAGTAGTCAGGTTGTCCCTTCTAAATGAACACCCAGTTTGTGTACAGACAGACAATGCCACCAGAGTGGCATAAATCAACTATCAAGGGGGCACGGGGCACCTGGCTGCCTTGAAGGAAGCAAACCAGCATTTCTTGTGAACAAAAGCTCGCTGGCTAGCGGTGTGGTCCACATCCCAGAGTGGATAACTCTCCCCCCCCCCCCCCCCCCCCCCAAGGGAATTGTCTGTTCAACCAGATAGGTTCAGTCTGATATGCTAAAGGTAGGGGCTCTGAATGTGGACATCATAGTCTTCAGATACAACAGCGGAAACGACAACAAGCTACCTCTGTCAGAACCAGGGATCCTCTAGCTCTTGCTTCAGATGCTCCAATTATCCCCTGGTCTGAGTTCAGGCTACCTTATGCCTTCTCTCCACTGCAATTTCTGCCTGGCCTGTTCTTCAGAATGGAGCTAGAGAGGAAACCAGTAATTTTACTTGCAGTGAACTGGCCCAGCAGAACTTGGTACACAGTCATAATCGAACTTCTAGCAAACAAGCCCTGGTCTGTTCCTAACAGGCCAGATCTGCTATCCCAAGGCCTTCTATTTCACCCTGCTTCAAAGTCCTGTGGCTTTAAGGGCATGGCTGTTGAAACCCAGGTCTTAAAGTTTAGAGTGGTTTGTGATTCCTACCTTGCTAAAAAGCAAAAAACGCCACTTCCAGGAAGATCTAGTATCCTACCTGCCAATCTCACTTTGCCTAGTTTGAGTGCAGTCTGTTAAAGAGGAAGTAAACCCTGATGGGTTTACTTCCTCTTTGATTCCCTGCAAAGGTAAAGCATAATGGACTACTATGCATTGCATAGTAGTCCATTATGTGTCACTTACCTGACACAGGAGCCAGCGAAGTCACTGCTTTCCCCTGTAGTTCTGAGCGTCCATCTTCTTGGTGGGTCTCGCTGCTCCGGCGCTGTGATTCGCTGAAGCAGTGATGACGTCACTCCCGCACATGCGCACGGGAGCCGACACTTGCGGCATATCGCCGAGATCTGCGGCTTGCCCAGTGCGCCTGCGCGCCGCTGTCTGCGGTGGCTGTCTTCAGGTAAATATCTCCTAAACCGTATAGGTTTAGGAGATATTTCTTGGACCTACAGGTAAGCCTTAATCTAGGCTTACCTGTAGGTCAAAGTGGTTTGTAAGGGTTTACAACCACTTTAAAGCTTGGGATTACTCTGTGCCTTGCATTCTGGCCTTCCTACAAGCAGGCCATGGACTGAATCTAGCTCTTGGTACCCCAAAAGGGCAGGTATTGGCCTTATCCATCCTTTTAAAGGCCTCTGGCTTAGGACTCCCTTGTGTTAACCTTTTATTCAAGGTATTTCTTATGTTAAAGCCCCTTGCAGCACAATGTACTTCTCTGGGATCTTAATTTAGCCATGCAGAAACCACCCTTTGAACCCATCAGGATATCCCTGCCAGCAACATAGCTGTTCAGTTAGCCATCACATCTATCAGACATGTATCTGAACTGACGGCCCATTCCTGTATTCCCCCCCATTTCTCATACTTCACAACAAGGTTATGTTAGGCCCAGATAATTTTCTCCTTTTTTATGTGGGTTCAGTGTTCCATCACAATAAGGAAATTGTCCGGTCACCCTTGTGCCCTGCTTCTAAGCATCCAAATCAATTCTCTCTGCATTGCATGTAGTCAGAGCCATTAGAGTATGCCTAAAAGCTACTGGTTACATTAGACAGATTCTGTTTGTTCTTTCTTTGGGACCTCACAAGGGGCATTCTGCGTTAAAAGCCACCATTGCACAGTGGATCTGGAACTTGATTGCAAGAGCTTATGCTCTTTAAACAAAAATCTTTCCTGCGTCGTGTGTTCACCCCACCAGATCTGTAAGAGTATCCTGAGCCTTTAGGCACCAAGCCTTGCCCTCAAGTTTGCCAGTGTCCAATCACCTGACGGTACACGCATATAAACCATGGTATATGAATAATTTGTGTATTGTACTCCAAGATATGAAATTTACAGGTAAGTCAATGTGTACCAAGGATGCTGGCTGTAGTGTTTTTGATATACAAAATAGGTAAATATCAACAAATCTGTGTATGAAAAAATCATCCTAATGTTCTTGATCAAAGCATAATGTAAAGATGGCTATGTTGCTACCATTCTAATCGCCTTATTTTCCACACTAGGCAAAAAAGGCAAAAACCTCAAAACCTTCCAAAACATCCAAAGTAGAGAAGAATGAAGACAAAAAAACGAAGTCTAAACCAAAGACTAAACCGAAGACTAAGAAGGCTAAGTGATGTGAGTTCAGTGGACTCCAAGCTCGCATGCACATCCTTCAAGGAACTGCAACTCCTCTACAGAATGTGACCGATGTGGGTGTAGAGAGAAATGGAGCAGTAGGCTCCCTTCCCAGGACTTTAGTGATCCATGTACAGTAGCAGGGAGCTTTTTTACACAGTGTACGAATCAAGCAAATTCATCAAGCTTCCATATCTTCCCCTCCAGCACTTTTTTTCCTGATGTACCTGTTTTACAGTCTTTGCTGCTCTTTTTTGTACATAGAAAATTGAACAGAATGTTTTTGTTTTGTATGATACATTAATATAACTATATATAATTTCTCATTAAAGTAGTATAACAGAAATTGTTTTTTAATATCTTCTGATCTTGCTAACTTTGTTGGGTACTAAAAAAGCAGTGCAAGAAATTAGAGCAATGTAGACACCCACAGCTACCAGCAAACAGATCAAGGTAGCAGCTTTTGGCCCTGGACATTCACTGAGCCCGAAGCTTCTGCCTAATTTGCCTTATGATCTTGGTGTGGCAGCTAGTCATTTTTCTAGGTTTGAGGTTATCGTGCAGTCATCTTTAAAATACAAAATTCTTTCAGTTCCTTAGCCAGTGCCCTGGAAAGCCCACAGCCAGTGAAGTGCAAACACTTTATCTGCAGACTTGTACTACTAGGTCAGTGTCCTAAAAGGTGTTGAAGCAAGAAGGGAACAGTGACAACTGGTCAACTAGCATTGGCCTTCTCCATGTTAATCCTGAATTTTGAAAAAGGTATTTATTGCTAACTTGACTTTATTAGGGCTAGTTTACACTTGCTTCAAAAACATGGCTTCGGACACGCTTTGTTAAAGCTCTCTGAATGCCAGTCAAAGCTCCTGTCACTAAATAAAATGGTTAGCTTACAGTCCAATTTACACCTGCTTTTGCTTGGTGCTTCGGTGGAGCTTCAAGCGAGCTTTGCCATAGATTTCTATGGAGGCTTTGAAGCTACATATAATTTTTGAAGCAAAGGCAAGGTGTAAACAGGACTGTAAGTTTTATTTAGTGACCGAAGCTTTGACTGGTGTTCAAAGAGCTTTAACAAAGTGTCTGAAGCCTAAGCAAGTGTAAATGAGCCCTTAGGAAGGTTTTTACCTCACGTCTAGTCATTTTTGTAAGTCAAGAACACGAAAAAACATTCTTTTACAAGTGGCTGTCACCGAAAAACACAATTAATAACCTGTTGGAAATTTAAACACCTACGTATTTTACTGAGAACCTTTTTTTTTTTTTTTTTTTTTTTTGTCTGTTTCCACTGGAGGAATTTCCTATCGCTTCTGTCCTGCCATGGAGTAGGGGGGAATTTCTTTAAAGTGGACTTTCTTTACATAGTTTTCCTTTTTCTTCCATCCAGCGCCACAAACGGACATTTCTATTTTAATACTTTAAGTGTTTGTCATTCTCCAACCCCCCCCCCCCCCCAAAAAAAAAAATACCTGGTTAATCCTGTTACTGTCTGTAAACTGACTAAAAGGATCTATGATAGCGTGGTCAGTTTGCGTCTTTCCATTACAAGGTACGGGCAGAGAGCTGCACTGATAGTCTGAAGAGGTGCCCGTCATCTGCTGATCGCAGGTGCATTGTTTTACAGGCTCCTAAGAAAAAATGAAATGCACATTTTTTTTCCCTGCAAAAAAAGTGGTATGTATTTTTTTTATTGAATAAAGGTGAACTTATCCTTTTAACCACTTCCTGCCCAAGACTGTCATAAGTCTTCCTAGACTGAATGGAGATCTCTGAATGATAGCTGCAGGCATCAGATATCATTTTTTTTCCCCTGCCAGCGATTCCCTGCAAAGTAAAAACAATTCATAGCAGCTGTCCAGAAGGACTGAAGTGAAGGGGGGAGCCCCCTCCTGCCGCCCTTCAGTGCTTTTACTGGTTCGCCCATGCGAGCCCAAGAATGAATCTGCTGGCGGTGGCCATTTCCCATAGTTGACCGAGGACCAGGTGGTCCCCGGCCATCTCTATGACCTTTTTGGAGGCTGGGCGCGACGTTATGATGCAAACATATGTAAACGGCGTTCAAATTTTAAAGCAATGTAATTTGATATGTTGGGTATCTATTTACTCTGCGTAACATCTTTTACATTATTATAAATATAAAGTGCAGCGCTAAGGTGCAACTACACCTAAAAATTAGTGTATTAAAAGTGAGAAAATATAACAGTGATAGGGAGGGAGTCCAAAATAATAAAATATATAAATGTCCTCTGGTATCTATTTCGAATCCAATCTGATTATCCGGTATCCAGAACTACGGAAAATCTTGTATCAAACTGCTACAGCATATTAAACAAAAGATGGGTACTCTTACCAAGTGTGTTGGACACATCTACCTTATGGCAATGCGTCATACAAGCTTGTAACGGCTATGGTAGCCGAGGCTACTGGACATCCAGCAGATTCTTCTACCCCTCCAAATGGATCCAATCTTTGGCACACCCGTCAAAGGTCCGTTGCTCCAAATGGCAGGTGGATCGACAACTTAAGGTTCCAACTTGCAAGACCCAATCCGTGATGTTTCAGTAAAGGTCAGAGCATAAAAAAAAGAGAAGCACATGGAGGTGCTCCACATTGTATAATAAACCTTCATTGGTTAATCTGCACAAACAGTAAATCCAGCATTAAAAAAAATAAACACCAAACAACTGGTGATACAAGGTAAAAAAAAAAATCACGTGATCTAAAATGTAAAAGAAAGCAATATGGGGAGCAGAGTGTGCTTTCCCTACGTGTTTTGACCGCAAAGTCTTCTACTGGTTGTCCTCGTGAAAATACTTATCTACTGGCTATTCTACTGCTAGTATTACAAATAAGGAGTTCTGACTTTCAGATCTGCCTGTGGAGTCTTTGACTCTAAAATGAAGCCAGTTGGTGACTATAACAGCCAGAAAACTTTTTTTTTTGGAAGGAAGCCAGCATCATATTTATTTTATGACAGATTGATACCTTTTATGCATCGGAGATCACCTCTGTATTATTTAAGGGGAACAATGCTTTACATATGCAGCACTGGGTGCCTCAGTGTCCAAGCTCCATCACATGGACAGGGAAGAAAATGTCCATTTAGCCACATATCTCATGCAAACCCATGCAAGTCTAAGCAACCCGTTCACTCCAAAGCCAGCCCGTTACTTTTGGCAGGGAAACATAGTAAAATTAGAACTACATCCATGTTGGAATGTACCGGGAAGAAAATTTCCATATGAGCCGCACATTACAAACAAGCTCTTCAATGGGTTGGAGGCCTGGCTGGCGCCCAGGCTGAGGCTTACACTTTATTTATTTTTTCACCTGGGGTTTGCAGAGATGTGTGGCTCATATGGACATTTTCTTCTCTGTACATGCCTCCCAACATGGAAGGACTGGAATTTCACTTGATTTCCCTGGACAGGCTTGCATGGGCAAAGCACAGCCTCTTGTTAATGTGCAGGAAAATTGTCCCAAATATTGCTTCCAACAATTGCAGTAAAGCAATTAATGTTTCTGTAGGCAGAGTTAATGCAACATTTTCATGTATAATTATTCCCAGTTACCGTTGATACTAAATCTTGTGTTTTAGTATAGCTATTTTCAGTTGCTGTGAGGTGGGTTCTGAACTTTCTGCTAAAAAAACAACTGAGCAATGGTGGGAGCTAGGTGAGGCTGCATCCACTATGGCTTCACCTGATCTTGATAAATGTAAGGGATCTGTTGGATTGCAGTATCTTTTCCTATGACTTTTCCACTCGTTTTGTACACCAGTACAATTTACAGTGACCTCCATTTTTCTGCACAGGATAAACACTGCAAAATCATTACATAGGCACACAGAAAGAAATACAACACCCACAAAAATGTGTGCAAATGTGCGTTACTACACATACATTTTCAGTGTAATTTTAAATAAAATGTAAATGGTAAGAAGTCAGGGGAATGTGAATGCAAAACCAGGCTCATGTGTTATTTTTTTTTTTTTTTTTTTAAGAAATCTTTATTTAAAATAAATGCCATATCCATTGTAAGAAATATATACAAAATGTTGAGGTTTTATACAAAAGTGGAACAAGTTAACATTTACCCACACACATTCCATCAGAAGCCAAACAGCTGCCAGGCCTAGAACAGAAATAAATAAAAATTATATTTTATATATATTCTAGTGCAGCAAACATGCATCGTTTTTGGTTGACATGTTATGGAACCTAAATTGGTGAGGCTAGAAAGCAGCTCCTGGCTCCCAATGAACTGGGATGTAAAACAACCAAGTAGTTCAACTACATACAGTGCCTTAAAGCGGAGGTCCACCCTAAAGTGGACCTCCGCTCATCGGAACCCTCCCCCCCTCGGGCGCCACAATTGGCACCTTTCAGGGGGGAGGGGGGTGCAGATACCTGTACAGTACAGGTATCTGCACCCACTTCCGGGATAGCTCTCTGCGGAAAGGGGCGTAGATTACGCCCCTTTCCGCAAGTGCCCCGCTGCCTGCTGGGAAACACACAGATCCCAGAGGCAGCAGGGACCGTCCTTATTGCGCAGCGCGATTCGCGCATGCGCAGTAGGGAACCTGGAAATGAAGCCGAAAGGCTCAGTTTCCTGATTCCCATACCCAAGATGGCGGCGGCAGCACCTTACAGACTATCTAGAGATCGGCTTCGGGTGCCGACATCGCGGGCGCGCTGGACAGGTAAGTGTCACTATTTTAAAAGTCAGCAGCTGCAGTATTTGTAGCTGCTGGCTCTTAAAAAAAACAAAACAAAAAAAAACGCGGAGTCCCGGAGGACTCCCGCTTTAACCGCTTCATCCCCGGAAGATTTGGCTGCTGAATGACCAAGCCATTTTTTGCGATTCAGCACTGCGTAGTTTTAACTGACAATTGTGTGGTTGTGCAACACTGTACCCAACCAAAATTTTATGTCCTTTTTCTCCCCACAAATAGAGCTTTCTTTTGGTGTTATTTGATCATCTCTGTGTTTTTTATTTTTTGCGCTATAAACAAAAAAAAAAGGGCAACAATTTTGAAAAAAATAAACACATTTTGTACTTTTTGCTATAATAACTATCCCCATTTATTTTTAATTTTTTTCAAAAAAGCAAATTTTTTCTCAGTTTAGGCTGATATGTATTCTTCTACATATTTATGGTAATAAAAATAACAATAAGCGTGTATTGATTGGTTTTCACAAAAGTTATAGCATCCCCAAAATAGGGGATATATTTATAGCATTTTTATTATTAATGGCGGCGATCTGCGATTCTTAGCGGACTGCGACATTATGGCAGACGCATCGGACAATTTTGACATTTTTTGGACCACGGTGCATTTTTATAGCACTGATCGCTGTATAATGCCATATTACTGTAAAAATTTCACTGGCAAGGGAGGGGTTAACTGTGTTCTAATTGAAGGTGATGGGGACTGTCTAAGGGCGATGACAGATTGTGTGTTCATACCTTGTATGAACACACAATCTGTCTCTTCTCCCCTCAGAGAACCAGGATCTGTGTGTATACACACACAAATCCCAGTTCGCTGTATGTTATGAGTGATCGCGGGAGCCCGGCGGTTGCATCAGCTCCGGGGGCAAGCAGTGGGCGTGCCCCTAGTGGCCACAGAGTGAAGCAATGTTACATAATGTTGTTTTGCCCAGCTGTGCCATTCTGCCGTAGTAAAACTGCAACGGCTGGTTGGCAAGTGTTTAAAAAGTATTCATACCCCTTGAAATTTTCCACATTGTCATGTTACAACCAAAAATGTAAATGTATTTTATGGGATAGACCAACACAAAGTGGCACATAATTGTGAAGTGGAAGGAAAGTGACAATTGGTTTTCAAATTTTTTTTACAAATAAATATCTGAAAAGTATGGAGTGTATTTGTATTCAGCCCCGAGTCAATAATTTGTAGAAACGCCTTTCGCTGCAAATCTTTTTAGGTATGTCTTTACACATCTAGAGTGACATTTTTGCCAAAATAGCTCAAGCTCTGTCAATTTTTAAGTCTTGCCACAGATTCACAATTGGATTTAGGTCTGGACTTTAACTGGGCCATTCTAACACATGAATATGATTTGATCTAAACCATTCCTTAGTATCTGGCTGTATGTTTAGTGTTGTCGTCCTGCTGGAAGGTGAACCTCCACCCCAGTCTCAAGTCTTTTGCAGACTAACAGGTTTTCTTCTAAGATTGCCCTGTATTTGGCTCCATCCATCAACTCTGACCAGCTTCCCTGTCCCTGCTGAAGAAAAGCATACCCACAACATGATGCTGCCACCACCATGTTTCAGTGGTGTGTTCAGGGTGATGTTCAGTTAGTTTTCTGCCACAGAATTTTGCTTTTAGGCCAAACAGTTACATTTTGGTGTCATCTGACCAGAGCACCTTCTTCCACATGTTTGCTGTGTCCCCCACATGGCTTCTCACATACTGCAAACGGGACTTTTTATGGGTTTTTCAGCAATGGCTTTCTTCTTGCCACTCTTCCATAAAGGCCAGATTTGTGGAATATATGACTAATAGTCTTGTGGACAGATTCTCCCACCTGAGATGTGGATCTCTGCACCTCCTCCTGAGTTCCTATACTTCTTTGATGAATGCTCTCCTTGCCATGTCTTGGTAAGTTTGCAGTTGTGCTATACTCTTTGCATCTTCGGATGATGGATTGAACAGTGCTCTGTGAGACGTTCAAAGCTTGGGATATTAAATTTTTTTATTTTTTTTGACTTTTAGAACCTAACCCTGCTTTAAACTTCTCCACAACTTTATCTCTGACCTGTCTGGTGTGTTCATTGGCCTTCTTGATAAGGTTTCACTAAGGTTCTCTAACAAACCTCTCAGGGCTTCGCAGAACAGCTGTATTTATACTGAGATTAAATTACACACAGGTGAACTCTTTCCTAATTAGATGACTTCTGAAGGCAATTGGTTCCACTAGATTTCAGTTAGGAGTATCAGAGTAAAGGGAGCTAAATACAAATGCATGACACACTTTTCACATTTATTTGTAAAAAAATTTATACTTTTTCAAGGCACTGTAATGGCTACTGGGAGGGTAGCAGGAGATTAATTTAAGTGTTGGTATTAGATTCCATAAATAACTGCAAGGAAGTGAGACTTCTATTGACTGGCAAAAGACCTAATGAGGAGCTCCCGTCATTGTGGAAAATTTTTAAACGAAGCAGCTACAAATACTGTAGCTGCTGACTTTTAATAAAAAAAAAAAAAAAAACACGCTTCCAGGGATTCAGCACTGTCATCCCTCAGGCTGGTTCTTTGGTGGTCTTCAGGTCCCCCTCGGGCCTGCTATCTTGCTTGTGGGAAGATGGCTGTGATGTGTTTCACGACAGGCTTCCCACTGGGCATGCCCAAGTCTAGCTGTGCTTTCTGAACAGTCCTGGCATTGTGAATCCCTGTCTGAAAAAAAAAAAGTCCTTTATTCAGCTTTAATGCATTCTTAGACAGCGTCATGGAACATACATGATTATTAAGAACACATCATCTTCAGTCGCGGTAAAGAGCTTATGATATAGGTTCTTTACTATGTATTCAGCTGTGTCCAATCACAGCTAGTCACAGTGTATATAAGAAGAGCCGGTTATTGGCATTCCTCTCCTCACGCTAACAGCATGAGAGGAGAGCCGATAAGTGGCTTTCCCCAGTGGGGATCTGCACCAATAATCAGTGATGTCTTTCAAGGAGAAAAATTACTTATTTACAAAATTTTAGAACCAAAAAAAAAAAAAAAAATTCTACATTTTCGGTCTTTTTCTGTTTAGCAAAAAATAAAAAAAATCCAGTGGTGAATACCACCAAAACAAAGCAATGTTTTATCTTTTTTTTTTTTTTTTTTATAAAAAATTAAATAAAAAAAATGTTTGGGTACTGTGTTGCATGATCGCGCAATTGTCATTCAAAGTATGATGGCAATGATAACTGGCCTGGGCAGGAAGGGGGTAAAAGTGCCTGGTATTGAAGTTGTTAATGTGAAATATACTAAAATGAATATGCTGCAAGCTGAGTTAAAATTGCCCTGGCATGTGTACAGCCCCGTTGGGCTCCAATGAGAGAATTTAAGGAGGACTCAACCACCTATTTTGCTACACTAAAATATGAAAATAATAAGGGTAAATCCTAGTGCTATTCCAATTGGGCAATTATTTGTTCCACCTATATCCTGAGATAGCACCTCTGATGTCAGCGTATGACGAATGTCTCACCATTTAGTCACATGACCACAAAGTCCCAGCTCCATTGGCTGGGGGGGTAATGGCTAAAAAGTAAGCTTGGCAGTTTCCGCTGACATCACAGTTTCCAGGAGCGCTTTCACTACATGGAGACCTGTGTCACTCAAGCTGAGCATGGCTGGGTAGGGGTTTGCTGTGTCGGCAACAATCTACTGCTGTGCACCAGCATGGTGACCTGTGGGTTCCAAGGAGGAAGCAGAGATACAAACTGGCCATGCTAGCACGGATCTGCTTCTATGCTTGGTGTGGTCAGAAACCTACATGTACAGTTTCTTTATGAAATGGACTGGCTGCCATTTTAATATGAACATTGAGGAAAATGGGAACTGCCATTGTTGATTTCCTGGCTGTCATGCTGAACCAATATTCAATAAGTATAACATTTTAAATGAATGGCCTCAAACAAATTTGCTGCTAAGAACCTCTGAATTTTATAATCTCCATACCAGGTCTGTGACTTCTTAAAGTGGTTGTAAACCGCAGTTGTCAAAAAAAAAATATTTCCCTGCGAGGCAATGTCACAATGTGCTAGTATGCATTGCATACTAGAACATTATGAGAAATTTACCTTAGAACGAAGCTCTCCAGCGCCGTACTGTCATTGCTGAAAGGGCTTTCGTCTCCCCCCCGTTCTTCCTTTCAGGTTTGTGGCCTCTGCCTACATGAGTGGCCAGGGGCACGATGACATCACTCCCGTGCATGCTTACAGCACAGGGGTCTGGCGCTGTATGCCTTCAGAGCACATGCGCCGGTGTGATGTCATGGCTGCATGCATTCTGAAGATTTCCTAAACTACAGGTAAGCCTATATAATAAGTGGTGTAACAGAGTTTATTACGAATTTAAAGTATTGAAGGCAGTGGGTCATCACAATAGGCAAGCGTGTTTACAATATGGTTAGCAATGACAGCCCTTGTAGTCTTCTCATGGCAAGTTAACTTTAACTGCATACAAAAAGCAGTGGCAAATGTAAGTTTTTTTTTTTTTTTTTTTTTTTTTTTACCTACCTTCCTTTTTCAATTAAAACTCCCATCCATATCTCCATGCTTTATTTTATGGCCATGGCCATCTTGGGTAAGGCAGATAATTCATGTAGCATTTGCTTCCTGGAATCCATTTGCCCTTAGCTCAGGGCTAAAAGGCTGACAGCCGGAGGGAGGGGGGGGGGGGGGGGGGTCTGAGAGGAAAGCTGCAGATGATGAAGGCAAGTGAACTAACCATAGTGTCAGGGCTGAGTAGCCATGGTAAATGTGGTCAGTTTACAGGGGAGGGCAGAACCAGGCAGGATCAGCCAGGTATTTCAGGTGATACAAGTGGCCAAATTACACAGCACAAGCACTGTGCTGCATAACATGCTTTAAATGAACAGAATCCTTTTTTTTTTTTGGGGGGGGGGGGGGGGGGTGGTTACAAACGCTTTAAGTCCACATATATCACAAACAGCTAACACACTATAATTGCATAGACTACAGAGTTACGAAACACGGCTCCTTACATTATCCAAGTATTACTGATCATCCTGATCCTGTTTGAGATACACAGAGCAGTCAGACACCTTCTTTAGCTGATCATCTGTTACTCTTTCTGAACACATGGGACAGATGCTTTCTGATTCCAGCAATCTGAAGAAAAATAAGAGATTATTTACATCATTCAGAATTCCTCATGAGCAGATTTTCTCATAGCAATACTAGTAGTGATTACACTATAACACCAAAATGTAGGCCAAAAAATAAAAATGCATGGAAACTTTCAACATCTATACCATATATACAAAATTATCGGCACCAAAATGTCCTTTTCCTTAGCACCTCACTGGTCTATTTATTTAATTTCGTTTCAATGTTTTTATTAAAGCATTTTACAAAAGAGAATACAAAATGTTTATAAAGAACATATATACTACCAAATACATACTAAATGGGTAAGTATCTAGACCAGGGATCTTTCCATATACAGATAAAGATACGCATTTCAATGTAAAATTAAAGTTAGCTCATAATGCTTAGTTGTATGCATTATTGAAAGGGGTCAACTCCTTCAAAAGGAGGAAGCTTCATTGCCCGTCCCCCTACAGGAACATTCTCCACTCAGGGTCTCACAGAGAACCGGTAAGAAGGTTCTCATATGACTACAGCAAAGACCCGAAAAAGGAGAAGAAAGTAAAGTTGAGGAGAAAAGTAGGGAATGACCTCGCGCTCCGAATCCGCTCTAAGGCTTGATTCACATCTATGCATGTTGCTTTTGAGCGTTTCTGCATTGCTTTTTGTGGTGCTTACCGCGTTTTTTTTTTTTTTTTTTACAGTGTGGTTGCTTAGCAACCAGCTATATACAGTGTAAAAAAAAAAAAACTAATCGTGGTAAAAACGCGGTACTTGCATTTTGGATGCAGGTCCATTGATGTCTATTACATGCAAAATGCTGTATTTTGCATGAAAAAAAAGTCCCCGACCCTTTCCAAAAACACAGAGGCCCAAAAATGCATTGATGTGAACATGTTCCATAGGAACCCATGTTAAAAAAATTCCCTGCATTTCTGCAAAATGCATCAAAAAACGCGTTAGTGTGAATCAAGCCTAAGGCTGGATTCACACCTATGCAGTTTTAGTGCATTTTGCACTAGAAAGTGTTCCATAGGAAACCATGATAAATGGAATGTAGTGCAAATCTACAGAATGCAAAAAGCACTAAATCTGCATAGGTGTGAATTCAGCCTAATCAGGTATAGATCGAGGATCTCCAGTAAGATGTCACTTCCGGGCAATGGAACGCACGGGGAATTCAGCAAAGGCTTTCTAGGTGGAAGGATGTTTCCCCCATGTGGAGAGCTCCACCTGTTTAAGGTTATTATTAATAATTTATTACATTCCCTATAAAAGACCTTCAACATATGTCACAGTCACGCCCCTGAAGATGCACAATCGTGACGAAACCTTGGGTGTATGAGGGACTAGTGACATGCGGAGAAGTGCGGGAGTGGCTTCCATTCTTTGTGATGGTTATGTTCTTATTTTTACGCTGGTAAAACTTCACACAAAATGTGAGTGTATTTCTATTAGAATCTATGAATAAAGAATGTTCGAATTTTTATGGTATTTGCGCAATGAGATTGTTTCTTTCATTCCCGCATGGACCATTGAATTACTATTGAGGATTGGGCACTGATAGGCGGCATTGTATTTTATTCTTTTGTACTGATGGATGCCAATCAGTGCCAAACAATGCATGCCAATTAGTGATGCCCATTGTGGGCACTGACTGGCATCCCTGGTGGTCTAGGGTGGCATACCTGGTGGTTCAGTGTGGGCATCCTTGGGGGGCTACGCTGATAATCGATCAGCACAGACCCCCCCCCCCCCGTCAGAGGAGCAGCCAATCGGCTCTCCTCTACTCACGTCTGACAGACGCGAGTGAGGAAAAGCCTTTCAACAGCTCTTCCTATTTACACTGTGATCAGCCGTCGGAGACTCTTTATCGAGATTGTAGTTGCGGGGTGTCAGACTGACACCCCGCAACAATGATCGTCGCGATGCGCAGCCCCGGGGGCGCGCAGCGGCTCAAAATCCTGAGGACATCATATGATGCCCAGTCAGGATTTTGAAACCACTTTGCCGCCGTCATTTGCCTATAGGGCGGGCAGCAAGTGGTTAAAGTGGAACCAAACCAGAACTAAATGGAGTTAACGGTTTCCTAAAACAGTTACATTCAAGTCATGCTGTGAATGATAACTGTCACAGTTGCTTGTGCTCTCATCCAATTTGCCAAGCCACTAAATGGCTGGTGTTATTATTATTATTATACAGGATTTATATAGCACCGACAGTTTACGCAGCGCTTTACAACATTAGGGCAGACATTACAATACAATTCAATACAGGGAGAATCAGAGGGCCCTGCTCGTTAGAACTTATAATCTAGGAGTGTTATAACTGATTACATGTGCAGCACCATGCAACTGCAGATCATAGGCTTAAATGGCAGCTTCCATGAATGTAAAGGATAGGAGGGTTTAGTTCTGCTTAAAGTGATTGTAAAGTCTTGGTTCTTTTTCTATAAAAATAATAAACATGTCATACTTACCTGTTCTGTGCAGTTTGTTTTGCACAGAGCAGCCCAGATCCTTCGGCTCTCCTTGCCCCTCCCTCCAGTTCAGTGCCCCAGCAGCAAGCAGCTTGCTATGGGGGCATCTGAGCCCAGCAGAAGCTCCATGTGTCCATTCAGACACGGAGCCCTGGTTCGGCCCCGCCCCTTCTCTCTCCTGATTGGCTGTCTGACTTTGATTGACATCAATGGCATCGCTGCTGTGCCAATCAGGAGGGAGAGTCCTGGACGGCCAAGGCACTCATGGACATAGCTGGATAGAGATGGGGCTCAGGTAAGTATTGGGGTGCTGCTGCACACAGAAGTTTTTTTTTTATCTTAACTACTTGCCGACCAGCCGCCGTCGTTATACGGAGGCAAGTCGACTCTCCTGTACCAAACACCGTAGCTGTATGGTGGCTCACGCAGTTGCGGGCGCTGCGGGTCGGGCAGACTTGATGTCTATAACAGAGATGTGATAACTTTTGCGCAAACCAATCGATATACATCTATTGCGATTTTTTTTTTTACCAAGAATATGTAGAAGAATATATAATCGGCATAAACTGATGAAGAAATTTTGTTTATTTATACTTTTTTTTTTGGGATAGCAAAAAGTTAAAAAATATATATTTTTTTTTCAAAATTGTTGCTCTTTGTATATAGAGCAAATAAAAACCACAGAGGTGATCAAATACCACCAAAAGAAAGTTCTATTTGTGGGGAAAAAAAGGACGTCAATTTTGTTTGGGAACAGCATTGCACAACCGCGCAATTGTCAGTTAAAGCGAAGCAGTGACGCAAAAAATGGCCTGTCATTAAGGGGGCAAATCCTTCCTGTCCTTAAGTGGTTAATGCATAGAATGCATTAGGATTAAAAAACCTTCTGACTTTACAACCTCTTTAATGTCTATTCATAATTGTTTCTGTAGCATCTGACATTAGCCATTGCCCACAGGTTCCTGTCCCACAGACACACACAGCTTACTTTTTAAACTCTGAATAAAGGGCTGGAAATTCACAATGGGGGCAGATACACCAGTCATCTTTTACCATGTGTCGGCCCTAAAAAAGAAAAAAAAAATACATTTGTGAATTTAAATCCTGTACATGGCTTTAAGAAGCTTAAATTTTACTTTCCAATGTTATGTATAACAAATTCTGTACACTGAAATATTTGTATGAATGCTTTAAAGGTATACATCCACAGCACCTGAAGATCTAGTGTGAATAGCTCTGACTCCACACAACTAGGTAAATAAAATCTGTTAGGAGAGTTGCCTGGCTGTCATGTCTGCAGGTGGTATAATTTGGGCTGCAACGCGACGCAGCATGTGTACATGCCAATCCCTTAGTGTCGGTAGTTTACCCTAACATAATATATTGGCTTTTCTTAGTAGCAAATTTGGTCACATATTTCTATAAGCATGGTTTTTATTGGGAATAATATACACGCATTTTCCTGTAATCTTTCCCAACGCAATCCTTACATAATTTGCACACCTCCCATATATTTACCCAAAAATTTACAACGCATCTGAAAAAGTATTCACAGCGCTTCACCTTTTCCATATTTTGTTATGTTACAGCCTTATTCCAAAATGGATTCAATTCATTATTTTCCTGAAAACTCTACAAACAATACCCCTAATGACAATGTGAAAGAAGTTTGTTTGAAATATTTGCAAATTTATTAAAAAACAAAAACAACAAAAAAATCCCATGTACATAAATATTCACAGCCTTTGCGCAATACTATGTTGAAGCACCTTTGGCACCAATTACAGCCTCAAGTCTTTTTGAGTATGATGCTACAAGCTTGGCACCTATTTTTGGGCAGTTTCTCCCATTCTTCTTGGCAGGACCTTTTAAGGGCAGGTTGGATGGGGAGCGTCGGTGCACAGCCATTTTCAGATCTCTCCAGAGATGTTCAATCTGGTTCAAGTCTGGGTTCTGGCTGCACCACTCAAGGACATTCACAGAGTTGTCCTGTAGCCACTCCTTTGTTATCTTAGCTGTGTGATTAGGGTCACTGTCCTATTGGAAGATGAACCTTCGCCAGTCTGAGGTCCAAAGCGCTCTGGTGCAGGTTTTCACCAAGGATGTCTCTGTACATTGCTGCATTCATCTTTCTCAATTCTGACTAGTCTCCCAGTTTCTGCCGCTGAAATATCTACCTACAGCATGATGGTACCACCAACATGCTTCCCTGTAAGAATTATATTGGCCAGGCGATGCGCGGTGCTTGGTTTCCTCCAAATACGATGCTGGCCATTCAGGCCAAAGAGTTCAATCTCTGTTTCATCAGACCAGAGAAGTTTGTTTCTCATGCTCTGAGAGTCCTTCAGGTGCCTTTTGGCAAACTCCAAGTGGCTGTCATGTGCCTTTTACTGAGGAGTCGCTTCCTTCTGGTCTGATTGGTGGAATGCTGCAGAGATGGTTGATCTTCTGGAAGTTTCTCCTCTCTCCACAGAGAAACGCTGGAGCTCTGTCAGAGTGACCATCGGGTTCTTGGTCACCTCCCTGACTAAGGCCCTTCTCCTCTGATCGCTCAGTTTGGCCAGGCAGCCTGCTCTAGGAAGAGTCCTGGTGGTTCCAAACTTCTTCTATTTACGGATGATGGAGGCCACTGTGCTCACTGGGACCTTCAATGCGACAGAAATGTTTCTATATCCTTCCCCAGATCTGTGCCTCCATACAATCCTGTCTCGGAGGTCTACACACAATTCCTTGGACTTCATGGCTTTGTTTTGTGCTCTGACATGCACTGTTACCTGTGGGACCTTATATAGACAGGTGTGTGCCTTTCCAAATCATATCCAATCAACTGAATTTACCACAGGTGGACTCCAATAAAGTTGTAGAAACATCTCAGGGATGATCAGTGGAAACCGTATACACCGCAGCAAAGGCCGTGAATACTTATGTACATGGGATTTTTTATTTTTTTTGCAAAGTTTTCAAACAAACTTCTTTCATATTGTTATTATGGGGTATTTTTTGTAGAATTATGAGAAAAACAATAATTTAATCTATTTTGGAATAAGGCTGTAACATAACAAAATGTGGAAAAAGAGAAGCGTTGTGAATACTTTCCGGATGCACTGTACCAACTAATTTTGCTGACTAAAATATCACATTAGTGTGACTTTTAATGTAGTGCGTATTTTACTTTGGGAAAAATGTTTAGCTTAGTTTTAAGGTGACATTAGGTCTGAGGGTGGCACAAAATAGAACAGGCTCTTGATTTTGACCAGTTCCAAAACCCCCAAAGAGCTGTGCACCAGCAGATCACTTCTAAGCCCTTGCACACACGGTCTGAGATTCCGACAACCAAATCCGTCGGATTTTGTCCGAAACTGTTGCATACACACGGTCGGACAAAGTTGTCAGAAAATCCGATCGTTCGAAACGTGATGACGTAATTTAGTTACGATGGGACTACGTTCAGGCTAGTAGCCAATAGCTTTGATGTAGGAATTTGATCTGAGCATGCGTGGCACTTTGTCCGATCGGATTTCTCTACACATGATCGGTAATGTCTTATCGGAGCATTTTGTCGGAAAATATTTCCGGCAAGTTGGAAAATTTGGTCCGACGGATATTCCGACGGAAACAGTCCGATGCAGACCACACACAGTCGCTCCGATCGAACACATTCTGTCGGAATCTCCGATCACGTGTACAAGGGCGTGTACAAGGGCGTGTACAGTTATGTATTTCTGCCTTCAATTAGCCTATAAAACAGTGTTATACTGCTGTAAGGAAAGGCTAGACAGAGCTGCAAAAGATTTGCTCAAGCCTCCAGTGCAAGAAGGCCCACTTCTGAGGTCACTACGTTACCTCTTTGCGTTTACATTCACTTTCACAGCGTGCTCCCTATGGAGTAATCTGTAGAAGTATCAGAAGCTCAGGAGCTGATCTTTCAGGGCTGGACTCCAGCTGTCACTGACACTCAGCGGTTCCAGCACTATGGACACCAAGCCACCAAGTGTGGTCGCATTTTTAAAACAGCACCTGGGAATCAAGTGGTTAACAGGATCCAAGTAGAAATGATTTCAGTATTCTTAGCTTAAACTAGTATTTGCATTATCTGCAATGTGTGCAGTTGTCTTTAATTGCCCATTGTTTACAATCTGTAGAATAAAGTTGGCAAACACAGTTCCCTATTCCAAGAGAACTTTAATCTACATTCCTTATTTGATAGTCTGTTTAGTACCCAATTATGTGATCATCATAACAGACAATCATGTTAATAATATGCAGTTAGGAAAGGCCATAAAAGAAAAAAAAAAAAATCAGCCTGCAGGTACCATTGCTGCTTGAAGATGGCAGGATGCCCCTAAATATGTGTTTTGCAAACACAAAAACTTTTTTTTTTTTTTTTAAACTATTCTCTATCTATTTGTCAGCCTATAATATAAAACAAGTCCGGGACACTTACTAAATCAGTGCACCAAATATATGTGGTTTCCTTAAAAACATTAGGTAGCTTAGTGATGGAGTAATCATGTCAACCAACATGTAGTAACACTGCTACATTCGGTCTTCAATGACTTCTAGCCTTGGAAGGGGTAAACAAAAGAACACTTTAATTTATGGCCCAATGACGTTAGTTGTACTCACAGTGACTATACAGTATGGCAGGTTATTCTTGCAGCCAGGGCAGAGAAGGTCGCACTCTGGGAGTTTGAAGTCACAAAATGGACAAGCGGTGCTCTCTTCTTCCACTTCAGAGGTGTCTGGACGTCTAGCAGATAAACAAGTCATTTGTAAATATAAGTGCAGCGAATAAGAAACTACATACATATCGTATCACTGTATTACCTGACCATCGCCTCAATCTTTTTCTTGTATTTGACATCTATTTTGTTGCGATATTCGGGTCGCATCAACATAGCAGCAAAACTGAAGGCAGAGTTCTTCAGACCGGCTCTATGACACTCAATCACTGTAGATGTCAAGATCGGGACTATGTCTACAATACAAAGAATGCTGTTATCGGCCTACATCAGGAAATCGGAAAAAAGTCTTAATAATCCTTGTTCTAAGGTTAAAATGTGGGATAAATGAATATTGTCTAAATACAAAAAGGTATGTGTATTAATATTTAAGTCCTGGAGACCTTTGTGTATTTCTTTCAGATCGGTGCAGCAATCAAGCATGACACAACTGCACGATGCCTCTGTGCAGAAGCTTCCCATACTAAAGACCAGCCACAACTGTGCTCTCTCCTTGTGCAGAGTGACTGGTCTTCTATCCATCCTCCTGTAGTAGATGAGCCTGCTGCGTCCCACCCATAGCTCTGCTCTCTGCACAGAAAATGTGCAGCATAATGGTGATGTCACCACTACATATACATGGTAACATCTAGGTGTGCAAAAGCATTTGGCGTACACAATGTGGATTAAATATCTTTTGTGGCTACTGAGAAATCTCTTTCAAATGAAAGGCTTTGTGCCTATAATGCAGCTTAATAACCTTGCACAACATCAGAAAGCTGCATGTAGACCAGAGCTCTTCAAAGCTGCAAGGAGTCCACATTTCATTCTACTCTATGTCTGGACAAAGGAAATAAAGTTTAAAGAGGAAGTAAACCCTGATGGGTTTACTTCCTCTTTGATTCCCTGCAAAGGTAAAGCATAATGGACTACTATGCATCGCATAGTAGTCCATTATGTGTCACTTACCTGACACAGGAGCCAGCAAACTCACCGCTGTCCCCTGTAGTTCCGAGTGTCCATCTTCTTGGTGGGTCTCCGTGGGTCTCGCTGCTCCGGCGCTGTGATTCGCCGGAGCAGCGATGACGTCACTCCCGCGCATGCGCACGGGAGCTGACACTCGCAGCATATCGCCGCAATCTGTGGCTTACCCAGTGCGCCTGCGCGCCGCTGTCTACGGCGCATGTGCCCCGTAGACAGCGGTAGCCGTCTTCAGGTAAATATCTCCTAAACCGTATAGGTTTAGGAGATATTTCTTGGCCCTACAGGTAAGCCTTAATCTAGGCTTACCTGTAGGTCAAAGTGGTTTGTAAGGGTTTACAACCACTTTAATGAACAGAAGAAAGGAATATAACTACAAACAGGTAACCCCAATATCACAAGTTTGCTCTATGGTAGAGAGTGACTAGGTGTCCCGGGAGCCGTACATCAAGTCAAGACCTGCTGTATGATAGTGAATTACAGTCTCAGCCTGGACCTCCCCCGCCAGGCCACACCCCCAAGGCAATTCACTCCACCTACCAGCACTTACTCATGGGTAAGCTCCAGTGGGCAAAGTGAAATGTGTTGGGGACGTAGCCTGGCTGAGACTGCCATTCACTATCATACAGCAGGTCTTGACTTGATGTGCGGCTTTCGGGACACCTAGTCACTTTCTACCATTGCCTGGAACATAGACGAGCTTCCTTCCCAACCAGCACTCACAGCAGTGGGCACAGGACTTCTTTCCCATACAGCCTGAGCACCTCGCACACATATCCTTGATTTGCGCTCTTGGTACTTACGGGAAGGAAATTTACTAATGTTGTTTGCCACACGTATCAGCATTCGGGCTCCTTTCATATGGTCTTGACGTTTAACATGGATCTAAAATATATTTAAAAAGTAAAGGGTTATTAAACTTCATAATATAATATTTATTTGCGCTATAAAAGCTGGAACCAAGACAGTCTGTCACCACATAAGGTCTAAAAAGGTGTAGAAAACACTTTTCCCTGATATGATAGATTGAAAAAAAAATGTAGGTAGCAAGATAGGAAAATACATGAGCTCCAAAAGGGACTATGTTGTGCAGCTAGGTGGCGAGGTGCCAGCGGTACAGTGGAACCCTTTGGAGCCACAGAAAAAAGCTATGTAACAGGTACATTTCTGGCTACCAAAAATAGATATGTCAGGGACACATCTATTATGTCACTTGTAGTTAATAGGTAAGTTGTCAAGATTTCACATTTTAAAATGGTGAGACATTTAAAGCTGAATTTTAAAGATTAGATACTTACCAGTGCTCCGAACTGTTGCGGGCTGTCGTTACTGCCATCTTGGATATGGGAGCCGGCTGTGGTTACCTGAGGAATCACATACGGCTCCCCACTGCACATGCATGAGCTTACACAGTGCTTTGTGAATGGGCTTTGGCGAGGATTGCAGAAGTGGGAGTAGGTACCAATAAAAATCAGTACTCGCTCCCCCCTCCACAAAAAAACAAACGCGTAACACACAAAGTCTCGTTTTAATGGTAACAAATTAATTTAAGTTTATGCCCAAAATAGTTATTTAAAGAAAATATCAGAGAGGACCTGTTTTAAATGCCCACAGACACTAATAAGATTCAAATTTTCTCCCAAAATTGCAATCTAAAAGTCTGAACTTGGTTGTAGACAATGCAGATAAATTTAATTGAGTATTCCAAATGAGTATTTGCAATAATATATAATATTATATATATATATATATATAAAACAATACCTTAACCAGGATGTAGCTATGGAGAATCATTAAATTTGTAGCCATTTCTGCTGGAATCTTAATTTTCTGTGTTTTCAGTTCCATATACATGCTAAAGAGAACATCATGTCCAGTCCGGTAGTTACCTTTTAATGTAGAAAAAAAAACAATGATAAGTAGCAACTTCATTAAGCTAGATGTATATTTGTTATGTGAATGGACTTTTTACAGCTGCTGGTTTAAAGAGTACCAACACTAGCACTTGCACTGCTGTCTTTCGTGATGTACTACAAACACATCTGAATCTGGTGCCTGAGCATCGTTCAGTAATATCCAACACAGCCCTCAGAAAGCAGGGTGCCAAGTGTTTGTAACATTCTCTGCTTTCCAGCACTGAAAGCCCACAGTACAGTTAAATTCCTGGCCTTAGGGAGAGACAGTGACATGGGAATGTGGTATCAGGTATGTTATCACCAATGCTGGGCACTAAATTGTTTCGAGGAGCTGTCATTGATCGGGGGGGGGGGGGGGGGGGAGTGGTGTTGGGGATCTGTTACAGATCACCAGTGGTTGATTGAGAATTACTAATATGGTGGTGGTTGAGGTTAATTTACACCAATGCTTGGTCTCCGACAGCAGTTCTAAGGGGGTTATTAATGCGGCCACTGCCAGCAATTCTGAGGGTTATTATTGCAATGTCTGGCACCAATGAAAGGGGTTGTTAATGCAGCAACTTGCACCAATGCTGAGGGTTATTATTTTCATCTCTGACACCAATGCTGGGGGTTATTGCTGTCTCTGACATCAATGCTGGGGGTTATTGCTGTCTCTGACACCAACGCTGGGGGTTATTGCTGCATCTGACACCAATGCTGGGGGTTATTGCTGTCTCTGACACCAATGCTGGGGGTTATTGCTGTCTCTGACACCAATGCTGGGGGTTATTGCTGTCTCTGACATCAATGCTGGGGGTTATTTCTGTCTCTGACACCAACGCTGGGGGTTATTGCTGCATATGACACCAATGCTGGGGGTTATTGCTGTCTCTGACACCAATGCTGGGGGTTATTGCTGTCTCTGACATCAATGCTGGGGGTTATTGCTGTCTCTGACATCAATGCTGGGGGTTATTGCTGCATATGACACCAATGCCGGGGGTTATTGCTGCATATGACACCAATGCTGCAGTTATTGCATTCACTGACACCATTACTGGGGTGTTCTGATTGAGGCCCTTAACACAAATGATGGGGCTTACTTTAATCCCACTTCAATCATTGTACATCGCAATATGCTGCAAAAAAATGCAGTAGGGTCGAAATTTTTTGGTGTCAAGGTGCATTACAGCTCATTCATTTTGCAAGGGCTGCCCAACTTGACTCAATGCACCTCTAGACTACTATTGTGTGGTTCTCTCAAAGTGTCGGGGGCAACACTTGAAGCCCTATAATTTTCAAGTTGACCATCACTGCTCTATATCCACTTCAAGCCAATGAGACTGGTTGGTTGAAGGTGTTTGCACCCCAATAACAATGTCAGGTTCAGGCTATTATGTATTAAAAGGCCACTATATATAAATACTGCTGAGTTTAAGTAACAAGGTTAAAATTCTATTCCTTTTTGAGATTTCACTTCAGAACAAAAAGGATTATCAACCTGAAAAATAATGTACCTACTGGCAGGATCAACTGGTGATAAAACTACGTTATGGGAAACTGACAGCATGCATCATATATAATCAGCCTTGGCACACTAGAAAGGTCATTATCACACAGAGATTGAAAGACTGCCACATTTTAGAACATCCCAGGCAGTTAAAGATGAAGAAGTCCTGGACACAGAAATATGCCTTTGGAGAGAAAGGTTTCCTGAATATTTATTCCTAAAGGTACTGGTATAAAAATAGTAGCCATAGAAACCATATACTTTAGCAGTCAACTTTCTTTTCCAGGTTGGAACACCTACTGTAAGCACTTGATAGGTAGTTATGAATTTTAGTACTTTATATATAAAAAAAACAGACATTATATAGTTACCTGCAGACTGTTCCTCCCTTGCAATAATGATTGCAGTGCGGGCTGCCTCTCTGTACTGATTTAGCGCCATGTACAAGCGGAACAAATACTGCGCATCCTGAAATATTAATACATCATCTGCCATGTTATTCCACAAAATGGATTGCAAATTTGAGGTAACGCATCTAGTAATAAATGTTTGGCCACTGCTCATTAGTAACAGAATGGAAATTTATACCTTAGGCATACCATCACTCTCCCCCATCAGATAGTCTATCAGCTGATTGGTCAGAAGCTCATCTTTGGCCTCTCCAACCTGATTAGAGAAAAAATAAATTGTGATAAGGAAATCAGCTGAAGATACTATGGACAGTATGTACATTTAGCTACATACAGTATACAGTGCTGTGTTCTGGCTATAGGATGGGAATTTCTGGAATAAATTTGAGTTGGGCTGAGCAGAGAATTCACAGGCTTCTGTTGGACAGACTGACATACATACGGGCAGAATGTTGGCCGGTATTTTTTGTACTGGCAAATGTCTACCAACATTCTGCCCATGTGTATGGGGCTTTAAGCTGAACTTCAGCAAGATAAAAAAAAAAAAAAAATACCAATAAATGCTGTTAGGTATTTATTTAAAAATAATTATAGATTTGAAGCAGCGGGACTTGGGCCAATTGACCCTACTGCCTTCAGATGTGCTGACAAAGAACATGCTAAAAGGGATGACCTTGTCAGCCTAAAGCCTGGTACACACCAGTATTTTTATTTTTTTCATTCAGCCCTGACAGCTCAGGAGGAGCCACTGTACTAACTATGCAACGTTAGTACAGCAATCTCCCCTGCTGTGCTATTGTGTTTTGTCAGGGGGGCAGTCCCCCACCAGTCGGCAGACCTTTTTCGGTCATGCCCAATTGACAGAAGCCAGCCGACCTCTGTCGGACTGACTCAAGTACACATGGGCCAAATGTCAGATGGTTTCTATTGAACCGGCCAATGCCATCTGACATTCAGCCCGTGTGTACTAGGATTAATGCTGCTCCTTCAATGTTTATTTACAGGGTGATGGCAGGGAGGTTACTGGGCTGCATTGGTTAACTATAGGAAAAGGTAAAATATAATGGGCAGGTTGGCTGAGCTGTCTGGTAGGGCTCATTATATCTTGGAATATACGTAGAGAAATACAAATCATTTGTCAGTTAATACATAAATGCATTTCAACTGTGTATTTAACTGTTCGGCTTTAAAGTATATGTAAACCCTCTGTAAAACAACATATTTAGTTTAAAATATGAAATGAAAGGCAAAATTATTATTTTTTTTATAAGTGATCACATGCCCTACTCTGTTCTCAGCTGCATAAGGAGCTCAGAGAGCTGGGGGAGGAGAAACAGCAGTTCACTTATCTTCAGTGAAAGGCTATGCAGGGAGAGGGGCATGTCAGGACAAGTCTGATCATTGGAGAGCAGGCTCAGTTCCTAGCACAGCTAGAGAACTGACCACAGTGTGTTCTGCTGCTTAGGGTGGTCAGTTTTTAAAAGGAAAGCAGAGGGACTGGCAGGATCACCAAGGATTTTACATAAAGCAAGCAATACAAAGAGAACACAATACTTTTTTTTAAACCAGTACATGGTACAGCAGGTACATATCAGGAATATGAAATGTTGGGTTTACATATTCTTTAAGCTAAATTGTGCTATGAAAAGTCCATGTTTGATCTTGTAAAGCCCCGTACACACTATCAGTTTTTCTGCTGAGTTTTTCCTTCAGACTTACCAAAACCATGTAATACAAGAGCCTGCCTGATTGCACACACATTGAAACTCCTAAGGTTTGACCTCATATTACATGGTTTTGGTAAATCTGAAGGAAAAACTCAGCAGAAAAACTGATAGTGTGTACGGGGCTTTAATGTTTGATGCTCTGCATATGACTCACTTCTATTTTACCTATATTCTGGATTTGCTTACCGTCTTGATTGCCATTTCTATAGCTGTGTTCTCATCTGCAGATGAGCATTTCAGGAAATGTTTTAGTGCCTAAAATATAAAAGGAATAACCACAATTAGAAATGATTCACTTACTGGGTAGAGGTCATGCAGCATAATAGAAGTGTGAAGGTACCAAGGGGCATCAAACCAGCCCCAACTCCACAGGGAGGGCAATCTACTGCCTATTGCACAGTCCTCTGTGCCAATAAGTTTCAACTACTTTACCAAAAGAAAGATCCAGGCATTGGAAGAGCAGACATTTCAAGCCCCTCCCACAGACCACCCCCCCCCCCCCCCCCGAGAGCTGGAGGTGATCATTGCTACAAGCAAGCGTGAGACTGGTTGAAAACAAATGGGCTGGGTATCCGATATCACAACCAAAGGACAGACATACCTTGGTTCTGATTGCTGCAGTAAGGACGAACGCAGGCTGACAAACCCACTGAAACTTTTGTTTATATAAGTATTTATTTTATGTCTTTTTTTAATTAATTACCTGTTTTTTGATAAAACATTGTCATTTCATTGACTTACCCTGGCATGCTGACCACAAAGTAAGAAGAACTTCCCAGCCTGAAAGTGTTTCTTTTCCCCCTCAAAGTAGAGGGCAATACTCTGATAATCTTCATTACTGGTGTTCTCAGATCCTGCAACATACAAAGATTTCCCTGTGATTGACTGCGGGAGACATTAGTATTAGGGGTGGCCCATACACGAATACCTCTTTTATAAGACATAACTAGAAGGTGAAGATTTCTAGCCCATGAGATCTACTACTTATCTAATATCTTTAGTCAAGAAGAAAAAAATGCCAGTGGTATTTTATGTGGATATGACATTGAACAGGATGAATTAAGATTCAATGTGCAAACCCAATCTGGCCACTGAAAAAGATCGCTCATGCTTGTTTCATCAAATCTACGTATAAAAACACGACCTTGAGTCTGAGTCAGCACATACAATGCATGTCATTGACACAGAAAAATATGACCCAATCAACTGTTATGAATGCCGCCCATCTGAAAACAGAACGAAAATG
Source organism: Lithobates pipiens (assembly GCF_037356315.1). Classification (NCBI taxonomy): domain Eukaryota; kingdom Metazoa; phylum Chordata; class Amphibia; order Anura; family Ranidae; genus Lithobates; species Lithobates pipiens. The sequence continues at coordinate 422,540,700 of NW_027507718.1, forward strand.
TGAGTGATGGACGTTTACCCACCTAAACTTCCACTTTCCTCGGAGCTCCACCTGTCTGTTAAAGCCCCAGCCTGCTGACTCTATTGGCAAGCTGCATTGGCTGAGAGACACAGGCTCCCATCAATCCCTACCCTTTCCTATGCAGTTATATACATTACACTCATTCACTCTATCTCGCCCTCTGCTGGCCTTTTCTAAATCGGCAACACAATTCCATCCCCAGCCTATAATAATAGCACATTAAAGTTTAAACATGTATTGAACTGTTGCACTACCACATAAGGATAAGTAAGGGGCATCTAGTAAGCTGCTGAAAGAAAAACAAATCAAGAAAAAGTAATTTCCTAATTTTTCTTAACCCCTTCCCATCCGTGCTATAGCCGAATGACTGCTACAGCACGGAGCTACTTTGCTGGGAGGGTGTCAATAAACGCCCCCCCGTGCTTGGGCAGCCGTCGCGCCCCCTGCAGGGAGCGTGTGGCACACTCTATGATCAGCGAGTCTATGATACTCGCCTGAATGGAGTAAGGTGTTGATCCCGACCCCTTACCACGTGATCAGCTGTCAGCCAATGACAGCTGATCATGTAATGTAAATAGAGCCAGTAATCGGCTATTTTTTCTCGTCACGCTGATAGCAGGAGTAGAAAAAAAAGCCAAACACCAGTGTCTGTCAGAGGGATATCAGTCCCGATCAAGTAGAGCAGCCGCCGCCTCATCTGTGCCACCTGATAGTGCCACCTACCAGTGCACAACAGTGCCGCCTACCAGGGCCCACCAGTGTCACCAATCAGTGCCTCATCACCAGTGCTGCCTATCAGTGCCACCTACCAGTGCCCATCTATCAGTGACACCTATCAGTGCCCATCTATCAGTGACACCTATCAGTGACACCTATCAGTGCCTCCTATCAGTGCCTCCTATCAGGGCCCATCAGTGGTGCCTATCAGTGACACCTATCAATGCCAACTATCAGGGCCCAACAGTGCTGCTTTGTCTGTGCCCATCAGTGCAGCCTATCAGTGCAGCCTATCAGTGCAGCCTCATCAGCACATATCAATAAAGGAGATAAATTACCTGTTTGCAAAATTTTATAAGAAACTATGAAACTTTTTTTCAAAATTTTCCATCTTTTTTTGTTTGTTTAGCAAAAAAAAAAAAAACCCCAGTAGTGATTAAATATCACCAAAAGAATTTGTGTGAAAAAAATTATAAAAATTTAATTTGGGTACAGTGTAGCATGACCTCGCAATTGTCAAAGTGTGACAGCGCTGAAAGCTAAAAATTGGCCTGGGTAGGAGGGGGGTTTAAGTGCCCAGTAAGCAAGTGGTTAATATTTAATGTTGGTAATATATACAATGTAATTCTATTTTTTATATTTTAAAGTTGCACTTCTGTTTGCCAAAAAAGCTTTATTTTTGTTTGTTTACAAAAATTGGTTTGATTTATAAAGATGTTACATATCAGAACAGTCTGTGTCTGTAGTGCATGTTTAAACCTTAATACCATGCATAAAAACATGTTATTAGATTTTTACACCAGAAGTATATAATGAGGTTGGCAATCCTAGAGAAATGCTTAAATAATGCCTTAATTACAATTTAAGCCCATTCGATTTTAGTTAACTAAAACTAAAATGATTCAGGCGACTAAAATACGGCTAAAACTAAAATGGCATTTTAGTCAAAAGACTATGACTAAAACTAAATTGAAATGTGGCATAAAAAAAAAAAAAAATACTGGTGGGTGCTGCCCACAAAAAAAAAAAAAAAAAGTATCCTTGATTTACTATACTACTACTACTATACTCTCTCCAGAAGATAAGTTACTGCATAAGCAATGTATGTGCAGACAGACATGCAAACAACGTGTCCAGGTCTGTCTGGCATTACAGAGAGGCACTCTAACAATGCCAACACCTGAGGAAAATTTCAGTCTGTGCTGAAGCTAGCAGAGGGACTATGCAGACCAAATAGTGAGGAAGCTAAATACTTTGTATCTACCCTGTTTCCACTAAAATAAGACCTAGTGTGATTGTCGGTGATCGCTGCAATAAAAGCCCTACCCCCCAAATAAGCCCTAGTTAAAGTCCTTGTAGGTCTTCTTTTCAGGGTAGGGCTTATTTTTGAGGAAACAGAGTAGGGCTTATTTGGGTGGTAGGGCTTATATTGCAGCCAACACTGACAATCACGCTAGGTCTTATTTTAGGGGAAACAGGGTATGTGATGCTGAAAACCTCTGCAAAGATGATCTGCAACTTCTGTTGAGGAATGCAAGTGGGCAGATGACCAAATTGTACTGTTCCGAATGGACTGAACTCCTACAGGCACATGGAGGTAGGTTTCATTTTCAGTTTGGGCCGGAGTGTACCATTAGGGAGTGGTTCTCCTGTACTATTACTGAGATCAAGCAGTTTATCAGTAGTTCAAATAACAAACAACAGCAGCTTATAGCAATTAAGCATAATTAATCTGTCAGCAATACTGGCTTCAGTAAACAAACCAGATTAGTTGCTATGGGTTGCTGTACGATGTATATATTTATTGATTATTGATCATCTGTATTGAAGAATTATAGAAGTCTTTCAGTACATTGCATGTGTCAGTATTTACCTATAACATCGGCATAGATCTCCATCTGGTTGTGTTGCTGGGCAAGCTGGAACGCTTCATTATTACATTTGGACAGAACGAGGAATTGGATTGCTGACCCATAATCTCCAAGACGGAGAAAGAACCTACAAACAAAAAATGTCTCTTATATCATGACAATCAGAGAAACTGACTAATGAACATCAATCTACCACCAAAGGTTGTTCCTAATATTACTGAACGTTTCCACAGAGTTTCAGTTGGGAGTTTACAGCCATTTAGAAAGTATTCATTTCCAACCCCCCAAACTCCTTAGGAAATTCCCACAGAGACAGGAAAAATAAAATTAAAAAATCACCTGGCTACCATCTTGGCTCCCTCCAGTGATTGCGTCTCTTTCACAATGGCAACAGCTTTTTCAGGATTGTTTAGGTGGTCCAGGTAGATGCGAATTACATTATCCCAGTCCTTGGCATTCTCATAAGCTAAAGCGGCATCTTTGTACCTGGAGTTAAGGAAAGAACAGCTGAGAACACTAGACTTTTAACAGCAGAAAAAAAATATTAAGATCCATTACATTTCATTTTCTAAAAAACGCCATCTCCACCAAAAAAAACAATATTTAATCTTGCATTATTGCTGGCAAAAGTTATTTTTTCTTATATATCCCAATAGTTAAATATTCTCGGCACAATATTACTATCCCCCATTCAACTCTTAAAGTGTTTTTAAACTCTTACATATGCCCAGTGAAGTGACTGGCCTCAGGGGATACACAGAGCTGAAACAAACCCTCCTACATAAGTTGTACCCATTTATCAGCAGCCCTCTCTTCTTTACATCCAAAGTGCTGAATTATACAGCTTGTCTGAGATTTCAGAAAAAAGGCAGCAAGGAGCTGAAGTTACACTCTGCAGAGCTCAGTGAGGAGAGCTCTGAGATCTGACTGGAGGGAAGTGACACACCCCTCTTCACACAGCTCCCAAGGACAGAGCCCAGGCTGTTAATCAGCTCGAGCTCCCTCCCCTCTCACCATTTTTCTCTTGGTGTCAGGATAACTTGTCAAAAGTGATTCATACTGATAGTAGAGAAACCTTGCAGGAGACAGAAATGACACTTAATTGAGACAAGTACACACTATAGAGGGTAATACTTTGTTCATAGTTCATGTCTGAGGTTTACAGCCACTTTAACCTTTTTACGATTGTAGACTCCTACTGAAATTTCCAGTATTTCCTCATACTCCTATTACCAGATTACCAATTATTATGATCTTCACCAGTCATAGGACTTTAAAAAAATATCAGTTTTTCTTTTTAGATAGCTAGGGACAGAACATTTGAAAAAATAGTCCTAAGAATCTTACCATATCTATCCTATTATTACATAAGTTCTATGTTATATTTACATCTTGCCACTGTGAAAATCAGACTCTACCTGGTCCTTTCCCAGTGACATCACACCTCCATCATGCAAACTGGTCTTTCTCCAGTGAAATTCCACTTCCAGCACACACATTGGTCTTTTCCAAGTGAGATCCCACCTCCAGCACACTTAGACTGGCCATTCCCTTGTATCCCTCCCCCAGGATACACACATTGGTCTTACCCCAGTGAGGGCCCAACGCCTGCACACAAAGACAGTCCATTCCCTTGTACCCCACCCCCAGGACACAAACATACACAGGTGTTTTCCCAGTGAGATCCCACACCCGGCATACATTGGCTATTCTCTTGTATTCCTCCACCAGTACACCCAGTACACACACATTGGTCTTTCCCCAGTGAGAACCCAACCCAGCACACACAAACTGGCCATCCCCTTGTATCCCTTCCCCAGGACATACACATTGGTCTTTCACCAGTGAGAACCCACCCCCAGCACACACAGACTGGCCATTTCCTTGTATCTCTCCTCCAGGACACACACACATGCAAACAAACAGGTCTTTTCCCAGTGAGATCCCACCTCCAGCACACAAAGCACACACTGGGCTTTGCCCAAATTCCTCCTCCAGCACACACACTCACACTGTTCTAGCAAGAACTCTTTAGCCTACAGTCACACACTCCTTTCACACAAACGACATATTGAACACTGCCCACATCCTTCCCATAGACATTTCTCACTGAGCTCAGACATACATAGGGTGGAACTCAGCAGCAGTCTCTGCCCCGCCCCCCCCCACCTTTACATTTTAATTTAATCGCTTAAAGTTCTTGGAACAACTCACTTGCCATCAGCTTCCTTGGCTTTTGCGTACTGTAAATGGATCTTGGGTGAAGTGACATTAGGAAGAAGCTCTCCAACTTTTGCCCTGAAACAAGCAAAAAAGCTCACAATTATGCCATTCTATAAAAATGTCATACACCTAGATACGTTGAATTTGTATATGTTCAATTAGAACTACAAGCAGTGAAATTATATAACGAGTGCCTTCTAGTACTAAATATAACCAGTCACCACTGTTTTATCTGCAAAGAGAGTTCAGATAATAATCAAACTGAATATTCAGAATTTTCATAGAAAAAAATATGCAGGCCTACCACATCCATTAGACCACGTTAACTAAAAGCAAGTATCCTAGTAGCTGAGTTTTACTAGTTTTAGACATACTCAGTTATGGCTGGCCATAGACAGCTTTGTAAAAGTAAACAGATGTTCCTGACTTTAAACACTGAGGGTTATTTACTAAATCCGAAGGGTGCAAATTCTGCATAGAAACCAATCAGCTTCCACGTTTTACTGCCAAAGCGTAACTGAGCAAGCTGAAGTTAGAAGCTGTTTGGACACCTTGCACAGCTGCACCAGATTTAGTAACTCATCCCCACTGTTTGGAATTGTTTATTCCTGTGTTGCAAGAGGGTAAATATTGAATACCTCTGAAAAATGCAAGTGCTTGTGCAGGGAGAGTCTTCAACTTGTAAGCGTGTGCTGATACAGCTGAGGATGAGCACACAGGGGTCAATTCACTATACTTTACCGCATGCGATAAGGGTATCATATTACTAATTTGCATAAACGATTGCATGCGGTAAATAAAGTCCTTTTTTCATCCATAAAATTTTTTAATATATAAAACGATTATCCGGAAAATTTAAAATGTGGCGGTACCTTCAGATCTGGTATGATATTTAAGAGGAACTCCATGCCAAAATTTTTAAATCGAACAAATACCGCATTTAGTATTTAATGCAAAATTCTTAATGGATTGAACACTTGCACAATTGTTACTGCATGTGGTTAGTGAATTAACCCCATAGTCCCACCCATCATTAGAGAGATTACTGCCTTTCCATTGGAAGTTTGTAATTTGCTGAGGAATGGTCAAATATAAAGGCTCAAGTTCAAATGTGTGAACATGTATCTATCTGGTATCATTGTTTTTCATAATTGTTCTATTATGAAATTTGGTTGTCAATTTAGATATATTATTACTTGTTGGAGTAGACTTCTTACCAGTTTTTACAGCGGATGTATACAGAGGCTGCTTTGTCATAGTATTGGCCCTTCTCGTACAGCTGGGCTGCTTCTGAAAATTGCTGTATTGGAAATGAAAGGGAAAACCATAAGCAACAGCTCAGATAAGATAATCAGTCCGCCCCAAACCAATATTTTAGTTTTATGAGATGCTGGAAAATTAGATCATTTAAGGAGTTCTTGTATCTCTTCAACAGTGAGTTCTGTGCTTCTGTATTCCAGTTCTGCAAACCAGCCAGTGCAGTTATGAAAGAATCCCAACTTTTTCTGTTATACTTTTTATTAATTTTACATTGTGGAGAATACAAAAATGAGTGAGAACGCTTAAGCTAGCCATACACTATTTGTTCTGTGTACAGCCAGCTTAAGAGCTCTCACACCTTTAGTTCCTGATGAACTGGCAAAAATTTGCTCTATGGAGAACCTTGCTTGCCATTAATGTGAAAACTGAAGGCGCTGGGCGGAAAATTGTTTATAGAACAATGGATGCATCCAGCCAGCTGCAGCACTGTTCATGTACTCCTTTTAGCATTGATAAGGAAATCAATAGATTTATCAATTTGAGCTTACAAGGTTGAATGCGTGAAATTTTACAATGTATGACCAGAGTTACGATCAACCCTACTTTATCAGGATGAGACTGACTCAAAGACTGCCCATACATTATACAATTTTCTTGTACAACTTTCCTTTAGATTTACCAAAACCATATAATATGAGGTCAAATCTAAACACTTTCAATGTGTATGCGATCAGGCAGGCACTTGAATATCAATCTAAAGAAAATTTAATGAGAAAATTGTATAGTGTATGGCCAGCTAAAGCTGGGTGGGAACAGAACCAGGAACTATGGCGAGGTGTTCTTGCCTTTTGATTAATCAAAATGATAAGAAACCAGAGGCTGATTCAGCCCATTAGACTTCTTCTATAAATGAAATACTACTATTGAGTGGCCTAACCATGCAGCAGTAAAACAGATAACATACCTTCATACTTTCCAGAATGGCTCCACAATCTTTCTTCAGCAACCTGCTGGGGTGTTTGAGAGCCTGGTTGACTCCACGTCGGATGTCTCCCATTCGGATTGACATACGAGCCACTCCAGCAAGGCATGTTTCATCATGTTCTTGAAACTGTAAAATGTATTTTTATTACTTTTTGATCACTTTTAGCTTGTTAAAATACATTTCTTAAAGGGACAGGGTAATGTATTTTGGTGAGTGCAAATGTTATCATTATCATTGGGAGAGCAGGCACAGTGGTGGCAGTCGTGGTGGTGAGTTGCTCGAGCAGTGGTGATGAAAGGTGGGCTGGGTGGTTGGAGGCTCCTCCACACGTAGTCATCAGCTATAACTCCAGATGCAGGCCTCCTGACTAGCAGCAGAGGTTGGGTTTTGGGGGGCTAATTATCAGAGTGAGCTGCAAGGCCGGAGATTTGAGTGAATTTGTAAGCCCCAGCAGAAGTTGGGGAGTAGGGAGGTGGAGTGAACTGATAGAGCCGTAAATGAGAATGGCATGTTTTGATGCAAGACAGAATAACCTGCTGCAAGAACCATTCTGGATTTGCCTCCCACTGGGTATGGCTGTTGGGAATGGTGGTGGTTTATATTTAAACATCGATGCTACCATGCAGTGATAACACAATGTTATTATCTTTCTGCTGCTACCATGCATGGGCCAGGCACTGGCACCATTTTGCCTTACCCCAAAGACTCTAGACTACCCCAGATTCGACCTGACATTTAGTAAACGTGCTTGTTCATTTCCTAATGTAAGTCATTGTTTATATGATGAAGTACTCCAGATTTACAGGCTTAAAAGTCACAGTTGGACATCCCCTAGGATACATGCCTTCTGCTGCTTATAAATAAATACAGAGTCTCTTTATGGTATCTTTTATATTGACTGGTTGATTTACCAGTCCAATTCTGAGTTCCATTATTAATATATCAGACCTAAACAATGGCATAGACTCTCTTCTTTATAGCTATTTCTTCTGTCGAGTCTCTACATTTTTCCCACATATTGGTGGTCAAGCAGACGCAGCAGAACGCCATTATTATTATACACGATTTATATAGCGCCAACAGTTTACGCAGTGCTTTATAATGTAGAAGGGGGACAACACAATTGCAGTACAGTTCAATACAGAAGGGACAGGAGGGCCCTGCTCGTAGAGCTTACATTCTAAAGGGAGGGGGGGAGGTGGTGCAAAAGGTAATAGATGCCGGGAATGATTTGATGGGGGGTGGATCAGGGACAGTTGTTAGGTGGGTGTGGGATAGGCTTCCCTGAATAAGTGAGTTTTCTATGATCTCCTAAAGGTGGACAGGTTAGGAGCTGATTGGATTTACTGAGGCAGGGAATTCCAGGGGATGGGAGAGGCTCTGGAGAAGTCCTGAAGGCGAGCATGAGAGGAGGTAACAAGGGAGCTAGAGAGCAGGAGGTCCTAGGAGGAGCGGAGGGGACAATTAGAGAGATATCTGCAGATGAGGTTGGTGATGTAGCTGGGGGCGATGTTGTGAATGGCCTTGTATGTTGTGGTTAGCATTTTGAATTTTATACGGTGGGAAAGGGGAAGCCAGTGAAGGGATTGGCAGAGAGGGGCAGCAGTCACGAATCGATTAGTAAGGTATATTAGTGTATTAACACCATCCCCTCTGTTTTCTACCAGATGGATTAACAGCAGAAACAATTCACTCATCCTCATGTTATCTTTCACAGAGAAGCTCTAAACCAGATTTGCACAAAAGCCTCTTCTATATCTAGAACAGGAATTACTGACTGACGATGGAGAGACTGAACATCCAAATTCCATTTGCTTGATAAAATATACATAAAAAGTTGTATTTTTGGGAGGTTTCGCACTGTTTGGAAACAACATTTATAACGTTAATTTCTTTGTATAGTTTTTGCTTTAAAACTACCCTTGCTTTTCTAGGAAAACTTAGGCTACATTCAAATGACCTAATAGCAGCAGCCAATAGATTCTTGCCAGAAAACTATCCACATGCCATCGCCCATGTGAATGTAGCTTGAGGCTTCTCTTTCATCTCCATCCTATCTGTCTTCCAGTTAGGGCTCATAATACCTAATTATTCACCCAAAATTAAACGTACCTTGCTGTCTCCAGTCATTCCTTTCTCATAATGTGCCAGTGCATTGACATAGTCACCTCTGCAACATAAATATTCAGTTATCACACATTACAATATAGAAATGACAAAACATTAACACAATGATCTGCCATAATTATAACAGGAAAGGGGCATAGAAAAGTTAAATATACAGAATCAAATATTTATTTTTTATGAATGTTTATTATGCTAGTCAGCACAGTAATTACTGTGACTATTGATTAATTACACTTCATAATAGATGGGAATTATTACTAATCACAGATTTTGTGGAAGAAACTGAACTGCTCTCAGGTTATAGAATACCTGCCACTCTTAAAGCGGAGGTCCACCCCTCATCGGAACCCTCCCCCCCTCCGGCGCCACAATTGGCACCTTTCAGGGGGGAGGGGGGTGCAGATACCTGTACAGTACAGGTATCTGCACCCACTTCCGGGATAGCTCTCTGCGGAAAGGGGCATAGATTACGCCCCTTTCCGCAAGTGCCTGCCCCTTTCCGCAAGTGCCCCGCTGCCTGCTGGGAAACACACAGATCCCAGAGGCAGCGGGGACCGTCCTTATTGCACAGCGCGACTCGCGCATGCGCAGTAGGGAACCGGGAAATTAAGCCGAAAGGCTCCATTTCCTGATTCCCATACCCAAGATGGCGGCGGCAGCACTCGAGAGACGATCTAGAGATCGGCTTCGGGTGCCGACATCGCGGGCCCGCTGGACAGGTAAGTGTCACTATTTTAAAAGTCAGCAGCTGCAGTATTTGTAGCTGCTGGCTTTAAAAAAAAAAAAAAAAAAATGCGGAGTCCCGGTGGACTCCCGCTTTAAGCACCTACCATAAAGTGTATCTATACCCAAAACTTGTTTTGTGTTTTTGGTAGGGTGTGGAAGGGTTAGAACCTCTGTCAGATTTTGCTGCTGCCTGGGCATGTTTTGGCTATAGGTGCATTTTAAGGGAACATTTTCTGTACATTTAAGCCCTTGTACACACGGTCGGACATTCTGACAACCAAATCTATGGATTTAGTCCGACGGATTTTGTCCGAAACTGTTGCATACACACGGTCGGACAAAGTTGTCGGAAAATCCGATTGTACATAACGTGATGACGTTATTTCGTTACGACGGGACTACGTTCAGGCTAGTAGCCAATAGCTCTGGTCTAGGAATTTGATCTGAGCATGCGTGGCACTTTGTCCGTCAGAGTAGGCTACACATGATCGGAGTATGTCCGATCGGAGCATGTTGTCGGAAAATTTTACGGACAAGTTGGAAAACTTGGTCCGTCGGATACTCCGATGGAAACAGTCCGATAGAGACCACACACAGTCAGATTATCCGACAAAATGATCCGATAGGACACATTCCGTCGGAATCTCCAACCGTGTGTACAAGGGCTAAGACATAAAATGTGCAAAAGATCCTCAAACAACAGCAAGGTAAGGAAGGCAGTGGATCTTAAGGTGAGCTAAATATGAATGTGCAGAGCATGTTTCTATGCAGATATGTACTAAGAAAAGTGAGTTAACAAAAACACAAAAAAGTATTGCAGCCCACCAGTCCTTAAAGGTGGGGGCTGCATTACTTTCTTTTTAAGGATTTTTTTTTTGCTTTATTTTCACCTGTCAATTCTGCCTAAAACGGTTTCTGGCCTAGGGTAAAAATGCTCACTCCCAGTACTTTATTTATGTGTTGTCTCCTAAAGGAAGCTCTTCTGATTTGGACTTCAAATGCCTCCTCATTCTTCATAACCATTACATAGGGAAGGAATTACTAGTTAAAGGATAAGTTCAACTTTTGACAAAAAAATATAAATCCAGGGGCCAGTGCATTCATAACATGTTACATGTTATAAACTGAATATGGATGTAACATGTTATGAAAGGTGAATTTATTCTTTAAAACTTTATAAATTCACCTTTTGACATAAAACAATAAATGCACGTGTTTTTGCAAGTAAAAAAATTTGCATTTATTTATTATTTTTGTTTTGGGAGACTGTTGAGCATTGCACCAGCGATCAGCAGATCTCAGATGCCCTGCAGATCTGTCAGTGTATGGGTGTCCTCGTGCCTAGTACGAGGAAACTGATACATTCTGACAGTCAGATTCAGTGAACTACCACAGCGCTCACAGCACTTCACTGAAAACTACAAGCTGATAGCCGCAAAGGCTGCCACACTTTGTAGTTTTCCATTCACAGAGGAAATGATTGACACGGCTGGGTATGAGAAACAGTGGGGATCGGATTTGTACAGTAGTCGGTGCATTCATAATATGTTACACCGTAAATATGGGTGTAAGATGTTATGAAAGGTGAACTTATCCTTTAAATTTATATTTACATTAAACTTCACAGATGATAGCTAGAAAGGCTGGTTGCATTGTTTGAGATTTCAGTTAAGTGCACAGAAAGTTACAGACACCATATTTCTAGCAGGATCAACAAGATGTTTTTCTGTACTTTCAGAAAATGTACATATACTTAAAAAAAATAAAAACAACAAATGCAGCAACCGCTACTAAGGACTTGTAAGTTGCAATATTTTAAGTTTTTTTCATTATAGATACTTTAACCACTTCAATACCGGGCACTTAAACACCTTCCTGCCCAGACCAATTTTGAGCTTTCAGCGCTGTTGCACTTTGAATGACAATTGCGCGGTCATGCTACACTGTACCCAAATGAAATTTTTATCATTTTTTTCCCACAAATAGAGCTTTCTTTTGGTGGTATTTGATCACCTCTGCGGTTTTTATTTTTTGCTAAACAAATAAAAAAATACCGAAAATTTTGAAAAAAAAACGTTTTTTTTTGTTTCAGTTTCAAAACTTTGCAAATAAGTAAGTTTTCTCCTTCACTGATGGGCACTGATGGGGTTACACTGATGGGCAATGATAAGGCGGCACTGATGGGCACCGATGAGGTGGCACCAATGAAGTGGCACTGATGAGGTGGCATTGATGGACACCGATATGTGGCACTGATGAGTGGCACTGATGGGCGACACGGATGGGCACTGATAGGTGGCACAAATTGGCACGGATGGGCATGGATAGGTGGCACAGGTGGGCATGGGTTAGGCGGCACAGGTGGGCATGGGTAGGCGGCACAGGTGGGCATGGGTAGGCACTGATAGGCAGCACAGATGGGAACTGATAGGCGGCATTGTATTATAATATATTGTACTAATGGATGCCAATCAGTGCCAATCAATAATGCATGCCAATCAGTGATGCCTATTGTGGGCACTGATTGGCATCCATTATGGGCACTGAATGGCATCCATTGTGGCACTGACTGGAATCCCTGGTGGTCTAGGGTGGCATACCTTGTCCTTGGCATCCCTGGTGGTCTGGTGGCGTCCCTGGTGGTCCAGTGTGGGCATCCTCGGGGGGGCTGTGCTGATAATCGATCAGCACAGACCCCCCCTGTCAGAGGAGCAGCCGATCGGCTCTCCTCTACTCGCGTCTGACAGACGCGAGTGAGGAAAAGCCGATCACCGGCTTTTCCTATTTACACTGTGATCAGCCGTGATTGGACACGGCTGATCATGTGGTAAAGAGTCTCCGTCAGAGACTCTTTACCGAGATCATAGTTGCCGGGTGTCAGACTGACACCCCGCAACAACGATCGCCGCGATGCGCGCCCCCGGGGGCGCGCAGCGGCTCGTAATCCTGATCACGTCATATGACGTCCGGTCAGGATTATGAAACCACTTTGCCGCCGTCTATTTGCTATAGGGCGGGCGGCAAGTGGTTAAAGTGGACCTTCAGTAATTTATTCAACTTTCCATCTATTAAATCTTCTGCCCTTGTTGTTTTAACTTAGGATAGTACTTTTTTTCTGCCAGTAAATCCCTTGTACAGCCCACTTCCTGTTTCTTGTCTGGTAAAAAGCCTAAGCTTATAACATCATGCACAGCTCTCTTGCTCACGCTCCTGAGAGTTTGCCAGGAAGGGAGGGGGGAGGAGTCATAAGAGAGCCAATGAGAGCTACAGGACTGGAGAGCTGGGAGGTGTGCCCCTGTGCATCTGAGTAAATCCAGGAAGTGAACAGGCAGCAGCTTCAGCTGGGAGATTTCTGCAGCATATTTGGCAAGAATCCCAGTATATAGAAAATAATATGCAAAGTGGTTGGAGGGAAGCTTCAGAATGGCAAAGATGTTTTTACTACAAATTATGTGAGCAGACTGCAGTTCCTTTTTAAGACCATAAACTACTAAAAGGGCTTCTTCAGACCAGTTAATTGTTGTGCACTTTGTGATCTGTAATAGTGCAATGACATACGTACTGTAATTTTGATATGGTTGTAAATTCCATTCTGATATATTCTATATATACAAATCAGTCCATATTACTCTGACATAACCCATATTTTAGCAAAGATATTTTTGATTATAAAGTTTACTATAAATGAAATAATTCAAGAGGAGAACTCACGTGAATTCCAGCTGTATGGCGTATTCCTTTGATATAAATGGTATCTGGTTGGGAGCCAGGCGTTTTGCAAGTTGTAGGGCACTATCCCAATGCTGCAAGTCTCGTCTTACCTAAAGTCGACACACATTAGTGTTATATATGAAGAGATGTATGCAAAACAGAAAAGGTCTCAATGCCAAAATCCTGGTCAGCTTTACACACCTGGGCAAGGGACCAGACTCCGCACCACACAACACACAAAAAAAGCAATGGACCAGAAGAAATCTGGGGGGCTGGACTTAAAAGCAAATTTGTACATTACCTGGAGGGTCAGAGGTTTCCCTTCAGAACAGCCTGGCATTGAGCCCTGAATGAAGGCTTTTTGTGCCCCTTTAGGTGCCCCCACTTTATACCTGGGGTAGGTTTGGTTTTAGAGACAGAGACTCTTCAACACATATTCAGAATTGAACTTACTTCAAGCGCACATATAGGACTGCTGGAAGCTAGGTACAGGTCCTGTGCCAAGTTGAAGTCATTAGTGAACATGGCAAGATGGCCAGCCACGAGATTGTGATCCTCTATCCCCTGCAATAAAAATGCAACACATTTATAAAACAAGAATGCAGTTTCCTTACACTTCAATGACTGCTGTACTTGGATGCGTGGATACATGTGAGCAGAGTCTGCTCCTTTTAGCCTTTCATTGCTTTGTATAGCGGCTGCAGCTGTCTACATACACCCGTGATCCTAGCCTCAAGAATCTGCTAATATTGTGCTGCTGGAATCTGTTTTATATACCTAACCACCCATGTGAAGGAGACCGAAGAGTCCTGAGGTTTGTGTAGAACTGTTCATTTTAATATTATTACAGTATACAGCACACAATAAGCTCAATTCACAAAGCCTACAGAGCAGGATAAGGAAAGCCATTTTCAAAAAAGTGACTTAATTTCAGCACGACAACATCTCAAAATGAGTCACATGGCTGTAAAACAGGGAGACCTGTGGTAATGCTTTGTGAAATCAGCCCAACGTCAGGAAAGACATGCATGTTTTTAAAGAGAACCTGACATAATCTAAGATTTCTTTTAGCAACAGTCTTGCAGCGCAGACACTAAGGCTGCTTTCACACTGGGGCGGGCGGGCGTTTACGGTAAAGCGCTGCTTGTTTTAGCGGCGCTTTGCGCTACTTTAGTGGCGCTATTTGCCCGCTAGCGGGTCGCTTTTGATCCCTGCTAGTGGCTGAATAAAGGGTTAAATGCGCCGTGTAGTGCCTCTGCCGAAGCGCTTTGCAGGCGCTTCGGCAGCGGTGCCCATTCATTTCAATGAGCAGAAGCGGTGAAGGAGTGGTGTATACACCGCTCCTTTACCGCCCCAAAGATGCTGCTTGCAAGACTTTTTTTCACGTCCTGCCAGCGCATCGCCCCAGTGTGAAAGCATTCAGGCTCTAACACTAGGACTGCAGGGGAGGTGTTTTTCAGGCGCCATTTTTAGCCCAAAAGTGCCTGAAAAACGCCTCCGTGTGAAAGAGGTCTAAGGCTACGTTTCCACTATAGCGACCCCAAAGTTGCATGATCTAGAGTGCGATCGGGTGTACACGGCATCACTTTATGTATTTAATTAGCTTTATAAGTGAGGCAGATGTAGAGAAATTGAAGCTTGTCATAAGAATAATCTGGTGCCTTCCATTTTAGCCATCCTTCTAAAAATGCTAGTTTGGCTTTTATGATGACCTACTGGGTTTAACATTTATATTTAACCATGTATATTAGAAAATGTAAAATAAAGTCAGACATCCTCACATGCACATTTGTCATGGATCAATGAAGCAATGTGATGGACAAGCGGGTAGAACTTTAACACACGACCAGACTTTCCGGCAGACTAGGTCCGACTGTCTTCCCGACTGACTTTTGGCGGAGTTCCGACGGACTTCCCGAATGAACGGACTAAGTCAGTTCGAAAGTCCATTAGTTTTGAACGTGATGACGTAAGGCAGGACTAAAGAAAGAAGTTCAATAGCCAGTAGCCAACAGCTTGCCTTGCATCATATTTGGTCCACCGGACCAGCACACAGACGAACAGTTTTCTCGATTTTAGTCCGTCGGAATTGAGCCCTTCGGATAGATTTGAAACATGTTCTAATTCTAGGTCCATCTGATTTTTTTCCCGAAAAAGGATCGGACTAGCCCACACACGATCGGATTGTCCAACAGACTAATCCCTTCAGACCTAGTCTGCCGGAAAGTCCAGTCGTGCAAAAATAAAAATAGATTTTTTTTGTTTGAGTTTGGGTGTTTATTGTGATTTCATTATTAATAAATTATTTTTTAAGGTTAGAGGTTTGTATTTATTAATGTATTATTACATATTATTAATTTATTTATGATGATTTTTAGTTATTTGTGTACTTATTTTACATTTATTTATTCATATATTATTCCCATTTTATTAATTACATTTTTTCATTTAAGCAGAAAATCACACAAAAACGTGCGACCAAAACACGCAAATGTGCACAAAAACACGCGAATGGCGCATTTCCATCCATTTCTATGAGAATAAAAAAAAACGCTCAAATCTGCCCGATTCAAGCTACAAAAAAAGCTCCAGAGCTTTTTTGAGCTTCAGGTGTTCAGGCAACATGGAGTGGAGATGTGAACCATCTCCATAGAGAATCATTCAAGCTCCAAAACGCTCAGGTGTGAATGCAGCCTTAGGAGAAACCATCAAGGGCAGCCTTTGTATTTCTCTCCTGACAAATTTCCTTTTCTGTAGTGACATTTTAATAATATACCTTTATCTGTTCTAGTGACATCACCATGCCCACGTTTCCAATCTTCCTATACACGCGTATTGCAAATTCCAACTCCATGTGGTGCAGACAGGCCCGGGCAAGCTCATTCCAGCTCTCCTCTGCATTCACTGAACTGCAGACATCCCAGGAATCTGAAAACCTAACCCAGCAGCAGGCAGAAAGAACAGGACAATAGAGAATATATGAATTATATTTACATATAATACATACCAATCAGCCATAACATTATGACTATAAGTGGGTTGGCTATATTAGGCAGCAAGTGAACATGTTGTGCCTGAAGTTGGCATGTAAAGTAAAAAAAAATGGGCAAGCGTAAGCATTTGAGTGACTTTGACAAGGGCCAAATTGTAATGGCAAGATGATTGGGTCAGAGCAAATCCAAAACTGCAGCTCTAGAGGGATGTTCCCTGTCTGTAGTGGTAAGGATCTACCAAAAGTGGTCCAAGGAAGGAAATCCACTGAACTGCCGACAGGGTCATGAGTGACCAAGGGTCATTGATGAACATTGGGAGCAAAGGCTGGCTGTGTAGTCCAATCCAATAGAAGAGCTACTGTAGCTCAAATTGCTAAAACAGTATTTGCTGGTTCCAATGCAAAGGTATCAGAACACACAGTGCATCACAGTTTGCTGTGCATGGGGCTGTGTAGCCACAGACCAATTAGGGTGTCCATACTGTGGGCACCTAAGCATCAGAACAAGACTACAGAGCAAAGGAAGAAGGTGGCTGAGCTGATGTTTTTTCTTTTACATTATGTGGATGGCCAAGGTGCCTGTGCGTTGCTTCCCAGAGGAAGAGACGGCACAAGGATGCACTATGGGAAGAAGGCAATCCGACAGAGGCAGGGTGATTCTTTGTCTAGTAGAGGCCATGTCTCAATGGGGCAGGGCTGTTTTGGTGGCAAAATGGGATCTACTCAATATTAGGTGGGTGGTCATAATGTTATGGCTGATCTATGTATGTCCTTGATGTTCAGTTTATACAACAGAACAATACATTTTGCATACTTCTGCACATTTTATTTAAAATGGAACTCTGGACACTTTAATCATTTTACACAGGATGAGTTGGAATATTTGTTGGATTTCCATTCTTGTCTGGGTTCCTGCTGGGGAAACCTCCCCTCACTTGTGAAATCAGAGGTTCTATCCCTTCCCTTCGGTAGAATAAAAACATGTTCCATTGCTGTAGACTTGCATTCCTACAGTTGTGCTCATAAGTTTACATACCCTGGCAGAATTTATGAATTCTTGCCCATTTTTCAGAGAATATGAACGATAACACAAAAACTTTTCTTTGAGTCATGGTTAGTGTTTGGCTGAAGCCATTTATTATCAGTAATCATAATGGCAACAGAAACTACCAAACCCAAATTTCAGGACCTGCAAATAGTTGATCGTTCACAGGCCCGACACTTTGTACTTAACGGTCAATGGATGACTAAACAGCAAATCCTGAACGACCCAGTCCTACCAGGATTGTCTTTTTGGCAAAAAATACAACTGGCTCACTTCCTTGTATCCCTTCCCCCTCCAGGGTCTTGTCGGAGACGTCTCATCACCTTCGAACTGCCTGGTCTAGATCAGTCTCCACTTCCCCATGCGGTCTCTCTAACTTGCCAATTGCTGATAACACAGCCAGCAGATCACAAGCTTCCATATATCGCCAGCTGGGAAAGAGAGCTGGGGCTTGAGTTGAATGAGAAACAGGTAGATACTCTGTTTTCTTACAAGATCTCGATCTGTGCCAAACACCAAGAGGCAGGATTCAAGGTGTTGACCCAGTGCTACCATACCCCGGTAAAGATCCACAGAATGTTTCCCCAATGCTCAGACTTATGCTGGAGATGTGGGGAGGACATTGGCTCTCTTCTCCACACCTTCTGGTCCTGTCGGCTCTTGCAGTCTTATTGGACAGAAGTACACTGTATTGTCCAAAAATTCTACCAAAAGATCCAGCCTTTTTCCTCTTGCATCGCCACAATATACCAAGTAAAGCATATAGGAAATCCATTTTGCCCTTCCTGATCACAGCAGCAAAGGGATGCATCCTGCTGTTCTGGAAGCAGATGCAGCCTCCATCGATTGCCATCTGGCTGAAAAGGGTTGCCGACATTATTGCGATGGAAAATATGGTAGCCACAGAGAAGGGGCTCCATGAGAAATTTTCTAAAAAATGGTTTTATTGGCATGAGTTTGTTTACTCCGAGGAGTATGCGGAACTAGTCTTATTAATCCTCGATGAGAGGGGGGCTTACTCACTGAACCCTCTGGCCTGGATGAGGTTTTGGGCTGACAGAACTTTACCCTTGTCTCCCCCCCTCTTTTTTTTTCTCCTCTCCAATCCCTCGCTCTCTCCCCTCTTCCCCCTTCCTCCTCTTACCTTTTTTTCTCTTCATGAGACCCTATAGGTCTATTCGAACTCTCTGATATTCTTGTTACATGGTGTCTACCGTGAAAAATTGTCATATGGTATACAGAGACTCCTCAGATCCTGACGTTTGCAGCCTGAATTTTAGTCTACTGTCAAGACTACAGGTGTAAAAAGTTGTATGATGTGGACCTTTTTAGTTTTTAGACTTTGGAATCTATTACCTGAGTGTGGTCTCTGTATTTACCGTGTGATCTTTTGAAAAAAGAAAGTATTGGAAAAAAAAAAGAAAGCACTCCATAGCTAAGTTGCTCAGAACCTGGAAAGTGCTCAAGCAGTGTACATACTCGAAGGGTCACTTCCAGACTCCCTCCACAATGTTCAAGCAACAGGACCTGGTCACAGTATGATCAAAAGTCAAGACTATGGACAACAGTGCCAGGTAACTGCAACAAAGCAAAGATACCTCCTGCAACGATTTTGACTTAAATTTTAATAGAAGAGAAGAAAAAGTTGCTAGAAAACAGGTTTTCTTAAATCAGCTGAACTGAAAAAAAAAACATCCACCTTTCTAGAACACTCGCAAAAACTGTTGCATTCTGTCAGGAGAAGAGCAAACAGTTATTTTTTTGTTTGTCAGTATCCAATCTTCCTGTAGGCAGCAGTATAGCCCAAAAGTTGAAGACTTCTTGTGCACCTCAATGGATGAAAAAGAAATCATCTTCATCACTTGTTTCCAATCCAGTAATATTGCAAGAAAGTTGAGCTCACTGTTAACATCCGAAATGATGGGTTTTATACCAGCTAGTTGCTGTTATGTCTAACTCATTTTTTTACCACAGGCTGTGATGTTCCTATATTTTTCTCATTCTCTACCTTGTGACTGTCTTATAGTGTTGTTTTCTGCAATAATGATAACTGGACATATAGTGACTGAGAGGTGTAAATGGTGTAAAGATGGGCTTTGAGTGGAACACACACATCTTTCCATATTTTACTAAGTGGTCATAAACAGGCTTCTAATTGTGAGCATTGTATGTGATTATCAGTCTGCTTCCAACCACCTTACCAAATAATGGGCCCCTCCAAAGGTCGCAGTCCCTTGTTTTAAAAAGGACAATTTCCAAACCTGATGAAGATTTCTCTGCAACCAGGCTACTACTAAGCAGAAGTAAGTACATGTGAACCTTTGCTCATTGACTCAAGGACTCATTTTGGCCATCCTCAACAGTCTCTTAAGTGTGTTTTATATTTGCCAAAATAGCCCATTTAACCAGGGTTCTTTGTATCTATTTGATCTTCTCAGAACAAAATTTCCAGTAGTTATATCTGACAAAGATTATGATGGATAAAGGTTAAAAAGTCGTGGTCTTACCTTCTCAACATTAAAGTCTGTGTTAGCATCTTTGTCAACTCTTTGGTGTCTGCATCCTTTATACTGCTCAGGAAATTGTGTGTGCTTAAATAGATATTGTTTAGCATCCCGCTCTGAGTCTGACAGGTCAGCTCTCCATTGTGTAAGAGAATGGGTTTATGAGCATAAGGCAGCTTGGTCCCTCCTGCCAGAATAACCTTGGAACCTGAAAAATATGACACATGCTAAAGACAAATGGGCAAAACTAAATGCTAACTTGTGTACATGCATTGATAGGTAACATAAGTCATGGAGAAAATAAACCTCTTTAGAAAGAAATATAAGATTATATATATATATATATATATATATATATATATATATATATATATATATATATATATATATTATTTTTTTTTTTTTCTTCTGAATATCTTAACTACCTGCCTGGCGTGTAAAACAGTTACTGACACAAGTATACAGATCAGGAATTCCGTTTTCGCTTTCTGCACACTTGTACTGGTGGCAGTGATGGCGAACCTTGGCACCCTAGATGCTTTGAAACTACATTTCCCATGATACTCAACTACACTGCAGAGTGCATGAGCATCATGAGAAATGCAGTTCCAAAACATCTGGAGTGCCAAGGTTTACCATCACTGCGCTAGGGGATCAGAAAAGAGTCAGGTTTCAGTGCTTTCTTTCACTAGCCTGGAACATGTATAAGATCAGGAGTTCTAACCTCACTCTGACTTTCCTGGCTGTATAATATTACAAGGTCAGTGGCTCTATAGGCAGAAAGGTCACTGAATTAAAGTCAGGCAACTAGCATTTTTGTAAAAGTGGTCAACAATGGCAGCCCCCATTCTTCTCTCAACATATTTTATTATACATTGCTAAGGTATGTGTACATTTTTGATTCTCTTAGTGTTTTTAAAAACTTCTTTCATCACTAAGCTAATCCTTTTTAAAATCATTTTACAAATCAGCTTTAGCATGCTTATTTCAAATGTGTGAACAAAATTCATTTTGCAGATATGTCTTCATTATTGAGATATTTTGCCTGATAGAAGAATATTAGAACAAAAGTGAAGCGTTTTTACCAGGGACCAATTATGGTTCTAGTTTTATTTTTTGCTCTAAAATCAAAGATTAAGAGTGTCTGCTTGATACTTTGAACACCTTCCCTTTTTAGCTGATTTTGTTTCCTCCAGTTGTAATTGATTGGTACCAGTATGTAATACCTTTATGGAAAACAGAATAACTAAGGGGGTACCTTGTATGGTGTCCTTGTGAAAAACGTATGTAAACACCTTGTCATCATCAAAGGCACAGAAGACCCCTTTATCCATTGCCCAATTTTCCCAAAGTATGCCTTTGATAGTTGGGGAAAAGTTTGGAATCTCATACAGATTATCATTTTGCTGAAAAAAATGAAAATAAAACATACAGAAAATTACATTTTATATTTGGAAATCAGATCTTTACACCAGAAATGTTCTTTTTTTAACATTTAAATAAGAGTATTGATAGGCCAATGTCCTAAAACACAAACCATTAGCTTACCATTGTCTTTGAATCCAAGTAAAACCTGGCATATAAATGGTATGTCTGGTAACTATCCAGGTTGCCATATTACATTGAATTTTACAGAAAATATCAACTTTGCAGATTGAAAGGGAAATATTTTTAATAACAATAAATTACAATATGGCTTGTGTTGCAATTGTATATGCTATATTATTACTTTTTTTTAATTGTGATATTTTTTCCCATGAAAATGGAGTTACCCTTCAAGTACTATTCTGTACTCTCACTGAAATAAACCATGCTACATGTTAACTTACTGGGCAATACACAAATCCTTCAGTCTTCTCATCGATTAAAACTAATCTTGTTCCAGATGCATCAGGAAAGATCTTTCGTATGCTGACTGGGTGTCGGTATTCATTAACATATTGCCAGTCTTCAATGTAAAAGTATTTCACAAGGCCAGTCTATAAAAGAAAAGCAAAGAAACCAGGTTTGACGCTTGTGAAAACTTGGAGAACTGCACTGTCATTCACTTTACTATATTTTAAAAAAGACATTAGATTTGTGCATCTAATGCAATACCAAAGTAATTATAAATCCTACCTTAGCACAATTTAATATATTTGGAGTGGGTGTAATCTCATATGTCAGGAATTTTTTTTACAAATAACATTATTAACCTGTCAACACTGTAACCTCCATATTAAACAGTATCCTCTTCCAGCTCGATACATGCCTTTTCTAACCAGGTATCCCAAGTGTTATCATACTTAGCTGGACACCCCCTATGAGTATATGACTCTTTCTTGTATGGTAGCACAGCATTAACTGCAGCTATCCAATCTTGGACAGTGGGTGGTATTGCCCTAAGCCATGTCCGTGCGATAAGCAGTCTAGCCATGAATATCGATTTCTGCAGGAAAGTGTAAAGAAATGTATCAGAATCTGGGTCTGGGAACACTCCCAGTAAACACTGTTTAGGGCAGAGTGTGAGGGGGGGGGGGGGCCATTTCATTGTGAATGAATTTTACTACTTGGGACCAGTAGCTCCGAATCACAGGGCAGGACCAAATGATATAGAAAAAAGGTACCAACGGAACCTCCACATCTACAGCATAATGGGCTGTAGTTGGCTCTGTATTTGGCCAAGCGAGGGAGGATCAAGTAAGATCTGTGTAGAATATATAACTGAGTGAGACGGTCAGACAGTTTAGGGGAGACCTTCTTGCATGCATCCAACACCTTCTCCCATTCTTCATCCTCCATCTCCCCCCACATCCCCAGCCCAACGGTCTTTTAATTGGTAAGCTAACGCTGTGGCAGATGGAAGAAGGAAACCATTATAAAATGTGGAAATACGTTTTTTTGGATTCCGACCTGAATATCACATCCAGGTATATAATTGCTCTAGGGGAGTTACGAAATTGGGAGAGCATGGCGGAGCTGGAGGTAGCGGAAGTCCATTGAATTGGAAAGGCCAAAATCCTCCTTAAGTTGCTGGAATGATTTCAGGTCTCTCCCACAGTAAACATCTGATAAGTATAGAACTCCCCTAGTAATCCACAAATTGTGGTCGAGTATCTGTAGAAGCTCGAACAAACAAGGATTGTCCCACAGGGGTTTATGACTATGCGTGGAGGAGGTCCCGAGTCTGTGCCTCACCACTTCCAACACCTTACAATGATGATATAACAATCCTTTGCAATTTCCCAGAGTCCATGGGTCACCGGGGTTACTGAAGACGAGATGAAAAGGGTGTGTGTTGATTCAGGAAAAGGGGGAGCATATCAATGCCAGATAGCGATCCCTGTCCCCCCATCTAAGTAAAAAAAAAAAATGGGACAATTGCGCTGCCAGATAATGCAAACTGAAGTCGGGAAGCGCTGTGCCCCCTAGATCCATGGTTTTTCAGTGCTTGCCAAGACAATTTGTGGCGGGTATTTCCCCATACAAAGGTATTCAGAAAAGCTTCCATGAATGAATGAATGAATGAAATACTTGTATAGCGCACAATGAGAACTGAATCGCCTCTAGGCGCTGAGAGATTCCAGAGATTTAAAGATCCGCAGTGGTATATACGCTGGAGCATGCCATAGGACGTACAGAAATTTGGGTAACAGAACCATTTTAATTAGGTTGACACAGCCCATAACGCCCAGAGGAAGTCTAGTCCACGTCTGTGTTTTAGGTTTTAAAACTGCAAATAAAAGGTTTTAAATTTAATTTGACAGTCTTCTGGAGAGCGAGTAACTATAATGCCAAGGTATTTCATGGAGCTGACACGAACTAAGGGGGGAGGAGGCTTTCACTTCAGTTGGGGCCCCAATATCCAAGGGGAGGATCTGGAATTTGTCCCAATTGATCTTCAGACCCGAGTAACGTCCGAATTGTTCTATTGCATTTAGTGCTGTTGTAAAGGAGGGGCAGGCATTCTCCAAATAAAGGAGCATGTCATCCGCATATAAGCTAACCGTCTCCACTAATTGAGCACTACGCAAGACCCTAATCCCAGGATGTGTTCGGAGCGTTGTAGCTGGGAGTTCTACTGTGAGGGCATATAGTAAAAGGGGACAGGGGACACCCGTGGCATGTGCCCCTGGCCAGAGGGAAAGCATCTGAGACCCTGCCATTGACCAACATCCTGGCTATGGGAGCCTGATAAACAAGCTGAATCCACTTAATGAAATTGGATCCAAAACCAAATCGGGCAAGGCATTCCCAAAGATAGTGCCATTCCACTGAATCGAATGCCTTGGCAGCGTCCAAGGACACTACCACTCTGGAGCCAATCTGATCATGTTCAGATTGCATGTTCATAAAGAGTCTACATAAGTTAAATGCTGTGTTTTTAGCAGGAATAAACCCAGTTTGGTCGGGATGGATAAAACTCAGGATCACTTTATTTAACCTCAGTGCCAGGACCTTGGCCAATATTTTAATATCAAGCTGGAGGAGGGAAATTGGGCGGTATGATTCGGGGAGTTCTGGGTCTTTACCCAGTTTAGATATGAGTACAATTAGGGCTTCACCCATGGATTTGGGCAAGGAAGCCGATTTAAAGAAGGGGGAAAACAGCTCATGTAGTTTGGAAACTAAGGTCTCACTAAAACTTGTGTAAGATTCAAGGGGGAGGCCGTAGGAGCAAGATGGGACATTGCCTCTTCGATATCATCAGTGGAGATGGGATAATGGGATTTAATCACCACTGGGTTTTCTGTTTTTTACTAAATATACAAAAAAAAAAAAAAAAAAAAAAAAAAAAGTAAAACAATATATATATTTTTCTTCTGTTACAAAATGTTGCAAATAAATAATCTTTCTCCATGAATTTAAGTAATTTTAAGTTAATTTAAAATGTATTCTGCTCCTCCGGATTGCTGAGACCTGCTGTGGACTTGGGGCTGTTGGGTGGTGGTCGTGGGGGGCCTGTGCCCCTTTCTCCCCCCCCTCCCCTTCCCCCCCCCTCCTCTAGGGGTGCACTCTATTCAAGTGCTATATTTGTACACTAGCTGCGGGCGGGTGGCAAGGGCTGAGAAGGGGCTCTGCCCCACAACAATACCCCGACTGTCTATGTATGTATTTGATTAAGAACAGGGTTACTGATTGTGCAACATTGTCTGGCTAAACTGTTATGATTCTGGATTGTACTTCTTGTGTGTTTTTTATGGTTAAATAAACTTTATGTTAAAAAAAAAAAAAAATGTATTCTGCTACATTTCCCTGGTGAAAATAACCCAAATCACTGTATATTATTTAGTCTGTAGGAAAGTTATATAGTGTATATACAGTGTCTTGAATAAGTATTCATACCCCTTGAAACTTTCCACATTTTGTCATGTTACAACCGAAAACGTTAATGTATTTTATTGGGATTTTATGTGATAGACCAACACAAAGTGGCACATAATTGTGCAGTGAAAGAAAAATGATAAACGGTTTTCAATTTTTTACAAATACATATCTGAAAAGTGTGCCGTGCATTTGTATTCATCCCCCTTTATTTTCATACCCCTAACTAAAATATAGTGGAACCAATTGCCTTTTGAAGTCACCTAATCAGTAAACAGAGTCCACCTGTGTGTAATTTAATCTCTGTATAAATAGAGCTGTTCTGTGAAGCCCTCAGAGTTTTTTTTAGAGAACCTTAGTGAACAAACAGCATCAAGAAGGCCAAGGAACACACCAGACATGTCAGGGCTAAAGTTGTGGAAAAGTTTAAAAGCAGGGTTAGGGTATAAAAAAAATTCCCAAGCTTTGAACATTTCACAGAGTACTGTTTAACCACTTGCTTACTGGGCACCTAAACCCCCCTCAGTCCCAGACCAATTTCCAGCTTTCAGCGCTGATGCACTTTGAATGACAATTGCGCGGGCATACAACACTGTACCCAAATGAAATTTTTATCATTTTTTTCCCACAAATAGAGCTTTCTTTTGGTGGTATTTAATTACAGCTCGGAGTTTTATTTTTTGCTAAACAAACAAAAAAAGATGCAAAAAAAAAAATCATGTTTAATAGTTTGTTATAAAATTTTACAAACGGGTCATTTTTCTCCTTCATTGAAGTGCGCTGATTAGGCGGCACTGATAGGCTGCACTGGTGGGCACTGATGGGCTGCATTGGTGGGCACTGATGGGCTGCATTGGTGGGCACTGATAGGCTGCATTGGTGGGCACTGATAGGCACAGATAAGGCGGCACCGATGGGCACAGATAAGGCGGCACTGATGGGCAAAGATGGGCACAGATGGGTGGCACGGATGGGCACTGATAGGTACCACTGATAGATGGGACTGATGGGCACTGATAGGTGGCACTGATAGGTGGCTCTGATAGGTGGCACTGCTGGGCACTGATGGGCGGCACTGCTGGGCACTGGTAGATGACACTGATGGGCACGGATAAGTGGCATTGGGGTGCAGCACCTTTGAGGCAGATTGTGGGCACTGCTGGGTGGCACTGCTGGGCGGCACTGTGGGCACTGCTGGGTGGCACTGACGGGGGGCACTTACTTTTTAAACATTTGGCACTGTAGGAGGCAGGTGGGCACTGGCAGGGGGCAGGTGGGCACTAGCAGGGCTGGCCGTGATCGGGACTGATGTCCCGATCACGGCCACCGGTGATCGGCTTTTTTTTTTTCCTAATAATAGCCGATTACCGGCTCCGTTATATCACATGATCAGCTGTCATTGGCAAACATACCAAGACACCTAAACTGACAGGCCCGGCAAGGAGAGCATTAATCAGAGAAGCAGCCACGAGGCCCATGGAAACTCTGGAAGACCTGCAGAGATCCACGGCTCAGGTGGGAGAATTTGTCCACAGGACAACTATTAGTCATGCACTCCACAAATCCGGCCTTCATAGAAGAGTGGCAAAAAGAAATCCATTGTTTAAAGAAAGCCATAAGAAGTCCTGTTTGCAGTTTGCAAGAAGCCACGTGAAGGACACAGCAAACATGCGGAAGAAGGTACTCTGGTCAGATGTGACCAAAATGGAACTTTCTGGCCAAAAAGCAAAACACTATGTGAGGCTGAAAACTAACATTGCACATCACAGTGGGCACACCATCCACACTGTCAAACATGGTGCTGGCTGCATCATGTTGTGGGGATGCTTTTCTTCGACAGGGAAGCTGGTCAGAGTTGATGGGAAGATGGATGGAGCCAAATACAGGGCAATCTTAGAAGAAAACCTAGTCTGCAAAAGTCTTCAAAAGACTTGAGACTGGGGCGGAGGTTTACCTTCCAGAAGGACAACGACCCTAAACATACAGCGAGAGCTACAATGGAATGGTTTAGATCAAAGCATTTTCATGTGTTAGAATGGCCCAGTCAAAGTCCAGACCTAAATCCAATGGAGAATCTGTGGCAAGACATGAAAATTTCTGTTCATAGATGCTCTCCATCGAATCTGCCAGAGCCTGAGCTATTTTTCAAAGAAGAAAAATGGGCAAAAATTCCACTCTGTAGATCTGGTAGAGACATCCCCAAAAAGATTGTAATTGCAGCAAAGGGTGATTCTACAAAGTGTGTGTGGGGGGTGTCAGGGGCTGAATACAAATGCATGCCACACTTTTCACATATTTATATGTAAAAAAAATGTAAAACCATTTATCGTTTTCCTTTCACTTCATAATTAAGTGCCACTTTGTGTTGGTCTATTACATAAAATCCCAGTAATGTACATTTACTTTTTTTGTTGCAAAATGTGGAAAATGTCAAGGGGTATCAATACTTTTTCGCGGCACTGTATATCTGAAAATCGGTCAATCCTGATTTAAAGACATCACATTTCTTGAGGCCTGAAAACAGACAGTGCAAATATCCCCTAAAAGACCCCTTTTTGGAAAGTAGACAGTCCAAGATATTTCGTAAAAGGCATGTTAAGTTTTTGACATTTTAATTATTTGTCACAATATTTTGGAAAGTGAAGAAATTAAAAAAAATATATATTTTTACCAGTGCAGTACAGCGTTATCATATAACTGGTGTGGCAGTGATCAGGGACACTGACTGGTGACAGTATGTAAAAAAAAAAAATGTAATGTCAATTTTTTTACAATTTCTTTTTAGCACGCTGTGAATAGAACAATACAGTGTTACCATGGTAACATTGTACTACTCTGCAGAAGTGATCAGGATTTTTTTTTTTTTACACATTAGGATCACTTATACCAATGAATTTCATTGGTATAAGCAACCATTTTTACTGAATGAAACATATTCATTCAGTGTCTTTTGATTAGCTGTGAATGGCCAAAGCTATTCCCATGGTACAGATGGGCTGTGATTGGCCCTGTCTGTACCATGAAATCACTGTGTCCAGTCACAGCTGGCAACACAATTGTATACAATGGATGACAAGAAAGGAAGCCCTCCATTGTTTACAAGTGTCATGTGACCTGCTGTGATTGGTCACAGTGATCACATGACACTGGCAGCGGGCCAGTATAGGGATCAGTCAGGACACAGCCAGGGACAGAAAACGCCTTCTGAAAGGACATTATAGTCCCGCTCAGCAATCAATCTGCTATAGGCAGGGAGGGAAGGTGTTAACTGAACTAAAATTTACACAGACCCATATCTCTGCACTGCTCAATCTGAAGTTTAAAACAAAGACAGAGTGTCTGACAGCAGACATATACTTCTAGTTTTTTTTTTTTTAGCTAGCCCATAATGGTCTGGAAATCATTTTTATGTATTAGATGCCTATTTGTAAAACAGTTCCAACCCTTGCCCACTTCATCCAAAACTATAAAAAGCTTTGGCTGGAGTTTCCTCTTAGGTGTCACATCAAGCATTTTTTTTTCATATAATTTGAAGGATTTACAAAAAAATTAAATTAAATTTTCTATGGTGCCCATATCAACCTGTCATTTTTCTAGTGTGGTTTAAAAATGAGATATTGGCAGCTGTTTGGCTGGTCTAAGCCACACGTGCATCCATCTCCTCCAGTGTGTGAGGATCTCACTACCTTTCTATTTTATATGTAAAATACATATGGGACTTAGCTTACTACTCCCTTCATTTGTTTCCACACAACTAAAACATACTTTTAGTAATCATTAAAGTGGTTGTAAACCCTTACAAACCTCTTTGACCTACAGGTAAGCCTAGATTAAGGCTTACCTGTAGGTCCAAGAAATATCTCCTAAACCTATATGGTTTAGGAGATATTTGCCCGAAAACAGGCACCCTGAGCGTGAAAGCAGGCGCACTGAGCGTGGCATTCTCAACGACGGAGCTGCCACACGTCGGCTCCCGTGCGCATGCGCGGGAGTGACGTCATCGCGGCTTCGCCGAATGACAGCGGCGGAGCTGCGAGACCCCACCAAGAAGATGGATGCGGCGGACTACAGGGGACAGCGGTGACTTCGCTGGCTCCTGTGTCAGGTAAGTGACACATAATGGACTACTATGCGATGCATAGTAGTCCATTATGCTTTGCCTTTGCAGGGAATGAAAGAGGAAGTAAACTCATCAGGGTTTACTTCCTCTTTAACTTCTTTGTTAGAGCCATTTCGCAAAAACAAATATGGATTGCATTAAATAAAGTTAAAGAAAATTACATTAGTTCCATAAATAAGGAAATCTCCAGTCAACGAATGGCACAGAATTCGATACTTCTCATCAGCAGATGGGAACAGACGAGTCTCCCGCTCCTCCTGAGCTTCTAGGGATTCACCTTCAATCTGGGGAGATTTACAAAGGACCATTTTTGAATTATATAAACATAATTCGTTTACAAACTTCACTTTAAATCCCAGTGTACATTCCTAAGTAGATATAATAGATTCTGGTTTGTCAGGCATATCTAGCAATACACATAGCAGTAAATCAAACAGCTCACCTGTTTTCAAACTGACCAATCTTTCAGGTGTGCACAATCCTCCCAATATAAAAGAGAAGTGTGGGTTGTTTTTTGTAGATTTATACTTACCTAGGTGGATGCAGCATCGGTCTTATGATGTATCAGCCAGGGCTCCTCTGCACTGAAAACCATGCGACTGAACACCGCCGATCACACATTTTTCACAGCTCCATGAGCAGAGAGTTGTAGACTGTCAGTCACAGCTCTCTGCTCATCTCCCTCTGCGCTCATTGGAACCGATTGTTCCAGCGTCGAAGATGAGCAGAGTAGCTCTGGCCACTAATAGCAGCGGGAGCCGCTGTCAATCAAATTCAGTGACACGGTAGCCAGGGGACGGGGCCGAGTCCTGCTGTCTGTGTCAATGGACGCAGAAGCAGGACTCGGGAACCCATGGAATGAGGCTCTCCGTAGGGGCACTCGATGAGGAAGAGCCAGAAGCGCCGCAGGGGGACCCCAGAAAAGGAGGATAGCATGTAAGAATAGCATGTTTGTTATTAAAAAAAAAAAGAAACTTTACAATCACTTTAAAGTTTTGCCATCTATCTACTGGTTTTGGATTATACTCCGATTGAAAGTACTAAAAATGTATTTTATAAGCTGCATTTTAGTTTCCTTCTATCTAGTCAGGAGATAATTTGATGTTATTCTCACCATATGAAGTTGTACTTTGCCCTCAAACAAAGCAGCAGCATAATCAGAATTTAGGCTCATGTTTGCAACAGTCCCCAGGTATTCCATGTCCTTCAGCTTCTCTACACCTGCACAGGAAAAATAAAGTAACTACATTTAGATGCACCGCATATTAAAAATACATTTTAAGAATTTAAATAATACATCCTAAAGGCATATTGCTAATAAAAGGATTACCCTGTATTAGGGACAGTGATATTAATACACCATGCTGCATTTTTGCTTTTTTTTTAAATGAACATGAGGAATTTATAACTAAAGGGGGGCTATCTGTAAAAAATAAAGAAACATGGGTAACTAAGGAGTGTGCATCATGTTTCTGAGGAGATTGGCACACAAGGCGTTATTGTTAAGTGGTCCTACATGTAGAAAATGTAGACATGTAAATACTATATACAGGGACTATCTTACCTGTGAAAAGTTTGCTTATTCTTTACAGCCAATTTTGTGATTCAACCACCCCAGTCCAGCAGCATAGAAAGGTTCTCTACCTCTACTGCAGGGTTCTCCAAACTACGGTCCTCCAGTGGTTCAGGAACTACAATTGCCATCATGCCTAGTCATGTCTGTGAATGTCAGAGTTTTATAATGCCTCATGGGACGTGGAGTTCCGCAACATCTGGAGGGCCATAGTTTGGAGATCACTGCTATACTGCAACAGCAGCAAACCTTAGTCAAGATCCCCCCGCTGCCACTCAAACAAATCTGCTGATTAGATAAAAAGGGAGCAGCAGTACACTGATGTGGTTGGTCATTCTTCTGCTTTCTCCTCCTTCAGCATGTTCACTATAGGCTGATCACAGCAGAGGCGCGCTGCCCCTCCATATCTAAGTGTAATTTCTTCTGTGCAGGGAATAAAAAGAGGCTGATGTATAGGCAAATGCAGGTACTTACATAGTAGATGAGGTTGACAAAAGACACAAGTCCATTAAGTCCAACCTATGTGTATGATTATATGTCGGTATTATATTGTATATCCCTGTATGTTGCGGTCATTCAGGTGCTTATCTAATAGTTTTTTGAAACTATCAATGCTCCCCGCTGAGACCACCGCCTAGTTCCATTTAAAAAAGTATTTATCTTTAATTAATACATAACTGTATTACTATATCCGCCTTAGGTACAATGTACTGGATGTGTAAACTATACTTCAAATTTTCTTGTATGAAGGAAAGATTATTATGTAATGCCTTTGTGATGCGTTAGGATTTATGTAACAAAACAAAAAAATATTGGTATTAACCCAGGCATGTACTCTGTACAGTTTAATCCCCCCCCCCCCCCCCAATTAAACACTGGGAAATAATAGATGTGCATTGTGCAGTGGACGGTGTGACAGTCACATTATAAGACAATGTAATAGAGACAGACTAATACCATTCTCGGTCAGAGCATAGAACCAGGCCCGGTTGTTCATTCCTACAGCAACATGGTAAGGACCCACAGCAACAAAGTTAGGCTCCACCTCAACAGAAACTGTGATTGGCAGCTCCTAAACAACAATTAATTGAAATGTAAAAAAGTCAAACAGCATATGAGACTATAAACATAATAT
This sequence comes from Lithobates pipiens, assembly GCF_037356315.1. Classification (NCBI taxonomy): domain Eukaryota; kingdom Metazoa; phylum Chordata; class Amphibia; order Anura; family Ranidae; genus Lithobates; species Lithobates pipiens. Next base: position 422,573,014 of record NW_027507718.1, read on the forward strand.
ATAATTTTACAGGTTTAGAAGAGTAGAGCTACATTAGCCCCATGCTTATGTTGTTGTATCAGCCAACGATGGAAAAACAGCAAGCACTTGAATGTCAGAAGTGCTAACTGTTTTTAAGGGGTCTTCTATTTTTTTGTGACTGATGTGCTGTTAGAAAACAGATCATTAATTTCATGACCTGCATACTTCATTGGAATTTCACCTGAGCCAGAGAGAAAAGGTGCAAATGTCTGAGATGAACCAAAATAATTACATTTTTTATCAGACTTATTCTTTCCGAGAAATCTGGTATGGACAACCTAAGGCTGGCTATATAGCGACAGACTAGGTAGCCTAACACTTCTCCTTTCTGTCATCCATGATGCTTTCAGACTCTCATATGGGTTTATGTCCAGGTGCTTAACTGGCCTGCCTGCAGTCCAGACAATAAAAGCACTTTAGAACCACACATACAGTATGAACCAATATAATCCCTGTAAATTTCAGTGGCTCAGTCTCCACCTAGGTCAGTTAATAATAAGGCTTCATGCACACTGAAGCTCATAAATGGATGTTTTTGGGAGTTTGGCCATTTTTTAACAGCCCATAAACTCCCCTTTGTGTTATCCTATGTGTCCATGGACACATGGATGTTTTTGGACATTTATCAGCTGGGGAGATTATGGGCGGTTTTCTTAACGCCCTAAAATCACATTCAAAAGCAGTCATAAAAACGCCAGACGCCGGTAAAAGCTGTTAAACGCAGTTCCTATTGGAGCCCATTGATTTGAATAGGAGTCGCACCAAAAGCCTTAATAAAATACTTTAAACACCTGTGTACTTTGCTTATTTTTGACACTTTTTTTTAGGTGAATGGGTACAATGTACCCCATACTCATTCACACAGGGTGGGGGCCCCCTTGTTAAAGGGGGCTTCCAGATTCCAATAAGCCCCCGCCCACAGACCTCATCAACATGAGGGCAAGGTGCTTTGGGGTGGGGGGGCCCTCCTGCCCCAAAGCACCCACCCTCCCATGTTGAGGGCATGTGGCCTGGTATGGTCCAGGAGAGAAGGGGGGCGTTCCCATAGGGAACCATTGATTTTGAATAAAGGCAGAGAAACGCCACTAAACGCGCATTGAAGCCAATGCAAAACGCTGATAACAATCGCATTTTTAAAGCAGCATTTTCCTACCAGTAATCCGATGCCCAGAACGACTTTTCTGAGCATCCTGTGTGCATGGAGCCTTGAAAAACAACTTTTGTGCGTCCATTATTGGTCCATGCATCGACATATGAAGACCTTCAGAAATTCAGAATTATATACTAATCCAAAAAGTCTGTTGTATTAAAGTGGTTGTAAACCTCAGACATGAAATACGAACAAAGCATATCCCTCTATATTGTGTACATATCTCTATCCGGGGCACTAAGTATCATTTCTGTCTGCTGCTTTCTTTCTCTGCTATCAGCATGAATCACTTCTGACAAGTTTTCCTGACACCAAGAGAAAAAAGGTGACAGAGGAGGGACCTCCAGCAGACTGACAGTCTCAGCTTTTTTCGTGTGTGTGTGTGTGTGTGTGTGTGTGTGTGTGTGTGTGTGTGTGTGTGTGTGTGTGTGTCGGGAGGGGAGAGTTCCCTTTCCTCCAATCAGCTCTCCAAACTCCTCTCACCGAACAGTATGTGATTTCAGCTTTCTGCCCCCGTTATTTTTTTATTTTATTTTTTTGACAGCTCAGACAAGCTTTAAATTGAACACTTTGAACAGATGTAGAGAAGAGACGAAAGCAGATAAACGGGTACAACTTATGTAGGAGGATTTGTTTCATCCCTGCGTATTAACTGAGGCCATTCACTACACTGGGTTTATGTAAGGGTTTACAACCACTTTATTGTGTTTTCAGTGGCAGTTTAGTAAAGATACATTTGGTATAAAAAGTAAATCATGACCTAGTGATCACTAAACAGGTGAAAATAAAAAATAAATAAAAATGAAAGCCGAACTTGGCACAATGTAAGAAATTTAAATTAAAACTATTTTTCTTACCCCTTCTACCAGATTGCACACAGTGACCTCCAGCAAGGATGTGAGATAGGCAATCTTGGTGCCACTCGTATCTCCCAAGATAGGAAGTTTGGTTAAAAAGACACTGAGTGACCCTCGCTGAGTGGATATCGCCAACAATTGTCCATCGTCTGTCCAGGAAAGTCTATCTAAACCTTTAGCAAAAAAAAAATGGGTGTTATCCTGTAGATATGTTCTTTTTTACAATATATTTTTATATCTCTTAATACAACATCTCTCATACAAATTATTTTTGTCCTGGGTAGTGTGGGGATTGTTTTCTTCTATTCATATGGGAATCTCCAGCAGTACAAATATGGTTCTTTCTCCATTAAATGGAAAGATTGTTTTAACATACTTTTTCCCTAAAGCCCCATACACACTATCAGTTTTTCTGCTGAGTTTTTCCTTCAGTTTTACCAAAACCATATAATATGAGGTCAAACCTTAGGAGTTTCAATTTGTATGCAATCAGGCAGGCCCTTCTACTACATGGTTTTGGTAAATCTGAAGGAAAAAATCAGCAGAAAATCTGATAGTGTGTATGGGGCTTTACTAGATCTACACTCCTCCCCCAGATTCATCACTCTATAAAAGCAGAAGAAAAAGAAGGATGCATCTTGTACTAAATATTTATATGTAAAATAATGACTGTAAAAAGGATATAAATCATCAGTTTTTATTAAAACAGACCCAAATATGTTGCGGTTTCCTTTAAAAAATAATTGTATTGCTGTCTGTGTCCCTTCTGATATTATCCTGACTTCCTGTCCTGGTCTAAGAATCTTAGGAGAAATCTCCCAAATGGGAGTACAGACACATGACAGAAGGTCTAACCCTTTCCCACCCTATCAAAAATTGTGCTTATGAACAAAGTAAATAACCTTTTATGTTAGCTGCTTGGTTACCTTTAGTTTCATCATCCAGTGTGATGATCGCATACATTTCTTTTAGCTCACTCAAATCATGGATTTTAATACTAAAACAGAATAGAAATGTTACAATGAGGAGAAAAAAGAAAAAAAAAGAAAATAGTAACAGACAAGAATAATGTAAAGTGCCAAATAAACCTGAGGTAGGAATTTGTAAAATGATTGTACACAGTTTAATAAATGTATTGTTGATGTAGGACTTTGGAGTATGGAGTATGACCAAGAATTTAAGTAGTCGCCAAATGATGCCAGGACATAATTATTATTGTGCAACATGGAAAACTCTGGGGGCATGGAAGAAAATGGCATATAAGAGCATTATATGCCAGAGCTCAGTGTAAACAGGTCCGGGCTTGCACTATGGCAACTCAGGCATCTGTAAAAGTAGATAAACTGTGACAGAGTATCATTGAGTAGTGGGACAGGTGCATCCTAGCTACTACCTCCTGTGTAATGCCTGGTGAGCCTCAAGAGCACAGCACTCAGCCTGGGAAGTCTCTGGAAACCTCCGTGTAATCCATGCAAAAAAGAGAAAAAGGCTGCTGTAATGCAAAGCTGCTAAAACATCATTTTATTATTGCATGTGAACAACAATCGAAAAATTTGACGCATTTTGGCCATCAGGCCTTAATCAAGGCTATGATTAAGGCCTGATGGCAGAACGCGTTGTATTTTTGACTGTTGTTCACATGCAAAAAAATAAATAAAATGATGATTTAGCCTAATTCCATTGCACCAGCCTTTCTCCCTTTTTATCATGGAGTAGTACCAGAGAGGTGATGCAAAGCCCTGTGGGCTGTTCAGTATCAGGCTGTCACTAATAAAGCAGAAAAGGTCATCGTTGTCTAGATACTCTTCCATCAGTAGTGATACAAATTTGAAAAAAAAAATATTTTTCTATCATGCTTTGTAAAAGTTCCAGTGAATACTAAAATCTGGACATTAACATTTTATAGTCCAGGCATAGGCGTAACTAGAACCTTCAGAGCCCCGCTGCAAGAAATCATAAAGTGTCCCCTACGATGGGGAAACGCCAGGGCCTGATCGCAAGTGCGAATTTTGTGACACTGGTAGTTCCACCACTGGTGTCAGTAGTTTTATGTTTGTTAATTTATTTGTTTATCGGTTTTCAACCATTTTATTTTTACAATTTTTTAGGCTTTAGGCTTTGGTGTTTCACCTTTGAGACTGAAAAAGTAGACTGAGGACACAGCCCTCTCCATATCTGCAGTCTCAGCTGCACAGAATGAATGGACAGGAATAGCTCTGCACAGACGCTTTCTGTTCATTTGAATGGTATGGATCACTGACCCTAATCATTAAGACAAGAGAAGGGCTGGTAAATTACACATTTACCAGCCCCTTCCCCACTCTCCATATTGACATCCCCTGCAGCAGCTAGTGGGAGAGGGGGAAAGCTGGCAGTGCTGTGGTGGATGAGGGAGCCAAGGGAGTACACAGGGGCCTGAGGGCAGCAGAAGCTCGATATGAGGGGTGGTGGGGGCAGCATGTGGGCAAAATGATCCCCTCTATTTTCCTCCTGCAGCCGCTGAAAGGTGAAAAATGGAGGGGATTGGTTGCTTTATATGCCACCCCCACTGCCCCTCCTCTATACGTTGCAATTGCAACCCCTGTACATATGCCCTGTCCTTTCCATCCTGGAACAAATCCTCTCTACTCCCCTAATCCTCTGCAGCACAAATTCCAATTTCCGTTCAGTTCTATACTCCTCCTCCCTAGCTCCTTCTGTCTGTGTACAGGAGAAGAACATCGGAGCCGAGGAGGAGCCGGCTTCAGTGAGGTCTGTGAAGTGTGCAGCCAGTCGGCAGGGAGACATGCCGGCTGCCACAAAGGGGGTGATCATCCCCGCATGTGGGACACCAGGCACCCCGCAAGGGATGTGGGGTAGATGTCCAGAGTGCCCATGCTGGCGCACCCCATTAGGCAGAGAACTTGAGCTCAGTGCCGGAGCTTGCTCCCTGGCACTGGGCTCTGGGAATTAGCACAGCATGTCTAAAGCAGATTTTGCTGGGGAAGGGGCCCAGGGCCCCCAAGTGGTGGAACGCCAGGGTCCAGTCGTAACTGTGACATCTGCGACCCTGGTAGTTCCTCTACTGAGTCCAGGGCTGATTTTAACAGCCTACTTAGTCCTGGCTGAGTGTAAACATGCAATGATGCTGTTTCCAGAGTTTGGGAGAATGGTTGGTTTGGAAAAAAAAAATCTTTCACTTACTTGTTGTCACCACAAGATGCAGCTTTGTTCAATGACTGTGAAATGGCGATACTGGTTAGATTATCTTTATGGTTGCTTGCCTGGAACAGCTCTTGACCAATCTCACTCATGTGTGTGGAAATCACCACAAAGAAGCCAAGGGAGAAGCCAATCATGATGTAGCCATCACCATACCTGGCCAAATACAAGGAACAAACCTCAAATACAGCAAACACACACTTCTTCATTATTCCATTAAAACATATCCATAGTTCTCAGTTATGCAAACTTCTTCCATAAATGCCTTACATGATCTTGTTGTTGGAAAAATCACCAAGATACAAACTAAGTTAAAGCTGAGTGCCACCCAAACGTGACTCCTGACCCCCTGACATGTCGCACTTGGCTTGTCATTTGTTTTGGGAGGGGGGGTACCTAGTTTTGACAGGTACCCCGCTCTCGATTCCACTTGCAGGGCCACAGTGCCACAAGGGGAACTTCTCCCCCTCCCTGCAATCTTCTGGGCACGTCACAGGTCCCAAAAGATTGCCCGGCCATTCAGGACGCGCATGTGCAGTGCACACCCAGCTGTGAAGCCGCAAGCTGTCACAGCTGAGTGCCCACACTTGCAATACCGGCTCCACAGAGAGGAAGAGAAGCGAGACTTTGCGTGGCCACATCACTGGATTGTGGGACAGGTGAGTGTGTGTTTATTTAAAGTCAGCAGCTACACTTTTTGTAGCTGCTGACTTTAAAAAAAAAAACACAAACGGCTGGAACGCCTCCTTAACACAAGGGGTGCCCCATAGGTCCTGTCTATATTAACCCCTTAAGCTGACCATACACTGCAATACGTTTTTTGTTTAGCCCTGTGGGGCTAGATGAGATAAACTATGGATTCCCCTTACATCCTAAATAGCATGCATAGAGGAATCTCCCCTTCTGGCTATTGTATTCTGACAGATGTTAAAATACAGTGCCTGGATCTGATTGGATGCAAGTACTGTTTGGACAGGAATTTTCCTCCAAACTCCTTTGATTTTCAGATCGAAGGATGTCAGGAGGGAGACATGCTGACAGGGCCACCCATGGCTTTAATTTCATATCATGTAATGTTGCTGTGGAAAACAGAAATAAAAGGTATGAGTAAAGACAGTCATTGTATAGAGAAGAGAGATTTTATGAAAAATATACAGTACAGATTTATACACAAATTGTATTAGTTTGGCTTGGACCTTGAAGAAGCTTGTCCTGAAAATTTGGATGTTAGTGCAAATAAAAAAAGTATCACAGAACAGTAGTCAACTGTTTTTGATCCAAAAATACAGATTTTAAGAAAAAATATACAATTGCATTGTATCATTAGCAGAAAATATATTTTCAGAGCATAGGATTTTCGTTTTTTCTGCTTGTAACCCCTTTGGAGATTCTCCCTCATTTCCTGTCTATGTGACATCAGTATAAGAAATTAAAGATGTAGGTGTCACTGAAAAAAAGAAGTCACAAGCACGTCTGAAGTGTTATCTGTAGCTCACAAAAAAAAAAAAAAAAAAAAATGTTATTTTGTCTTAATTCCTGTTGGACAAATCTATCATCAATTTGGAAATGTTGCCTTTAGGGGCATAAAGGGCAATACAAATCTGATAGGGGTACCACCCCTGCTCTATCCAAAACAAAATAACATAAAATAATTTGGACTGGATTGGACGAAAACCACTAATTTGACTGTTTTGATGACATTGGGGCTTATTTATAAAAGAGAGATGATTTTGCTGTACACTGGGGTATGCAAGCTGTGGATTGCATTTTACAGCCCATTCATAAATTGAAGAAGGGATGTGTAGCATGAATGACTCCATGGAGTTCTCTCTACCAAATGAGTATAGAAAGTTGTTTGACAGATCTAATCCTGGCTCCCCCTTCCCCCTCACAGCTCATTCATTTTTATTGTGCTCCACCAGCTCCGAGCTCCTAAGTTATGCTTGATCTGCAGTATTCCAGTGGAAAGCTGTAAACACATCTTGATATTATTTTACCATTTGTGGGCCACAATGGCCCCATAGCGCTGCTGAAAGGCCAGTTCTATAGGATTGTCTGGATCATTCAGATTGAACAGAAACAAGGTTTTCTTTCCAACAACAACGCTTACCTAAGAACAGGCAGAAAAGATGGCATTAGATAAATAGAAAGAAATATAACAATAATCATTAAAAACTGTGTACAAGTGTGAACATTCCAAATAATATAATTTCAGGATATGTGCTTAATGTAATTGTCACCTTACAAGATATATCCAAAGGTTTGTAAACACCTGATCTTCACATTTTTGGCCAATAGTATGTGGACACCCCATCAAGCTACTTAGTTTTGGTGTTTCAAGTAAGGGTACTGCTAATGCTACAGCACATAGTACAAATACATTTTAGACAATTGAGTGTTTATAACTGTGTGCCAACAGTTTTGGGAAGACATTTCTCTAGGACAGACTGACTGTGTCTGTGTGTACATAGCTAGGTCCATATAGACATTGTATGGCAAGTTTGGTGTAGAAAAGCTAGAGTGGCCTACACAGAGCCCTAGCTTATGCCTGGTACACATGGGCCAAATATTGGTTCAACAGAAACCAGCTGACACTTGGCTGTGTACACAGCAGCCGGTCTGACTTCTGTAGAACAGGCATCCCAGAAAAAGATCTGCCGAATGGCTGCAAGAGTTGACCGGTGTGTTCTGGCCTGTCAGAACACAATAGCTCAGTGAGGAGATAGCTGTACTAAAATAGCATCGTTAGTACAGCGACCTCCTTCTGAGCTCATGATCTGTACCAGGCATTACAGAGGTTGCACAAAAAGACCTGGCTAGGTCTAACATCAGTACCAAACATCACAAATGCGCCTATGGTACACTCCAAATCTCGCAGAAAGCTTTTCAACAAGCTCATATAGGTATGATGGTCAGGTGTCCACAAAGTTTTGCCCTTATAGTTTATAATAATGTAGAAATGTGCCTTTGTATGGCATAATATTCAGAAAAAAAAGATTTAAAAATAGGAGTGAAAAAAAATACTATTACCCAAATCAGGAAGTATACAAAATAGAACTGGATACATACAAATCACTAAGCTCCATCCACTAAACCAATGTCTGTTGCATTCCACCTCTACTGAATGAATAGCCATTCGGTAGAGGTGGAATGCAAGCTTAAGAAGAAAAGCTTGAGCACCTATTAAAAAACGGTCAACAACTTCTGCAAAACCAGCTTCTGGTAAGAGATGCCATTAAAAATCTCTTTCTCTGCCCATCACACAGTACTGAGACGGTGCACAGGAAAACCTATGACGAGTTTATGTTCAGCAGATTGCACTAATTATCCTGAACAGCAAAACTGATGTCTAAAAAAATTCTGTAACTACCCTTACATTAGATACTTGGATACAAAAGAAAACAGATAAAAGGATAAAGCGAAGAAAGGATATATAGATACTTCTATTAGTCAACACAGAGCTTGTCATACAGGCTAATATAAAGTGAGACCCTACTATAGTAATCTGTAATTGGATGTCAACTACAGCTCCAAATAGGTCCTATAAATAAAGAAAAATAGCAAACAAAAAATATGTAGACGCAAGTCATTTATATATTTAATTACAATATGTTTCACAAATAATGAAGATTTAATGAAAAAAGTAACACTGTTGCTTTAAATCTTACTGTGCTCTCGCCTTGTGATGATCTTTCATCTGTCTTCATAACAGAGAACTGGATGTCGCTTGGCTCCATTCTCACTGAGGTCTGTAAACCAAGAATACCATTTATTGACTCACCAGTTTTTTTTCAATACTTATTATTTTTCTGGTAACTCCTGTTCGAGGTCCTTAAAGCTTAAAGTCCAAAGCAACAGATTCACTTTACTGCATCTCTACCTCCAGCTTTTACATACCCTCCCCTTGTTCCCCCCCCCCCCCCACAGCGGTCTTCAGCCACCACGAGCACAGATAGATGGCCCTGCAGAAGCTCCATGGCCTGACCTGAAGCTTACACAGGGTTAGATGTGACTGGTCTCCTAATTGCTGACTCTCGCTAGCCACCTCCCATGCATTACTACTGGCCCACCATTACAATAAGCATCGTCGATAGCCAGCAACCAATCAGATTTAAGCTGTTAATTCCAACATGCACTGGAAGTGGTAGTCAAAACCAGATATGTTGTTACGGGAAACACAAACCATTTGGGCTGCATTATTAAAAATGGAGTAAAGCACATGAGAACAAATGTGAGGAAGAGAATATGAGTAGAGTCGGTGTCCAAAGCAACCAGCTCCTGTGATAATCGAGTTTGGCCCTTCCATCATTACTGGTACACCATTATGAGGGTCTTATTAACCAATACTAAGGTGGGAGGCAGAAGGGGGAGGGGGAGCAAAATAACAGACTATGGGAAATGGACTTTATTTTCATGTTAGAGTGCCCTGGGTTTCTGCACTGTTGGAAAACTCTGTAAAAAATAAAAAAAGATGTGAAGGCACATGGTACAATGCAAAAGTCATCTTTAACTTAAATGTGCCCACAAGGTTACATTATTTATCAAGGGACAGTACATTTTTTCATCAGAAAATAAAATATCTGACTAGAAAGTGTCAGCAATATCTACGTATAAGAAACAATCAGGATCAGGTTTCTAACTTACATCGTAAATGGTGGCTGAAATCTGATTTTTGTTATCTGAATCTGAATCTGTTGTTATAGGCACATTTGGGGTAAATGAAAGGCAGATCCATTAATTAATTTCAGCTCCTAATGATTTTCCACTACATCTATTAATAGGGGGTTTTACCAGTAGGGTATTTAAGTTTTGTGCTGCCCTAGGCCTGACTAAACCCGTGCACCCCCTAATTTAAATAAGACCCACCCCTTCCTGTCAAGGCAACACCCCTTGCTGTTTAAGACCCGCCCTGAAATTTTCAGGTGGGGACACTAGTTCTGAGAGCCTGGGGGGGGGGAGGGCAATGGATTCCCTTAATTTGCATAGATTTCATCTCACTTCCTGTTCGGCTATGGTGCAGGAAGTGAAGGGAAATCTCTGCAATGGGGCAATGGGACAGGGATGGTAAAAAATAAACTGACTGGGCTATAACCCTCCCTTATTCTATCCAAAGCGGAAAAAAAAGTGTTACCTATAGTTCTACTTTAAGCACAAATTTCTGATCGTTTTATGAAGAGGACTAATGCCGCGTACATACGATCGGAATTCTCGTCGGAAGAAGCTCTGATGGTTATCCTGATGGAATTCCGCTCAAGCTGTCTTGCCTACACACGGTCACACCTAATTCCGATCGTTTAGAATGCGGTGACATATAACGGGACTAGAAATAGGAAGTTCAATAACCAGTAGCCAATAGCTTCTGTCTCAGTTAAATCTGAGCATGCGTGATTTTTGGCGTCTTGGAATTGCATACACACGATCGGAATTTCCGATAGACAGTTTTCCATCGGGAAAATTGAGAACATGCTATCAATTTTTGGCTGGCGCAAATTCGGACAGCTAAATTCCGATGGAGCATACACATGGTCGCATTTTCCGATAAAAAGCTTTCATCTGTCTTTTCTGGCCGGAATTCCGATCGTGTGTGCGCAGCATAAGAAGATATAACCATGTCAATGGTGCAGCAGAAAACATATAGCACAGTGAGGAAGGTTTGTGGTCCAGGATGATAGGACAGCCAAAATTAGAAGCGCCACCTCCCCCCCCCCTACAGTTGTGGAATGCCGGGGCTGTCCCCATACTGGAAACAGTGCGGCCGCTTTATGGGGGCGCGAGACTAATTTGCCCCTCAGCCCAGTCCGCCCCATAAGACTGGCACTACACTAACAGTGTAGCGCAAGCCAGACTGGACTCTTTCCATGCTGCCCCCCTGCAAAGTGTTGCCCTAGGCCTGGGCCTTGTACTCCAGGATACAGCGTTGGGTTCTACACATGTACTATAGGTAAACGGAATGAATAGAATATGATAGGCAAACTGTGACATACCTGTCTGATTGTGTCTCCTTCCTGATTGCTGATAGTGATCATTTTATCTTCCCCACCCAGTGCAAGTAAATTTTGAGAGCTCCAGCACCCACAAGTGATGCGTTTAGTGTGTTTACCTGCAGAGAGTCAAGTCAGCAATTCAAGTTACCAGTAAGACCTGAAAGTCATTTTACCCACATCATCTGTTCCTTTATAATAAAGAAAACTATAATGTTTATGTCCAATAACATCAATATACCATCATGAAAACCATTATGATCTTGTAGTAATAATTTCTGTACTTTTTACCCGTATCTATTTCCAGTTATTGTGTGAATAATTAACCCAACCTCGCCTTCCAATCATGCAATATGAGGTTTGGGTGAGGATCACTCAATTACGTCTACCCTAAAGCTGGGTACAAGATCTGAATATCAGCTGGTTCAGCAGGAACGGTCTGACATTCGGCCACTGGGGTTGATTTACTAAAACTGGAGAGTGCAAAATCTGGTGCAGCTCTGCAGAGAAACCAATCAGCTTCTCGATTTTGTCAAAGCTTATTTGGACAAGCTGTTGCTCCCATGCACAGCTACATCACATTTTGCACTCTTTAGTTATAGTAAATCAACCCCATTGTGTACAGCTGCCTGTCCAACAGAAGCCGGTCTGTTGAACGGTCTTGCTGGGAAAACCAGCATCCAACCAGCGACCGATCAGCCAATGGCTGCCAGTGCTCATCAGTGTGTTCTGGTGGGGCGGGGGGCAGTTCCCCTGTCAGAACACAACAGCACAGCAGGGGAGACAGGTGCACTAACATTGTTAAATTAGTATAGCGACCTCTCACTTTTTTTTTGTTCAGCCTAGACATTATGTATGTACCTAGCCTAACTCTAGGGGGTGACAGCAAAAATGTTTGCAAGTACCTATAGACAATACTGTTGTTAATTGTTCCTGCAAAAATGTCAGCAACAATAGAAAACTTTGTCTATCCTCTAAAAGTATTTTAGTACATAAAATGCCTGCCACAATATAGAAACAGATTACAGTTGAATCCACTTAATGTTAACTGACTCAATACCTCTGCTGGAAGTCTGTTCCAGGCATCATCTACTCTTTCAGTAAAAAGTTTGAGGTCATGTCCCCATGTTCCAGATCTTGACTACATACTGAAAATACTGCCCTCCTGAACCTTATTCAAACCCATTAAGTATGTACAGGTTTCAATCATATCTTAGTTTTTCTATACAGAGAGACTTAAAGCGAAGTTCCACCCTCAAGTGGAAGTTCTGCTCATCGGAACCCTCCCCCCTTCCTGTGCCACAATTACCACCTTTCCGGGGGGGAGGGGGGGTGCAGGTACCTGTATAATCCAGGTATCTGCACCCACTTCCGGGAATAGCTAGCCGCAGATGATTTTTTCCTTCAGATTTACCAAAACCATATAATATCCTATAATATCAAACCTTAGGAGTTTCAATTTGTATACAATCAGGCAGGCCCTTGCACTACATGGTTTTGGTAAATCTGAAGACAAAAATCAGCAGAAAATCTGATAGTGTGTATGGGGCTTAAGGCATGATATGTCTATTATAAAGTCACAGGTATTTTGCAGTCTTACCAAGCACAGGTACCTTCCGAGACGTCTGCAGGTTATAAATCAGTAGATTTCCTTTGGATGTCCCAACAGCTAGCAACGAGCCAGCCTTGGACCACAGAAGGTAAGCCATCTGATCTCTAAAGTAAGAGAAACAATATTGATATATGACTGTTTATGAAGGAAACAGGTGCTATTAAAAAAAAATGGGCTATGACTTGTCAATTGACTTCGATGTCCAAAGTTGCATGACAAGTCGCACAAGTGTGAATAGAGTTTAATTGTCTTTTTTTTTTAAACAGTTGTTTATTATATGAACACACGCATGTAAAACATTTATATGTAAATATTAACAGAATATGTAAAAAGGAAATCAAGGATGCAAAAATTCAAAATGAAAGACAGATTGCAAAAGACAGTAGGACAAACTCCAAAAAATTCTTCAAATATATTAATAGTAAAAAGGTTAAGTCTGAGCATGTAGGCCCTTTGCAAAATAATCTGGAGTGGGTGACTGGGGACAAAGAGAAGGCTAACTTATTAAATACTTTCTTCAGCTCTGTGTATACAAAGGAGCATGGGGGAGCTCATGTCCACAATGGGGGTGGTACTGACGCAGCCCCTAATCCACAATGGCTCATAAGTGATATGGTCCAGAAATATTTGGACAGAATAAAGGTGGAGAAAGCACCTGGACCTGATGGCATCCACCCACGGATCCTAAAAGAATTGAGCTCTGTAATTTCAAAGCCATTGTATCTAATTTTTAGGGACTCATTAATGACAGGAATAGTACCACTGGATTGGCGCAGGGCCAATGTGGTGCCTATATTTAAAAAGGGAACAAAGTCTTTACCAAGTAATTATAGACCCGTTAGTTTAACTTCTATAGTTGGGAAGATACTGGAGGGATTAATAAAAGACCACATAGATGAGTTCTTGCAGGAAAAAAATATTTTGAGCAACAGACAGCATGGATTCATGAAAGACAGGAGTTGTCAGACAAACCTGATTTCTTTTTATGAGGTGGTAAGTAAAACCTTGGACAGAGGGGTGGCGGTGGACGGATATATTTGGATTTTGCAAAAGCGTTCGATACAGTTCCGCACACATGGCTCATGTGTAAGGTAAAGTCTACAGGTTTGGAAACATCAGTTTGTAGATGGATAGAAAACTGGCTAAAAGACAGAATTCAGAGAGTAGTGGTTAATGATTCTTACTCTGAATGGTCTAAGGTTATGAGTGGTGTACCCCAAGGTTCAGTGCTGGGACCCTTACTTTTTAATATCTTTATAAATGATATTGGGTCTGGGATCAAGAGTAACATTTCCGTCTTTGCAGATGACACCAAGCTATGGGGTGCAATAACGTCCTTACAGGATGTCACCAATTTACAAGCAGACCTCAATGCTCTGTCTAATTGGGCGACTATGTGGCAGATGAGGTTTAATGTTGAGAAATGTAAGGTTATGCACTTGGGGGCTAAGAATATGCATGCATCATACAAGCTAGGGGGAGTACACCTGGGGGAATCCATAGTGGAGAAGGATCTGGGGGTTTTGGTAGATCACAAGCTCAATAATAGCATGCAATGCCAAGCTGCGGTTTCCAAAGCGAGCAAAGTCCTTTCCTGTATTAAGAGAGGTATGGACTCCAGAGAGAGAGATATAATTTTGCCCCTGTTCAAATCATTAGTAAGACCTCATCTGGAATATGCCGTTCAGTTTTGGGCACCAGTTCTCAAAAAGGATATCGGGGAACTGGAGAAAGTGCAGAGAAGGGCAACCAAACTGATAAGAGGCATGGAGCAACTCAGCTATGAGGAAAGATTAGAGGAACTGAATTTATTCACTCTTGATAAGAGGAGATTAAGGGGGGATTTGATCAACATGTACAAATATATAAGGGGTCCATATAGGGAACTTGGTGTCGAGTTATTCACTTTAAAGTCAACAAAGAGGACAAGGGGGCACTCTTTACGTCTAGAGGAGAAGAGATTTCATCTCCAAATATGGAAAGGTTTCTTCACAGTAAGAGCTGTGAAAATGTGGAATAGACTCCCTGCAGAGGTGGTTATGGCCAGCTCAGTGGATTGCTTTAAGAAAGGCCTGGATTATTTCCTAAGTGTAGGTAATATAACTGGGTACTAAAGTTTATAGGTAAAGTTGATCCGGGGAAAATCCGATTGCCTCTCGGGGGATCAGGAAGGAATTTTTTCCCCTGCTTTAGCAAATTGGATCATGCTCTGCTGGGGTTTTTTGCCTTCCTCTGGATCAACTGTGGGTATAGAATTGGGTATATGGGCTGGTATATGTATATATGTATGTATGTGTGTATATATATATAGTATATATTTTTTTTTTTGGTTGAACTGGATGGACTTGTGTCTTTTTTCAACCTGACTAACTATGTAACTATGTAACTATGTAACTAATACTTATTTAAAGGGTATCTAAACCAACGCGTTTTGTTTTGTTTAAAATAGAGTAGGTTAGAACAGATGTTCGGTTGTGTGACTTTTTTGGGGAGGTTCATTCTCTCAGTGTTAGTGGGAATTAAATTGGGTGGAAATTAAAAATTTTAAGTTATCACCAGAACAAGACTAGAGGGGAAAACTTCCTATGGGACACTTGTTCCAGTGACAGTTGTTGAAGGCTGGGTTCACACTATTGCGAATTGGATGCAGATTTCTCCACATCAATATCGCATGTCAGGAGATTGTGACCGGCTCTCTATAGAGCCGGTGTTCTGTCGATATGTGACCGCGCATGTGCAGAAAGGAACGGCACTCCAGCTGATTTCCCGATCAGCTGGAGTGACGTCACTATTGCGCATATCACAGGAACCTTTTTTTGACGGGAGATACCATTTCACAGGCACAATTTAATGCTATGCAAACAGAGGAGGGACACCGTATTGGTCATATTGTGCCTCGCTGTTGCACCGCGGGTTTACAGCGAGGCACAATCTGACATCTACGGTGTCCCTCCACTCTTTGCATAGCTTTCAATTGTGTCCATGAAATGGTATCTCCTGTCAAAAAAAAACCTCTTACGATGTGCGTATGCACTATGGTGACGTCACTCAAGCTGATCGGCAAATCAGCTGGAGTGCCTTCCCGTTCTGCGTATGCGCAGGCACGTTACGACGGGGGGCAAAAATCGATAGAACACAGGTTCACACATCTCCGGAGCGGCTGCAGAGTGTATTGCACAGTAGTCCTGTGCATCTTCTGGTCTGAAATCATCCCAAAATTGGGACCGAAATCGGACCTGAAATGGTGAACAGGAACGCACCAGACCCCTGCTGTGAACCCCTCTGTACGGCAGTGTGAACCCAGCCTGACAGTTAGAGAGATGACCTGTCACTTTATGTTGACTCTACAGAACAAGAAGTGAAGGGAGGAGTTCTCCCCAATGGAACACAGATGGAAAAAAATCCAACAGAGGTTTTAACTATTCCATACTCTATTCAAGATATCAAAAATGTTTTGGCTTCATATACAATTTAATGAATAACAAAGGATTCCCAAGCCACTATGGATGACAATTTTTATTTTTTACCTCGGACCATAATGATTAAAAATGTGTATAAAGCCTTTGCAATTGCCCTTAGACCCCTTTCACACCACGCCGCTGATAGCGTCGGCGGTAAAACGCCGCTATTTTTAGCGGCGTTTTACCGGCGGATTTGCGGCGCATTTCGGCCGCTAGCGGGGCGCTTTTACCCCCGCTAGCGGCCGCGAAAGGGTTAAAACCGTCGGCAATACGCCGCAATAGCAGCGTTTGCCAGCGGCATTACAGCGCTGCCCCATTGATTTCAATGGGGAGCAGCGGTGGAGGAGCCGTAAACACACCGCTCCTTCACCGCTCCAAAGAAGCTGCTGGCAGGACTTTTTTCTGATGTCCTGCCAGCGCACCGCTGTAGTGTGAAAGCCCTCAGGGCTTTCACACTGCACACAATGGTGCAGCTTCTTTAGGGCGGATTGCAGGCGCTATTTCTAACGCTATAGCGCCTGCAAAACGCCCTGGTGTGAAAGGGGTCTTAAAGCTTTAAAAAAATAGCATTATGGTCACACTAGGAAAATGTCTCCTATATGGTTTAGCTCATTCTGCTGCACGCGGTAGCCATTTTGATAAAGAATTTTTAAATAATTGTACAAAATATACACAAAAAGGCAAGAAATCAAAGATTTAAAGCAAATGTGACTTACCTCATGCCACTGTCTAACTGGCTGGTTTTACGTGTATTAGGATCCCACATGTATATGGAACTAGACTTATCAGCAACAACAGCCAAGGCATTTCCATCTTTGTCCCAGTCCATGGACACACATGAGCTAAGTAAAGATGAAATTCAGATTATAAGACTTAATGCAAAACAGAATGACATGACATACAGTATCGTGCAAAAGCTTTAGGCAGATGTGAAGAAATGCTATAAATTAGGAAAGCTTTAAAAAAAAAAAATTATATATTGTACACTTTGGCTTCAAACCAGTATCAATTCTTACACTTGCACAAAGTCAGGGGTTTTTTAGTATTAGAGTCAAGTGTATGATTATCCAGTTCTACCAATCAGGTGCTAATGATTATTCATTTCATATGTAGGTTGAAACAGTCATTAACAGAAACAGCTGCATAGGAGGCTTAAAACTGGGTGAGGGACAGCCAAACTCTGTTACTAAGGTGAGGATGCGTAAGACAGTTTCATGTCACAGGTCACACGCCATAGCAAGTCTGAGCACAGCAAGAAAACACAAAGTAGTTATACTGCATCAGCAAGGTCTCTCCCAGGCAAAGATTTCAAGCAGACTGGAGTTTCAAGATGTGATGTTTAAGCTCTTTTGAACAAGCACAGAGAAACAGGCAACGCGGAGGACCGTAGACGCCGTGTTCAGCCAAGGAAACAAAATGTAGCAGATGAAAGACACATCATGCTTACCATCAGCACAGAACTACACCCATCTACTGTCCAGAGTAGTCTGGCCAGAAGTGGTCTTCATGCAAGAATTTCGGCCAAAAAGCCATACCTCCAATGTGGAAACAAATGATTCAGCTATGCATAAAAACATAGGAACTGAGGTGCGAAAAATGGCAACAGTGCTTTAAATTGATGAGTCAAAATGTTTAATATTTGGCGGTACTCGGAAGCAGGTTGTTTGCCGAATGGCTGGAGAGAGGTACAACAACGAATGTCTGCAGATAACCGTGAAGCGTGATGGAAGTTCTTTGCAAGTTTGGGGCTGCATTTCTACAAAGTAGTTGGAAATTTGGTCAGGATCAATGGTTTCCTTAAAGTTATTGTAAAGGTTCATTTTATTTTATTATTTTTTAAATAACAAACATGTTATACTTACCTGCTCTGTGCAAGTGTTTTGAACAGAGCAGCCCCGATCCTCCTTTTCTGGGGTCCCCCGGCGGCGCTTCTGACCCCTCCTCTTCATCGAGTGCCCCAGTGGAGAGCCGCTTTCCATGGGGGCACCCATGTGGGTGCACTCCCAAGTCCCGCTGCTTTGCCCATTGACACGGACAGCAGGACCCGGCTCCTGTGTCACTGAATTTGATTGACAGTAATCTATCCAATGAGGACCCAAAACAGCAGCTGGAGCTGCTGGGCTCCTCCTCGACGCTGAAACTTTCAGGTTCACGTAACAAAAAGGGGGGCTCTGGGGGGCTGCTTCAGAAAAGACAGTTTTTCACCCTAATGCATAGAATGCTTTAAGGTGAAAAACCTTGAAACTTTACATGTCCTTTAATGCTGAGAATTACAGGCAGATACTTATCCAACACGTCATACCATCATGATGG
The DNA here is from genome assembly GCF_037356315.1 of Lithobates pipiens. Classification (NCBI taxonomy): domain Eukaryota; kingdom Metazoa; phylum Chordata; class Amphibia; order Anura; family Ranidae; genus Lithobates; species Lithobates pipiens. Next base: position 422,591,610 of record NW_027507718.1, read on the forward strand.
CATGTGATTGGCCCCACATTTATTCTGATGCAGGACAATGACCCCAAACATACAGCCAATGTCATTAAGAACTATCTTCAGCATAAAGAATAACAAGGAGTTCTGGAAGTGATGGTTTGGCTCCTACAGAGCCTTGATCTCAACATAATCGAGTCTATCTGGGATTACACGAAAAAAATGAAGGATTTGAGAAAGCCTACATCCACAGAAGACCTGTGGTTAGTTCTCCAAGATGTTTAGAACAACCTACCTGCCGAGTACCTTTAAAAACTGTGTGCAAGTGTACCTAGAAGAGCTGATGCTGTTGCGAAGGGTGATCACACCAAATATTGATTGAATTTGGATTCCTCTTCTATTCATTTACTTTCCATTTTGTTAATTGATAAAAATAAACTATTAACACTTCTATTTCTGAAAGCATTCGGAATTTACAGCATTTTTTCATACATGCCTAAAACTTTTGCACAGTAGTGTATATTAAAATTATGAAAACTGCATGTCCCTATCATCTTCCCTTGTATTATACAAATGTATACTAAAACGTACTGTATATAGCAAAAAAACAAGCTAAAAAATTAGGATGGATGGATAGATAGATAGATAGATAGATAGAATATAAAATAAAAAGATGATAAAAATATAAAGATCCTATTACCCAGGTAAGTTGATTTCATCTTTCTTTTGGCCATGTCGATCATATATTTTCACTGTATGATCCGCTCTAGAGATATATAATAAAATGCATAGAGACAGCAACATAGTTAACATTCTTAATCCATAATAAAAGGGATTGTAAAAGGCAAATAAAAAAAATAAAAATAAAAATCTCAAACATGTCATACTTGCCTGCTGTTTTCAATGGTTTTGCACAGAGCAGCCCCGATCCTCCTCTTCTCAGAGCCCCACCTACTGCTGACTGTCCCCATAGCAAGCCACTTGCTATGGGGACACTCTTTCGTGCTCACTCTCAAGCCCCACTCTCTGTGTCGTAAAGACACAGAGAGTGTGGCTTAGCCCTACCTGCACTCCCTCCTCACTGGCTGTGATTGACAGCAGCGGGAGACAATGGTGCATCTCTGCCAATGAGGAGCGAGAGACCTAGGAGAGTCTGCTCTCGTGCACAATGCTGGATTGAGATCGGGTTTAGATAAGTATTAGCGGGGAGCTGCACACTGAAGGTTTTTTTTTTTTACCTTCATGCACAGAATGCATGAAGGTAAAAACCTTCAGCCTTTAGAACCCACTTTAAAAGTTTCTGGGTGTTTTGGATACTGGTTGAAATCATCCACTGCCTTTGAATATCTGTTAAGAGTATATGCAATATGTATTTAGCTGTTTGCCTAAAGCTACATGAGAATGTATAGAATTTCCCTATATTACTTTATATATTATTAAACGTTTTGACTTTTTACATTTACATTTAGTCAGTGAACTGAATGCGTCATCTGATAGTATCACACCCTCCATCTCTCCAGGCACAGATAATACAACCTCAATTACAAAAACAATTGGGATGCTGTGTAAAATCTACATAAAAACAGATTTATGGTTTTACAAATTCAGGAATGCAGGCTTTTGAACTGAGCGCTGATAACAAGCTGGAAGGTCCCTCCCCTCTTTTGTCCAGAGGATTGGGCACCCATGGTTGCCAAAAAGTATGTTAAATTTTGATTCATGGGACCACATAACAGTTTTCCACTTTGCAACAGACCATTTTAAATGAGCTTTGGCCCAGATAAGACAGCAGCGTTTCTGGATCCTGTTCAAGTATGGCTTCTTCTTTGCAAGACAGACCTTGCATTTTTGGATGGCACGGTGAACTGTGTTCACAAACAATCATTTTTGGAAGTATTCCTGAGCCCATGCAGTTATGTCCAACACAGAATCATGCCTGTTTGTAATGCCATGCTGTCTGCGGGCCCAAAGATCACAGGTTTCCAATATTGCATTTCAGCCTTGTAACTTGTGCACAGAGATTTCTACACATTCTCAGAATCGTTTGATATGTACGTAGATGATATATTTAAACTCTTTGCAATTTTACATTGAGAAACATTATTATTATTAATCTGTTTCACACTTTTTAGGTGTAGCTTTTCACAGATTGGTTAGCCTCTGTCCATCTTTATTTCTGAGATACGTTGACTCTCAAGGATGCTCTTTTTATACCCAATCATGTTACTAACCTGTTGCCAATTAACTTATTTAGTTGCAAAATGTTCTTCCAACTATTCCATGTTAGTACCACTTACTTTGACAGCGTTTTACTGCTGTCCCAACTATCAATTTCAAAATTACCTTTTTTTTTTTTTCTATAAATGGTACATTTTCTTAGTTTAAACATTGGATATATTTTCTATTGTGAATAAAATATGAGTTTAAGAGATTTGCAAATCATTGCCCTCTGTTGTGTTGTAGTAGAGTGTAGATCTAGGCGTTTGACAGTCCAGCATGCCCAATTATTAAAACTATCTATGAAAAATAACAATTTATAATAGTTATATCAAATGCACCAAAGCTACTATAGTTCCTCCTTGATTTCCTAATAAAAGCTAAAATTGTATGTGCTGTCAAACACCAACAAGCTGCACATATGTATAGTATCCAGATAGAATGAACGTCAACTTCTGATGGGTTGTTCTGGGTCACCATCCTTAGCACATTGTTTTATTAAAAGAGCTGTGGGTTTCTTCATCCCTTTCTTCTCTGTTTCTTTTCTTTCTACTTATTAAACCCTTAGGGTAGTTTGGAGAGCAGCATGGGGGTCGCTGGTTGGCCCGCTATTGGTCCCACTCCCAGTTTGAAGGCTGTGTACGCAAATACAAAGACCAGGTACCGTGATTGATCTATGGCTGAGACGACCCCACTCGTCTTCGATAAAGGCGTCCTCTGGCCATGTAGCTTCTCTTTAGAGGATGTCTCCTCTGCTCTTAAGAATTATGGTCACAGCCCAAAATAGCCTTATACCAGTTCTTTAGTGACAACTGGTGTATGACACTAATGTTACTATGTACTGGTACTTTTCTATTTTGTATTGTATGGTTTTATATCTGTACAGTTTATAACCTTAATAAAAAAGTGTGGGATTCGATTCCAATGTTATCCCCTGCCACCTCTACACCGAGAACTGATCAAAGACTGCTGATTGCTCAGTTCCCGGGTCTGCTCTGAGCACAGATTGGTGACTATCATTCACAGCTCTGTGTTCTTACCCCTCCAGCGCTCACTGGAGACCCAGACTGTGGAGGGTGTGGGAGCGGCTGATTCAGGCTTTCAGTGGCGTGCTGAGAGGCTGAGCCTCTTGGAGGATTCCAACAATGTTGTTGGGATCCCTGCAGAGCCTGAACCGGCTCTGTGACATCAGCTGACAGCGGGCTTTAGCCTGATGTCGGCTGAATCTGGGTCACAGGAGTGCAGAACTAAGTGTTCTCCTGTGATGCACAGGAGAACTATAGCTAAGAGATTTGGTCATACTTCTCCTTTCAAGCCAGGTAGTTGTATGATAATTATATGCTTACCCTGTAACCACAATGTAATTTCCTAATGTCTTCTGCCAGACATATTGAATGGGATGTCCAAGCAAGCCCTTTTCAGTCAAACAAAATACCCGCTGGAAAACACAAACACAATTCTTTAAAAAAAGCACTTTACAAAATACGAACAGATCAAAGCAACAGTGTAAAAACGTCAGGACTGAAAGTTTTTAAATCAAATAAAAAAATGTAAAAAACCTAACCCTAAAATATTGTAATTTTTTAAGTGACAGCTAGCAATTTGTTAAAGATTTAAGGATATATAATAGATCACACACACAAAAAGGAATAATCAAAGACTAGACCTCTTGTTTTCCATGCAAAATGCAAAGCCTACAGACCTCAGAACATGTGTGGTAATGTGGGCAGTGCATAAAAACGGACACAGGATACACTGCAGTGCCCAGGTATCATTGTACAAGTCTAAAACACCAGGGAGTGAGGAGGTGGTTGTAAGCCGGGAGGAAACCCAGTACCCCAGAGTTTATCAAACTGTATAGCACATGAAGCAATTTGATAATAGGAGGGAGCTGGGGTCAGGCCATATTGCATGAACGGATGGTCTGATGTGAAGGGGGTTTGGAGTGGAGGACTCTGATGTGAAGGGGAGGGGGGGTTGGAGGACTCTGATGTGAAGGGGGGGTTGGGGTGGAGGACTCCGATGTGAAGGGGGAGGGGGGTTGTGTTGGAGGACTCTGATGTGGAGGGGGGGTTTGGGTGGAGGACTCTGATGTGAAGGGGGAGGTTGGGGCGGAGGACTCTGATGTTAAGGGGAGGGGGGGAGGTTGGGGTGGAGGACTCTGATGTGAATGGGGAGGGGGGTTGCAGTGGAGGACCCTGATGTGAAGGGGGGTTAGGGTGGGGGACTCTGATGTGAAGGGGCGGGGTGGAGGAAGAGGAGGGGGAGTTGGAGTGGAGGACTCTGATGTGAAGGGGGGAGGTTGGGGTGGAGGACTCTGATGTGAAGGGGGAGGGGGGAGGTTGGGGTGGAGGACCCTGATGTGAATGGGGGGGTTGCGGTGGAGGACCCTGATGTGAAGGGTGGGGTTAGGGTGGAGGACCCTGATGTGAAGGGTGGGGTTAGGGTGGAGGACACTGATGTGAAGGGGAGGGGGGGGATTCTGATGTGAAGGGGAGGAGGGGGGGTTCTGATATAAAGGGGGAGGGGGGACTCTGATGTGAAGGGGAGGAGGGGGGGTTCTGATGTAAAGGGGGAGGGGGGACTCTGATGTGTAGGGAGAGGTGAAGGACTCTGATGTGAAGGGGGGAATCTGGGGAGGACTCTGATGTTAAGGGGGAGAGGAGGACTCTGATGTGAAGGGGGAGGGGAGGACTCTGATGTGAAGGGGGAGGGGAGGACTCTGATGTGAAGGGGGAGGGGAGGACTCTGATGTGAAGGGGGAGGGGAGGACTCTGATGTGAAGGGGGAGGGGAGGACTCTGATGTGAAGGGGAGGGGGGACTCCGAGGGGAGGGACTCTGATGTGAAGGGGGAGGGGAGGACTCTGATGTGAATGGGGAGGGGAGGGGAGGACTCGGAGGGGGATGGGGGGGACTCTGATGTGAAGGGGGACCCCACTTTGGACTGGGGTTCCTCAGGTTTCTGCATAGACTCATAGGCTGCCATGAATGAGCACTGCTGTGAGATGCCTTCCCCACCATTGTTTTGCTGATGAATAGATATTAGACGGGGTGGACAGAGTATAGTCACACTATAAGGACTGGATCTCTCATTCAGGCTCAGCTGGACGGTCCTAGAAATCATTTCCCGGGATAAATACTCTGAGGCAGGGATCGGGGTCCAATGAGTAGACGTGTAAACACGGTGTGGTGACGTTGAGCCTGTATGTCGGTGGGAGGTGTAGAACTTTGGGTATACGTGCTGTGTACACCCCGAACCCCAACCTCCCCGGCCTTCTTACCTTCATTCTGTAACAAGCCCCTTCAGTACCGTAGCGCGCATGCGTGTACCCAGGGCAACCACGGACGGCGAGCTAGGGAGCGTCAATACATTCCCATAGTAACCTCTTAGCCAATCACCAGACAAGCAACAAGTGAAGCAATCTCCTCAGAAGTCCGCCCTCCCGAATGTGTCTCCGAAATCTGCCATTTTAGTGAAGACTTCTAATCTACCCTGGTGTGCAGACCTTCCTAAATCTCAAATGATTAGGATTGAACGCTCGTTATTTGTTTCTTCAACTACGTGCAGTATTTAACTGTAAATTCATCTATAAAAAGAACCAGATGTGAAACTAAACTGTATCTGAGCGCCATACATACACTAAAAACGCCCATTTTTAATATTGAAAGTAAACTCATCCATCCATGTCTACATTCTTTATTTTGTTGAGAAATCACTTTGGAACACCCCCCTAGCATTTCTGGCTGTGGCCATCTTTAGTAAGGGCAAATGATTCCGATTCATGTAACGTTTCCTTCCTAGAGTCCATCTACCCTTAGCTCAGGCAGGAGGGCACACTCTAGCAGTAATGTTGGAAAGTTCTCAGACATATGTAGCACCCTGTCTTAAACAGTGACTATTGCTTAAATGTCAGCAGTCCCGGAACAATCCCGATAATTGGACCCTCATCCCAATCTGAGTGCGTCCCGATGAAAATCCCGGGATTTTGCTTTTGTACCGGGAATCTGGACTTTTTTTGGCACTGGCCACAGCTTCTGACTACAAAAATGTTGCCGCAGCTGCGAGATCTCTTTGAGGCTAGCAGGTCTCTTTCCCGATGTGTTCAGAGGAGAGGGGAGGGGCCTCCGATCCATGCAGCCAATCGGCTTCTCTCTTCAGTGCACAAGTATACAATTCACTTGTACCCTGAAGCTGGTTAGCTGCACAGATCGGAGGCCCCTCCCCTATCCACTGAACACGTGGAGTAAGAGACCTGCAAATACACATGGAGCTGCCGCCAACCCTCCGCCCCGTGGCCTGCTGCCGGTCTGTGTTCAGGTAGAGGGACTCTACTGGGGCACCTGATGTAAGGAGAGACTCTGCTGGGGGCACCTGAGATGTAAGGAGTGACTCCGCTGGCGACACCTGATGTAATGAGGGACTCTGCTGGGGGCACCTGATATAAGGAGGGACTCCGCTGGGGGCACTTGAGATGTAAGGAGGGACTCTGCTGGGACACCTGATGTAAGAAGGGACTCCGCTTGGAACACCTGAGATGTAAGGAGAGACTGGTGGGGGCCAGATGTAATAAGGGACTCTGCTGATGTTAGGAGGGACTCCGCTGGAGGCACCTGAGATGTAAGGAGGGACTCTGCTGGGCACCTGATGTAAGGAGGGACTCCGCTTGGAACACCTGAGATGTAAGGAGAGACTCTGGTGGGGGCCAGATGTAAGAAGGGACTCCGCAGATATAAGAAGGGACTCCACTGGAGGCACCTGATGTAAGGAGGGATTTTGCTGGGGGCACCTGATGTAAGAAGGGACTCCGCTGGGGACATCTGATGTAAGGAGGGACTCCACTGGGGGCACCTGATGTAAGGAGAGACCCTGATGTAATTACCTAGTTTATAATAAGGCTTACCTATAGGTAGTGTAAATATCTCCTAAACGGGCACAATTTAGGAGATATTTACATTACATGCAGCCAGTGACATTACTGGCGTATGCGCTCTGAGCGAAAAGCCAGCTGTGCCGTTCCTTCCGAGCCCTGTGCCATAATCAGCGGCTCCTGCGTGCGGGAGTGATGTCATTGCAGCTCCGGCCAGTCACAGAGCCAGAGTCCGCAAACCCGGAAGCAAGACGGGTGAAGACGGAATCCTGCTGCAGCTGTGAGATCTCCACTTGGGGGGGGGGGCTTCGTTTTCAGGTAAGTTTAACATAATGTGCTAGTGTACAATTCACTTGTACAATTAAGCCAGCTAGCTGCACGGATCGGAGGCCCCTCCCCTCTCCACTGAACACACGGGGAAAGATACCTGCAAATACACATGGAGCTGCCGCCAACCCCCCGCCCTGTGGCCTGCTGCCAGTCTGTGTCTAACAAGAGGCAGATTGAAGAGACTCTGCCGGGGCACCTGAGATGTAAGGAGGGACTCCGCTGGGGGCACCTGAGATGTAAGGAGAGACTCTGCTGGGGCACCTGATGCAAGAAGGGACTCCTCTGATGTAAGGAGGCACCTGATTTAAGGAGGGATTCTGCCGGGGGTACCTGATGTAAGGAGGGACTCCGCTGGGGGCACCTGATGTAAGGAGAGACTCCGCTGGGGGCATCTGATGTAATTACCTATTACCTAGTCTATAATAAGGCTTACCTATCGGTAGTGTAAATATCTCCTAAACGGACACAGTTTAGGAGATATTTACATTACATGCAGCCAGTGATGTTACTGGCGCATGCGTGCTGAAGGAACAGCCAGCTGTGCTGTTCCTTCTGAGCCCTGTGCCATAATCGGCAGCTCCTGCGTGTGGGAGTGATGTCATTGCGGCTCAGGCCAGTCACAGAGCCAGAGTTCGCAAACCCAGAAGCAAGACAGGTTAAGATGGAAGACCGCTGTAGCTGTGAGATCTCCACATGGGGGGGATTAGTTTTCAGGTAAGTTTAACATAATGTGCTAGTATGCGATGCATACTAGCACATTATGCCTTTACCTTGCAGGGTGTGAGAAAAAGTCCAGCAGTTTACAACCGTTTTAACCCCTTCTGGTGTGCTATATCGTCAGCTAAGGGTCCAAACAAGGGAACACTGGCTAGTGTTCCAAAGAGCTTTTTGTCCACTTATTACTGCTACTAAAGGACTTTGCTCAATCCTGAAACTACTTTGCTGCTACTGCCAAGGATAAGTCTTCTATCTGCTATCAGCAAGGACTTCACCAGAACTTTACTTTAATGATTAGTTAGATGTCCTCAGTTGTAAATAGTTCTATTTATTGGAGTATCCCACTAAATCCCCTTCCCTATCCAAGTTCTTGAAAAGTAAAACAACAACATAGAAACATAGAAAAGTGGCGGCAGAAAAAGACCGAGTAGCAGTGATGCCAACCGCCAGTATTTTTACTGGCAGCCAGTAAAAAAACAGGCATTTTTTCTCCTGCCAGTAAATGAAAAGAATTGCCAGTTAAAAATATGGTTGTGACACTCAGCTCAGCCCTGCGCATGCACAGGTCTGGTTCAGAGCCAGCCGTGACCATCCAAATGCATGCTAGTGTATTTGGGAGGCGCAAGTGGGGGGAGGGGGTGGGTCTGGTGGAGGCAGTGCCTGAGCATGTCATGTGATGCAAGGAAGCCTAGGAGAGCGGTCGGAGCCTCGTGTACAGGTCTACAGTACTGGAGCAAGGCAAGCCAAGAGCGGGACTGTCAGTGCTGTTTGGACTGGAGTGGACCGAAGGGACCACCTGTCATGGAGACAGACTGTCACTGTGACTCATAAGGGGACGTGTCATGTCGGTGAAGTGCCATTATCATCTATACTGCTGTCAGTGTCACTGTGAAAGTCAATTTCATGCATGTGATCTTGTCCATTCTAATTTCTTGTCCTTTCCCTGAGCTACTCACTTACTATTTCGAAAATAAAATATTAAATGTTTTCTGCCTTTATATCCACCTTAAATCACATTTCTAATTGCATATTGTACTTGTTTGTAGTCTAAATACTGAAATTTGCACTTAAAACTGTAATTTTGTAAATTTTGTAAATGCCAGTAAAAATGTAACTGTGCCAGTAAATTTTGGGTGTTGTGTCAGTAAATGTCAATCTCATTGGCAATACTGCCGAGTAGTCCATCGAGTCTGCACATTTTTTTTGGCTAACTTTTTTGTCTGAGTATAAATCTATGTTTGTCTCAAGCATGTTTGAAGCCATTTACTGTCTCAATACCTCTGCTGGTAGTTTATTCCAATCATCAACTACCCTTTCAGTAAAATAATACTTTTTAAGATTAGTTATGAACTTTCATTCAGTTATTTTGAGGTCATGTCCACATGTTCTTGATTTTGGTTTCATAGTGAAAAAACTGCCCTCTTGAACCTTATTCACCCCCTTGATGTATTTAAAGGTTTCAATCATGTCTCCTTTTCCCTTCTTTCCTTCAGACTGTATGTATTAAAACGGTGTTTTGCCTGGGGGAAAAAAAATTAAAAATCGTCAGCTACAAATACTGGAGCTGCTGACTTTTAATATATAGACACTTACCTGTCAAGGGAGCCCGCGATGTCGGCACCCCAGCTGATTTTCGGATCGGCTGTTGGGTGCTGTAGCCGCAATTCCTGGTAAGGGAACCCGGCAGTGAATGTGCAAAATGCTTTCTAATTGGCCCAACGGCTGGGGGAAGGAGAAGGGGGGCCGAACTTTCGAAGGACGGTGCTGTCTCCTGCAAGTCTGGAAGGGTACCAACAGGTACCCATTCCCCCCTCCCCCCTGCAAAGTGCCAAATGTGGCACCGGGGGGGGGGGGGGGGGGGGCGGGGGGAGGAAGCAGATCAGCGGAAGTTCCACTTTTGAGTGAAACTCCACTTTAAAGTGGAGTTCCACCCATAAAATCAACTTTGCAGAAATCAACAGCATTATGCATCAGCAAAAACATTTGGACATTTTTTTTTTTTTAAACTCATCTCTTCAGCACTGTTGCTATGGGGTCCCTTGTATTTGCCACTTCCTCTCCACGACGCCTGATGTCATTTCCCTCGGCTCCTGTGCTCGCTAGTGCTCCTGGGAGATGCTTTCATCATTTCCCAGGAGTCAGTGGGCAGCGACAAGGGCTAGCATCGCCTTTCCAGCTCTGCGATGTGTCCATACTGCGCATGCGCGAGAACAGGCAGCTATTCAGCAGCACCATATCCCGGAAGAATATCCTTGTGGGCAACGCCTCCCCACAAGCAAGATGGGAACGCAGAAGAAGAGGAAATATAAGGTACGTTTTTATATATAATCTAAACTATAGCTCCGAAAATTAGAAGACAAATGAGTGCCAAATTAGAAGACTATGCTGCTAATGGAAGGATTTTTTTATAAAAAGTGCTATATGTCGTTGGAACTTCGCTTTAAGTTCCTGAAGTCGCTACTGATATGTTTGTCCATACAACCCCTAGACTGATCATTAAAGACAACAAGCTAAAGTGTGTGTACCTGGCAGTGTGAATCTACAGTACCTTGTGCCTGGATGCGAGGCAACAGTGGGGAAAACCTGGGGAAATTTCCAGCAGATCCTACGGTGTTAGCGCTACATGGAAAAATCAGTTTGTGTGACTTTTTTCTTGTTTTGTTTCATATTTTGATCATCATATTTCACATTGAGATGAGATTCTCCCTGTAGCTGCTGTCCATATTATGGCGTTCGGCCTGCATTCCTGCTTAAAATCTGCTTAGATAAATCTGTAAGCCCCATAAAAAACATGCAGATTTCAGTTAGAGGAAAAAACAAGAGAACTAAAAAGAGTACCATATAATTTTGCCCAGGTGCATGCTTCTCAAACAGAATCTTAAGGTGTTCAACATCCAAGCAATTTCTGTAGTCTTAGGACTCGTTCACACAAGATGTACTATATTATACCCCTGGGCCTGTGTTTACCCGCCCTTGGATGAACTGGTATTGATGCCCATTGGGCGCAGCTGCATGGACACAGATGTAGCTCCCAATATGACATACTGTGATATTGCGGGTCCCCAAACTCACACTGCCTGCATTTGGGGACCCTCACACCCACAGATGTCATATTGGGAGCAGCGGCTGTGTTTCAGTAGACATCAATGGCACTGCCTGCACTGGGATGTACAAAACAACTGTGCATCCGCATGCGGGTAAACACGACTGAACAGGGTTACGGTATAGTATGCCCCATTTGAACGAGGCCTTACCAAACAACTAACATTTTTTTGCTAATTATGTTACCATAAAACCTTTCGTATTTTCAGCCTTTATTCACTATCCCAATAATCATATAGTGAATCACGTTGTAAAAAAATGAAAACAGGATACTTTGGGCTTCATTTACTAAAGGCAAATATGCTATTTACTTTGCAAGAGAATTTTCTCTTACCCTAGCAAATGTGGGGAAAATTGACTTTGCAAAGAATGCCCAATTACATAAGATGGGAAAAATAACGGTATTTTTGTTTGCTAGCTTGCACAAATTTGGATGATGGAAGGCAGCACAGCTTGCTAACGCTTCCCTTTGCAAGGGGAAATGCCCTTGCAAAGTGAACAGCTCATTCGCCTTTAGTAAATCAACTTCTGCATCTCCATCTACTATCCATGTACAGTGAGGGGAAAAAATATTTGATCCCCTGCTGATTTTGTACATTTGCCCACTGAAAAAGAAATGATCTATAATTTTAATGGTAGGTTTATTATAACAGCGAGAGACAGAATAACAACAAAAATCCAGATTTTTTTTTTTAAAGTTATAAATTGATTTGCATTCTAATTAAGTATTTGATTCCCCCCAGGGAGGAATTGGATAGATTCTTCAGAAATATTGAGATACCTGTCCTTACAGAGGAGGATAAAGAGGGAATAGAGGCCCCAATAACTTTGAAGGAAACACAGACAGCAGTAGCAGAGATGGCCAATCAGAAAACTCCAAGACTAGATGGTCTCCCAGTAGAAACCTATAAATGTTATGGGAAAGTACTGCTCCTGGAGCTCCTTATTGAATTATTGAAGTATTGAATTGGGTGAGGGAGGAGGGGAAATTGCCCATATCAATGACAGAGGCAACGATAATAGTTCTGCACAAAGAGGGGAAAGACCCATTAGAAATCAAGTCTTACAGACCTATTTCCCTACTTTGTTTGGATGCTAAAATGTTGGCTAAAGTAATGGCAGCTAAGTTAAATAAAATCATCCCTAGACTTATACACCCAGATCAAACAGGATTCATCCCTAATAGATCTACTAGCATGAACATTAGGAGGGTATTTCTCAATCTGCAGATACCAACTGAGAATATGGGTACAAGGGCAGTTATGTCCCTAGACGTGGTTAAAGCTTTTGACAGCTTAGAGTGGGGGTATATCTGGCAAGTGTTGGGAGAATTTGGATTTGGTCCCTCATTTATTAGCTGGATAAAAACACTGTATAATGGTCCTAGTGCTAAAATTAGAGTTAACAATGAATACTCAGGTAAGATCCAACTAGAGAGGGGGACAAGACAGAGGTGTCCACTGTCACCCCTGCTCTTTGCACTTGCAAGGGAGCCATTGGCCATTGCAATAAGATCAAATATAAATATGGAAGGGTTCTGGAGAGCGACTGGTGAGGAGAGAATCGCATTATATGCGGATGATATCGTCCACTTTCTGGAGGATACAGAGCAATCCCTTAGGCAGGCGATGAACATCATCATGGAATTTGGAAGACTCTCGGGACTGGTTATAAACTGGGAAAAATCAGCCCTTATGCCAGTGGACCCTATTGGAAATCAAATATTATTATAGACTCCCCACTTGAAAGTGGTTGAGATAATGAAATACTTAGGTATTTACATAACAAGAGACCCAAATAAATATATAAACAACAAGATAACCCCCCCCTTTTAGCCAAATTTAAAAGTAAAACTGAAATCTGGAGGCGTCTCCCACTATCGGTCGCAGGGAGATGCAGTTTGATTAAAATGTTGTGGATGCCACAATTACTATACATGTTGCATAACTCTCCGGATATGGATATACAAGAAATGGTTCAAAAAAATGTATATATTGTTTGGAGAACTAATATGGAAAGGAGGCCAGTCCAGGATAGGTTTAGGGGAGGGGGGGCTGTCAGTACCACAGCCATGGAGTTACTTCCTAGCAGCTCAATTGCAGCATCTAGGAGCGAGTAAAGACCCAGGAGGAGGTACAAATGAGGGATTAATGATAGCAGGGCACCCCACAAGACAGTAGTAGAAGTATTGGAGGCAAACTCATTTGTTTATAGAACCCCCACGGTAAGGCTAGCCTTAAAGGTATGGAAGGCAGTAAAGGCAATAAAGGGCCTAGGTCAGTGATGGCAAACCTTGGCACTCCAGATGTTTTGGAACTACATTTCCCATGATGCTCAGCTACACTGCAGAGTGCATGAGCATCATGGGAAATGTAGTTCCAAAACATCTGGGGTGCCAAGGTTCGCCATCACTGGCCTAGGTGGTGTGACAAAATACACCCCTCTTTGGAATAATGGGAGCCTACGGGAGCTGGAGATGATAGGGAAGATTAAAGAATGGGAAATAAAGGGGATAGATAGGTTGGCCCAGCTGTATGAGGGTAGTATGTTAAAAACATTTACAGCATTGAGAGAGGAATACGACATACCTAAACATTCATTCTCTAAATATTTACAAATTAGACATGCTTTAAATATTCAGTTTGAGAAACTAGGTCCGGGCTGGAGTAATTCCCCTATTTATCAAAGAATAGGCAGCCTGAGTAGGACTGGGGGATTTATAGCAGAAATCTATCCACATATATGCGGATTAAGCATTGAGGGCCCGGAACGGCTTAAAAGTAGGGGAAAATGGGAGGAGGACCTAGGAACAATATCGGGTGAGCAGTGAAAGAGGATATTAGAGAGAGGACACCTGGTATCCATTTTCGCCCGCACAGAAAGTCTCATATTTAATGTTGTTACATAGGACATATTACACACCTAAGAGACTGTTCGAGTTCGGGTTGAGAGTAGATGCCAGGTGCCCTAGATTTCTGGATATTGGGGATTTGGTACATATAATATGGAAGTGTCCAAAACTGTTCCAATATTGGTCAGAGATCCTCGATACCATAAATATCACATTTGATATAAGGCTGGAAATGGACCCGAGACTCTGTATTTTAGGTCTGGGGGAGGGAATAGGAGGAGGGATGCGTATAACTAAAGTAGTGATGAGGTGTCTTTTCCAAGCTAGAAAATTAATAGCGCAGAGATGGCAAGCAGAGAAACCCCCCACGGTAGGAGACTGGGCCAGAATAATCACAGAAACAGTGTGGAAGGAAAAAGTAGTTTATACAAGGAGAGGAAATCTTAAGGAATAAGAAAAAATGCGGCAACCATGGTTAGATAGGATTTGGATACCCTGTGTAGAGAATAGGGAAGGCAAGGAAGGAGGGGGAGGGAAGGAAAGAGAGAAGAGTAATAAGGAATGGCCCTACAGAAATAAACTAGTCAAAAAAAGTGAGTGAGATATAAAACCTATACTAGGAGAAGAATGGGGGGGGGGGGGGGGAAGAAGTAAATAGATAATAGTAAACTGTGAGAAAATGTCTGCCTTTTATTGATTTAGTGATATATATTTACAAGAATGTATTTTGTATAACTATGAAGAAAATGAATAAAGCTTAGATAAAAAAAAGTATTTGATCCCCTATCAATCAGCAAGATTTCTGGCTCCCAGGTGTCTTTTATACAGGTAACAAGCTGATATTAGGTGCATTCCAATCTCTCCACTATGGCCAAGAGCTGTCCAACGATGTCAGAGACAAGATCATAGACCTACACAAGGCTAGAATGGGCTACAACAGGGATATGCAGAACTACAAGTCCCAAGAGGCATAGCAAGACTGTGACGGCCACAAGCATGACACCCAGAGGCAGAGGCATGATGGGACTTGTAATTTTGCAACAGCTGGAGGTCCGCTAATTGCATATCCCTGGCCTACAAGATCACCACCAAGCAGCTTGGTGAGAGGGCGACAACAGTTTGTGACTATTTGCAAATGGAAGAAACCCAAAATAACTGTCAATATCCCTCGGTCTGGGGCTCTATAAATGATCTCACTTTGTGAAGTTTCAATGATCTTCAGAACAGTCAGAAATCAGCCCAGAACTAGTCTACACGGGAGAATCTTGTCAATGATCTCTATGGATGAGCCAAACACCCTCCTGTTCGGTTTGCAACAGAACATGCGAACAGGCAAACAATTTGGCAACAACACACAAACACTGTTAAAGTCTATGGGACACGAACATGAATAATCAAAAGTGCTCATTTTAAAGGCTTATATGCAAATTATTTTCATAAAAAGTGTTTGGGGACCTGGGTCCTGCCCCAGGGGACATGTATCAATGCATATTTTTATTTAAAAACTGATGTTTTTTTCGGGAGCAGTGATTTTTTTTAATGCTTAAAGTGAAACAATAAAAATGAAATATTCCTTTAAATATTGTGCCTGGGGGGTGTCTATAGTATGCCTGTAAATTGGCGCATTTTCCCCATGATTAGAACAGTACCACAGCAAAATTACATTTCTAAAAGAAAAATTGTAATTTAAAGCTTGCGGCTGTAATGAATTGTAGGGTCTCGGCAATATAGATAAAACTCATTGAAAAAAAAAGAGCATGGGATCCCCCCTCCATGGTCCATTACCAGGTCTTTTGGGTCTCTCATGGAAAATAAGGGGAACCCTGCGTCAAAATTAAATAAAAATTGGTGTAGGGCTCCCCCTCAAAATCCATACCAGACCCTTACCTGAGCACGCAACCTGGCAGGCCACAGGAAAGGGGGGGGGGAATGAGAGAGCGCCCCCTCCTGAACCGTACCAGGCCACATGCCCTCATCATGGGGAGGGTGCTTTGGTGTAGCCCCCCAGAGCACCTTGTCGCCATGATGATGGGGACAAGAGCTTCATCCCCAAAACCCTTGCCCGGTGGTTGTGGGGGGTATGCGGGCAGGGGGCTTATCAGAATCTGGAAGCCCCCTTTAACAAGGGGACCCCCAGACCCTGTGTGAAATGGTAACGGGGTACAAATGCACCCCTACCATTTCACAAAAAAGTGTCAAAATGTTAAAAAAAAATGACAAGACACAGCTTGGGGACAAGTCCTTTATTTAAAAAAAAAAAAAAAAAATGTCCCACAATGTCCATTCATCTTCTTAAATCGCTCCACCGACAGAACGAAAAAAGAAAAAATAGAAAGCCGAGACTTATATAACTGAGGGCGGGACCACCTGGTGATGTACTTGGGTGACCTCGTCCCCGATGCCACAGGGATGTCCCTATGGAAGTGTTATCACCTGGTTACGTAAATGTGGCCTGGTACGGTTCAGGAGGGGGGGTCGCTCTCTCGCCCCCCTCTTTTCCTGCGGCCTGCCAGGCTGCATGCTCCGATAAGGGTCTGGTATGGATATTGAGAAGGACTCCATATTTAAAAATTTAAAATTGGCGCAGGGTTCCCTTAAAAGCCATACCAGACCCTATGGGTTTTGGGAGGGACCCCTACGCCATTTTCTTTCTAAATTTGGCGCAGGGTTCCCCTTAAATTCTATATCAGACCTGAAGGGCCCTTAATATTCATACCAGACCCAAAGGCCCTGGTAATGGAGTGGGGGGGACCCCATGCTCTTTTTTTCAATGAGTTTTATCTATATTGCAGAGACCCGACAATTCATTACAGCCGCGACCAGTTTTAAATGACAATTTTTCCTTTAGAAAAGTCATTTTGCTGTGGTACTGTTCTAAACATGGAAAAAATGCGCCACTTTACAGGCATACTATAGACATCCCCCAGGCACAATATTTAAAGGAATATTTCATTTTGATTGTTTCACTTTCAGCATTAAAAAATAATCACTGCTCCCAAAAAAAAATGGGCATTTAAAAAAAAAAATACATGTCCCCTGGGGCAGGAACCAGGTCCCCAAAGACTTTTTATGACAATAACTTTCATTAGATTTTTCATGTTAATGTCCCATAGACTTTAACGGTGTTCTGGCAGCTTTCGAATTTGCCCCGAACACCGCATATTGTTTGGTGTTCGCAGAACATCCGAACAACTAAAGTTCAGCCCGAACTTATGGTCGGGCCTAACTGTTCGTCCATCCCTAATGATCTCAAGGCAGCTGGGACCATAGTCAACAACAATTGGTAATACACTACGCCATGGAGGACTGAAATCCTGCAGTGCCCACAAGGTCCCCCTGTTCAAGAAAAGTGTGCAGGCCCATCTAAAGATGGCTAATAGACATCTGAATGATTCAGAAGAGAACTGGTTGAAAGTGTTGTGGTGAGATGAGACCAAAATCAAGCTCTTTGAAATCAATTGAAATTGCCGTGTTTGGAGGAGGAGGAATGCTGCCTGTGGCCCCAAGAACACCATCCCCACCGTTAAACATGGAGGTGGAAACATTATGCTATGGGGGTGTTTTTCTGCTAAGGGGACAGGACAACTTCCCCGCATCAAAGGAATGATATACAGGGCCATGTACCGTCAAATCTTGGGCGAGAACCCTCCTTCCCTCAGCCAGGGCATTGAAAATGGGTCTTGGATGGGTAAACCAGCATGGCAATGACCCAAAACACATGGCCAAGGCAACAAAGGAGTGGCTCAAGAAGAAGCACAATAAGGTGTTTGAGGGACCTAGCTAGTCTTCAGGCCTTAATCCCATAGAAAATATGTGGAGGGAGCTGAAGATTTGAGTTACCAAACATCAGTCTCAACCTTAAAAGAGAAGTGGTTTTGTTTTGTTTTTTATTCATACTTACATAGGTGGATGCAGCATCAGTCCCCCGGGGCCTCTACACTAAGAGCCGCCGATCGCTTGGCTCTCACAGCTCCCCCAGCAGAGAGCTGCTGACTGTCAGGTCTCTGCTCTGCCCCCTCCTCACTCACTGGATCGCTGAGTTGAGGGGATGAGAGCAGCCGGTTCAGGCTCTCAGCAGCTTGCTGAGAGGCTGATCGGGTGTTGGTCCAGGGATCTGGCGGATCTCGGCTTTGTGGGAGTGATTACACGGAGCCTGGACCAACCCTGTGACATCAGCAGAGAGTGGACTTCAGCCCACTCTCTGCTGAAAACAGGTCACAGGAGTGCAAAACGAACTGCACTCCTGTGATCCATTGGAGAAGTACAGCCAAACGAGCTTTGGCTGTACTTCTCCTTTAATGACTTGGAGAAGATTTGCAAAGAGAAGTGGGACAAAATCCCTACTGAGATGTGTGCAAAACTACAAGAAACGTCTGACCTCTGTGATTGCCAACAAGGGTTTTGCCACCAAGTACTAAGTCGTGTTTTGCAAAGGGGTCAAATACTTATTTCACTCGTTAACCGATTGCTGACCAGCTGCCGTCGTTATACAGTGGCAGGTCGGCTCTCCTGAGCATATCGCCGCGGGTTGGGCTGACTCGATGTTGCCTGTTTCAGAGACAGAACGGGGAACTGCCTTTGTAAACAAGGCGATTTCCCGTTCTGACAGGTGGCATGACAGGGATCTACTGTCCCCAGTGATCGGGAACAATGATCTCTGTCATGTTCCAGTAAGCCCATTCCCCCTACAGTTAGAACACACCTAGGGAACACATTTAACCCCTTGCTCACCCCCTAGTGTTAACCCCTTCAGACAACTGTGCGTTCAGATCTGCTGCTTTACAGCACAAATAAATACCGTGCAACTTTTATTGGCTCATTCATTGACTGTTTTGTACTAAAATAGTAAGTGTGTTTTTCCTGTACTGAAAAGGGGTTGTAAACCCTCGTGTTTTTTCACCTTAATGCATCTTATGCATTAATTAGGCAACGAACTTGTAGTCGCCTAATGTAGATTTAAGCACTAGGGATCAGAGCTATAGCCGAATGAAGGCTACAGCGCAGACCTGCTTTGCCGGGACAACGTCTATTGACGACGTCCCGTGCACGAGGGGCGCGCGCGGCGCGCTGTGTGATCAGCGAGTCTATGAGACTCGCCTGATCACGGATCGAAGCAAGGGGTCGATCCCGACCCCTTACCACGTGATCAGCTGTCAGCCAATGACAGCTGATTATATGACACAACAGAGCCGGTAATCGGCTATTTTTCCTCCTACTCCTCCTTTCCTCGAGCAAAAAAAAAAAAGCTGATCATCGGCGGCCGTGATCGGGTCATCAGTCCCGATCACGGCCAGCTTATCAGTGCCCACCTGCCCCCTGCCACCCAAATAATAAAAAAGTGCCCCATCAGTGCCCACAATCTGCCTCAACAACAGTGCTGCACCCCAGTGCCACATATCCGTGCCCATCAGTGCCACCTATCAATGCCCATCAGTCCCATCTATCAGTGGTACCCATCACTGCCCTTTAGTGCCACCCATCCGTGCCACCTATCAGTGCCATCTTATCTGTGCCCATCTTTGCCCATCAGTACTGCCTTATCTGTGCCTATCGGTGCCACCTTATCTGTGCCTATTAGTGCCGCCTTAACTATGCCTATCAGTGCCCACCAGTGCAGCTTATTAGTGCCCACCAGTGCCGCCTCATCAGCGCATTTCAATGAAGGAGAAAAATTACCTGTTTGCAAAATTTTATAACAAACTATGAAACATGATTTTTTATTTATTTTTTATTTTGCATCTTTTTTTGTTTGTTTAGCAAAAAATAAAACTCCCAGCTGTAATTAAATACCACCAAAAGAAAGCTCTATTTGTGGGGAAAAAAATGATAAAAATGTCATTTGGGTACAGTGTTGTATGACCGCGCAATTGTCATTCAAAGTGCATCAGCGCTGAAAGCTGAAAATTGGTCTGGGCAGGAGGGGGGTTTAAGTGCCCAGTAAGCAAGTGGTTAAGTCAGGGAATTTCTCTGCCTTCGGAGTGTAATGCCCATCAATCTACATCATCAGCAGTTTTATTTTTGCAGAAAGTGTGGGATTTGTTAAAATTTGCTAAATCCAGGAACTAATCGTTTCCATGTTTTTTTTTTATGTTTGGGCTATTAAAGTATATATAAACCCTCACCTTGTAAAATAATCCATTCCGTTTAAAATAGAAATGGATATACAATTGTATATGGTTTTCTGATACCATTCACTAAACTTTTTAGACACACGTTGTATACTGTTTATTCACATTATAAATACCCCCCTCCCTTTTTTTTAAAGAAGTGATCACATTTCCTTTGTTCTCAGCTAGATAAGAAAGGAGGAGAAAATTACAACACACTGATCTTCCCAGTGAATGGCTGTGCAGGGGGGGGGGGGGGGAGTGTCAGGACAAGTCTGATCATTGGAGAACAGGCTTCTTACAACTCTGTGCTTATATGCCTAGTATGGTCAATTTACAATAGGAAAGCAGAGGGACTGGCAAGATTACCAGAGTTTACACAAAGGAAGCAATACAAGTACATGGTACAGCAGGCACATGTCAGGAATGTGAAATGTTGGGTTTACTTATTCTTTAATGGTTCAGCAGGGCCTACTGCAATCAAGACATTTGAAGTGTACAGTTACAAATCACTCTGAAATCAATATAGACTATTCAAGCATCAAGGCCCTAGACAGGGGACACAGCATGGCCAATACAGGGTAAAAATTCAGTAGCAGAACCCCTATTTAACCACTTCAGCTCCGGACCAATAAACACCTTAAGGACCAGAGGTCTTTTTGCAATTTCGCACTGCGCTGCTTTAACTGGTAATTGCGCGGTCATGCAATATTGCACCCAAACGAAATTTGCGTCCTTTTCTTCCCACAAATAGAGCTTTCTTTTGATGGTATTTGATTGCCTCTGCGATTTTTTTTTTTTGCGATATAAATGGAAAAAGAGCGAAAATTTTGAAAAAAAAAGATATTTTCTTCTTTTTGTTATAAGAAAAATCGAATAAACTAAATTTTAGTCATACATTGAGGGCAAAATTTATTCAGCCACATGTCTTTAGTAAAAAAAATGTCAATAAGCGTATATTTTTTGGTTTGCGCAAAAGTTATAGCGTCTACAAACTAGAGTACATTTTCTGGAATTTACACAGCTTTTAATTTATGACTGCCGATCTCATTTCTTGAGGTGCTAAAATGGCAGGGCAGTACAAATCCCCCCCAAATGACCCCATTTTGGAAAGTAGACACCCCAAGGAAATTGCTGATGGGTATGTTGAGCCCATTGAATATTTATTTTTTTTGTCCTAAGGGATTGAATAATGACAAAAAAAAAAAAAAAACCAATCACCACCTTCAGGATTTCTAAGGGTGCAAATTTTTGATTTAACTCCTCACTACCTATCACATTTTCGAAGGCCATAAAATGCCAAAATAGCACAAAACCCCCCCAAATGACCCCATTTTGGAAAGTAGACACCCCAAGCTATTTACTGAGAGGCATGTTGAGTCCATGGAATATTTTATATTTTGCCAAAAGTTGCGGGAATATTACAAACTTTTTTTTTTTTGCACAAAGTTGTCACTAAATGATATATTGCTCACACATGCTATGGGCAGAAGTCAAATTACACCCCAAAATAAATTCTGCTGCTTCTCCCGAGTACGGGGATACCACATGTGGGGGACTTTTTGGGAGCCTAGTTAACTAGCTACCTAGCGACACTAGCGACACTGATGCAGCGTTCAGAAAAATTATCGCTTAGTGACACTGGCAAAAGGGGGTGAAAGGGTTAACTAGCGGAAATCAGGGGGTTAAAACCATTATTGGGTAGTATATCGGGGTACCTAGCGCTATAAAAACCTGGCGGTGAACCTAAAAAAATAACTAGCTACCTAGCGACTGTAGCGACACTAATGCAGCGATCAGAAAAACGATCGCTTAGTGACACTGGCAAAAGGGGGTGAAAGGGTTAACTAGCGGCAATCAGGGGGTTAAAAACATTATTGGGTAGTATATCGGGGTACCTAGCGATATAAAAACCTGGCGGTGAACCTAAAAAAATAACTAGCTATCTAGCGACTGTAGCGACACTAATGCAGCGATCAGAAAAACGATCGCTTAGTGACACTGGCAAAAGGGGGTGAAAGGGTTAACTAGCGGCAATCAGGGGGTTAAAAACATTATTGGGTAGTATATCGGGGTACCTAGCGATATAAAAACCTGGCGGTGAACCTAAAAAAATAACTAGCTACCTAGCGACACATGCAGCGATCAGAAAAATGATCGCTTAGTGACACTGGCAAAAGGGGGTGAAAGGGTTAACTCTAGGGGCAATCAGGGGGTTAAATCTTTATTGGGGGGTGATAGGGGGCTACCCTGGACCTAACACTAACTGTCCTGACAGTTTTTACTGTCACAACTGACACTGAATGCATTGATCAGTAAAGAAATGATCAATGCAATCAGTGACACTGTGACTGGGGGGGGAGGGGGGCGGGGGGGGGATCGGGGGGCGATCGGGGGGGGTTTGTGTGCCTGTGTGTACCTACATGTCAGTGTAGTGTTCGTGCAGACTTACTTTTACTCTTCTCCTCGTAGTCCGGTCAAAAAGACCGCCCCGAGGAGAATGACATCACTTCCTCCTTCCTGTGTAAACAATACACAGGGGAGGAAGCTTCTCATTGGCCAGGAGCGATCCAGAGGGGGTGGCCGAAATTGAACGGCCATCCCCTCATCACGGAGCGCTCCTGGACCGAATCGGACCGCCGTAACCAGCGGGAGGGGGTCCGATGGGACCCCCCACCCGCTGGAAGGCAATCACGTAGATGTACGTGATTATGCCTGCCTGTGCCATTGTGCTGACGTACAATGGCAATACGGCGGTCCTCAAGTGGTTAACCACTTGCCGACTGCCGCACGACGATGTACGTCGACAGAATGGCACGGGCAGGCATATGGGCGTACCTGGACGTCCCTGCCCCCCCGGTGCCAGCGGTGGTCGGTATCCGTTCAGGAGCGATCCGGGATGAGGGGGCGGCCATTCATTCATGGCCACCCCCTCGCGATCGCTCCTTACGAATGGAAGTGAAGCATGACATCACTTCCTCTCCTGTAATGTAAACACAGGCAGAGGAAGTGATGCAATCTCTCCTCCGTGTCGGTATTTTTCGTTCCGGCACCGAGGAGAGAGGATCGGTGAGTTGCACCAACACGACATTACACAGTAGAACATGCCAGGCACACTCTCACCCCCCCTTCACCCCCCCCAATCACCCCTGCCCCCCCCAGTCACAGTGACACCAATTGCATTTTTTTTTGCATTGGTGTCATTTGTGACTGTAATAACTGTTAGGGCAGTTAGGGTTAGCCCCCTTTAGTTCTAAGGTACCCCCCTAACCCCCCCAATAAAGGTTTAACCCCGTGATCACCCCCCGTCGCCAGTGTCACTAAGGCTGGGTTCACATTGCAGCGGTTTATGAGAACAGATGTGATTCGCACCGCACTGCAGTGCAAATCACATCCGATCTCTGTGCGATTCGAGTTCAGCCATACAGATAGTATGGCTGAATTTGCGTCGCACCCGCCGCACATTCGCACGGGACCCTTTTTTTGGTCCGCAGCAGAATTGGATCGCATGGGTGTTCACACCATGCGATCCGAGTTTGCAGATCGCACTGCGATATGCGAACTGATCTGGGGGTGTCATTAACATTTCACTGACACTCCCAGCAGTTCGCATAGGGCAGTGTGAACTGCCGCCGGGAGGCATGCGATGCGGGAACCCGCCGCGGATTCGTGGCATTCCCGCATCGCTCCAGTGTGAACCCAGCCTAATAAGCGATCGTTTTTCTGATTGCTGTATTAGTGTCACAGGTGACGCTAGTTAGGCAGGTAGATATTTAGGTTCGCCGCAGCTTTTTATAGCGCCAGGGACCCCCATATACTACCGCATAAAGCCCCCTGATTGCCCCCTAGTTAACCCTTTCACCAGTGATCACCATATAACTGTTACAGGTGACGCTGGTTGGTTAGTTATTTTTTTATAGTTTCAGGGCACCCGCCATTTATTACCTAATAAAGGTTTAACCCCCTGATCACCCGGAGGGTGATATAAGTTTGAGGGTCAGATAAGGTCTGCGTCGCCCCAGGCAGCGTCAGGTTAGTGCCAGTACCGCTAACACCCACGCACAAAGCATACACCTCCCTTAGTAATATAGTATCTGATCAGATCTATATTAGCGTCGCCAGCAGTTTAGGTTTCCCAAAATGCATTGTTAGCGGGATCAGCCCAGATACCTGCTAGCACCTGCGTTTAGCCCCTCCACCAAGCCCAGACCAGCCCACCCAAGTGCAGTATCGATCGATCACTGTCACTTACAAAACACAACACACATAACTGCAGCGTTTGCAGAGTCAGGCCTGATCCCTGCGATCGCTAACAGTTTTTCTTGTAGCGTTTTGATACAGTCGCTGACAGCCTAGGTTTTTTTTACCTGTGAGTCTCACTAGTGTACCCCTAAATTTAGGGGTGTCTACTTTCCAAAATGGGGTCATTTGGGGGGGGGGGGTTTGTGCCATCTTGGCATTTTATGGCCTTCAAAACTGTAATAGGTAGTGAGGAGTGAAGTCAAAAATTTACGCCCTTAGAAAGCCTGAAGGCGGTGCTTGGTTTTCGGGGCCCCGTACGCGGCTAGGCTCCCAAAAAGTCCCACATATGTGGTATCCCCGTACTCAGGAGAAGCAGCAGAACTTATTTTGGGGTGTCATTTCACATATGCCCATAGCATGTGTGAGCAATATATCATTTAGTGACAACTTTGTGAAAAAAATAAAATAAATAAAAGTTTGTAATTTTCCCGCAACTTGTGCCAAATATAAAATATTCCATGGACTCAACATGCCTCTCAAATAGCTTGGGGTGTCTACTTTCTAAAATGGGATCATTTGTGGGGGTTTTGTGCCATCTTGGCATTTTATGGCCTTCAAAACTGTAATAGGTAGTAAGGAGTGAAGTCAAAAATTTACGCCCTTAGAAAACCTGAAGGCGGTTCTTGGCTTTCGGGGCCCCGTACGCGGCTAGGCTCCCAAAAAATCCCACACATGTGGTATCCCCGTACTCAGGAGAAGCAGCAGAATTTATTTTGGGGTGTCATTTCACATATGCCCATGGCATGCGTGAGCAATATATCATTTAGTGACAACTTTGTGAAAAAATAAATAAAAATAAAAAGTTTGTAATTTTCCCGCAACTTGTGGCAAAATATAAAATATTCCATGGACTCCACATGCCTCTCAGCAAATAGCTTGGGGTGTCTACTTTCTAAAATGGGGTCATTTGTGGGGGTTTTGTGCCATCTTGGCATTTTATGGCCTTCAAAACTGTGATAGGTAGTGAGGAGTGAAATTACAAATGTATGCCCTTAGAAATCCTGAAGGCGGTGCTTGGGTTTCGGGGCCCCGTACGCGGCTAGGTTTCCAAAAAGTCGACCACATGTGGTATCCCCGTACTCAGGAGAAGCAGCGGAATGTATT
Source organism: Lithobates pipiens (assembly GCF_037356315.1). Lineage (NCBI taxonomy): Eukaryota > Metazoa > Chordata > Amphibia > Anura > Ranidae > Lithobates > Lithobates pipiens. The sequence continues at coordinate 422,617,164 of NW_027507718.1, forward strand.
TTGGGGTACAATTCCACATATAACCATGGCATGTGTGAGCAATATATCATTTAGTGACAACTTTGTGTAAAAAAAAAATAATAATTTTTTTTTTGTCATTATTCAATCGCTTGAGGCAAAAAAATAAAATATTCAATGGGCTCAACATGCCTCTTATCAATTTCCTTAGGGTATCTACTTTCCAAAATGGGGTCATTTTGGGGGGTTTTGTACTGCCCTGCCATTTTAGCACCTCAAGAAATGAGATAGGCAGTCAAACTAAAAGCTGCGTAAATTCCAGAAAACGTACCTTAGTTTGTAGATGTGACAACTTTTGCGCAAACCAATAAATATACAGTTATTGACTTTTTTTTTTACCAAAGACATGTGGCTGAATACATTTTGGCCTAAATGTATGACTAAAATTGAGTTTATTGGATTTTTCTAATAACAAAGTAGAAAATATCTTTTTTTTTTTCAAAATTTGCGGTCTTTTTACGTTTATATCGCAAAAAATAAAAATCGCAGAGTCAGTCAAATACCTTTAAAAGAAAGCTCTATTTGTGGGAAAAAAAGGACGCAAATTTTGTTTGGGTACAACATTGCATGACCGCGCAATTACCAGTTAAAGCAGCGCAGTGCCAAATTGTAAAAAGACCTCTGGTCATTGACCAGCAAAATGGTCCGGTCTGAAAGTGGTTAAAGACAGAGGTGAAGGGTTAAAGCAAACCGTTAAATTTGTACAGTATGTTTAATGGAGATTTCCTTATGCTTCCTGTTGCTGAAAACAGCCTTGGATCCATCTTTCCAATGTCACAATTTGTTGTTCTAGCTATAAGGGCCACTGAAAAAATGGCACATTATTGATATCAAAGATACCCTTACAGTCGGAGAGATGTTACTCTGAAGAATCTCCATAGAAGGAAGAAAAGAGGCTTGAGAAGCCCACCAGACTACATTATATACAGGGCCGTCTTTAAGGCAGGGCAAAAGGGGCAGCTGCCCTGGGCCCTGTCATTGTTGTGGGGCCCAAAGCAGCTGCCTCATACTTGCCAACTATCCAGTTTACATTCCCTTGTCCCTTGAAGTTTTAGTCCTCTGCTGCTACTAATGCTGCCCAGCTCTGCCCTATTGTTGTGTACAGATGACTCACCTGCAGACCTGTGTTTACATGTAAATATAGTGGCATTCATATGTAAATAGCAGTGACATGCATATGTAAATAGCTGAGGCCAACTGCATTGATATGTAAATAAAGGCAGCATTCATAGGTATATCATGCCCCCCTGCAGTGAGAAGATGTGCTGTAACCTATAGCAACCAGTGAGCAGTATTACTGTACAGCAATCTCTAGCAGCCAATCAACAAGCAGAAATGTGCTGTAACCTCTAGCAACTAATCAGTGAGCCTTAAGGAGTGCTGTAACCTCTAGCAACCAGTCAGTAAGTAGTAATGATATGCTGTAACCTCTGGCAACCAAACGCAATCGCTGCCTGACCTGATACAGTAAACTGATTTTAAGTCTAGCTGCTATTTATTGTATGTCTCAGAGAAGGTGGAGAGCGAAATTGCATGGGGGGCCCTAAGAAAATTTTTGCCCAGGATCCAATCAATATTAAAGACGGCCCTGATTATATACAGGTCATATATAAAATATTAGAGTTAATGAAAAGCGTATAAAGCTGTCCTGCACCTATTCACGCATCTTTGTTATTTAGGATGTACTGTAAAAACAATACATTTCTATGGACAGGTCTCTCTCACCTGCAGTAGTTACCAATTCTGTTTTTTTCAGTTACTTTGTACTATAGTATGAGATATAATGATATTTAAAATAATATTATTTCTGCAGCTTTTAAAGCCAGTTTAAAGGTTTCAAATAACGCCTTTTCCTTGTTATTTCCTGAGCTTGGTATTTTTTTTCTCCAATATTCCCCGCTAATTACATCAAATATCTATTTCCAAAAGTTGCTCTTGGTGCTCCAAGTCCTCAACCCAGCAGCAGCCCATGGGCAGAGTAGAGTAGAGCACAGATATAACACAATAGTGATATGTATGGGCGGCCATTGCCAGCAGACTGGAGGATAGCAATATAGCTGACTACCAGATGAGCGAGGCTGAGCATTAGACAGACTCAGCAGACGTTTTGTAGGAGATTAAGTATTGCAGTGAAAGTCACATTTTTTGCAAACGAACCATTATGATAAAAGCCCACTAGTGCTAAAGGAGGGATTGCCATCCTTTTACCGAGGTCTGCACATGTGCAGTGCCGTCCCTCCCCTGACAGCTCTGATGAACTCAGCGGCTGAGAGAGACAGCACATTGAACATGAACTAACCCTTTAAGGAATTAAAAACGTTTTATTTTAATGAGATGACTTTTAAAGCTAAACTCTAGAAGTTTTTTGTATTATATACATCCATTAGGTCAGCTTGGCACAAGGTAAGTATTATTACTCATATCTGATGGACTGCTGGGGGAGCCAACGATCACTGCAGTAGTCGGGGCCACTACAGTGAGACCCGCAGTCTCCTGTTCAGGTTCTATGCAGATAGTTCACTGGGCACAACCTCCATCAATAGAATGCCTTGTTTTTTAAGGAATACAAAGTGCACTCTTTTTGGGGGAGGTGGACAATGACATCATGATCTCCCCATCCAGAGGACGCCTTGCCTTTTCTGAAAAAAATGTAAGGCATGCTATGAATGGCAGCAGTGCACAGTGAGCGACCTCCTGTGGTCAGCGTGAGGTGGGGCAGCTGTCCACATAGAACCTGAGCAGAACCCAAAAGATCATAGCCATCACTGTAGTAGCACCAATTACTACAGCGATTTTCAGCTTACCCAGTGGTCCATCATGTATGAGTAATGCATACTTACATTGTTCCAAGCTGAACCAATGTAGGTTTGCAATAGAAATAATTCCTAGCGTTCAGCTTTAAAATGACCATCTACCATGCATACACAATCAACATATTCTCACAAAGCAGTAATTTGTATTTCAAGTGACTGTGTTGTTGTGTACCAATATCTTAAACACATGAATCTCAAAGTGCATAAATGTTTATTACATATTTTATAATAAAAACTTTCAGAAACAGTACATTTATAATATAAAAGGGATATAACAAGAAGTGAACAAGCACATATCAGGTGATATTGCACATAAATAAATAAAGCTTACGTATTACAAAGGAAAAAAAAAAAAAAAAACAGACAAATCAGCGGCACAGCCATGACAGCATGTAAAGCCACCATTAAGAATTGGCATTTAATTTGCAGTAATAATAGTAAAGTATCCATACAAATAGAAGCCCAGTGGTGTGTGTAATGACAGAGGAAGGCACACAGTGGAAGGTAGGTTCGTCACACAGAATATTAAACAAATCTATGTTTACTTAAAATAAATAGATACATATTGCTAGTAACCAGTTGTTACGTTTTCAAAAAACACATCCGAGAAGGAAAAAAAAAAAAAAAAAAAAAAAAAAAGCACTAATCAAGTGTGGAATGACTAAACAATGACAAAGTGACAACTGAATCACTGGGGTCCTAGAACTTTTTACTCCCTTTACTCCTGGAGCCATTTTGTTTCCCAGATCTATCTCTGCACTTTATGAATTTTATCTTTTGTAGTCTATCTCAATGTATTATACATCAGGTTTCTTTTTCAGCATAAAGGGGGATTTTTTTTTACAATTATTTTTATTGAGTACTCCACAGCAGGATTGCAAGTCCAGGAGCTAATCAAATCAGGTTCTGAGATTAGTGCTGGACCAGTGCTGTCAGTGACAGGACAGTACCAGTACTGAACCCAGCAGGTACTGACAGGAGATGCTCAGACCAAATATTTGAAAGTGGAACCGAAGGTCTGCTGTAAAACAGCGAGCAAGCACTGGCTCTTATTGCATAAGGACATGCAGTGTCTCTTCTGCAATAAAATGTCCATGCATGCCTGCTCACGGTGGCCACTGGCACTATACGAGCTCCGCCAGCTCAGCTGACAGTACCGGACTGGTCTCCGAGTGCTGGATGACATCCTCCACTGGCCAATCAAGAGGCCCAAAGACTGGCAGGGACTTTTGGGACACGTCACCCTTTAGTTCCACTTTAAAATGACACTAGAAAAATAAACTGCGTTTAGGACTCAAATGGTTGAAGAAACCTACTTTATTGGAAGACCGCAAGGTTAATTCTGGATACGGTACAAACAGGGTATAAATGTCATCTACCTCAATATTAGTGTCCCCTACAAACGCCTTGCTTCCCTGCTCATTATCTGTCTGGATGGCAGAGGATTCCACACTGAATTCAACTGGACCAAACCAAAAATGAAGCAGCAGTATGCACAGCAAGGTTTTAGCTGAAGGGGATACCAGAAATGGCCTCAATGTTTTGGCTACAGGGAAGTATACCCGTATGCCCATCCCTGCCATCCTAATGCTTTTGGTTAATAGCTTAACAAAACATTCAAGTTAGGCATACCTCTCATTGTATCAACATTCCAAAACACCACCCCCACTCCCGACATCAAGGGAAAAAGCTTTTTAATTAAAGTAAGATTACTGACTAAAGCCCGGTACACACTATCAGTTTTCTTTTTTTTGGTTCAACCTGAAAAAAAAAAAAAAAAGCTGGCCGCTTAGGTTGGTGCCACTGTACTATCAGAGGCTAGTACTGCAATCTCCCCCACCAAGCTATTGTGTTCTGACAGGGGGATGGGCTCCCCCAGCCAGAACACTCTGGTCACAGCTCTCAGCCATTGGCTGAAAGCGCTGATCAGTCAGCTGCTGGTTTTCCAGCATGCACGTCTGACAGAATGGCCGGCTTTTGTTGGACCAGCTGCCATACACACTGGCCTAATGTCGGACGGCTTTTACTGAACCAGTCGATGTCATCCGGCTCATGTGTACTAGGCTTAAAGCTGGCCATAGATCTCAATTCAAGCAGTCCCTGCTGAATGGACTGAATTTTGATCCATCTATACTCATACCCGTTAGAGAGGAGTTAATCTAATGATCGACTCCTCTTGAACAGGACTGTTTTCGTTCGATCAGTGCTGTAATGCTAATCAGTGTATTTGGACAGTGGAAGAATCCCAATGGCGCAGAGGACCACCTATCCAGCTAACTTGCGTGGATGGATTCAGTTTTTCTTGATCAGCCTCCCATGTGATTGGGAAAAAAAAAAAAAAACTGGGTCATCTATGGCCATTTTAGGATATACTTTATTCTGTATTAAAGGGGCCTGTCAGACAGTCTCAAATTCATCAGCTAAGGCTCTTTATTCTGATGCTGTGATCTGATACGAAGGACTAATATGGGTTCTGGGGCAGTGATCATCAGAGCAGCTTCATGCACAGTGACTCACCATCCCTATAACCAGTACCAGTCCTGGGAGATAGATAATGGCGGCTTTCAGCATTGGATAAGGACCCCAGCTGTGACACAAAGATTGGGACATGCTCCTTCCCTATACATTATTTGTAATATTATCTCATGCAAAGCTGGCAGCCAATCTAACCTTAAACCATCAAATACTTCTTTCTAGACACTTACTTTACCTTATTTCCATCAGCTCATTTTAGTCTAGAACAAACCAGAACTATCTATAGGGTGTGGAGATCTATTTCCACATTTCCTGAAAAACTGGCATATTATGGAACAATAAAGCAACACAAATAGCAACTAATAGCTTACCAAATATATGACGAGTTATCAATATACAAGCCAAGTCTGATGTCATTTTTGGTATTAAAATCAAGATCCCAGATAATTTTTGGTGGCAAAGCCCATACATTTTATAGCACATTCTCCAGTTATCAACACTACTTATTATTGTCCTACCTATCCTCTTTACTAAATGTAAAATTAGCGTTAACACCCTTACTTCAGTAATTAACAATTCTCCGAAGGCAGAGAACAGAGCAATGTAGAAACGGATTTAAATGTTTTTGCGTATTGTGTGTCACATGTAAGGCCTATTGTGTAGCCTTTCATCTCCAAAATATGGAAGAGGTTAAATGACTATTTAAGCCTGTCTCTGAACCAGGGGTCTCAAACTGGCGGCCCTCCAGCTATTGCAAAACTACAATTCCCATGAGGCATTGCAAGGCTGACAGTTACAAGCATGACTCCTACAGGCAGAGGCATGATGAGACTTGTAATTTCACAACAGCTGGGGGGCCGCCAGTTTCAGACCCTTGGTTCAGAGACAGGATAAGCGGTCATTTAACCTTTCAGAACACAACCTCCTTAACCCCCTTACAGTAGCAAAGTAATGGAGCTTGGCAGAAAATAGGGACATAGATATTAGTAGAGGCCTTCCTTCTTAACCAGAAAAAAAAAATTCACCTTTTTACAAAAAATGAAAAAAAGGTAAAAAAAAAAAAAAAAAAAACACAATTTCCACGCCCCTGGTCCTCGCTACATTTATCTCTGTTGATAATTACGGTAGCTTTCACTGCCCACCCAGTCAGTCCAGGGATTTGAAAGCTACAGTCAGCTTCCCCTTTGTTCCTTAGGGAATCCGGGACAGATCAATCTGTTTGGTCGCACTGGCACACAACCGCTCTGAGTTTCACCATTACATTATGTCACCTCATCAAAGGCTACAGATATACATTCATCTGCAAGAGCCATAACTCTCCTATAGAATACATTTCTAATGGAGTATATTCAGCAACAGCTTCACTTTTTTTTTATCTAGCCTAAAGGAATAATACCAAGCACTGCCACCATAATTCGCTCCTAGCTTTCCTTTTCCCAAAACAGCCCAAGTGAAAAAATTTATAATTTTCACTTTTTCACCTACTCGTCACAATTAAATGCGCAGATTACACAGGCGGTGTTTGTGTGTGCTGCAAGAAACGCTCACGAAAAGCACTTTCCTGCACTACGTTCTGGTGTGAATGGACCCTAAAAAGTAACTTTTAATGCAATGTCCATTTTAAAGCTGAAGTTTAGCAAAATATATATTGCAAAAGTGTTAGGCCCGCCACTATAAAATAGTTGAAAAAAAAAAAGGACACCGGGTTCGCACACATGCATAGTGCAGGACTTCAGTGTATCCATTACGAGTGGAGAAAATGTTTTTTAAAGCTTTCTCTGGATTTTGGTCTTCTAGAATTGGGCTTCATAGCTTGGAGATTTCAAAGTTTCTTGGGAGGGATAGAATCTTTAATCCAGTGTCCAGGTGCACACAGACCTGCACTCCTGTGGCCCACTGTCAGCTGACGTAACTGAATCAGTCCAGGCTCTAGAAAGATCTTGACTATATGATCAGGATCCACCCAGAAGCCTGGATTGGCACCTGGCTCAGCATCTCCGCCAAGAGCCTGAGCCAGTCCCTCCCACCCCCACCACAGCCCAGCGCACCAGTGAAAGGAGAGCAGAGAGCTGCTGTAACAGCTCTCTGCTAAGAGCAGGGGGAGAACTAAGTGATCAGTGGTGTTAGATCGCTCAGTTCTTACTACAGAGCCGGTTGGGAACAGATGCAGCATCGGATCAATGCTTCATCTACCCAGGTGAGTATAAATGTTTTCTTATGGAAAGCCATACTCTCTTTTAAGAGCCAGGTGGCTTGGTATTTATGTGTTATTTGTATTGGAGAAGAACCCTAGCATTGGCAATCAGTGATGTAATAAACTTTTTAAATTTGCTTTTCATTTAATAAAAGTGGGCCGCTACCAGGCACATTTAGCTAGCCAACCCCCATATAACACACACATACACACACCTGTATATTGTATATACTTGTGTTTCATGGAATTATTATTATTACCACAGCAATACTCCTAATTATGCATACAAAACTAGCTAGCTAAAAAAAAAGAAAAAAAAATTACTCTACAACTAAAGTGGCATTTCTCATCAGTAATGATGCATGTCATGCGCAGGCATGCCTTTCTTCCGGTCTCTGAATGTCTGGAAAAAGTGATTGTTAATAGCTTCAGATCTTGGGGGCAGAAATGCAGTGAAGACGGACCACAAGGGGGACCTGCCCCTTCCTCTTCCCTCACTGAGAAAAGCCCTTTCTTAATTTACACTGCACTAACACAATCTCTACAAATGGGAGAGAATCAGGTCATTCATCTGACTCTCCTATTCTGAGATTGTGTTACATGCAGTGTAAACAAGAAAATACTTTTTCTCAATTAAGGATGAGAAGGAAGGTGAATCCCCATATGGCCATTGTCGCTGCAGTTCTGCCCGAAAACTCAAAGTTATTAACCATCGTAGCGCAGGAAACTCAGACACACAGGACTGGTATTCCTGCATAGAAGATCTCTAAAGGATTGAGCTGCCTGCACAAGGTAGGACATGCTTTATTATCGATGACACTAAAGCTGTAGAGAATTTTTTTTTTAAGCTAAACTTCACCTTTAACAAAACGAAATCAGTATGAGAGGTTAAAGTGATTGTAAGGGTTAATTTAAAATTTTTTTTTTAAATAAAATGAATTTACTTACCTCCACTGTGCAGCTCGTTTTACACAGAGTGGCCCCGAACCTGCTCTTTTGGGGTCCCCCGGTGGCTTCTTCCCTCATCAGATAACACCCTAGTGGAAGCGCTTCCCCAAGGGAGTAACCTTGCGGGCGCGCTCCCAAGTCCAGCATTTGCGCCCACAGACACGAATGCCGGACTCGGGTCCGCCCCCTGCGTCACTAGATTTGATTGACAGCAGCGGGAGCCAATGGCTGCACCGCTATCAATCTAGACACTCAAGACACGATACAGCGCCTAGAGCTGGTGTGCTCGTCCCCGGCGCGAGAAAAAGAGGGTTCAGGTAAGCAAAACAGGGGCACGGGGGAGCTGCTGCACTGCAAGAGGTTTTTCACCTCAATGCATAGAATTTAAAGCCCCTTTAATTTTTTTTGTATACATACCCAGGAGTCTTTGAGATAATAACATAATTAAAATGTTCCATGAAACAAAAGTGTGTGTGTGTGTGTGTGTGTGTGTGTGTGTGTGTGTGTGTGTGTGTGTGTGTGTGTGTGTGTGTGTGTGTGTGTGTATATATATATAAAATGCATTTAAACACAACACTTTACAAAGTCACACTGCTAATGAATAAACATGAACAGCATAGATAGCTTTCGTTCTCTGTTAATTTTTTTTTCCTACAATACGTTCTCCATACAAATGTTTCTTTGAAAACTGCATTGTGTTCCTCTTCTACACATACCGTGCCAAATATAAATGGAAGGTACAACAATTTTCCACCCATAATCTGGACTTCCGCCAACTTCAAGCAGTCTTTATTGCACTTGCAGTCACATGCAGACACCTAGTGACAGCTTTGCATGACATTACAGGGAGACAGCAGCTAAATAATACTGAAACATTCTCTGATGATTGTAAACTGTTACCCGTTTTGCCCTGCAAATCATCCAGTAACATATTTAAATAAAATCTCTCTATTCTATGTGTGTGTTTTAGGTTGGTCCAATATAATATGTTAAATACTCTTTTCTTAGATAAATGATCAACATCTATAGAGTGTGCATTTAGATATAATGTGATAAATAGTAGTAGTATTTTATTTAAAACATTCACAAAAAAATATTGAGTCAATAAATATGCCATGGATAATCAGCTCTTTGGGAAGGTTTGTGCAGGTGATATACAAAACTTGCAAGCTATAGTTTCACTGTGACCAAACATGCTCCAGCTCTTCCAAGGCACAATGGGGCAACCTAAAATACAAAAAAAGAAAACAAAGAACAAACATACTATATGTTCAATGATGTCACAAATTAACTAAAATAACCATATAAATATAATTTCTTAGGGCCTGGCTTAGATTTTTAACATGCAGTGCATTTTTCTTTTTATACCTTTTTGAAACTTCTATGGTTAAACCAGGAGGTAAGAGGTGTTTTAAAGCATCATAAAGTGCAATACAACCTGTCCTTTATTTTTTTTTTAGCACACACCAACACTGTACATTGGTATGAACTAAAACCTTGCAATAGAAGGCTTTTGGCCTTGTCCTTTGTGTTGGACTGCAATGGGCAACTCAGCCCAATAGTACTAGTGTGAACAAGCCCTTAAAGAAGTGTGGGAGTCCAAAAAAACAATAGTACATACTCACCTCCGTTCTGCAGCTGCCTCCTGCCTCCTGCCAGCTCCAAGTCTGAGATTTGACAGATCACATGACCTCTGATCAGTTCTCTCTGAGCAGACGGCAGTGACTGTCACTGGGGTAAATCACTGGGGAGGGGATGGGATCAGCTGGCTCAGGCTCTCAGCAACACGCTGAGAGGCTGAGCCAGCTGCCGATCAAGCATTTGGGTTGATCCCCACATAGTCAGGATCCTTTCAGAACATAGAGCAGCTCTGCAACATCAGCTAACGGCCTCTGTGGGCTGATTCTGTACAAGTGAAGTGCATTCCTGTGACCCAGAAGGGAAGTATGGCCTTTCATCATACATCTCTTTTAGGGAATACTATGGTTATAGCTGTAAAAAAAAAAAAAAAAAAAAAAATCTGCAGATTATCTGCTGATCTTAAACTGCTCAAAGATTTTGATGGGTGTATCCGAGTCCAGAAAGGCAAGAAAGGGAATAATACATTGTTTTAACCAACACCTATATCTAGGAGCCGATTTTGCTGTAGGTGAAAATCCTGCTTGAGGGCCAGTTCACACCATAGAAACGCAGTCCGGATGCATTCCAGATGCTTTTCTGCATGCCCATTTTTGACATGTTTGAGATGTGTTCCTGATTCAGTCCAGTGCATCCCCCCCCCCTTTTTTTTTCTTAACCTTAAATAAGGACGTGTGTTCCAGTGCATTTTTGATGCTTTTTTCAGTATTCCAGTACAGTCCAGTGCAAGAAAAATGCAGCATTTTCTTTTTTTTGGAACTGGAACACACTGGAACTACAAGCACTGGTGTGAACTTTGCCATTAAAACCCATATAACCTACTTTTCATGCGTTTTTGATGCAGAAACAAAAATGCAATGGACTGCATGTGGTGTGAATTGGCCCTAAGAGTTTTTGTTGTATATGTGCAACCATCCACTAAACATTTATTTTTTAAACAAAATTGATCGACCACATGTATTTTTCTTTTTTGAAAAGAGTTCTCTGCACCTCCCTGAGATAACCTGGTATTCTGCTCTTCTCAGCCAAAAACATGGACGCTTGGTTGATCTTTTGGTGGTTAGATCATCATGGCATATCCAACTGTGTCTTCCAATATCTATAGGTTGCTTTAGACTTGCTGTCATTAAGTGACTAATGATGGCCATACATTAGTAGATTTTTGTACAAGTGACATGTTTCACGAGTACATTGGATGACTTGATGAATGTCATTCAACAGTACTTAAAAATCGAATGTCAAAAGCAAATGTTTTACGGAGTGAAAGGATTTTCCCCAAATGAAAACCACATTCACTGTTAGAAATGTGATCACGCGAGAAAACAATTTGATTCTGACCCAGTAATGATTATAAAATGGAAGGAACATTTTGAAAAACAAAATTCTACTCGTAATTGGCCAGTCTAAATTTAAGGGGGCTATAACAGATAATTTGAAAAATTAAAATCTTTTTTATTTTAAAATGTTAGTGAAATCTTTAAGAATAAACGTTGCTGCTAGAGCTACTGACCTGGCTCCATTCATTTGACTGTGGATCATATGCTTCCACATTATTAAGGTAACTTTGTCCATCATATCCACCAACAGCATAAAGCTTGTCACCCAACAGGCAGACTCCTACCGCATCCCTGCTAATGCTCATGGAGGCCACTGAAGTCCACATGTCTGTTTTGGGGTCATATCTATAAAATAAATCATATTAGTAATGTTAGTAGCACACACATATCAACAAGGCAGATGTAGCCCCATTTAACATATTTACATGAGGCCTGTACTGTAGCTTTAGGAAATACGTCCTCTTGTCTACAGCAGACTAATAGCTCCATCTCAGCCTAGGCCCTAGGCAATAATCACTAGCCTGGAGCTCCAGGACTGCTGGGCTTTTTAAGGCTAAAATGTCGATTTTTTGAAAAATTATACTGTAGCTATAAAAGTGTGAATTTATTTATGCAGCCTTGTAAAGCTATGTAAACGTCCACATAGGAACTGCCAAACTGCAGCCATCTAGAATGTTCCATGCAATGCATGTGGACTAGTGTTTTTTTCCTAAAATAGCCACCTCTATGTTAACAAATGCTATGTTGGCTTCAGCGTCTACTCAAGAATTGGCTCCTACCAAGATGTCTGGCTGAAGAGTGGTATTACAGACATTGGTCTGGGGGAAAGATTCAGGAAAAGTTGTACTGCCTACTATATGATCTGCAAAAAGTAATGTTTGTGAATGAGAGACTGGAGCATAGCAGTGGTTGCTTCTGTACAGAGAGATCCAAGACATTTCTCTGCTGCCCTGCATGGAGTGTTAGAGAAAAACGTGGATTTTAAATACAAAGCCTTTGAATTTAATTAGGTGTCAAATATATAGATTGTACTAACACATTTACCAAAAGTAATATACCATAGAAAATCAAAGCCCCATACACACTATCAGTTTTTCTGCTGAGTTTTTCCTTCAGATTTACCAAAACCATGTAGTGCAAGGGCCTGCCTGATTAGAAAAAGCAGAAAAAACGGATAGTGTGTATGGGGCTTTAAAAGAAACCAAGTTTTTCACCCCCGTTAATCCCCACAGTAATTGCACAGAAGCATTAAATCTAGCAGTACTTCAGCAAATCTTGAGTTAATTTATAACTGGCTGGTGCTTAAAATTCCAGAGAGTCTGGAATCACATTGATTTTATTAAAATCAAAATTTCTTGCTATCAGCTTTGGCAGCTTATTTCTTTAGCAGTGTAAATGAAATGTTACCTTTCTACACAGTCTGAAAGTCGAGATGTTAAATTAGAAGCTGGAGCATCATGTCCTCCAATCGCATAAAGGAAGCCATTCCATGTGGTGACCCCAACTCCACCTCTCCTCTTGGACATCTGCGCACACAGGGTCCACTTATTGGTGTGAGGATCAAAGCATTCTACAGACTTGAGGCAAGAACTTCCATCTCGACCACCCACTGCATAAAGCCTGGAGGACAACCAAACCAAAATGTGCCAGTTTATTCCGTGGATCCCACTTGCGGGCAGATGGCCCAACGTTTTATGTTTTTCAATATGAAGAGAAATGTGTACATAAATTCACATCTGTTAGACATTTTTCTTTCATTGCCAGTGCACTTCTTCCCTGTAAGGGTGGTCCGACACTGGAATTCTCTCACATAAATGGTTCTAACTACCACCTGCAATAAAGTCTAAATTTAGCCAAAATGTGTTTTGTTGCTTTGGATAGTGTGAGAAAGAGCTTTTTAAATTTCTCTCTGTGACCCAACTGAGGAGATAGTGTATTTTTGTCCAAATCCCTGTTGGAAAGATTTCTGATCCCTTGCTGAAACAGGAGTAAGTAAGGGGCAATCTACTCCAGAGATAGAAAAAAAAGAAAAAACAACAACAACTGGCAGAGTTTTTTTAACCATTCAGTACTGCATCTACACAGAAACACATTTTGCCTGGAGTTGGAACTTAATTTAAATGCAGAGAACCCATTTCTTGCTAGAAATGGCATTCCTTCCCAACAAAAATTAGTCATAATGGAGAAAAGGGTTTGCATAGGTTGGGAACTAATTTGACATTAATGTGCTCAAAAGAGAATTTAGTTTTCCCTATGGCGAGGAACCAAATTATCACCAGCAACGTACTAATCTTTCCTAATGATTTGATTTTCAAGAAATCATTTAACCACTTGAATCTCCTGTGTGGGTTCAAAACTGTGATGGAACTATGGCTATTTGTTCTAGTGCTGTTTTAAAATAGCTTTTTTGGCTTCAGACCCCTTCATAGGAGAGACTGTAAAAACAATACTACACTGTGTTTACATAGGAAGTGACATGACATCACAGCACTTCCTGCCAGTATGAAGGCGCCCTTTCCAGCCTCTCCCCCTGCAGCTCTAGATAATGGTTATAGTGAACTACCATTGGCTGCCCATTTATATTCATAAATTAAAAAAAAATATTTCTGCACTGTGGTGGGGCAGCAGTTGACACAGATAAGATTATTTATAAGTTGGGGGAAATAACCACTTGGCGCCCAAGCTACTTCATATGACATCGTGGGCTTTGTGGTGTAATATCTGAATGATGCCTGAGGCCACAGACATCATTCAGATATCGGCATTTTCAGCCGGCGATTCCCTGCACCATAAGAATGATCATAGCGGCTGTTCCACCGCTTGATCGTTCTTACGGGCGGTGGGAGGGGACGCCCCCCCCTCCCACCGCCCTCCGGTGCTTGTACCGACTCACCGCTTCCATCTGTGAGTCAGTCACAGGATCCACCGCCCCCCAGATGATACCATAGAGATTTACGGCGGACCAGATGGTCCCCGGAGTCTCTATGATCATTCGGAGGCCGGGCGCGATGTTATGACGTCACGCCCGGCCTCTGCATTCAAATTAACGGCGCCGCTTTGGCTAGGAAGCCAGGATCATTTTTTTATTATTATTATTATTTTAAGCTTCCCAGCCTAGAGGTGAGATATGGGGTCTTATTGACCCCATATCTCACTGTAAATGGGTCCGATCGTGCCATATTCCTATTACAATGGATGTTTACATTCCTTGTAATAGGAATAAAAGTAATCAAATTTTTTTTTTTTTAAAGTGTCAAACTAAAAAAATAGATATAAAATTAACAATAACATTTTTTTAAAGCGCCCCTGTCCCCGTGAGCTCGTACGCAGAAGCGAACGCATACGCAAGTCCCGCCCACATATGAAAACTGTGTTCAAACCACACATGTGAGGTATCGACGCAAACGTTAGAGCGAGAGCAATAATTCTAGCCCTAGACCTCCTCTGTCACCCAAAACATGTCAAAAGTAAAAAAATGTAAAGCGTCGCCTATGGGGATTTTGAAATACCAACGTTTGGCGCCATTCCACGAGCGCATGCAATGTTGAAGCGTGACATGTTGGGTATCTATTTACTCAGCGTATCTTCCTCTTTCACATTATGCAAAAACATTGGGCTAATGTTACTGTTTTATTTTTTTTTAAAGCTTGAAACTTTTTTTTTTCTGAAAAAAACATGTTCGAAAAATTGCTGCGCAAATACCGTGCAAGATAAAAAGTTGCAATGACCACCATTGTATTCTCTAGGGTCTATGCTAAAAAAATAAAAATAAACATATATAATGTTTGGGGGTTCTATGTAATTTTCTAGCAAAATAATTATGAATTTTACATGTAGGAGACAATCACGGACAGTACTCAATTTTCACATGTAGGAGAGAAATGTCAGAATTGGCCTGGATGCGAAGTGGTTAAGTAAAAGTGTGTAGCACCAAAAGTAAATGAACAGCAATGATATGAGAATACTGTTTTATACATGGATAGCACATTGAAATAGAGTCCAAAAAAGTGTTAAAGTGAAAAAATGCCAACATGAAAAAGAAAAGATAAATAAATAAATATATATATACACACACACACTTAATTTTGACTTGCCTGTAAACTTAAAGTCCAATCATGTGGATGGAAATCGACAATATAGTGAAAAATATAGATTTAAATGCATGGTCCCATGATAGGATCAGCAATATAAATTTATAGGTGAAAACACAATAGTTCAGTGCAAAGACATGCACAAAAATTTGGTGGCGACTTGAACAATGAAGAGGTGATACAGTACAGTGCTCCAGAATCATCCACTGCCCTTGATAACCTCCTATTGGATGAAAATCTTCAGGAGCAGACACTAGTGCTGACATCAGGTCACTGTCCGATATCGGGTCAGCAGTGGCACCCATTGTCATATGTTTTTAGGATTCATTTTATTTTGGCTTTTAACTTACAATTCCGATAAATACTACACTATGGAGACTTCATCTGGCTCTCTGTGAGCTTTATTTACTACAGCTACATCTGGATGGTGCGAGATGCTGAACAGCCTTGCCCACAACAGATGGCGGATCTACACTGAGTGCTTGTTTGCTGTAATGGCAGCCAGCTTTTCTGGTGAGTGTCCATTACACAGGGGTGTGGGAGAGGATTCTAGAGCACTGTACTTGATCACCTCTTCATTTTTCAAGTCGCCACCAAATTTTTGTACGCATCTTTGCACTGAACCATTTTGTTTTCACCTAGAAGTTTATATTGTTGATCCGAACATGGCACTGTGCATTTAAATCTATATTTTACACTATATTGTTGATTTCCATCCACATGATTGGACTTTAAATTTACAGGCAAGTCAAAATTCCTCTAATGCAATTTAATTGTACAATACAGGACACAGGAATGGATTTTAAAGTGGATGTAAACGCTCAGGGTTTTTCACCTTAATGCATTCTATGCATTAAGGTGAAAAACCTCCTTTGATGCAGCTGTCTCCCAGAGCCCCCCCCTTTTACTTACCTGAACCTGGTATTTCCAGCGACTAGGACAGTGTCGCTGCTATCAAATCCAATGATGTGGGAGCTGGGGCCGAGTCCTGCTGTCTGTGTCAATAGACGCAGCAGCAGGACACGGTAGCACTCCCACACGAGTGTGGGTCTCCAACGGGGCACTCGAGAAGAGACTGAGCCATGGGCGCCACTGAGGGACCCCAGAAGAGGAGGATCGGGACTACTGTGCAAAACCAACTGCACAGAGGAGGCAAGAATGACAGGTTTGTTTAAAAAAACAAAACAAAAAACAAACAAACCTTTAGATATCCTTTAAAGTTAATGTAAACTCTCCACCAGTATAAACTAATGGCACGGTATTAATGTATATATATATATATATATATATATATATATATATATATATATATATTACACATGCAAGCCGCCTGCATGTAGCCCTACATTGAAAATGTCACACCCTTAAGCAGCAGGAGACCTGCAAAACTCTGGAATCAATGGGTGGGTCATGTTGCTGGAGCTCAGTGGGCGGAGTCGTGGTGTCACAAGACTCCCCGCCCACCTCTACACTCTGCTATTCCTGAGTTTTGAGTAACATTCAGTCAAAACTCAGGAAAGGCACCACATGACTTCAGCATGCCCAATCATGCTGAGGTGTGGAGCAGCCAATTCTGGGAGAGCTGGAGAAGAAAGGAGGGGGGGGTATGAAGCTGGAATTGTAAACACAAATTTCGTTCGCTGGTTCATGAGATAAGAAATCAGATGTTGGTCACAGTAGTGGGAGATGTGGCGACACAAACTCATCTGTGTATCATTTGTCATCTTACTACTAAAAAGACAAAAACGATTGCCCAGAGCAGGTTTAACCACTTGCCGACCGCCGCACGCCGATGTATGTTGGCAGAATGGCACGGACCAGCAAATGGGCGTATAGGTACGTCCCTTTAAATTTGCCGCCGTGTCATCACGTGTATGCCGCAAGCGCGCTCTCCTGGGTAGGACCTCCGCGAGTCCAATCGCGGGTCCTGCAGACTCGATCGCCACGGGGATATCCACGATCGTGTCACAGGGAGGAAGAACGGGGAGATGCTAATGTAAACAAGCATCTCCCCATTCTGCCTAGTGACAGTGTCACTGATCTTTGCTCCCTGTGATTGGAGCAGAGATCAGTGACATGTCATACACAGCCACACCCCCCCCCCCACAGTTAAACACTCCCCAGGGCTCACTTAACCCCTACACTACCACCTAGTGGTTAATCCCTTCACTGCTATTGTCATTTACACAGGAATCAGTGCATTTATATAGCACCGATTGCTGTATAAATGACAATGGTCCCATAAATGTGTCAAAAATGTCCGATGTGTCTGCCATGATGCTGCAGTCACGATAAAAAAAAAAAAAAAAAGATAGCTGATTGCTGCCATTACTTGCAATAAAAAAAAAATATTAATAAAAATGTATAAAAAAAAAAAAACTATCCCCTATATTGTAAACGCTATAACTTTTGCACAAACCAATCAATAATCACTTATTGCAATTTTTTATTACCAAAAATATGTAGAAGAATACGTATCGGCCTAAACTGAGAAAAAAAAATTTTTTTTTTTTTTTTTTTTTAGATATTTTTGGGGGATATTTATTATAGCAAAATGTAAAAAATAATGCTTTTTTTCAAAATTGTCACTCTGTTTATTGCGCAAAAAAGAAAAACCGCAGGGGTGATCAAATGACACCAAAAGAAAGCTCTATTTGTGGGGAAAAAAATGACTTAAATGTTGTTTGGGAGCCACGTCGCACAACTGCACAATTGTCAGTTAAAGCGACGCAGTGCCGAATCGCAAAAAGTGCTCTGGTCTTTGGCCAGCAAAATGGTCTAGGGCTTAAGTGGTTAAAGTGATTGTAAACAATTTTTTTTTTTTTTTAATAACAAACCTGTCATACTTGCCTCCACTGTGCAGCTCGTTTTGCGCAGAGCGGCCCTGATCCTCATGTTCTGGGGTCCCCCGGTGGGTCTCGTGGCTCCTTTCTGCATCAGATAATGCCCTAGGCGAAGAGCTCTCCCGAGGGGGTTACCTTGCGGGGGCACTGCTGGGTCTAGCATTTAAATCCATGGACACGAATGCCGGACTAGGCCCCGCCCGCGTCACTGGATTTGATTGACAGCAGTAGGAGCCAATGGCTGCGCTGCTATCAATCTTTACAATCAGGACACGAGACACCAGCTAGAGCTGGTGTGCTCGTCCCCGGGGAGAAAAAGACTGGGTTCAGGTAAGTAAAATGGGGGCTCTGGAGCATTAAGGAAGATGTTTCACCTTAAAGCATTGAATGCATTAAGGTGAAAAACCACGAGGGTTTACAACCCCTTTAACTCTTCGTGGCAAGACTAGTCACAGATGACTTGACATCCTCTACTGTACCAGGTAGAAGTCTTGATTACATTTTTTTTTCAGGTTTACATCCACTTTAAGTCCAGCATAAGACAGATACAGCCAGTGGGTTTTGGTACCGTGAACAGGTCTCAGTAGAATCCCTTGAACCTGTCCTGTGGCAGTACTGGTACAATGACTACCTGGGACAAGGGGTGGTGCAGGGCCTTTTGCAAATCTGACTGCCCTAGCACCAGTTCTCGACTGATTTGACAGAAGAAAGCGATGAGGAGGTAGTTTTAAATTATATATTGTATCCTTTGAAAACCACCAATTAAACCCACAGGTCTGGGACATCTGTGATCCAGATGGATGCAAACTTCAACAAACATCCCCCAAATCTTAAAGAGTGGGGCACCCCTTAATTATGAAGAGGGCTTTGGGGGAGGGCTTGGTGGCCTTTGTGGGCCAAACCTTGTGCCAAAAAAAAAAAAAAAAAATAAAAAAAAAAAAAGTAGGCTTTGAAGTTGAAGCGTGGAGGTGCCCTGTGTTTTGAGGGGCTAGGGGCATCTTAAGAGGTCTTCCTTGAAATAGTAATTGTACAAGGCATTTCTTACAGGCAGGTTCTGCTGTCCACACTTATCCAGAGAATCTTGCGCATATGAACAGAAATGAGAGCCATTCTGAATATTTGTCTCATGACATGTTCTAAGGCATCTACACACAAAAGAGGAGCAGATGGAAGTTGTTGCAATTGCACTGCAACTGCCTAATCCTGAAAGACAAGGTCATATTGGTTGATCTTTTCCCTGGTCCATTTAACTGTGGTTTGACATACTGAAAAAGCAGCCAGAGCCGGCTGTACAGCTGGGTCTGCCAGAATAAAGAGCTTTTAAAAGAGTCTCAAATTTTCTGTCCACACAGATGAACAGATGAAACACCTTCAATGGGTACAGTGAGGTGTTTGTTTGGGAAAGAGACAGCAGGGTCAACCACAGAAATAGTCCACTTCTATGTAAACTCGAACACCTTCTTGCCCAGCCTATAGTAAAATGACGGCCATGTGGGAGAACCTTTGTTCTGGGAGGACGTCATATGATGTTCCCCCCAGAACACAGGGCCACGCAGCAGCAAAATCTGTCACCGGCGGTGTCCACCGCCGCCAGTGTCATGCGATCGCTGTGAGCAATCACAGCAGACATGACAATTGTAAACAATGGATGGTTTTGTAACTAATTGGTCACAAAGAACACATGGTACAGATAGGCAAATCACAGCCCATCTGTACCATGTATACAACACACAAAAAAAAAATTCTGATAACTTCCCCAGAGCAGTACAGTGTTACTATGGTAACACTGTATTGCTCTGGGCACAGTGTGCTAGCAAAAAAAAATTTAAAAATAGAAGAAAAAAAAAAGTAATCCAAAAAAATAAAAAATTGAAAAAAATAAATAAAAATAACCCTGATCACCGCTAAACCAGTTCTATTATAAGACTGTACTGCAGTGGTCATCAACTCTGTCCTCAGGGCCCACTAACAGGCCAGGTTTGCAAGATCACAAATACATCACAGGTGACATCAGTGATTGCAGTATTCTAGTCTGCATCTCCCCAAGGTAATACATAAAACCTGGCCTGTTAGTGGGTCCTGAGGACAGGGTTGATGGCCACTGCTGTACTGCACTGGTGACAGCAGGGCTGGGGCAAGAGTTTTTGTCTACTTAGGCGAAGGTGCATTCTGCCACCACCCCTCCTCTATGGCAGTCCTGGAGCCATTTTGAAAAAAAATTCTATTTTTTGTTTACATGTTTTAAAATTCATTTTAGACCTTAAGATTACCTATAAACCCCAAAATATATATATTTTTTTAAAGCAGACACGCTAGAGAATAATATGTTGGTAGTTCTAATTTGTTATCTTGCACAACAGTAGCACAACTGTTTAGGACCCTACAGGTCATCAGTTTAGAGTTACAGAGGAGCACTGGTGCTAAAATTATTTCTCTCACTCTGTGTGTGCTCATATACATTTGCTGTTGCTGTCATCATAAATACAATTGCGGTTTTCATAAATACAAGCAATTTTGTAGGTGTGGGTGTGTGTGTGTATTTGTACATAACTTATTTGCCATCACATAGGGGTCCAATAGCCCACTATATGATAGCATATACAATATCTCACAAAAGTCAAGTTTTTGTAAATATTTTATTATAGATTTTCATGTGACAACACTGAAGAAATGACACTTTGCTACAATGTGAGTGTACAGCTTGTATAACAGTGTAAATTTGCTGTCCCCTCAAAACTCAATACACAGCCACAAATGTCTAAACCACTAGGAACAAAAGTGAGTACACCCCTAAGTGAAAATGTCCAAACTGGGCCCAATTAGACATTTTCCCTCCTCGGTGTCATGTGACTCATGTGTCTCAGGTGTGAATGGGGAGCAGGTGTGTTAGATTTGGTGTTATCACTCTCACTCTCTCATAATGGTCACTGGAAGTTCAACATGACACCTCATGGCAAAGAACTCTGAAGAGCTGAAAAAAAAAAAAGAATTGTTGCTTTACATAAAGATGGCCTAGGCCAGTGATGGCGAACCTTGGCACCCCAGATGTTTTGGAACTACATTTCCCATGATGCTCTGGCACTCAGCTGTGTAGTTGAGCATCATGGGATATGTAGTTCCAAAACATCTTGGGTGCCAAGGTTCGCCATCACTGGCCTAGGCTATAAGAAGATTGAAAAGACACTGAAACTGAGCTGCAGCACGGTGGCCAAGACCATACAGTGGTTTAACAGGACAGGTTTCACGAAGAACAGGCCTCGCTATGGCCGACCAAAGAAGTTGAGTGAACGTGCTCAGCATCATATCCAGAGGTTATCTTTGGGAAATAGATGTACGAGTGCTGCCAGCATTGCTGCAGAGGTTGAAGGGGTGGAGGGGCAAGCCTGTCAGTGATCTGGCTATCAGTTTGCATGGCTGTCTTCCCAGAAGGAAGCCTCTTCTAAAGATGATGCAAAAGCAAGCCTGCAGACAGTTTGCTGAAGACAAGCAGACAAAGGACATGGACTACTGGAACCATGTCCTGTGGTCTGAGGAGACCAAGATAAACTTATTTGGTTCAGATGGTGTCAAGCATGTGTGGCGGCAACCAGGTGAGGAATACAAAGATAAGTATGTCTTGCCTACAGTCAAGCATGGTGGTGGGAGTGTCATGGTCTGGGGCTGCATGAGTACTGCCAGCACTGGGGAGCTACAGTTCATTGAGGGAACCATGAATGCCAACATGTACTGTAACATACTGAAGCAGAGCATGATCCCTTCCCTTTGGAGACAGGACCGCAGGGTAGTATTCCAACATGATAACGATCCCAAACACACTTCCAAGATGACCACTGCCTTGCTAAAGAAGCCAAGGGTAAAAGTGATTGACTGGCCAAGCATGTCTCCAGACCTAAACCTTATTGAGCATATGTGGGACATCCTCAAACGGAAGGTGGAGGAGGGCAAGGTCTCTAACAGCCACCAGCTCCGCAATGTCATCATGGAGGAGTGGAAGAGGACTCCAGTGACAACCTGTGAAACTCTGGTGAACTCCATGCCCAAGAGGGTTAAGGCAATGCTGGAAAATAATGGTGGTCACACAAAATATTGACACTTTGGGCCCAATTTGGACATGTTCACTTAGGGGTGTACTCACTTTTGTTGCCAGAGGTTTAGACATTTGTGTGTTGAGTTCTTTTGAGAGGGCAGCAAATGTACACTGTTATACAAGCTGTACACTCACTAATTTACATTGTAGCAAAGTGTGATTTCTTCAGTGTTGTCACATGAAAAGATATAATAAAATATTTACAAAAATGTGAGGGGTGTACTCACTTTTGTGAGATACTGTAGGGGACAGGTTCTCTTTATGGAGACACCCTGGGTCTATTAGATCCTGGATGTCTACTCTCCAATTCACTTCAGCTGAAGGAACACAGACCTTGTTCCATCAGCTGCTTCCTCCAACACT
Source organism: Lithobates pipiens (assembly GCF_037356315.1). Taxonomy (NCBI): domain Eukaryota; kingdom Metazoa; phylum Chordata; class Amphibia; order Anura; family Ranidae; genus Lithobates; species Lithobates pipiens. The sequence goes on from NW_027507718.1 coordinate 422,639,971, forward strand.
GATCCTGGAGAATGACTGTTTCAGTTGAGGAAGTGACACTTCCTGGTCTGTGTACAGGAGGTCCGCTGAGCTCCCACTGCCCTTCCCAGTGACACCTACTATGACAACACTGGCCCCGCGCTGGGGGGAAACATGGCACATCGTGGTGGTGGTAGTCGCTATTGCGGTTGGGAGTGTGTAAAACTAAAAAAACATGTCTGCGACACTGTAAAAATCCAAATCCCCAACAATTTTGTTTGCATTTTACCGCCCCCTATCCTTGCACCCTAAGGCGGCTTAAGCCGCCTAAGCTGCCTATTGCTAGTGCCAGCCCTGGGTGACAGTATGTAAAAAAAAAAAAATTTTTTTCCAAATAACCGTGACAAAAAATTACAGCTTCAAAAAAAATAAAAACTCACCATGCCTCTTACTAAATACCTTGATACATTGGACCGTCTACTGTCCAAAAATAAGTAATATGGGGGTATTTATTCTGTCCTAGCATTTTCAGGCCTCAAGAAAAGGAGATCAGCACATCAGGATTGATCAATTTTCCGATATATAGCATAGTTTGTGGACTCTAACTCTTCTTCGGACTAAACAATATACACTGATTTGGGGTATTTTCACCAAAGAAATGTAGACGAATAGATCTTGACTTAAATTTCTGAAGAAAGATTATTTGCAAACTTGTATAACAGAAACAAAGAAAAAAAAGATATTTCTGTTGTTTTCTTTGTTTATTTTAGCAAAAAATAAAAAATAAAAAAAAAACAGAGTTGACTAACCACTTGCTGCCAAATCACGTACCTGGCAAGTCATTTGATTTCAAGTGGTTGTACTGCAGCTGCAGGCATTACCCTGGTACCGTTTTGTTTTAGGCAGACGGTTGGCTCTCTCGTAATAACAACCGGAGCGGCTTACCAGCCTCCTGGTTGTTATTACAAGCAGCGGGAGAGGACGTCCTTCCACGGCTCGCACAGGCTCTCCAGTCCTACTGGGAGACCAGAGTAAAGCCAGGATCGGTTTTGATTGGGTCTCCACTATGGTAACCATGACATTACTTTTGGTTTACCTGCATCTTAAAAGGTGCCATTTTTTTGAAAGTCAAAAGTATTCAAAAACAGCGTTTTGAATGCTTTCAAGTGCAAAAGAAGGGATTTGAAGGTCTTACAGACAACAGAGCCCTCCATTAAAAAAATAAAAAAATAAAAGTCACATGCCTATTGCTGTCATAAGGAAATTTACATTCAGTGTAACAGCAAAAAAATTAAAAATAAAAATAAATAAATAAAAAGCAACAGTGTAAAAAAATAAAAAATTGAAAAAGTAAACAAAAAGTCCCCGAAAATGCCTGGTCCTCAAGTGGTTAAATACCACCAAAAGAAAGCTGTTTGTGTGAAAAAAAAAAAAATCATAAATATTTCTTATGGGTACAGTGTTGCATGACTGTGCAACTGCCATTCAAAGTGTGACAGGGCTGAAAGCTGAAAATTGGCCTAGGCAGGAAGGGGGTAAAAGTGCCCGGTATTGAAGTGGTTAACTGGAAATCTTTGGGCTGGGGCATGTTCGGATCGAACCTGCCAGGAAGCTAGCACTGTACACTGCCAATCATAGGCAACGTGTGTATGTGCAGCTGCGGGTCAAGAAATGCCTTACTGTCTGACTATTGGTATGCAGTGACGGCTTCCTGGCAGGTTCGATCAGAACACGCCCGAGCCCATCATTATTCAGGAGCGACTACACATCTGTTCATAAACCGTGAATATTTTTTCAAGGCTTAGTTTGTGCCCAAAGGGGCATGGACAAGGAAAAGAAGAATCCAACTGTAAAATGCCAAGGCTCTTGTGGACAGAGGTTTTCAACACTGACAAAGCATATTTTGGGAAACTCTCTCTTCAATATAGCGATAGCGTGGGGGAGAAAAATCCATCCAGCAGCTTCCGCCAACACTGCCTCTACGTCCTCTTCATTACCCTGTGATTCAGGATCCTCTGGACTGGCATATCAGGGTGCCGTTCTAGTAGAAGAGGTGGGATGTCTTTGAGCTTTGGACAAGGATGGCTGCATTAGGGCCATAATATGAGAAATTGTGACATGCATGCAGAAAATTCTGCTTTTGTCAAAAAAGGCCACTTGTTGCGTGCCTGAAATAGAGCTAGAATCAGATGCTTATGTTGGTGTTAAGACCAGTTCCTGATTAGGTTCAGCAACTGGTTGCCCCAAAGTTGCCCATGTCCTGTACTGAACAATACTTACGCCCTCTGGCTTATTTAAAATGTAATCCTCTTTTTTTTCTTTTTTTTTTATACACCTGATCCTTAGATACATTGAGAGAAAGGACAAGTCAAGTTCTAATGGAAGTACTGGCATGCAAAATCATTTTTTTACTCACCAGAAAAAAAATTAAAAAAAACAGTTGAACCACATTATTGCTAATAACAAATAGAACATTAATTTACTTACTTTCCACCAAGGACCTCTACACCAACGGTGCTTCTCGGTGTGGACATACTAGCTACAAAATTCCACTGCCTGGCCTGAGGATCCCATCTCTCCACTGTGTTCAAATAACTCCAGCCATCGTGACCCCCAACAGCATACATGGGACCTTCCAAAACTGCCACACCTATTAATACACAGACTCAAATTATACATCTTATAGTTATAACTGATGAAAGTTATGGCTTTGCTCTTTATAGCAGGGACTATGGCATGTATGATAAGAAATGTAGACTTAAGTGGGGTACACACTATAAGAAAATCGGGCGAACGATCGTCCGATTTTCCTCATTGTTTTACAGCAAATCGGAACCGATGAACGAAAATGGGTACAAAAATTCTCATATGACAGACTTTTTTGTCGTTTATGGTTTCTGATCACATGCAGTGTTTTTCCGTGTAAAAAAACAGTACACATTAAAACGAAAATCATTCGTTCTGTTCCCATACGAGAACATTTTTGGAGTTTTGTCCCTTCAGGAATTTTCGCACGAAGATTCGGAATCGGCTGTCGAAGTTGTGTACGCGCTATATGAAAATTCTTTGGAAGAAAATTTTCACCCGATTTTCTTATAGTGTATACAAGCCTTAACACAGCATCATTAAAAAAGATACCTGCCAACAAGCAAAAGGACACAATTTAAGGTTTCCATGGATTCAATGGAGGTCAAAACATGCACAGACATGGTCTCACACACCTGTTTCTGCCCCAGAGACTCCTTATGCTAGCCATACATGCATAGATTTCTCTTGTTCAGCCTGAAATACCTGAACAGTGATTGCATCTGATGGGACACAGTCACTGTTCACTGTATTTTTCGATCCATTCCTTTGATTTTTCTAGGGTGGCGCTACACTCCGCCCTCCCCTCCCTAACCGTTGCTGTGCAGAAGTAAAATTTCTGTCCAGGGTTGCGTTTGTGTGTGTGTTAGGACACACTTTGGTCTTTTTGCCCTATATCTTTACACCTAGCACCCACTCCTCACACAACCTTGTATATGTTAAAAAAAAATTTGATGTCCCCTCCAGTATACCGATGCTCACAGTTTAACCACCATAAGGGCTCTTTCACACAGATGTTGAAAGTTAGCAGCTGGGTCATGTTTTTACCACTTCCCAACTGCCTATCAAAGTCACTCAAAATTGTTAAAGTAGGGAGCAGATAAAAGTAGACAATGCAGCATTTGTGTTGCCTTGTGTCACCGGGAAGCAAAATGAGTGCTGCTTGCAAAATTGGTCAGGCATGGATGCTCTTGAGTTCTATTAAATCAAGCCACAAACTAGCTGCAAATGTGCCTATGGCATTTATGGGCGTTTAAGGTGTGGTTGCAAAGAGCTAAAGACTTGTTCACACTTGCTGTTGTGATGCAGTAAAACCTTGCAGTAAAGCTGCTCTCCATTTACTTGAAAACACAGCAGCCGGGGGCATACACATGTGCAGCAGGAAGAACAACCCTGGTCACATTCAGCGTGGTTGCAAAGCGTCAATGCCTGCCAAACTCTACAGACAGCATTATTATTGTCTCACTGTAACGCAAAGCAACACTAATGCTGCAGTGTGTACACCTCCAACTTCTCCCTATTTTAACAATTTTGAGTAGCATCGATAGGCAATTGGTAAGCTGTAAAAACACGACCCAACCGCTTATATTCAACGCCGGTGTGAAAGAGCCCATACAAAAAAATCTCACAGGGCGTTCACTGATGCAACTCGAATGCCTGAGCAACACATCTAAAATGCTCATTAATGTTATGTTGCATTGATGAATGTTAAAGGCTGCTTTAGAATGCAACATCTGTTAAATCGTTCTTCAGAAAGCATTTGACAGGCCATGAGAATTGTGTAATCTCCTCCCCGCCTGCTTTAACACCTTACAACCTGCACTAGCAGGCTGCAACTGGATGCATTGCATGAGGTTAAAAGGTGCTTGCCGAGCGTCCCCGTGCACTTGAGTGGATGGTGTACTATGTCCTCCAAAAACTTCAGGGAGTGTAATTCCTGCAACCGCATGTGTACACTCCCAACCACTGCCTCTGCAGCCAAGTAGGGTAGTGGTTGGGGGGGCGGTAAAAGCACTTTAGAGTATAAGCATTAACCCATCAGTGACCATTCTGCAGTGCATGAGCATTATCCTCTCAGTGATCAGCCAACACATAAAAGCAGTATTGACCGCTCAGTCCCAGAGCCCAGAGGTGATAGCCCTTCATTAATCTGTCTGCAGTGTATGTACTCTACTTCAAGAGCATGTGCATCAACCCCTCAGTGACAACTATTCTGTGTATTTGCATTAACTCTTTGGTGACCTGTCTGTAGCATATAAGCATTTACCTCTTAGAACCAAGCCCCAGTGTCGTTTGACATTAAACCATTTCCATGGCATTTGATAAAATCACTAGAAAAGGCTATCCAGGTGGCTGAACAGTTAAAAAATAAAAATAAAAAATGTTCTTTTAAGTGGAGCTAAACTCAAAAAAAACTTGCAGAACTAGAAGTGTTAACTGTGTCTACGAAATACCCGGAATTTCTCCTGAAAAAAAGAGCAGTGCACCCTCTGGTATGGGAACACCCTTGTGCCCCGATAGCTTTATATCAGCTGTGTCAATCTATGGCTCTGTTGCCTTGGAATAACTGTTCAGCAGTTGTGCTGTATTGGTGCACACAAGTTAAATGCAGTATCAGCTCTACTGTGGTACTTTGCGCACTGATGTGCGTTGTGGTTAGTACTACGTACTAGTCATACTGAATGGGCTATGCACACACCACAGTGTAAGTTTAAACAGACCTCATCTGTGCACTGTGGTGTGCCATAAAGGACAGGCGTTGTGATGTGCTTGGTAGATGCACTGAAGATGAAGTCGTGATGAATGGCACAAATTCAAATATTCCCTTAACCCCTCTTTTCCTTTCTGATCATGAATAAAATTAGTACAGCTTCAACCACTCTCCTTCTTAAGAACTGATCTTTAAGCAGCAACGATGATGCAAAACACAAACTCCATGTACTTCCCACACATCACTGCAGCCTTTTTTCCCCCCTAAGAGTACAGCCAGTCAATGGGGGTGTTCTTGCCAATAAGGTCCGCCTACACAAGCTGGTAGAAATGATTGGCAGATGGAGGCAGACATTGGGCGTTAGGGTCGGGCCATTGTCAGGAACTTAGTGCAGCACAGGACTTCTTATGGTTGAAGTCATTGGGAGAGGGAATTAAGAGGTACTGAGGGTGGTTTCAACCAAGAAAGCATTCAGGAAAGAGGCACAAGCAATTGTGAACACTGGAAGGGACAGGCTGCCTATACCAGAAGGAAAAGGTAAAGCTGGAATTCAGCTTTAATGGATGAAAGCACTGTATATAATGTATAAAGTAAAAATCCCTGTGAACACAGATTTTAGGAGCGCTGATCAATTATTTTCATATGGACATCAATATCCTTTGTGCAATTAAAAATTATATAGGAGTTCAATACGTATAGTCCATATGGGGATGTATAGCCAATGCCAGCTTTTAAAGGGGCACCTGTAGATTAACGATTTCATACAGAATATAGATTTTTATCGGTTGAAATTTTTTATATCTACATTAATCGTTTAGGAGTGCCATGCAGCAATTCGATCCGTAAATATGAATTTTAATTGTACATTTATATTTAATTTTTCATATATATTTATTAGTTTATTTTTATTCAATTTTATTAATTACTGTAATGATCGTTTTTCATGCATTAGTAAGTGCAATGGGTTGTGCGTTTTTTAATGCATTTTAATGTACAATAATTTTTTAGAACATTGCGTGTGTTGAGCTTCAATTACTCAATATATGGCAGTTATATTAATGTATGAGAGTGTAAAGCGATAGTTTTTTCGTTTACACACCGTATATAGATGCTGCGGAGTATAAGACATTTGCTGAGTCCAAGATAATTGTATGGTAGATAGATTATATGAGCGTGGATTGATTTTTTTACACACATATTAAGAGAAAGGACTTAGCAATGTCCGTTATATAAAAAAATATATAAAAAGGGTTACTCGTCAATGCTATCTGCAGACAAATTGCGGCCGATCAGTATTGACAAATCTATGGTAGTGCGAGATTTAAACCGCGCTCGTACATGCCGTCTAATCTGCTGAGTATGGTCAGATGCCTCTGTTTCAGTGGCCGGCAGAGGAGCCGTGTGCCAACAAGTAGTTACCGTATATACTCGAGTATAGGCCGACCCGAATATAAGCCGAGGCCCCCAATTTACCCCCAAAAAAACTGGCAAACTTATTGACTCGTGTATAAGCCGAGGGTGAGACATGCCTGTCCATCCCTGTGTGTGTGTCCGTCCATCCCTGTGTGTCCGTCCATCCCTGTGTGTCCGTCCATCCCTGTGTGTCCGTCCATCCATCCCTGTGTGTGTGTGTGTCCATCCATCCATCCATCCCTGTGTGTGTGTGTCTCCATCCATCCATCCATCCATCCCTGTGTGTGTGTGTCTCCATCCATCCACCCATCCATCCCTGTGTGTGTGTGTCTCCATCCATCCACCCATCCCTGTGTGTGTCTCCATCCATCCACCCATCCGTGTGTGTGTCTCCATCCATCCACCCATCCGTGTGTGTGTCTCCATCCATCCACCCATCCGTGTGTGTGTGTGTGTGTGTGTGTGTGTGTGTGTCCAGCCTACCTTTGTCCCGAGCCTCCGTCCCGTGCCTTGCCTCCTTGCCTCCGTTCCGTCCCGTGCCTTGCCGTCGTGCCTTGCCTTGCCTCCGTCCCGTCCCGTGCCTTGCCGTCGTGTCGTGCCTTGCCTTGCCTCCGTTCCGTCCCGTCCCGTCCCGTCCCGTGCCGTGCCGTGCCTTGCCTTGCCTTGCCTCCGTCCCGTGCCCTCTTCGGCGGCCATTGTAAAATTCAAAAGCCGCGCCTCCTCCTTCGCCTGTGATAGGCGGAACACTGAATTTCCCAGCAGCCTGTGTTCCGCCTATCACTGACATCGTATCATCCTCGTCCGTAGTACGAGGATGATACGATGTCAGTGATAGGCGGAACACAGGCTGCTGGGAAATTCAGTGTTCCGCCTATCACAGGCGAAGGCGGAGCCGGAGGCGCGGCTTTTGAATCGTAGAATGGCCGCTGTCTGTCTGCTCGACACGCTGATCGAGCGGGCAGACAGCGATGACTCGAGTATAAGCCGAGGGGGGCACTTTCAGCCTCAAAAAAGAGGCTGAAAATCTCGGCTTATACTCGAGTATATACGGTAATATGGACATCAATGACTCTGGAGGCATAAAATAGAGGGAGCTCCGTTTTACCCCACCCTCAGATGATGTCGGAATGACGAAACGCGTCAAGGTGGAGCCATATGGCGAGTATCAACGTCAGTATAAAAGGCAGTCGGGTCCTCCGTCGGCTATAGCCAGCACTACAGTGAGCGGTAGGAGAGACTGCACATATCTGATACTGCAAATGTGAACCAACGCTATGTTAAGTTTATTCCTTTGTGAGTGCATATTATGATGATTTTTAAGAACAATATTAAAAATTAGTTTTAAAACGTGATTATGCTATGTCTGCTGTTTTTTTTTTTCTACTGAGACATTGAGGGGATAGAAGCGCAGTGGTGGATAAAGTAGTGAGGACCTGTACCACACAGTGGAAGTGTTGATATGCCTGATTGAACCTATTGGTCCCGGTAAGAGTAATGCCTCGTACACACGATCAGACTATCCAGCGGACTTGTTCGGCGGACCAGAGTCCGCCAGACAATCCGCCCGTGTGTGGGCTCCGGTGTACTTCTTTCCAAAAGTCCGACAGACTTTTGAATCAAAAAAGTTTTGACTCAAAATTGTCTGCCCGTCTGTGTGCTAGTCTGCCGGACTTTTGAAATGAACGGACTTGCCCACGCACGGAGAAAAGTCCATTCATTTTGAACTTGGCTCCAGGTAGACGGGACTAGTAAAAGAGCTGGAAGAAGAAAGCGGAGGTCCGGCAGAAGAACCGAAGAGGGGGACAAGACCCCCGAAGAGGGGGACAAGACCCCCGAAATCGGGATTTTTGCTTTATATGTCTTGCACTATTTCTGTCTGAGTGTGCCTGTAAGTAGCAGCTGAAATCAGTTTATGTTTAATGAAAGTCCATTTTCATAATTTCTTTACGTTTTTAGCGCTTGTGTTTATAAGCAATAAGGCAGGTGTTTGCTTATAAATATTTTTGACTGTATATAATGTGTTACTATGCATTGCTGCAACACATGGTAAAAGTGTAAACAGAGCCTTAAAGACACTGATAGTATTCCAATTAGCAACGTCATGCTGAAAACCAGAATTCAATAATTCTTACATAGAATGTAATAGGAGGGCATTATTTGGGCGTACCTGCATGGGGTTGCCTCTGCCTTCCCCCCAGGTGTTAGCTGATTAGGATGGTCAGATTATTCAGGTAATCAAGGGACGTTGGGCCCTTCCTGTTCACCTGGGGCAAGTAGGAATGGGTCAATGAGAGTGAATGGAACTCTCTGGAAGCAGTGGGGCTCATTATATAAAGGGCACACTGTCCTAGGAGTTTTGCCGACAGGCTGAAAGTCTGGTAAAGAAGAGATTCTTACCCCTCCTCCCATCGTTTGCACTTTATGTGGTATGTCACCTTACATATAAGGGGGTCTGATTATTATATAGTTGAGGAACATAGGATTTTTATAACCGCTTACCTTCCAGGAGCACATCAGTTTTTGTAGCAAAGAAATATACTTAATCTTATTCTTAAAACGTATTCTTTACATCTTACATCATGGGACACAGAGCCTTAAGTAATTTAACTTAATGCAACTTAATGGGATGTCCCATAGCAATGCTACTTGAGGGGAGGAAGACAAACCAGTGGGTACCCCCAGACTTGAGGACCTATAATGCTGCCTGCAGCACACTGCATCCCTGATGTTGATAGATGCCAGAAGTTCTCCTCCTCGAAGGACAGAAACTACTGACCTGATCATCTCCATGCTAAAGGAGCGGATCTTCAGGAACCCATTTAGATTTTTTAGATCTAGAATGGGTCTGACTTCTCCATTTGGTTTTGGTACCATAAAAAGATTTGAATAAAACCCCAAACCTTGCTCTTTTGTGGGGATCTGTATGATCACCCCCTGAGATATTAAACAGTCTAGCGCCCGAAACAGAGATTGTCCTTTCTCTGGATCTTTGGGAATGCTTGACCTCAGGAAATGAGGCAGTGGAAAGTCCTAAAATTCCAGCTTTTACTCCAGCGTTACCGTGGAGATGACCCATCTGTCCTGAATTTCCTCTTGCCAGACTTCTGAAAACTGCAGAAGTCTTCCCCCCTACTTTGGTGAGGGGGGGTAGGTGCCTCTTCATGATGAGGCTTTAGGATGCTGCTTTGCAGGTTTCCGGTCCCAGGACTTCTTTTGAGCCAGGGCCTGACCCTGAGGTTTTCCTCTAGAGTCTGACGGCGGAGGCTGTCGCCACTGCCTAGAGGCGGAAGCCCTTGGCACAGGGAAAAGAGCCCGTTTAAATGAAGGGCATTTATACTTTCTTTTGAATGGCAAAAGAGTACTTTTCCCACTAGAAAATGTTTGGATTGATTTTTGTCCAAATCATCCCCAAATAGTCGCTCCCCATGAAAAGGGAACCTATTTAGGTTTTTACATGGTGCTTCGGCTGACCAATTTTTTAACCACAGGATTCTATGCATACGTACTAGCATAAGCGCAAGATTGGACACCTGGTGAATAGAATCTTTAATGGCATATATGGCAAAGCATAATGCTTTCGGTAGTTCAGCCAATTCCCAGGCTTGTTGTGCAGGAACCTCTTTAAAGTGGTAGTAAACCCGCTGACTTATTTTTTTACACCTGTAAATCAAAAAGGCATAATGAGCATACTAGCTCATTATGAAATACTTACCTTAGAACGAAGCGTAGGCATCTCACCTGGTCCACGCCGAGGTAGCTGACATGTTGCCTCGGCCTGTCTTCCAGGTATCGCAGCTCCAGCATGCGTGATGTCACTCCCGCGCATGCTCGCGGGAGACTTCTTTCCGGCAGGGTCCGTCGTCTGCCAGGCTTTCAGCCGAGAATCCACGTTGCGCATGCGCCGCTGCAGTCAGGCTCATTGCAGGGGGAATATCTCCTAAACCGTACAGGTTTAGGAGATTTTTTTTTTTTTTTTTTTTTTACCTACAGGTAAGCCTTATTATAGGCTTACATGTAGGTAAAAGTTAAAATTTTGACAATACAACCGCTTTAAGGGCCAGCCTAAATTGGTCCTTTAAGGATTGACAAAAAAAAGGTATTCCAACCTTTTATCTGTTGGATCCTTAAGCATTTGTGCATAGTCTACTGGACCATTTAGGCTTTTATTCACACTAGAAATCGCAGCGTCAACTCTGCTGGTATTATTTTTTGGTGAATTTCTCCTCCATGGGATAGAGAACTGAAAGTCTCTTTGGAGGGAGAAAATGCTTATCCAAGTGATCCCATTCAGCAAAAATAAGCTGTTCTAGTAATGTATGGACAGGAAATACATGCAAAGGCTGTGAAGGTTTTAAGGAACCCAGGGAAGAAACCGAGCTTTCAGGAGACATGAAAGTAGAACGAACCATCTCTGTAAGAGATTGTATCAGCAATTTCTCAGATTGTGAGGCTGAAAAAGGTTCATCTACCGTTGTTTCCTCCACACAGAGGAATCAATGGTTTGTCTTTCCTCCTGATCGGCTGAGGGTAACACCTCATCCTGTGCCCACTCTTCCCCTTGCAAAGAGTCTGAAGTGGGGGATGGGGATCTAGAACACTTCCTATCCATTTGAATGAAGGATGCGATTAAAGCCGCTAATTTTCCTTCCAGGCCCTGCAGGGAGGAGGAAAGGACATTTTCAGTCATGTATACAGGGGCTGAGATGTGAGAAGCAGTTGCACCATCAATTTTATTCCAATGGCTCACCCTGGCTTGCCATAATTGGTAATTCAGGCGAGGATGACAGTGTGGAAGTGTGACTGGAGATCCTAGTGCCTGGGGGTGAAACCTTTGGTAATTTTTTGGTACGCATAGTCCTAAGCACAAAAGCAGAGGCACTAATAAATTGCACTTAATCGCTGAACATAGTCAAGACAGTAAAGCCACTATTAAGTTCAGCCTAGTGCTGGGAAAAAAATCCTTCCTGTATCAGGAATGCCAGTTGCAAACCTCACATGCCCCACAGCTCCTGTGTCTCTGTGTGCAGACTGCTTGCTTCTTCCTCGTCAGCCGAGGAGAGACTGTTCCAGCTGTATTTTTATAATCCTTTCCCGCCGTGCATCCTCATGGAGGTTGCACAGCGCTGCGCCTAGGCCCAGCCCCCTCTTTCGTTTTTGAAAGTGTTCCCATGCGGCTTTCGGGTGTCTACAGACCCAAAAGGGGGGGGGGGGTGCGGGGCGACAGGTGGGAGCCCCTGACACCAGTCAGCATAGGGAACAGATGGAACAAAATCCAGGCCCTTCGTAGCCCCCGCAGCGGAGGGGGGGTGGGAGTATTACAAGGGGGGTACACTGCTGATGTTTCCCTAAACCTCTGTCCCTTCAGGGGGTAGAAAAAAAGCATTTTAGGAGAGCCTTTACCTTAGAAAATCCCCCTGCGCAAGCTGCTGTGGCCACACACAGACTGACACTGAGCTTTACAGTGAAGACAACAGATTAAGGTATATGCATAGACTCCCTCTAGTGGAGAATTAAGGCATGACATCATATTTTCCCTTTAAAAAGAAAGCATAAGTGGACTTTTCAGTTCCTACATTTCTTCCCTTACCTTATCCCGCTGCAAGATTTGCTGAATTAACAGACAATCCAACCTTCAACCATCACGACGGGCTGTGTTTAGCAAACCTTCAAGGACCAGGTCCCTTTTTTTTTTTTCGGGGTTCTACTCCTTGGACCTGTAAAAAGCACCCCACCAGGAAAGCTTTGGGTCATGTAGCATGACCAAAGCCCTGGGTCCATGCGTCCAGCCCTACAAAGAGAGGCATTACAGGCAAAACCTTGTGCTTCAGAAGCAAGGCCTCAGTGGCACTTTGGATGGATCTGGTCTATGGATACTTTTTAAATCCAGCATAGATCGCTCCTAGAGCTCCTCAGAGCATATGTTCACACGTGACCAACACCTTAGACACGGCAAAAAAAAACGATGGGCTCCTGGAAGGAGGAGAGTTTATATAGGGAGTGAACTGCCTGGATTGGGTATACCCGTGTCCATCACCTGAAGGTGCCTATATACCCATTAAGTTATTACTTAAGGCTCTGTGTCCCATGATGTACGATAAAGAAATATAATTTGCTTGAGTCATCAAGGCTAAGCAATTTTGAGAATGATAAATTGATTTGAGTTAGAATTGTGATACGGTCGCAGCCAATTTATGCCAACTTTTGTGTGTTGTGTCCATTTGGCAAGTGTGTTTGGAGATTTGGGGGGGGGGGGGGGGGAGTGAAGAATGCAATCCCATACAACACTATCCATATTAAGCAAAGGTATTTGTAGACATACATCATGAGGAAATATGGCTGCCTTTGTAAATATAGAATACAAACTGTAAGCTACATTTAAAAAAGTAAAGACACTTTGATAGATTTCCATTTAGCTGATCAGTTGTGTTGCATTGGGTATGCTAACTTACCAAGACCATGCCGATGTGTGGACATAGGTGGCATAACACTCCACGTTTTTGTTTTAGGGTTATAACACTCCACAGTGTTTAGCGTTTTCAGTCCATCTCGTCCTCCAACAACATACAGCTTGTCATCCAACACAGCTACACCAAACTGGAGTCTTCGTCCATTCATGATGGCTACAGGGGTCCAAGTGTTGGTACGTAAATCATACTTTTCAATGCTTGTAGCTCCTAAAACCATTTAATAAGCAGATCTATTTATTTGCAATCAGTAAATAAACATCTGGTAAAAGTAAAAATCAAATATTAACATTTTGCATTTCAATTAACTCGAACACAAAACCTTCTCCTATTCTCCCTGGAACCCAGCTATCCAGCTTATGTACTACTGACCAGCTTCCCCAGGATTTCTGCAGCCGAATACTATACCTAAAGTACATATTGATTTGATTTTTAGCTGCATCTGTGTTCCATATGTATGATTTGTTAAACTTAATTTGAGGCACTAGGGGATCCTTAATATAAACAAGTTAAAACCTGATATTCTACGTTGCACCATATTAATATTTATTTTACTGCAGAAACTTTACAGGGCGATAGGAGAATAATTACCTTTAGTTGCATCCATACCGCCAACAGCAAAAAGCATGCCCACTGTTGACTTTCTAGGCTTTGTACGAGGGCTTTGTAACATTGGTCTCCTCTCAGGCAACAAATGATATTTCATGGCTTCCATAATGAGCTTCTGACATTCAATGTCATCTCTAAACAGTGCATTATTTTCCATGTCTGCAAGAAACTAATAAGATGCTTCATTAATGTTCCACCAAAGCTTCAAATATGAATACGAGAGGCCTTATTTCTAATAAGTCCATGGATCCCTCTTCACTCAGCTGATCAAACATTTTGTAGATCAGAAATTTTCTTAAAACCATTTACTACAAACGTTCTATTCAAGAATCATAAAAAACATGCCTGTATTCAGTAAAACATTTCAGCTTAAAAAATAATTCCATGTGTGCATCTCATTTCATCCATCTAAATTTTTAAACAATGCATGTGTGATCCTGTGTCCAGATCATGAACACCAAAGTATTTACATATTTTGTCACTTAGTAAAGGCAATTCAAAACAAGTCCTTATTAAATGTCTTATAAATTCCTAGTTAGAAGGTATCAGACTCTGGTGCTCTTAGCACAGATGTATCCAATGGCAGATGTCTCCTGTATAGATGTGTAAGTATTTATTAGAGGAAATCGTTAATTTTTTACTTTCCTCTTTTTTTTTTTGTTTGCAAGTAAATATTTGCCTATGATACTACTTATGCTATGAAGTTAAGGGGGGATGTGTATGTAGAATGATTTCAATTTGCATGTTGTGGGGGTGGATGGAAGAGGACATCATTTGTTGGTGGCGGGCCCTGGTGGGTTTACGCTCACCCCATCATATATATGTTGATGATGGTGCAGCGCATCAGGGTTCTCCTTGGTTGGGGTGCCTCGGGAAGCACCACCCGCCGGGGATTTAAGTATTGGATGGGTGAATTTGTCACCAATGGAGAAACCAAACTAATTGAATGGAGTTATATATTGTTGGGAAGACCTTACTGGGATTTTACTGTTAATGGGTTTTTTTTTGTGTGTATGCAATGCACTGATTTTTTTTGTGGGCACTGTTTTTTTCCCCGGTCCCCTATACCATTGGCCAGCTTTTTTTCCTACACTACTTTGCACCTAATATAATACCTGCCAGGATTTTGACATATCAATATTTCCCTCTTCTTTTCTTACTGTGTACTGTGCACTCTTAAGATTTTTTGCACTTAATGCACTGTTCACTTAATGTGGATACGGTGGGAGGGGGAGCTATTGCTGTGATATTATATGATTAGAATACATCAAAATAAAAAGTCAAAATTGAATACAAGTCCTTATTCATCTCTGGATCTGTAAACATTGTGGATACATTTAAAAAAGGAGAAGTTCACCTAAGTAAAATACAAAAATAAAATAAAAATGCACCTTTTTGCAGGTTACAAAATGTGCACTTATTTTATTTATTAGGAGCCTGTAAAGCATTGCATTGGGAGATCACAGGTGCAATGTTTGGCTCCTGTAGACTATCAGTATAACTGCCTGCCCATACCCTATATGGGCAGGCAGTTACTTAATGGCAGGAGCAATCAAACTACGTAGAGCACTCATCAGTGCCCTGGTAGTTCAATGAGAACTACAAGCAGTCAAAACGCAATGACAGACAGTAGTTGTAGTTCTCCCATTCACAGAACCTGGTGTATAAATAACGTGGCCAGGGTGACAGAGCCCCGCACAGCTGCGTTTTTTTTTTATTAATTGTTTAGTAACAGGTTACACAATACACCCTGGATACAGGTGTACATGTAATGAAAGGTGATCCTTGAAGCCGACCTTCAGGCACATTTTTTTTAGATTATATAATATATAAAAAAAAAAAAAAAAAAAAATATATATATATATATATATATATATATATATATATATATATATATATATATATATATTTTTTTTTTTTTTTTTTTAATATCCTCTTTAATTTTCACTAAGAAAGGGATAACATACACTGATTTAGAATACAACCAATAAGAGATAAAAGGGAGACAATAAGAAAAAAAGGGGGCATAAAAGAAATGGGGGCACTGGACCATTAGTTTCAGAAGGTACTTTGATACATACAGTTGCCATCACATGACTTCATAATTTTTATACCCAAACATGGGGGGAAATGTGCTTTTAAAACCGTGTACCAAGCCAGGACTGTGTACCTATAGACCATACTGTTAACAATGCACCCATTACACTCTAGAATAAGAAGGGAAGGAGGGGTATAGGCGGTGGGAGTGGGAACACCAAAAAAACAAAACAAAACAGTCAGCACTATATCTGAAATTGTAAGTAATATTAGCATAAAGAATCCAGGGTTCTATAGCATAAAGGTCTCATCCCCAATAGCATTATATTAAACTATAAATCTAGGAGGTAACAAACTGACACCTGTACCATATTAAAAGTATAATGTAACCAGGTGGCCCTCATTTTTTAGCTTGGCTATGCATAAAACCATGATCTCTCCAAAGGTGTATCTCGGTGTTATGTCCTTCAAAATCACTGCTCGTTTTGAAACTGGAAAGCACAGCTATCGATGTGGCTATGAAAGCTGCGACTCCTACAGGTAAGCGATAGAGTTGCTTAGCCTACCCCTTTTCCCCTGGTCTACTTACAGAATGTTATGTAAAACTTCAAAGATTTTGTGCTTGAAGTTATACAAACCCAACTGAATATAGACCTTGAGTGAAATAACTCATAATGGTGTGCTCAAAAAGTGTAAGGCAAACAACATTTATATGTAGTATATATGGTATGTTACTGAACTTCATACAGGTTCTGACAACCAGGCGAACCATAGTACCTGTGGTGCCAACAGGGGTAAACGGATAAAGGCCAGTAGTTTGCTAAGGTCCCTTCTCCTCTGTTCTACATCATGCCGTACCCAGGTTAGCAAGGCGTTCAAAATGGTTTCTTCATTGGGAATGTTCATATCGTCACTTGTTAAAAGTTTAGTAATTTCAGCAGCTGGCAATAATAGAAATTCCTGGTTTCTTATTACTTCCATGAAATGTTCCTATAAGCAATAAAAAATAATAATAATATCAATGGATCAATCTGGTTCATGCACGCGATATTAAGTTAAATAATTAGCATCCATTAGTGAAACACCAACTCCCAGATGGTACCAAGGAATATTGAGGCTGATTTATTTAAAAACCTAACCTCAAGGGAAACATTACTTACAATCGAACCAATGCTGCTGGCTATAGGATTACTTGAAATCTTCATCCTCAGGTCCCCTTATGAACACCCCCATCGTAATATTCTGGTGAACAGCATGTGTATGAATGAAACATGACGAACGGAGGAGTGGACCTTTCTTTCATCAACCCATCCTTCATTCATAGATCGGCTTTCATTTATAGAAGCTATAATACTACTATGAAAAGTGGAGGTGGTGGGGGCAAAGGGCGGACATAGTCGACGCTTTTGAGTGCATGTCACAGGTCCATGAGCTCTATTAAAACCAGATAAATCAGAGGTTTATAGTGGCAGGGGTAGGTGGGGAGGTTTTTTTTGTTGGCCTCAAAGCAACCGGGAACATGCACACAAAAGATTGTGTTAATATTTACTTCAGTTGTCCAATCATGTGAAAAGTTTACTTACTTCATCTGCACTTGATTGAGTATTCCAAGTGAACAGTCATGTGAACAGTATTTTACATGGCATTAGCATTATCTATAGAACAGCAAAATAAGGGAGTCATAGTGCACCATCTAACAATAGCCTAAACTGTTAGTAAACACTAGCGAGTCCGCCAGCTCAGCGGGAGATCGGCGCGTTGATCTCCGGTGAGCCGGCGGATGACAGGTCCGTCTGTGCTTACTGAGCGGTGAGGGGCCTGTCAGAGCCCCTCTGATTCCTATGGAGAGATCAGATGAAAATGGACAGCATGTCCATTTTCATCAGATCTCATTTGTCCGATCTGCTAAGACAGATGGCGAACGCCATGTTTGTTTTTAGCGGATCGAGTGGCAGAGGACATCTCCGCTGACGTCCGTCTCCCCATAGGAGTCAATGGATGGCCGGTCTGGATTCACCTGAAAAATGGACAGACGGATCCGAGTGGGCTTGTCGTGTGAAAGGGACCTAAGAGTCTTATGTCTTATGAAAATGCGCTCTACCAGCTTAGATGGAGCACAATAAAAATAAAAAGGAAGTCCTGTATTAAAAAAAATAAATAAAAAAAAATAAAAAAAAGCTGGGAGGCAAACCTGCCCATGTAACCTGTGAAATTCCTATGATCAACTCTCCTCCAACCTTGGAGCTTTCTCTGCTTAGTAAGCTTCTTAATGAACATGCATCTCTTACCTTCACTTTTCTTTTATAGCAGCGGAGCAGAAAGTCGAAAAATTACTGTGTGGTCTAATAGGCAACAGAAAAGACCCACTGCTCTTAATAACTTACACAAAACTGGTCAGGCTGTAGTTCAAGTCTGTATTTGCAATGTCGTGTGTGGCTGTTACTCAGCTCTGCCAGCACAGACCACTGCGATGCGAGGGCAGGAGGTAGCAGTTTAAGAAGAGACCAAAAAAAACAAAAAAAAAAAACACGACATTTGCAAGCGAAAATCTGTCACAAATCATAATATGCAGGGTACAAGATTATAAAATGATGAAAATGTTTGACATTTCCAGCTGGGCTTTAAAGAATGGAATATTGCCCAGGCAATGGGCTGCTACACAAGCAATGAGCAGGTACACGTTTTCCAGCCAGCAAACACTTGCAGGTGGAGTAGTGTTTGCGGTCTCATCACTGCTGACGTTTAACAAATGCCAAGCAGCATCCGGAATCTGTCTCACTCATTGAGAAGAATGACCAGCCTGATGTACAGACTAGTAGGTGATCTTGTGTGTGCGCTTTAACACACTTGCAGTGTTTCCTAGACACATTATTTTGCATTCAATATATATCAGCATCCATAAATCGATAATTTTTTTAATTTGTGAAAATGTTCAAATTGGGCCCAATTAGCCATTTTTCCCTCCCTGGGGTCATGCGTCGCCTTAGTGACAAGGTCTCAGGTGTGAATGGGGAGCAGATTGTTAAATTTGGTGTTGTCATTCTCACTCTCTCATACTGGTCACTGGAAGTTCAAAATGGCACCTCATGGCAAAGAGCTCTGAGGATCTGAAAAAAAGAATTGTTGCTCTACATAAAGATAGCCTAGGCTATAAGAAGATTGCCAAGACCCTGAAGCTGATCTGCAGCATGGTGGCCAAGACCATACAGCAGTTTAACAGGACAGGTTCCACGCAGAACAGGCCTTGACATGATAAACCAAAGGAGCTGAGTGCACATGCTCAGCGCCATATCCAGAGGTTGTCTTTGGGATATAGACGAACACACCACCAAGGCGACCACTGCTAAAAAAGCGGAGAATAAATGTGATGGACTGGCCAAGCATGTCTCCAGACCTAAACCCTATTGAGCATCTGTGGGACATCCTCAAATGGAAGGTGGAGGAGCGTAAGGTCTCTAAATTCCACCAGTTCTGTGATGTCATCATGGAGGAGTGGAAGAGGATTTCAGTGACAACCTGTGAAGCTCTTGTGAACTCCATGCCCAAGAGGGTTAAGGCAGTGCTGGAAAATTATGATGGCCACACAAAATATTGACACTTTGGGCCCAATTTGGACATTTTCATTTAGGGGTGTACTCGCTTATTGCCAGCGGTTAAGACATTAATGGCTGTGTGTTGCGTTATTTTGAGGGGACAGCAAATTTACACAAGTTATACAAGCTGTACATGCACTACTTTACATTGTAGCAAAGTGTAATTTCTTCAGTGTTGTCACATGAAAATATATAATAAAATATTTACAAAAATGTGAGGGGTGTACTCACTTTTGTGAGATACTGTGTGTGTGTGTGTGTGTGTATATATATATATATCTCTCTATCTGTCTCCCCAAAATTACAGCTGGTGGCAGAATGAGTAAGACAACTACATTACCATATATAATCATAGGGTTTTTTCCCCTTTAAATACTACTCATAAATATCACAGGCTGAGAAGCCGCTATAATATATACATTTGAGAAGCACATTATGGTTCCCATAGAAACATCCGCTATAATGCAGCATATTTACTCATAACAATATTTATAACTTGTTTTCTCATAAAATTCATTATTAAAATTCAATTCCTGTACACCAGTCAAACAATATCAAAATAGAACTGGGGGAAGAATTTCATCTTAACAGAATATTACTTTTTCAACTGCACTTTGTCTTTCACCATCTTATACTGTGCTCACAATAAATAGGAATAACAACAGATATAATATATCACTCCTCAGGCAGCAAACATATCTGAGACAAATCAGCAGATGCAAATACGCAAAGCCATTTAAAGCGAAGTTCCACCCAAAAGTGGAACTTCTGCTTTAACTACTCGGGACCCCCCGACATGCCTCATTTGGCATGTCTTTTTTTTTTTAGCGGGGGGGGGGGGGGGTTTTGGGTGGCGGAGCGGGTACCTAGTTTGTCCCACATCCACTCATGGTGCCGTTTAAAGTTCACCTCTCCCTCCCTGCAATCTTCTGGGACACGTCATAGGTCCCAGAAGATTGCCAGGCCATTCAAGACATCGCAGCGTGCCCGGCTGTGAAGCTGCAAGCTGACACAGCCAGGCACCCACACTTGCAATGCCGGCACCGTAAAGAGGAGGGGGAGAGGAGCGAGGCTTTGGGCGGCCACATCACTGGACCATGGGACAGGTGAGTGTCTATTAAAAGTCAGCAGCTAAACTTTTTGTAGCTTCTGACTTTTAAATGGGTGGAACGCCGCTTTAAAGCTGAACTTAAAGTGGAGGGCCACCCTGAAAAAAAAAAAAAAAAAAAAACATCAGAAAAAAAAAAATTAAAATATATATTTTTTTAACTTACCAGAAATGCCTGTTGCTAGGCACATCGTCCTAATCTGCCTCTTCCTCCTCCGTGGAGATCTTCTGTCTTCTCTCCTCCGTGCGGCGTTTTCTGGGTAATGGGTCGCGCTGTGTTCTGGGAACTGTGTGTCCCAGAACACAGCGCGTCCCATTCACAAAGCGCTGCGTGACTCGTGCATCCGCAGTAGGAAACGGGCAGTGAAGCCGTAAGGCTCCACTGCCCGTTTACCTTAGCCAAAATGGCGGCGCCGGGACCCGAGAGCCGAGGGATGGGTCAGCCTCGGGCGGCCAACATCGCAGGTGCCCTGGACAGGTAAGTGTGCTTATTAAAAGTCAGTAGCTACAGTGTTTGCAGCTGCTGACTTTTAATTTTTTTATTTTATTTTTTAAACCGGCCCCCCTCTTTAAGGCATATAAGAGGCACAAATATTAGAATGTAAGCTCTAACGAGCAAGGCCTCTGATTCCTCCTGTATCAAATCGTACTGCAACTGTACGGTCTGCCCTAATGCTGTAAAGCACTGTGCAAACTGTTGGGCACTATATAAATCCTGTATAATAATTGTAATCTAATCATAAATACATTTTTTTTTTTTTTTTTTTTCACAAACCCTGGAAGTTTCAGAATTTACCAGTCTGTCTAGTCAAAGATCAGAGAGGCTGTTCGATAATCTCCCTAGTTCAGCTGATAGATTTGGTTATCTGTAGCATAGAAATTATATTGCAAGCTGTGGAAAGCTATCTTTCTATCAATCAGCTCTCTCCATCAGTATCCTCACTCATCACTAATTTACTGACCTACATATCCGTATGGATGCCTCACCACTTCCCCTGACTTCTCTGTTGAGATGGATAGAACTACTATCAACCCTTCCTCTCATGCCAGGATGTAGGTATAATGTGGACTATGAAGTATCCTTTTGGCTCCACATCCAATCACTCATCACTGTTCAAATCTTGCTGCCTCAATCTCTGCAACATCTCCAAAATAAGCCCCTTCTTAACCAAGGACACCACAAAGCTCCCAATTCACTCCCTAGTCATCTCTCGCTCGCCTCGATTACTGCAACACCCTCTTCATTTGATTACCTTTACATAGGCTATCCATCCCCCTCTTTAGTCCATCATGAATGCTGCCATACTCCACTTTACCAATCATTCAGTGTTTGATATCTATACTGGCTCCCGCTCACCCAAAAAATAAAATTCAAAATACTAGCAACTTACAAAACTATCCACAACCCTGCTCCAAGTTATATCACTAACCTTGTCTCAAAATACCAAATTGTTCTCTTCACTCCTCTCATCACTTCCTCCCATGCTCGTATTCAGAACCTCTCCAGAGCCTCTCTCATCCTCTGGAACTCTAGATCCCAACCGGTACAACTATCTCCTACTCCATCAACCTTAAGAAGATCCTTGAAAACCCATATCTTCAGAGAAGCCTTTGCTGCCTCAATGGTATTGCAATGAGCACCTCCTTCCACCTCTTCTGGGGTCCCCGCTGATGCTCTCTGCTCCTCCTCTTCTGTGTGCGGGTTCTCTCCTGAGCCGTGCTGTGGGTATAGCCACCTGCTCTTTACTCACAGGATTTGACCAACAGCTGTTCTATGAGAAGAGAGACAGGGAACTGCAGACGGGCACAGAAATGGATCCACACAGAATCCGCACAGTGTTAGTGCGGTGAGGGGATATGTTCATAGCAAGTGGAAAAACATTTTTCACCCCAATGTAGGGAATGCATTAAGAGGTGTGTGAGATTATTATATATATATATATATATATATATATATATATATATATATATACATATACACATATACACACACACACATAGCTTTAGTATAAACATCAGGCAACAGCAGGTGAATAGCAAACATTTCTGCATACAGTATTCAACAGTCAAGCCCTGCACTTCAAGCTCAGGGTAGAATAAATAAAGATCTAAAGTATAGGAAGTTAATTCTGTCTCGCTTACACACCAAAACTGTGGGCCATAAGGATGCGGGGCACAGATTAAAAGAAAAAAAATTGCAGCAAATGTCAAAGGCACTTAATATTGCGGGTGTATAGCAATAATAATAATTCATCATCAGACTATAAGATTATTCAGCCTGACACTCTTATAAATCTGAGAAAAGTGAAGGATCGATAAATGTGGTTCTATCTTCAGATACAGCAGTACATAGCTGATAACCTCATCATCCCTGGAGAAATTAAAGCTGAACTCCTGCTTTTGATACACTAAACATACGTAGTTTGTTTGGGCCAAGCTGGTCAGAGATTGTGACATCAACCCCCCTCTCTGACTCAGCCAATCACAGGAAGCTTTTTATTTATTGCCGGAATACACAGCTTTCTCTGAATAACTGAGCGTTGATCAAATAGACTCAATTGTGTTGCAGGTATGAGACAAGAAGTTTTCGACTCAAACCCAGAACACAGTGCAGTATCCTGTATGTGGCCACAGCTACATACAGTTTATACCGCACATCCAGCAGGTTCACATATTAGTGAGGCCCAAACAAACTTTGTAAAGTGCATCAAAAGCTGGAGTTCTGCTTTAAGCTGTCCTTTAGGGAAAAAAATGCACTTAACATTTCCAAGAAAGAATCATCTCAAAATATGCAATACATTTAGCAATTTTCCTTACCATGTATTTATGTAACCTTTTCCTGTAACAAGTGTTACAATGATCAAAACAGTAACAAAAAGTGATGCCCTGTACACAGTCGGACATTCCGACCACAAAATCCATCGAATCCGATGGATTTTGTCCGAAACTGGTGTTGCATACACACGGTCGGACAAAGTTGTCGGTAAAGAAATGTGGTGACGTTCGTTGCGTACAACGGGACTAGCTAGAGGCTAGTAGCCAATAGCTTTGGTCTTGTAATCGGATCTGAGCATGTGTGGCACTTGGGCAGTCGAAATTCTCCACAAACGATCGGAAAAAGTCAGATCTGATTTTTTTGTCGGAAAAATTTAGATCCTGCTCTCAAATTTTTTCCGTCGGAATTTCCGATGGAAAAAGTCAGATAGAGCCACACACAATCGGATTTTCCAACAATATAATCCGATCGGACCTTTTCCGTCGGAATCTCCGACCGTGTGTACAGGGCATAAGAGTGCATTCACTCAAGCAGAAAAACACATGTACAAAATGTGTGCTATGATATGCATTTATAGGTCTCTTTATGTGGACTGGCATCCATTGATGTGTTTTTTTCCCCCAATTTCCTGTGTCATCATGTTACTTTTCCTTGCATTTTTTGCACATATTAATGCGTTTTACATGCATTTATGTGCCCTGAGGAAAAAATTTAGACATGCAGTATATTTCTGCACAGCTTTGTACTGAACATAACACTGTGTGCCCTTTTAAAGACCTGTTTTTTTCTAGTGCAAAAAAAGGGCAGGTCTCTGCACATAGCCCTAAAATAAAAGGTACCCATTGATTTTTCATGACATGATAAATATTATTCCAATGCAAGTTTAAAAGCATGACGATAACTGGAGACTCACCCAAACAAAAATGGTACAATTATTTTCTGCGTCCCCTTGCAGAGATTGGCCTTTTTATGCAAAACCGTGAACCACTTATGCAAAACAAATGTAAGAACAATATTTGGTACAGGTCGCATTAGACAATGTAGACAATGGTGTAGCAAAAAAAAAAAAAAAAAAAAAAAAAAAGTTTCAAGCAACACAAATAGCCTGAAATAATGATAGTTACAAATCATTACAACATCCAGCAAGACTGCTTTCTTAAAATGACCTCCATAGTTTTGAAAGCCAGATAACAATATTATATAGAATGAGTGAAAGAAGAAGTTAGAGAGAATATAAGATGGAATAAAAAAACAATAATAATAATAACAAAAAAACAAAACAAAAAAAACATAAAGGCGGAAGGGGAGGGGGAAGAGAGAGGAGAAGGAAGGAAGGAAGGAAGGAAGGAAGGAAGGGGACATAAGGAAGATGCCCAGCTTAGACCCAGAATACATCCAGAAAGGAAGACCAACTTCATGAGAAAATATATCTTAAGAAAAACTTTGATTAGCTTTAGGTATGTCAAACACCCGCCAAGACATCCATACTGCACTGAATAGTTCCGATTTATCATTGTCTTGAGCAATCAAGCGTTCCCTTCCCATGAGTTCCCTCAGGACCGCAACCCATTCCAATATAGGGACAACCTGTGACTTCCAGTGTGGAGGATTGATTTGCAGAGTGGCAACGAGATTAGCATTTTTGTAGTGCACAAAAATGCAGATTTCTAAAAAAATAATTTAAAAAAATAAAAAAAAAGTATGAACGAGCCCTAAGTGTACTTGCAGATGGCAGAAAGGCGACTGTAACATCTTCCGGTAAATTTGTCAAAACTGGAGCTGCTGCGCATGGCAACCAATCAGCATCAGCTTGTTTAGTTCAAGTGGAAGTCCATGCAAAAATGAAAATTCCTGCATCTATAGCCACCAACATTCTAGCACTAACCTATCTAGCCCTGCAAAGAAAAGAAAAAGAAAAAAAATATGTATACATACCTTTCCTACAGGTGATCCAACCTGATCTCCAGTGGCGGAAGCTCTGAGTACACGTCCGACAACAGTTGTGAAATTAATGGGAAGTGACGTCACCCAGAGTTATTATGGAGCTTCTGTAATGGGCGTGTCCTCTGCACCCGCCCACACAACGAAGCTGTGGCTTACAGTTCAGTGTGGGATCAGAGCTTCAGCCTCTGGAGATCGGGTCGGATCGCCTGAGAAAAAGGTCTGTATACAGATTTTTTTCTTATTAGGGCTAGATAGGTTAGTGTTAGAATGTTGGTGGCTATAGATTCAGGTATTTGAGTTCTTGCATGGACTTCCACTTTAACCTCTTCCCGCCCGCCCTATAGCCGAATGACGGCTATAGAGCAGGCGCTTTAGTCCGGGAGGCCATCTCTGGACGTCCTGGTGTTTACTTCCGCAATGCGCGCCGCCGCGGGTGCGCATCGGGGAAGTTCTGTGTTTGCCGTGTCCCCCGGAGACAGGCAAACGCAGATCGCTGTAAACGGCCAATCACAGCGGCTGTTTACAGCACGATCGGCGTGTCCAATGTGAGATGATCTCATATGTAAACATATGAGATCATCTCTCAGCGCCGCTCTCCCTCCTCACACAGACAGCACGTGAGAAGGGAGAGATGAACGGCTGCAGCAGCCGTAAGTGAAAAAAAAGTGCCATCCTCCCCCAGTGCCAACCTGCCCCCAGTGCCACCTGTTAGTGCTATCTGTCCCCAGTGCCACCTGTTGTCAGCGTCATTTGTCCCCAGGGCCATCTGTCATCAGCGCCATGTGTCATCAGTGCCACATATCAGTGCCATTTGTCATCAGTGCCACCTGCCAGTGTCACGTGCCATCTGTTGTCAGTGTCACGTGTCATCAATGCCACTTATCAGTGCCACACGTCATCGGTGCCACGTATTAGTGCCATCTGTCATCGGTGCCATGTATTAGTGCCATCCGTCATCGGTGCCACGTATAAGTGTCATCATTGCCATGCATCAGTGTCACGTGTCACTGTCCTGGTGCTCCAGAGCCTTCAAAAGTGTAATAGGTAGTCAACAAGTTAGATGTGTAATTTATGCTCCTAGAACATATGATGGTGCTCCCTGCATGTTGGGCCTCTATGTGGCCAGGCTGTGAAAAAGTCCCACACATGTGGTATTGTAATACTCAGGAGGAGTAGCAGAATTTTTTTGGGGGTGTCATTTGTGGTATACACATGCCATGTGAGAGAAATAACCTATTACAATGACAATTTTGTGAAAAAAAAAAAAAAAAAATGAAAAATCTTAATTTTGCAAAGAATTGTGGGAAAAATGACAACATCAAAAAGCTCACCATGCCTCTTACTAAATACCTTGAAATGTCTACTTTCCAAAAAGGGGTCATTTGGGGGGTATTTGTACTTTCCTGGCTTGTTCGGGTCACAAGAAGCGAGATAGGCCACCAGTACATCAGATGTGATCAATTTTGTGCGATTCGCACCACAGCTTGTAGACTCTCTAACTTTCACAAAGACCAAATAATATCCACTAATTTGGGTTATTTTTACCAAAGACATGTAGCAGTATCAATTGTGGCCAACATTTATGAAGAAAAATTAATAATTTGCATAATTGTCATTCAAAGTGTGAGAGCACCGAAAGCTGAAAATTGATCTGGGCAGGAAGGGTATTTAAGTGGCCAGTAAGCAAGTGGTTAAGCTTTGAAAAGAAAAGATAGAAGCCGATTGGAGTTGTCACAATCTGGAGCAGCTGACAACCAGTTTTGATAAACTCGCCTTTGTCTCCAACTCCTAATACAAAACAGTTGTCAGCTGTTCTGTAGCATATGGGTGTATAGTAGCTAAAACATGTGAAAGTTCTCCTCACCATTGTGTAACTGTGGGCCACATTGTGCAAATCTGTACATCCTTGCGCATCAGCAAAAGAGCGAATGCCCAGGCAGTTGGAAGGGTGGAGCTGCTTCATCAGAAATGTACAACAAGCTTCAACTACCGGTGAGAGTTGTAGAAGGCAAGCTGTGGATAGTAGGCTTTCTATGTTTTCTTCTTTAAGTTCCAGACGGCCTGCCAAGAGAAACATTGCCATTAAATAAAAGCTGAAACCAGTTTAGCCATTTACTTTAAGATAAGCCAGCAACACACAAAGAGAATAAAAAAAAATAAAAATAAAAAAGTCCAAAATAAAAAATAATTCCACCATGGAACAAAATGTATGAGACATTTAGTAGATCAATCATTAGAATATAGTCACTGTAATTTTCAATTTCATTTTTTCAAAGACTTTTGGAGGATGGCACTATAGAGGGACTATAGGAAACCACTGACTGGGGCCCCGGAGGTAAACAAGGAGCCTGGACAGAATGATCATTTGTTTACCAGAACAAA
This sequence comes from Lithobates pipiens, assembly GCF_037356315.1. Lineage (NCBI taxonomy): Eukaryota > Metazoa > Chordata > Amphibia > Anura > Ranidae > Lithobates > Lithobates pipiens. Next base: position 422,667,551 of record NW_027507718.1, read on the forward strand.
CGGCTCACGCAGCTATTTCAACTATGCATCTACCAGTCTGCTTGGATTTCCACTTTAAAAATCCCCACAGTACCTGTTCTTCAATTTTGGCAAAATTGGTCATATCTTTCTAACAATTTAAGCACCATGTTAAGCATTTAATGGTGTATTTGTCCATGCCTTTAAATGTATATTGCAATTTCCAAAATGTATATAAAAATAAATATATAAAAAATGCTGAAAACAAACACACCACACGACAAATGCCGACGAGGGCATAAAAACAAACAAATACATTTTTTACCACTGTTTTATAAAAGCCCATAAACATAACGATTGTCTAATTTTATCAACCTTCATTTGAATTAAAAATGAACTTCTTAGCTACCCCTCATCACACATGTGACTGACAGAGCAGTACTTCCTATTTTACAGAGTGCATGTTCAGAAGCATCATTTGGGCGGGATGATGAGGAGGAAAGAATAATGCTCTGTCAATCACAGTTCTAGTGCTGTCCTACAAGAATACAAGAGTAACACGTGGGGCAGCTGAGAAGATTACCAAGAAAATGAAACAATTACTACATATATTTAAGAACAACTCAAATAAGGTTTACAATCAATGCTGTGATATGTGGGCCATAACGTTAATGCTTTTACACACACCACATATGCCATGACATGTACCAATGGGTTTATATAAACTTTAAGGGTTTGTTCTTCATAGCGACCATTGGCGTGCACTGGGGAAGGGAGCTATGTGGATGCACTGGAAATGACACAATGCTTGGTTTTCTTTTTTTTCAACTTTATTGAAAATTGACATTACATTTATTTTTATTCACCACAGTGGGTTGCGATTAAGCATACTGCATCACAACACTTAAAAAATACAGCGCGTCCTACTTTTTTGCTCAATGCACATCAGTGCAGCGTAGTTTTGTGAACTAAACTAATGGGATATATTTGTTAAAAAAAAAATGAAAAAAAAAAAAAAAAAACACAAAACAACGCATGGGATAGAAATTGCCCCGTCTATGCAGTGGCACGGCTCAAGGATGTCCAATGCAGCCCGACATGACGTGAATGAGCTGACAGGATGTTTCTCTGTGTAATGAAACTGCATATGGAACCGCCTTGAGCAAGGCAACCATCTTCCCCAACAGTCTAATGCAAAGACGGATAGAAGGAATACCAGGGCAATGCCAGAAGATGGCAATGCCAGAATAAAGATGCCTCTATTCCTCAAAAAAAAAAGACAAAAAAAAAATGAAGGCAACATCAGAGAAGTACTGCGATCTCTAAGACCCTTTTCACACCACACCACCGATAGCGTGGGCAGTAAAACGCCGCTATTTTTAGCGGCGTTTTACCGCCGGATTTGCGGCGCATTTCGACCGCTAGCGGGGCGCTTTTACCCCCGCTAGTGGCCGCGAAAGGGTTAAAACCGCCGGCAATAGCGCCGTTTTGCCGGCGGTATTACAGCGCTGCCCCATTAATTTCAATGGGGAGCAGCGGTGGAGGAGCGGTAAACACACCGTTCCTTCACCGCTCCAAAGAAGCTGCTGTCAGGACTTTTCTGACGTCCTGCCAGCGCACCGCTGTAGTGTACACTACAGACAATGGTGCAGCTTCTTTAGGGCGTTTTGCAGGCGCCATTTCTAACGCTATAGCGCCTGCAAAACGCCCTGGTGTGAAAGGGGTCCAAGAGGTAAAAAGAGTGTTTAAGTGTTACACTTAAACATTCCTAAGCAAACATGAAAAAATATAACTAATGCTGGGTCCACTTTCAATCAGAATATCTGGATTCTTTCATAAATCCAGGTAAGCCTGGTTCTCTTTAAAGTAATTGTAAATCCCTATTTTTATTTTAATTAACAAACATTTTACACTTACCTGATCTGTGCAATGGAGCAGCCCCGATCCTCCTCTTCTCGGGTCCCTTGCCAGCACTCCTGGCTCCCCCCACCAAGTGCCCCATAGCAAGCCCCTTGCTATGGGGGCACTCGTGCAGACTCTTTCCTGAGCCGGCTCTGTGGGTCCATAGAGAGACAAAGCAAGGCTTGGCCCTGCCCGTTTTCATTGGCTGTGATTGACATAAGCGGGTTTTAATGGTTCCCACTGGTGTCTCCGTCTACGAAGCAGGAAAGAGCAGAGAGAGCAGCTGCTCTTGTGTATATTGCTGCATCGAGATTGGGCTTAGATAAGTATAAGGGGGTTGAAGGGAGCTGTACACAGTTGTTTTTTTTACCCTAAAGGCAATTTTTTTTTTAAACAAACAAGTTATAATTACCTGCTCTGTGCAGTGGTTTTGCACAGAGCAACCCCCATCCTCCTCTTCTCTGGCTCCTCCACTGGCACTCCTGGCCCCTTCCTCCTGCCAAGTGGCCCCAGAGCAAGCTGCTTCCTATGGGGGCACCCAAGCAGACTTGCTTCCGAGCTGCTGCTCTGCGAGTCCATTCACACAGAGCCCCGCCCCCTCATTGGCTCACTGGCTGTGATTGATAGCAGCAGGAGCCAATGGCTGCCGCTGTTGTCTTAGCCAATGAGGAGAGAGAGTCCCCGGAGAGCCGAGGCTCTCATGGACATCACTGGACTGCGATGGGCTCAAGTAAGTATTTTGGGGGAGTTTCTACACAGAGAAGTGTTTTTACCTTCAATGCATTAAAGTGGATGTAAAGCCCATTAATGAAATCTGACATAGGCATATATATCTGCAGTGTTTACCTCTCTGTCTCCACAGCACCAAGTCCGGTGGCTTTCTGCGGCTCCGTTCCTCTGTTATCAGCCTAACTTCTGACATGTTCTCCAACACAGGGGATAAGAGTAGCTGGAAATTTGTATCAGGGTGGGTGCATAGAGATAGATAAGCAGAGAGCTTGTCTATTCACGGCATGGCTCTGCATGTTTCTTCATTCCTCTGCCTATGTGAAGGGGGGGGGGGGGAATTTTTCCTCCAATCACCTGACACAGTGTATGACCAGACTCCCCTCCCACTGCTGAAGCAGGAAGAAATATTCCAACAGGGCAGCATTCACTTTCTAAACAGTGTAGAAAGCTGAAGACAGCAGATGTACAAATAAAACGTATGTAGGGAGATTTAATTCATCTCTGTGTATCATCTAAGGCTGTTCACTTCACTGGGTATATGTGAGGGTTTACATCCACAAAAAAACTTTTAGCCTTTAGAACCACTTCAGTTGCCATAAAAGATAAACCTCCCTTTTAAATCGTAATGTATAATAAACTAAAACCTAGTAACCCCAATTGTTTATTTCAGAAGTGCTTTGGTGATACGATTTGTCCAGGTGTACATTAAATACAATATATTCTTCTTTTTTTTTTTTTTTTTAAATCTGATGCATGCACCAGGGCAGAAATAATACATTTGATGGATCAGTGAAGATTTAAAATTATGATTTAAACGGTCTTTGCTTCTTAAGATGAGGGTGTATAAGGAACTTCCACAAAAGACTTATTAATAAACAGGTGCAGCTAAGGTTAACCCACTTACATGATGTGATACACCAGAATTAACATTTTCAGAAACCTCAAAAGGGTTAGAACAGCCTGTAATTATATGCCAGCAGCAGACAGGCAAGTCAAAGCTCCTGAGAAAACAATGTGCATTAAGTGCATTCAAAGCAAAGGCCGCAACACAAGTCTGGCTCAGTGACCTATTTTTGTTTTACTCCAAGATCTGCAGTTTTCATACATGACCTTGAGCACAAATGGCTATATTCTAACAAGGTCTAAAATAAAATAAATTCTCTAGAAATGAAACAATTGTGAGACTGAGGCAAAGTTAAAAAGGGTAATAAAAAAATAAAATAAAAATAATATATATTTATATTATGAATAAAAATGTACAAAAAATTGTTCCATTTACATGCTCAGTTTACAACTACATTGAAACTGTAACTGGGCAAGGTATGACTTAACTGTCGCCACATCAAACACAGAGCATGCTGAACAGACAGGAGCTGTCCTCGTAAGCAAGCCTCACTATACTGCCTCCATTCACACCTAAGCGTTTTGTTGCACAATTCCTGAAGCGCATCACCACCCAAGATAAACAATACTATTCTTCTCGATGGGCCTGTTCATACCCGAGCATTGCATTGCTTCTCACCTCTTGCATGATCCTTGAAAAAAATACCAGAACTTCTTTTTTGGCCCCTTTGACTTTAAGGGTAGTGCCTGAAGGACACATTTTATAAATTTATGGGGCCAAAAACACTAGATTCTGCTCCTGTACAACCAGCGCAAAGTAAGCCTCCAAATTGCCTGGCTTTAATCTACCGCTCAAAAAATAATTTACACTCGAGCACGCTGAACAGGCAGGCGTGGTCCTATTAAGCAGACCTTCATTACTGCCCGTAAATCATTTACATCCAAAGCATGCTGACCAGACAGGTGCGGTCACTGCCATACAGCACTATATTGGGATGTTACCCTCCATATTCCTAGAACTGAATGTGGCCACTTATTGACTATGCAAGTTTATCATTTTACTCATGGTTCAGTGTACTGTATACGGAGTAAGATATCATAGATATCTGTGAGATACTGTATTACATGTCCACACTTCTGGTAGCCTCCTTTCTATGTGAGGTGTGACTGCTAATTGGACAATTTAAAAAAGATTCTACTCGTTCTTGTTTGGACTTGCCACTTTCATAGGAGTGTCTGCCGTAATGGTCATGGTTTCCACATCTGATGTCTTTGAGCAACATTAAATTGGGACATGCAACGTCAAGAACTTAAAATGTGGATTCTGACACTATAATAATTTGAATATATATAATATACACACACACACACACACACACACACACACACACACACACACACACACACACCATTGCTGTGAGTGAAACATGTACACGGTTGTATGATGTATAGCTAGATTGCAAGATATATGCGTATGGTGGAGTATCGATGCCCATGGTCTCTTTCATTGTTCTGCAATCTGGCTACAGTATTAATTCACAGAATTTATTAACAATTGTGGCTTTAATTGGAATGTATGTTTCAATGCCCAAACAAAGCAGAACATCCTTGGTCTGCCTAAAAATGACAAATGCACATGGCCTTAGCTGATGCTAGAATAAGACCTCTGACATTACAGTGCTGCACAATGCATGCATTAGGATGTTTCAGGACCATTCATGTTGAATGAAACACCAATGCGTGTTTATTGCAGCCTGTTGCAACACATGGGGGTGGGGAAGAATGCTCAAAGCTAAATTGAGCAAGAAGTTAGAAGCCAATTGGTTGCTTTGAACAGCTGCACCAGATTCTGATCACCCCCACAGTATTGCACTGTTGCGTGTTCCCAAAAAAGGACAGGGCGCAGTTTTCTTTGTGCTGGGATGGATCGGCAGCATGTTAACATGAGAATGTTACTACACAGGTATAAAGCCAGCCTAAGTGCTGGTTCACACCATGAATAGCACAGGAACGTGCTGTGCATGGCAGTGCGATTCACATGCGACTTGGGTGCAGGACAATTTTTGGCAATTCATTTAATAGCATGCACCACTTTACAAAATGCAGCTGGATCACATGGTACTACTGTACTATGTGATCCAGGGCAGGCAAGTGCACTGAATTTGCAACCTGCATTTTGGGTGTCATTAGGTTAACACTGACACCCACTGCAGATCACAACTACAGTGCGTTTGGAACACAGTGTGGGAAACGCACACAGACAATGGGTTTGCCACACCTTGTTCTGGTGTGAACTGGCCTTTTAAGGAACAGCAGGAAAAACACCATTTTTAACTTAATTAAGCCACCAGCAAGCAGTAATCATATGGGATTTAGACTAGGTATATGCAAATCTCTGTGCACATGAGAGCACCAGCTACAAGATTACACATGCTTCTTGTAATACGGACTCCAAAAAGTAATTATAATTTTTCAGATGCTGACCTCTTCCAAACAATAGCAAAGTGTACAGGGATTTTTTGCATGCCTTTAAGCTTGGTACATGACATTTTATTGCCAAGTAAACAGATCACATTAAAAAAGTGTATCTAAGCCAAAACTTGTTTTTCTTAGTTTTTAACAGAGCGATGAGGAGTTCGAACTCTTCAGTTTTTTATTCCTGTATGTGTCTCCATTAGAGAGATTTATTCTCTTTAGTTGTCTTGGGGACCACTGTCACCAGGACTCAAAGCAAAGGAATCAATCACAAATTTTGGAGTTTTCATTATAACAGGAATAGAGGGCAAATCTTCCAACAGGGACGGTACTCATAAAACCACTTTAAAGAGAGCATTTCCCTCAAAAGAATGGGGTTTTAATCGTTTCCTTATCTATCCGAAATGGCAAAAAAAAACATTAACATTTTACAGTCCTCTGCCACCTTACTCACATTTGCAGATAGTGGTCAGAAGTTAGGACCCATGGGATTTGCAGGCAACACCCAGTGTTGAATAAAACCAACAGTCAAAACTTATTGGCAAGAGATTCCATTTTCTGTTAATATGTATTTGAGATGCTTACGCTTTGCATACGGATTGTAAATGTACATTCATAAGTTTAGTATGGAAATGCTTTATACTTTGGAAACAAATAAAAATGTATTGAAAACCATTTGGGCAAGAAAATGGATGTGGCACTTTTACTGGTTTTATCTCATTATAAAATATTTACAAAAACTTGAGAATAACCAACTTTATTAGCTTTAGTGGACAAACCACTTACAATAAATGAACAAAATTGCAAACCGTGACTTGTATAGGATAGTGCGTATCTGAAAAAGCCATGTGGCAAGATTCTTCCCACTGCCACACAGCAGGTAAGAACTGAGGGGTATTTAATGGGGTAGTGACAAAAAGAGAAAGTGGAAAAAAAAAAACCCACCATAATCAAATAAGAGGGAAAAGGAGTCGCCCAAATAAATTGTGCCCCCCCCCCCCCATTCTACAGAGAGGGAGCAGTTTTTAGTCTTCCCTTTGCTATTCTCCGATTTAATTATAGACTGCTATTTTGTAGAAATGAAATTTGTTTGCAAAGTAATGCCTACTCACTGCATAGCAAGCAAATAGATTACCTGTATATGAATATTGAACTAAGGCCCACAGCGCATTGGGTTCAACACCTTCCATTTTAATCTCCTCTTGCTTGGCTTCTCGAACATCACTGGTGAACATTGCAGCAAAATAGTCTGACACTGAAGAAAGGACAAGCCTGAAAAATAAATAAATAATAATTAATAAAAATCAAGAGACACGTTTTATGCAGTCTTCAGAATGTAATAACTAATTCATTTTACATCTGACATCCGTGTGCTAAAACTACTAATGCTGATGCATTATTTAATACACCTTCCTGACAAATACAGTTTGAAGGAGCTGCTCTAAATCATCATAACTTGAAAGCAATGAAAGATTGTTATTATTTGGTTGGTAATCGAGCACAATGTGCTCACAGAGGTGAAAGAAAAGCATCTTCGCACACGTTCTAGAATATTTCTTTGATTACCCTGTTCAGCTATTTTGACGTAAAAAAAGTCAGAACAAATATTAAATGGAATTATCAATAGAAATTTGCGGGGTCCACTCTAAGGAACATTTTTTGTTTTTTTTAACAAGAAGAGGGCTTTGGAAAAGAGCCAAAGCTTGCTAAATTGAAACGTGAAGTAGTTTAAAGTGGAATTCCAGGCTTAACTCCAACTCTTAAAACTGTCCCCTACCCCTTTCCAACACTTATTTTGTCTAACCTGTGTAAGAAAGATCTGTATAGCTACTAATTTCCACTCTGGTCCATCACAAGATGTCCCCTGTGTGGCGCTGGAGAGGAGAGAGTGTCAACTTCACCTGTCGTCAGCGCTCACTCCTCTCTGCTGCAGCCATGCTGGAGGACACAGGGGAGCAGAATTACATGTCTGGACTGGACCAGGCCGAAAATAGATAAGTATACAGATTTTTTGTACACAGGTTACTAAGCATAGGTGTTAGGAGTGAAGATGAGACATTTTTAAGAGCAGTTAGGGTTAAGCTCAAAATTGCACTTTAAGTATCTCATGGAGATATACTAAATAGCAGTGTATGTGCAATTAATTGTTTCAGGTCCTGGTGCAGACCCCTGAATATGCTGGAAAGCTACAACACATGACGACATTTGCCTCAGAGCCCTGACTAAGCTTACGAATTTTCATTGAAAGGCCTCATGCACACTGAAGATGATAAACTCACATTTTTGGGAGTTTGGGCATTTTGTTTTTAACAGTCCTTAAAACACCCCTCTATGTTATCTTATGTTTCCATGCACACAAGACTTATCAGCAGAGGAGTTTATGGGCTGTTGTCAGAACACCCTAAAAACGGCATTCAACAGCAGTTCTTCCAACAACAAAAAACACCCAACACTAAAAAACGTGAGTTTATCAGAGTCAGAGTTTTTGACATTGCAGAGCTAAATGTGTTCTTTTTGTAAATTGACAAAAACGCCAAAAAACACGGATGATAAAAAAAACGCCCACAAACGCTCATAAAAACGCTATTAAAAATGCTCATAAACACACGTTTTTTACAGCAGCAGTTTCCTGCCAGCAGTCCAACATCCAGAAAGACGTTTCAGAATGTCATGTGTGCATGGAGCCTAAAGCGGCAGCAAACTGCTTTCTCGCTTGTACCTACAGGTGAGCTCAAAATAGGGCTTACCTATAGGTACAATGAATAGCTCCACTTGCTTGCATCGTAGCCAGTGATGTTTTTTTGTTTTAACATTTTATAAAAAACTGGTAATTTTTGTCTGTCATTGATGTACGCTGATGAGGCGGCACTGATGGGCACCGATAGGTGGCAGTGATGGGCACTGATGGGTGGCAGTAATGGGCACTGATCGATTACACTGATTGGCACCACTGGTGGGCATCGATAGGCGGCACTTGTGGTTATTGTTGGTTGGTATAAATGAGGCATAATTGCTTATTCCTCTTAGGGACCGATGTCCCTTTAAGATAAGCCGGTGATCTGCTTTCTTTTTTTCTCCTCCACTGTCAGTGTGAGTTTGGTTTAAGCATCTTGCCATCCCAGTACAGCACAGCTCAGAAAGAGAGGGTGAAGCTGTATAAAGAAACCAATCAGCTGTGCTGCAGTGCTCATGCTCTAACAAGGAACACACTGACAGATGAGCACACCAGTCAGTTACCTCTTCACTGTCCAATCACAGGCTGGGGCAAGTAAAATACATAAATTGTATAAACAAAACTGTAGTAGAGCCACGTCAGGTCTCCCTGCTGGCTGTGCTGTCTGGCAGGGCTGTGCTACACTTGTGTATGGGCCCATTTGATCCACATGGGTAACCCATGCAAATAGGTGCAGATGGGAAACACCCACAGAAATTAAAATTCACATTTTACACATCTGACTTCAATAACCTGATATACAGATTGCCAAGCACTGTCCACCGTGTGAACCATTTTCCTTGATTAAATCTTTGACTTACCTGTGTGCAGGAATCCTACGATCGCCAGCGATCAGAATCACATCACACAGTTGCTTGTGATGGAGGTAATTCTCCATCTTCTTGAAGGTTTGCTCGGCATGGTTGAGGGACTGGAAGAATTCATCTTGGGCACATGGCTCCATTGTTTGGCAGGATGATATTGTTTGGTTGCTGTTTGAAGTCCTAAAGGAACAAATACCACATGTTTTTATTTAAAAAGACATCTTAATTGCAGAAACAGGAATAAAAAAAGAAAAAATGTGACTTAAGATAGGAGCTCTGCTACTCATAAGAATAAGGATATTATTATAAAGAATAATATTTAATGAGTTACTGTGGAATGCCTACAAAATGGATTCTCATTTGTGTCATTTGAAAATAGATAAGCAATCTCTCAAGATATTTGGCAGAAACAAAATGCACAGATGTGGAATTTATTTGATTAAGGGCTGGTTCATACTAGCTACACAGGGAAATGTTCTATGAAGCCCAGCTCTGGTCAAAAGCCTATCCCCTTGCCTACCCACTGTAACCCCCCTATTTTTTCTTAGTGAAGCAAATCTACTTACCTGAATCCCAATCCAGATCCTTCGCTGATGGCATTTTGGCTTGGATCGGTCTATTGGCACCACCATTCATAGTACATTGTCTATTTTTTTTTATAAATGCAAGGTTCTCTCTGACTGGGTGAGGTGGAGAGGAGGGCAAGGATGCATCCATCCCTCTCCGCTTTGTGGCAAGTTGGGCCAATGCATAAATGCAATGCAGATATTTCCTGGAGTTCGGCTTTATTTTCCAAATTACAAACTGGTGCCAGCTCCTCTCTAGTAACGCTCTACGTTTATACACATTATTTTCCTAGAATATGTACACTGCTAGAAGTAATTTTTAATCCCTCCAGTGGATGGTTACAGATTATGCATTACTTGACGCAATCATGCTTTGCATCTTAAGTAATCTCTGGAAAGAGCCACATAGTGCCATATTACCCAGTAGCTGACGATACCCGAGTACCTTTGAACAGTGCCCTTTTCACTGGATCAGCATTCTTGTATATATTATGCAAGTATGATCTTCAGGTCCAGGTTAAACCCATGTTTTTGGACAGTCTGCCCACCCAAACAACAAGCTGATGGAATATAAAAACGGAGATACTGTTGTACAAGGAGGATTTGGATTTTGTGGGAATTTCAGAGACCTGGTTCAACAGCTCCCATAATTGACAGGCAAACATTCAAGGGTATACCCTTTATTGCAAGGATAAAGGGGGTAAAAAGGGGGAGGGGTATGCCTATAGATCAAGAATGATGTACAAGTGAATGTGAGAGATGACATCACTAAGGGAGATAGAGAGGAGGTGGAATCCTTATGGGTAGAGCTCCAAAGGGATGAAGCCAAGGGGAAAATAATACTGGGAGTATGTTATAGGCCCCCTAACCTGAGGGAGGAAGGGGAGACAGATCTATCACAGTCTGGATTAGCACCAATGTTGGGAAGTGTTATAAGGGGGGATTTTAACTATCCAGACATAGACTGGGCGGAGGGAACCATGCATTCATCTAAGACTCGCCAGTTCTTAAATGTCTTGCAGAACAATTTTATGGGTCAGATGGTAGACACACCAAATAGAAATAAAGCGCTACTGGATCTACTGATTACCAATACAGACCCGATTACGGATGTGGAAATATGGGGCAATTTAGGTAACAGCAATCACAGGTCAATTGGCTTCAGTATAAATCACACAAATAGGAACCATAAGGGAAATACAAAGACACTGAATTTCAAAAGAGCCAACTTTCCTTAACTACGAGCCTTGCGAGAAGATATAAATTGGGATAAAATCTTAGGCACAAAGAACACGGAGGAGAGATGGGTTTGCTTTCAGAGTATATTAAATAAGGGCATTAGCCAATGCATCCCATTGGGTAATAAATTTAAAAAGAGCGAACAAAAGTCCTGGATGGCTTAACTCCAATGTAAAAATGCATATAAAAGCAAAGGAGAATGCCTTCAAAAGATACAAGGTTGAGATATCATCATCAGCATTCAGACTTTATAAAGAATGCAACAAGAAATGTAAGGGTAGAATAAGGATGGCCAAGATAGAACATGAAAGACAAATAGCGGAAGAGAGCAAAAACAATCCCAAGAAATTCTTTAAGTATGTAAACCGTAAAAAAGGGAGGACAGACCATATTGGCCCCATAAAGAATAAGGAAGGACATCTGGTTACAGGATGGCGAAGGTATTGAATTTATTCTTCTCCTCAGTCTTCACAAGAGAAAAGGGGGGCTTCAGTAACAAAAACTGCAGTGTTTATCCTCATGACACATCCCAGGGAAACACCTCCATGGTTAACAGAGGACAGAATTAACATTAGACTTGGGAAACTGAACATTAATAAATCACCGGGACCACCGGGACCGAGGGGAAGAGACACAATAAAAACCTACAGTTCAGGGCTATTGGCCCTGTTTTGTACATGACATTTAGACCATCAAAGTACCTGCAACCACTGAAGCTCCATATAGAAGAGACTGTGGCTGCAGGTCTGATAAAATGGAGGGATCTTGCACGAACAAGGGATTCAGTTAGTAAAAATCAATAATTTTAACTTGTACCCTGGGCATTAACAAGCATTTAACTCTTGTTGTATGGGGGGTTGCGCCCTGTAAGAATTTTTTTTGTTTTTTTTAAGCTTTAAGGCCTCATGCACACTTGACATTTTAAAAGCTGCCGTTTTTGGATTCAGGTGTTTTTTTCTGCAGCCAGTAAACTCCCCAGCATGTTATCCCATGTGTCCATGCACACATAGGCTGTTAATAGTGTTTTCTGGCTGGAAAACCCCCCAGAAATAGTGGGTTTTAAAAGAAGTTTTTCAGCTGTAAAAACACTCTAACTCTGATAAAAGCTTAAACCCACTGAAAACACTAAAAAAAACTCAGCTATTTAGCATTTATGAGCCATAAAGCTTTTGTGGGAGTATAGTTTAGCTAAAAAGAAACTGAAAAACGCTACTGCAAAACTCATTCTACAGCTACAGCTTTCTACAGCTACTGCTACTGACGTTTTTAGAATATCCAATGTGTATGAGGCCTTAACCATAGCTTGCAAATTAGCTGTGAAAAGGGCAGAATAAAATAAAACACCCTGCTTATAGGGCCAAACCCCAATGGAGTTGCTGAACCCCCTGTGAACCGAATGTTCCCGGTTTGCTTATCCCTACTGGTAGGGAGAGAAGTAAAGATAAGCATTAGGGCTGGTACTGGCCAGCTATGGTGCTGTAATATTGGAAAATGGCAGTTGACTTCCAACCTGCTTTTTCTTTGATGGGAAAAGAGTCAGTTCTGACATTAATGCAAGCCTGTACTATACGCTCAAACATAATAACTGGTCCTTCATCCTACACAGGCTGTAAGATTAAAGTGACCTTTATACTGGCTCCCGATATAGTTGAACGGTTTCCTAGATTTTGAAAATATCTTTCCAGGCCTGCAGCAAGAAGGGAAGAGGACCTCTTTCGACTTTTCAACTTCTCCCAACCTTCTGCAACACAAAACATAGAACTGATTGAATCAGTGAGGGTTATAAATAACCATCTTCAGTTTACACTCCAGACCATCCACAGAAAAACCATATTTGGTGATAAACAATTCTGATCCACAAAACTCTGTGAACAATTAAATGACTTTCTTGCCATTATTTTTTTTCTAAATCATTATTGTGATCATAAAACACAAAGCTGTCAAAGCATTTTATGGCCAAAGCTGTAATATGCTTGGTATACAATGCCAAAGGAACATTATGCAGAGAGAACTGCTGCAATGTCAGGATAATATAAGAACTTAAACATAAATCTGGATATCATTTATTTCCGAACGAGATCAGCTTTTTCGCTCTACAAAAGGAAAATGATCTTTCCCTGAAATTATAAGAGGGCATACGCTTGATATTTAAAAAAGGAAACTGCCTTTGTTGCAACAATTCCCCTAACAATATTGACTGCCTACCAAATGTTCCTATCTTACCACTTTGTAACATGCATGTTTTTAGGTAAAAAATTTAATAATAGGAATGCACCAATACTAGTTTAAGAATGAGTACAGATACTTTTTATCAAGTACGTGCCAATACCAATTACAGATACCTTTTTTTGTGCGGTGCGATTTGAGCCCATACAAAATTAATAGTCTCAAATTTCACTGTAAAGAATCGCATGTGATTTGAACATCAATGCGGCGATTCCTAACTGAATCACATAATCTTTCATGTAGTTTCTACGGGAGAAGTAAAGAAAATACTATAATGTGTCACTTGAGTGACAGCCCTGAGGCTGCAGACATCACATCCAAGATGGCCAAACCCAGCAGCAGTCTCAGGGCTTTTTAATGTCTACAAAAGTAAGGCTTTTACAACTTAAAATACAGTAAAAGCCCATATTGGCACACTTTTTCCCAAAAACAAAAATTATTATGGGAACATTTTTTGAGGAAATAGTCTGGCAACATGGCCTCTTTAATACAAGCACCTGTATCAAATTACAGTAGCCAGACATCTGACTGATATTCCACTGTAGAAGAGATGGGTGCAAAATGCTGCTTTGGACAGATGCACTATACAGTATGGTCAAAAGTATGTGGACATTCCTCCAGGTTATTGGGGGGGGGGGGGGGGCTTCAATGAAGGGTACTGTTAGGACTTTTTTTTTTTTTTTTTTTTAAATACACTTGCTTCAAAATGTGGCATCTGAGACACTTTAAGCTCTCTGAATGAAAATCAAAAGCACCTCACACTAAATAAAATGCAGGAGTTCAACAGAACAGAGGATCAGCCAACTGTGTGTGAGCAGGGTAAATGCTGAGTAAGGAATCTGCTGAGCCAGGAAACTGCAGATTGGGGGGGGGGGGGGTCTACTAAACCTACTAAACCTGGGGTACTACTGAGCCGAGATATCGATGAGCTGGAGATCTGCTGAGTGGGGTTACTAATAAGCCAAGAAACTGATGAGTGGGAGTTTTACTGAGCCACCAAAAACCCCAAAATAAAAAAACGAAACAAATTACCAAAAGCATGGCTGAAATCTGGGTGGCTTCCTCATCACTTCCCCTTTGTAAAAAAAAAAAATAAAAAAATAAAAAACCCACACACATAGGGCATTTCCAAGCTACCTTAAAGTGATACTAAACATACAGGGTTTAAAGAGTATTTACAGTTACAGCTGACTTTTAATAAAACATACACTCACCTGTCCCAGGAGCCAGTGATGTGGCTGTCCGAAGCCTCGCGTCTCTCCCTCTCTGCGGCACCGGCATTGAAAGTGTGGGCACCCGGTTGTGACAGCTTGTGGCTTCACAGCTGGGTGTGCACCGCGCGAGTCACACTGTACGTCATGAATGACCGGGCAATCTTCTGGGACCTGTGACGTGCCCAGAAGATTGCAGGGAGGGGAAAAGGAAAACTTCTGCTTGTGGCCCCACGAGTGGAAATGGAAGCTGGTACCTGTCAAAACTACCCCCCCCCAAAAAAAATGACATGCCAAAATGTCTGGGGTTCAGGAGTCCTGAAAGTGGAAGTTCCACTTTTGGGTGGAACTCCGCTTTAAATTTACTTTGTCCCTTTTATTTCGGTATATGAATGATAGCACTGTAATTATTTAAATTTATAAAGAATCTTTTGCTGGTGGGAATTCCGCCTGCAAAAGTCCGATGGAGCATACACGCGGATGGAATTTCCGACCAAAAGCTCACGTCGGACTTTTGCTGGCGGAATTTCTGATCGTGTGTACGGTGGAATTACAAATGCTCTTTCGGCACAAATTCTCCAAAATCCTGTGCAAAGCCTTCCCAGAACATTTGGCCATAAGATGTATATGCAAAAGGTTTACTCAATATACATGGTTCAAATGAAAACGGACAGTGTCATATTTAACTCACATGGCACTCAGTATCAGGACAGATCTAACGGCCTAATCACCAATGATAACTGGCACATGTACACATCTTGTACATCGTCTTTCTTACCATTAAACCAAAAACAATCCCTGGAATTCCTAATGAGTGTTGCAAACACCCTTTAGAGATCCTTCTTTTGGTAGTGCAACAATTACGTGTGGGTAAGATATACATGAATGTGTCACAACTCCGGCAGAACTGTTGCAAAGTGTAAAGCGATGATTTCCAATCAAAGAAGCTATTGGGAGAAGCTGGGAAAGCAAGTGAAACACGAACGATTATTTCCGGAGGAACCAAGATAAATTGTGGTCAAGAATGCTCTTAAAGCTGTGACACAATAACTATGTGCGATAATAAAGATTTTTATTTACCTCCAATATGCTCATCACTAATATATTGATCTTTACTTGAAAATTGTATTGCAACAATAGCGCCACACATTGTTGTAAATAGGACCCACTACAAGCATACCCCACTATTAAGTACACATTGAGGTTAATTTACTAAAGCTGGAAAGTGTGAAATCAGGCTCACTTCTGCATAGAAACCAATGAGGTTCCAGGTTTTATTACCAAAGCTTAATTGAGCAAGTTGGGGTTAGAAGCTGATTGGTTTCTATGCAGAAGTGAGCCTGATTTTGCACTTTCCAGCTTTAGTAAATTAACCCATTGTGTACTTAAAAGTGGGTTATGCC
Source organism: Lithobates pipiens (assembly GCF_037356315.1). Classification (NCBI taxonomy): domain Eukaryota; kingdom Metazoa; phylum Chordata; class Amphibia; order Anura; family Ranidae; genus Lithobates; species Lithobates pipiens. Next base: position 422,683,640 of record NW_027507718.1, read on the forward strand.
TGTACTTGAGTCTGTCATGTGCAAAAGTACAAACAATATAATTTATCACTTTGTCCTGCTGTCCTCCTTGGCAAGATATGAATAGTAAGATGCAGCGGGTAAAATAAGTATTAAACACGTCACCATTTTTCTAGGTAAATATACACGATATTGCCAAAAGTATTGGGACACCTGCCTTTATACACACACACACACACACACACACACAGACACACAGACAGCTTGGCTCGCAGTCTCTGCTCTAATCCATCCCAAAGGTGAATGTTCTATCGGTTTGAGGTCAGGACTCTGTGCAGGCCAGTCAAGTTCCGCCACCCCAAACTTGCTCACCCATGTCTTTATGGACCTTGCTTTGTGCACTGGTACAAGTAATTTGGTTATGGGGGGGGGGGGGGGGGGATTATGGTGTGGGGTTGTTTTTCAGGGGTTGGGCTTGGCCCCTTCGTTCCAGTGAAGGGAACTCTTAAGACGTCAGCATACTAAGACATTTTGGACAATTTCATGCTCACAACTTTGTGAGAACAGTTTGCGGATGGCCCCTTCCTGTTCCAACATGACTGTGCACCAGTGCACAAAGCAAGGTTCTTAAAGACATGGATGAGCAAGTTTAGGGTGGAGGAACTCGACGTGACCTCAACCCGACAGAGTACCTTTGGGATCAATTCAAGTCGAGACTGCGAGACAGGCCTTCTCGTCCAACATCAGTGCCTGACCTCACAAGTGCGCTTCTGGAAGAATGATCAAACAATCTCATAGCCACACTCCTAAACCTGGTGCACAGTCTTCCCAGAGTTAAAGCTCTTCTAGCTGCAAAGGGTGGGCCAACTCAATATTGAATCCTACGGACTTAGCCCTTGCACACACGATCGGAAATTCCGACAACCAAATCCGTCGGATTTTGTCCAAAACTGTTGTATACACACGGTCGGACAAAGTTGTCAGAAAATCCGATCGTTCAGAACGTGATGACGTTATTTCATTACGACGGGACTACGTTCAGGCTAGTAGCCAATAGCTTTGATGTAGGAATTTGATCTGAGCATGCGTGGCACTTTGTCCGATCGGAATTCTCTACACATGATCGGAGTATGTCCGATCTGAGCATTTTGTCGGAAGATATTTCCGGCAAGTTGGAAAATTTGGTCCGACGGATATTCAGACAGTAACAGTCCGATGCAGACCACACACAGTCGGAATATCCGACAAAACGCTCCGGACGCATTCCGTCGGAATCTCCGATCGTGTGTACAAGGGCTAAGACTGTGATGCCATTAAAGCAGGGCTTGAAAAATTTGCTTTGAATCTAGGAGCCAGTTAAAAAAGTTAGGAGACAGTTTTTTTTAGAGTGGTATGGATTGTCAGCTCCTGGCGTACATCCATTGAATATTTATTACTCCCTGGACATGCGATTACACTTATTTCGGGGTGGTTGCACATTATATGCAATCACCCTTCATACCTGTTTGTGACACTGATTCAGTTTATGTTGCAACACATTTTTTTTTAATTTTTGATGTTATTTGTTTAGTTCATATATATTGATTTATATATATTTGGGTGTTTTGGTAGGGGTATATCTTTACGTCATTGTGCACAGATTTCAGCGCCACATTTTTTGTTTGTATCTGCTGTACCATGTACTTCTTAAGAAGTAGTCTGCTCTCTTTGTATCGCTTTCTTCATGTCAAATACCTGGTGATCCTGCCAGTCCCCCCTGCTTTCTTATTTTAAACTGACTAGACAAAGCACCACATCCATCCCAGTGTGGTCAGTTTTCCAGCTGTGCTGGGAGAACAGCCTGCCTGTCCTCCATTGATCAGACTTATGCTGACACACCCCCTTGCACAGCCACTCGCTGGGAAGATCAGTGTACTGCTGTTTCTCCATCCCCACGTCTCCAAGTCCCTTATGTAGCGGAGAACAGAGATTATGGGATCACTATAAATTTATTTTTTTTAAGTTTTATAAAATGTAGAATTTATATATTATCACACACATATACAAATTATTATATAGGATTTATATAGCGCCGACAGTTTATGCAGCGGTTTACAACATTAGGGCAGACAGTACAATTACAATACAATTCAATACAGGGGGAATCAGAGCCCTGCTCGTTAGAGCTTACAATCTAGGAGGGAGGGTCAAGTTATACAAAAGGTTAATAGCTGTGGAGGATGAGCTAATGGAGAAAATAGTGCAGTTGTTAGGAGGGAGGCCGAATAGGCTTCTCTGAAGAGGAAGGTTTTCAGGGATCACTTAAAAGTGGATAAATTTGGAGACCTTCTGACAGATTGGGGTAGCGAATTCCAGAGAATGGGTGAGGCTCAGGAGAAGGTGATGAGGGGGTTAGAGAGCAGGAGATCTTTGGAGGAACAAAGTGGGCGATTAGGTTAGTATTTTGAAACTAGGCTAGTGATGTAGCTGGGTGCAGAGTTGTGGATGGCTTTGTAACTTGTTAGTATTTTGAATTTAATTAGTTGGGCGAGCGGCAGCCAGTGGAGGGATTGGCAGAGAGGGGTAGCACACACTGCGCAGTTTGTAAGGTGGAGGAGTCTGGCAGCAGCATTCATGATGGACTGAAGGGGGGATAGTCTATTTTAAGGTAAGCCAATGAGGAGGGAGTTGCAGTAGTCAAGGCGAGAGATAACCAGGGAGTGGATCAGAAGCTTTGTGGGTTCATTGGTTAGAAAGGGACGTAGTTTAGAGATGTTTTGGAGGTTGAGGCAGCAAGCTTTGGAAAGTGATTGGATGTGGGGCCTAAAGGAGAGTTCAGAGTCTAGGACAACACCTAGCACGCTGACATGTGGGGATGGGTGGATGGTTGCGCCATTACTCTTGACAGAGAAGTCAGGGGAAGAGGCACGTGGGGGAGGAAATATTATAAGTTCGGTTTTGGACAAGTTGAGCTGAGGAAGTGGTATGACATCCATACAGATATGTTTGTTAGTAAATTAGTGATGCGTGAGGCGACTGATGGAGTAAGTTGAGGGGTGGAGAGATAGATTTTTGTGTCGTCAGCGTAGAAATTATATTGAAAGCCACGAGAGGCTATCAGCTGACCCAGGGAAGAGGTGTAGATTGAAAGTAAAAAGAGGTCCAAGAACAGAACCTGAACACTGAAGGTTCACTGGGATAGGTAGAATGAGAGCCACTGAAGAGCACACAGTCACGGAGATTGAGGGATTAAAATTCTTTGAGTAGGAGGGGTGGTCAATTGTGTCAAAGGCAGCTGAAAGGTCCAGAAGTAGGAGTATAGAATAGTGTCCGTTGGTTTTTGCAGTTAATAGGTCATTTGTGAGTTTTAAAAGAGCAGTTTCTGTAGAGTGTTGAGGGCGAAATGCAGATTGAAGGGGATCAAGAAAGTTATTCTTAATGAGGTAGTCACTCAGTCGGTTGTAAACCAGGCGTTCTAGGAGTTTAGAGGAAAAGGGGAGCAAGGAGATAGGGTGTACGTTGTTAATATTGGTAGGGTCCAAGGACGGCTTTTTAAGTATGGGGGTGACCAGAGCATGTTTTAAAGCAGGGGTCTCAAACTGGTGGCCCTCCAGCTGTTGCAAAACTACAAGTCCCACGAGGCATTGCAGGGCTAACAATAACAAGCATGATGGGACTTGTAGTTTTGTAACAGCTGGAGGGCTGCCACTTTGAGACCCCTGTTTTAAAGCATTGGGGAAAATGCTAGCGGTGAGGGAGAGATTGAAGATGTGCATTAGCGAGTGTAGGATAGAGTCAGAGGGCGACTGTAGTATTTGAGAGGGAATAGGGTGCAGGGGACAGGGGGGCATTAGAAAGAGTTTAGAAACTGTGTGTGTAGTAGCAGATTTGAATAAGGAGAGTGTCAGTTGTACATGTTGTTACATACCTGCAGAGTGGAGATTTAATCACGGATTGTATTAATCTTGTTTTTGAAGTGATTCACTCACTGCCCAGGAGATTGCTAGTCAGTGGGTGGAGGAAGAAGTAGAGAGTTGAAGGTAGAGAAGAGTTTACGGGGACTGGATGAGAAGGTGTTAATAAGAGTTGTAAAATAGGTCTGCTTGGCAGTGTGGAGGAAAGAATAGCATTTTTGGAGAGCAGATTTGTATTGGTTGCGACTGCGTTTGAGAATTTTAGCGTCATCTGTTTGCCAGGGATGTAGGGGTCGAGGCCTGATTCTGCGTGTAGTGAGGGGAGCGAGCTTGTGCAGGGTGGAGTACAGGGATTTATTGTAGATGTAAGTGGCTTGGTTGGGGGAGGACAGGGAAGAGATTTTGTCAGAGGTGGTCAGTAGCAGAATAGAGGAGAGAAGAGTTGAAGTTGCAAAAGTTTCTGCAAGTGATGGTTAGGCGATTGGAGGGAAAGGTGGTGGAAGACAGAGGGAGAGAGAAACTAATAAGGTGGAGGTCGGAGAGAGGAAAATGATTGTTTGAGAAGTAAAAGCCTGTACCCATTGATTCAGGTAAAAAGAAGAGGTTACCGTATATACTCGAGTATAAGCCGAGATTTTCAGCCTCTTTTTTGAGGCTGAAAGTGCCCCCCTCGGCTTATACTCGAGTCATCGCTGTCTGCCCGCTCGATCAGCGTGTCGAGCAGACAGACAGCGGCCATTCTATTCAAAAGCCGCGCCTCCGGCTCCGCCTTCGCCTGTGATAGGCGGAACACTGAATTTCCCAGCAGCCTGTGTTCCGCCTATCACGGACATCGTATCATCCTCGTACTACGGACGAGGATGATACGACGTCTGTGATAGGCGGAACACAGGCTGCTGGGAAATTCAGTGTTCCGCCTATCACAGGCGAAGGCGGCGGCGCAGCTTTTGAACTTTACAATGGCCGCCGACGAAGAGGGCACGGGACGGAGGCAAGGGAAGGCACGGCACGGCACGGGACGGGACGGCGGCGGCAAGGCACGGCACGACACGGGACGGATGCAAGGAGGCAAGTCACGGCACGGGACGGAGGCAAGGAGGCAAGGCACGGGACGGAGGCTCGGGACAAAGGTAGGCTGGACACACACACACACACACACACACACACACACACACACACACGGATGGAGACACACACAGGGATGGATGGATGGATGGAGACACACACACACACAGGGATGGATGGATGGATGGAGACACACACACACAGGGATGGATGGATGGATGGATGGAGACACACACACACAGGGATGGATGGATGGATGGACACACACACACACAGGGATGGATGGACGGACACACAGGGATGGACGGACACACAGGGATGGACGGACACACAGGGATGGACGGACACACAGGGATGGACGGACACACACACAGGGATGGACAGGCATGTCTCACCCTCGGCTTATACACGAGTCAATAAGTTTGCCAGTTTTTTTGGGGGTAAATTGGGGGCCTCGGCTTATATTCGGGTCGGCCTATACTCGAGTATATACGGTAGATTAAGAAGTTTAGAAGTAGCATTAGTGTTTGTATTTGCAGGGATCACCAAGAAGGATTGTAGGAATTTCCGAAGAGAGATAGTAGGGTAGCCAGGCAAAAAACTCATCAAGGAAAGTGGATAATGGTCCAGGGGGCCGGTAGATCACAGCAATTCTTCGGGAGGTTGGAGAGAATAGACGTATAGAGTGAGCTTCAACTGATGAGAGGGAAAGAGGGAGGAGAGTGAATAACCTGGAAGGTGCTCTGGGGGAATAAGAGGAATCCCACTTCCGGAAGCACAGGATATGGGGAGGCTGGCATTGGGAAGAAGAGGAATGAAGACTAAATTGTGTAGATTGCGACTACTGCCAGAGGGTGTAGGGCGATGGTGATGGGTGTGTTGGGTACAGTTAAATAAGGGAGGCCCATGGTTTGGGGAATTATCTCCAGCGGTTAGAAGAAGCTGAAGAGTAAGGGAGATAATATGAGAATACGATTAGTATAAGGGGACATGCTTCAGTATCCTGGGGGGTTTGTTAGCAAGTGGGCCTAGAGTTAGAAAGAGGTGAGGAGTGCAGTAATAGGGGGGAGGGGACAAGTGAGGGTGATATGTACAGATTGTGGGGTGGAGCAGAGGGGTTAAAAAAAAAAGGGAGTTTGAGGAGAGAGGCTGCAATTGTGAAAAGTAGGAGAGGTAAAGAGCGCATGTTTCATAGAGGAAGGTGAGATAAATGTGGAAATGAGGTCTTATGCAGTCTGCTGTGGTTTTCTTTCGTGCAAATCGCTGAAGTGCAAGAGAGGAAGTGCCACTTATTTAAAAGAACAAACATATTCATATTTTATTTGTAAACTGAATGGGTTAATCTACAAAGTGAGGGCTCACATATACTTTAATGACAGATAAATCAAGAATAATAAAAAGTGGATGTAAACCCAAATTTTATTTAATTTTTTTGATGTCATAATGTAGAGTATAAGATTTACTATCAATTGAGCCCTGTCTTGCCACAAAGAGTTAATCCAGGTCTGAGCAATCCTCTTATTGTTCAGCGAGATAAATCTTGACAAACAAAGAAAAACTTTGTCAAATTCTCCCCCTTGCGTGACAGTGACAGGTGATTTACATATCTCGTGCACTAGCCCAAGAGACATGCATTATTTTTTAATTCCCTCCCACTCCTTTCTTCTGCTGCTCTGCCAGGATTGGCTGTTCCACACCTCCGCATGCTTTGGCATGCTGAAGTCATGTGGGGACTTTTCTGGGTTTTGACTGGATGTAAGAGATCATAGCAGAAGTTCAGTGTAAGAAATACACAGGAGAAAATGCATGTTGACAAGCGGAGTGTAGAGGTGGGTGGGGAGTCTGACATCACGAATCCACCCACTGAGCCCTGGAAAACAGACCCACCCACAAAATCTGCAGTTTTTCGGGTCTCGTAGCAGACAGAGGGGAGACATTTGACAGATAAGTATACATGCAGGAGGCATGTATATCCTTCTAGATAACCAATATTGCAATAGTTTAGAAAGGATGAGAGTGGGTTTACATCCACTTTAAGTCAGTAAAGTCTCCCATCACATACAAGCATTGGGGGGCAGCAGGTGGCAGGACCAGCTCAGTTTGATTGAGATTTTAGTATAAATACAGAAGCCTATAGCTCTATACCAGGCTTTCCCTGAATGAAAGCTCTGCATATACATCCTTTGATCAGTTTGAATCTCTCATGTATAGGACAGCGTTATCTAAACACTTCTTGAAATGTACAGCATGGACTCTACATAGCCCAGTAAACCGTGCAAGCTGGGCTGAAATAAAATCAGAACACATGGTGAAAACAATCCTTGATATTCCAGAGTCTCCATATGGGTTGCTATGGAACAAGCAGAAATATCTTTGCTATGAGCTTTTTAATCTAGCCCACAAAATAAAAATAAAAAAATAAAATAAAAAGAAGATAAAATGGAATATGAAGCACAATAAAAATGTTACCTCTGATTTAATAATCAGAGCATCCAGCTGCTTTTTATTAATTTTACGCTCAAAACATTCTTTTTCAAGCTGGACTCTAGGCAGATATAAGACACAAATTATTTCAGCACTGTAATCATTAATACATCATTTTAAGTGTGTGTAAACTCCAGCAATGAACTTCTCTTATTTGGTCATTTAAATATTGCATAGAAAGCATTTTCCATTTTCTCTTGCTCCTTAGTATGGATTGGATTACCCCATCTGAGGAGGGTGGCATCCGCTTAGTTCTTTGGTATTACCGCTGTCCTTGCCGTTTTACACTACAAGATACCTCATAACGCTAAAAGTGACTGCTTGCTATTGTTCATTTGTTAGTATATTTGTATCTGCTAGTACATTTAATACTACTCTACCCCCTCAGACTGACAATGCTGCTGACTGCTGTGCTGCCTGTTCTATATCTGGAGTGGGGACTCTAACACAGGAGATGCATTACTGGCCAGATCAGCAGATGAAAACTGAGGGGAAAAAAAAAAAAAAGCGAAGAAAACGAATGCAGCCACCATATATAATTGGTAAGCTGCCAGCTATTACATTTTTGGTTTTGGGTTTAATACCGCTTTAATGTGATTTTTCTTTTTAAAAAAAAGGAAGAAAAGTAAGCACTCAAATTTAATATGGCATCAGCCTTTTGCGGTCCCTGTACAGCAGGGCTGGAGTGTGAGGAAAAAGCAGTGCAAAGAGACAATCAGTTCATGTTCTGACAAGAAGCAAGCTGATAAGATAAGCTCATTACTGTGCTAATTCTCCTTTCACTATTCAATCACAGGTTAGGGCAGGTCCAAAATGACCTGGGCTCATAGAAAATGGGTTAAATGCTGATGGGCATCACGCTAAGGGTATCTTGTGGTGAAAGAAGTATTGCAGGGAGAACTCTGGTTTTTGGCGGGCAGGTTCACACTGCTGTGATGCGGGGACCCTGCGAATCCTCTGCGGGTTCCAGCATTGCATGTCTCCCATCAGCAGTTCACAATGCCCTATGCAAACTGTTGGGAGTGTCAATTAAATGTTAATGACATCTCCAAATCAGTTTGTATATCACAGTGCGATCTGAAAATCCGGACAGGGATCGGATAAACACCCATGCGATCCGATTCTGCTGTGGACCAAAAAAAAAAAAAGTTGGGTCCGAATGCGATGCGATTTTAGCCATACTATCTGTATGGCTGAAATCGAATTGAACAGAGATCACATGTTTGCAGTGCGAATCACATGCGACCTCGGACAAGGCTGCAGTTTGAACCAGCACTAAAGGTGAATTTTGGAGCAAAAACGGTTTTAATATATTTGAACCCCTTGTCGGCTGTGCTATAGCAGAACGACGGCTACAGCATGGTCTGCTAGTTCTGGGAGGCCATCATATAAAGGCCTCCCGTGATCGCGCCCACTGAGGAGCACAGGCAGCAGATACTGCTGACGACAGTTAGAGAACTTCTGGTGGAGCACCATGGCAATCTGACCGGAAGTGGGAACAGGTACCTACCAAAACCAGTACCAGCTGCTACTTTAGTTCCACGTGTGCAAGGTAACAGCTCTCACACAGTTTCACAAATGATTTCTCTGTTCACAAGCTGCTCAAGTACAAACCACTAAGTGCTGGTTCACACTGAGGCAACCTGTTAGGCGACTTGGCCACTTGACAAGTCACGATCCATGCAGTGCAATGAGTTCATCTATCAACTAATCCACACAGCCTAAAAAACCTCTTTCACCCTATTTCGGGGTGATCGGAGTATCGGTGTTGATCGTGCTACGTCCGAGTTGGATAAGAAACCATCCTGATGTTCCATCCGTGAAACACATCGCTTGGCACACAGTCGGTTGGAGTTCTCTCACCAGTTTGACGGACCTTCATCGATCCACCCCCTGGCCCTAGATTGGGACCCCAAGCTTTACAGACTCAACTGTCATATGACCGTGTGAGTCCAACACAGTTGGTAAGAGTATTTTATTACTTCCCTGATGTCTACAGACAAGCTGTTTTACATGGGTATATCTGTTTAGCAAGATCCCTCTCTTTCCTTGAAATGGCCTAACCATCCTTGTACCAGTCACATCATGGAAGTTCATACCCATTCTATTGGACTTTATTTTATGTATATGGACTTTCTCATGTGACCATTTATTTGGCATTTTTTTGTGTATGTGTTGACCACATTCACCATTACAGAAGCGCTACACTATTTTTTACCTTTTGACTGTTTAACCACTTTCAGACCGGACCATTTTGCTGGTAAATGACCAGAGGTCTTTTTACACTTTGGCACTGCGCTGCTTTAACTGGTAATTGCGCGGTCATGCAATGTTGTACCCAAACAAAATTTGCGTCCTTTTCTTCCCACAAATAGAGCTTTCTTTTGATGGTATTTGATTGCCTCTGCGATTTTTATTTTTTGCGATATAAACGTAAAAAGACCGCAAATTTTGAAAAAAAATGATATTTTCTACTTTTTGTTATTAGAAAAATCCAATAAACTCAATTTTAGTCATACATTTAGGCCAAAATGTATTCAGCCACATGTCTTTGGTAAAAAAAAAGTCAATAATTGTATATTTATTGGTTTGCGCAAAAGTTGTCACATCTACAAACTAAGGTACGTTTTCTGGAATTTACGCAGCTTTTAGTTTACGACTGCCTATCTCATTTCTTGAGGTGCTAAAATGGCAGGGCAGTACAAAACCCCCCCAAATGACCCCATTTTGGAAAGTAGACCCCCTAAGGAAATTGATAAGAGGCATGTTGAGCCCATTGAATATTTTATTTTTTTGCCTCAAGCGATTGAATAATGACAAAAAAAAAATTTTTTTTTTTTTTTTACACAAAGTTGTCACTAAATGATATATTGCTCACACATGCTATGGGCGTATGTGAAATGACACCCCAAAATAAATTCTGCTGCTTCTCCTGAGTACGGGGATACCACATATGTGGGACTTTTTGGGAGCCTAGCCGCGTACGGGGCCCCGAAAACCAAGCACCGCCTTCAGGCTTTCTAAGGGCGTAAATTTTTGAGTTCACTTCTCACTACCTATTACAGTTTTGAAGGCCATAAAATGCCAAGATGGCACAAAACCCCCACAAATGACCCCATTTTAGAAAGTAGACACCCCAAGCTATTTGCTGAGAGGCATGTTGAGTTCATGGAATATTTTATATTTTGCCACAAGTTGCGGGAAAATTACAAACTTTTTTTTTTTTTTTTTTTTTTTCACAAAGTTGTCACTAAATGATATATTGCTCACACATGCCATGGGCATATGTGAAATGACACCCCAAAATAAATTCTGCTGCTTCTCCTGAGTACGGGGATACCACATATGTGGGACTTTTTGGGAGCCTAGCCGCGTACGGGGCCCCGAAAACCAAGCACCGCCTTCAGGCTTTCTAAGGGCGTAAATATTTGACTTCACTCCTCACTACCTATTACAGTTTTGAAGGCCATAAAATGCCAAGATGGCACAAAACCCCCACAAATGACCCCATTTTAGAAAGTAGACACCCCAAGCTATTTGCTGAGAGGCATGTTGAGTCCATGGAATATTTTATATTTTGCCACAAGTTGCGGGAAAATTACAAACTTTTTTTTTTTTTTTTTTTTTTTCACAAAGTTGTCACTAAATGATATATTGCTCACGCATGCCATGGGCATATGTGAAATGACACCCCAAAATAAATTCTGCTGCTTCTCCTGAGTACGGGGATACCACATATGTGGGACTTTTTGGGAGCCTAGCCGCGTACGGGGCCCCGAAAACCAAGCACCGCCTTCAGGCTTTCTAAGGGCGTTACAGTTTTGAAGGCCATAAAATGCCAAGATGGCACAAACCCCCCCCAAATGACCCCATTTTGGAAAGTAGACACCCCTAAATTTAGGGGTACACTAGTGAGACTAGGTAATAAATGGCGGGTGCCCTGAAACTATAAAAAAATAACTAACCAACCAGCGTCACCTGTAACAGTTATATGGTGATCACTGGTGAAAGGGTTAACTAGGGGGCAATCAGGGGGCTTTATGCGGTAGTATATGGGGGTCCCTGGCGCTATAAAAAGCTGCGGCGAACCTAAATACCTACTTGCCTAACTAGCGTCACCTGTGACACTAATACAGCGATCAGAAAAACGATCGCTTATTAGGCTGGGTTCACACTGGAGCGATGCGGGAACGCCACGAATGCGCGGCGGGTTCCCGCATCGCATGCCTCCCGGCGGCAGTTCACACTGCCCTATGCGAACTGCTGGGAGTGTCAGTGAAATGTTACTGACACCCCCAGATCAGTTCGCATATCGCAGTGCGATCTGCAAACTCGGATCGCATGGTGTGAACACCCATGCGATCCGATTCTGCTGCGGGCCAAAAAAAGGGTCCCGTGCGAATTTGCGGCGGGTGCGGCGGGTGTGGCGGGTGCGGCGAATGGCTGAACTCGAATCGCACAGAGATCGGATGTGATTTGCACTGCAGTGCGAATCACATCCGTTCTCAAACCGCTGCAATCTGAACCCAGCCTTAGTGACACTGGCGACGGGGGGTGATCACGGGGTTAAACCTTTATTGGGGGGGTTAGGGGGGTACCTTAGAACTAAAGGGGGCTAACCCTAACTGCCCTAACAGTTATTAGTCACAAATGACACCCGCCGGGTGATCAGGGGGTTAAACCTTTATTAGGTAATAAATGGCGGGTGCCCTGAAACTATAAAAAAATAACTAACCAACCAGCGTCACCTGTAACAGTTATATGGTGATCACTGGTGAAAGGGTTAACTAGGGGGCAATCAGGGGGCTTTATGCGGTAGTATATGGGGGTCCCTGGCGCTATAAAAAGCTGCGGCGAACCTAAATACCTACCTGCCTAACTAGCGTCACCTGGGACACTAATACGGCGATCAGAAAAATGATCGCTTATTAGGCTGGGTTCACACTGGAGCGATGCGGAAACGCCGCGAATCCGCGGCGGGTTCCCGCATCGCATGCCTCCCGGCGGCAGTTCACACTGCCCTATGCGAACTGCTGGGAGTGTCAGTGAAATGTTACTGACACCCCCAGATCAGTTCGCATATCGCAGTGCGATCTGCAAACTCGGATCGCATGGTGTGAACACCCATGCGATCCGATTCTGCTGCGGGCCAAAAAAAGGGTCCCGTGCGAATTTGCGGCGGGTGCGGCGGGTGTGGCGGGTGCGGCGGGTGCGGCGAATGGCTGAACTCGAATCGCACAGAGATCGGATGTGATTTGCACTGCAGTGCGGTGCGAATCACATTCGTTCTCATAAACCGCTGCAATGTGAACCCAGCCTTAGTGACACTGGCGACGGGGGGTGATCACGGGGTTAAACCTTTATTGGGGGGGTTAGGGGGGTACATTAGAACTAAAGGGGGCTAACTCTAACTGCCCTAACAGTTATTACAGTCACAAATGACACCAATGCAAAAAAAAAAAAAAAAAAAAAAAAATGACATTGGTGTCACTGTGACTGGGGGGCAGGGGTAATTGGGGGGGTGATCGGGGGGTAAAGGGGGGGTGTGAGTGTGCCTGGCATGTTCTACTGTGTGTGGGATGTGTTGGTGCAACTCACTGATCCGCTCTCCTCCGTGTCGGAACGAAAAATACCGACACGGAGGAGAGAATACATCACTTCCTCTCCTGTGTTTACATTACAGGAGAGGAAGTGATGTCACCGGGGATTTCTATTCGTCGGGAGCGATCGCGAGGGGGTGGCCATGAATGAATGGCCGTCCCCTCGTCCGGGATCGCTCCCGAACGAAAACCGACCGCCGCAGGCACCGGGCGGGGGCCCGATCGGGCCCCCGACCCGCGGGAGGCAAATCACGTACATGTACGTGCTTATGCCTGCCCGTGCCATTCTGCCGACGTACATCGGCGTTAGGCGGTCGGCAAGTGGTTAACTTTGTTTGTTTTAAGTGTTGGCAGCTGCTTTTTTTGTTTTACATTTAGTTATAGCGCAGTGTTTTCCCCCACTTTTTCCCATGCAGTGCAATGGAATTATTCTAAATGGGAGCAACTCAAGTCGCTTCGACTTAGAAAAAAGGTTCCTGTACTACTTGGTGGCGACTTCGGATCAGCTTGCATCGATTTCTATTAAAGAAGTTTTTTGCAAGCCACGCTGAGGTCTGAAGTGTGAACTGGCACTAATCCTACCCTCTAACCAAACTTTCAAGGAAACATACACACAAAATGATGTACAGGGCTAAAGTTGAAATTGAACTTTTATCTCTACAATTTAATATGCATTAAAGTATAAAACTTTTTTTTTTTTTTTTTGCTCTGTGTTCCCATTAGGGAGATTCACTCCCTTTGTCCTGTTTATCATTATCAGTGAATGTAAAAGTAAAATCCCAAATTCTGGGTTGGCCCCAGAAAAGTAAGAGGGGAAATCTTACAATGGAGACACAAGTTCTGGTGACCTGGGGGGTCCCCAAGGAATTCCCTTAATTTTCCTCTCACTTCCTGTTTTGACTGTTAGACAGGAAGTGAAGGTAAATCCCCCCAGGGGTTTATACTGCAACTCTCCCCTACTATTCAAAAAAATAAAGATAAAAAAGGGCTTTGCCTATATACCATAATTCTACGTCAATGCTAATAAAAGGAAGAAGTCATAATTCATAATTGTGAACATTGAATAAGAATAAAGAGAGTAGGCAATGCAAATATACAACTGCAAGTTACAAGTTCTCTACATTTTTTCTTTAAATTATTAAAAATTGCTACATTACTTCTAGTCGATTAAGTAAGTTGTTTCTCTTGTAATTGTATCCAGATGATGGAACAGGCGTCAGAGGGTACATGTCACTGTCAGATCTTAATGTGCATGGAAATGCTGTCTGAGTTTGTGATATTCCATACAGCTGCAATAATTGTTCTGGTAATGGGGCCAGGCTATGAAATAGCACAGATTACCCTATTCCTGTACCCTTACTTCTCCATATATAATGGATCACGAGATCAGTTCATGCCAATGTTCAGTTCCTATAACCATGACCATGTAATTAGTCAACCAAGATAATTTAAACTGTTAAATAAGGTTCAATATGTGGTTTACAATAAATGTGAAGGGGTGAAAAAGCCATTTGTAACGCTACACGGGCCGGATGGCCAGTCGGGAATTTATTTTTATTTTTTTTAAAGTCAGCAGCTGCAAACACCGTAGCTGCTGACTTAATAAGCACACTTACCTGTCCTGGGTTCCCGCGATGTCGGCCGCCCGAGGCCAACCGTCCCTCGGCTCCTTGCGCCGCCATTCCAACTAAGGGAAACATGCAGTGGAGCCTTGTGGATTCACTGCCCGTTTCCTACTGTGCATGTGCGAGTCGCGCAGAGCTTTGTGAATGAGGCACGCTGTTCCCAGAAAACACCGCACCCTATTCACTAGAAGACAACGCGAGGAGAAAACGACTGAAGATCACCGCGGAATAGGAAGAGGCAGATTAGGACAATCTGCCCAACAACAGGCATTTCTGGCAAGTTAAAAAATAAAATAAAAGTTTTCCTCCAATTTTTTTAGAAACGTTTTTATGCAATTTTTTTTTTGTGGCCCTCCAATTTAACTAAAGTGAAAAATTATTAATGCAATTACTGTACTTAAAGTCAATAGAAGTGGAACTGATTTTCAACAAGATCTTTTCCACTGGAATCCGAGCCAAGGCGTCCACTGGACTCCGAGCCAAGGCGTCCACTGGACACCGAGCCAACACATCCACTGAACTCCAGGGACACAGAGTCAACAGCCCTAACACGTCGACTGGACTCCAGGGACACCGAGCCAACACGTCCACTGGACACCGAGCCAACACGTCCACTGGACACTGGCTAACATGATCACTGAACACCAAGGACTTTGCTCCAACATACCCACTGTGCACCAGTATCTCTGAACTAACATACTGTTATTCAACAAACACCAGGAACACTGCAACAACTTATTCACTGGACACAGCAATGAAATGTCAAAATATTATATCTATCTCACTGACAGGAGATACACCCACATCCCACTTTCAAGGACACAGAGCACAACTAGCAGTTTTACAGCAATTTTATTTACAATACTATTATACTTCAACTGAATCAGCAATTCAAACGAAAGATCGGTCAGCAAATTAGTCTTTTATGAGAATTTCACATGGAAGCTACTATTTACGGACTTCTAGGTCATAGAGTTGTTCACGGACAGTTCAACTATTCAGATTCATTGCAAGAAAAGTCATAGTTTCACACCTAGCATACAGTCTAGGAGACAGAAAATAACAGCTTCAGCACAGGCTTCTCACCGAGTAATGTGCTTTGATGGACATCCTTTAAAAAACAAAAAAAAAAAAAAACAAAAAAAAAAAAAAAAAACTAGGTACTATGTGTCACTGGCACAGTTAAAATGCAGCTCACATATAAGCAAGTGAGAGACATATCTGGACCACACTTGCCCCATCTCTACAAATAGCAATGCTGCATTAGATGTTGATGCACTGACCAATGGGACTTTCTACATCACATTACAGCTGATTATTAAAAACAAAAGGCTAATCTTGAAACAAACACTTAAAATCGGACAATATTTCAAGCAAAGAAAAAAAAGTTGCTTCCCCTGCAATTATTTTCTTAAATAAAACGATCCTGACCTGCAAGAACTGCTCTCAGAGTCGATGTCCTCCTCACTGGCTCCATCTTCAGCTTCTGGTTTGCTCAGCCAATGCGCTGCCTCACTAGCACCTGCAGCAACTTCCACGGAGGTTTGTTGCTCAGAAGCAGATGCCATGGGATATGAAAGCAAATTTTGGAAATCCTGATTGCTCGTCCTTCGTTGTCCCACAGACGACAAGGGCAGGGGTGGGTTACTTGGCTCTGTGAACTTTCTGTTACTAGTAACAAGGTTTTGATCTCCATTCAAAAAATCCCCCTGATGGCTAGGATTAATGGGAGCAGCCTGATGTCCGAACCACCTCCATCGGATTTTTAGTATTTGCTTCACATCAAAGTCCTTTCGGGAGCCAGACATTCTCTTAGAGAGCAAGCGATTGTCTAGGCAACTAGGCAAAAAAATGCCGCACATACAAGATCTACATATTCAACCTGCCAAAAAAAAAAAAAAAGGGGGGACCAGCTGCAGGCGAACCCATAAGCCGAGAAAAAGGAAAAGATTCTTTTTTTGGAATGCCAGCGATTAATCATTATCACCTGGCCATGCAGATGCAGCCCATGTGCCTCAGAAATGAAGGCAGAAGCAGCATTGCACTTTCCACTGCATTCTTCCCGTCTCTGTGACTATTTGCTTTCAAAAGACACTCCGTGTTCATTTAAGTCTTTCAGATTCTCAACGCCTCCCCCTTCTTCAAACCACAAATGACAGCATAAGTCACATCCATCATCTCTTCAGACCACAATTTTTTCACTCTGCATTAACTCAACCTCACAATATTAACAAGCAAAGACCAAAAACAAAACAAAAAAAATAAAAAATAAAAAACAACACCAAAAAAATCCACACAAACATATTTCAACTCACAAATCACACATTTTATGAATGTAAATAATTCTGGATAAGCAGCCTTGTTTACGTCTAATGGATACTTAATTAATATTTGAACATAATGGACAAAATCAATATGGTACTTAATTCTCCAGCCAATGTAATGTTCGGGAAGTACAGCTAAGAAAAAGGCACAGAGGGGGTCCAGCGCACAGCTGAACTACCTACCCTCCCCCCCCAGGCTCAGCCAATCAACATGACTGAATATTACTTTTTAGTGCAAAAGGATCAGATTAATAACCGTACTACAGTTGGGCATAAAAATAATCTTTCAAAGCTGTGGATAATCCATTTTAGAAGATTCTAAGAAAATAGTTTATTTTTTCATTCTACAAAAATATGATTCATATCCTCAAAGCCGAGCAACCACCACGACAAGCCAACGTAATCTGTTTTCTGCTTCCTGATAGTCTGACATTTTTTTTTTTTTTTTTTTTAAAGGGGTTTCAAAGAGAAATTAAAATCCTATGGCATTATATTTATACATTTATATTTATTTATCAGGTCACCAACTCCTAAAAGGGGACATACATACATATTATCTTTAAACAAGGTCAATAGTCCTGTTGGGAATTATTAACAAAGCGTAACAAAAAAGGTGCTTTAACCACTTGCCTACAGGGCACTAACACCCCCTTCCTGCCCAGCCAGGCCATTTTTCAGCTTTCAGCGCTATCGCACTTTGAATGACAATTGCGCGGTCATGCTACACTGTACCCAAACAAACACATTTTTTATCATTTTCTTCACACAAATAGAGATTTCTTTTGGTGGTATTTAATCACTGCAGTTTTTTTGTAAAAAATAAAAGACCAAAAATTTGGGAAAAAAAAAAAGGTTTTACACTTTTTTTCGGTCAGTAAATTTTGTAACCAAGTCATTTTTCACCTTCATCGATGTGCGCTGATGAGTCGGCACCAATGGGTAATGATGAGATGGCACTTATGAGGTGGACTGATGAGAAGGCACTAATATACCACACTTATGGGCACTGATAGGCACTGTTAGGTGGTACTGATGGGCACTAATAGGTGGGCACAGATGGGCGGGTACAGATGGGCACTGATGGACAGCAGTGATAGGTGGCACTGATTGCCAGCACTGACTGGCATGGCTAATGGGCACCGATTTGTGGCACTTGTGGGCACTGTATGCTGGCATTGGTGGGCACTTTGTTACACTTTATTTATTGTAATCAGGGCCCTGATTACATCCCTAGATTTCTCCCTGTGAGGAGACGCTGCTGATCGGCTCTCCTCGCCTCACACTGTCAGGCAAGGAGAGCCGATTACCGACATCTCCGTGTTTACATGTGATCGGCTGTGATTGGACACTGCTGATCACATGGTTAAAGAGCCACGGATCTTTACACAGAATCGAGTCGCGCTGTGTCCTAGCAACGCGAGAGCGGCCGTTCAGGGCCACCGTCATAGGACGGCGGCCCAAAACAAGAGCTGCACCACTCCGCCGTCATTTGACAGTGGGCAGGCGGCAAGAAGTTAAAGTATTAATGAATCCTCTGTTTTTTTTTTTCAGCCTAATACATGGAGTCCATTTAAAAATATTCCCTAGTAAACTACTTGTTAAAGTTCTTACCCCAGCACTTGCAGTTTACAATTTTCAATGCTGCCAGCTCCTGATCTCATAGGGATGCTTCTCTGAAATTCTAAACATCTAATAAAATTGACAACAGTGGATGGTGCCATCCTCCGCCAGTTTTTTAGCTTGGGGGGGGGGGGGCGCCTTCCCCGCCCCCTATTTAACCCCTTCATGCCAGCCTCGCTGACCTGGGCTTTTTGTCGTGGTGCCGCATATATGTGGATCTGTCTTTGTACTGGGAGTGCGCTGTACAGCACACCCCCAGCACAGAGACTGGGGTCTCACCAAGAGCCCCAGGTCCTGTACTAATGATCGGAACCTGGAACTCCTGAATCCGGGTCACCTGATCGCTGTGATAGCATCTGATTGGCTACCACAGTTATCAGTCACTGTAAAGCCTGCACCTGTTTTTCTCTCTCTGAATGGAGAGGAAATATACTTCCAGAGAGAAAAAAAAAGTAAGAAAAAATACCTAGAGCAAGGTTTGATCTAGGATAGTGCCAGGGTTAGTTTCTGGGTCAAATAAGGGTCAAAGGTCAAGGTCAGTATATTTTGGGTAGAATTAGTATTTATTTTTTAAATTAGTATCGGTGTATGCGTTTTAGGTAGGACAAAAAAAAAAAAAAAAAAAAACACAGCAAATGTGGAGAATTTATTTTGGGTTGTTATTTGGTGGTAGGTTTTTGTAGTAACAAACAAACCACAGCTAAGAAAAAAAAAAATAATTACCACCAAATGAAAGTCCAATATGTCCTGAAAAAACAAGGTATAATCCACCTGGCTACACAAAGTACTTGTGATGATATATACAGTTTTACTAACACATGTCAAAGTTGCAAAATTGTGCATCTTACCTTTAGGCATGAAGGGGTTAAACTGAGCCAGTGCTCTGGTTCAGTGCTGTGTGTCCTGAGGCCCTATGATTCTGCATCCGATTGCAGTTACTAACCCGGCTTGTCCTGGCTACTCCTTAACTGCTTGCCACACACTGGCCAGGCGGCGAGGCTCTTGTTCTGGGCGGGCGTCATATGACGTCCATCCATTTAAACAGGGCATGCACGCGTTCGGGTGGGCGCAGCCCTGTACCTTCGGTGGCGGCGTGCCACAGAGACACCGCTTGGCACCAGGGGGGGGTGAACAGCCAATGGCCGTTTACCGTGTGTTCGGCCGTGGTGAAGTCACGGCAATCACAAATTGCATCGCCTCACTTTGCACAGCGCACGATCGCATCAGTGACAGCGTGTTCGCGGGAACACTGCTCGTCACCGAGGCTGGTAAACAGCCATTGGCCGGTGTCTGTTTACCACGTGATCAGCTGTGATCCTTTCACAGCTGATCACTTAATGTAAACAGAGTGTTAACGAGAGGTTACCGGGTTCTCCTCCTCACACACCGATCGTGTGTGAGGAGATTGCCGCAGCATCTTGTTAGCGCTTATAGTGTACACCAAACACACACCGATTGCCCCCCCAATAAAGAGGACCTGTCATCACCCATCAAAGTACCTGTCACAGTCCATCTGAGTACCTGTGTACCTGAATACCTGTCAGAGTTCATTTGAGCACCCGAGCACCTGTTACAGTTCATCTCAGTACTTGTCACCAGGCCATCTGAGTACCTGTCACCAGGCCCTCAGAGCAACAGAGTACCTGTCACCAGGCCCTCAGAGCAACAGAGTACCTGTCACCAGGCCCTCAGAGCAACAGAGTACCTGTCACCAGGCCCTCAGAGCAACAGAGTACCTGTCACCAGGCCCTCAGAGCAACAGAGTACCTGTCGGCAGCTCATCAGAGTACCTGAGTACCTATCTGTAGCCCATGCCTCATAGAATATACGTTGGGGTGTTCGCTTTCTAAATGGGGTAATTTTGTGGGTAATTGCACTGCCCTGATGCTCAAGGACCTTCAAAAGTATGATAGGTAGGAATGAAAATAGATGCGTCATTTATGCTCGTAGAATGCCTGAAGGTGCTACTTCAATGTTGGGCTTTGTATGTGGCCAGGCGGTGTAAAAGTCTCACACATGTGAGACACATGTGGAACACATGTGGAACATGCGGTTTCACTGACCTGCTACCAACCTCGACTATGCTCCTTCATACACATTTGTATCTGATCTGTCTGCCAGTGTATAACCCAGCTTACCTGACTCTGCAACCATGCCTATTGCTGCTGGCACCTGTCTACAGTGCCTGCTTACCTCCTGCCAGCAATCAGCTCATGTCTCACTTGTCTGCTGTTGCCATACCAGCCTGCTTCTGCTTGGTGCTCACCAGCTGCTACCCAGCTCACCAGCTGCTAGCAAGATCTACAGGCACTTGTGCACCTCTTGTTCACTCTATTAGGGGCCCGAGTCAGAGCTGTAAGAGAGAAC
Source organism: Lithobates pipiens (assembly GCF_037356315.1). Classification (NCBI taxonomy): domain Eukaryota; kingdom Metazoa; phylum Chordata; class Amphibia; order Anura; family Ranidae; genus Lithobates; species Lithobates pipiens. The sequence continues at coordinate 422,704,576 of NW_027507718.1, forward strand.
TTCCTTATCACATCGGGCTCTTTTATCAGGTGTGTGACATAAACTGCATACTCAGTAGGTGATAAAATTAGCTGCTGAAAGTGCCCAAAACAGAGAGTTTAATATCATGGTAAATACTTACCTTTCCTGTAGAAAATTCTGCTCCAGATGAACAAAAGTCTAGGAATTTGGTTATGTAATTTCAGATGAAGAAGATCCCCTACCCCTAAATTAGCCTACCCTACCTTTAAAAGAGATCTCTGCCAGATTCTGTGCGCTTCTGGTCCCTTTAGCACAGCAGGAAGCCTAGAGCAACATTTCTTAGCACACCTCTGACACTGTTCCCTCACCAGTGACTATACAACTGTTTACTCTCTATACCCATGTGTCACACCTCCTTCCCCATTTTCCACACTACATTATCTGGTGGATCCCTACCCAACATCCACACGGTTTTCTAGCAGTTGCTCCCTTCTGCCTTGCCAAAACATACTTCCCTGCACTGATCACCTCCCACTATGGCTCCTTCTCAGCCATGATCCAGTCACACTTCCCCACCCTCCATCTCCTGTCCTTGTTCATATCCCACTCTGCCTCTATCTGCCACAGGTCTCCTCTCTGCTTCCTTCCTCTCACTCTCCAGTCTTTGTTTAGCACAGGCTCTGACTTTTCTGCTTGTCTTCAAGGTCAGCCTCTCCTCTGCCTTCTCTCCTCATGTTTCATGGTCAGCATCTCCTCTGCCAAGCCTGCTATTGTTACTTAGTGAGTTGATGCTTGTTTCCCCTCCAACCTTTTCCTCCCTGGACCAAGGGATGTTGCTCAGTCTGCTTTACCTCCGCCCTACTCAGTCCCAAAGCAGTCCAGTCTGCCAGCTCTCCCTTCTGCCCTCATACCCCCAACTCCACTGTCAGCTTACTTCTTACTTAGCTTATTTTATTCACAGCACAGCTTTGTAAGAAGAAGTAAAAATGTTAACACTATGTCACTTTATAAAGAATATAGAAAGCTGAAGACAGATATACATGTAAAGTGGATGTAAATCCTCACATATACCCAGTGAAATGAACAGCCTCAGATGATACACAGGGATGAAACAAATCTCCCTAAATAAGTTTTACTTGTATATCTGCTGTCTTCAACTTGCTATATTCTTTAGAATTCTAACATCCGGTTAGAACTTTCACTTCCTCATTCAGCACTGGGAATGTAGTCTTGGTTTACGCTGGGAGACAGCTGATTGGAGGAAAGGCACACACCCCCACTCAACATAGGCAGCAGAACAAAGATACTTTCAGAGCTGTGCCATGGCAAGACAAGCTCCCTGCTAATCTATTATAGCAACCTCCCATGACACACATTTTCAACTGCTTTTATCTCCCGTCTCGGAGAACTTGTCAGAAGTTATCATGCTGATAACAGAGGAATGGAACAGCAGAAACATACAAGACTCAAAGCTTTGGCAAGAGATAAGAAAAACACTACAGATGTATTTGCAAAAGGTCAAATTTCATGAAATTGGGTTTACATCCACTTTAAAAAAGGTAAAAAAATAAATTTATATTATATATATATATATATATATATATATATATATATATATATATATATATATATATATATATATATATATATATATATATATATATATATATATATATATATATATATATATATATATATACATACATATATACATACATATATACATACACACATATACACATATACACACACACACACACACTTTAGAACCCCTTTAAAAAGTACCCTGAAAAACAGCAATGCATTTACCAGTGAGTGTGCATACAGCCTCATAGTTGTATATAAACAAGGTGAGATCTAAAGCACTGCTGTTTCGGACTGCTTATTTTAGTAGATTTGGAGTAAGATTACTACTGTGCTGCTCCCCTCACCACACGCTCTGATATGAGAATGCAAACCTCTACCAATATGGCTGCTTCCGTAAAGACACAGTGTAGTAGAGTATAGTAGGTCAGTAGTGGGAATAACCTCAGCGGCAAAGAGACCACAGGCAATACCGGTAAAACCTGGGTCACCAGGCATGGTTTTAATGAGAGCTGCAGATTTAAGAATATTGAAGGACTGAATTATGTTAAGAAGTTAAAGAATGTAAAAGATTTTAGTTTAACGGTTTCATGAACAGCCACCAGTCTGTTTCCATTATACTAATACCAGCACAGTAGCACTTTCCAAAAAAAAATTACAGTGACAAGAGCATCCCTTAGCATAATTTACCATAATGTTTCTCAGGTTAGAAAGCACAAGTCAAAGCTACCGCATCAAAGCTTTTAGTGCAGATCAATGTTCTCTGTAGCGGTGACCTTTGAATAGAAACCAAAACTATGAAATAATCAATTTTCACCAGTCTTGCAAAGTTCAATAACTGTTATGCGTTTTATTCCAGGAGGTTAAAAAAAAAAAAAAAAAAATGGTTGTCTATATCTCAGTAGGGGCAATCTCAAGTCACAGTTGTTTCTGGAGGAAAAATTGTAATATGATTTCCTATGACTGATATTGTATAAATTACATCTTTACACGTCAAAACATCTAGAAATTTTACAGAGCTGCGACAACCATAATTTGCATTCAAAACAAAATAAATGTACAATATATAAATACACGTGAATATATATATATTAGTGATGCAACGATAATGGAGCCGAAAATGGGGCGTGGCCTGGGTGGGGGCTCCGCCCCGCCCCCTGGTGACGCCCATCATGGGGGGTGTATAGCGCTGGAGAGCCGCCTCCGCCGCCTGTTTGATCACAGCACCGGGAACATCACAGCTTTCATTTCAATAGCTGTGTGTTCCCGGCCGCGCGCCGTCACACGCAGCCCCTCCCCCTTGTCCGGGCACTTAGATAGACAGATCATCCGCAGGATTGGATGGATGATCTGTCTATCAAAGTGCCCGGACAAGGGGGAGGGGCTGCGTGTGACGGCGCGCGGCTGGGAACACACAGCTATTGAAATGAAAGCTGTGATGTTCCCGGCGCTGTGATCAAACAGGCGGCGGAGGCGGCTCTCTTCCCTGCACACAGTGCTTAGGCTGCAATGGGGCACACTGGCTGCAATGGGGCACACTAGCTGCAATTGGCTGCAATGGGGCACATTGGCTGCAATGGGGCACATTGGCTGCAATGGGGCACACTGGCTGCAATGGGGCACACTGGCTGCAATGGGGCACACTGGCTGCAATTGGCTGCAATGGGGCACACTAGCTGCAATTGGCTGCAATGGGGCACATTGGCTGCAATGGGGCACACTGGCTGCAATGGGGCACACTGGCTGCAATGGGGCACACTGGCTGCAATTGGCTGCAATGGGGCACACTGGCTGCAATGGGGCACACTGGCTGCAATGGGGGATGCCTCCTGTACCACGTCCTCTGTCTCTGACCACCTCCTGTACCATGTCCCCAGTCTCTGACCACCTCCTGTACCGTGTCCCCAGTCTCTGACCACCTCCTGTACCGTGTCCCCAGTCTCTGACCACCTCCTGTACCGTGTCCCCAGTCTCTGACCACCTCCTGTACCGTGTCCCCAGTCTCTGACCACCTCCTGTACCGTGTCCCCAGTCTCTGACCACCTCCTGTACCGTGTCCCCAGTCTCTGACCACCTCCTGTACCGTGTCCCCAGTCTCTGACCACCTCCTGTACCGTGTCCCCAGTCTCTGACCACCTCCTGTACCATGCATGCAGTCTCTGACCACCTCCTGTACCATGCATGCAGTCTCTGACCACCTCCTGTACCATGTCCCCAGTCTCTGACCACCTCCTGTATAAAAATATTTTTTTAAAACAGTCATTTTCGGTATCGGTGCTGTTTCGGTATCGGTTTTCGGCCTAGTGTATTTTTCATTTTCGGTATCGGCACCAAAAAACCCATTCGGTGCATCCCTAATATATATATATATATATATATATATATATATATATATATATATATATATATATATATATATATATATATATATATACACACACACACACACACACACACACACACACACACACACTGGACACTTTTGGTTACACCTTGCTAGTACCAGGTTGGACCCCCTTTTGCTTGCAGAGCTACCTTAATTCTGCCTGGCATAGATAAAACAAGGTGATGGAAACATTTCTCAGAGATTTTGGTCCATATTGACATGATGGCATCACGTAGTTGCTGCAGATTTGTCGGCTGCACATCCATGATGTGAATCTCCCAGGCAGGATGGATCCATGCGTTCATGTTGTTTACACCAAATTCTGACCCTACCATCTGAATGTTGCATATCTTGGTTGTCAGTGGTTATTCGAGTTACTGTTTGAGTTACTGTTGCCTTTCTATTATCTGGAGCCAGTCTGCCCATTCGCCTCTGACAACAAGGCATTTCTGTCCACACAATTGCCACTCACTGAATATTTTCCGTTTCTCAGACCTTGCTGTGCGTGACAATCTCAATAAATCAGAAGTTTTTGAAATATTCAGATCGGCTTGTCTGGCACAAACAACCATGCTATGTTCAAAGTCAATCAAATACCCTTTCTTCCCCATTCTGATGCTCGGCTTGAACTTCAGCAAATCGTCTTCACCACACCTAGATGTCTAAATGCATTAAGTTGCTGGCATGTGATTAGCAATTTGTGTTACCAAGCAATTGAACAGGTATACCTAACAAAGTGGCCGGCGTGATAGGTAGATATAGATTATATATATATATATATATATATATATATATATATATATATATATATATATATATATATATATATATATATATATATATATATATATATATATATATATACACACACACACACACATACATATATACACACACACACACAATTATATTTACCTTGTGATTTTTCTTTAAGAATTTAAAGAGGGGCTGAGCTCCAATGCTTTGGAGTTTAGCACATAAAAAAACTCAGTAATGTTCTGCAGATGTTTCAGACCAATCCACAAAATTATGTGTTTATTGAAATGTGGTGAGGCACTTATTTATCTGCAGCACATGCAGTCCCCGCAAATGACAGTAGTATGACGCCTCTGTTCCTTTCATCTCAGTGCAAGTAGGGATCGGTGATTTTTTTCCTCTCAGATGATATGGATGCTAATGTACTTTATTGAAGGGAGGCTTAGCTAAATGCATAGATGAACACACATACAGGAACTTGTTTACTTGGCAAATGACTTAAAGATGAATGCCAGAAATGACCTATTTCTTTAAACTTCCATTGGGCCAGCTTGGTGACATGTAAATATGCAGGTGTCACATCTGAAGGGGCATAGAAAGTCACTGTAGTAGTCTGTGCTAAATACTGTATAGTCTTGCTCTGGGAGCTTTTAGGAGTTAAGAAGAGAGCAGTAATGTTATGATCTCCAGCTTGTCCAATCAGAGAATGCCTTGTATTCATTGAAAAAAATAAATGGAATTGTATGAATAGCAGTGGTGCCAAGCGAGCGAAACACTGGGGATATAAAACACACACACACACACACACACACACACACACACACATCATTACTCTTTAAAGTATATGTGAACCCTCACCTTGTAAAACAACCCATTCAGTTTAAAACTGAACAGCAAAACCTTTGTGTATCTATACTGTAAATAAAAAGGTGGAGGTGGAGAAACAGCAGTGATCTTCCCACTGATTGGTTGGTTGTGGGGCACATGACAGAACAAGCCTGACCTCTGGATTATAAACAGACTGTTCTCCCAGCACAGCCAGAATACTGACCACACCAAGATGATTGTGCCCTTATGCCTAGCATGGTCAGTTTGAAATAGGAGAGCAGGGGGACTGGCAGGATCACCAGGCATTGTACACAAATACACAAAGAAAGATACAAAAGAACACATGATACTTTGTAACACAAGTACATAGTACCATAGACAGGTATTAGAAATTTGAAATGTTGGAGGTAACATTTTTTAAGCAGGTCACATAAAGCTTACAACTACTGGGGTTCTTAATTTCTGGAGAAGGCCTGAAGGGCAGTTGACCTTCACTGTCTCTACATACAAGATATTCAGATAGTTAGCGAAAGTAAGTAGCTCAGTAAATAGTAGCTAGTATACACAGATCAGCCATAAAATTATTACCACCCGTCGAGGCATGAACTCCACTAGACCTCTGCAGGTATGCTGTAATACCAAGCCATCAGTAGCAGTTCCTTAAAGTAATGCAAGTTGTGGGGTGGTCCTTCATGGATCAGACATGTTTTTCCAGCACATCCCACAGATGCTCAATGGATTGAGATTGTCAGAATTCAGAGGCCAAGTCAACACATCAAACTCATTGTTGTGTTACTCAAACCATGTTTCAGTTCTTCAGACCAGACCTTCTTCCGTTGCTCATGTGATCCAATTCTGATGCTCACCTGCCCATGGTAGGTTCTTATGGCTTTTGACACAGGTCAGCATGGGCACCCTATCCGGTCTACACCTATGCAGCCTCATACACAACAAACTGTGATGCTCTATGTGTCCTGACACTTTCCTATCAGAACTAGCATTAACTTTTTTAGTAATTGGCGCTACAGTAGCTCCTCTATTGGATCAGACTACAAAAGCCAGCCTTCTTTCCCCACGTGCTTCAATGAGCCTTGGTCGCCTAGGACCCAGTTTACCTTCTTTGGACCGCTTTTGTTAATTCCTGACCACGGCAGACTGGGAAAATCCCACAAGAGCTGTAGTTTTGGAGATGCTCTGATCCAGTTCTCTAGCCATTACAGTTTGGCCGTTGTCTAAGTCGCTCATTTCTTTACACTTGCCCATTTTTTCTGCTCTCTGGTTCAATAAATTTTTATTGCAGAAATAGTATTAAAAATATACAATGTCAAAAGGCAACTAGATTGCCCACGCAGGGGCTAGAACTGGCGCACAAGAGACACAAAGTACACGACATAAACAGAGGAAGGAAACCTCCAGTTTAAAAAACGGTCACAAAAATTCTGAGTGCAACATTAATTTTTTGGGGGGAAACCCCATTAAGTGCAGTAAATAACCAGGACAAATATGCAATAACCCTGCATTAAAATCCTCTTGGGCATCTTGTTAGCAATCAAAAGGGGCTAAGAGCCCCAGTAAGAGAAGAGGAAAACCTAGCGAGAGATAAGAAAAAGAGGGACAGAAGAAGAAGTGGGGTAGGGGGAAGAAAGAGGGAGAAGGGCACCGGTATCACCCCAGAAACCAGTCAGAGCCGATCCATATTAGCCAGAGGGAGTTCCGGGAAGGCATATGCCAGCCATGGCTCCCAAACTTTAAAAGGGCCTTGGCATGTGTGTCTGAGTATACTAGAGTTTTGTACACTGACCATCATGGTCGTCAAGCGGTTTTTCACTTTCTGAAAGAGGACTGCGGTTTTCTTCCATGCTTGAGCGATCGTCCATTTAGCCACTATAAACAAACAGATAGGTTGCCCATTTCTGCTGACAAGCAAACAAACCCGGGATAGGGCAATGCAATAGTGCAAATTTAGCCTCTTTATGGACATTCAAATGGAACAGAGAATACAGCAAATCAAACACTCGGGTCCAGAAACCCACCAAGCACGGACAGGCCCACCAAGTGTGTATGACATCCCCGAAAACAGCGATCACTAAAGGTCGGGTTGGCATATGCAATACGTGCTGGGACCCAATACCACCACAACAGCACCTTGTATGCCGCCTCTAAAATGGCAGTATTAAAGAACATTTAGCTACAGAAGAAGACCAGGCCCTGCCCCAGTCCGCTGGATCGAGCCCAGTACCTAAATCTCGTTCCCACTGGGACACAGAATGAGATGAGAGATGATTGGCTGTTCAAAGCTGCGTAAAGAGTGGAGTTAAGGCCTGGAGAACCAGAGGCATGTAGACAGAGGTGTTCAAAAGCAGTTGTCTGAAACGGGTATGAGGGGGTATGCCGGAGCATAGTTATCCAGTGTTGGATCCGAAGAAAACAAAAAAGATTTCTGCCTGGGGAGCGTTGTGGGATTCACAGAATGCAGACCACGTGTGGTCAATAGGTGGCGTACCTGGGTTAAGCCCCAAGAGGTCTACCACGCACACGCCTAATACGGAGGCACAAAATGGACGAGAAATGTGTCAAGAGGCGTAACAAGATTAGTCAAAATTTCTTCCGCTTTCAACACAGCAACATCAAAGACAACATGTTCACTAGCTTCCTAATCTATCCCACCCATTTTCAGATGCCACTGTAATGAGATAATCAATGTTGTTCACTTTACCTGTCAGTGGTCATAAAGTTATAGCTGATGGGTGTATATACAAAAGAACAGCATTTTTAGCCTGTTGGCATATGGAACTATAAAGAAGGTAATAAGGGAAATGCTCAAAACACAACAACAAAGGGGAAATTACAGCATATGTTTTGTAAAGCTTTTGTTGGTGTGTAACAATGTAGTGAACAAATGATAAGTATTTGGCACAAGATGTATTGTGCATTCTGTACTTTTGGCAACTGCAGACATCACAGAGTGTACGGTTAGTATTCCAGGAGAAGTCCAGTTTGAATTAATGTATTGTGATCCCAGAATACTTCTAAAAAAAAAACACATCCATATTATATGTTAGATATTGAATACATTACTTATTTTTACTGGTCCAAAAGGAGAACAGAAACAAAGGAATATACAGAATTTAGAATAATTTAGAAACTAATAAAAAGGAAACATGAAACAACACCTTAGCAAGCTACAGGTGAAGAACCCTAAAACTGATATGGTTCATTTAATGAACTGAGAATAAAACAAACAGATGGTCAAATACAGCCTGTGTTGTAAATAACTAGATTCTCCCCTCCCCCCATATTAAAAAAAAAAAAAAAAGGACAGTCTAAAATTGGCTAGCGAGACAGTACAACAGGTCTCCGCAACTACATACCTCAAAATTAAGAGTATTACTCCTCATTACAGGACAATGGAAGGCACGGGTGGGAAAATAAATGGCCCTATAATATAACTAGGCTGTATTGGTACTACACACCATCAAGGTGTACAATTAGTTGTTTGGGGCATAAATTTAATTTTTTTTTTATGGCTGTACTGAAATTACAGAATAAAACATGTATTTACCTTCTGTTCTAAGGAAGTTTTAGGCACCATTCACACTTGAGCAACTTGTCATGCGACTGTAGACATCAAAATTGCATGACCAGTCGTTCCTCATATTTTCCGTTGATAACCATTCATACATGTATAAACTTGAAGTCACAGCAACTTCAACGTAATTTCACTACTTTGGTGTGACTTTCATGAAACTTGAGGGCCATAGACTTCAATGTTAACCCTCAAAAGTTGCAAGAAAGTCATATTTTTGTCTATTATCATTGATCAAAGCCAAAGGGGCCACTAGTTCTTGTGATCCCAATGTAATTCCCTTAATTTGCTGGAATTTCCTCTCACTTCCTGTTTGGCTATGGAACAGCATATTAAGGGAATTCTCTGCAATGGGACAGATGGGAAAAAAAAACACACACACACACACACACACACACACACACACACACACACACTTCCCTGCACTATCAAAAAAGGTGCCAAGTGGTAAGCAAACCAACGTTCTTAGTTCCTGTTTGTCAGTTTCATCAGTTTTATTTTTCCTGCTGCAACTGCAATATTTTATCCTTTTAATAAATAAATTCAAATTACTACACTGAGATTCTTCTTTACATTTCCAAGGGGATGAACCGTGCCCAGGACTGGTTCAGAGTGCAAGTGTGAGCACACCCTTTGTTGACCTCTAATCCACCAAGCTTAAGAAACAGGGGGGGAGGAGGACAGAAAATTCCTAAGGCCGCGTACACATGGGCGGATTGTCTGCCCAACTAAGTTCGTTAGACAATCCGACAGACAGTCCGTTCAAAATTTGAATGAAGGGACTTGACCACACACGATGAGCAGACAGTCCGCTGAAAGCGTGCGCGATGACGTGAACGGCACGTACGTCGGGACTAGAAAAACGACGTCCTATACACTGCAATGCAACCTTCGGCCGTGTAAATCCTTTCTGAGCATGCGCCATACTTAGTCCGTCCAACTTGCCTACACACGAGCGGACTGTCCGCTGAAACCAAGTTTGAACGGACAAAATTACGGAAATTCCGTAAGACTTTGTTCGTCAGACAGTCCGCTGAAAAAGTCAGCTGAAGCCCACACACGAGCAGATTGTCCGCTGAAACACGATTCAGCGGACTAAGTTGGACAGACAATCCGCCCGTGTGTACGCGGCCTAACTCTTCACACTCATCCACCAAGAGGACGACATTTTCTTAACACAATTCATGAACCAAAGTCCATATACTCCACAGAAATTAATGCATCTGCCCAGGTCTATAAAAAGGTCACACTGCTCATCTAAAAATGCCTCCAATATCCATAGGGTCAAAGTGAATTTCAGCATTTCCAAAAATGAAATGAATCCAGATCATCCCAGGTACAAAAGGTACCATTTTAAAATCCTAATCATCAGTTACTGAAAACGTTAGGGTAATAAATCAATAGAGTCACAGACTACCAACTAAACAGAAAAGGAAAATTAACTCCCCATGCTTCACCATATATATCCCTTGTATATGCTACCATCCCTATATGTGCATTTATTTCAAAGTTTTATAGTTAGTAAGGTTGAATAAAGACACCAGTCCATCCAGTTAAACCTGAACACTCAAATTGGTCCCTACCCTCAAGGAGCCCACAATCTAAGGTCCCCATTCATATACCAAGGCCAATTTTAGACAGAAGCCAATTAACCTACCTGCATGTCTTTGGAGTGTGGGAGGAAACCCACGCAGGCACAGGGAGAACATGCAAACTCCAGGCAGGTAGTGTCGTGGTTGGGATTCGAACCAGCGACCCTTTTTACTGCTAACCACTACACCACTGTGCCGCCCACACTAAAGAAATGATCTGCATGGCTCTGTCCCAAAATTAGGAATAATATTTGTATTTTTGAGAAATTACCCCTTCTGTTTTTTTGAGGCTTTCACGGCTAAAACTGCCTAGTAATGCCGTGATCCAATTTTTAATTCCTCCAGTACATTGCCCCACTGGCTTGGAGAAGTAATGGAATGCTACCCAAATGCCGGCCACCTGTTGATCTGAAGGATAAGCTATGGTAAGATAAAATGGTTTTGCCTTCAACTATACTTGAAGAATTTTGGCAGATGGTAAGATTTGGAAAAGGCGCATTTCAATTTCATTCTCAAATACAAAGCTGCAAGGTCCCACAGGGAAGACCTATTAAAAAGCCGGCCATTCTGCAGCAAGGCATTAGGTTACATCATCAGCTGCTTCTACCGGCCTGCAGAATAGGAGCAAATTTCCTTCCTTAGCAGTGAGATGCTGAGGGGGAGCAGCAAGTACAGAGAACATTTAATCTGCCTCTAGGAGGAGACGATTGTCAAATAGAAGGGTTTAGCAGTAGTCAGAAATGCAATTACATAACAGGCACAGTACACTGTAATGTTCTTCTTAAATAAAGATACATCACTTGAAACTGCAACATTTCATTAATTTATTAGAATGTTGTAAGAAACACTTTGTAGTTCAATGCTTCATCATAATGGTCAACCTTTCTAAAGGCTATGCATTTTATCTTTCCAACTTACAGCTCATAAATCTTTCATGATGCTCACAAATGGAGATCGATAATACACATTTTCTTTGCTTTGCAGTTAAATAACATGAAATACTGCTTTTTATTTAATGATCTACATATACTAATAGAAGATGACTAATAAAAAACCCCTACACAGCACATCCTACATTTTGGGTAGTAACCCTAATAAAAATTATTTTTGTTGCCTGATCTAGCAGAGAAGAGACCAATTGTTAAATATGTAAATGACTAGAAGGTCTGGTTCAGTTTGCCTCAGGTTTTACATCAACATGTACAGAATTTGACCCAGCGTTTAGTCAAAAATCTTGAACCCAACTGAGGCTACCGACTTTGCTAAGGGGAGACTTGAGGCACTAGTGATTAACTTTGTGCTTTCCAGTTGTCGACGGTCAACCCTTTAGGTGTATGCAAACCCAAAATCTATTTTTCATACATTTGGCATCATATATGCACACTGCTGAGTGTGCAAGTCCTGATGGTAAGGCTCCTTCCACACTGGGCAAGTTCTGTGGCAGTCTGCTGCTGCATAAAGTAAATAAATGGATTCTGTCAGCGCAAAAAAAAAAAACAAAAAAACAAAAAATAAAAAATAAAAAAAATAAAACCACAATACTCGTAACATAAGCAGCCAGACACTTAAGGTCAATATATAAAAATTCTTAAAGAGACTTTAAAAATACAAAGCAGTGTTAGGGCCGGTTCACACTGCAGGCGAGGCGAGGCGAGGCGACTCCGACTTGCCTCGCCACGACCTGCAGCGGCCTCGGCGGCGACTTGCAAATGACTTCTGTATAGAAGTCAATGCAAGTCGCCCCGAGGTCGCCCAAAAGTAGTACAGGAACCTTTTTTCTGAGTCGGAGCGACTCGAGTCGCTCCTCTCAGAACGGTTCCATTGTACAGAACGGGGGCGACTTGCGAGAGCGAGGCGAGTCGTGTCGCCTCGCATCGCCCGCTGTGTGAACCGGCTCTTAGGCCGCGTACACACGCGCGGACTGTTCGCCCAACCTTGTCCGCTGAACAGTGTTTGGGCGGACAGTCCGCTCGTGTGTGGGGCTTCAGCGGACAGTTTCAGCGGACAGTTGGCCGAACAAGGTCTTACGGAAATTCCGAAAAACTGTCCGCTGAAACAAGGTTTCAGCGGACTGTTCGCTCGTGTGTAGGCTTGTTCGGCCAACTAAGTCTCGCGCATGCTCAGAAAGGATTTCCACGTCGGAAGGTTGCATTGCAGTGTATAGGACGTCGTATTTTTCGTCCCGTCGTACGTGCCGTTCACGTCATCGCGCACGGTTTCAGCAAACTGTTCGTCCGTCGTGTGTGGCCATGTCCGTCCATGCTAAGTTTGAGCGGACTGTTCGCTCAAACTGTTGGACGGACAAAGTTGGGCCAACAGTCCGCGCGTGTGTACGCGGCCTTAAAAAATAAACATAAAATTCTAAAAATACATGGTTTAAGGCTGTCTGACTTTTATTCCCATATAGGCAGTGCCGGGAGACACTATGAGAAGGCAAAAATTGTCATTGTTTTTATATAGCACAGGCACTGAGACACAGTATTATATAACAGAAGGTAGAAATATAACATAGTTATGATTGCAACAGGAGGGGAGGGCTGAGGAGTGGATGGAGCTGACAAGCAGGGAGCGGAGGGGGGAGAACAGAGAGGAGAGCTGCAGGTGACAAACTGACCACGGTGTCAGGGCTCAGCGGCCATGATAAACCGTGGTCAGTTGACGGGGGGGCGGCGTAGCCAGGCAGGATCAGCCAGTTTTTTTTTTTAGGTGATACAGGAGGCCAAATTACACAGCACAAGCACTGTGCTGTGCATGCTTTAAGGGAACAGGATCAATTTATTTTTATTTTTAGGGTAACACTTTAAAGTATAATTAAAAGGCACATTTTTTAGTTTTAGAGAAGAGAGTGGAGAGGGATTAGAGCACCTGTCAGTTTTTATTGCTGTCTGCGCCCCCATTAGGGAGATTGACCCTCTCTATTTGTCTTGTTTACCATTATCATGATCATCCTCGCTGAAAAGTAAAGTAAAGAATATCCAAAATTTTGGGTTATCCTCAAAAAAGTAATAGAGGGGGAATCCTCCAATGGGGGCACTCTATTTCTAGTATAGTCAGGTTGGTTACTGATAAAATCCCAACACGTTTAAAAACATTTGCACCCTGTTGCTTTAAGCAGAATCCCTTATTATAGTAATGCTATCTACAGTACAAATACTAGAATATACATTGCCAGGAATCTAGGAGCCAGCTAAAAAATGTTAGAAGACAGTTTTTTTGTTTTTTTAACTAACCGCTTAAAGCGGGAGTCCGCCGTTTTTTTTTTGTTTTTGTTTTTTTAAAGCCAGCAGCTACAAATACTGCAGCTGCTGACTTTTAAAATAGTGACACTTACCCGCCCAGCGCGCCCGCGATGTCGGCACCCGAAGCCGATCTCTCGATCGTCTCTCGGGTGCTGCCGCCGCCATCTTGGGTATGGTAATCAGGAAGTGGAGCCTTTCAGCTTCATTTCCCGGTTCCCTACTGCTACTGCACAAGTCGTGCTGCGCAATAAGGATGGTCCCCGCTGTCTCTGGGATCCGTGCGTTTCCCAGCAGGCAGCGGGGGACTTTCGGAAAGGGGCGTAGATTCTGCGGAAAGGGGCGTACCTTCTGCAGAATCTACGCCGGAAGTGGGTGCAGGTACCCTCCCCCCTGAAAGGTGCCAATTGTGGCGCCGGAGGGGGGGGGGGGGAGGATTCCAATGAGCGGAAGGTCCACTTTAGGGTGGACCTCCGCTTTAAGAACCACCCCATGTACATTTACTGCAGCAGGGTGGCCTTTTAGCTCAAAAATCACATACCTGTACGTTAGAGCTGCACAATTCTGAGCAAAATGAGAATCGAAATTTTTTTTTTGCATAGAATAAAAAGGATCACGATTCTCTCACAACGTAAAATCGTTCACATAAAAAAAAAAAAGGGGCTAAATTTACTGTTTTTTATTTTTATTTTAATTCATTAAAGTAATAAAAAAAATAAAAAAATAGCATTTGAAAGACCGCTGTACAAATACAGTGTGACATAAAATATTGTGACAACCACCATTTTATTCTCTAATTATATATATATAAAATATTTGGGGGTTCCAAGTAATTTTCTAGCAACAAAAAATGATTTTAATGTGAAACCAACAAATGTCAGAAAAAGGTTTAGTGTTTAAGTGGTTAAACTTTTTTCACTTGCACACAAATTCTATTGCATTGACAAATTGTTACAATGTTTATACTTATGTTGAACTGATAAAGAATGTTTTGAATGCGTTTTTTTTTTGTTTTTGTTTTGATTTGGTTTTGTTTTGTTGAATGTTTTGGGCAGACTGCCCAGTTTTTCTCTTCCTTTTTTGCTTCAGAAGAGCAGAGAGAATTCTTTGCATAGAAAGAATTGTGAAACACTTTAGTCAAGATCACAATAACGTTTCTTGACGATTAATTGTGCAGCTCTACTGTACGTAATCTGTATCGACTGAGGCATGTGCCGCCGGAGCCCCATTCCAGCTGTAATTGGACCCAGCGGGAGGCAAACAGGAACCCAACTATCCTTTGTAGAGAGGCAGAACGGTGGTCTGCCTATGTAAACAAGGCAGACCATGGTTCTGCCAGAAAGGCAAATGGAGATCCTATGTTTCTGCCAAGCAGAAACATGGATTTCTGTTTTCCTTTAGTCAAAGCACTCCTACAGTTAGAAAGGTCACATAGGGAACACATTTAACCCCTTCCCTGCCATGTGTCATTTATACAGCGGCAGCGTTTTTTTTTTTTTTTTAGCACTGATCACTGTATTGGCGTCACTGGTCCCCAAAAAAAGGGTCACTTTTGTCTGCCGCAATCCTGCTAAAAATTGCTGATCACCATTACTAGTAAAAAATATATATAAAAAAATAAAGTCCCTAAATCTATCCCATAGTTTGTAGACGCTATAACATTTGCGCAAACCAATCAATATACGCTTATTGGGACTTTTTGTTTTTTAACCAAAAAATATGTAGCAGATTACATATTGGCCTAAATTTATGAAGTAATTTGATTTTTTTATTGGATATGTTTTATAGCAGAAAGTAAAAAATTCTTTTTTTTTTTGCGCTATATATATATATATATATATATAAATATATATATATATATATATATATATATATATATATATATAAAAAAAAGGAAGCAGAGGTGATCAAATACCATCAAAAGAAAGCTATATTTGTGGGGCAAAAAAATAGACATAAAATTTATTTGGGTACAGTGTCGCAACGACCGCACAATTGGTAGTTAAAGCGGACGTGTGTCCACTCTCCTCCGACCCCTCTACGCGGCAGCACCTGCTATGCCAGTGCCGAGCCCACCAATGGGCAAGTGGAGCCCGGAATACATAGTGTGTGTGGGGGGGGGGGGGGAGTTGACGAACCCTGTACAGTGCCAACTTACTGCTCCAGAAAGGAAAAGACAGCCCACAGATGTACCCATACAATATGGCACACAAGTAATAAAAGGCAACTGTAGACTGTAGAGGGGTCACCCTTTCTAAAACTTGCTTTTTCAGGAGAAAGGCGTTTGAAAAACAAGTAGATAATCTCAAAGATAGAAGTCACTGCCAAAGGAGGTAGGGGGAACGAGGAGAAGGGTATCCCGAGAACGAAGAACCAGTTTCATTGCTCAAATCACCTATTAAATGCAAGAGAACCAGTCAGAAAATAGCATATATCCCAATGTTATCTTTACTTGATTCATCCTGGTAAATGCAAAAAGGCCTGGTCAGCCTCCAAACAATGAGCAGTGTTGTTTCCCACCATTTTTAGGGGTTACTATAATAAGGGGTTCTGCTTACAGAAACAATGTGAAAATGTATTTAAAGGGCATTGTTCCAAGCAGGAAGCTACTTCTGATGGGATGGAAGTCAGCATTGCCACTTACTAGCACCTCCTGGATAACACATATGGGAAACACCCCAATTATGGAAAAGTACATTTATCAACATAGGGGATGCCGAGCAGGTTTGAACGTATATGGGCAAGATGGCTGGATACACCTGGTCCGAGTCCCAATGAGCTTGTGATGTCCCAACTGCTGCCATGTCCCTAAAAGGGAGGATGTGTCAGGGATGTAATATGGATAAATCATGAATGCTATGGGCCATGTTACCGGAGGAATGGAAGGGATATGTCAGAGACCTTGTGATTTGTGGCAGTGACATGATACTGTATGAGTTGATGATCGAGGATCGTTAATGTGTACATGCACATTGGATGATGTTGTAACCTGACAAGTTCAATAAAATATTTTTCTGATAAATTTTTTTTTTTTTATTTAAACTTGTTAAAAATACATACTTTTTTGAAAATTTATTTTTATTTAAGATGATTTGTACAATTACAGAACATAGCCTTTGGGCATTCCCTGGCTAACAAATACAATACATAACTGCTAAATAATACAAATTATCAAACACAAAGAACAATACATTCCATACACTGCACTCGGCCAGTCTAATAATTTTAAGGAGTAAAACCGTATATATCTTAGGCTAAACCATATCAGGGGTGAAAGATTCTATGGACTCCTGATCATCAGCTGTATAGTCCGAGTCTGTCCACAAGTGCCAGACCTTCTCAAATTTTTTAGGGCAACTCCAAGACAAATAGGTAACTTTGTATAGGGGTACAACCCTATTGATTAGACGTTTCCAGAAGGACAAAGTAGGGACCATGCCTGATTTCCACTTGAGCACCATTGTCTTCCTGGCATAAAATAATAAGACACCCAATTAAGTATGCATAGCCCTATTAACGGCCAAAGAGTCAACTAACCACAGGAGACAAATTACAACCTTTACAGGGGCGTGCATAATAGAGTATATATGAACTGGATCACATCCCACCAATAACTACTATTCTGAGGGTACTCCCAAAAGATACGGGCAAATCCCACAGGGTCATTAGAACACCTCCAACAGCAAGAAGAGGAACTAGGGTAGATACAATGTAATCTTTGCGGTGTAAAATAAATTCTGTGCACCACTTTAAATTGTATCAATCAGTCTTTAGTCAATATTAATGCTTGGAATGGGCTGTCCCAGAGATCCTCCCAGTCTTCATTAGCCAATTCCTGCTCTTCTGAGCACCACAGAGTGAACAGGGCATCTAGACCCTCATAAAAATGAGGGCAGTAGTGACTTGAAGATCACCGATAGTGTTTTTTTGAGACTGTCATCCCGAAGAAGAACCTCCAAATCATCCTGCTCCAATCGAAATGGAGAGGATTCAAATTGGGATGCATATATGTGTCGCAGGTGCAGGAATCGGAAAAAGAACACATTAGGCAGTGTAAATTTGAAGCATAGTTGAATAGATTATATTTTAAACCAGAGTTTAGTGTCTTTAAAGTACAAAATGTAAGATATATTTTGATGCCAAATAGGGAAATGTTTTACTTGATACATATTTAATAGAAAATACAGTTTCAGCATCTTTGTCAGGAATGAGGAACAGATTACGTTCTCACGGTTCCTTGCAAACTGAGAAATGAATTTTTTATGTTCTTATGCCCTACTTTGAATGGTGAGAAACCAATCTATAGTTTTTATTTTGAAGAGGACGGCCGACTTTTTAAAAGAAAAAACAGAAAACGTTATTAAAGCGTGTCAACGTTTAAAAGAAAGGTTTCTATAATATTTAGATAGAGGCAGCCTTATTTAGTCACATATGTGAATGGTTCCTGTGCTACATACAATGCTCCTGAAAGATCCACTGCCATGTATTTTCAGATGCACCATTTTGGGTTTTATAATCCCCCATTAATTGAGTTAAATGAGGGGGGGGGGGGGGGTGTCACCACATCACACATACAGCTTTTAAGACTTTCACATTCATAATGCAACATGCTCATGCTGCCCTCGTTGAAAACCACACCAAAATATATAACCGTTTAAAGTGGAACTTCACTCTCTTAACGTTGACTATCATATTTACTTGTTTTAAAAGGGTGTTCGCGTTTCTTTACTCACTTCCTAGTTTTCTCTAGGTCATACATCCCAGGAGCTTCAGGAGGGGTGGGAATGTTTTCTAAGCTAAGCACACCTTCCTGATGCCTGAGCTAAGGGCAGATGGATTTGAGGAAGTAAATGCTTCACGGATCATCTGCCCTTAGTCAAGATGGCCATAGCCCGAAACGATAGGGGGCAGTTTTCTCAGCAAAATAAAGAATTAATCTATGGATGTATGGGGGGGGGGGGGGGTGTTGCTTTGAATATTTGGTGCTGAGATACTGTGTAGTTCTGCTTTACGCAAAACAAGAGCTCAATGGATAGTGCATGTCGATCACCCTTTACATCAATAAAATATGAATAAAAACGCACATGCAAAGTAGTGACTTGGCCAAAGTAGATCACCAGGCTCAACAACTCCCACCAGGTATCAGTTCAAAATTTCACGGCAGGATTGCAGCTCACCATACACGTTTCAAACGGATTGTACAATCTCCTTTAGATCCATCAACAACTACGTAGTACAAGGTCCTCCCTGATTTGACAAAAGATTGGAATTTTACAATTTGGTAAATCTAAAGCCAATTGTACAGTGAGGGAAAAAAGTATTTGATCTCTTGCTGATTTTGTACCACTTGCCCACTGACAAAGAAATGATCAGTCTAGAATTTAATGGTAGGTTTATTTTACCAGTGAAAGACAGAACAACAAAAATATTCAGAAAAACATTAAAAAAAAAAAAAAAAAAAAAAGTTATAAATGAAAATAAATTTGTTTGCATTTTAATGAGTAAAATAAGTATTTGATCCCCCTATCAATCAGCAGGATTTCTGGATCCCAGTTGTCTTCTATAAAAAAGGAACAAGGCGAGATTAGGAACACTCTTAAAAGGGAGTGTTCCTAATCTAAGCGTGTTAGCTGTATAAAAAGACTTTAAAAATATATATATATATACAAAAAAAAACAAAAAAAAAAAAAAACAAACAAACACATAAAAAAAACCTTGTACACAGAAGCAATCAGATTCCAATCTCTCCACCATGACTAAGACCAGGGACAAGATTGTAGACCTACATAAGGCTGGAATAGGCTACAAGACCATCGCCAAGCAGCTTGGTGAGAGGGTGACAGCAGTTAGTGCAATTATTCGCAAATGGAACAAAACAAAATAACTCTCAATCTCCCTTGGTCTGGGGCTCCACGCAAGATCTCACCTTGTGGAGTTTCAATCATGAGAACGGTGAAGAATCAGCCCAGAACTGCATGGCAGAATCTGGCCAATGATCTCAAGGCAGCTGGGACCTGCAGCGTCCGCAAGGTCCCCCTGTTTAAGAAAGCACATGTACAGGCCCATCTGAAGTTTGCTAATGAACATCTGAATGAGTTAAAGGAGAACTAGGTGAAAGTGCTGTGGTCAGATGAGACCAAAAATCGAGCTCTTTGGCATCAACTCAACTCGCCATGTTTGGAGGAGGAGGAATGCTGCCCATGACTACAAGAACACCATCCCCACCATCAAAAATGGAGGCGGAAACATTATGCTTTGGGGGTGTTTTTCTGCTAAGGGGACAGGACAACTTCACCGCGTTAAAGGGACAATGGACAGGGCCATGCACCATCAAATCTTGGGTAGGAACCTCCTTCCCTCAGCCAGGGCATTGAAAATGGGTCATGGATGGGTATTCCAGCATGACAATGACCCAACACACACAGTCAAGGCAACAAAGGAGTGGCTCAAGAAGAAGCACATTTAAAAAAGGTACTGGAGTGGCCTAGCCAGTCTCCAGACCTTAATCCCATAGAAAATATGTGGAGGGAACTAAAAGGTTCCAGTTACTAAATGTCAGCCTCGAAACCTTAATGACTATGTTATACTCCACTACCTCCACTGTGCAGCTCGTTTTGCAGAGTGGCCCTGAACCTGGTCTTCTAGGGTCCCTTGGGGCCGTCTCGGCTCCTCCCCGCAAGAACTAAGCACCTTCAAGTGAGCTCTCTCGCGTGGTGGTTAGTTCTTGCTCCTGTGTTACAGCCGGCAGCTATAGTTGCTCACTGTGTCACTCGACCCCACCCCCCGACATGCCGCTTCATTGGATGTGATTGACATTGTGTTGTCGGATGTTTTTTCACCTTATTGCATAGGATGCATTAAGGTGAAAAAAACGCAAACCTTTACAACCCCTTTAAAGTGGCTGTAAACCCTTACAAACCACTTTGACCTACAGGTAAGCCTAGATCAAGGCTTACCTGTAAGTCCAAGAAATATCTCCTAAAAACCTACACGGTTTAGGAGATATTTACTAAAAGACAGTGACAGCTGTCTACGGCGCATGCGGCGTAGACAGCGGCACGCAGGCGCACTATCGCTGTTAGCAGCGGCTCCTGTGCGCATGCGCGGGAGTGACATCGCTGCTCCGGCGCTGTGAGTGGCCGGAGCAGCGATACCCAGAAGAAGATGGACGCTCCGGACTACAGGGGACAGCGGTGACATCTCTGGCTCCTGTGTCAGGTAAGTGACACATAATGGGCCACTATGCGATGCATAATAACCTATTATGCTTTACCTTTGCAGGGAGACAAAGAGGAAGTAAACCCATACCTTCTCTTTAAGTTCCACAGTGAGTATAACAAACATGCTATGCTGTATGTGCACACCGATTTTACTGTTGTGGGTTTAGTAACACTTTAAAAATTATGGAATTAGAAGCTGAACTACAGCTATTAGCTTTGAAAGTTTGATGAATTAAAAAAAAAATAATTATATATATATATATATATATATATATATATATATATAATTTACCACATATTGGGAAAGCAACCACAGAACAACAAACTTCCCATCCCCTCATGGCTAACACAAGTAAATAAACAAAACAAAGGGAAGTTTGGGAATATGAAATACAACAAAACAATCAAAGATAGTCACCAGTTCTCTGCTCTGGACTGAGTGGCATCAGCAGGCTTTAACCCACGGTTGGCTGAAAATGGGTCACAGAAATACAGAACTCTCATAGGAGAGGTGTAGCCAAAAATCGATTTGTCTACACTTCTCCTTTAAACACAAAAACAGAATTTCCAAATGTCAGAGGAGTAAATAACTTCCACATTCCAGCCAATGATCCACTCATTTCAAAGAAAGCTGGACACTAGTTGGGCTGTTATAGCAGCTTTCCCACACATCTACTTTTGTACTTACAAAAGTATCACTGAATGTAGACAATACATGGTGTCAGAACACAATAGCTCAGTGGAGAGATTGCTGTACTAACATCCAATAGTTAGTACACATAACTTCTCACTTTTCCCCCCCCCCATTCAGCCCGCAGGGTTGAATGGAAAAAAAATTAAAAATAAACCACACACACACCACATTATAGTGTGTACTTGGCATACCCATTTTGGATCGAGGCAAGTACACACTATAGAAAGAGATTTTGTTAATTTTACAAAATTAAAAAAAACCCCAGGCAGGATTTTGATACAGTAGAAAGATAACTACATCTCTTCTGCATTAGGCCGCCTTCACATCTGAATGTGTTGTAGCGCAAAGATCAAAGATGCTCAACAAGCCCATTCATTTCAATGGCCCCTGTACACATCTGAGCATGAATAGAGCCCAATAAAATCAATGGGATTTTACTTGTTGAGTGTCTTCGAGTTAGAAAACGCTCAGGTGTGAATGCAGCTTTGAAGTTTCTTACCTGGCTAACCCAATAACAGAAAGATCATGCAATCTCCATGCAGACAGTGTCCCAGTTGGGATTCAAACAGGAGACCTCAGTACTAAAAAGGCAGAGATGATCATCAATGTAAAGAGTGCAGTACTGTTTAAATTTGCAAGCCATACCTGTTCTCTCACAGGGAAGAAGAGAATAGAGCAGGGGTAGACAACCTCAACCATATGCCGCCCACCCGCTGTCAAATGACGGAGGGATGGTGCAGCTCTCGTGGGTGGACGTCATATGATTTGATCATGTCCAATCACAGCTGGTCACATGTAAAAACGGATATGGCGGTAATCGGTGCTCATAGCCTCACACTGACAGTGTGTGTGGCGAGGAGAGCCGATCAGCGGCATCTCCTCGCAGGGGACAGTAAGAGATGAAATCAGGGCACTCATTACATCAGAGCACCAGAAATGGCAGCAATCAGTGCCCACCAGTGCCAGCAATCAGTGCCGGATTTCAGTGCCGCCCATCAATGGCCATCAGTTACGGATATCAGTGACTCTTAATCAGTGCCACCTAATCCGTGCCCATAAGTACTGCCTTAACAGTGCCCATCAGTGCCATCTCATCAGGGCACATCAGTGAAGGAAAAAAATGACTTTCTTACAAAATTTTCTGACAAACTAAGAAAACATTTTTTTTTCACTTTTTTTGGTAAAAAATAAAAATCCCAGCAGTGATTATATACCACCAAAATAAAACTATTTGTGTGAAGAAAATAACACATTTCATATGGTTACAGTGTAGCATGACCGCGCAATTATTCAAAATGCGACAGCACTGAAAGCTGAAAAATACCTTAGGCAGGAAGGAGGTGAAAGTACCCTATAGGCAAGTGGTTAAAGAGGTGGATATCTACCTGAGCAACATGGTAGTAGTGTGCACAGAGCAGTGCACTGACTGGAAACAAACATTGACTTCTTGTTTCAAGCAAAAGGAAGTGAGATGGGAAAGGAGAAGTCTGGGAGCTCCCAAAGGACGCAGAACAACACACTAAAAAGGGAGGATTTAATGAAAATTACATTACAGGGCAATTAAAGGTTAAGTTCACATTTCGTAACATGTTACACCCACATTCTGTGAAGCTCCATGGTAGTTTATTCATGCTTCCTTTGTATTTGCTTACCTGTATGGGCTGTACAAGCACACAGATCTACTGGAATCCCGCATGGCATAATGTATAATAATAATACTTTTTTTACCTATTTTCTTTCCCAAAAAGTGAACTTAAGTAACAGAGGTTTATAGATTTTTTTTTTTTTAAATAAGGTGTGTAATGCTAGTAAATATGCTAATCATGCTTACAGACCAACAGAAGGGCTGGATAGCAGGAGGATGGCACACAAGTCCTGGATGTAGAGAAGCACAGGAAGGACAGACGCACAGGGAGGGAGGAGGGCACACTGCAGGTGGCAGGAAGAGAAGTTGGTGCTTGTCAGTCAATTTAATGTAGAGGTTCAGCCTAAAACGAACTAACTCTAAATCTCCTGGCAGGCGCATTCTAAGACTAATCTAACCCTGTAAAGCAAAAACCACTATACATTACTTTTCTGCAGCTGATCCGGCCTCCAGCGGCGGATGCTGTGTGGAAGAGACAAGCGGCAACTGCTGGAAAATGCCAGGGAAGTGACGTCACCCATAGAGTTTCTATGGGGCTTCTGTTGTCAGTTGCCGCTACTGCACCTGCCTGCACAGAGAAGTCGCAGCTGACAGCTCAGTGTGGGACCAGACCAGAGCAGTTGCAAAAAAAAGGTATGTATAGAATTTTTTGCTTTACAGGGATAGATAGCTTGGTCTTAGAATGTGTCTGCCAATAAATTCGGAGTTTGTTTCATGCTGAACTTCTACTTAAAATTTACAGAAGTCAACCAGTTTGCTGTTTTGCATGGACACGGCTCAGAAGCTCTTCTCCTGTCCTGTATATTGAGTGCGATTCTCAGTATCTACTCTTATTGTGGATGCTGCACAGTGGAACTTCTCTTCTCCTGTATGCTGGGTACAATTCTCAGTATGTATAGACTCTGCACAGTAGGACTTTTGTGGATGATCCTCTGGCAGTTAAGAGACAGGCTAGATCAGTAGTGATCAACTTACCCGATATGGGGTTCTTAATTGTGGCCCCTGACATCACAAAAATAACACACATAAATGTCATTTGATCTAAAGCTACAGAAAGCTGTCAGACTGCAAACATGTAACAGGAGATGGTCATAGACTATGAAAATGCTATGGGAGTTGTTGGGAGACTGGAGAGAGATTAGAGACTACTGGAGATCACCAATTACAACCCCTCTACCAATCAACGTTTCCACATTTGGCTTTCCTACAGCCTTTTTAAAAAGGACACATTTGATATTTCTCATAGCAATATTCAAAAAGGATTAGAGGAAACATTTTAAAAAAGATGGACAGCCCGGAAAAAGTAAGATAGTACGAAAGAATAAAACCAAAAGTATTCAACCCCTTGCTGCCGACAGTACACACGTGGCCTCACTGAAGTGAGTCCGCATATAGGTGTACATACATGCTCTCAGTAGAGACTGGGCTTGTAACGAGAGCCCTGGGACTCGTACCAACATGTGAGAGAACCACCACTCCAGGTAAGTCCACAAATCCAAGAAAACAGCCCCTCCAGGAATGGAGAAATCCAGGTGCAGGCACAGCATATACTTGTTGCAAATAATTGAAGAACTCTGGACGGCCGCACGCCAAGATAAATTCAAATGCCTTTTATTCGTGAAGCAGAATCACACAAAAGTGGGTCACAGCAAAGCACAATATTTAACGCGTTTCACACTACCAAGAGTGCTTACTCATAGCTCGTACTAACAGTCAGGAACCAGGAGGCCCATTTCATGAGTGCCTGTTCATAGTCATAGCCTCTGGTTAATTATTACAGTGATCAGTCATTATACCGCCCACCCCTTTGTGCATTTTCTTCTGTGAATGGAGAGGATACACATGGACAGGATACCTCATATAGTACATTCTATACATTTTCTCCTAGCAAGGAGAGAAAGATACAAAGAAAAGTTTGTGGGGAAAAAATAAAATGGGGTTTGATCTAGGTCAGGGTTAGGCATTCTTAGAAAGATGGAGATCTACTTGAACAACACTGATGAAGTCAAAGATCACCGGGCACAGTGTCCTGTTAGCAGGGTGGATTTGATTTAAATCACGATTTAAAATTGACTTGGATTTAAATCACTAGTAAAAAGGCTTGATTTAAATCCAAATTTTTAAAGCAGAGGTTCACACAAAAATGGAACCTCCACTTTTCGGAACCCTCCCCTCCTCCGGTGTCACATTTGGCACCTTTCGGGTTGGGGTGCAGATAACTGTATAATATAGGTATTTGCACCCACTTTCGGGAATAGACTCGGGAGTCACCCCCCCCCCCCTGTCTCCTGGGAAACACACAGGTCCCAGGAGATAGCGGGACCAGTTAGGACACGCAGTGCGACTCGAGCATGCGCAGTAGGGAACCGGGAAGTGAAGCCGCAAGGTTTCACTTCCCAATTCCCTCATGAAGGATGGTGCTGGCAGCTGCCAAGAGATTGATCCTCTTCCGACATCGCTGGACCCTGGGACAGGTAAGTGCACATTTATTAAGACCCCTTTAACACCAAGGGCGTCTTGCAGGTGCTATAGCGTTAAAAATAGCGCCTGCAATCCGCCCTCAAACAGCTGCTCCAATGTCTCCAGTGTGAAAGTCCGAGGGTTTTCACATTGGAGCGTTGCGCTAGCAGGGCGTCAGGAAAAGTCCTGCCAGCAGCTTCTTTGGAGCGGTGAAGGAGCGTTGTGTTTACCGCTCCTCCACTGCTGCTCCCCATTGAAATCAATGGGGCAGCGTGGCTATAGCGCCAGCAAAGCGACGATATTTTGGCGCATTACAGATGGCTTTACCCCTTTCTTAGCAACTAGCAGGGGTTATAAGCTCCCCGCTGGCGGCAAAAATGCACCACAAATCCGATGGTAAAATGCTGCTAAAAATAGCGGCGTTTTACCGCTGATGCCTCCACGGCTCAGTGTGAAAGCTGTCTAAAAATCAGCAGCCGATTCTCCAAGTTTACCAACGGAGACCGGTTGTGGCCGATAGTCATTAGCCGGCCCCCCGTAAATGTATTTCTGCTGCTGTTCTTTGCTCGCATTTAACTCATGATGTTTACTGTTTTCTTGTTCCATCTTGAAATATACTAATAAAAATATTTTCAACACTAAAAATCAGCAGCTGCAGTATTTGTAGCTGCTGGCTTTTATTTTATTTATTTTGTTTTTTTAAGTGGACCTCCTCTTTTAAGAGCAACGGTCATCTCAGTCCCGCAGCGGCTCCTCCGACCCGCTGTTGACTCACCGACAGTCCCATTCACTTTAATGGAATGGCTGGTGATACGGCAGTGACACAACAAGGTGAGGGACGTGGCGGTTGCAGGTGAATGGATGCCCACTAACAGGCGCTGCCATGATGGATCTGAAATGACAGGTGATCTTTAAAATGTAAGGACACATTCTTGCTGGTAGTTAGAATCTTCAATATTTGCAAACAAAATAAAGTTTTCCTATTTAGAATAATAAGCTGTCCGGTTAGTAAAACAGTGATATCAGAACCGTTTCAATCATACAGTTAGTTTGTAGTGTACATAGATTTGCAAAAACATGGGATAAAGGAATATTCCTGAACTCTGGTTTATTTCATGGTTACTGTAAAATTGTGTGAATGCATCAATGCAGTGCATGCTAATGTTATCCTCAGTTTGCAGAGCTTGGATTCACCAAAAATGTAAATATTGCAGAATATACAGCCTCATACTATATAACTAAGCTCCATGTCATGCTGAATAAACTAAATTATTATTTTATCTTAAATAGAAAACTATCTTTAGATAGATTTTTATCCAAAAGCATTTTATCGAAAATTTGATTAAAAAAAAGTTCTGTTCCCAGTCTACCTGTCACCTACCCACGGTCAACAGGTAGCCCGGGTGCTACGGGTTGCCAACACCCGATCTAGGTCATGGCCAGGGTTAGCATTAGGGTCAAAAGGTCAAGGTCAGTTTATTTAGTATCAGTGTCACTCCGTTTTAGGAAGGATAAAAGAACAAAATGCACAGCATTGTTTCTGGACCCTACTACAGGTACAGGCAACAAATAAACATATGCAAAATATCAAGACGATCGTTAGGAGCAGATGAACCTCTGTTGGGTTGTTCTTTGGTGGCAACTTATGATACCAGCAGGAAAATGTACAGCTACAAAAATTTTCTTTGAGAATATACATAATAAAAAGGGGAGGGGTTCTGTAGTCTGCAGAGAGATATGGGAAGGTCTGATAACAGTGCATGAGATTTCACTACAGTAGAGGAACGGTTTTCAAATCACAACACACGTCAGGAGCTTAGTGCATTTCTGGCAGAATCAAAGAGTATTTTTCTGCAATTGCATCATTTTTAAGAGACAAAACATGGTGCATGTACTGCAGCATATTTTTTCTACTTTTACATACATACACTTTAATCACAGGATATAAAATAAAACATTCCTAAGGGAAATATTGTAATTGATTGCACCAACTTAAAAGTTCCACTTAAAACGTTAGTTCACATTTACGATTCCCGGATGGACTTGTGCTATTCTGATTGGTCAATGCCTGCACAGTGAATTGCTCTAATGCTCCTGGAAGTGCTGCACAGAGAGGAAGGAGAAGAATGGGGATTTCACTGCATGGGCACTCACAGCTCAGCAACCCCAGAGGTCATTGTACCTTTTTTTCATGCAAAATGCTTTTACTTGCTAAAAATGCAACAAAGACGCAATCCCTTTAAATCCTATGGGGCTCTTCACACCACCATGCTGCAGGTACAGTGCATTTTGAAATGTCTTTCATGTTGCATTTTTGGTGCTCATCTCAGAACCGCACCAAAAAACACAGGTTCCCATAGAAATGAACAGAAAACCCAGCAAAAAAAAGCATCAAAAACACACGTTGCATTTTCGGTGTGTTATTTGAGTCACATCAAGTCCAAGTTTCACAGGTGCATAGTGGGTAATAGACACCCAGAAAACACACAAGGAACTCAATAGAAACGCATGTGTATCTTTACTATGTGTGTAAAAGCAACCCGAGGTTTAGGAAAGATTCTGTTTACATGCTGGGAGTGTCAATATAAAGTTAATAAGAGGAAAAATTGGGGACATAAGGGGCATTGGGACTTTATATGAAACACAGCGCTCGGGTAGGATAAGACATTCAATATATTATACATGGTGTTAAATAGTGACAATAATGGGCATAATACAGTATTTGATATACATTTAATTAAATCAATAAATATGATACAAGGTAGGTAAAACATGATTAAGGGCCGGTTCACACTGCAGGCGAGGCGAGGCGACTCCGACTTGCCTCGCCGCGACCTGCAGCGGCCTCAGCGGCGACTTGCAAATGACTTCTGTATAGAAGTCAATGCAAGTCGCCCCGAGGTCGCCCAAAAGTAGTACAGGAACCTTTTTTATGAGTCGGAGCGACTCGAGTCGCTCCTCTCAGAACGGTTCCATTGTACAGAACGGGGGCGACTTGCGAGAGCGAGGCGAGGCGAGTCATGTCGCCTCGCATCGCCCGCTGTGTGAACCGGCTCTAATACATCATGTTGTAAAAATTGATAGCATAATAAACAATGTATCACATGATAAAATTAATATCAGCAGTACACCCAAAATAAGCACAAACATAATGAACATATTGTATTGAATAAATTGACGACTCAACCAATTAAAACCCATGGTGTAAACATGGATACTGTGACATGGCATCAAATATGAAAGCTTGACGTGTTTCGTGGATTTTTATCATCGGGAGCAGCTAACTGGGAATGTAATGAATTGCAGATAATTAATGGTAGTTAGTTAACACAAGAAGAGCGGGAACACCACCTATGGTCCTAACACTCTTACCTGTGGGTATATGGTATAATTGTAAAAAGGCATAGTATTAATAGAAATGATGATAAAAGGCACCGGGAGATGAGAAATCATCCCCCCCGGGAGTTGAGGAGGGGACGACTGCAGCAGCAGGGTGGGGCCAACCAGGGAACAAAAATGAAAACGTTAGAAGGGGGATTCTACCCATGCACCTTTTTTCATAAAGTCCCAATGCCCCTTATGTCCCTAATTTTTCCTCTTTTATACCACATAATCAGGGATGGAGACCAGTGTACTGGATGGTCATGGCCTCACATAAAGTCCCAAAATTTTCTGTAATATAAAGTTAATGACACTCCCAGTTCACATATCGCAGTGCAAACTGTTAATTTAGACAGGAATTGGATCGCATGGATGTGAACATTCTGCAAATTCAGCCATACAATCTGTATATCTGAATTCGCATTGCACAGACATTGCATGTGATTTGCACAGCAGTGCAGTGCGAATCACATGCGATGTCGGACAGCGCAGCAGTGTGAACCCAGCCTGAAATAACGAATTGACAATCGATTATGAAAATAGTTATTTTCATAATTGACTAGTTGGTCAGACGATTAGTTGGCCTGCATACAGAATGCGTTATTTGTTTACATATTCGCAAATACAGTGCAAGGCACATACAGCTCAGTACACCGTCCATACATGTCAGTATACATAGTAGTGATGCACCGAAATTTCGGCCGCCAAAACAGATCGGCCGAAAATGCCCTTTTCGGCAATTTGCCGAAGAGAAAAATGGCCGAAAATGGAGCCGAAAATGGGTGTGGCCTGGGTGGGGGTGGGGCTCCACCCCCGCCCCTGGTGACGCCCATCATGGGGGGTGCATAGCGCAGGAGAGCCGCCTCCGCCGCCTGTTTGTTTACAGTGCCGGGAACATCACAGCTTTCATTTCAATAGCTGTGTGTTCCCGGCCGCGCACCGTCACACACAGCCCCTCCCCCTTGTCCGGGCACTTAGATAGACAGATCATCCGTCCAATCCTGCGGATGATCTGTCTATCTAAGTGCCCGGACAAGGGGGAGGGGCTGTGTGTGACGGTGCGCGGCCGGGAACACACAGCTATTGAAATGAAAGCTGTGATGTTCCCGGCGCTGTAAACAAACAGGCGGCGGAGGCGGCTCTCTTCCCTGCACACACTGGCTGCAATGGGGCACACTGGCCTGCAATGGGGGACACTGGCCTGCAATGGGGGATGCCTCCTGTACCGCGTCGCCAGTCTCTGACCACCTCCTGTACCGCGTCCCCAGTCTCTGACCACCTCCTGTACCGCGTCCCCAGTCTCTGACCACCTCCTGTACCGCGTCCCCAGTCTCTGACCACCTCCTGTACCGCGTCCCCAGTCTCTGACCACCTCCTGTACCACGTCCCCAGTCTCTGACCACCTCCTGTACCACGTCCCCAGTCTCTGACCACCTCCTGTACCACGTCCCCAGTCTCTGACCACCTCCTGTACCATGTCCCCAGTCTGACCACCTCCTGTATAAAAATATTTTTTTAAAACAGTAATTTTCGGTATCGGTGCTGTTTCGGTATCGGGTTCGGTTTTCGGCCTAGTGTATTTTTCATTTTCGGTATTGGTTTCGGCACCAAAAAACCCATTCGGTGCATCCCTAATACATAGTGAAGCACACCGTCCGTAAATATCAGTAAGTGCCTGAGAACGTGCGAGAAGAAGTGCCTCGTGGAACACAGTCCGATGTGCATGAGAGCAGTGGCTCTTCCAGGTCTCTCTCACCTCATTGGCTCACACAGCAGTGGGAGCCATTGGTTCCTGCTCCTGTCAATAACAGTCAATAAGGAGAGAGGGGGGGGCTGGGCCAAGCCACGCTTTGTGTGTGAATGGATAATGTCCATTTGCAGGAACGTGGCTCTGGAGTGAGTTATTGGGGGCACTCGGCGGGAAGGGGGGGGGGAACCCCAAAAAATAAGTATAACATTGTAGTAATTTTTTTTAAATATTTGTACTTTTAGAATCACTATGTTTTTTTTTTACCTTACTATAGGGGCACTCTGAAGGCAGGGCAGAAGGAGTCAGAACAGCTGGTGGAGGACCTCCGAAGAGGAGGATCAGGGCTGGTATGTAGATCCAACCTTTATTTTGTTCCATAACAGGGTGGATTTGATTTAAATCACTAGTAAAGAGGCTCAATTTAAATCATCATTTTTAAAAGAGCACTGGTCATCTCTGTCCCCCAGCGGCTCCTCTGACCAGCTGTTTACTCACCGACAGTCCCATTCACTTTAATCTTTCAAATGTACTGTAGTTTTATATACGTAGTTTTCTCTGGAAACAGCTACTCATCTCTGCATGAGGCTGCGTTCACACTCTGTATGTGTCAGGAATGCACTGCCCTTTAGCAGATGTGCAGCTGTGTCATTAATTCTTTTACACGCCCATGCATCTGCTAACAAACGTACCAAAACGCACTGGCACCAGCATGGGCAGAACCATGCACTCCCACGCAATGCAATTTTGTAAACAGGTCAGGGACTTCTGAAAAGGGCAGTCTATTAAAATAAATGAGCTGCAGGAAACACACCTGTATGGTGAGAACAGAGCCTCTTCATATCATTTTATGACTGGCACAAGAGTTTCACGTCCGATCCATATGTTGGTATATTATGCCCTTGTTTTTCAAACAAGCAGAGTTTTGGACAGAGAATGAAAACTTTACAGACTTCTACTCAGGAAAGGGATTGGAAAATCTTGCATTTTTCAAGCGAATCAATTACTTTTAGCATAGTATCAAATGTGCTCTAAGTCTTCAGCCCTCTTTCTGGCCACAGTAAGTGATTTCAGCTTCTTTACCCACTTCAGCCCCGGAAGATTTTACCCTCTTCCTGACCAGAGCACTTTACAATTTGGCACTGTGTCGCTTTAACTGACAATTGCGCGGTCATGCAATGTTGCACCCAAACTCAATTTGTATCTTTTCCCACAAATAGAGATTTTTTTTGGTGGTATTTGATCAACTCTACGTTTTTTATTTTTTGTGCTATAAACAGACAAAAAAAGAAATAAATAAAATAAAATAAAAAAAAAAAAAAAAAAAGAAGAAGAAGGAAGAAGAAGAGCGACGGTTTTGAAAAAATAAATAAATAAAATGTATTACTTTTTTATATAATAAATATCCATTAATTTTAATTTTTTAAAACACATTTCTTCATCAGTTTAGGCCAATATGTATTCTTCTATATATTTTTGGTTAAAAAAATAAATAGATTTATATATATATATATATATATATATATATATATATATATATATATATATATATATATATATATATATATATATATATATATATATATATATATCTATCCATCTCACAATAAGCGTATATTGATTGGTTTGCGCAAAAGTTATAGCATCTACAAACTACGGGAAAAATTTATGGCATTTACTATTTTTTACTAGTAATGGCGGTGATCTGCGATTTTTAGCGGTATTGTGACAGACAGATCAGACACGTGACACATTTTTTGGGACCATTTTACAGCGATCAATGCTATAAAAATGCACTGATTACTGTGCAAATGTCACTGGCAGGGAAGGGGTTAACACTAGGGGGTGATCAAGGGGTTAACTGTGTGTTCCCTCAGTGTGTTCTAACTGTATGGGGATAGGACTAAGTAGAAGAGACATATCGCTGTTCCTACTTACTAGGAACAAACGACACGTCTCCTCTGACAGCACAGGGATTAGTGCATTTACACACAAATCCCCATGCTGGTGCACACAAGTACCCATGGCCGGCGGCAATCGCGACCATGCACATCGGGTCTCCCGTTGTGCAGTGGTGCCCTCTGCTGGCCAAAAAGGGGAAATACGGTATTTTGCCCAGGAGAGACATTCTGCCGCAGTATATCTGCGTGAGCTGGTCGGGAACCGGTTACCCTGATCACTTTCACAATTCTCCTCTGTGATCATCACCTCCTTGGTCTAGAATCACACTTGCGCTGGTCAGGAACACTTGCAAAAATTGCGCACGTTCCTGGCCCAGAAGCAAAAATGCAATTCTGGGTTGGGAAGGCACACAATTTAGCAGACGCACGGTATGCCACTAATTCTTAATAGCACCCCCAAGCATGTCAAAATGCCCACATTTTCATGCGTGCCCTACCTGCAGAACAGAGGTTGCACAAATGTGAACTTAAGCTTATAAAACAAGTCATTTTCTATAAAAGTATCACAATTTATAAAACGCCTTTGTTCTGCATGATTTCACAGTATGCTAGACAAGAAAAAGGCAAACATCTAGGGGCAGACTGGGGCCTCTGCGACCCACAATGGCAAGGGAGAAACCCCTACTGGTGAAAACTGGGCATGGTTAAGAAGCACTGCATATTGGACGTGGTTTAAAGTCTGGGCCTATTCACAGTACATACTGAACACGCTGACAATGTACGTGTACCCACATAGCCATCTATAATTACAGGTGGACACAACCATGAATGTATCCGTAGAGGAAAGGCTCATTGGCATATATACTTCACAATAAAGCAGAACAAACCCTCCTATCCTTTACATCCAGGGATGCTGCCATCTTCGCCTGTGTTTGATCTGTAGTTGCCATGGTGCTGTGCATGTGATCAGTTATGAACACGTCATTTGATGGCTTGACAGTTTGGGTGAGAGTACAATCAGTTGTGAGTTATCATTCATGGCATGCCTTGAATGTAACTAGTTTGGGAAACCTTAAATCGGCTGAGTTCTGGTAAAGGATAGGAGGGTTTAATTCCACATTCAGCTTCACCTCCTAGTTGTTAGGAAACAATACGGTTCAGAACCCCATAAGAGCCTTTGAATTTATGATTCCTATATACCTGGGGCCCAGACAGAAACCCCCCTAGATGGTTTCTAATGCATTCTTTGGCCTATATACTTTGGGCCCACCAGGGGATTCTACCATTGCAGACAACAGTAATAGTTACATATTTTATAAGGCAGAGGTTGATGAAAGAATAAGCTGCTGGTCCACTGTACCCTGTTGATTCAGAGTGGGTGGCTATGACACTGACAGCAGAGCTCCAATGATTCCCCCCAGTAGTGTAATCTGCAGGACGGAGAAGACAGCCAGGGTGACGTACAGACAGGGTGGATTTGATTTAAATCAACTTGATTTAAATCATAATTTTTAAAGAGGAACTGTCATCTCTGTCCCACAGCGGCTCCTCCTCTGACCCACTGTTGACTCACCGACAGTCCCATTCACTTTAAAAGGACGGATGATGATGTGGCAGTGACAAGGTGAGGGATGTGGCGTCAGCAGGTGAGTGGATGCCTACTGACAGGCGCTGCCATGATTGATCTGAAATGACAGGTGCTCTTTAAATGGGGGGGGGGGTTGAATGGACACACATTCCTGAAGACACCAAGTACGGCAAATTCGTCACTTTCGGGTCCTGTATGATGTCCTGTCCACTCTTTACAGATCTTCACTAAATCCTTAAGGTTTCTTGGTAACGCAAAGTTTCAGCTCCCTCCATACATTTTCTATAGGATTAAGGTCTAGAGACTGGCTTCTTCTTGAGCCACTCCTTTGTTGCCTTGGTGGTACGTTTTGAATCATTGTCATGCTGGAAGACCCATCCATGACTCATCTTCAGTGTTCTGGCTGAGGAACGAAGATTCTAATCCAAGATTTTACACAACATGATGTTCTTAGGGCCATAGTCAACATTTTTCTTAATCCAAACACGGCGAGTTGAGTTAATGCCAGAGAGCTCAATTTTGGTCTCATCTGACCACAGCACTTTTCTCACAATCCGTCTTCTGAATCATTTAGATGTTCATTGGTAAAACTTACGACAAGCCTGTACATGTGCCTTTTTGAGGAGGCGGACCTTGTGCGGATTTCAGTCCATGGTGATATATTGGGTTACCAATGGTTTGTTTGGTGACTGTGGTCCTAACTGCCTTGAGATCATTCACAAGCTCCTCCCGTGTAGTTCCAGGCTGATGCCTCACTTTTCTCATTAACATCCATACCACAAGAGGCGCAATCTTGCATTGAGCTCCAGACAGAGGGCAATTAATGGTTCATTTTGGATTTCTTCCATTTGCAAATAATCCCTCCAACAGTTATCTCCTTGTCGTCAAGCTTCTTGCTGATGGTCTTGTAGCCCATTCCTACCATCTTGTCCCCGACATCCTTTCACAGCAATTTGGTCTTGCCCATGATGGTGAGGTTTGAATGGAAGAAAGATTCTGTGGACAGATGTCTTTTACACAGTTGTCATTAGGAGCATCTTCTTAGATTGACAGGACTAATATCTGTGCCACATGAGAACATACAGTAGCCAGTCTGTGGGAGCCAAAATTCTTGTTGGTTGGTAGGGAATCAAACACTTATTATACTCACTGAACTGCAACTCAATTTTTAACATTTGTATCGTTTTTTTTCTGGATTTTTGATGGATATATGGTTAAATGAGATTATGTGATAATGACAAATTAATTAGTTACTCTGAGGTCACTGCACACTGTGAGCATCTCACAATCTGCATTAGAAACCAAAGCAAGTCAGCGCCCGCCTCATTTCCTGGCTGCAAGGTGCCAAGCATCTAGCACTTTCCTCCTCACCTCAATGGTCCCTTGCACACCCCTCTTAGTCATTGGATTTCAGTTCTTTTAGGGCTTGTTCACATGCGATTTAATCTTTCATTCTTCAGAGAGCATTTGACAGGTGGGGAGGAGGTGTGGTATCGCCTTATCACTGCCCGCTTTAACATCTTGAAGCCTGCCATTGCACATTCACATGAATGTTTTGCGTTGAGTGGGCACTAACTGCATAAAATAAGGGGGTTTTATTCATGCCACTGCTGCAAAGCATCACAGTCACTGCATGTGCAAACTCCCAGCCTCTGCTCCTGCAGCTAACAGGAGGTAGCAGTGTGAGTGGGCCCTTAATCATATAGGCTGAATATGGGTGGTGCCTAGGGTGGTCTGTATGCAAATATAAAATAAAGCACTATACCACCATGTCATTACTCTCAATAATGAGAACATCCTCTTCTAAATGACCGTTTTATCATATATGCAGCATTATCCTTCTTTCTCCAGTAAAGTTGTGATTAAGCTATAAATGGGCTTCTAGAGGACAGTGGTCATTTAGAACAGCGGTCTCCAAACCTTATCGGTGGGGGGCAGATGTGCCCCCCTTTGTTTACCTTTATCCAGCACTATTCGTCTCACTGACACCAATGGTAAGACATAAGTCTTCCCGCTGACCCCAACAATGGAGCGCTATTACTTGTCACAAAAAAAAAAAAAAAAAGGGGGGGGGCATTATCTACTCCCACAAGACACAGTCTGGCCCCCTAAAGTCTGAAGCACAGTAAACTGACTCTTTGTTTAGAAAACTTTTAAAATACCCATTTTTATTATACTGTATGCACTTTAGGACTCTTTTTGGCACCTTCAATGTCCCTTACACTTTTTCTCCTACATAAGCAGAAGGCCAACTCCGGTAATATCAAAAATTCACCTTTGAAGTATTGGGGGGGGGGGGGGGGTAGATGGACTGCAAGTGTTAAATACTTGCTATGTCTAGGGGGTATAGTGCTGCTTGATTTACTTACCTAATGTGCCCGAAGGGCCGGTCTGTGGGCAAAGCCTCAGCATCATCATATACAATACAGTGGCATTAAGCTGCATCTCAGCTTACAAGGCATTTGCAGGGAACCACCCGTAGTCCTGGAGGAACCCTGTGGGGGTAGGTTTGTAGCCCCAGAGGGACCCAGACACACCCCCGGAGGCACCCTATGGGGGATGGGTCGTAGCTTTGGAGGGACCCCCGCCGGGGACTGGCCGGAGCCCTGGAAGAACACTGCGGGGGACGGGCTGCAGTCCTGCAGGAGGCGGTCATGGCCCCGGAGGGACGCCATAGGGGACTGATCAAACACCCCAGAGGGACCGGCTGTAGCCCCGGAAGGACGTGGTCGTAGCACCGAAGGGACCTGATCAAACATCTGGAGGGACCAGCCGTGGCCCTGATGGGTCCCTGCTGGGGATGGGCTGTGGACCTGGAGGTGGTGGTCATAGCCCCACAAACCCATGGAGATGGACTGTAGTCCTGGAGGAACCCTGGGGGGGGGGGGTAAGCTGTAGTCCTGGAGGGGCCGAACGCAGTCCAGGAAGGGACCGGGGCCACGGCCGGTCCCTCCAGATGTTTGATCAGTTCCGCAGTCCAGGAAGGACCC
Source organism: Lithobates pipiens (assembly GCF_037356315.1). Taxonomy (NCBI): domain Eukaryota; kingdom Metazoa; phylum Chordata; class Amphibia; order Anura; family Ranidae; genus Lithobates; species Lithobates pipiens. The sequence goes on from NW_027507718.1 coordinate 422,742,131, forward strand.
CTGCCAGGGATGGGTTATAGTCCTGGAGGAGGCGATCGTAGCCCCAGAGGGACCCCATGGGGATGGATTGTAGTCTGGAGGGAGCCTATGGGGGATGGGTCGTCCTTAAGGGGCTGACTGTAGTTCCAGAAGGACCCCCGCCAGAGACTGTCCATAGCCCTAGAAGGACCCTGCTGGGGATGGGTTGTAGTCCTGGAGGGTCCTGCAGGGGTGTGGTCTCAGCACTTGGGGAGGAGCCAGGTATATTCTCCTTATCCACGCCCCCAGACATAATAAGGACGTCACTATGATGTGTGACCTCCTAGGAGTTGGGCTCCTCAGTAAGCTCCCATAGAGAAGCATGATGAGTGCAGAAGTTCAGAGTGGGGCGCCGCAGGTTCTGCCATCAAACTTCTCCCAGTCCAGGAAGAGCGCCATTTATTGGTTTTGAAAGTGTCGTCAGTGAGAGCCCCGCACCCACCCCGGTACCTGTAGAGCGATGTACACAGGCTGCGTATCTCCCGCCTCCATCCCTCTCCTCCTCAGATCATCCGGTACGGCCGCTCCGCTCTCGGGAACTCCATACAGGGGGCGGGGATACGTGACGTCAGGACAGGAGGAATAACATACAAGGTTGTAGCGTGTACAGGCGGACACGCCCACATCACTATCCGGTGTCCTCTGAGCGGAATAAGCGCCGTACAATCAGGTCCTGTGGGAGGGGCATGAGGTGGGAGGAGCTAGACGGGATAGACAGGTCTCTGAGATTCGTAGTGGCCTGCACTACCTGTGTATGAAGATAGACTGGCTCCCCCTGCCGGACACCCGGCTGCAAACCGCTTATGAATAGTTACTTTCTGAAAGAAGGAAAAGTTCTGCCGCTGTAGTTTCCTCACCATATCAGACTATAGTCCCCACAATGCATTGCGGGACGGAGCTGCGAGGATTCATCCAACCATTACCCACTGCAGCCTGTTGGGGGCGGTGCCAGGGTGGGGATGGGGAGGATCCTCTGAAGGTGGACAGAGCTGGAATGGGATGTTCTTAAGGGAGCCAGAGGATGATCATTGGTCAATACCTAGGGGGACAGTATGTGACCCCCGATATTACTAGAGGGCCACACGTAATGCACTATGAATGTAATGATAGACAATGGAGACTTCTAATAGGAGACTGTGAGAGGCTGTCAGGACTGAGGGCATGGACTAGTCTACCACAATATACAGCCATGTCCTATAATAAATCATTGACCCAATCAGTCCATGTGGTAGAGTGCTCTGTGTATGTCCAAAGACTACAACACATGACCCAAACCCCCTGTGACCCCACTACACACTCCACACCGCACACTACACTACACATACCGCACTCCACACATTCCACACTCCACACTCACTGGGTCTCATTATATAAGAAGACAAGGTAAAGCTGTGCTGGTTTATCATGTGTTGGGTCCTCAGTCAAATGGTTAATACCCCTCAGTCCCAGTTCTGGGTGGTCTCAAGGCTCCTCTGTCCCATCTAAGGTACTCAGAAGCAGCAAGTATGTGTGGAAGGATCATTTATGGGAAAGTTTCTCATGGTGTATTTTTTATTATTGAAAACAGCTACAAATCATAGTGTACTTATAGGTGGAGGACTACTGTGGGTCGGGAACACACTGTAAATTGTGCATTTTCCTGATTCACACAGAAGCGCACTGCTCTTTAGGAGATGCATGGCAGTGCCATGACTTCTTACTGGCACCCCCACATATCTGCTAATGCGCGTTTGCCAAAACGCATGGTGCTGCATTTTAGTGTGTTGTGTTTTTTGTAAAAGGGTCAGGAACTTCTTTTCCAAGTTTCTCAGACAGAGCAGTCTGTTAAAATGAATGGGCTGCCTTACACGTGACCCACAGGAACGGATGCGTGCTGCAGTGCATGCACAAGTGTGAACCAATCCTTAGGGCCCATTTACGCCATATGTGTTAGGCTGTGCACCGCTGCCCCATGAACTGTGCCCTCCTGACCTACTGTACTGTGCCTCGGGATCTCCTATACTGTACCCTGCGGACCCATTCTACTCTGTCCTGCTGATAACCTGTACTCTACCCTGCTAACCCCCATGTTCTGCCTTGATAGCCCCTGTGCTCTACCCTGCTGACCCCTTGTGATTTGCCCTATTTACCCCTGTGCTCTGCCTTGATAGCCCCCTGTGATTTTCCCTACTTACCCCTGTGCTGTACCTTGATAGCCCTGGGCTTTACCCTGCTAACCCCCTGTGCTCTAGCCTACTTACCTCTGTGCCCCACCTTGATAGCCCCTATGCTCTACCTTGATAGCCCTGGGCTTTACCCTGCTAACCCCCTGTGCTCTGCCTTGATAGCCCCTGTGCTCTACCCTACTGACCCCCTGTGCGTTGCCCTATTTACCCCTGTGCTCTGCCTTGATAGCCCCTGTGCTTTTCCCTACTTACCCCTGTTCTCTGCCTTGATAGCCCTGGGCTTTAACCTGCTAACCCCCTGTACTCTGCCTTGATAGCACCTGTGCTCTACCCTGCTGAACCGCTGTGCTTTGCCCTACTTACCCCTATGCTCTACATTGATAGCCCTGAGTTTTACCCTGCTAATCCCCTGTGCTCTACCCTACTCACTCCTGTGCTTTGCCCTATTTGCCCCCGTGCTTTTCCCTACTTACCCCTGTGCTCTACCTTGATAGCCCTGGGCTTTACCATGCTAACCCCATGCTCTACTCTGCTAACCCTGTGTGCTCTGCCTTCATAGCCCCTGTGCTCTATCCTGCTGACTCCCTTTGCTATGCCTTGATAGCCCCTGTTCTCTCCCCTGATGACCCCCTGTGCTTGGCCCTACTTACCCCTGTGCTCTGCCCTTCTGACCCCCTGTTCTCTGCCTTGATAGTCCATGTGCTCTACCCTGCTGCCCCCTGAACACTGCTCATCTCAAGTTCGACCCAGAACCGAGTACCTGTGCAGAAAATCGCAAGCATACAAAATACAGTAATTGTTGTTATATTAACACATGCCTCCCAACTTTTTGAAATAGGGACACCTATTAGCAAACATATGTAGGCACAGGACACCCCCCTGCCACACCGCATTAAAGGAGAATTATACAAAAAAGAAAGATTAGTTAAGTCCACGTGTGCTCTTTTTTTTTTTTTATACCAATATTATTCCATTATACTGGATTTTGAAATTTCCAAATTAAGTAATGGGAAACCATTTTTGCACATTTAGTACATTTTATATTGTAATGTTCGGGGGACCAGGTAGATCGCAGGACACAGGCTTTTCACACAACAAGGGGTTTATTAAACTTAAACAGCTTTACAGCAGCCAAAAACAAAAGGAAAAGGTTTTTAGTCTCACCGACTTGCAAAGTCCAGAATAGCTGTCTCTATCAAAAGAGTGCTTGATCTTGATGGCAGGTAGCTTCCCCTGCCAGGAGCCTTCCAAGCAGGACGCTGCTGTCCACGTCTGTTGCTGCAACAACCCAAAACAAACACCATCTACCACTTCCTGTCTTGTTTTTAAAGACACTTCCTCTAACAGGTGGGTTAATCAATTTTATTCCCTTAAAGAGACCACAAACCAAATAGAGGGGAAATATAGCGTCCTTCCAGGACCCAGCCACGGCGTCCTGTACATATCCCCCCCCCCCTGTGCCCCAACGCCAAGGAGGTGGAGGCAACAGTGTAGCTCAAACATTGGACTCGGGAGAGGGCATCTGCATTTTGATGCAGTCTCCCGGGCCTATGCTCCACTACAAATTTAAATTCCTGGAGTGCCAGGAACCACCGGGTAACCCTGGCATTAGTCCCTTTTCCCTGTCTCAGCCATGTTAAAGGGGCATGATCAGAAATCAACCTAAACTTCCTCCCCAACAGGTAATATCTGAGGGATTCCAGAGCCCACTTAATGGCCAGACACTCTCGTTCAATTATGGCGTAGTTTTTCTCGGTTGGTGTTAACTTCCTGCTGAGGAAGACTATAGGGTGTTCCTCGCCATGAATAACCTGTGACAACACCGCTCCCAATCCTACATCGGAAGCATCAGTCTGGACAACAAACTCTTTTGAAAAATTAGGTGCTACCAGGACAGGGTGTTGGCACAGCACCGACTTGAGCTCCAAAAAAGCCTCAGCGTCTGCATTCCACTCCACCATGACTGATTTCCGACCCTTAGTCAGATCGGTCAACGGAGCCGCCAACGTGGCAAAGTTGGGTACAAACCTCCTGTAGTATCCCACCATGCCCAGGAATGCACGTACCTGCTTTTTTGTGAGGGGGCGGGGCCAATTCTGTATAGCCTCTATCTTGTTGACCTGCGGTTTCACTACCCCTCTACCCACGATATAACCCAGGTATTTCACCTCCTCCATTCCCAAAGCACATTTTTCAGGGTTTATTGTAAACCCCTCCTTCCAAAGAGAGTCCAGCACTGCCTGAACTTTGGGCAAATGTGATTCCCAGTCTTTGCTAAAAAATGACTATATCGTCCAAGTACACTGAGGCATACTTCTGGTGAGGTCGTAAAATCCTATCCATTGCTCTCTGGAACGTGGCTGGAGCAGTTTGCAATCCAAAAGGCATCCTTTTGTACTGAAAACTCCCCTCTGGGGTAGAAAAAGGAGTTCTCTCTAGCAGCCTTAGTCAACGGTATTTGCCAATACCCCTTGGTAAGGTCTAACGTAGTGATATACCTGGCTGGACCTAGTCTCTCGATAAGCTCATCTACCCGGGGCATGGGGTAGGCATCAAACCGGGAAACTTCATTAAGATTCCGGAAATCATTGCAGAATCGCAGAGTCCCGTTGGGCTTCGGTACCAACACAATCGGGCTCGACCACTCACTCTGCGATTCCTCAATAATCCCTGGGTCTAACATCTTTTTTACTTCCTCTGAAACGGCCTTCCTTTGAGCCTCTGGGATGCGGTAGGGCCGGACAAAAACTTTGACTCCTGGTTCTGTGATAATATCATGCTCTATGACACTAGTGAGCCCTGGCAAGTCTGAAAATTTTTCTTTATTTCTCTGCAAGAACTCCTTTGCCTGCTGACTTTGGGTTTTAGACAGGGTATTTGCTACTTGGACACTTTCCACCCCAACCCGAGGCTCAAGTTTTGTACTAGCCAGGGAGGTCACGGGTTCCCTGTCTGTCCAGGGCTTTAACAAGTTTACATGATATATCAGGTAGGGTTTCCTCTTGCCTGGCTGGTGGACTCTATAATTTACCTCTCCCACTTTTTCTACAACCTCGAAAGGGCCTTGCCATCTGGCCAAGAATTTACTTTCCACAGTGGGAATCAACACTGCTACTCGAGCCCCTACTTGGAAGTTCCTAATTTTGGCTGCCCTATTATAGACCCGTCGTTGAGCCTCCTGGGCTTTTTGTAAATGTTCCTTAACTAGCGGCATCACAGTTCGGATCCTCTCCTGCATTTGAGAGACATATTCAAGAACACTCTTATGCTGAATTGGTTCACTTTCCCATTCTTCTTTAACAAAGTCCAGTAATCCGCGAGGTCTCCGCCCATATACCAATTCAAAGGGCGAAAACCCAGTGGAGGCATGGGGCACTTCTCAGATAGCAAACAGGAGAGCTGGTAACAGGCAGTCCCAGTCTTTCCCATCCCTTTGTACCACTCTCTTGGGCATAGACTTAAGGGTCTTATTAAAACGTTCTACCAATCCATCTGTTTGGGGATGGTAGACCGATGCGCGCAGCTGTTTAATCCGGAACAGTTTGCATACATCAGCCATAACCTTCGACATAAACAGGGTGCCCTGGTCTGTGAGTATTTCCTTGGGAAAACCTGTCCGTGTAAACAACTGGAATAGTTCCCGTGCAATAGCCTTAGAGGAGGTATTCCGCAGGGGTAGCGCCTCAGGATATCGAGTGGCATAGTCGAGGATCACCAGTATGCAAGAATGACCTCGAGCCGACTTTACCAAGGGACCCACTATATCCAAATGGGACCTCAATTATGGGCAGAGGGACCAATGGGCTCCGGAAATGGGTCGCCGGAGCGGTCAACTGACAGGTGGGACAAGAGGTACAGTATCTCCTTACCTCCGCTTTCAAGCCTGGCCAGTAAAACCGGTCGGCGATCCGTGCCTCCGTCTTTTCAACTCCCAGGTGTCCCCCTAAAACATCGTCATGGGCCAGGTCCAGGACCTTGCGTCTATACTGTTGGGGTACCAATAATTGTTCTACCACATTTTCTCACTTTAGTAACCCGATAAAGCAATTCATTACATATTGAAAAATGTGGCCACCGCTCATTAGCACCTGGCTCTTGGGGCTCCCCATTTATTACTACAACCTGTTCCCGTGCCCTGGCCAAAGTGGGGTCCTGCATCTGGGCAGTACCAAATGCCCTCTGGGGAACACCCAAATCTGGCAAGGCAGGGGTAGAGGCCACTTCCTCATCCTCTTCCCCCAGCATTACCTGAAGCGGGGAAGGTTCCCCCCCTCAGTATTCAGGTAGGTCTGTGAACCCCACATTTTGACATCCTTAACAGTGTCAGCACTACTTTCATCACCATTAACCAAATCCTTAGCATTTTTATCAACTGGGTCCCTATTACGAACATGCGGCATCTCAGGGTTATTACCCTCAACAACAGGAACAGAGGGACTAGTTTCTTCCCAGTCTCTGGACCTTTCGGATAGTTCTCCTTGTCCCCACAGTTTTGCAAATAACGGACAGTCTCGTCCTATGATAACGTCATGTACCAAGTTCTTTACCACCCCCACCTCTTGAGTACCAGTGCCACATGCAGTGGAGATGGACACCGAGATGAGAGGGTACTCTCTAGTGTCCCCATGAATGCACACAACCCGTAAAATTTTTCTTACCGGACCGATCTTCCCAATTACTCTAGGGTGAACCAGGGTTACCATACTTCCAGAGTCCAGCAAAGCCCGTGCAGGGTGGTGGTTCACTTGGACTTCACACTCAAATTTCCCCTCTCCAAGGTCAAGATGTGTTGTACACGCTTTATGGGCATAAAAAGACCCCCTCCGAAGAACCCCGCATTCCATGGGTTCTTCCTGCAATGGGCAGTGGGCCCGGGTATGGCCCCAGGCATGACATCGCCAACATTGTACATTCCCTCCTCTCCGATCAGGAACAGGTCGCAGAGGGGGTAACGGGTGTGACTCTTGGCCTTCCGGGGTGTTGGTTCCAGGGCTTCTGGGGACATCCTTTCGAAGGGCGGCAGTTGGTCGGAAAGGCCGTGGCAGACTGGGCCCTTGACGCTTGGTGGGGCCAAGCAGATCCTCCACCACTGTATATCGTTCCACCATCTCGACAAGGAGGTTCACGGTTTTGGGGTCTCCATGGCTGACCCACCGTTGAAGGTCGTCTGGCAGTGACCTTAAGTATCGGTCCAACACGACCCGCTCCACAATTTGGGGGCCAGACAACACTTCGGGCTGCAGCCATTTTTTTTACTAGTTGCACCAGGTCATGCATTTGAGATCGCGGTGGCCGGTCTGAACGATACTTCCATTGGTGCACTCGTTGGGCCCGAACAGCCGTAGTCACCCCCAACCGAGCCAGTATTTCTGCCTTTAGTCTTTGATAATCTTTAGCGTCTTCTGGTGGTAGGTCAAAATAGGCTTTTTGAGGATCTCCGGTGAGGAAAGGAGCAATTAAGCAGGCCCACTGGTCTTGGGGCCACCCTTCTCTCTCTGCCTTCCTCTCAAATGTTGCCAGAAACGCCTCTACGTCATCACTCAGGGACAATTTCTGCAAAAAATGGCTTGCCCTTATGGTCACCTGATTGCCAGGGGCAACGGCAACTTGTTCACGGCCCTGAGAAAGCTGCTGCACTGCTTCTTTTAAGGCAGCCATCTGAGCCTGCATAACCCCTTGTTGGGTCGCTTGCTGGGCTGCTAACTGGGCCACCAACAGGCGAGTATTTTCTTGCTGCAGGGCCAGCGCCTCGTTGTGGTGCGTTTTTTGTACCTCCAGCTGGGTTGCTAAGCGCCGATTAGCTTCCTCATGGCGAGTCTGCGCTTGCATATTAGCCAAGGACAGCTGTTTAATTAGCTCCTCCATTGTTTCAGCTTTCAACAGTTGTGCAGCTTTAACCCAGGACATAAATTCACTGTACTGTCCGTTTAAATGTCAGTTCAAATCCAATGCAAAAAAAATAAAAAATAGCAAGAAAAACGCCCGTTACTTTGTGCTGCCCGCATTCGAGCACCACTTGTAATGTTCGGGGGACCAGGTAGATCGCAGGACAAAGGCTTTTCACACAACAAGGGGTTTATTAAACTTAAACAGCTTTACAGCAGCCAAAAACAAAAGGAAAAGGTTTTTAGTCTCACCGACTTGCAAAGTCCAGAATAGCTGTCTCTATCAAAACAGTGCTTTATCTTGATGGCAGGTAGCTTCCCCTGCCAGGAGCCTTCCAAGCAGGACACTGCTGTCCACTTCTGTTTCTGCAACAACCCAAAACAACCACCATCCACCATGACTTCTCCACTTCTCCACTTCTCCACTTCTCCACTTCTCCACTTCTCCACTTCTCCACTTCTCCACTTCTCCACTTCTCCACTCCTCCACACCCATCTACCACTTCCTGTCTTGTTTTTAAAGACACTTCCTCTAACAGCTGGGTTAATCAATTTTATTCCCTTAAAGAGACCACAAACCAAATAGAGGGGAAACATAGCATCCTTCCAGGACCCAGCCATGGCGTCCTGTACAATATACAGCTATATTGATCAGTTTAAAATGAGGGGCAAATGAGAAGAAAAGAGAGGCTTTGTTCCTAATCAGCGACAGTCCTTCGAAATCAGGGACATTTGGGAGCTATGTGAACAGCTTGCTGATCACACCAATGTTCCATGAGCTGTAGATCTAAAAAATTATTTTAGGGGTTCCCTGAGAACTCAATTTTTTTTGCAAAGGGTTCCTCCAAGGTAGTAAGGTTGAAAAAGCCTGATGTAGGGCATAACATCAGCCAATGAATTTCATCAGGATGGCATGTTGGCGATAAAGCTGCAGCATGTGGTGAGACACATCAAGGGATATTGTTTCTGCTGGTTTGAGCATCAGCATTCGCAACATGAAATTTGTATATAACCTTGTTATATTTTAAAAAAATGTCAATTAGCGAAAAGAATAGCAATCAGACAGTTTTTACACTCTGTTTCAGCAGCCATATTTGTCAGATGGCATAGTTAAGGTTCTTTGAGTACAACGCTGATATATAGACATAAACCTGTTTATGTGGTATGGGAAACACCATTAACGAATTTTTGTTCTTATGCTGCTAACATTAGTAGATAGGAAGGTATATTATATTTAAAGGGTAAACAAAAATGCAAATAAAAAAATAATAATGATATAGCATATACAATTGCCACACAAGTCATGTTACTAAAAATTACCTTTCTTTTTCAATCTGCAGTGCTGTCATTTTCTTTAAAATGCAATGCAAACAGATGATGTACAGAATGCCCCCAGAGATGGAATTTCCTGCATGTGTGATTGACTTACTGATTTTCCCAGACATCTGCACTAAGATACAAGTCCGATTTTGGGCATCCCCTCCAACAAAAATGCAATTTTTGGTGAGATACTACCAAAGGGAAAAAATGGAACTTCCACTTTAATTGCTGGTGACCCCCTGACATGCCACATTTGGCATGTCATTTTTTTGGGGGAAGGAGCGGGTACCCTGTTTTTAGAGGCACCTAGCCCCCACTTCCTCCCCTGGCATCGTGGCGCCAGAAGGAGGATCCCCTCTCCCTCCTCCTTCCCTGCAATCTTCTGGAACACGTCACAGGTCCCAGAAGATTGCTCGGCCATTAACAGCATGCGGCACGTACATGCGCAGTGTATGCCTGGCTGTGAAGCCACAGGCGGGCGCCCACAGGTATAATGCTGGCGCTGCGGAGAGGACGGGGAAAGGAGCGAGGCTTCGTGCGCCTGCATCGCTGGACCATGGGACAGGTGAGAGTCTGATTATTAAAAGTCAACAGCTACACTTTTTGCACCTGCTGACTTTTCAATGGGTGGAACTCTGCTTTAAGGGATGCAGACCCTGCTACTTTCCTCATTAGAGCGCTGCAGGTTAGGCAGCTGATTGATAATTACATATGTAGCGGATGACATTTTGGACAAAATGTCATACGCATGTAAATTTAGTTTTTGCCTCAGAACAATAAAGATTCTGAGGGTTGATTATGTAGGGGGGCCTTAACACCAGTCTGGCCAGGCTGTGTGTAGGAGTTCTGCCTGGTCATGTGGACGGTGAGGTGCACATGACAGGCCAGAGCCAGGTCTGGTTGGATGTTTGGGTATCGGCCTTCTCGTAGCTAATCAGTGGGAGTGCCGGACCCGCTGAGGAGTCTGGGAAGGGGGTACTTAAGCGGTGTGCGTCACGTGTTGAGGGAGAGGTGTTCGTGAGACCCTTGGGGTCTGGTCTGGTTCCAGGACTGGGGTAGCCCCGTGAGGGGTCCCGGTCACAGGGTGTTCAACATCCCGCAACATGTTCCTGTTAATGGCCCTTGGTAGACCCGTCTGGTCTGGGGTAGGGATCCGTCTGTTCCCGGGCCTCGGACCCGGCTGGTCCGAGGCGCAGTAACTGAGGGAGGATTCAAAGTGTCCGGGTGTGCTCTCGGCTTGGAGGGACACCGCAGCTCGTGGAAGTGACCGGGGAAGGACTCTTCGGAGGAGGGCCGGCAAGTGGCATCCTGAGAAGGGCCTGGTTACTGAGTTGGGAAGGACATTGGCAAATTCACACTTTTCCAGTACCATTAAGGAGACGGGAAACGTTCCAGGTACAGCGAAAAAAGGTTCCTGTTCACCCTTAGTTGATTGATCAAGTTTGAGTCAACGTGCTGACTGCCATGATCTCTGGCTAGAGATCTGTTCAGCCTTGAAGTACCCAGCTGCGGGTGGCTACTCTCTGGGTGGAAATAGAGACTTTGCTAGACCTGCAGTTCAAGGTGCCTGAGTTCTTCACCTGTGCCCTCTGTTCCCTAAGGCTGCTTTCACACTGGGGCGGTATTCAGGCATTACAGCGCTAAAAATAGCGCCTGTGTAACGCCTGAAAAAAACCGGCCCCTAAACTGCTCCTACCCATTGAAATCAATGGGACACCGCGGCAATACCGCCGGCAAAGCGCCGCTGCAGCGGCGCTTTGCGGGCGGGTTTAACCCCTTTTCAGCCGCTAGCGGGGGTTAAAACCACCCCGCTAGCGCCCGCACACCGCCGCTAAAACGACGGTAAAGCGCCGCTAAAAATAACGGCACTTTACCGCCGACGCCGCTCCCGCTGCAGTGTGAAAGCAGCCTAAGAGACTGTGTTATTTGGAGGTTCTTGATGCAAAATAAAACCTTTTAAAGAGGACTTCATCTGTGTCAGTGTTCAAGTCGTTGGGTATCAACTCTGGGAACCCCTAGACGTGGAAGAGCAGGCCACGAGAAGGTAACTGGTAAGCCCATTAAGTCAAGGCCGCCCTGCAACGAGTTATGGCCGCTACATATACCTCCCATCTTTCTGAGATGGGAATAAGGGACACCTATTAACAAAAGTATGTAGGCCAGGGGTCTCAAACTGACGGCCCTGCAGCTGTTGCAAAACTACAAGTCCCATGAGGCATTGCAAGGCTGACAGTTGCAAGCACGACTCCCACAGGCAGAGGCATGATGGGACTTGTAGTCTTGCAACAGCTGGAGGGCCACCAGTTTGATGAAAAAAAACAACACAAAATACTAGCGCTTTAAAAGATACTGGTGTGTCCTTTTCAGTTCAGTCTGTATTGTTCATTAAAATAGATTCAAAACAGTTTTTATAAAAGCAAGATGTTTTTAAAAAAGTTATCTGAGAAAACAGTACTTGGAATTTGCTGAAGATCCAGAAAGGTTGCTTGCTGTCCTTAGAGGATAAGGGATGTATGTGCACAATCACCTGCGGCAGCTGCTTCTTTAGAGTGAAGTCATCTCATGAATAGGATACCAATAAAGGAATATATAGAAGAGCGCCAAATCAGTAAAAAGTGCATTTATTTTATACAATTAATAAAAGTCTCACTTACATCCATAATTATTATTGTCCTCCGTTTGATAGTCAAATCACTGTTCCCTTTCGCTGGTGCTGTTACTGGATGAATCCTCCTCCACAGCGCACTAGGGGAAGCTCTGCTGTGTTCTGTGGTGCACAGAGAATCAGACTGGCTTGCGGACAGCGTGTGACATCAGCTGGGGGGGTACCCAAAAGCACAACGCGTTTCTGAGCTTGCGCAAGCCTCGTTCGGGCATGCGCGCTCCTTTCTCAAGTGCAGGCCACCAGTTTGAGACCCCTGATGTAGGCATAGGATACAACCCCTGTCAGGCCCCCTTAAAGGAAAATGATACAAAAAAAAAAAGGATTAGTTAAACCCACCAGTGCATTTACCACTACTATTCCTTTATATTGGCTTTTGAAATTTACAAATGCAGCAATTTAGAAATTGGATGAAAGTTTTAGCACTGGAAAACACTTTTTGAAAGATAAATAATGAATTTATGAATCTCATCTACAACAGTAGATGAGAAAAAAAATGAGAGACAAATAAGGAGGAAAGAGGGACTTTATCCCAAACCAGGGACAGTCCCTCGAAAACAAGGACAGTTGGGAGCTATGCAATTATAAAAATGACTTTAATAGAGATTCACTTTGCACATAAACACAGACAAACAGCTATTTCTCTAGCATAGTAAAAGGTAGGAATCTGCAATCAAGTGTAGCGGCGGCTCCTGAAGAGAGCTCCTGAAGATCCTCCTATGCGTTTTTCAAAGTTAAAGTTATGCCTGAACTGCAGTTTGGTTTGGGTACAATTGACTAAATTTGGATTTCAGCATCAGTCTGACTGGACTGTGAGATGTTCAGCCTGGCCACAGGGGGCACTGTCTTTTCTGGCAGGTATGGAACTATGGTCTGGAAAGGTGCTTAAGTTACTCTCTCTCGGAGCCCACCCAGTGGGAGTGGCGGTCTTGCTGTGCTTTCTGGGAGAGGGTATTTAAGATGCGGACGTCACGTGGTTCGGGGTTCCGGTCCAGAATGCTGTACTGACTTCATGGTCCTGGTCCTCCTGACCAGCCCCGAGGAAGGCTATGGCCTGGGGTGCGGATCCACCCGATCTTGATGTCTCGGGGCTGGCTAGCCCGAGTCAAGGAAACTAAAGGAGGATTGGGTGCCGTCTCCGGTTTGGGAGAGACCCAGTGACTTCAAGCATTCCAGGGGAGGACTCTTCAGAAGAAGACCACGTACGGGTTGGTTTCTTAGTAAGAGCCTGGAAGGGCTGAAGTACCCAAGAGAATCCAGTCTCGTGCATATTGCCAAGCTGGCTGAAAGATCCAGGTATCCTACGAGTGTTCTTCACGTTTAGTTTTCCTACGTGTTCTACAACAACGTCTGTGGCAGAGACATATCTTGTATGTTCTACAACGTCTGTGGCAGAGACTTGTTCCTGAGTAAGCACCTTGTTGGCTGCTAGGCCTTGTGAGAGAAGGACTGTCCAAATTGAGTGAACATCCAGTTGTGAATGGCTATTCTCTGGATGCAGTCAAAGTAAGCAAATTCTTCAACATTGACTTTGACACTAAGAGTACCTGAACTTCCTTTCCAACCCTCTGATCCCAATTTAAAGTGGTTGTAAACCCTTACAAACCACTTTGACCTACAGGTAAGCCTAGATTAAGGCTTACCTGTAGGTCCAAGCAATATCTCCTAAACCTATATGGTTTAGGAGATATTTGCCCGAAAACGGGCACCGCTGTCTACGGCGCATGCGCCGTAGACAGCGGCGCGCAGGCGCACTGAGCGCCGCTGTCTCCGCGACGGAGCTGCCGCGCGTGTCGGCTCCCGTGCGCATGCGCGGGAGTGACGCCATCGTGGCTTCGCCGAATGACAGCGGCGGAGCTGCGAGACCCCACCAAGAAGATGGATGCACCGGACTACAGGGGACAGCTGGCTCCTGTGTCAGGTAAGTGACACATAATGGACTACTATGCGATGCATATTAGTCCATTATGCTTTGCCTTTGCAGGGAATGAAAGAGGAAGTAAACTCATCAGGGTTTACTTCCTCTTTAAGAGACTGTTCATTATCTACATTTTGCAAATAAAATCCATTCAAGTGGATCTGTTGTCAGTCTCTCGAGTTACTGGGCCATCTACCACGGGACACCTCTAGACGTGAAGTGAGGAGTAAGGAAGGTAACAGTAAGCCCAAATCTAACCAGCAGCTCCTTCAGGGGCTAGTACTACACAAGTTTGTTAAAATCCCTGCAATGTACATAAATCACCCAGAGAGGAATGTTATTTTCTCAACAAAAGTGGAGTTACTTATTAATTGTTTTAAACATTTTTATTATTTTTTTTTTTTTTGTTTACATTTCTTCAATTGCTTCCTGGGTTCTGATCAAAATAATGTAATACATCCCATGGATGTTCATGGACTTTTTTTTTTTCAATTTCGTCTAGAGGAGGAGCTTTCTCAGTTAAGCACACCCTCTTGCCTGCATGCCTGAGTTAAAGTGGAGGTCTACCCTGGAAAAAAAAAAATTACACACAAATGCAACAAAAAAATAAAACAAAATAAAATAAAATTTTTAACTCGCCAGAAAATACCTGTTGCTAGGCAGATTGTCCTAAACTGCCACTTCCTATTCCGCGGTGATCTTCAGTCTTCTCCTCCTCGCGTTGATTTCTGTGAAATTTGGGCGTGGTGTCTTCTGGGACCTGTGTGTGTCACAGAGGACAGCCGCCCATTCAGAAATCGCCAGGGGACTCGCGCATGCGCAGTAGGAAACGGGCAGTGAAGCCGCAAGGCTCCACTGCCTGTTTCCCTTAGTGGGGATGGCGGCGCCGGCACACGATATGAGGGACGAATCGGCCGTCATTGCGGGCGCTCTGGACAGGTAAATGTCCTTATTAAAAATAATAAAATTTACGGCTGGAACACTGCTTTAAGGGCAGATTAATAAACATATGCCATGTGTATTGGTAAATAAATACCACACCAAATCCCCATGTCGTTAAACCAATCCGTGTGTCCAGAAGGACAAAATGCTGCATGAACCATCTGCACCTACTCAAGATGGCCGCAACTATAAATGCTAGGGGGTTGTTTTTCAAAGTGACAAAATAAAGCAGGGAGACATGGATGGGTGAGTTTAGTTACCGTACATTAAAAATTCATTAGATAGCGTTTTCAGTTTGTGGTGATGAGACAGTTTATTTCCGCAAAGTGTAGATGTTGTCAGCAGATTATTTTGTAGATCTGCTGATTTAAGACTAATACTGAAATTATACAACTACAAATAATAATGCAGGTCTTGCTATATAAGATGCTTAAACAGTTTTATTGTATATTAGCACACTAAAAATTATTTTAAATCATTTTTTTTTTATTTCCACTTAATACCTCGGAACTACAGTTTCTTTTTTATTAAAGTAAACCATGGCTGGTTTAAAAGAGAAAAAAAAAAACCTGTAAGACAATGGCATAATGTGATTGTATGCATCGTATACTAGCACATTATGAAATACTTACCTTAGAACGAAACTCTCCAGCGCCATGCTGTCACCACTGAGAGGGCTGACATCTTCCCCCAGTCTTTCTTCCAGATTCGCGCCTTTGGCTGTGTGATTGGCTGGGGTCACAATGATGGCATGTGCTAGGGAGCCTTCGGTTCCGGCACCAAGCTCTGAACTTCCGTCAAGTTATGCCGGACCTTCAGAGCGCATGCGCCAGTCATGTCACTGGCTGCACCCATGATGAATATCTCCTAAATGGTGCTCGTTTAGAAGATATTTATTTTACCTACAGGTAAACCTTATTATAGGCTTACCTGTAGGTAAAAATAACAAAGCGGGCTTTACTACCACTTTAATGCAAGCTCTCTGAAATTGCATGTTATAAATAGTGCATGAATGCATACTTGCAAATCAGTGTCTTTCCCAAAGTTTTCCAGCTGCTGTGTAGGCATATCAGCAAGGCCTAGATTCTCTATGATTCTGGTGCCCAACCTGCAGTACTTTGATACTTATTGTGAAGTCCTTGGGGCTTGCAAGCCACTTGCTATGGGAAGAGCCGATATAAGCTTTTTTGTCTACTTAGGCAAAGGTGCATTTTGAGGTGTGGTGCTTAAAACATATGCTTAAAACATTTTTGGTTTATTTTATTTTTATTTTTACATAGCTTTTATTGCTGCTATCACATAGGGAACCAATAGCCCCCTATTTGATAGCATATAGGTGACAGGTTCTCCTTATGGAGACACCTGAGTCTATTAGACCCTGGGTGTCTCCTCTCTAATCCACTGCAGCTGATGAAACACAAACCGTGTTCCATCAGCATTGATCCCAGAGAATGACATCATATATGTCACTTCCTGGTCCGTGTACAGGGTGGAGGTCCACTGAGCTCCTCCGCCCTTCCCAGCAACACCCGCCATGACAGTGGAGCCCAGTTAATATGGGGGGGGGAGGCGGCACATTATGACGGTGGTGGAAGTGATAGGCGGCTTCACAGTCACTTGTATCACTTCCACATAAAAGCTGACAGTTGACTTTACTAAAGTACATACACTTATAGTAGCACCGCCCTGGCAATGGGAACACTCATGCGGGCACGCTCCTGAGCTGGGCTGTGTGAGTCCATAGACACAGCACCTCTCTGCCCTATCCCCAGCTCCCTTCTCTCAAGATTTGATTGACACCAGTGAGAACCTCAGCTGTAAATGAATGGGTGCTCAGTGCTGAGCGCCTTCCTGTTCATTTACAAACTGAAGAAGAGTAAACACAATTTACCGTGCTTCAGTTATAAATGAACACATGATCAGTACTGATAACTCACTGTGTTCATTCAGAAAGGAAGGAGCCAGTAAATTACATATTTACCAGCCCCTTCCCTTGCTCTCTATCCTGAAACATCCACCACAGCAGCCGGCAGGAGAGGAGGGAAGCTGGAAGTGCCTGCGGGGGAAGGCGGGGGCAGTCAACAGGGGGAATCTGCACCACACTTGACTTAACACTTTTTGTGTCCCTAAGGTGTCAAGGACACACTCCATGAGGATGCGTTATCAAGACATCCTGGGCTCATAAGAGAATACCACAGGGATCAGACCATGTCATTACATGAGTTCGTACTCAGTGCCACCCATCACTGGAGGACAGAAGAGGAAGAGAAAATGTATAGCTCAAGATCCTAATACAACAGGTATTACATAAAAAAGTAGTAAGAAAACAATACAATACAATATGGGCCAGTGGGTCAATAATAGCAAGAGCAGTGCAAGAAAAAAACTGCTATTGGTACAATAACAGTCAAAAAGGCCATATGACCAAGCTTCAGATATACAGCTGTGCAAAGGAGTTTATGAACTCGCAGGGTCTGCATCTCGCAGCTGATTGGAGCTGTCAACACCTTTTATGGAGGAGGCAGTATTCACCCTCTGAACAAACTAGCGAACAAAATGTCAGTGAGGGCCCAAAACATTAAAAAGGAGAAAAAACACTGCAAAGAGAAAAAAGGAGGTAGAGAGAAGAGAGAGGCTAGGGGGTGGAGTAGGGTTACCACCGAAGACCACCACATAGCCACAACACAAGTAGCCTCAGTTACCTCAGGTTGAAAGCACTAGTGGTCCAGATGCATATCAGCATTAGGTAAATGTTCATTGTTCAGGATGGAGGTGAGTTTCCCGTGGTCCCCGAGAGTCAAGTCGGGGGGTAGGGTTGGGGGGCACAGCCTAAATGCATTTACATTCCCACCCTATTTTGAAGCCTATTAGAGCCTCTGGCTCTAATTAGGTGCTTAAAAAAACACACCCCCACCCCACATTTGAATCCATGCATCCGGCATCCTGCATGGGGGCCGCCTAAATGCATTTACATTCAAGATGGTGCTGCTATAAGACCGCAAACAGAGCAAAATATATTACAGCGCACACATCCACAGGATCTTTCATTCTATGAATAATGTAGGACCCACTGATAATGGGGTCCTTTGACGCAGTAGTGGGCTTAAGTGTCATATAGCCATATGGTGTTCCCAAATCCCCATTTTTTTTACTATGTTTGCAGGATTTAATATGATTTTTGCATGTGTGCGCTGTAATCTGTTTTGGTCTGTTTGTTGTATTATAACAGTACCAATCCTATTGAACGCCTAGGGGTAGGGAAGGAGACACACAGCTGCCGTGATGGAGGAAAGGACACAGGAGCCACTACCCGATACCTGCCACCTAGATGAAGTGAGTGCCGGACCAACCAGCAGACAGCGAGCTGGCAGGGGGGTTTTGAGGTGCCCCTAGCCACCTGGGGGGGGTGGTTGTTTACCGTCCCCCCCAAAACAAATAAAAACCCACCATGGTGTCTCAACATGGTGACTTGAGGAAAGTTTCAGGCTGGGTTCACACTTATGTGAAAAGAATGTGGGTTTTCCGGCATCCAATTTGTGACAGGAGACTGTGACCGGCTCTCAATAGAGCTGGTTCACACATCTCTGGGGCGACTGCGGAGTGGATTGCACAGGGGTCCTGTGCATCTTTGACTTAGTTTCAAGTTCGAATTCAGGAAAAAATTTGGGCTTGATTCGTCCCTGAAACGAAGAACAGGGATGCACTTGGACCCCTGTTGTGAGCTGCATTTCGGGGGGAGGGGGGGGGTGCTTTTTAATGACAGATGTATTGATTTTTTTATTTGTGGAGGGTCATAAAGTGTTCTAAAATATTCTTGTAATAATAATATGGTAAGCTTGTGCAAACATGTGCCCTTAGCCACTGATGTCCATGGCTGGTCCAACAGTTATAAGAAAAAGTAAGAATAGGAATGTGAGATTGCAGGTTGTCTATATTATTATATACTAACTCCCAGTAACATTAATTCTCTATCTTAGGGTTATTACATTTTCCCCGAGACACCAAACTTTATTCAAAAATGTCATCACCCATAAGTCCCAGACATGCAGCTGTTCAGTTTTGTATGAAATATTCCTTTTCTGACTCCAGTGTCCATTTAGATCAGGGATATACAATTAGCGGACCTCCAGCTGTTGCAGAACTACAAGTCCCATGAGGCATAGCAAGACTCTGACAGCCACAAGCATGACACCCAGAGGCAGAGGCATGATGGGACTTGTAGTTTTGCAACAGCTAATTGCATATTCCACGATTTAGACATTTATAGACCAGCCACAAACATGGCCTCCAGTCCCACTGCTTCCAACACAGAGAAATAATAAGGTATTGTAGCAAACTGTCTCGGTCTGTCCAGGACACTCATGGATTTTGAAAACCTGTCCTGATCCGACCTTGTCCCGACTTTGTCCCGGGCTCTGTCCTGGAAAAATCAAGTCTCGGCATTCACAGGACATTCAAAGCTCAGATGCTCTTTCTCAATACAGTGCTGCTGGATGGGGTCACCAACACAGGTCTGTGGCAGGCACCGATCCCTTCCCCTATCTCCTCCCTCACAGCAGTGATCACTTGGGGGGCTATGGGGACTCAGTCAGGCTGCAAAGAGAGCAAAATGAAGCAGTAAGTCTGTGTGACAGTGCGGCTGCCCTTTTTTGCAGGATGTCAGCATTGTTACCAAGAATGTACAGCCAGCAAGCATCTGCTAGCTAGGGATGATTCCGATGTTCGAGTCGAACGTAAGTTTGAATCGGACATCGAGTGTTCAGTTGTTCCCCGAACAGCGAACATTATACGGTGTTCGCAGCAAATTCGAAAGCCGCAGAACATGGCTAAAGTCTATGGGACACTAACATGAAAAACTAATTTTAAAGGCTTATATGCAAGTTATTGCCATAAAAAGTGTATGGGGCCCCGGGTCCTGCCCCAGGGGACATATATCAATACAAAAAAAAGTTTTTAAAACTGCAGTTTTTTCAGGAGCAGTGATTTTAATAATGCTTAAAGTAAAACAATAAAAGTGAAATATTTCTTTAAATATCATGCATTGGGGGGGGGGGGGGGGGGTGTCCTTTGTATGCCTGTAAAGTAGCGCATCTTTCCTGTGTTTAGAACAATACCACAGCAAAACATTTCTAAAGGAAAAAATCGAATTCAAAACTGCTCAGGGCTGTAATGTATTGTTGGATTCTGGCAATATAGATAAAAATCATTGAAAAAACGTCACGGGGACCTGGGTCCTGCCCCAAGGGACATGTATCAATGCAAAAAAAAGTTTTAAAAAGTGACTGTTTTAGGGGCAGTGATTTTAATAATGCTTAAATTGAAACATTCAAAATTAAATATTCCTTTAAATATTGTGCCTGGGGGGTCTCCTTAGTATGCCTGCAAAGTAACGCATCTTTCCATCTTTCTAGTAACGCGGCTGTAATGAATTGCCGGATCTCGGCAATACAAATAAAAATCATTAAAGAAAAACGGCATGGATTCCCCTAGTCCATTACCAGGCCCTTTGAGTCTTGTATGAATAGTAAGGGGAACCCAACACTAAAATAAAAAAAATGCTTAGGGGGCCCCCAAAATCTATACCAGGCCCTTCAGGTCTGGTATGGATTTTAAGGGGAACCCTGCACCAAAAAAAATAAAAATGTCATAGGAGCTTCCCCAAAATCCATACCAGACCCTTATCTGAGTATGCAACCTGGCAGGCCACAAGAAAAAAGGGGGGGACGAGAGAGCCCCCCCTCCAACCTCTAACCTCCAACATGGTTAGGATGCTTTGGGGTTGCCCCCAAAGCACCTTGTCCCCATCTTGATGGGGACAAGGGCCTCATCTCCACAACCCTTCCCGGTGGTTGTGGGGGTCTGCGGGAGGAGGGCTTATCGGAATCTGTAAGCCCTCTTTAACAGATCCCACCCCCCCCATGTGAATGAGTATGAGGGAACCCCTACTCATTCACCAAAAATGTGTCAAAATGTTAAAAATGACAGTAGACAATTTGGAAAAAGTTCTTTAATAAAAATAAAAATAAAAAAACTGTCCCGCAATGTCTATCCATCCTCGATCACAGCCCAGACGGACCGAAAAAACCCCCCGCCTCAGACTGAATCTTCTTCGCAATGACAACTGTTATAGAGCTGTGGGTGGGACCACCCGATGTAGTAAATGGGTGATCCTGTCCCCTTCTGATGTCATGTGAGCTACTTTACAGGCATGCTAAGGAGACCCCCCAGGCACGATATTTAAAGGAATATTTTGGCCATATTTAAAGGAATATTTTGGCCATTTTTAAAACTTTTTTTACATTGATACATGTCCCCTGGGGCAGGACCCGGGTCCCTATACACTTTTTAATGCAATAACATGCATATAAGCCTTTAAAATGAGCACTTTTGGTTTTTCATGTTCATGTCCCATAGACTTTAACGGTGTTCGTATAAATTTTTGGCCTGTTTGCATGTTCGGTGCGAACCGAACTGGGGGGTGTTCGGCTCATCCCTACTGCTAACAATGAAATTGTTAATCACCAGCTACCAGGGATCTTACTAACCTAATGCCTCTCACACAATGAGATTATCAAATGAATGACCATCCATTTTTCATTGAATGCTAGTCTCATATCAAAAATGAAGAGGTTACTAAAGTTACGAAAATTCTCATACGACAGAATAAAAATTCAAAAGGGATGTCATGTATTATATTGTATTTGTATTGTATTTTTGGATGAAGACTGTACTGATTAAATGAAAATCGAATGATCTGGTATCGTAAGAGAACATTTTTTGTGTTTGTCCCTTCAGAAAATATTGGCTGAACTGTGGTGATTGGTTCTCAAAAGCTGTGTACTAACCATCAGATTATTGTATGATCGCTTCAAAAGCAGTATTTTTAATCTGATTTTCTGATTGTGTGTATGGGCCTTTAGATCCCTGGTGGCTAGAGACATGATTAATGCTTTTATTGCTAGCAGATCCTTGCTGACTGTACATAATTAATCCTTACATTGTTAACAGATCCCTGATGGAAGCACACAATTACCCATGTTATAGAACCACACCCAAAATAGACAAATTCCCCGCCCCTAATTAACCGTTTGCCAACAGCCTCACGCCGATATACGTGGGCAGAAGGCCAGGCAGAATCATATACCCGTACGTTGCTCTTTCAAAGGCGCCCGCGGCAAGCTCCATGAGTCGGGTCGTGGGTCCCGCGGACTGGATTACTGTGGGGATACCCGCAATCGTCTCACTGGGAGGAAGAATGGGTAGATGCTAATGTAAACAAGCATTGCCCCCTTCTGCCTAGTGACAGTGTCACTGATGTCTTCTCCCTGTGATCGGAGCAGAGATCAGTGATGTGTCATACACAGCCACGTCCCCCCACAGTTAGAAGTGCTCTGGTCAGGAAGGGGGTCAATTCTTCCGGGGCTGAAGTGGTTAAAGTACATGCTGTACACAGAGAAAAAGGTGCCCCTGAAAACTTTTTTTAAACGTTGGCAATGATAGCAAAGTCATTTGCGCTATGGCTCCAGGTGCAACACAAGATGAGCCTGCCTGGAGTGGAGGTAGGATGGAGTATCAGGTCCCCCATTCCATCCAAAAAAATGAAGGTAAGGGGTAGGATCTCAAATAAAACATATACGTGAATCTTAAATAAAGGGACAGCAATTTCAGCTATCAATGGCATTTACTATACACATAGCACCAGGGCCGTCTTTAATACTGATTGGACCCTGGGCAAAACTTTTCTTGGGGGCCCCCCCATGCAGTTTTGCTCTCCACCTGCTCTGAGACATACAATAAATAGCAGCTAGACTCAAAATCAGTTTTCTGAATCAAATCAGGCAGCTATTGCGATTGTTTTCTTAGGTTACAGTGTATCATTACCGCTCACTGACTGGTTGCTAGAGGTTACAGCACACATTACGGCTCACTGATTAGTTACTAGAGGCTACAGCACATGATTTCTGCTTGTTGATTGGTTGCTAGAGATTACTCTGGATATGACCACAGGGGGCATGATCTACATATCAAGTCCGCCGGCCACCGCTATTTACATATGAATGCCGCCACTATGTACATATGAATGCCGGTAATTTACATGTAAACACAGAGTCTGCAGGTGAGTCATCTGTACACAACAATAGGGCAGAGCATTAGTAGCAGCACTTCACACTCAGATATTGGGACACAGCACAGGACCAAAACCTCAAGGGATGAGAGAATTTAAACCAGGATAGTTGGCAAGTATGAGGCAGCTGCTTTGGGCCCCACAACAATGACAGGGCCCAGGGCAGCTGCCCCTTTTGCCCTGCCTTAAAAACGGCCCTGCATAGCACAACAGGGCACCAAATGTAATACAATCCCAGCAAACCTTCATAATCTTAAATCTAGAACAACAAAGAAACACAAAAAAATTGTGCTTCCTGTTCACATGTGTTATTTCCTGTTGCATAATGATTTCTAAGCATATGACACCGTAGAGAATGGTTTGAACATTGTTTTATACATAGTTATAGACCGTTAGATCAAAATGATAGTGTGATGCTGTTGTGAGGGTGGTATGTAATTTTAATGATAATAAGTATGGGGAATTTTAAATAAATAAATAAAGTGTTTTGACGAACGGTACGTGATAAATAAAAGGGTAACGTCTGAATCTACGTATAATGAATCGCAGTGCCTCCAGCCACTTATGGTAGTTAATAAAAAAAAAAAATTGTGAACTTTGTTCAGACAATCAGTAATATACCACAATAATTTACTAAATTTGTTAATCTATGGGGAATTCTTACTAATGTATAAATTTTTCCCAATTAAAGTAGATCCATTTTATTAATAATATACAAGTATAATTATACAATTTCATACAAAACCGGAATTTCTGGTGATTACCGCTTCAGCCCGCTTCAGCCCCTGGGCGCACACAGGGAGCGTGCACAGGGGAGGCCGTCGTATGACGACCTCCCGGGAATTCACATCCGCGCTGTGGCCATCATTAGGCCATAGCACGGGAGTCAGGTGGTTAAATATATTTTTTTGCATGTATTTGGATAGCTATATTTGATACATGAGGTTTTTGATTTTATTTTATTTTGTATGAACTTTTTGGAGTTTGCACAAAAATACTTTATATATATATATATATATTTTTTTTTTATTATTTATATTTATTTTACCAGCACGGAGGCACTTTATACATTTCAGCACATCTGTGGATTAGAAGGTTTATGTTGCTGTGATCACACGCTCTGTGGTAGAAAAACTTTGCACGTCAACACATTTTTTATTTAGTGTCATTGCATCAAGGCACTCATGCTAACATCAAGATAGCGCAGCATTTCCTCTATAAATAAAAGATAGATATTATCAATTTGAAAGAAGTCTTAATTTAACAGGGCTACCAGATTGGACAATACATAATTTCCCTGGGACCACAATAGCCAACTTAGTTGCAATACAGGTTGATCTTAATTTCGCCCACACATGGCTTCAACACACGGCAAGACAAATAATGTGGGACAATTATTAAATGCTAAACTACCCTTCACACAGTACTTGATAAGATTAAAATATAAACAGCAAAATACGATTCCTATAATTTTGGGAAGAACAAGTTGATCAATATTTATATGGTCAGTATCTCACCATTAAAGGAAAGGATGATTCATCCTAACAGCAACTTCCAACGAGATGGGGAGTGGTCACTTATACCAAGCTTGTGTTTGTCCAGAGAGTGTATGCCAGCATGTGGATCTGTGGTCCTTTGGTCCCTTGTTTGTTTCTCCTTTTGTAGGGTGCAATGTAATTATTGGATTGTTACCTCCCTCTCCTCATGTTTACCATCTCATGATTGGTTGGTTCCAAATACGGGAGGTAACTGCCCTAATTCTCACCCGCCCTTCTGTGATCATGGTAAAGGTCTAATCAGAATATGATGTTTCGTGTTATTATGAAATGTATTTTAATATGTTCCACGTTAATATAACTTGCTTCTGCCCTGTCATTTGCTGTGCCCATCTCGTGTACCTTGCTGGTTATAAGAAATTGATACCTAACCAAATATATTGAGATTGACAGAGATTTGTGGAATCAAACGACACAACCTTTTAACCATAAAAGACTGGCATTGAATCTTTGTCCAATATGTGGATGACTCCATTTTACGTTGATTCTTACAAAATCCAACATAGTAAATTTTATATACACTTGGTTCTCTTTCAACTTGTGAATGGTGTCTTCTGGTGTATAATTAACCAGGTGTCTCTGTCATTGTCTGGGGTCCGTTAAATCAACACTATTGAAAAGATAACCGGCTTGTTTGACATGGACTTTCTTTGATTAAAGGCCCTGATATCCTGGTCTCTCAAAATACCAGTTTGACCATTGTCAGGTGGTATTGTGTAAAGAGGCATCATTGTTCAGGTTATTCAGCATAAGGCTTGCATATTTGACCTTAATCCACTCAACCTTTCCTCTGGGGGGGGGGGGGCGCTCCCCTTTTATGATGACTCCTTGGCTGAGTGTTTCATGAATTATGAACATTTTTATATATCCCGGCCATGACAATACATAGCACTGGACTTCATCAATCCTTCAATAAAACAGGGATAGCGAGAGTTAGGTTGAATTAATTGAAAATTAATGAATAAATCAATCAAAAACCTATTTATCCAAAACCCTAAACTCACATTGGATCCAAAAGAAGGCAAAAAAGGTCAAATTTTTCCCATATTTTTCCATATTCCCAGTATGAACAATCTATGCAATTATTACTTATGGATATTATTAGTCAGTTATATTTTGTGTATTTAGAAACACATCCAGCTTTAAAAAAAAAAAAAAATCTAACTTAGGTGCCCCCAACGCCCTCCTCCTCTTCCTTTCTGTGCCTTCTATGCTGTTCTACTCCCTCCCCTCTTCTTTCTCTCTTAGCACCCCTTTATTAATATGTTTCTTGGCCATTTTCTGCACAGTGGACCCGACTCTTCTATTTAATCCATGAGTGTCTCCTAATTAACAGAAAGGACTTACTCTTTCTCCCTCTCCCCCTGTTTATATAATGTGAATCATTATTGTGCAACTAATATGTAACTTAACATACTTATATCCAGGGCTGGTGCTAGAAATTTTAAATAAAGGCTGTGCAGTGATGCTTTCTCACCTCTTTGCCAAGGTTAGCTCCATGTGGAGATTGCCTAGGGAGATGGGTGGGATTGGTGTTGGCTAGCAGCCAAACCCTAGCGCTAAGGACAGTGGGCGGTGGTGGATGCTGTCAGCTTCCATACATTCAGGGACAGTTCTGCTTGCTGCACAGCCTTCACTGTTGCTGAGGGGCACGGCTGTGGCAGCAGGAACGCCGACTGGGTATTTGGGCAGGACGCTCTGGGGGTGATTTGGATCAGGGGTGTATCATGAAATCACTGGGCCCGTGTGCAAAAGTGGACCCTAAGCATCGACAAAGAGAAAAAGCCTCGGAACAAGGCGGGCATGGTTTAAATTGCGCTAAATATTGTATGTGGCTTAAAGGGGGTATGGTTTATTAGAGTCTGAGATGACTTACTTAGTGCCTGAAGCAGCACAGCACAGACTATGTTGAAGAACATTGTTCAATATAATGTCCAGCATTTAAGACAAGCCATTTTTTCAGATCAATATCCTGCCAATACTACTCCCACCAAGTCTAAGGGTCACAGTCCAGCATTTAAAGAGGAAGTAAACCCTGATGGGTTTACTTCCACTTTCATTCCCTGCAAAGGTAAAGCATGATGGACTACTATGCATCGCATAGTAGTCCATTATGTGTCTCATTTACCTGACACAGGAGCCAGTGAAGTCACCGCTGTCCCCTGTAGTCCGGTGCATCCATCTTCTCGGTGGGTCTCGCTGCTCCGCCGCTGTCATTCGGCGAAGCCACGATGACGTCACTCCCGCGCATGCGCACGGGAGCCGCCACTCGCGGCATATCGCAGTTGACCGCGGAACGCTCAGTGCGCCTGCGTGCCGCTGTCTACGGGGCGCATGCGCCGTAGGCAGCGGTGCCTGTCTTTCAGCAAATATCTCCTAAACCATGTAAGTTTAGGAGATATTTCTTGGGTCAAAGTGTGTTGTAAGGGTTTACAACCACTTTAAAACAAGCTGGTTTGTCTGAAATGCTGGATTGTGGACATTCTATTGAACACTGTTCTTCAACATAATCTGTGCTGTGCTGCTTTAGGCATTAAAAATATCATGAAAAAGATATATCTCAGTAGTTTGATTTAGTAGCTTTAGTTTTTTTTTGTGGTTTGCAACTTTGCATGTAAGATAGAACTTAGTCTTACATCCTTGCCAAATGTCAATACATCTAGAAGGTCTCCCACCAAGTCAATGAATAGTTTTGTTGTGGTTTGCAATTGCATGGAAGATGGAACTCAGGCTCAGATATCTGCCAAATCGCAATACTTCATCTCAGAAGGTCTCCCACCGAGTCAATGAAGGCAGGCTCTTACTAAATACACCACTCAGCAGGGCCAGGTACTCCTAAATCCACCGCCTCTGCCACAGTCGTCACCTAATGTGTAGAGCCTAGAGCTTCCAGTTCTTAAATCTCAGCGGCACCCGACTCTCTCACTCTCTGCACAGCCCCGCCTTCCGCCCTTAAAATTTATGGAGTGCGTCACTCTGGTCACTCTGCCCGGCATTTCAGTGGCTGTGGACGGTGGCCAGTTCTATAGACCATGCATCGGAAAATGCGGTGGTGGTCGCCGCCTGTGTGTGAATAAAAAAATAAAAAGTCCCCAGTCGTCTGGCCTGTTACACACTTTTGGGACCCAGCAGGAATCTGCATTGCTTTGCATTTTTTTTACTCCATGTGGGCAGGGCACATTGCACCCCCTTGTCCAGCTGCTTATTTCGCTAGTGGTAGCGCAGACCCTGCCTTTTTCCCTTCTAATGACTTATGAATGCACTCTGGTATTTTCCATGCTGCTTACGTTTATATGCAATACTTGTTCGGGTTATGCTATGTATCCTATAAAACTTCAACCAAACGTACTGAAAGTGAAAAAACAATCCACTTAGCTGGCTAGAACTAGCTCCTAGGAAGTCTATTCCACATTTTAACAGCTTTTACTGTGAATAAGTCTTTCCCTATGCCAATGTTAGACACATGGAGTATCCCCTTGTCATTTGTAAAGTGAACGATTTTTCTCCAAGTTCATTATATGGATTGTTTATGTAACCACTGCGTATGGCTGTACGGGTGGTTACTGCAGCCATACGCAGCGGTCTAATTTGTATCGATTTGCTGCAAGCTGTCCGCTCTATATAATTTCTGCTTGTTTCATCATTCCATGCATACTTGGTTTTATTGAACTTAGCCTTACCTCCGTCTATGTCCTCTTACGGTGGGCAGTCTGGTGTGGGATTTTGGTTACGCACATTTTCCAACATTTAGAGGCTGGTCTCCCTTCTGGGGGGTTTTCTGGTTGGGGCTTGCACATCCCCTGAAGAAGCTA
This sequence comes from Lithobates pipiens, assembly GCF_037356315.1. NCBI lineage: Eukaryota > Metazoa > Chordata > Amphibia > Anura > Ranidae > Lithobates > Lithobates pipiens. The sequence goes on from NW_027507718.1 coordinate 422,770,534, forward strand.
CAACATGTCGGGACAATGTGCAGCAAGTACCTCAGTTTCCTGCATCTAGGACCCTTACAGCTATAACTAGTCCATGTACTTTGTTGGAAAATAATTTATGATATTTTAATCGTAGTTTCAATAAATTAATAAATGAATTTTATTACATTTTATAAACACACTTTGTATTGATTATATTTAAGCACCGGGAAAATCTAATTTCTCTCCGCATTCATAAATACTTATGAATAATATGCCTACCTAAATCATCTTTCCATTGTTTTTCTAAGGGGACTTTAGAGTACAATGCAAGGTCTGTAAAATACTGTTTTGGTTCCAGCCCCATGTAAAAATCATCTGCTGTAAGTGGATGTAAAAGTTACTTCTAAATAAAAAAGTTAGATTTTACACTCGCCTTTCCCCTGTCTTCTGCATCGTTAGAGATGACAACACCTTATGGGAAGATTCCTAGGGAGTGCAGAGCAGGACAGACCTCATGAGAAGACGCTCCGGTCCATTGCAAGCGCATCTTTCCGAGAGATTTTTGGATCTATTGCACAAGATGTAATCTTTGATTACTAGCATTGGTAATACGGCTGTAGCAATTGTGGCTGAGCACTTGAAGTAGCAGTCCCAGGCACTCTTGTAGTAACATACTCAGTAATGCTGACAGTAACAAGTGCAGCAGTATTGGTAGAAACTGGCACAATAATGCTGGTAGTAACAGGCATAGCAACACTGATGAGCAGTAATCTATCTTCAGCACCACTAGCCTACATTACTGGGATGTCATCTGCAGGAGGGGTGGCCGAGTGGCAGAGTGGTGGCACTCGGTGGCCGCCCATCCATTAGTGGCACCACTCCCCAAATCCATGCACCCGGCCCCTAATCAACATGCAGGGTGCCAGACGCATTGGATTCCAATGTTTTTTTTTTCTTTTAGAAGCACGTGATTAGAGCCAGAGGCTCCAATTGGCTTTAAAAAAGGGTGGGCTCATTTGCCCCCCCCCCCCAAAAAAAATATACAGCACCAAAAGCTTCTGGCAGCACTCGAGGAAGCTGTACAGGTCCTAAACAGTAGTCCCAGAGATCGGTAAGTAGTAAGGCATACAACTAGGGTTGCCACCTCATCCCAAACACATATGAAACAGGTTCTGAGACTAATTTAATGCAGAGAAGACACCAAGTGAGTTTAATTAACACCTTAATCAGCCACAGAACCTGTGTAATTAATATGTGTTCAGTTTTAAAGGGATGAGGTGGCAACTCTACATACAGCGTTGTCCCTAATCTCTCCCTACTCACACAGGAACCTTTCCTTGAGGCTATCTCCCTGTCTCTGACAAGCATGGATCCTATCCCTACACTGTCGACTCGCAAATATGTGCCAAACGTGGCATGGCACTGGTATTTATTAGCACTGCCCTCAACCAAGATGACCATGGAAGGTCACTGGGGTTTTCAGCTACCTCTCCTGTGACACCTATGGAAGCTGAAGGGAACATCATCTCCCTAGGTCTCCACTCCATCCCTGAGCAGCAAGGTGCCACCTGGTGGGTGGGTAAGAACTACAGCTGTCCAAAAAGGGGGCCCGTACATTATAAGCAGACATTTCAACTTACTTCATGCTTCATAAGCTGACAATTAGACAAAAATGTTAAAAAATACTTATGTTTATTTTTTTACTTTTTGTGATTATTTCTAACACTGTTCTTCTTTCTCTGGGCAAATGTAAAGAGAGGAAGAGGCCCACAGCGCCATCAGAAGGTTTGAGAAGGTTGTTTGTATGTAAACTTTTGACCTGCATGCAATCACTGAGGCCGCGTACACACGGGCGGACTGTTCGCCCAACTTTGTCCGCTGAACAGTGTTTGGGCGGACAGTCCGCTCGTGTGTGGGCTTTCAGCGGACAGTTTCAGCGGACAGTTGGACGGACAAGGTTTTTCGGAATTTCCGAAAAACTGTCCGCTGAAACCTTGTTTGAGCGAACAGTCCGCCCGTGTGTAGGCTTGTTCGTCAAACAAAGTTGCGCGCATGCTCAGAAAGGATTTTCACGCCGAAAGCTATAATGCAGTGTATAGGACGTCGTATTTTTCGTCCCGTCGTACGTGCCGTTCACGTCATCGCGCACGGTTTCAGCAAACTGTTCGTCCGTCGTGTGTGGCCATGTCCGTCCATGCTAAGTTTGAGCGGACTGTTTGCCGAAACTGTTGGACGGACAAAGTTGGGCGAACAGTCCGCGCGTGTGTACGCGGCCTAAGATTGCCTGCCATGGTAATCACATGAATGGGAACCATGCCGATTGGTTCCCAGTCTTTGTCTAGAACAGTTACAAAGCAGTTTCCAAAACTGGCAGAACACACAGCTAGGAGCTAGTTCTGGGTCCCAGACTCACTACTAGTATGCAAGTCAGGATTTCTGACCTCTCTCTGACTTTTGTTGCTGCATGCTTGTTGTGGGTCAGTGCCTTAGACCCCATACACACTATTAGATTGTCTGCAGATTTTTGTCTTCAGATTTACCAAAACCATGTAGTGCAAGGGCCTGCCCGATTGCATACAAATTGAAACGCTTAACGTTTGACCTCATATTATATGGTTTTGGTAAATCTGAAAACAAAAATCTGAAAAAAATCAAGTAATGTGTATGGGGCTTAAAAGTACTGAAACCAGAGACAGCCAGGCCTCTAGCATTTTCCAAAAGAACAGTGGCAGCCCTCCATGTTACTCTCAATACAGGTTTTCTTTTCATTACAGGATAACAACACAATGAACGAATGTGGTATGCAGTATTTTACAAATCGTTTACAAACTTGCACATCTCTTGTTTTAGTTACTGAGAAACTCATTAATAATTTAACGATTGCTAGCAGTATTATGTAAAGCATTTTTAATTTAATACAAAGATTAAACAGACTGCTAAATAACAAAGACAATTTGTTGGCTTCCTACTTGGTAGATTCCCCCTGATGACCAATCAGATTATACATTTCATCAGTTTAGAGAAATAAGATGACTGAAATATTAGCCTTGGCTGCTTGCAGGGAATTACTGTATGCCACACATTGATCTTTCACTTATGAAATAAGCTCAGGCAAGCTAACCACTTCAGCCCGGACCATTTGGCTGGCCAAAGACCAGAGCATTTTTTTGCGATTCGGCACTGCCTCGTTTTAACTGACAATTGCGCGGTCATGCGACGTGGCTCCCAAATAAAATTGGCATCCTTTTTTACCCAGAAATAGTATACGAGCTTTCTTTTAGTGGTTCTTTTAGTGGTATGTTATCACCTCTGCGTTTTTTTTTTTTGCGCTATAAACAAAAAAGCTCCACATTTTTTACTTTTTGCTATAATAAATATCCCCCCAAAAAATATATAAAGAAATGTTTTCCTCAGTTTTGGTCGATACGTATTATTCTACATATTTTTGGTAAAATAAATCGCAATAAGCTTATATTGATTGGTTTGTGCAAAAGTTATAGCGTCTACAAAATAGGGACTGGTTTTATGGCATTTTTATTAATATTTTTTTTTTTTTACTAGTAATGACGGCAATCTGCGATTTCCATCGTGTCTGTGACATTAAGGCGGACAGATCAGACACCTTTTGGGACTATTCACATTTATACAGTGATCAGTGAGATTAAAAATGCTCTGATTACTGTGTAAATGTGACTGGCGGTGAAGGGGTTAACCAGTAGAGGGTTAAGTGTGTCCTAGTGATGTGTTCTAACTGCGGGGGGGGGGGGGGGGGGAATAGACTACACTGATCACCGCTCCTGATCACAGGGAGCGGTGATCAGTGAAATGATCGCAGATATCCCCGAGGATATTGAGTCCATGGGACCCACGATCACACTCATGGAGCTCACGGCGGGCACGCTCATGCCCACAATGCTGCATCTTAAAGGGCAACGTACTGGTACGTTAATATGCCGGTACATGCTATTCAGCCGGTGTATATCGGCGTGAGCCGGTCAGCAAGGGGTTAAAGGAAACCTGTCATGATAGAAATATACAAGCTGCCATTACTGTCCGATTTCTATAACAGATTAATAGACCTAGGCATAGATTAATATGGACATTTTAAGACTTAAAGCTGAAATCCAGGCACAAAAATTTTAATTTAACCACTTCAGCCCCAGACCGTTTTGCTGGCCAAAGACCAGACTACTTTTTGCGTTTCGGCACTGCGTCGCTTTAACTGACAATTGCGCGGTCATGCGATGTGGCTCCCAAAGAAAATTGATGTCCTTTTTTTTCCCACAAATAGAGCTTTCTTTTGGTGGTATTTGATCACCCTTGCAGTTTTTATTTTTTGCGCTATAAACAAAAATACAGCGGCAGTTTTGAAAAAAACACATTATTTTTTACTTTTTGTTATAATAAATATCCCCCAAAAATATATAAAAAAACATTTTTTCCCTCAGTTTAGGCTGATACGTATTCTTCTACATATTTTTGGTAAAAAAATTGCAATAAGCGATTATTGATTGGTTTGCGCAAAAGTTATAGCGTTTACAATATAGGGGATAGTTTTATGGCATTTTTATTAATAATTTTTTTTTTTTACTAGTAATGGCGGCGATCAGCGATTTTTATTGTGACTGCGACATTATGGCGGACACATCGGACATTTTTGACACATTTTTGGGACAATTGTCATTTGTACAGCAATCACTGCTATACAAATGCAGTGATTCCTGTGTAAATGACACTGGCAGTGAAGGGGTTAACCAGTGGGTGGCAGTGTAGGGGTTAAGTGCTCCTAGGGGTGTGTTACTAACTGTTGGGGGCTGGGCTTTCTTTTAGTGAACACTGATCTCTGCTCCAATCACATGGAGCAGAGATCAGCGTCACTTGTTGCTAGGCAGAACGGGGAGATGCTGTTTACAACGGCATCTCTCCGTTCAGCCGCCCCGTGAGACAATCGCGGGTATGCCTGCGGTGATCGAGTCCACGGGACCCACGACCGGACTCAAGGGGGCCCCCGACCAGCTGGCGGCGCGCTCGCGATGGCAGGGCAGCATTAAGATTGGACGTACCTGTATGCCAATATGCCTGCCCGTGCCATTCTGCCGACGTACATCGGCGTGCGCTGGTCGGGAACTGGTTAAATATATTTTTCAATAACCAAAAATCCACTTTTGTGCTGTATGTAGGCTGTGCAGAGAGCAGAGCTGTGGGAGGGGCCCCACAGATCCACCCACTACAGGCTGTCTTCAGAAATCTACAGGAGGGGGGCGGAAACGAGACCAGGGTTCCTGCACAAGGAGAAAGAGCAGCAGTCACTGGTCTTTATTACAGGAAGCTTCTGCACAAAGACAAAGGTAAAAACTGGATTGCTGCACAGAGCTTAACTGATTCAAGTAAGAATACACACGACTCTGCTTTAAAGCTAACGTTTAGGTATGGATATTTTTACACAGTTACGATCCAGCTTGGACCATGCATGTACATACCTGGTCGAACCCTGTGGAAACTGAAAACCACTAAAGTTACTTCTACTACAGTGATTGCTGCTAACTTCCGGGTCCTGTGCTGAGCGGTTGCCCTGCTGCTCAGTAAATATATGAGATTGCACGCTCGGCACAGGCGCTTTTCAAAGAACACGTTTGCATTTTCTAAATTAATGTAAAGCATTCTCTAATTGGACAAGGGTGTGAGGCAGCCCCCAAGCTTTACCCTTTTGGCGGTCAGTCATATCTATTGCCTAGAAGTTCACATACACTATTTTGTCAAAAGTATTGTGACACCTAACTTTACACACACATGAACTTTAATGGCATCCCAGTCTTAGTTCATTGGGTTCAATATTGTGTTTGCCCACCCTTGGCAGATAAAACAGCTTCAACTCTTCTGGGAATTCATCAAATTCATTCCAAAGGTGTTCTATCGGGTTGAGGTCAGTATTCTGTGCAGGCCAGTTCCTCAATCCCATGTCTTTATGGACCTTGCTTTGTGCACTGACCCAAATCATTTGGTGGAGGGGGGAATGTGGTTTGGGGTCGTTTTTCAGACTTTGTTCTTGGCCCCTTAGTTCCAGTCAAGGGAACTCTTAAGGCGTCAGCATACTAAGACATTTTGGCCAATTTCATGCTCCCAACTTTGTGGGAACAGTTTGGGGTGTGGCTCTTTCCTGTTCCCACATGTCTGCGCACCAGTGAACAAAGCAAGGTCCATAAAGACATAGATGAGCATGTTTGGGGTTGAGGAACTTGACTAGACTGCACAGAGTCCTGACCTCAACCCGCAGAACACCTTTGGGATGAATTAGAGTAGAGCAGAGAGCCAGGCCTTCTTATCTACATCAGTCCTGACCTCATAGATTTGCTTCTGGAATAATGGTCAAACATTCCCATAGACACACTCCTTAACCTTGTGGACAGTCTTCCCAGAAAAGTTGAAGCTTTTATAGCTGCAAAGGGTGAGCCAACTCAATATTGAACCCTACGGACTAAGACTGGGATGCCATTAAAGTTCATGCGTGTAAAGGCAGACATACCAATACTTTTGACAATATACTGTACGTAGGCTAGGAGTTCATGTTTCTATTCATATAGTTTGTCTTTGAAATTATGTAACATATCTGAGATGTTGCATTCATTTCAAGAGACAAGGTCCTCTTTTAAACATGTACTTTTATTTCATGCACAAGAATACTTTTTTGGTCAGTATTATAAAGAATTAAGTGCAATATAAAAACGCAGGAAGATTTATAAAGATAACAGAGATGAATAACTGAACATACATGACTGTTTCACGTGTTAACAACTTGTATCTGATCTTTTACTTCCCCTTCAAGAACTCGTGGCTTTTTTCTGTTGCTAATTGTGATCAGTACACAAAAATACAGAGCTTGTTCTCGGTAAGGAAATGACTAGAGACTGTGCAGTGGGGAACGAGAAGTTCAGAATGCTGTAAGAGAGGAGACCTCACAGTTACACGTGCATATGGTAATGGCAACATCTCCTCTGCTCAAAATCTTCTTAGGAATCATTTTACTTTGTATTGTCTGTATTCCTGAATGGTTCACAACTACTGAGGGTAAGTTATAAATTTCTCTGTATTTGCTAAAAAAAACAAAAACTGAATGTATACATTGCCATCTTATTATTTCACATTTTTCGCTAACATGCTGCAGACATTTGGTCAGTCTACTCACCAGGACCACCTTGCCCGTTGTGATATGTCGTACGGGCTATCTTGTCATGTTGTGGTACCTGCATAGCAAATGTGTACAGACCATTTGTGCAGATTGTGTAGCTTCACAGGGGCCCTCTTGTTCTTAGGGGCCCACTTATAAGGATATGGGTCAGAAGGGTACTAAAACTTCCTCTCTTGGTCATGTAGACTTGATCACTGCTCATTTCTAGGGCAAACAAGAAGCAGGAGGCATTCTTTATGACACACTTACCTCTTAGTATGTAAAATTAAAGTGGCGTTGAGGAAAAAACACTTCTTTCACTCCCTGCAGACTAGCAATAAGATTTTCAGAATATTTTGCTAGTTTGCTTTTTGACACCATTTGGACTGCATGTGACAAATTACCAAATAATGACGTTTCAAGCTAGTGCAAAGTCTAGGTTTCATACTTTTTCAAGAGCTTGTCCTTGGGCAACCAAGAAGTGTTCTTGCACAGGGACCTTTAGAATAATTCTGGGTCATGTATAAATAACTGTGTTGCATCTATGGCTTAGCAGCTGTCCCAAAATGGAGAATATTCTTTGGAGACAGCTACCAATCACCAGTGTTACTATCTCCTGCAGCATTTTTTAGTGATAAAACCTAGAAAATTTACTGACAGAGCACATTATTTTACCGACAACCTGAAGAACCAGTACTCCTGTTAAAAACTAAGACATTTTGATTTTTAAACAGTAGGAAACATAAGGGGAATACAAAGACTGAATTTCAAAAGAGCCAACTTCCCTAAACCACGATCCTTGCTAGAACATAATTATTGGGATAAAAATTTAGGAACAAAGAACACAGAGGAAAATGGGTATGCTTTAAGTGCATATTATATAAGGGCATTAGTCAGTGCATCCCAATGGGAAATACATTTAAAAGAGCTAATAAAAGTCCTGGTTGGCTTAACGCCAATGTAATGCATATAAATGCAAAGGAGAAGGCCTTCAAAAAATACAAGGTTGAGATATCATCATCAGCATTTAGACGTTATAAAGAATGCAACAAGAAATGTAAGGGTGCAATCAGGGCAGCTAAAATAGAACATGAAAGACTCATAGCGGAGGAGAGTAAAAAAAATTCCAAGAAATTCTTTAAGTACATAAATAGTAAGAAAGGGAGGTCAGATCATATCGGTCCCATAAAGAATAATGAAGGGAATCTGGTTATTAAGGATGGAGAAATGGTGAAGGTATTGAATTTATTCTTCTCTTCAGTCTTCACAAGGGAATCGGGGGGCTTCAGTAACCAAAACTGCAAAGTTTATCCTCATGACACATCACAGGAAGCACCATCATGGCTAACAGAGGACAGAATTTGAAATTACTTGAAAAACTCAACATTAATAAGTCACCGGTACCAGATGGCTTGCACCCGAGGGTCCTTAAGGAAATCAATCAAGTAATTGCCAGACCATTGTTCCTAATTTTTACTGACAGTCTATTGACTGGAATGGTACCAGCTGATTGGAGAAAAGCCAATGTAGCAAAAATATTTTAAAAAGGGCCAATATACATCCCTGTAAATTACAGACCAGTTAGCCTGACATCAATAGTATGCAAGCTCTTGTAGGGGATGATAAGGGACCGTATACAAGATTTTAGTAATGACAACGGTATCATTAGCAGTGATCAGCATGGATTCATGAAGAATCGTTCTTGTCAAACCAATCTATTAACCTTCTATGAGGAGGTGAGCTACCATCTAGATAAAGGAAGGCCCGTAGACGTGGTGTATCTGGATTTTGAAAAAGCATTTGATACAGTTCCTCATAAACGTTTACTGTATAAAGTAAGGTCCATTGGCATGGACCATAGGGTGAGTACATGGGTTGAAAACTGGCTACAGGGGCGAGTTCAGAGGGTAGTGATAAATGGGGAGTACTCGGAATAGTCAGGGTTGGGAAGTGGGGTCCTCCAGGATTCTGTCCTGGGACCAATCCTATTCATAGACGACCTGGAGGATGGGATAAACAGCTCAATCTCTGTATTTGCGGACGATGCTAAGCTAATCAGGGCAATAACGTCTACGCAGGATGTGGGGACCTTGCAAGAAGATCTGAACAAATTAATGGGGTGGGCAACTACATGGCAAATGAGGTTTAATGTAGAAAAGTGTAAAATAATGCATTTGGTGGCAAAAATATGAATGCAATCCACTCACTAGGGGGAGAACCTCTGGGATAATCTAGGATGGAAAAGGACCTGGGGGTCCTAGTAGAAGACAGGGTCATGCAATGCCAAGCTGCTCCAACCAAAGCAAACAGAATATTGGCATGCATTAAGGAGGGGATTAACTGCAGAGATGAAACCCACTCTACACAACAAATGCTGCCAGTTCTGGGCACCAGTCCTCAGGAAGGATTGCTGGAACTGGGAGAGTCCAGAGAAGGGCAACAAAACTAATAAAGGGACTGAAGGACCTTAGTTATGAGGAAAGGTTACGAGCACTGACCTTGTTCTCTCTGGAGAGGATACGCTTGAGAGGGGATATGGTTTAAATGTACAAATACCGTACTGGTGACCCCGCAACAGGGATAAAGCTTTTCTGTGGCCATTCACAAAAATTTGAAGAAAAGCTGTTTAACTTTAAACTTCGTAGAGGGTTATTTACTGTAAGAGCGGTTAGGATGTATAATTCTTTCACAGGCAGTGGTTTCAGAGGGGAGCATTGATAATTTAAATAAACTATTAGGTAGGCACCTGAACAACTACAACATACAGGGATATACAATGTAATACTGACATAAAATCAAACACATAGGTTGGACTTGATGGACTTGTCTTTTTTCAACCTCGCTTACTATGTGACTATGCAACACAATATAGAAACACTGACAATACCAATAACAAATATTTTGACTGTTTTACATTTAAAAAGTCAACAAGGGGGTGTGGCCTGACGCAGCATGTGAGCAGACGTTTCTCACAGCAGCTCTGAGATCCCTCTGCACAATCCTATGCAATCCTGCTTACCTGCCACGCTAAATCGCATGAAACTTTTCCCAGACACTAAAGGGAGACCCTGTGATCCATTTTCGGAAGAATCTGGTGGATGGGAAAGAAAAAGGGGAAAAAAAGCCCCCAGCCAGGATTAGCCTCAAAATCAATAATGCATCGGTGTCCCTCTTCCCGGATTACTCCCCAGCAGTGCGTACAGCGAGAGCCAAGTACCAACACATTAAACAGAAGCTGAGGGAGGAAACCATACAGTACTCCATGCAATTTCCTGCCACGCTGAGAGTTGTACACCAGGGCCAGGTGCACTTTTTCCAAACCCCTGCAAACGCCCTACCCTGGTATGAATCTCTGCACCAGCCTGGCCGCACATCTGACCGAACACCTGCTACCCGATCGGTGTCTCCCCGCACAGGCTATACTGCTTTCTTGTTTTCCTTTTGTGCCCCAACCAGGGGGACCGTACCTGTGGAAGGTACTCTATTGCTGTACAAGAGGATACAGATCTTCACAAGATGACGAAGCTGCTAAAAGTTTATTTACCCCTGATCACTGACTGATCGAAGTTGTTTGCTGACTTGCCTGTATTGGCCATGTTCCTAGTGCCCACTAGAAGTTTAGGGATTAAGCCGGCCCCTCGTTCTTGGGGTATGGCAGGGGTTAAATTGGAGAAAATACCAGTTCCATTTGGACTTTTATATCTCAATGTATTGATGTGTGATTGGATGACTGTGGTGTGTCTGTGTGTGTGTATGTTTTCTCCCTCGCCCGCTCCCCCCAGTCTGAGATTGCAGCTGTGCAGAAACTTATTTTTTAACAGTGTGCGCATCTGCTGACATTGGAATTATATATGGTTTCATCTTTAAAACCCCATGATGTCTATAGTAACATGCATCTCCTGGAATGTCAGGGGTAGGGATGAGCTTCGTGTTCGAGTCGAACATACGTTCGACTCGAACATCGGCTGTTCGTCCGTTCGGCGAAGTCCGAACATTTTGGTCCGTTCGCGCCAAATTCGTGTGGCGCTCACGGCCCACAATGCACTGCGATGGCGCAGTGCATTGCTGGCTCATGATTGGCCAAGCATGCACTGTGACCCCGCATGCTTGGCCAATCGCAGCGCCAGCAGCGAGGAGAGCCATGATTGGCCACAGGCAGGATGCCTGTGGCCGATCATAGCTCAGGCTGTGTAGTGCACGCCCCACACTATATAAGGCCGCCAGCGCGGCAGCCTTGTGTAGTGTGTTGGCGTCTGAAGCAGTGGGTGTTCTGTGTACCTTCAACACAGTACACACTGATCGTTTTCGGCCGATTTCCGATCTTGCTGTTGTGTAGTGGTTGTTGTCTGCGTGCCCTGACTGCAGTATACACCGCTATATTCACCTCACCTATAGAGCTAGTGATCTATCTTTTATAATAGAGCTTGCAGTCAGTAGTGTTAGGAGTTTGTGCGTGCTGTCTGCGTGCTCTGTACCCAGTACATACCGCTATATCCACCTACATAGCTCTTCTCTATTTGAGACCACTTGCCATCTGCAGGAGTTATTGGAAGTTGTGTGTGCCTCCAGCACAGCACAGTATACATCTGTATATACCCCTTTATCTCTGGTGTTCTATAATAAAGGCATCTGCAGGAGTTAGTGGGTGTTGTGTGCCTCTAGCACAATATACACTACCCAACTGCTTTTTTACCCAACTCCCTTCAGGCCATTACCATGTCTGGAAGGCCAGCAAGGAGAGGCAGACAGACGCGAGCCGATAAAAGAGGGCAAGCAGGCTCTGTGTCTAGAGACAACAGTGCTGGTCGTGGACGCGGTGCATTGTCATCAGCACGTGGCCATGGGACACGCTTGTCCTTCTTTTCGGCAGCTGGACATGTTAAGCCGCAACATGCCAACGACTTGGTAGAGTGAATGACCAAGCCCTCTTCATCCTCCTCATCCTCTCTCACCCAGTCTCAGGGTACTAGCAAAGCAGCTGCCAACGCATCGTCTTCCCTCCTCTCAATGTCATCATCAGTGACTCTTTCCCTAGACCCACCACGTCCTCCTGAGGAGTCTCCTGAACTCTTTGAGCACAGTGTTGGGTACATGCTCCAGGAGGATGCCCAGTGTTTTGTGGGCTCTGATGATGACACTCAGCTAGAGGAAGGCAGTAGCGTGAGCGCAGAGAGAGGGGATGCTCAAGAAGGACAGCAATCTGGCAGTCATGTTCCACAAGCTGCAGCATACTGCCAGGTTTGCTACAGCGATGAAGAGGGAGGGGATGATGAGGGCACTGACTCCACGTGGGTGCCTGGAAGGAGAGAGGAGGAGGAGGAGGAGGCACATGTCCAACGAGGCAGGATGCCCTCCGGGGGCCAGCTTAGGGGCAGCACACCGACTGAATCACACCGCAGAGCTCCGCCTGTGCAGGGCGCTGCCTCTGCGCGTTATTCTAAAAGTTCTTTGGTGTGGGCCTTTTTTGAGACGAGTGCATCAGATCGCACCGCTGCTATTTGCAACATATGTCTCAAGCGTATCTTGCGTGGCCAAAACATCAGCCGCTTGGGCACCACATGCTTGACCAGACATATGTTGACCTGCCATGCAGCTCGTTGGCAAGCGTACCTCAAAGACCCACACCAAAGAACAAAGCGGACCTCTCCTTGCTCCTCATCAGCTGGCATCTCCAACCCCACTAGACCTTCAGTCCTCTCTGAAACCTGCTCTGAGAGGAATGAAGGTGTAGAATTAGGTGTGTCACAGCCAAGTGCTTCCGAGAACTCTGCTAGTGGTACACCCACGTCCGATTATAGCAGGCAAATGTCCCTGCCCCAGCTGCTGGACCGGCGAAAGAAGTTCACTCCCAGCCATCCACATGCCCAGTGGTTGAATGCTAGCTTGTCTAAATTGCTAGCACTTCAACTGCTGCCTTTTCAGTTGGTAGACTCGGCCCCCTTCCGTGAGTTTGTACAATGTGCGGTTCCTCAGTGGCAGGTCCCCAAACGCCACTTTTTCTCACGGAAGGCGATTCCGGCTCTCTACCGGCATGTGGAAGGCAATGCCCTTGCCTCGCTGGACAGGGCGGTCAGCGGTAAGGTGCATATTACTGCTGACTCATGGTCCAGCAGGCATGGACAGGGACGTTACCTGTCTTTCACGGCCCATTGGGTCACTCTTCTGGCAGCTGGGAAGGATGCAGGACAAGGTGCAGTAGTGTTGGAGGTTGTTCCGCCACCACGCCTCCAAAATGCTACTATTGGTTGTGACACACCTCTCTCCTCCACCCCCTCCTCTTCTTCTTCCTCCATGGCCTCTTCCAGTGCTCTGTCCTCAGAACCAGCGGTGCTTCGTAGGTGTTCCAGGGGCTACGCAAGTACGCAGGCAAAACGATGCCATGCCGTGCTTGCGCTGGTTTGTTTGGGGGACAGGAGCCACACTGGGGTGGATGTTTTGTCAGCTCTGCAGGGGCAGGCCGAGAGGTGGTTGACGCCACGCCAGCTTAAGCCAGGAATGGTTTGTGACAATGGCACCAACCTCCTCTCCGCCCTCCGACAGGGACAACTGACCCATGTGCCCTGTGTAGCTCACGTCCTTAACCTGGTGGTGCAGCGGTTCTTGGGCAGGTACCCCGGCTTACAGGATGTCCTGAAGCAGGCCAGGAAAGTCTGTGTGCATTTCCGCCGATCATTTAATGCCTGTGCTCGGCTGGCTGAGCTCCAAAAGGAGTTGAACCTGCCCAAGAACCGCCTTATATGTGACATGCCCACCAGATGGAATTCAACGTTGGCCATGCTGCAGCGGCTGCACACGCAGCAGAGGGCCATCAATGAGTACCTGTGCGACTACGGCACCAGGACAGGGTCAGGGGAGCTCGTTTTTTTCTCACCACGCCAGTGGGGCATGATCAGGGATGCATGCACTGTCCTGTCACCAGATGAGGGGGCCACAAGGATGGTGAGCAGTGACAGTGCATGCATCAGTGACACTGTACCTCTTGTCCACCTCTTGGAGCATACGCTGCATGGAATAATGGACAGGGCACTTGAGGCAGAACAGAGGCAGGAAGAGGAGGACTTCCTTGCCTCTCAAGGCCCCCTTTATCCAGACAGTGTTCCTGCTGTGCCACCCATCACACAGGAAGAGTATGAGGAGGAGGAAGAGGAGGAGGAGGATGATTGTGTCAGCATGGAGTTGGAGGCTGGCACTCAGCATCAGCAGCAGCAGCAGCAGTCTTGTAGGGATGATTTACAGTCCCAAGAAACACGTGGACTTGTACGTGGCTGGGAGGAGGTAGCTGCGGATCATGTTGTCCTTAGTGACCCAGAGGACTCCGGACCGAATGCCTCAGCTAACCTACGCTGCATGGCCTCCCTGATCCTGCAAAGCCTGCGGAAGGATCCTCGTATTCTTCGGATCAAGGAGAGGGACCATTACTGGCTGGCCACTCTCCTTGATCCACGGTACAAGGGTAAGGTTGCCGACCTTATCTTGCCATCGCAGAGGGAGCAGAGGATGAGACATCTCCGGGAGGACTTGCAGAAAGGTCTGTGCAACGCGTTCCCAGAGACTGGGAGGTTACAAACTCCTGGTCCTGGACAACGTGTTGCTGAGGCATCGGTCAGAAGGAGCGGTGGAGAAGATGGCCGTCTGACTGATGCTTTCAGACAATTTTTTAGTCCACAGCCCCAAGGTATGATCGGTTCCAGCACCCATCGCCAGCGTCTGATTTACATGGTGCAGGAATACCTAGGGGCAAGGTCAGACTTGGACACCTTTCCCACCGAAAATCCTCTGGCTTACTGGGTCTTGAGGATGGATCACTGGCCAGAGCTTGCACAGTATGCAATTGAGCTACTGGCCTGTCCTGCATCCAGCGTTCTTTCGGAACGCACCTTCAGTGCTGCTGGTGGCTTTGTTACCGATCACAGGGTGCGCCTGTCCACCGAATCAGTTGATCGACTGACCTTCATCAAGATGAATCAGTCTTGGATCACCCACAGCTACCAAGCACCTGAAGCTGATGTAACAGAATAATTTGTTTTGAAATATCACATCCCTTCAAGACTGCCTATGCTGATGCTGAGTGACTGTCCTGTTATGTTGATTGTCTATCCTCTTCCTCCTCCGCTGATATGTTGGAAGAACATTTCTGGTTCTGGGTGATGCCATCAGCCCAATTTTTCTGCCCCTGTTTAACAGGGGCGTTTAAGTACAATTTTTGATGCAATGCTTTGCAGCAGGGCTAATTCCTGCAATAAAACAAGAGTATATGGCAGAGGTTGCAGTGTGGTGGCACCAGCACCAGTGCCTAAGGCCCAATTTTTCTGCCCCTGTTTAACAGGGGCGTTTAATTACAATTTTTGATGCAATGCTTTGCAGCAGGGCTAATTCCTGCAATAAAACTAGAGTATATGGAAGAGGTTGCAGTGTGGTGGCACCAGCACCAGTGCCTAAGGCCCAATTTTTCTGCCCCTTTTTAACAGGGGCGTTTAATTACAATTTTTGATGCAATACTTTGCAGCAGGGCTAATTCCTGCAATAAAACTAGAGTATATGGCAGAGGTTGCAGTGTGGTGGCACCAGCACCAGTGCCTAAGGCCCAATTTTTCTGCCCCTGTTTAACAGGGGCGTTTAAGTACAATTTTTGATGCAATGCTTTGCAGCAGGACTAATTCCTGCAATAAAACTAGAGTATATGGGAGAGGTTGCAGTGTGGTGGCACCAGCACCAGTGCCTAAGGCCAAATTTTTCTGCCCCTGTTTAACAGGGACATGTAATTACAATTCTTGATATAATATTTCACAGGAGGGCCCCTTCCTGTGCCCACCCAGAGTAAGGAGGACTTATAGTGTGCTGGCACCAGCACCACAACCACCAAAGGTCAATTTTTCTACCACTGTTCAACAATGGCATGTAATTACAATTCTTGATATAATCGTTCACAGCAGCGCGCTCCAGTGCCCACCAAGAGTCACTTTGAGGGCTTACAATGTTGTGGCAAAACCAACACCTTGTTCCGCCATTTCTGCAGAGCATATAGGGCAGGCCCCCACTTTCAAACATCCAACTTACAAACATCTCCTACTTGCAAACGGAAGGAGACAACAGCAAGTGAGATGAAAAAAGATGGACGACAAAACAAATTATACAGGGGTGATAACCCTTCCCTATGTTTTCCAAAAAGCTTAAAAATTGTTTTTTTGACTGGAGCTACACTTTAAAAATGTACCAGTTGAAAATTACAAACAGATTCAACACTTAACACAACAAACCTACACAGTCCCTGTCTTGTTTGCACCGCCTGTATACTGCTGTTCTGAGTATATAGGGCCTGGGGGCCACACGCATTTCCTTTTTTAAATATGGGTACAGGGTTTCCCTTAATATGCGTACAAGACCCAAATAGGCTGGTAATGGGCAGGGAGGGCTACCCATGCCATTTTTCTCAATGATTTTCAACCATATTGCAGGAACCAGATATAAGATTAAAACCGCAAGCAGTTTTAAATGGTGTTATTTCCGTTTAATGTCATTTTGTGCAGGGACTGTTCTAAACACGGGAAACACGTGGCACTTCATAGGCATCCTACAGACACCCCCCCAGGCACCATATTTAAAGGAATATTTCACTTTTTTTTCACTTTAATCGTCATTAAAATCAGTGCTCCCGCCAAAACGGCCATTTTTAAAAACATTTTAGGCATTGACCCATGTCCCCTGGGGCAGGAGCCAGGTCCCCAAACCCTTTTTAGGACAGTATCTTGCATATTAGCCGTTAAAATTAGCACTTTTAATTTCGAACGTTCGAGTCCCATAGACTTCAATGGGGTTCTAACGTTCGTATGAATTTGGAGTCCGTTTGAAAGTTCTGGTGCGAACCGAACCGGGGGGTGTTCAGCTCATCCCTAGTCAGGGGGTTAAACTCTAAATTTAAAAGGGCTTCCATTTCAATGTCCTTAAGGCACATAAGCCACATATACTGTGCTTACAGAAAACGCACCTTATGGGATCCAAAATACTTGCCTTAAAAAAACATTGGGTGATGCACGGATACCACTCCACATATTCTAACTATGCCAGGGGGGTCACCATTCTCATACAAAAGGGTTTTCCCTTTCTCCTGTGACCGAGTGACTCTGGATCCCAAGGAACGCTATATTTTTCTACCATGCAAAATTCATGCCACGCCACTGCTGCTGGTAGTGGTGTATGTTCCCCCTCCTGTCCCGGCTGCAGTCTTCACGGACTTGAGTACACAATTCTCCACTTTGCCAATGCTTCCTACCCTTGTTCTGGGAGACTTTAATTCAGTTTTGAACCAAGGTTTGGACAGATTGAAGCCCCTCCAGTATGATTCTAAACTGTTTAGTCAGTGGTTTGCCTCCTTTGGATACATTGACCTCTGGCGACGTTGTCATCTGGTGGCAAAGGTATACTCCTGCCAATCCCGGGCGTACTGTACTCTTTCCAGGCTGGTCCCTTATGTCCAGACAGTTGCTTACATTTCTCAGATGATATCAGACCACTTGGCCCTTAAGGTAGAACTATTACCTGGCCACCGGCCCTCCTTTCAGTGTTGGAGACTCCGTCCCCTCTGGATCTCCATCCCCGAAATCCAGGAATCGGTCCGACAGGATATGTCCCACTATTGGGGGGAAAATGCCGGCTCTGCTTCCCCTGGCCCCACATGGGACGCCTTTAAGGCGACAGTGCGGGAATCTTACATTTCCAATATCGCCAAACATAGGAAAATTTCCCATGCTGCCCTTCTAGCCTTGGAGTTCTCCCTGGAGACTGCCAGGGCCCAATACTCTGCGGTCCCCACTCCGGACTTCCATGGAGTCTTGGTGGGGGGCGCACAGGGCCCTGGATCTCCATAGGATGGATGCAACGCGGAAGCAGCAGTTATATCTGACAGCCAGATTGCATGAATATAGTGGCAAAAACAGCTAAATGTTGGCATACCTCTCCTGTATGGAATACGTTGACAGGACCATACCGCAAATTCAATTACCTGTCGGTTCTATTAATCTGACCCCCTGACCATTAATCAAACATTTAAGTCCTTTTATGAAAACCTTTATTCATCCCAGTCCCCTCCGCTTGAGTGGGAAAGGTTGGGATTTTTTGAATCCCTCCAGTTCCCTGTACTAGAGGACTCGCACAACATTATTTTAGATGAACCCCTGACAATTGAAGAAATTACCAATGCTATCTACTCACTCCCCCCGAATAAAACCCCAGGATTGAACGGTCTGCCTGCTGAATGGTATAAACACTATGCAGAAGAAATGGCACAGAAATTATACTCTCAGTTTGGACAGGCACTGGAGGAGGGCAAACTCCCCTCCTCCATGTGCGAAGCCCTGATTGTTGTAATTCCCAAACCTGATAAGGACAAATTGCAATGTGGGTCCTACCGTCCAATCTCCCTACTAAATAGTGACGTTAAGATCTTGGCAAAAATTTTAGCACTGAGACTACAGAAGGTTATTCTACATCTTATCCATAGGGACCAGACTGGGTTTATACCTGGAAAGAGTACATATGACAACATTCGCCGTCTGTTCCTGCACATTCACAGGGCTGACCCTGAACATAAGAGTGGTCTAGTGTTATCATTGGATGTGTTAAAAGCCTTTGACACAGTTAAATGGGCCTTCCTTTGGGAAACTATGCATCATATGGGTTTCAGTCTTCAATTTATTAAGTGGATCCGCCTAATCTAACCCCAAGGCTAGAATATGTACAAATAAGGATATATCTGATGTGTTTCATTTGCATGGGGGCACCAGGCAGGGCTGCCCGCTTTCGTCACTTCTGTTTGCACTGGCCATAGAGCATTTGGCTCTGGCGGTGCGACAGACGGCGACAGTGGGTGGCATCTGCCTTAATTTATCTAGATGGCGCAGAACAATCCTTTATTTCCCTGATGGAAGTGGTGGAGGAGTTTGGGAAGGTCTCCGGACTAAAAGTAGGATGGGAAAAGTCAGTTGCATTTTCTATAGGCCCCAAACGAGAATACAGCTACCTAACCCAATCCAAATTGACCAATAAACCCACATTTAAATACCTGGGAATCTTTATCAATGCGGACTTGTCCCTTTTTGAATCCTTTAATATTGCCCCAATCATGACACTCATAGAGACCAGGCTGCACACCTGGGCCTCACTACCACAAAATTTAATAGGGCAGATGAACATCTTTAAAATGATATACCTACCCAAATTTCTTTATACAAAAGACTTTTCAAAAAAATTGACTCTCTTCTATCCACCTTCCTCTGGAACTCGAGAATAGCGAAGGCCTCCCTGCAGGCCGCTAAGGTCGAAGGGGGGTTAGCCCAAATCTACGACATTATTTCATAGCAGCTCAGCTTGCATATGTCTATGACTGGTTTCTAGAGGCCTCCTCATCCTGCTCCACCGCTTTACTGAATGCCCTTGCTGGGCCTGGAACCTCGCTCATTGATATTTTGCACAGATCTATACCAAAACGCTGCTCCCGCGGTTCTCCGATAGAGGTAAGCTGGCCAGCCTGGCATGAGGGGAATAAGGTGATCAAAAGCATGGGAGGGGTGTCGCCCAAAGCCCTCCTATGGCACAACACTAATTTTCTAGAGCTCCTCGGTCACCCCGATTCACTGTGGTGGATGCGGCTTCGTGTCACCCACACTTCTCACATATTTGCCAATGACACATTTATCTCCTTTGAGGATCTGAAGGCAAGATGTGGTGTGATGAATACATTTTTTTTTAAGTACGTCCTACTATGTCACGCCATCCGTGTGCAGTTTGGTGGACTGACCCAGGAGCTCACAGAAACACCCATGGAGGTGCTTTTGTCTTACCCAGATATTGCAAAACTAGTCGCTCCCGTTTGCAGACCGCTGGGGTCAACCCCTTTCGGGTTGCGGGGCAGAAGTGGATGGTAGACATCCCTGGCCAATCCGAGGAGGGATTGGAGGAGGCCTTGGAGATCTGTTTTTTGGACCTTATTGGGTCTAACAAGCAATATGTGCAGTTTAAATTTATACATCAGCTCCATTACACTCCAGCCCGCCTTACCCGTATGGGCTATGACTCCGGGGCTTCCTGCCCTAGGTATGACTGTACTGATGCTGGTTGCATACACATGTTCTGGTCCTGTCCAGTCCTGTCGATGTTCTGGACCGATGTATTCTTCTTTCTTGAAAACACCCTGCGTCTGGTGGTCCCCTGCACTCCAGATGTTGGGCTTTTGGGTGTCCTAAATTACTTTCTACACAGACCCATAAACGAACCCTGGTTCGAATAACACTGTTATATGCTAGGAAAAATGTATCCACTCCAAGTGTTCAAATGTTGTTCCGTATGATTAATAAGGTGATATCAATCTTTAAACTCATTTACCAGGGCAGGGCCTGTCCCAACAAGTCACCAAGATCTGGCAGCCTTGGCTTGATATTGAAGACTTCTTCTGGAAAGATACCCCGCTCTCCCAGCAATAGGAGGTTTCACCCCCCTATTAGGCACATGGGGAGCCTGTGGTACATAACTACCCTAAAGGTAAACAGAAAGATCCTGTTGTTTGGTAGGGGGATTAGTGGAGGGGGCGAGGGTGGAGTGTTACCCTGCTGATCTTCTGGCAGGCAAGTATGTATGGGTATGAATGTGTGAGTGGGTATGAATGCTTTGTGAGATGAGTGCAAAACAAATGTCTACAGCACCGTGACTTACCAAATGCACCCTGTGTGGTTCACACGCAGTATCCTGAAACTCTTGTTAGACAAAAGTTTTCTCCTCCGTTGAGGAATAGGGAAATAAAGACCTATGGTCACAATAAGTAAGCCTCGTTGGGCTAATGTTATGTAAGATATAAGTGTTCATTAGGACGTTAATGTCACCACATGAATGTATGAAGACAACAATTGCATGATGTAACTGTTAATACATGTATGTAATATCCTTTATTTTTGATAAAAATCAATAAATAAATATTTAAAAGAAAAAGTTAACAAAGCATGTCAAAATTTTCAACCACAAACAAATTACTGATTTTTATAAACTGTCCCTAAATTTACTGACAGTTGGCAACCCTACCAGTAACTAAAAGGAAATTGAAGGGATTAAAGGAATTGAAGACAGAAAACTGAATTGTACACGCTAGGTTCAATTTTGCATAAAATCGTGTTTCCACCAGCTTCTGCATGTATTGGATGGCAGTTGTGAATAGCAAAAACAAAACAAAAAAGTAAATGCCATAGAGGTCCAGCAGCTGGAAGGGTAAATATGTAAAGTAAAGTGGCAGTTTTGGCAAGTACGGCTGATGCTTCTGTTTGCCAGAGTGTCAGTTGTTAGTATATGTAGTAAACAAATGTGTGCCAAATTGAATGAATGAATGAATCATAACATTATAGGTACTGGTTAGACATTGCAAGAGTAAAGAAACCCATACAGACTTTTGACCCCCCGTTATATAGTACAGGTACTCTTTATTGAGACATTAATGGTTAGACCCTTGATGTCTCCTCTGTCTCCAGCCCATACAGATCAGAGAAACAGTTTCCAGTCAGCTGCTTATCTGGCTTCTGTTTCTGGTATTTGACAACTTTGAACCAAGAAATGCTCAGAGATGAGCACTGAGTGGTTCATTCAGCCTAGATGAGGTTGGTGAATGGAAGTTCACCTGTCTTTTTTCATTTGTCAAGCCTACTACACACGAGTTGGCCTGGATCAGTTCAATTAGGCCAAAATCAAGGACATTCTAATTTCAAAATTTAAAGGGAAAGAACTCTTATTAAAGATAAAGAGGCACTCTACTAAAAAATAACCAAACATTAAAAAATTGACAAAGTAAAAACTAATGATACATTAGACGTCAGTCCACGGCCATCTTCCATAATCAGAAAAGATACAATAATACAAAAATACATAAAAAATGTTAAACTATATTTAAAACAAATTTAATCAAAAATGAAACTACCTATTAGAATTGAAACAATGAAGATCAAACTCTACATTCAAGCCAGCAGGTGTCATAACCTTCATTTCATAAATCCAAAAAGATTTATGACAACTTAACTGGCAAATGTAGTTACCTCCTCGTCAATGTCTAGAAACTTTCTCTATTCCCCAAAACTTGAAATGCTTTGGCTCACGATGGTGGCACATTCTGAAATGTCTAAATAATGCTGTGTGTTTTAAAGCCTTTCTTGATGGTATTGATATGCTCACCCACACATACATGTAAGGCCAATGTACTGCAGGCCACAATCACATTCTAACATATAAACTACACCCACTGTCACGCAGGTGATAAGATCCTTAATTTGATACTCTTTATGTGTGACTGACAAACTAAAAACCTTTTGTCTTTTTATGTTATTTTTAGCATTCTTACAAGTCGCACATCTGCCCAATGCATAAAATCCTGATAAGAAATTAAATAACTTGCTCTCTGTAATTCTAGGCAGGTCAATAACTCCACTTATAGGAGTACCATTGTAGCCGATAAAATTAAAAATGGGACTGTTGCCACTAATCAATTTAAAATGGTAATGGATTGCAGTATACAGTATAAAAAGTCTGAAAATATTGTAGCTAGGTATTGGCCTATTTTGAAATATGATCGCATCTTAGGTTCATTACTTCCTAGTCATCCCGAATTTATCTACCGCAAGGCACCTTCTCTCAGAGATAGTCTTGCTCCTGGAGTTATTGACCCGCCTAGAATTACGGAGAGCAAGTTATTTAAATTTTTATCAGAATTTTATGCATGCGGCAGATGTGCGACTTGTAAAAATGCTAAAAATAACATAAAAAAAGTATCAACACTATCAAATTAAGGATCTTATCACCTGCGTGACAGTGGTTGTAGTTTATATGTTAGCCCCTGTACACACGGTCGGACATTCTGCCAACCAAATCCGTTGGATTTTGTCCGACGGATTGTGTCCGAAACTGTTGCATACACACGATCGGACCAAGTTGTTGGAAAATCCGATCGTTCAGAACGTGATGACGTTATTTTGTTACGACGGGACTACGTTCACGCTAGTAGCCAATAGCTTTGATGTAGGAATTTGATCTGAGCATGCGTGGCACTTTGTCCGATCAAAATTCTCTACACATGTTCGTAGTATGTCCGATCGGACCAGTTTGTCGGAAAATATTTCCAACAAGTTGGAAAATTGATAATGAATAAAAGTGGTGTTGCGCTCCGGCTAAATAAATGTGATATACTAAAATAAACTAGCTAATACCTTAGTAGCAGCAGGAAAGTAAGAGATAAATGTTAAACTACGTGTTTAAATAAACTCAGACAATGTGCGTAACCTCTTGGGTGCAATACATCAAATAGTGCTTTTGACAAAAAAACAAACTTAAATCAGGTGATGTACAAAATCCTCTATAGAATCCAAAATATCAGTGAATCAACGTGCAATCCACATAAATTAATAAATTATACAGTGTAAAAAATACCTATATTGGTAGAAATAATGCTAAAAATAACGAATTAAATGAGATTTATAAGTGCTAGAAGTGCAACTTGAGGGGGTGCAGTGAACAATGGTGATTAATCAAAAAAAAAATTCACAAAGTGCTAATAATAATATTTGGACTCCAAACACAGTGAAGATGTGCTCTAAAACACGGCTCCAATGTAGCTATTAAAATAAAAGTTCACTATAATCATGCAAAAAAATGTCCATTCAGTGATAAGCAGAGCGATATCCTGCGTGCCCGGAGAAAAACGGGGAGTAAGTTCCACCAGTGCTCCTGTGCGTATTGTATCCTCACAATAGGTGCAGTAATTACCTTACCTTACTGCTGTAAGGTAAACAGCATTCCCAAAACAACACTTGTTATCCGCTGGTGTGGGTTCAATAAATAGCACAACTCTGGACACTCATTCCACCGTAGGCACGATGTATCATGCAGAGAAAACAAGGGGAACACTCCAATGGTGAAGTATGTATTCACAATTTTATTTAGATACAAAACGAAGCTTGGGTACTCACATTTAAAACGAATAAAAATAAGCACAGTAAAAACGAACGAGCGCCACGTTCGTACTTCCGGACGTCACTTCCGGGTAGTGAGGACACCGGAAGTGACGTCCGGAAGTACGAACGTGGCACTCGTTCGTTTTTACTGTGCTTATTTTTATTCGTTTTAAATGTGAGTACCCAAGCTTCGTTTTGTATCTAAATAAAATTGTGAATACATACTTCACCATTGGAGTGTTCCCCTTGTTTTCTCTGCATGATACATCGTGCCTACGGTGGAATGAGTGTCCAGAGTTGTGCTATTTATTGAACCCACACCAGCGGATAACAAGTGTTGTTTTGGGAATGCTGTTTACCTTACAGCAGTAAGGTAAGGTAATTACTGCACCTATTGTGAGGATACAATACGCACAGGAGCACTGGTGGAACTTACTCCCCGTTTTTCTCCGGGCACGCAGGATATCGCTCTGCTTATCACTGAATGGACATTTTTTTGCATGATTATAGTGAACTTTTATTTTAATAGCTACATTGGAGCCGTGTTTTAGAGCACATCTTCACTGTGTTTGGAGTCCAAATATTATTATTAGCACTTTGTGAATTTTTTTTTGATTAATCACCATTGTTCACTGCACCCCCTCAAGTTGCACTTCTAGCACTTATAAATCTCATTTCATTCGTTATTTTTAGCATTATTTCTACCAATATAGGTATTTTTTACACTGTATAATTTATTAATTTATGTGGATTGCATGTTGATTCACTGATATTTTGGATTCTATAGAGGATTTTGTACATCACCTGATTTAAGTTTGTTTTTTTGTCAAAAGCACTATTTGATGTATTGCACCCAAGAGGTTACGCACATTGTCTGAGTTTATTTAAACACGTAGTTTAACATTTATCTCTTGCTTTCCTGCTGCTACTAAGGTATTAGCTAGTTTATTTTAGTATATCACATTTATTTAGCCTGAGCGCAACACCACTTTTATTCATTATCACTTACTTTGGGGAGGGTTAGTACCCCTGCCGGTGTTTTGCTGCAACCACAATTTTTCTTTTGTAGGGCACATAGGTTGGCGCGAGAATATCTTTACTCCCAAGTTGGAAAATTGGGTCCGACGGATATTCCGACGGAAACAGTCCGATGCATACCACACACAGTCGGATTATCCGACAAAATGGTCCGATAGGACACATTCCGTCGGAATCTCCGATCGTGTGTACAAGGGCTTAGAATGCGATTGTGGCCTGCAATACTTTGGGAGGACCTCCAGGGCCTTACATGTACGTGTGGGTGAGCATATCAACAACATTAAGAAGGGCCTTAAAACACACAGCATATCTAGATATTTCAGAATGTGCCACCATCGTGACCCAAAGCATTTGATGTAAAGAATAAAGAAATTTTCTAGACATTGGCAAGGAGGTAACTACATTCCCCAGTTAAGTCATTGTGAATCTTTTTGGATTTACAAAACTAAGATTATGATGTCTGCTGGTTTAAATGTAGAGTTTAAACTACCTATTAGCAATGAAACAATTAAGGTACATTTTTGGATTGATTTTGTTTTAAATATAATTAGATTTTTTTTTACGTATTTTGCATTATTGTATCTTTTTTTATCATGGAAGATGGCTGTGGACTGACGTCTAATGTATGATTCGTTTTTACTTAGCCAATTTTTTAATGTTTGGTTATTTTTTAATAGCGTGCCTTTTTAACCACTTGCTTACTGGGCACTTAAACCCCACTCCTATCCAGACCAATTTTCAGCTTCCAGCGCTGATACATTTTGAATGACAATTGCGCGGTCTTACAACACTGTACCCAAATGAAATTTTTATAATTTTTTCCCTCCAAATAGAGCTTTCTTTTGGTGGTATTTGATCACCTGTGCGATTTTTCTTTTTTGTTAAAAAAATGTAAAAATAATGAATTAAAACATTTTTTTAAATTTATTTTGTTATAATATTTTAAAGTGGGTAATTTTTGTCCGTCATTGATGTACGCTTATGAGGCGGCAGTGATGGACACCGATAGGTGGCAGTGATGGGCACTGATCGGTTACACTGATAGGCAGCACTTCTATGTGGCACTGATTGGCACCACTGGTGGGCATTGATAGGTGGCATTTGTGGGCATTGATAGGTGGCACTTGTGGGCATTGATAAGTGGCACTTGTGTGCATTTTCAGGTTCCAATTATGAGGCACTGCTGTCAGCGTGAGGAGAGAAAAAAAACAATCACTGAGCTTTTGTTTTGATCATGTGTCATTGGCTGACAGCTGATCACATGGTAAGGGGTTGGATCGGTAATCACCCGAGTCTCAGTGACTCGGTGATCCCAGCTTGCTCCGGGAGCATGCATAGGGGAGGACATCATGTGACGGCCTCCTGGGAATTCACATCCGCGCTGTGGCCGTCATTCGGCTATAACGCAGATGTCAGATGGTTAATAAGGGTTCTTTCCCTTGAAATTTTGAAATTAGAATGTCCTTGATTTTTTGTCATCTTTTTTTAAGATCATTATGTAATGAGGTTTGTGTCACCCTTGCATATTTCTGGCTTTAGCAGGAGTGACATGGGTTTCATTATTTTAAACTCAGAGCATTATTATTAGTTTGATCTTTCATTGGTCGGCTCCCCTTGTGCAGGACATTGACTGCCCAGGAGACTGATTAGTTGATTGATGGTTGCCATGGTAGTACATATACGAGCGGGCAGTCAACGTGAATTAGAACCCGGGCTAAAGAAGTCCCACCCACAGACGTAAAGCGCACAGGGGGAGGAGTCACATCTGATGTCGCCCGCGGCCATCTTCCTGGTTAGTGACCAGTAATTGTACAATGCTTGTTTGCATGCACTCGGTTAGAGTGCTATGTTTGTAAGTAGGATTCCTCTTTTTTAATCTAAAATAAACCTGTCAAACGCAGAGCACTAGATTCCTTTTTTTTGTCCTCATGTCTGGAGAGATTATCGGCTGGATCTTATGTGATCGGTACCCCAGGTGTGGGTCAAAAGCTATGTGACCTTTTTACAGGCCGAGTCTGTGGCCCCTAGTGGCCACAGAGCGAAGTGACCTAACATAACATTGTTTTGCCCAGCTGTACCATTCTGCCGCAGTAAAACTGCGGTGGCTGGTCGGCAAGTGGTTAAAAGGGGCATTTATGAAAGCTTTGACGTTGAATTTGTAAATATAGCATAAGTCATAAAAACATACAAATTTGTGTCATATCATCAAATGAAATTGATTTAAAATCTTGATAAATGATGAGGAAAAGAAGCAAAATGTATTTGTTATGAATATTTATTAGCCTAACAAGCCATAGTAAGCATGATCCAGTTTTGCTACTAAAGCAGTAAATTTGCTCCCAAGTTTTTTTTGAACCCTAGCGATCTCCCTGCAGAATCGTGATGATTAGCAATGTTATCTTATCCTATGAGTTTCTAAGCAGGCAGGAACTGAACAATCAATGATTGATTGAATGAAGCTCAAATTAGACTGGTAGTGGGCAAACCTGCTCTCTATGTTCATGGAATAGAAGAGATTTGAGTTGGCTTACAGGAGAAAAAGCTGTGGGAGAGCATCACTGATGTGGTGATAGCCATCCTTTGCAATGCAGCAGTATAATGCATGAGGAATGTGTTCATCACAACTGAATGTGCATTTTTTTTTTACAGATCTTTACGTTAATATAGATATGTTTAAATGTGTTCTCGTGCGTCACTGGAGCTACCGTTAAATAAATCCATTTCACAATTTTTTTTTTTTTTTTCAGGTAACGTCTTGTACTTCTCCTGTGTTCTTGTCTGCTTTGAAGAATCCTCCTACCTTTCCACAGTGTTATCCACGTCTATAATATGTCCTACACAAGAAAACAACACTAAATATGTTCAAGAGACTGTTAACATACAAAATAATACGGTATACACTGTAAATTTCAGTATATATATTGATAACACTACCCTTTACCTCTGTGAACAACAAAGACACATTCATTCTGTATTTCAAGATATGAAGATACCAGGTATGAAGATATCAGGTGTTGAGTTTGTTAATGCACTGAAAAAGCAATACCAGACTAAGTCATTCTCCATAAACTGTACAGTGTGCAATAATACACATGGCTCTTATCAATTAAAGCGGGAGTCCGCCGGGACTCCGCGTTTTTTTTTTTTTTAAAAGCCAGCAGCTACAAATACTGCAGCTGCTGACTTTTAAAATAGTGACACTTACCTGTCCAGCGCGCCCGCGATGTCGGCACCCGAAGCCGATCTCTAGATCGTCTCTCGGGTCCTGCCGCCGCCATCTTGGGTATGGGAATCAGGAAATGGAGCCTTTCGGCTTCATTTCCCGGTTCCCTACTGCGCATGCGCGAGTCGCGCTGCGCAATAAGGACGGTCCTCGCTGCCTCTGGGATCTGTGTGTTTCCCAGCAGGCAGCGGGGCACTTGCGGAAAGGGGCGGACACTTGCGGAAAGGGGCGTAATCTACGCCCCTTTCCGCAGAGAGCTATCCCGGAAGTGGGTGCAGATACCTGTACTGTACAGGTATCTGCACCCCCCTCCCCCCTGAAAGGTGCCAATTGTGGCGCCGGAGGGGGGGAGGGTTCCGATGAGCGGAAGGTCCACTTTAGGGTAAGTGTCCTTATTTTAAAAGTCAGCAGCTGCAGTATTTGTAGCTGCTGACTTTAAAAAAAAAAAACGGTTGAACTCCCGCTTTAAGTGGCAATGATAAATCTCCCTTTTATGCCTCTCCTCCAAATTAAAGGAGGCTACTGCCGTAACCAAAAAACAGCATAGAAAAATAAATTACCTTTCAAGTAAGGATTAAGATTTAATCCCCACTGAAAGTAAAAGATGGCTACTATGGCTGTAGCGGACAAATATAAGAGAAAATCAATTATTCCAAACTTGCATTTTATTAAATATCAAAAATCCACAATAATATAAAATCACCCAGCCGTATGGCTAGAGTACATCTGACCCTGCTATGCATCAGATAGTGACACACCAAAAAGCTGAAAAATATATTTGGTGCGTCCTACAAACCAATTACAAAGACACATATAAACAGTAGACTCACATAAAACACAGACAGACAAGGCGCCACTATTAGCAGGCATGCATTGAGTTTCTTGTGGGAGAAACCTCCCTTATTGCAAAATTAATAATAGAATAATCCATAGTGTATTATAACAAGAATCCAATGCATGCATGGACCCTAGGGGTTGCGGAATTCAAAACATCAAAGTTGTTCGCTATAGTTAGTTAGTAAAATGGCTAATTAATCAGTGTCAGATGTTGCCTCAGGACTATCACCGCTTTAGCAGATTTCTTTACTTTTCACTAATTCCTGCTTAAACCGTTCACCAATCTGAGGTTCATTGAAAACCAGTTACTTTCTGATGTTGTCTATTCATTTAGTGGAAGTCATACTTATAAATGAAGCAGAGTTGTAAGATGTTTTTATATATAACTGCTGGTAAACAGAATTTCTTCATTCTGATCAGAAAAGTTGATAGTTTCAAATTTCAAGTGGATTCAACAACCATCTCTTACATGCATGTAAAGGTCATTAGTGCCGAACAAAGTAACCATCTCTAAAATCTCTGCAAGACTAAAGCATTCATATAGTACAGGTAGTATCTATCACATACATAGCTGTCCAATCATTTGAAGGTTCTCTACGTTACCACTTCTCTGGTTTATCACCTGCAACTCAGCGTCCTCGTTACTGCTTTGGATACCAAAAGCAGGACGGTGTTTAGTGGAACACTAGTCAACTTGCCAAGTCAGCCAGGATGCAATCAAGTGCTGGCCTCTTTGCGCTTACCGATATCTCAGTAGAACGATGGTCGGCTATCACTGCTTCTCTGGTTCACCACCCGCAATTCAGTGTCCTCCGCTGCTTTGGGAAACACAAGTAGGACAGTGTTCAGTGAGACGCTAAACAACTTGCCAGGTCAGCCGGGATGCAAACAAGTGCTGGTCTCTTTTTGCTGTATAACAGACAACGCTGTTATAGGGATAGTTACTCAGTGACCTTCAGCTTTACACTCCACTGAAAGTGATCTCCACTCTCCATATTGGAGATGATTCTGTAAGCGCCTATGGTCCGTAGTTACACTGATGCGTTTCGCAACGTCATGTTACGTAGCTTCAACTCCACGTCTAGTTGACAGAGTTGTATAACAGCGCTGTCTGTTATACAGCAAAAAGAGACCAGCACTTGTTTGCATCCCGGCTGACCTGGCAAGTTGTTTAGTGTCTCGCTGAACACCATCCTACTTGTGGTTCTCAAAGCAGCGGAGGACACTGAATTGCGGGTGGCGAACCAGAGAAGCGGTGATAGCTGACCAGCGTTCTACTGAGATATCGGCAAGTGCAAAGAGGCCAGCACTTGATTGCATTCTGGCTGACTTGGCAAGCTGACTAGCGTTCATAGCAATGCATAGCAGGGTCAGATGTACTCTAGCCATACGGCTGGGTGATTTTATATTATTGTGGATTTTTGATATTTAATAAAATGCAAGTTTGGAATAATTGATTTCCTCTTATATTTGCCCGCTACAGCCATAGTAGCCATCTTTTCCTTTCAGTGGGGATTAAATCTCAATCCTTACTTAAAAGGTAATTTCTTTTCGTGCACTTACAGAGCACTTGAAGCATAAGTTCTAGTTGACACTTTTCCAATTTGTAGCAAATTTGTATGGCAAGTCCCTAGCAAGAGCCAAATTGCAGTGGTGAGTCTACAGCAAGAGCTCTGCAGATCACAGTGACCTCCTGTGGTCGGATGACTATTGCACAACCTAACTGAACCAGAACTTGCAGCAGACTTGCAGAATGTTTGCAAAGAAAGTTGATCTGGGGTCATGCAATGTGGACTTTCTGCAATTGTGCAACACACTTGTGAAGCCTGGCAAGTCTAGCAATAGCTTAGCAAGTCAATTTCAAACTTGCAGCTCAATTGCTTGCTATCTGGGTTGAAACAGATTGGTGCAGCTTAGAGGTAAGTCAAGTGTGCCTGTCAGTTAACTCTAAATGAGCTTAAGTGTCTCAAATGCAAGATGAATGCACCTGAATGCAAGCTGCACTTACCCATTGACACAAGCTAAAATCTCATCTACACCATCCCTTAGCCCCTGTACACACGGTCGGAGATTCTGCCAACCAAATCCATCGGATTTTGTCCGTCGGATTTAGTCCGACGGATTGTTTCCCGAAACTGTTGCATACACACAGTCGGACTAAGTTGTCGAAAAGTCCGATCTTTCAGAACGTGATGACGTAATTTCGTTACGATGGGAATACATTCAGGCTAGTAGCCAATAGCTTTGATGTAGGAATTTGATCTGAGCATGCGTGGCACTTGGTCCGATCAAAATTCGCTACACATGATCGGAGTATGTCCGATCAAACCAGTTGGTCGGGAAATATTTCCAACATGTTGGAAAATTGGGTCCGACGGAGATTCGGACGGAATCAGTCCGATGCATACCACACACAGTCGGATTATCTGACGACACCGTCCGATAAGACACATTCCGACGGATTCTCCGACCGTGTGTACAAGGCTTTAGGGCTTGTTCACACTAGTGTTTTGGTAGGAAAACCCCCCAGCTGAGCTGTGCTTTATCCACCCCTCAACCACTACCCCCTTTGGCTGCAAAAGCAGTAGCATGGGGTGTACACATTTTGTGGCAGGAATTATACACCCTGTGACTTTTGGCTTTCAAGAAAATGGGCCTCACTGCAGCTGCCCCGCAACTGCGTGCAATGCACTAGACTAGCGTAGGCTTCAAGGGGGGTGAAACGGGTGGTGAGGACTGAGGACACCTCCTCACCACCTGCCAAATGCTCTCTGAAGAGTGATCTAAACAAGGATAGCTCTTCAGAGGGCAAAGCTAGCTTAAGTGACCCCCTACAGTACAGGAAATTAAATACCTGGCTGAATGCTGTGGGCATTTTAAATAGTCCAAAATGTAGTAAACATAATATATTTTTCATTTTTGTTGGCACAGAAAACACAACCTATTTCTCGCTGGAGGTTAGTGGAAAATATCGTGTTTACACAAAAGAAGAATCACACCTCACACTGATAAATATAGTGGACAGAGATCCATCTCTACCAGTCTCCTTTGAGATCCACGTTAAAAATACTACAGGACCTGATGGGATTATTGATGATATGGATTTTAAAAACAAAGGAATGAAGACTCATGATGACATTAATATATCACTAAATTTTGAACGTCAGGTTCCATGTAAGTACAGATGATGACTCTATGAAACAATAAAAATATTAACAATGTACAATATGTCACAAATACATATAATGCCACGTACACACGATCGGACTATCTGGCGGACTTAGTACGGGAACACCCGCCAGACTTTGCAGCTGAGGTCCGCTGGACTTTCCGAACGACGGACCTGAAATGAACGGACTTGCCCACACACGGAGGACCAGGCTCCAGATAGATGGGACTAGCAAAGGAGGTCAATGTCGCCGCCTCCATGGGCGAGACTGACACCTCGCTAGCCCCGTCACCTGGTATGGACTTAAAGAGGAAGCCCTACGCCGAAAAAACGGCGTGGGCCCCCCCCCCAAAGCCCATATCAGACCCTTATCAGAGCACGCAGCCCGGCCGGTCAGGAAAGGGGGTGGGGACGAGCGAACGCCCCCCCCCTCTTGAGCCGTGCCCTCAACATGGGGGGTGCATTGGGGAAAGGGGGGCCCTGCAGCCCCCCCACCCCAAAGCATTTTGTCCCCATGTTGATGAAGACAAGGGCCTTTTCCCGACAACCCTGGCCGTTGGTTGTCGGGGTCTGCAGACGGGGGGCTTATCGGAATCCGGGAGCCCTATTTAATAAGGGGGCCCCCAGATACTGGCCCCCCACCCTATGTGAATGAGTATGGGGTACAATATTATTAAAGGGGGCTCCCGGATTCCGATAAGCCCCCCGCCAGCAGACCCCGACAACCAATGGCCAGGGTTGTCGGGAAGAGGCCCTTGTCCTCATCAATATGGGGACAAGGTACTTTGAGGTGCGGCCCCCCCTTTCCACAAAGCACCCCCCCATGTTGAGGGCACACGGCCTGGTATGGCTCAGGAGGTGGGGCGTTCGCTCGTCCCCACCCCCTTTCCTGACCGGCCGGTCTGCGTGCTCGGATAAGGGTCTGATATGGGCTTGGGGGGACCCCCACTCCGTTTTTCCAGCATAGGGCTTCTCTTTTAAGTCCATACCAGGTGACGGGGCTAGCAAGTTGTCAATCTCGCCGCCTAAGACGGCGACATTGACTTCCTTCGCTAGTCCCGTCTACCTGGAGCTGCATTCAAAATGAACGGACTTTCCTCCGTGTGTGGGCAAGTCCGTTCATTTCAAAAGTCTGGCGGACTAGCACACAGATGGCCCGGCAGACAATTTTTGAGTCAAAACTTCTTTCTAAGTCCGACTGACTTTTGGGGGGAAAAAAGTCAGCCGGAGCCCACACACGGGCGGATTGTCTGGCGGACTCTGGTCCGCCGGATAGTCCAATCGTGTGTACGCGTCATCTCACTTTTTTAAGTGCCTTTTATTCATAGGTTTAAACTTTAAAACAAACCATTCTTGACCTTGTTAGCTGCTTTTAAAATTAAGTTCTTCTTTCTCAAAGATCACACCAAGGAGTCTTGAGTTGGGTTTGGGTCCATTTTTCACCTTATGCCAACCGTGTAACGCATATACAGTGCCTTGAAAAAGTATTCATACCCCTTGACATTTTCCAAATTTTGTCATGTTGCAACCAAAAACTTAAATGTATTTTATTGGGATTTTATGTGATAGACCAACACAAAGTGGCACTTAATTGTGAAGTGGAAGGAAAATTATAAATGGTTTTCAATTTGTTACAAATATCTGAAACATGTGGCGTGCATTTGTATTCAGCCCCCCTGAGTCAATACTTTACAGTCCCTTTTCACGAGCTGGAACCAAAGTAGCTAGTGATACTAAATAGGGATGGGTGAACGGGTCGGCCCGAGCATAAGTGCAGGCCGAACTTTAGTTGTTCAGTCATTTGGCGAACAGCGAACAAACGGGTCGTTTGACCGTTTGCTCCCCCCCCCCCGAACCGACCACAATGCATTACAGCGCTGAACAGTGCATCGCAAGCCCTGATTGACTGAAGCAGTGAAAGCTTCAGCCAATCGGGGCACAGAGCACTGTCAGAGTCATGATTGGACACTGTCATCATGACTTTATCCAATCATGGCTCATTCCCACCCCACAGTATAAAAGTATTCTTTGAATGGCAGCTATTTTCAGAGTGGTTTTGGCGTGGAAAGAGATAGAACAGGGCTCTGTTCAGTACTATCAGTTAGTTAATGTGCTATACTGTGCTATTTTGCTTCAATTATCAGTGTAGAATATTAGTATAGTGTGAGTGTAGTGAGGAGGACCATCATTCAGCTTTGCATAGTGTGTTTGATTGCGTTACTGCTAGTTTAACATCATATCGTTTTGTGTGCGTTACTGCCGGTTTAATGCCATATAGTTTTGTATGAGTTACTGCCAGTTTAATGCCATATAGTTTTGTGTGCACTCCTGCCAGTTTAATGCTATTTACTTCTGTGTGTGTTACTGCCAGTTTAACGCCATATAGTTCTGTGCGTCACTGTACATTTGGCGCATTATATTGTAGTATATTATAGTGTATCCGTGGAGTGTGTCTGTGTAGTGTGAGTACTCAAATTAAAGTGCACCGAACACCTCTTTACATTGATTAAAGTGCATCTACATACATTTCAGCTTCTTCTTTACATTTGCTTATAAGCATAATGTCTGGGAGGACAACAAGGAAAGGCAGACATTCCCTTAGCACTGTAAGGGGGCTAGGAACAAATGTGTCCACAGTCAAAGGTGGACGAAGTGATCAGTCCTCAGGCAGGGCATTATTTCCTCTGTTTAGCGAGTTTGCCCGTGCTATCCAGCCACAGCATGCAGAGGAGGTGGTGGACTGGCTTACTAAACCTTCCTCATCCTCTGTCATGCAAGCAGAGACAAGTGTGCAGTCCCCTGCAGTTGCCAGAGTGGATAAACCTGCCTCCTTGTCCCCATCTGTTCCTGCCATAACCCCATCAGCCATGGAGGAGTCAGCTGAGCTATTTGACCATAGCGTCAGCCACGTGCTCCCTTATAATGCCCAGCCATTACTGGATTCAGATGTTGGTTCTGAGGTTTAGGATGACAGGAACATGAGCCTAGAGTGAGGAAGGAATTCTGGTAGACAAATTGGCATTCATCTTCCCCAAGCCGCAGCGTATTGCCAAGTTGTCTCCACTGGTAATTATGAAGATGAAGGAGATGGAGATGATGATGATGATGAGGTCACTGATGCGACTTGGGTGCCAGATAGAGCAAAGGAGGAAACTGAAGGTGAGGTGACACAACCCCAAGGAGGTCGTCATCAAGAGAGAGTAGAGAGCAGCCACCCTATTCTATCACATTCTGCAGCTGTTATCTCTCGGCCCACTCCCCAAAGCTCAGCTGTCTGGGCATTTTTGAGCACATCTGCAGCAGATCGCACTGTTGCTATCTGCAAACTGTGTCTCAGGCACATCGAACCTGGCAAAAACACCAATCATTTGGGTACCACATGCCTAACAAGGCATCTAACATTCAACCACTCAGCCCATTGGCAAGAACACCTAAAAGCCACACAAAAGGGGCACAAATCTGTCCCTCCTCCTCCTTCTTACCCACTTCAGTCTGCCTCTGCGATACCAAGTCATTACCTTTCAGCAGCCTCCACTGACAGGGATGATAGTATAGCGCAGGGTGTCCCAGGTCCTAGCAGCACACCTGCCAGCAGCACACCACCAGCTGTTGACTGTAGCCGGCAAATTTCTCTGCCCCATCTGCTGCAGCGGCAAAAAAAATAGAGTCTCTGCCACCCACATGCCCAGCGTCTGAATGCAAGCTTTTCAAAGCTGTTGGCTCTCCAACTTCTGCCTTGCAGCCTGGTTGATTCTGCACCCTTCCGTGAATTTTCACAATGTGCTGTACCACAATGGCAGGTTCCCAGTCGCTACTACTTTTCATGCAAGGCTGTTCAATCTTTGTACCGTCACGTAGTCAGGAATGTTCTGGCATTGTTGGGCAAGGCAGTCAGCCATAAACTGCTGATACGTGGTCCAGCAAGCATGGGCAGGGACAATATATTTCGCTCACCGCACACTGGGTAACGCTGCTTACAACTCGAAAGGATGCAGGACAGGGCTCAGTGTTGCAGCTTGTTGTGCCCCCACGTCTCCATACAGCTGGTGGTGATGATGCCAGACCTGTGAACTCTACCCCCTCCTCCTCTTCCTCCTCTGCCACCTCCATGCCCTCCTCTGCAGAATTGTCCTATGAACATCAGGTACCCCCTAAGCGTTCAAAAGGCTATTTCCAGAGTCAGGGCTAAATGGTGTCTTGCAGTGCTTTTTAGGAGACAGGAACCACACTGGAGCAGAGATTTTTGCAGCTCTGCAGGGACATGCCCTGAGGTGGTTCACACCACACCAGCTGGAGCCAGGAATGGTGGTGTCCGATAATTTCTCAAACCTCCTGTCCGCCCTTAGACTGAGAAAGTTGACACATGGGCCATGTCTGGCACATGTCCTCAATTTGGTGGTGGTTTCCTAATTACGTACCCAGAGTTTCAAGATGTACTAAAGCAGGCCAGAAGAGTCTGTAGCCATTTCAGGCGGTCATACACAGCCAGTGCTTGGTTGGCCGAAATTCAGCAGGAATTCCACCTGCCCATAAACTGTCTGATTTGTGACATGCCCAACTTTGGGAATGCTGCAGCAGCTATACATGCAGCAGAGGGCCATCAACGCGTACCTGTGCCAGTATGGCATGACGACAGGCTCAGGACGCCTCTTTTTTTCCCCCATGCCAATGGCTGATCATTAAGGATGCATGCACTATATTGTCAACGTTTGAGGAGGCCACAAGGATGGTGAGCAGTGACAGTGCATGCATTAGTGACACAATCCCTGTTGTGTTCCTGCTGGAGTAGACTCTGCGTGGCATTATGGGCAGGGCACCAGAGGCAGAGCAGCAGGAGGAAGAGGAGGACTACGTGGCTGGGAGAAGGAAGTTCCAGATGCTGTCATCCTGAGTGACCCCAAGGAGTCTGCTTCTCAAACCTCATCAAATTTGAGGCACATGGACAACCTCGTGCTTCAAAGCCTGCGAAAGGACCCAAGAATACATGGCATAAAGAAGAAGGATGATTACTGGTTGGCACCGTTATAAGGGGAAGGTCTCGGAACTCATCCCGTCCCCACAGAGAGTGCAGAAGATAAAATCTCTTGAGGACACGTTAAGGAGGATTTTATTGAACAATTTTCCTGACTCCAATAGGTTACAGAGTTCCCTGTTGGTCAAGAGAGGAGCATTGGAGTGAGGCATTTTGGAATTTTTTTTTTTTTAAATTAATTTCTCTTTATTTATTATTTCAATTTATCATAACAATATCCAGATGTATTTTAAACAACCGTACACTTCATAAAAACACAAGTAAAAAAACATAATACAATAAGGTTTGCTATCTAGCATGTCCAGTTTCTTATCTCCCTAACCCTCCCTTCCTTCCCCCTCCCCCCTATCCCACCTCTATACCAGTTAAACATCACACAGTCTCCATAACTGTCACTATTTCGGGACTCAGCTATTAATAGGTATTAACCTCTTTCTACTCCTATCCTCGTGCGGTAGTATTAATCCATTGGGTGCTCCATTCCCTTCCACCAAGGGGCCCATATTTTCTCAAACCCTTTGAGGTTTCCCCTACGTATATATACCGTTCTTTCCTTCCACACCAGCTCATTGATAACTTGGGTCCAATCACTCAATAGGGGTGCTTCCGTCGCCTGCCACCTTTGCGCTATCAACTTCCGCGCTTGAAACAAACATCGTGTAATTACAGTTGTTATATTCCACCCTTCCCCCCGGTTTCTCCTATAACCCAGTATACATGTACCTGGATCTAGGTCCAGCTTTGTCCCAAATATTCTGTTTATAGTTTCAACTATTTCCTCCCAGTACCGGAATAGCTTTGGACACCTCCACACCATGTGTATGAGGTCTCCAAAGCCACCACATCTAGGACAATTAGCATCTGTCCTCTTACCGAACCTAAACAGCTTTTTGGGGGTAAAATAGGCTCGGTGTATCAACATTAAATGCGATATTTTTTGTGATGGGGAAATTGAGGTTAGTGGCCCAAGCTCCAATACTCTCTTCCACTGTTCATCAGACATTACACCTATGTCTTCCTCCCATTTCTCCTTTTGTTTAACCAGGTCGGTTTCCCCATTAGGATTTTTACATAATGATTCATACATGGCCGAGATAAACCCCCTGGACTTATCCATCGAGTTTATCTTCTGTGCTAGTGATGTCCTGTCCAGTACAGGTGTCTGGGAGCCAAATTGTGCTTCCAGGGCATGCCTGATTTGTAAATATCGGAAAAATGTCTGTTGGGGTATGCTATATTCCTCTTTTAAGTCCATAAATGACTTCAGAGTTCCATCCTCATATAGTTGACCCAGTCTTGTTATCCCTTTCCTCTCCCATACATTAATTTTTCCTACTGACAATACCTCCTGCAAGTTCTTATTATCCCATAGGGGCGTGTATTCTGACCATTCCCTGCATCCTGTCCGTTTTTTTACCGTTATCCATATTTTCCGCATCATTACTATTGTAGGGACCTTATACTTAAAGGAATTCGCCTCTAAAGCATCAGTCAGGGTTTCATGCGGGGTTTCTATCAACCTCCCCCCCCTATTTAAATTACCCACCTCTTTCTGATTGCTATCCACCATGTGTTGTAGCTGTGCTGCTAGGTAGTAGTTCCTAGGGCTGGGCACCGCCGCTCCCCCTCTATCTGTTGGTAACTGCAACGCCTGCAGCCGAATTCTCGCCTTTCCCTTTTTCCAAATTAACTCCCGGAAGAGAGTTTCAATTTTTCTAAACCACTTCTTACAAATCCAAACTGGTGCGTTATGCAGTATGTATAACAATTGTGGCAGCCATATCATCTTGATTAGACTGCATCGGCCTGCCGCTGACAGGGGAAGCCGACTCCAGGCGTCGCAGTTCTTCTTAAATTTGCTCAACAACGGACCCACATTCCTATCCACATATTGGCTAACATCTGATGTTAAATATATGCCTAGATATTTCAATGCCACTACTACCTCCATTTGTGGAATCCCTGATGCGGTCACATCCCTCAGGCCATCAACCTGGAGCAGTTCTGATTTCCCCCAGTTTATTAATAACCCCGTAAAGCCTCCAAACTTTTCTACCACTTTGATTACTTTCTCAAGCGATTGCCCAGTATCTCCCAAAAAGAGGAGAACATCGTCCGCATATAGGGCGATCCTCTCCTCTCTACCTCCCCCCCTTTGAAACCCAGTTATCTCAGGATGTGACCTGACGGCTATTGCCAGCGGCTCCATCGCCAGCGCAAAGAGCAACGGGGAGAGTGGACATCCCTGTCTCGTGCCTCTGCTCATTTCAAGTTTTCCGGACTGATTCCCATTAATCCTTATTTTTGCGCTAGGTGCTCCATACATCATTTTAATCCACCCTATAAATATGGGTCCAAATCCACACCCTTCCAGGATGCGCCATAGGTACCTCCACTCTAAACTATCAAAAGCCTTAGCCATGTCTAAGGACAAAATGGCCCTTGAACCTCCTCTCTCCGCTGGGGTTTGTATATTCAAGAATGCCCTTCTTATGTTCATACTAGTTGATCTACCCTTTATAAATCCCGTCTGATCCGGGTGTATAAGCCTATTAATTACTTTATTCAGTCTATTAGAGAGCACTTTGGCTAATATTTTGATATCAGAGCATAAAAGCGATATTGGCCTATATGACGCTACATCCCGGGGATCCTTCCCTTCTTTAGGAATCACGATAATAATCGCCTCCATCATAGATGCAGGTAATCTCCCCGCCAATTTTGCCCCTTCCAACGTTCTGAGCAACTCCGGAAGTAAGATCTCGCTGTACTTCTTGTATACCTCCACTGGGAGCCCATCTGGTCCTGGGGATTTTTGGGAGGCCATTCCGGCCACTGCCTGGCGTAGTTCACCTAAAGTTATAGGGGCCTCTAAATCCTCTCTCTCTTCTTGGGTAAGGGTTGGGGGCATCGCTTTCTCCAGGAAGGCTAACATATCTTCTTCCTTCCTTTGATCCCGTGTTCTATATAAATCCTCATAATAGGCCCTAAAGATCTCAACTATCTCCTTCCCATTGGTGGTAACTGTCCCATCCATGGACTTAATCATTGAGATGGAGGAGGGGGGGGAGTTGGCTTTCACAAGGCGAGCCAACATTCTCCCTACCCCCTCTCCATCTCCAAAGCTACACTGTTTCTGAAAGATGCGTTTATTTTCTTCTCTTTTTATAATCACAGATTTATACCCTTGTTGTTTATTTAACCATATTACCTGTTTCTCAGGTG
This sequence comes from Lithobates pipiens, assembly GCF_037356315.1. Taxonomy (NCBI): domain Eukaryota; kingdom Metazoa; phylum Chordata; class Amphibia; order Anura; family Ranidae; genus Lithobates; species Lithobates pipiens. The sequence goes on from NW_027507718.1 coordinate 422,811,157, forward strand.
TTGGATCCTTAACATAGTTAACCTCTGCCTCTATTACTTCTTTCCTGATTCTTTCCTCCCAGCTTCTAGATTTTTGTTTGATTTTAACCACCTGTTGAATCAGTATTCCTCTAACAAATGCTTTTAATGCATCCCAGGTTATATCAATTGGGGCTGTTTTTTTGTTAAACATTATAAATTCTTTTAATTTCTTTAAAACTTCTTCTACATCTTTCATTAACTCGAGCCAAAATGGACTAATTCTCCAACTCCCCGTCCTCTCTTCCCTCCTACCAGTACTCAATGCTATTATCAAAGGCGAGTGGTCCGATATCCCTCTGGGCATATACTCGATCTTCCTCACATTTTGTAGTGCTTCTTCATTCCCTAATACCAAGTCTATCCTGGAGAGTGTTGAGTACGAGCTCGAACAGCAAGAGTATTGCTTAGTGTTCGCGTTCCTCACCCTCCACAAATCCATTAATCCAATCTCCTTCAAGAATTGGCTTAGTCTCGTTATCCCTACCCCCTGAGACCTAATTGGGAATCTGTCTATCCGACAATCAAGCACTTCATTGAAGTCTCCCATTATTATGACTGGTACATCCTCCTTGTCTACCAAAAAATTTGTGAGCCTGTACACCACCTCCATTTTAAACGGGGGCGGTATATAAACCCCGGCCAGAACATACAATCTATCCTCCAAGGTGCAATACAGAAAAACGTAGCGACCCAATTCATCAATACTAGCCTGCCTGCAGGAGAATCTCACCCCAGCTCCTATCATCACACTCACTCCCCTCGAGTAGGAAGTGTGAGTAGAGTGGTACTGAGCCTGATACCTCCTGTTTTTAAGTTGCGATGTTGTTATCTTAGTTAAATGTGTCTCCTGCAGGCAGGCTAGTCCGATCCCATATCTCTCCAGCATGGAGAGGACTACCGCTCTTTTAACTGGACTACCCAGGCCCCTAACATTCCAAGAGGCTATATTAAGTATTTTATCCTGCATCACTCAGTGTAAGAACAGTAACAAAATTATTGAAAAACAACCAAAGTGCGAACACATAAATTATCGGGGAGAAGCCCCTGTAGTGTTTCATTCCCCTTGTACTAATTCTACTCTCACTTAAAGTGAAGATTCTTACAAATTTCCTTCCTCTTTTATAATAAATCCCGTGATTTCCCTTTTGAATTGATATCTGTGTGCAAACTATATTAACTTCAACATTAACACTGTTGTGGTTTTCCAGACCTTTTTGATCCTTTCCCCCCCCCCCCTCTCCCCCCTCTCCCCCCCCCCCTCCCCCCTCTCCCCCCTCTCCTTCCGCCCGACCACCCCCCCCCCATCCTCCACCTACCTAGGTGTTCCCCTAGGGGATTACACGTGACCTTTAAACATTCATCTCTTCTATCCCTCTCCTCCTCCAACTTCCTATTCTCATACCACTTTTCCCTCATACAGAAGTGAATAAAAGTGAAAGCGAAAACATCAAAGAAAAAAAATAAATGATTATCCTCTTCCCCTTTCACCCTGTCCATCCTAGATTCAAACCCCAATTAAACCCTCCACCCCCCCGACTCTCCCCCCCCCGTGCGTTATTATCTCAAACCCCCACCACCCCCCAACTTATTTGCACTCTACAATAATCCCTTATTTGCTTCCAGCCATGAAATTACTTCCGCTGGAGAATCAAACAACTGGGTACCACCAAGCGCTGTTATTCTCAACCGTGCAGGATATAAAAGTGCATACGTAATCTTATGAGTCCGTAAAGTACGTTTGACTTCCAAAAATTCGGCTCTTCGCCTCTGCAATTCCAGTGAGTAATCTGGGTACAGAGAGATCCTTGCTCCATTATATGTGATGTTGCCCATCTCTCTCGCCTTGCGCATCAGAGTCACCTTGTCATTGTAATTAAAGAATTTCAGGATCATAGGTCTAGGGCGCCCCCCGGGGGGAGGAGCTTTAAAGGGGACTCGGTGGGCCCGTTCTATAGAGAAAAAAGATGAAAAACTCTCTCTTCCAAATAGTTCACTAAACCAGGATTCTAAGAACTTTATCTGTTCGGAGCCTTCACATCTCTCGGGTAGCCCCAGCAGCCTGATGTTATCCCTCCGAAGCCTATTTTCTATTTCATCCATACCGGTGTTATGATTATGCAGTTGCTTTCGCATGTTTTTGACCTCTTCTCTCAGTGGGTGTAAGTCATCTTCCATTTGACTTACCCTTGTCTCCAATTCTTCCATTCTTTCCCCTGTTCTCTGTATATCCTGCCTAATCAATGACAGTTCCTCCTGCATGTTTTTAAATTGCCCACAAAGTTCTCCCAGCGAGGTTTTACACACATTGACAGCTTGCAGAACGTCCCTTAGTGTGGGGTCCTCCTCAGTCATAGGGCTACTCCCGGTGCCAGCATCACTTTCACTCTGAGCCACCCCCTGGCGCCTACTTGCGCTCTTTTGACCTGATACCGCGACCATAGCTGGGCCTGTGTGTCCTTGGCTCTTCCTGTCCACCGCCCCCCCCTGGTGAGTTTTTACTTGCAGTGACTGCATCTGTTGCAGTGTCTGTGTCAGCTGTTCCCCCTTCCCCGGGGACTGACCTGGGGTGCGGGCATACCGTTCTAACTTAGTTGCAGCAGCCTGTGCTGCCTGGGCAGTCTTTTCCTTAGAGGAGCGAAGCTGTTGAGCCCCCCCGTTTTCCTGTGCTGCCTGCTCCTCTCCCCGCCGTCTTGACATCTTACTAGGAGTCTCTATATGTATAAACAGGCGGTATCAGCAGGTCAAGCTTATATTTAGAGCTTATAGCCGAGGAGTAGGGATGATGAAAAAGAGGGGGGGGGGAGGCCTCCTACCCTGGGTGTACCAAGTATGTATAGTCAAGTCAGCTTTCCATCGTCCTCCCAAGAAAAAGAAGGCACCAGTCTCTTACTTTGCAGGGGGAGGGGGGGAGGAGGAGGGGAAACAAAAAAAAAAAGGGGTCACTAGTGTTCCTGAGGCCACTATTGTATGAGGGGGCAACCAAGGTTTTCAAATACATATATAAATAGTCCTGTATATGGCATGCTCGAGAAATAATTACAGCATCAGTCCTTAGCTTATACAGGGGGGAAATTTTTCGAATCACAGTAATCAGTCCTTTATCTCTCCACCTTACTGTTCTTCTACCCCCCACAGCTATTTCTCATACCTCATGCCTCATGCCTCATGCCTCGTGTCTCGATGCCGTCCCTAGAGGGTCTCAGGTGCCAGGTTTCACACAAGCACTTTCCCTGAAGATGTGTCTCCTCTCCCCAGCCTCTCTCCGCCCTCTCCGCGGGTGCTGTTCGGGACCATACAGCTCTGTCTTCCTGTTCGTTCACCCCGGGACCCGTCCGTCTCTCACTGCTTCCGGGTACCTCGACGGGGCTCGACGGGGCTCGGCAGTGGTCGGCAGTATTCGGCAATGCTCGGCCGTTTCCGGAAGTTTCCGTTGTTCCTCGGCTCCTCGGCCCTTCCCGACGTCCTCCAGCTTTCACCCAGCAAGCTTACTTCGGCTAGTACAACGCCAACGCACGGGGTAGGAGTCTACCGGAGAGCCGCTCACATCACAAGCCTCTCCACTCTCACCTCTCCAAGCACTCCTTCCTCTCACACCCTCTCACATCCGGCCACTCCCCCCATTTTGGAATTTTTTTAGTCCTTGCCGCCCAGGGCTGTCAGCTTCCACATCCCATCGGCAGCATTTGCATGACATGGTGGACGATTACCTCGGTGCCAAAACAGAGATGAAGAGCTTTCCGGCTGATGATCCACTGACCTCCTGGGTCATGAGATTAGACCACTGGGCAGAACTTTCCCAGTATGCTATTGAGTTGTTGGGCTGCCCTGCATCCAGCGTGCATTCAAAATGAATCAGTCCTGGATTACCAGCTATGAAGCCCCTGATGCCGATCTCACTGATTAAGTCTTTTTGGGATGTGGAAACTCTGCAGGACTTTGAGGGTGTTCAATCATTTCATCTGAAAGAATGTTTTTGGTATAGGTTTCATGGGCACAATTAACACCCAAAGACCAATTTTTCAGCACCTGTTTGACAGGTGCATATCGGTGCAATTTTGTTTGCCTTTATCAAGAGCACCTCAATAGGGTTAGGTTGGGAAGGCACCCCCGCCGTCCAAAGAGTAATTTTTCTGCACCTGTTTGACAGGTGCATATCATTGCATTTTTTTACAACAAGGCCAATTCTTACTTTTGTCAAGAGTATCTCTATAAGGTTACGGTGGGAAGGCGCCACCGACACCCAAAGACCAATTATTACGTACCCGTTACTTGTATCCAAAGTCAAAGTGACACCCGAATGTATCCAAAAAATCTCTAATCTTGCTCCCAGTGCACTACATTGTGGCCTCATCATACACAGTTGCTTCTCAGCTGTTGCTGAGCAAAATAAAGGCAGGGAAAATTTCATTATTTTTTTTTGGCTTTATAAATGCAATTATTGCTGCAGCAGATTATAGACATGATACAGATCTTCCACTTTACAGGTAGACTACGAGGACCCCCCAGGCACTATATTGGAAGGAATGGCGCCGAGGTAATCGCCCACCATGTCATGCAAATGCTGCCGATGGGATGTGGAAGCTGACAGCCCTGGGCGGCGAGGACTAAAAAAATTCCAAAATGCCTCACTTAAGCAGTCGGCTTCTACAACGCTCCTCTCTTGACCAACAGAGAACTCAAAATGACATTTTCCACCACACTGTAACCTACTGGAGTCAGGAAAAATGTTCAATAAAATCCCTCTTAATGTGTCCTCAAGAGATTTTATCTTCTGCACTCTCTGTGGGGATGGGATGAGTTCTGAGACCTTCCCCTTATAATGTGCCAACCAGTAATCATCCTTCTCCTTTATGCTATGTATTCTTGGGTCCTTTCGCAGGCTTTGAAGTATGAGGTTGCCCATGTACCTCAAATTTGATGAGGCTTGAGAAGCAGACTCCTTGGGGTCACTCAGGATGACAGCATCTGGAACTTCCTTCTCCCAGCCACGTAGTCCTCCTCTTCCTCCTGCTGCTCTGCATCCAGTGCCCTACAACAGGGATTGTGTCGCTGATGCATGCACTGTCACTGCTCACCATCCTTGTGGCCTCCTCAAACGGTGACAATACAGTACATGCATCCTTAATGATCAGCCATTGGCGTGGGGGAAAAAAGCAGAGGCGTCCTGAGCCTGTCGTCATGCCATACTGGCACAGGTACTCGTTGATGGCCCTCTGCTGCATGTATAGCTGCTGCAGCATTCCCAAAGTTGGGCATGTCACAAATCAGACAGTTTATGGGCAGGTGGAATTCCTGCTGAATTTCGGCCAACCAAGCACTGGCTGTGTATGACCGCCTGAAATGGCTACAGACTCTTCTGGCCTGCTTTACTACATCTTGCAACTCTGGGTATGTACTTAGGAAACCACCACCAAATTGAGGACATGTACATAATTATTTGGTTGTTAATTTTGGCTTGATTAAATCACCTAACAGACTTTGAAATATGTAACTGATTTAGAAAACCTTTATGTAGCAGCTCTTGTGTATGTCTCTGTGATATCCCACTGCCTGTCACAAGTGGATATGGGTACAAGAGGCAGCCTATTTATCATTCTTCACAGCCCATCCGCTTATGTACAGTGGGTTTTTTTTTTTATTATTGTTTTAAAATGTATATGCTATTTAAGAGTGTAAATATAAAAAAAAAGTGGTCATGGGACTTTAAATGAGATGGGTCACAGACTGGGCACAACTAGGATACAATTGATAATTTATTATAAATTCATGATATATACAAATAAGTAAAAAAAAAAAATGCAATATATCTATACAAAAAGTCATTTAAACATTAAATTACATATCTTTTTACGTATTTTTGTATATCACGAATTTATAATAAATGATCAATTGTATCCTAGTTGTGCCTAGTCTGTGACTCACCTCATTTAAAGTCCCATGATCACTCTTTTGTCTTTATATGTATAACCTGGGATGGAGCTTGGCCACGGTGTATGTTCCAGATCTTTTTTTTCTTGTTTCTATGTTATTTAAGTGATTTTTTTTTTTTTTTACCTTTTTCAATATTTCTGTCATACATTTTTTTTCTATTCATATATAGACTATAAAGGGACCCTTGGCATCATTTGGCTGTCTTTGATCCCACTTGTTGTTGTGGGTGGTTTTATATTTATTGCCTGCAAAGTATTAAAAGAGAAGACAACTGTTCCAACTATATTTTGTAAGTAAAAATACTTTACTGTATAAAGGAATACTCGTTATTTATATATATATATATATATATATATATATATATATATATATTGAGAAACTGTCATTGCTGACATGTCTTTCTGGACTTTTGTCCTGATCTTTGCTTAACTGTTTAAATACAAAACAATTAGGGGAGGTGTACCATCTTCACTAGCTACATGCTCCAGGTCAATGACTCACTGAGGCTGGGTTCACATTGCAGCGATGTGGGAACGCCGCAAATCCGCTGCAGGTTCCCGCATCGCATACCTCCCGGCGACAGTTTACACTGCCCTATGCGAACTGCTGGGAGTGTCAGTGAAACGTTAATGACATCCCCAGATCAGTTCGCATATCGCAGTGCGATCTGCAAACTCGGACAGGAATCGGATCGCATGGTGTGAACACCCATGCGATCCGATTCTGCTGCGGACCAAAAAAAGGGTCCTGTGCGAGTTTGGGCCGGGTGCGATGCGAATTCAGCCATACTATCTGTATGACTGAACTCGCATCGCACAGAGATCGGATGTGATTTGCACTGCAGTGCGGTGCGAATCACATCCGATTCTCGTCACCGCTGCAATGTGAACCCAGCCTCAATGGTGAAAGAAGAATGATGGTGAAAGCCACAAATTTCTATGCGTGTGAGCTGTTAACTATTGCTTTTTAAAATATACAAATACTCCTTTTAGTACATTCCTTCAACAATAATAAAATTTTTCTTATTTTAGCTAGTGTAATTACTTAATACCTTTGTATTCAGTTTCCACATGTCAACTTAACCACTTTCAGACCGGACCATTTTGCTGGTAAATGACCAGAGGTCTTTTTACACTTTGGCACTGCGCTGCTTTAACTGGTAATTGCGCGGTCATGCAATGTTGTACCCAAACGAAATTTGCGTCCTTTTCTTCCCACAAATAGAGCTTTCTTTTAAAGGTATTTGACTGACTCTGCGATTTTTATTTTTTGCGATATAAACGTAAAAAGACCGCAAATTTTGAAAAAATATGATATTTTCTACTTTTTGTTATTAGAAAAATCCAATAAACTCAATTTTAGTCATACATTTAGGCCAAAATGTATTCAGCCACATGTCTTTGGTAAAAAAAAAGTCAATAACTTTATATTTATTGGTTTGCGCAAAAGTTGTCACATCTACAAACTAAGGTACGTTTTCTGGAATTTACGCAGCTTTTAGTTTACGACTGCCTATCTCATTTCTTGAGGTGCTAAAATGGCAGGGCAGTACAAAACCCCCCCAAATGACCCCATTTTGGAAAGTAGACCCCCTAAGGAAATTGATAAGTGGCATGTTGAGCCCATTGAATATTTTATTTTTTTGCCTCAAGCGATTGAATAATGACAAAAAAATTTTTTTTTTTTTTTTTTTACACAAAGTTGTCACTAAATGATATATTGCTCACACATGCTATGGGCATATGTGAAATGACACCCCAAAATAAATTCTGCTGCTTCTCCTGAGTACGGGGATACCACATATGTGGGACTTTTTGGGAGCCTAGCCGCGTACGGGGCCCCGAAAGCCAAGAACCGCCTTCAGGCTTTCTAAGGGCGTAAATTTTTGATTTCACTTCTCACTACCTATTACAGTTTTGAAGGCCATAAAATGCCAAGATGGCACAAAATCCCCACAAATGACCCCATTTTAGAAAGTAGACACCCCAAGCTATTTGCTGAGAGGCATGTTGAGTCCATGGAATATTTTATATTTTGCCACAAGTTGCGGGAAAATTACAAACTTTAATTTTTTTTTATTTTTTTTTCACAAAGTTGTCACTAAATGATATATTGCTCACGCATGCCATGGGCATATGTGAAATGACACCCCAAAATAAATTCTGCTGCTTCTCCTGAGTACGGGGATACCACATGTGTGGGATTTTTTGGGAGCCTAGCCGCGTACGGGGCCCCGAAAGCCAAGAACCGCCTTCAGGTTTTCTAAGGGCGTAAATATTTGACTTCACTCCTCACTACCTATTACAGTTTTGAAGGCCATAAAATGCCAAGATGGCACAAAACCCCCACAAATGACCCCATTTTAGAAAGTAGACACCCCAAGCTATTTGCTGAGAGGCATGTTGAGTCCATGGAATATTTTATATTTTGCCACAAGTTGCGGGAAAATTACAAACTTTTTTTTTTTTTTTCACAAAGTTGTCACTAAATGATATATTGCTCACGCATGCCATGGGCATATGTGAAATGACACCCCAAAATAAATTCTGCTGCTTCTCCTGAGTACGGGGATACCACATATGTGGGACTTTTTGGGAGCCTAGCCGCGTACGGGGCCCCGAAAACCAAGCACCGCCTTCAGGCTTTCTAAGGGCGTTACAGTTTTGAAGGCCATAAAATGCCAAGATGGCACAAACCCCCCCTAAATGACCCCATTTTGGAAAGTAGACACCCCTAAATTTAGGGGTACACTAGTGAGACTAGGTAATAAATGGCGGGTGCCCTGAAACTATAAAAAAATAACTAACCAACCAGCGTCACCTGTAACAGTTATATGGTGATCACTGGTGAAAGGGTTAACTAGGGGGCAATCAGGGGGCTTTATGCGGTAGTATATGGGGGTCCCTGGCGCTATAAAAAGCTGCGGCGAACCTAAATACCTACCTGCCTAACTAGCGTCACCTGTGACACTAATACAGCGATCAGAAAAACGATCGCTTATTAGGCTGGGTTCACACTGGAGCGATGCGGGGACGCCACGAATCCGCGGCGGGTTCCCGCATCGCATGCCTCCCGGCGGCAGTTCACACTGCCCTATGCGAACTGCTGGGAGTGTCAGTGAAATGTTAATGACACCCCCAGATCAGTTCGCATATCGCAGTGCGATCTGCAAACTCGGATCGCATGGTGTGAACACCCATGCGATCCGATTCTGCTGCGGACCAAAAAAAGGGTCCCGTGCGAGTTTGCGGCGGGTGCGGCGGGTGCAACGCGAATTCAGCCATACTATCTGTATGGCTGAACTCGAATCGCACAGAGATCGGATGTGATTTGCACTGCAGTGCGGTGCGAATCACATCCGTTCTCATAAACCGCTGCAATGTGAACCCAGCCTTAGTGACACTGGCGACGGGGGATGATCACGGGGTTAAACCTTTATTGGGGGGGTTAGGGGGGTACCTTAGAACTAAAGGGGGCTAACCCTAACTGCCCTAACAGTTATTACAGTCACAAATGACACCCGCCGGGTGATCAGGGGGTTAAACCTTTATTATTAGGTAATAAATGGCGGGTGCCCTGAAACTATAAAAAAATAACTAACCAACCAGCGTCACCTGTAACAGTTATATGGTGATCACTGGTGAAAGGGTTAACTAGGGGGCAATCAGGGGGCTTTATGCGGTAGTATATGGGGGTCCCTGGCGCTATAAAAAGTTGCGGCGAACCTAAATACCTACCTGCCTAACTAGCGTCACCTGTGACACTAATACAGCGATCAGAAAAATGATCGCTTATTAGGCTGGGTTCACACTGGAGCGATGCGGGAACGCCACGAATCCGCGGCGGGTTCCCGCATCGCATGCCTCCCGGCGGCAGTTCACACTGCCCTATGCGAACTGCTGGGAGTGTCAGTGAAATGTTAATGACACCCCCAGATCAGTTCGCATATATATCTGCAAACTCGGATCGCATGGTGTGAACACCCATGCGATCCGATTCTGCTGCGGACCAAAAAAAGGGTCCCGTGCGAATTTGCGGTGGGTGCGGCGGGAATTCAGCCATACTATCTGTATGGCTGAATTCGAATCGCACAGAGATCGGATGTGATTTGCACTGCAGTGCGGTGCGAATCACATTCGTTCTCATAAACCGCTGCAATGTGAACCCAGCCTTAGTGACACTGGCGACGGGGGGTGATCACGGGGTTAAACCTTTATTTGGGGGGTTAGGGGGGCATATTAGAACTAAAGGGGGCTAACCCTAACTGCCCTAACAGTTATTACAGTCACAAATGACACCAATGCAAAAAAAAAAAAATGCAATTGGTGTCACTGTGACTGGGGGGGGCAGGGGTAATTGGGGGGGTGATCAGGGGTAAAGGGGGGGTGTGAGTGTGCCTGGCATGTTCTACTGTACGTGTGGTGTGTTGGTGCAACTCACCGATCCTCTCTCCTCGGTGCCGGAACGAAAAATACCGACACGGAGGAGAGATTACATCACTTCCTCTCCTGTGAGGAGAGGAAGTGATGTCGTGGAGCATTTCTATTCGTCGGGAGCGATCGCGAGGGGGTGGCCATGAATGAATGGCTGCCCCCTCATCCCGGATCGCTCCCGAACGAATGCCGACCGCCGCAGGCACCGGGGGGGGGCCCGATCGGGCCCCCCACCCGCGGGAAGGCAGGGACTTATATATACGCCCTTATGCTTGCCCGTGCCATTCTGCCGACGTATATCGTCGTGCGGCGGTCGGCAAATGGTTAAAGATGTCATAAAGCCTTAAGGTTTTCCACCTTAATGCATTCTATATATTAAGGTAAAAAAAACTTCTGTGCTGCATCTCCCCCCCCCCTCCCTTTTCCTTACCTGAGCCCATCTGATCCAACAATGTGCACAAGCGCAGTGGCTCCCGCCACTGTCTCTCTCCTTATTTGACAGATTGATAATAGTGGGAGCAATTGGCTCCCGCTGCTATCAATCAAATCTGGTGGCACGGGAGAGGGGGCGGGACCGAGTTCTGCTTTATGTTTAATGGACGCAGGAACGGGACTCGGGAGTGAGCAAAAGCTGCTTTTCCTGGGGGCACAAGATGAAGAGGAGGGGCTTGGAGCGCCAGGGAGGGACCCTAGAAAAAAAGGATCCAGCTGCTCTGAGCAAAACCATTGCACAGAACAGGTAAGTATAGGAATGCTTATTATTTGTATAAAAAAATAAAAGAAGCTTTATTACCACTTTAACCACTTTCTGCCCATGCTATAGCCAAAAGTTGTTAGCCCTTGTCAGGGCCGTTTTTAAGGCAGGGCAAAAGGGGCAGCTGCCCTGGGCCCTGTCATTGTTGTGGGGCCCAAAGCAGCTGCCTCATACTTGCCAACTATCCTGGTTTAAATTGCCTCGTCCCTTGAAGTTTTAGTCCTGTGCTGTGTCCCAATATCTCAGTGTGAAGTGCTGCTACTAATGCTGCCCAGCTCTGCCTTATTGTTGTGTACAGATGACTCACCTGCAGACCCTGTGTTTACATGTAATTACCGGCATTCATATGTAAATAGCAGCGGCATTCATATGTAAATAGGGGGTATCATGCCCCCCCTCAGGGGGGCATGATATGTATATTATGCCCCCCTGAGGTCATATCCTCAGTAATCTCTAGCAACCAATCAACAAGCAGAAATCATGTGCTGTAACCTCTAGCAACTAATCAGTGAGCCGTAATGTGTGATGTAACCTCTAGCAACCAGTCAGTGAGCGGTAATGATACAATGTAACCTCTGGCAACCAATCGCAATAGCTGTCTGATCTGATTCAGTAAATTGATTTTGAGTCTAGCTGCTATTTTTTTGTATGTCACGGAGCAGGTGGAGAGCGAAACTGCATGGGGGGGCCCCCAAGAAAAGTTTTGCCCAGGTTTCAATCAATATTAAAGATGGCCCTGGCCCTTGTACACACGGACGGAAAATCCGTCCCAATGTGTCCTATCAGACCGTGTTGTCGGATAATCCGACTGTGTGTGGTCTGCATCGGACTGATTCTATCCGTCGGACCCAATCTTCCAACTTGTTGGAAATATTTTCCGACAAACTGGTCCGATCGAACCTACTCCGATCATGTGTAGAGAATTCCGATCGGACAAAGTGCCATGCATGCTCAGATCAAATTCCTACACCAAAGCTATTGGCTACTAGTGTGAACTTAGTCCCGTCGTAACTAAATAACGTCATCACGTTCTGAACGATCGGATTTTTGACAACTTGGTTCGACCGTGTGTATGCAACAGTTTCGGACACAATCCACCGGACAAAATCCAACGGATTTGGTTGGCAGAATGTCCGACCGTGTGTACAGGGGCTTAGAGCGCAGGCTTCCAGTGTCATCCATAGACATGTTCCCATGATCCCGCTGCTTGTGTGCCCACTGCAGCGTGAGGGTGGTGCGCTCTGCGATTGTCAAGTCCTTTGGATTTGGCTGATCACAGAACAGGGGAAAGGGCCAATCACAGCGGCCCTTTACCATGTAATTAGCTGTCAGCCAATGACAGCTGATCACAGAATTAAACAGTAAATGGCTTTTTTCTCTCTTCACGATCAGCACGAGGAGAAAAGAAGAAAGCCGGTAACTGGCTTCTGTTATTGGGTCCCAATCTGTGCCCACCAGTGCCATCTATCAGTGCAGCCTCATCAGTGCCCATCAGTGCTGCCTTATCAGTGCCCACCAGTGCAGCCTCATCAGTACCCATCAGTGCCACCTCTCAGAGTCCATCAGTGCCACTTATAAGTGCCCATCAGTGTCACCTATCAGTGCAGCCTCATCAGTGCCGATCAGTGCCACCAATGAGTGTCCATCAGTGCTTCCTCATCAGTGCCTATCAGTGCCCATCAGTGCAGCCTCATCAGTACACATCAGTGAAGGATAAAAATTACCTGTTTGCAAAATTTTATAACAAACTATATTTTGTTTTTTTCTAAATTTTCAGCAAAAAATAAAAAAACAGTGGGGATTAAATACCACCAAAAGAAAGCTCTATTTGTGTGAAATTTTTTTTTAATAAAAACGTTTGGGTACAGTGTTGCATGACCACATGCCAAAAGCTGAAAATTGGACTAGTCAGGAAGGGGGTATAAGTGCCCAATAAGCAAGTGATTAAAGTCTAAGTTCAACTTTTCAAGAAAATAGCCTATGCAGTCAGTCATCTGTGCAACTTTGTAAAATTATCATTCATTTTATTGTTTTGCCTGTCAGCCATTTGGGTCCCTTCAGATGCCTCACTAAAAAACAACCCCCTACACCCTGATTTGTTGCTAGGATGTGAAAACCATTGGATGCTCACTCCCAGCATTGTAGGAGTGAAAAACAATGTTTTTTGTGCCCTAACAAAGAGGCGGACGTGGGGGTTGCTAACTAGGAGTTTTTCTAGCCAGGCTTCTGAGGGGGTCTGCATTTAAAACAATACATTTAATGATCATTTTACAAAGCTGCACAAATGTATCATATCTACTCAGGCCTCTTGATTTCTTATGCCCTGTACACACGGTTTTTCATTCCGACCACAAAATCCACCAGATTTTTTCAGGTTTTTGGCCGAAACTTGTGTTGCATACACACGGTCGGACAAAGTTGTCAGAAAATCCGATCGTTTGGAATGAGGTGACGTTCGTTGCGTAAGATGGGATTACGTAGAGGCTAGTAGTCAATAGCTTTGGTCTTTTTCCGTTGGGATTTCCGACGGAAAAAAGTCAGATAGAGCCCACACATGATCGGATTTTCTGACAAAATAATCCGATCGGAACTTTTCTGTCGGAATTTCCGACCGTGCGTACAGGGCATTAGACTTTTTTCTGAAAAAGCTGAACTTTAAAGTTGACCTAGCATCAGATTTATTTTGCCATGTTAAGTGCATCCATGCAAAGTAATTTGTTAAGGTAACAGTTAGAACCCTTTAAAATATCTACATATGTTTCTTCTGCAAAAGTACAGAGCTATTTTTCTTAAGCCTCATACACACGATCGGACTTTGTACAAACTCTGCCGTGGATTTTTGTACAAAGGGCGTCGGCCCTGAACTTGTATTGCATACACACAGCAGGACTTTTTAAGCCAACTTTCACCAAATCACGTGTTTTTTCTGCTCTTTACCGCCACCTTTGGTCAACTTCTGTATTGTTGTCAGATCTTTTGCATTGGTTCTGAGTATGCGTGTTTGTACTTTGTACAAAAGTCCTATGGTTTTTTGTACACACGATCAGGCTTTGCTCCATCGGACTTTTGTTGCCAGAAAGTGTGTCCGTTCGCACAGCCAACAAAAGTGAGATGAAAACCGAAAAAGTTTGTCCGATGGAGCGTACACAAGGTCAGATGTTGCCTTAATTTGCATGTTTGTTGTCAAAAAGTCCAATCGTGTGTATGGGCCATTAGGCACCAATAAATCTTAGCATCTACCTCTTGGGCTGAGATGCTGATGCAGAGATGACACAATCATGTAGATTCTATACAGTTCTTAGCTGTGTTCATCTGCAGATCAGCTCACCAATACTGTGTGTGTGTGTGTGTGTGTGTATATGTGTATATATCTATATCTATATATATATATATATATATATAGATAGATATATATAGATAGATATATAGATATATATATATATATAGATATATATATATATATATATATTATAATCAGATTGATGACATGATCTCATCCTTGACAGTCACTTGTCTCGAGTTAAAAGACATCTTTTTAATGACCAGAGGTACAGATTATTTTTTTGGAAAAGTATACTGTTACTATATATATTTATGCAGATATGTAAAGCCACTAAAGACCTATTTATTAACACAAGCACACTTTATGAGTTGATGCGATATGGTGCTATTCATTCTGAATACGCACCTTGCAGATAGACTGATGTGCATTTCAGTGCTACATGTACCTTTTTGGTGTGTTTTAGTGCATTAGGCAGCCAATTCAAATTATAAGCCTGCTTTAATGAAACTCGCATTACCTGTGGCATAAAGCATGTGTGCTGGCGCAGCGCTGTGATGCCAATGGGTCATGAAAGGTCCACTTTAAAATCAGAGTAAGAGCCTCCTTTGTAAGCTGAGGTTTTACATCTTTTACATCAAGGCAATCTCTCAAATAGTAAAAATGCTGTATGCTTTAATAGTAACAATATAAAGTTTCTAAAACTGTATAATTAATTGCATCAAAGTATGCTTTTGCTGCCTACCTACTATATATCACTATATAGTCTGCTTGTGGGCGCCACAGCAGTCGCATGTTCTGGTATTCCTATAGTTATACCCTTGCCACTGACCAATACTTTTTTAGGAATAGTCTGTGAATGATTCTTCTACCCTTCTCTAGAAATGTTACTATGAATGTTTGGCCATGCTGAACATTGATAAACAAGTGCTTTGCCCGAGAGTCACTTAAAATCCCACCCCAGCCCAATTATCAGTGTCGGGACAAGGTCATCCAGAGCCCAGGGTGAACATGCCAAATTTGCCCAACCCTGCCCCCCAAAGATGTATGATTATGTGTCAGCAAACCCCCCCCCCAAAAAAAAGAAAACTTCCCCCTCCTAGCACAAATCCTCTCCCCCACTCCAAATCCCCCCCCAGCACAACCCCCCCACCAATAAAAAAGATCTTAGCACAAATCCTGCCCCTCCACCATATTACCTTTTCTAGCGCAAACCCCCCAAATCCTCCTCCTAGCACAAATCCTCTTTACCCATCCCCCCTCCCAACACACACACCCCCAAATCACCACTCCTAGTATATCTCCCCTAATTTCCCATCCTAGAACAATTCTTGCTCCCTGCCAAACCCCCCCCCCCCCACATTTTCCCACTCCCAATGCAAATTCCCTCCTCCAATCTCCTTGTGGTGCCCCCCACTCACATTATACCACAGTGCCCAGGGCACCCCTTGTCCCGGCCCAGCCAATTATACTCACCTTCCCCTCCCTTTCTGTATACTCTTTTGCTCATCAGTGTAAAATGATTTCACCGTTAGGGCTTTCTTTGCAAGTAGGACCCATGACACCCTTATTTGGCAATCCTCAATTTCCACCTGCAGTAGATCGGTTACAGTTTTTAATATGGAACAAGGAGTCTCACCGAAGAGTGAGTCAGATTCTCTGTCAGGGCAAGCTTCCATCCACAATGAATTTAATTTCTACACAACAGCCCCCACTTATGCAATGGTTGGAATATCAGCAAGTAATGTCATTCCTGTCCTCTACTCCCTTAAACCAATCTTTTTATAGAGATCTAAATTTGTTTGAGTCTATTTTGTAACAAAGTACTAAACCAAAACATGTTCTATCAGCAATATATAAGATTCTTATTGCAAAAAAACTATTCTGAGCCTCCAGAATTTACAAATAAATAGGCATACGATCTTAACTGCTTCGAAAAATCGCTCATCGCCACCATTACTAGTAAAAATAAATAAATAGTAAAAATGCAATAAAACTATCCCCTATTTTGTAGACGCTATAACTTTTGCGCAAACCAATCAATAAATGCTTATTGCTATTTTTCTTACCAAAAATATGTAGAAGAATACGTATCGGCCTAAACTGAGGAAAAACTTTTTTATATATATTTTTTTGGGGATAATAAAAATGCATTTTTTCAAAATTGTCGCTATTTTTTGTTTATAGCACAAAAAATAAAAACCACAGATGTGAGCAAATACCATTAAAAGAAAGCTCTATTCATGGGGAAAAAAGGACATCAATTTTGTTTGGCAGCCACATCGCACGATCGTGCAATTGTCAGTTAAAACGACGCAGTGCCGAATCACAAAAAATGCTCTGGTCTTTGGCCAGCCAAATGGCCCAGGGCTTAAGTGGTTAATGTTCAAATTGGAGCAGAATAGTGGGAGAAATCATTTACTTTCACACATTGCTTGTCACCGACAACCAAAGCCCAAGAAACAAGCTATAAGCTTGTTTCTCATTGGTATTGATGTTGAGCATCCCTGCAGTGTATATACCCAGATGCATATGAGTTGGCGGTGTCATTCTCCCAAGGGTTCATTGATACACATTTGGTGGAAATAACCCCAAATTCATACTTTTTGGAACAGGATCATGCAGCTGCACACTACAGTTACAGGAGCGCTAATCCCCAATACACCACAAATTACTCTGCCATCAATTCTCCCAGGCTACTATAAAAATATTAAAAAGGGTCTACTTAGACACTGGTTAACATCTGCAAGATTGGTTATCCCACAACATTGGTGATCAATACAATCGCCATCAGTGAAGGAATGGATAATGGAAATGGATTACATTGAGAGGATGGAGACCCTCCTGGCACACGAATTGGATACATATGAAAAATGGTGTCAGGTATAGGCCCCCTGGTGGACTTATAGGGAGTCATCAGGAAATTAGAACGATTTATGGAAATTTAAGCAGAATCTAAATAAGACATAATAATCTTTCGAAATATGATCTTTATGTGTTGCCATCATTTTCCCCCATTATTGTTTTGTTTTGCTGTTGTGTTTTTTTTTGTTTTGTTTTTTTGTCATGTAAGCTTGTATAATCAAATTTGTAAATTGACTGATGATATGATTATGCCATTAATGTATGCATATTTGTACAATAATTTTCCAATAAAAATTAAGATTGAAAATAAGATACAGTGTAAGAGCATGAACAGAGTTGATCATGTCATCCTTCCCTCACGTGACAATGCTCTGGCTTGGTGTTTAGCCGCTAGGACATAGCACTGCATCGTGAAAGGCAGACAAATGTTCCCCTGGGTGTTCGGGAGTGACTCCAATGGAGTTGTGGAGGAACGCAGGGATGGTGAGTATAAGTAAGGTAAAGTGTGGGCTTTAAAGAGACTTGCCATTCAGGGCAAAGTGACAGATTCTCTTTAGGTTTACTGGCAGCTTTATTCTTGTATATACAGTGCTGCTTCATCAAAGAGGCATTTGTCACTGTTGCCTGCAAGCCAAGACAACACGTTGCAGACATTAAGGAGATATGACAATTGAAGTTATGAGAAATATGCAAACTTACGTTCCTTTGCCTTTTATTTTCACAAATGCTTCACTACTATAGAAAAAAAAAGTTCATGCATATCTTTAAATACTATCTTAAAACAGATATAAGAGAATCAGCAAGTTTGAAAAGATGCAAAGATAAACAAAACAGAATATCGCCAAAAACACAATGCTTACCAGAAGATCATCAGAAATGCGGTAAGCATAGGCGGAAACCTACTGTTAATGCTATAATATAGCTACATATCATACAATTTAGAATTTACAGGAAACTTTTTGCAAGGAAAGATGTAGGCTGCCATCACTGGCCTCTGCTGAAACTATCTGTCTCCTGACTGTCATGATTCAGTGATTTTATGACTTTTTGAATCCTTGACATATAGTGTTGATATAGACACAGGTACGATTTGCAGCACAATTTGCATTCTAGTCTATGACAGTGAAATTGTCCTAAAGTCCTAAATCAGTAATACATGAACTACTTCTCAATTTGCACTACTTGAAATTGTATCTATTAAGACACTGCCATAAAAAACACATTAGATGCTACTTCAGGTACGATTTGTAAATCGCACGTAGTACTTGAAGTCGTACCAGTGCGACTGACGGCAGAACCAGTGTGCACAAATTGGAAGTTTGAGCTTTGCTTGCTGCATGTTTGTTCGGGGTTATTGACTCAAAAATTAGAGACAGCCAAGCATTTTTATATGATAGTCTGCAACATAGTTTAAGTACTTAATAAGGAAATATCAGCCATTCTACCTTAAATGCATTTCCCCATTTTGGCAGAAGATAGCAGGCTTTTGCGCCACTACGTAGGATTACACCATTGGTTCCCAATCTCAGTCTTCCAGTACCCCTGCTTTAAATCATTGACAATGGCTTATTATTTATGACAAGCTATTTTATCTAGGGAAAAGTCCTTGAGGGCTGAGGTTGGGAACCAATGCTTTATACTTGTATTTGGGAGAAGAATGGAGATCTAACTGGAGATCTAGCCTGTAAGTATTCCAAAGTACCGGTAACAGCCAATGGATGCAGGATATAATATTTCTGTGACTTGCTTTTATAGTGGATTATTCATATAGCTGGTGAAAACAGTAGCTGGACTGAAAAGTCAAGCTCATTGCCTGCCACAATTATTCCTGCAAGGAGGGCAAATCTCACTAGTGTGATGGACCATGGTAAAGACCCTTCAAACTATTGAACCCTACTCATCCCACAAAAAAATAGAAATGCATGATTGGCTGGAGTTGGCTGTTAAAACAAATTTGCTTAGGGGCTCTCTTATTTATTAGACTTTTATTTTATAATAATTTATATTTTTGATACATTGGAAGACAAGTTTGAGCCTTCACTATATTTTGTATAAATTTGAATAGATTGAATGGTTATGAAGAGGAAAATTATAGCTGCTGGACAATGTATTGGAAGACTTCCTTTGGATCCTAATAGTATGAGATTGTAGCTGTTTAGGAAAGTTCATGTTCAGGCTATTTTATAGCAGAATACCATACATATTGGTTAGATCCCACTATCCCTTTCTTATAACTGTATTTTTCTTTTTATATTGTAGAAGGTAAAAAAAATCTGAGGTCATACTCCGCACTCGTGCTCCCTACGATTTCTGAACATCTGGATACAGCTACGTGATCTACTTCAGCTTTTTACACAATAGAAGCTGCTGCTGCCACATGGGCATTTCACTTGTTTTGAAGGCAAATTCATTTCCTAAAATTTAGACAGATTTAAATTTACGGTTAAATGGTTGCTATATTTATTTTCTTGGTAAACTATATATGCTCTGATGCAAGAATTCATCATGCGGTAATCAAAATACTGGTTCTTATTCCCCTGAATAAACACCAGTGGAAAATAGGGAATACAAAATAAAAAATAAAAGATGTATTTGCAAGTCATTACTTATTGTTGTATTGTTCTTTTGTATGTTGTAAAGTTGTTTTTTTGGCACTCAAAACACAGTGGAATCAAGTGATCAATGTTTTTACCCAGATTCACACAGCTTTCACTCATTTTTAACAGGAAGGTTGTCATGGAAATGGAGCGAGTACAAAGAAGGGCAACTAAGCTAATAAAGGGTCTGGAGGATATTAGTTATGAGGAAAGGTTGCGAGCACTGAACTCATTTTCTCTGGAGAAGAGATGTTTGAAAGGGAATAGGATTTCAATTTATAAGTACCATACTGGTGACCCCACAATAGGGATAAAACTTTATTGTGGAAGGGAGTTTAACAAGCCATGTGGCCACTCATTAAAATTAGAAGAAAAGAGGTTTAACCTTAAACTATGTAGAGAGTTCTTTACTGTAAGAGCGGCGATGATGTGGAATTCCCTTCCACAGGCGGTGGTCTCAGTGGGGAGCATCGATAGTTTCAAAAAAAGATTAGATAAGCACCTAAACGACCGCAACATACACGGATATACAATGTAATACTGATATATAATTACACACATGGGTTGGACTTGATGGACTCTTTTTTCAACCTCACCTACTATGTAACTATGTAACTAACATTAGGCTCAATTAGAAAATATTTGAATCTTGGTTGAAAACAATGATAACTAGACCCCAGTGCAGCTGATGTAGCAAGTATTCTGACAGGAATATTTCCTGTTGCCCAAATCAAGCAGTCAAAATCCTCAAAATGTCTTGTTTTCCTTATTCCTAATGTTAGAAAAGAAAGAAGATAAGTGGTTGCTATGATCAGCAAGATATACAGGTAGCCCTGTTAGAACACTTTTGATACATTAGCCACAAGACAGGCACCTGTTGAATATAGATAAATATTAAAGGCATATTCTACCTTAAAAAATGAATATATAAAAAACAATAACTGAAAAAACTTGCATTTATCAATTTATTATCTTGAAGTCCATAAAGCATTGGAACCACGATCAGTGGATCATTAGTGAAATAAACAGGCTCTTACAGACTATTCCTCCAGCCCCATGTCTCTACGGAGGTAGAAACCTTCAGTTATGGAGCAAGAGGAAGTTCCACTGAGAACTAAAAATTCCTCTGCTACGGAAGCAGATGAGAATTCTAGAATTTCTATTCACAGATCTCCGAATTTGCAGAGTTCAAAATTAAGAAGGGGGATGTCACCATGTTACAAGTTACAGCATTAATATGAGAGTAACATGACAGTTAAGTAAAGTTTGGGTGGAATTAACATTAGTTTTTTTTCCCTGGAGCTGGATAAAAAGAGAATGTGGTTATAAGTGTGGCTGGGTGGATCTGGTTATGATTTTGGAAGATTAAATGTGTGGGTTTGATATACCAAAGTTTAAATTAGGGGGTAGGACAATTTATTATAGTATTAGTAGTTTTGCCATTTTATTTATTGGAAAACTGCGCTACTCTTTTATTTCCTCATATCTGTCGCAGAGGACCACTGACAGGTCATTTAGATACTTTAAAGGTGATGTATAATCTTTTGCCCTAAATTGATGGGGTTAAAATTTTATATGAGGATCCTAGTTTAAGAGTTAGCGTAAATAACTCAATGTTCCCAATTTAAATTGCAATGTTGCACTCATCAAGGGTGCACTTTAGCTTCTTTACCATTTAAAATAGGTATTAAACCACTGTCAGTAGGGATGAGCTTCGTGTTCGAGTCGAACGTACGTTCGACTCGAACATTGGCTGTTCGGGCGTTCGGCGAATTCCGAACGTTTGGGCCGTTCGCGCCAAAATTCGAGTGACGCGCGCGTGGACCACAATGCACTGCGGTGGCGCAGTGCATTGCTGCCCCATGATTGGCCAAGCATGCACTGTGACCCCGCATGCTTGGCCAATCGCAGCGCCGGCAGCGAGGAGAGCCATGATTGGCCACAGGCATCCTGCCTGTGGCCAATCATAGCTCAGGCTGTGTAGTGCACGCCCCACACTATATAAGGCCGCCTTTGAGGCGGCTTCGTGTAGTGTGTTACTTAGCATCTGAAGCAGTGGGTGTTCTGTGTACCTTCAACACAGTACACACCAATCGTTTTTGGCTGATTTCCTATCTTGCTGCTGTGTAGTGGTTGTTGTCTGTGCCCTGACTGCAGTATACACCACTATATTCACCTCACCTATATAGCTAGTGATCTAGCTTTAACCACTTAACAACTGCCCATTGCCGATTAATGGCTTCAGGGGGGTTGTTTAACTCTGAGAGGCCGTTAATTAACGGCCTCCCAGAATTCTGCTCTCGCGTGCCCCGAGGTGTGCGCACTCGAGAGCATCCGTGACCGCCGGGTCGCATCACGGATCACGGTAAACGGCCGCTCATAGCGACCGTTTACCACGTGATTGCTCCGTCAAATGACGGAGTGATCACTTGGAAACAAACCGGCGTCATGTTATGACGCCTGTTCCTCCCTCCCCTCTCTGTACCGATCGGTACAGCGGAGGGGAAAGAGATCGGTGTCAGCAGCAATGTGGGCTGCATCTGCAGTGCCCACATCGCTGCTCACCGAATTTAACCCCTCAATTCCCTGCCAATACTCTGCAGTGCAGTACCCTGCCATTACTCTGCAGTGCAGTACCCTGCCATTACTCTGCAGTACCCCCCATTACTCTGCAGTAACCCCCATTACTCTGCAGTACCCCCCAATACTCTGCAGTACCCGCCATTACTCTGCAGTACCCCCAATACTCTGCAGTACCCCCCAATACTCTGCAGTACCCGCCATTACTCTGCAGTAACCCCCATTAACCTGCAGTACCCCCCAATACTCTGCAGTACCCACCATTACTCTGCAGTACCCGCCATTACTCTGCAGTACCCCCAATACTCTGCAGTACCCTGCCATTACTCTGCAGTACCCCCCATTACTCTGCAGTAACCCCCATTACTCTGCAGTACCCCCCATTACTCTGCAGTACCCACCATTACTCTGCAGTACCCACCATTACTCTGCAGTACCCGCCATTACTCTGCAGTACCCCCAATACTCTGCAGTACCCTGCCATTACTCTGTAGTACCCCCCAATACTCTGCAGTACCCTGCTATTACTCTGTAGTACCCCGCCAATACCCCGCCAATACTCTGTAATACCCTGCCATAAATTGCCATACCCAGCCATACTCAGAGATACCCAGCCATACTCGGTGATACCCTGAAATACCCAGCCATAGACGCCCCCCACCCCTCACCGCCCTCCGGTGCTTCTACCAACTCGCCAGTACGATCAAAGCCAGAATCTTTTTTTTATTTTTTATTTCAGGCTTCCCAGCCTAGAGGTGAGATGTGGGGTCATATTGACCCCCCAGATTTCACTGTAAAGAGGGCCTGTCACCCCATATTCCTATTACAAGGGATATTTACATTTCTTGTAATAGGAATAAAAGTGATCAAAAATATATTTTTGGGGGAAAAAAATGTCAAACTAACATAAATAAAGTAAAATTAACAATAAAAAAATAAAATAAAAATTAAAGCGCCCATGTCCCCATGTGCTCGCATGTGCCACACATGTGAGGTATCGCCGAGAATGTTAGAGCGAGAGCAATAATTCTAGTCCTAGACCTCCTCTGCAACTCAAAACATGTAACCAGTAAAAAAAAAAATTAAAGCGTCGCCTATGGGGATTTTTTAAGTAGCGACGTTTGGCGCCATTCCACGGGCATGTGCAATTTTGAAGAGTGACATGTTTGATATCTATTTACTCAGCATAACTTCATCTTTCACTTTATGCAAACATTGGGCTAACAAGTGGTTAATAATAGAGCTTGCAGTCAGTAGTGTTAGGAGATAGTGCGTGCTGTCTGCGTGCTCTGTACCCAGTACATACCGCTATAATATAGGGCAGGCCCCTACTTTCAAACATCCAACTTACAAACATCTCCTACTTGCAAACGCAAGGAGACAGCAGCAAGTGAGATGAAAAAAGATGGACGACAAAACAAATTATACAGGGGTGATAACCCTTCCCTATGTTTTCCAAAAAGCTTAAAGATAGTTTTTTTGACTGGAGCTACACTTTAAAAATGTACCGGTTGAAAATGACAAACAGATTCAACTTAACACAACAAACCTACACAGTCCCTGTCTTGTTTGCACCGCCTGTATACTGCTGTTCTGAGTATATAGGGCCTGGGGGCCACACGCATTTCCTTTTTTTAATATGGGTACGGGGTTCCCCTTAATATGCGTACAAGACCCAAATAGGCTGGTAATGGGCAGGGAGGGCTACCCATGCCATGTTTCTCAATGATTTTCAACCATATTGCAGGAACCAGATATAACATTAAAACCGCAAGCAGTTTTAAATGGTGTTATTTCCGTTTAATGTCATTTTGTGCAGGGACTGTTCTAAACACGGGAAACACGTGGCACTTCACAGGCATACTACAGACACCCCCCAAGCACCATATTTAAAGGAATATTTCACTTTTTTTTTTTCACTTTAATCGTCATTAAAATCAGTGCTCCCTCCAAAACGGCAGTTTTTAAAACTTTTTTTTGCAGTGACCCATGTCCCCTGAGGCAGGAGGCAGGTCCCCAAACCCTTTTTAGGACACTATCTTGCATATTAGCCGTTAAAATTAGCACTTTCCAATTCGAACGTTCGAGTCCCATAGACTTCAATGGGGTTCTAACGTTCGTACCGAACGCGGGGGTCGTTCGCAAGTTCTGGTGCGAACCGAACCGGGGGGTGTTCGGCTCATCCCTAACTGTCAGCTATAAATAGATGTTTTTTTGGATACAAATGACTCTAAATGAAGTTTTGTCAAGGAAAAACGATAGTTATACATGGACGATGTCCTTCTTTTTTTTTTGGTGATACAAGGCACGCCTTAGAATATGCCATGACTATAGTTTCTACCTTTGGTAATTTTTCAGGGTAATTAAAGTGGTATTAAACTCCAAAACACAAACATAAAATATTGTACTTCACCAATCCTTTGATGTGTTGTCTGCATTCATTTTCCTTTTTAGGCTTTTTTCTCCCTTTATTTCACCTGGAGATCTAGCCACTAGTGGGTTGAATGAAAAAAAAAAATGAGCCGATATCCCCATCCACACATTCCATGTGGATTTGGGAATCCTTCCCACCGAACTATTGTATTCTGCCAGCAGGGAGCCTTCCAGTTGTCTTTGATTCATGGGGCCTCGACAGGGCTTCCCTCCTGCCTGGGACCCATAGCAGCCATGTGGCAGTAGTTCCACCACAGTATTAACGTCATTTAGTCTGTGGCTCCAATCTTATAAAGATGATTCAGATGCTCCAATCATTAGATGTACTTGATAATTTACTGGTGTGTAGTATTTTTAGAGAGGATTAAAACCCTAGACTACTACAGAAACATAACAAAGTTCAACGGATGAGAAAGACATAGGTACTCTCAATCCATGGTTGTATTATTTAGCTGCACAGTACAACATTTTGTGAGTTGGGGGTAAAATGATTCACCCTGGTTATCAGTTTTAATGCACATGTGTGGAAGAGAATCTCAAGAAAAATACTTTTTGCACTCAGGGTGGCACTCCTACTTTGCAATTGATAGATACAATTTGGAGTTTAAGGATCTTATGGGGATAAAGGGAATTACTTCTTTTACATCAAATCTGGGCAAATTCTTTGTATGACGAAATGGACCTGGGGCAGAATGGAACAACAGGTTATTTGGCAGTTTATAAACTGTACAGTAATGATTCTTTAAAGTAATTTCAATAGCTACAGGAAGAGTTCTCTATGCCTAAGCCAATTTTTTTTCAGTATCTACAAATGTGAAATACAATAGGTTCCCAAGGGAAGATAATGCCTATAGTACATTATAAGATTCCAGTAATAAAGGATGTGGAGATGTCTCATTGTGCAAAGGGTGTCATCTCCTTCATATATAACATCTTAATTCATAAATATTTGATGAAATATCTTCTGAAATGCAGAACGCAATGTTCCCAAGCCATAAGGAATATAGAAAAAGACGAATGGTCAGATATATTAAGAGTGATTTCCTCTGTCTCAATATCAGCTTCTCAGAAAGTAGGATGTATAGAAATTCACTTTATAGAGCAGGTCTCTGAGACAGTCATAACCATATTAGATGTGGCCAGGGAGATTTTTGTTTTCTCTGTGTCCCAAGTACTGTAGGCATTAGGGGTGCAACGGATCGTCACCTATCCATGATCTGAACGGGTCACCCTGTTAGGATCGGCACACGCCGCGATCCCCGGAGCGCTCCGTGGCCTTGGCCTTAGGAAAGGCCAGGGCTTTGACCTAGCTCCGGAGCGGCGCCCATCTTGGTGCACCCGTTGGCCGTTTACAATGCGATCTTCAAATGACTGAGCGTTCGCTCGTAAACAAACCGGTGCCATAATGACGCCGGTTCCTGTCTCCTGATCTGTACAGTGGAGGGGAGAGATGGGATGGCAGCAGCGCTGTGGGCTGTATCTGTAGTGCCCACAGCGCTGCTCTGTGACAATTGCAGTCACAGCCATCCCTCCATACTCTGCCAATATCCTACCATACTCTGCCATACCCAGCCATACTCTGCCAGTCTCGGTAATACCCAGCCGTACCCAGCCAATATTACAGTGGGGGAGATGATGTGGATATTACAGTGGGAGAGATGTATATTACAGTGGGGACTATAAGGTGGTGGAATTTTCACAGGTTTTTTTCAAATTCAATTATTATTTGCTGACCCGAAAAATTATCCAATGCATGACTCTGATCCGAGGAACGATCCGATCCATGAGTTTTTTGATCTATTGCACCCCTAGTAGGCATGATACTAAAAATAAGTTATTCAACATATGAATGCTATTTTCAAATCAACCATTGTATGTTATCCATACTTTGTGTATTTTGGAACATCTAAATGCCATGAAAAAGTATTTGCCCCTTCCTGATTGTTTTTTTTTGTTTTTGTTTTTTTGCATATTTGTCACTTAAATAATTCAGATCATCAAACACATTTTACATAAAGTTAACCCGAGTAAATACAAAATGCAGTTTTTAAATGATGATTTAATTTATTAAGTTATTAAGTGAAAAAAGCTGTCCAAACCTGTCTGTGAAAAAGTAATTTCCCCTAAACCTAATAACTGGTTTTGCCACCCTTGGCGGCAACAACTGCAATCCAAGCTTTTGCGATAACTGGCAATGAGTCTGTCACCTCGCTGTGCAGCAATTTTGGCCCACTCTTTTTTAGTTAAATTTTTTAAATTTGTCCACATTGGAGGGTTTAAAGTCATGCCACAGAATCTCGATCGGATTTAAGTGGAGACTTTGACTAGGCCACTCCAAAACCCAATTTTTTTTTTTTTTCGAAGTCATTCAGAGGCAGACTTGCTGGTGTGTTTCAGGTCATTCTCCTGCTGCATAACCAAACACACTTGCGGTTGAGGTCACAAACT
The DNA here is from genome assembly GCF_037356315.1 of Lithobates pipiens. Lineage (NCBI taxonomy): Eukaryota > Metazoa > Chordata > Amphibia > Anura > Ranidae > Lithobates > Lithobates pipiens. The sequence goes on from NW_027507718.1 coordinate 422,838,499, forward strand.
GATGGCTGGACATTCTACTTCAGGATTTTCTTGTAGAGCGCAGAATTAACGTTTCCATCAATTATGGCAAGTCACCCAGGTCCTGAAGCAGCAAAGTACTCCCACATCATTACACTACCACCACCATGTTTGACTGTTGGTATGATATTCTTTTTATGAAATGCTAAGTTAGTTTTATGCCATATGTAACGGGACACACACCTTTCAAAAAGGTTGAAGCTTGGTCTCATCAGTCCACAGAATATTTGCCCAAGAGTGTTGGGGATAATCAAGATGAGATGAGCCTTTGTGTTCTTTTTGGTCAGCAGTGGCTTTCACCTTGGAACTCTCCCATGTATGAAATTTTTACCTAGTCTCTTTCTTATTGTTGAATCATGAACACCGACCTTAACTGAGGCAAGTGAGGCCTACAGTTCTCTAGATGTTGTGGGTTCTTTTATGACCTCCTGGGTGCATTGTGCTCTTTGAGTAATTTTGGAAGGCTGCCACTCCTGGGACAGTACACCACTGTTCCAAGTTTTCTCCAATTGTGGATAATGGCTCTCACCTTGATGCACTGGTGTCCCAAAGCCTTAAGCCCCATACACACTATCAGTTTTTCTGCTGAGTTTTTCCTTCAGATTTACCAAAACCATATAATATGAGGTCAAACCTTAGGAGTTTTAATGTGTATGCAATCAGGCAGGCCCTTGCACTACATGGTTTTGGTAAATCTGAAGGAAAAACTCAGCAGAAAATCTGATAGTGTGTATGGGGCTTTAGAAGTGGCTTTGTAACCTTTCCAGACCGATACATGTCAATTACTTTGTTTCTCATCTGTTCTTGAATTTCTTTAGAACACGGCATGATGTGTTGCTTTTTGAGGCATTTTAGGGTGCTAAACTTTGTCAAACAGCTTCTATTGAAGGGATTTCTTGAATGAACAGGCCTGAGTTTGGCAAGTGAAATTTAACTCAACTTTCCAAAAAAATTGGTTAATCACAGTTCATTCATGATTTAGCTTAGGGCAATAATTTTTAACAGCACTGTAGATGAAAATAAAGTCAATCTAAGGCCCTTTAACCACTTCAGCCCGGACCATTTTGCTGGCCAAAGACCAGACCACTTTTTGCAATTCGGCACTGCGTCGATTTAACTGACAATTGCACGGTCATGCGACGTGGCTCCCAAACAAAATTGACGTCCTTTTTTCCCACAAATAGAGCTTTATTGTGGTGGTATTTGTTCACCCCTGCGGTTTTTATTTTTTGTGCTATAAACAAAAATAGGAGCGACAATTTTGATTATTTTTTACTTTTTGTTATAATAAATAACCCCCAAAAATATATATAAAAATTTTTTTTCCCTCAGGTTAGGCCGACACGTATTCTTCTACATATTTTTGGTAAAAAAAAAAAAAATCGCAATAAGCGATTATTGATTGGTTTGCGCAAAAGTTATAGCGTTTACAAAATAGGGGATAGTCTTATGACATTTTTATTAATTTTTTTTACTAGTAATGGCTATCAGCGATTTTTATTGTGACTGCGACATTATGGCGGACACATCAGACATTTTTGCCACATTTTTGGGACCATTGTCATTTATACAGCAATCACTGCTATACAAATGCAGTGATTCCTGTGTAAATGACACTGGCAGTGAAGGGGTTAACCAGTGGGTGGCAGTGTAGGGGTTAAGTGTTCCTAGGGGTGTGTTACTAACTGTGGGGGGCTGGCTTTCTTTTAGTGAACACTGATCTCTGCTCCAATCACATGGAGCAGAGATCAGCGTCACTTGTTGCTAGGCAGAACGGGGAGATGCTGTTTACAACGGCATCTCCCAGTTCAGCCACCCTGTGAGACGATGGCGGGTATGCCCGCGGCGATAGAGTCCAAGGGGACCCGCGACCGGACTCACGGGGGTCCCGACCGACGCGCTTGCGATAGCAGGGCGGCATTTAAAATTGGACGTACCTGTACGCCAATATGCCTGCCCGTGCCATTCTGCCGACGTACATTGGCGTGCGCCGGTTGGGAAGTGGTTAAAATGGCCTGTAGCAGATGAAAAAGTAGGCACGTGCTGCAGATCCAGGTAGTTGCCTTTAGTGCCATTTTTACAAAGAAGCGCTGTAACTGCACCAAATTAAAAAAATAAATTGCCTTCAGTTCATATATAACAAAACTAGAGGTAATTAAGTCCAAATCTAAGTCAACGTACAGAGACAAGCAGAGTGTCTGTCTCTGTATGCTGTGTAGTAGATGACGTATTTGCCACTGCTACGCCCTTCCCTCCCTACCAGCTTCACAGCCAACAGCCTCCTAGCAGCCAGTGATGCTGACAGTGGGCAGAGCCTGATTGTGAATCTAAGACACTGGTTTCCAGTCAGGTCTGCTCTCTCCTTGTGATTGACAGCAGGCAGTGAGCAGATTCGAAAGCCAATAGCAGGCTGCCTATTGGCAAGGTATCTGTCCCACTGCCTGCTGTTAATCACATAGGAAGTGGACCTGATGGGGAACTAGTGTCTGGGAATCTCCATCATGCTTAAGCCATGGTTTTAGTGACCACTTCTTAAGCTGCAGTGGCAGTCAGATGTGGTTGTTCACATGCACAGGCAAAAATGATACCCCACGTTGGCTAGCAGTACCACCACAATACATGACTTATTCAAGCGAATAGGGCCACTCCACAACAACTGCAAGCCAAACATTAGGATTGTGGTTGCATCAGTTATCTCCTGAACATCTGCCGGCTGCTCCTATACTAGTCTTTAAAAAGCAATACATGGCGAGCGCTTTTCAGACAGGTAGCAAGGGCTTTGTATAGGCCCATAAACTGAAAGCTGGTTTTAGCATTTAAACTCAGGAAGAACTGCAAGACATATGAAGTAATTCCTTAAAATTAAAAGTACAGCCAAAGCTTGTTTGGCTGTACTTCTATGGATCACAGTCCTGCATTTCATTCTGCACTCATGTGATCCGTTTCAGCAGAAAGTGGACTGAAGTCCGCTCTCTGCGGACATCAGAGTGTCGGCCCAGGCTCTGCATCATCACGACCATGGAGTTGGGATCTGCCTAGATACCTGGACCGACACCCGGCTCAGCCTCTCAGTGAGCCTTTTAGAGCCTGAGCTGCACATGCAGGTTCACCCAGCCGCAGGGCAGTGAGCAAGGAGGGGGCAGAGCAGAGAGTTGTGACTGACAGTCACCAGCTCTCTGCTCTGCCCCTCCTTGCTCACTGCCTGACTGATCGGCGGTGTTCGATTGCTTGGTTCTCAGTGCTGCATTCACCTAGGTAAGCATTAATAAAAAAAACAAAAACCAATACTTCTCTTTTAACTGGTTAACAGAATCACAAGTGAATTAGGGGTCTATTTATCAAAAATAAAATAAAAAATACAAAAATCACAGGGAGCAGGAGATAAGAAGTCTGTGAAATCTTGTCTACAAAGTATGGTAACTATGGTTGCAAGGAAGAGAATTTCGATTTTTTAAAAGAACATTTAGAAAAGAAGCTGGTTCGTGCATAAACTGGAAATGTTATTTATTTTTAAATATTTTTTCAATATTGGAAAACATAATGGGTTGTCTATCATATTAAATATGCACATTATATTGATTCATTCAGAAAACTGGTGTTTTACTTTAAAAGATTCACACAAAACAAGGTGTAGATTTCTACAATATATTTTCTTTATTATGCGATAACAACATTATTTCCTCACTGGGGGAGTTCCTCAAAGGACAGATGCAATGTAAGGTTTTTATATTCAAAGAGACACATTTTATTACAGTGTTTCTTGCAGCTCCCCACCCATTGGCACCAAGTACTGTACCATTTTACATCTCAATGTAAGCCCCTGAAAAATGAAGAGTTAAGCAAAATGAAATAGCACATGTACAGTATATACTTTAGGAACTTTGCTTTTCTGTGGTGGCTTTAGGGGTTCATCATAATAAGTCAAATCTGCTAACAATTCCTCATGTACAATGGCAAATTCATATTGTGTAGCTTGATTTCCCCTATTCACTCAAATATAAAAAGTCTAGGTGAAATTTTAGAAACAAAAAAGCACAAAACAAAAACAGTTATTGAAATGTTTTCTTTTTTGTAAACAGTTACTCAATGGAGTATTGCCAACAATACATCATATATAATCTGCAATAGGACTAAACACTGTGCTACATTGACATTTCAAAGCACAAGCAATGATATCATTTTGGAAAAAATTATTATTTAACTTTCTCCAGAACACCACAAAGATTCACTTCTCTTCCACTTAAATTATGCATAGATTATTTACCATATTACATTAGGCTCATAAAAGGAGAACTCCACTGAAAACACAGTTTAGTTGTGGGGGCTAAATACTTGGGGCATAACATTATTCCTATCTCTAAAAATGCAATATAAAAACCAGCCTCGTTAAAGTTCTTATATAAAAAATTGAAATTGACTACCATCTTGTGTTCTCCCTTATTACAACCTGTTGTACACAGGCACCTGATCCCTTTCAATGTAAATCATGGTGGTTTTTCCCTGGCCTGAAAAGCTCAGGTTCTGCATACAGCCTCCCATAATCCTAAACGGAATGTCTTGCTATCATAAACATGAGTACAGGTGTATGAAAAAATGTAGAACATTTTATAGTATATCCAGAGTACAGATGTTAACAGAAATTCGTGTATATGGGGGATGTATGCAGAACCTGGGCTTTCCATAAGGGGGTGGGAAACACTGGAATTTACATTGAATGGACTCAGGGAACAGTGTGAAAGAAGCCATATGTACTTAAGTGTACTTAAAGTGGAGTTTCAAGCAAAAAGACAACTCGGCAGTCTCAAACAGTTGACCACCCCACCCTTCCTCGTTTTTGTAATATATTATATATAACGGTTTTACTCCTTTGCAGTGACTCACGCTTCATTAGAACTAGTATAAATCCAACTATGAGAAAAAGTGTTCTCCTGATGTGTGTGTGTATATATATATATGTATGACATCGTGGGCTCCCTGGACAGGTAAGTATCCTTATAATAAAAGTCATCAGCTACAGTAATTGTAGCTGCTAACTTTTATTTTATTTTTTTCTTCAGGCTGGAACTCCACTTTAAAATATTAAAAACATACCCTACATGCCAATGCAATATGGTTCTACTTCACATATTATAGTAGTATTATTAAATGTTATTATATTACAATAGGTCGCTGTACGTAAACCAAATGTAAAAGCATATTTTTTTGATCAAAGGCTCGACCTACAGTAGGTCGCTGTATATAACCTAAGCGCAGAAGCAAATTTAATTTAGACGCTCTTCACAACAGGCTGAGTTAAAGTCTCTCTCTGGCTATTTTTTTTATTATTGAGTCTCTCCCCCTGTTGCGGCATTCTCCATATTTTTATTTTACTTATTTTCCTCCGGGAATCACTGTAATCCTTTTCTTTGCCCTCATGACATCATCATCTCCAAGGTCTTTAGTTCACTGAAGCAAGGAGTGACACACAACGCTCTCTAAGAAGAACCCTCATCCTTCATCTGGTGGATACATGTCCTGCTATGATTGACAGGGAAGGGGTGGAGGGTTATCAACGGTAATGAATCACTTCCCTATCCTATGTAAAGGCACCACTGAATAGGGCGACAATTCTGCAGGGACTTCCCCTTCAGTAGAAAGTACCATGGCATATTCAGCAGATATTTATTCTTTGAAAGACAGCACTTTCATTACCTTAAATGAGGACTGTTTATTTGGCATAAACATTTTACATGCCAATTTAAAATTTTGGGTATAGTTGCAAAATATTAATTACAAGGTCTCTTAATATCATGCAGTGTAATTATTTGTTATTCAAAGCTAAACTGTTAGCATTCAGTGGCGTTCTACTTTCTGCAGATCAAACCATTAAATATCTAGACAAAATCATCAATTTTATGAAACACTTTCCAAAACCTTTGTTTAACTCTATGATGTGCAAATTTGCATACGGCAGACAGCAGCAAGCTGTTCCGATAGGTTAAATCACAGCCAACTGGAACAGTATTGTTAAGCTTTGCTGTGATTTAGCTCAGGTTGTAGATGGTGCTAGGCTTTAGAAGAGGTTGCCTGAATGTGAGAGAATTGCAATATTGGAAGCAGCAGCCGGAAAGCATCCTGGATATAAGTTGTGCTGTTATTTCCCTGGAAAATAAACACAGGTGAATAATTTAGAACCTGCAGGGCATATTTAATGGGGAAAATACAATAATGTGCAGTTCTCATAGTCATCTATACATTTTCACATTTCACAAATAGAGTAATCAGACAATACATACGAATTGTTTGCTTCATTACTACATTTTTATTGTTTTTTTTTGTTTAAGTGTAATTTTACCTTCACATCTTAAAATGAAACAAAGACTTTTCAGATATATACATGGTTTGCGATACAGATTAGCCTTACGTAATCCACAATGGTGCATGTTTGTTTATTCATGCAATAATTAACTGGACTGAAAAAAACTAAACAATAGGCTCAATTTTCAAAGCTTTAAACACAAGAATGGGTATTTTTATTTTAGCCATATGACTGTAATTTTAAAAATCTCATTTTACTTAAAGAGGTTGTAAAGGTTCACTGTTAAAAAAAAAACAAAAAAAAAAAAACACAAAAACAAACATGATATACTCACCTCCTCCATGCAAGGGTTTTGCACAGAGTGGCCTCAATCCTCCTCTTCTGGGGTGCCCATTGGTGCTCCTGGCTCCCCCCCCCCGCATGGAGTGCCCCCTTGAAAACACCCTTTGCATGGGGGCACTCGTGTGGGCGTGCTCCCAAGTCCTGCTGCTGTGTCCATTGACACAGACGGCAGGACTCAGCCCCACCTCCATCCCCCCCCCCCCCCCGGGTCACTGGGTTTGATTGACGCCAATGGCTCCTGCTGCTTTCAATCTGTCCAATGAGGACCTGAGACAGCAGCTGGAGCTGCTGGGCTTACTCGTCGCTGGAAAGATCGAGTTCAGGAAAGTAAAAGGGGGGCTCTGGGGGGGGGGGGCTGCTGCACTAGAGAAGGTTTTTCACCTTAATATATAGAATGCATTAAAGCAGAGTTCCGCTTAAAAAAAATAAAATATTTAAAAAGTCAGCAGGAACAAATACTGCAGCTCCTGACTATTAATATTCAGACACTTACCTGTCTCAGGGTCCAGCGATGCGGGAGATTGAAGCCCCGCTTGTCCCCCCCTCTGCGGCGCTGGCATTGTAACTGTGGGCATCTGGCTGTGGCTTCACAGCCGGGCACAACTGAGCATGCACGAGCCATGCGCCGTGACTGGCCACGCAATCATCTGGGACCTGTGACGTGTCCCAGATGATTGCCTAGAGAGAGAGGGGAGAGGTGATCTTCCTTCCGGTGCCGATGGTGCGCCAGAAGGAAGTGGGAGCTGGAACCCTCTGAAAAGAGGGTATCCGCTCCCCCTCCCCCAAAAAAATTACATGCCAGATGTGGCATGTCAGGGGGTCACCTTCTCTGAAAGTGGAAGCTCAGTTTTTGGGTGGAACTCTGCTTTAAGGTGAAAACCAGAGGGTTTACAAACCCCTTTAAACAAAAATAACTATCACTCTTTTAAAAGATCTATGTTTATCCTGGTGTGTTAGCTTTGTGAATTGATATCCAAATCAGTGTTACCAAAACTCAAACACCTTTAAAAGGATCATTCACATTTTAAGAAAAATTAATAAGTGCACATATTTTTGCAGAAAAAAAAACATGCATTTATTATTCTTACCTGCAGGTGCCTGGAAAACATCACACCCATGATCAGTGGAAGCCCTGCAGCTTTCAGCCTGTATCTCTGATAGGAGCCGTTTACAAGCTACAGGGCTTGTATATGAACTATGAGAGCACTCATCAGTGCCCACACAGTCCATTCAGAACTACAGGCCTTCAGTCACGATGGTTGATGGTAGTTGTAGAATATTCATTCACAGGAAACTGAATGAAAAACGTGGACGTGTTGGTGGAGTCCCGCACGGTCGTGCGGTTTTTGAATTGTGAAAGCGAGTGCGGAGAGAGGCTGCAAGAGCTGGAACATGTTACATGTAATATGTTGCACCCTAAAATACAGGTGGAACATATAACATATAGCAGAAGATGAACTTATCCTTTAAAGCAGCTTCCTAAACAATTAAATACTAAATTAAAAGTAGAAGGCCAGGCTAGAACTAACTAAGCTTAAACCCCACTTTTAAACACCTATACTAGCTACCCTGTAGAAGGAAGCTTATACTTACCTATTCTCAGGGCACTTTGGTCTGGTCATGTGATTGACTCCCAGTGGCTGGCTTCAGGGGAGAGGAGAGACAGCCAACAAAAGATACGCTATAGTAAGCCTATGGGTGATGTCACTGCCTAGGGCGACATTCCATCTGTTGTCGGCTCTCTCTCCTGATGTCAGCCACTGGGGAGATCATGTGACCTGACCAGAGCACTCAGAGAATAAGTATGTATAAGGATCTTCCTTCTACAGGGAAGATGCCTATACTATATACCAGGGATATGCAATTAGCGGACCTCCAGCTGTTGCAGAACTACAAGTCCCATGAGGCATAGCAAGACTCTGACAGCCACAAGCATGACACCCAGAGGCAGAGCATGATGGGAGTTGTAGTTTTGCAACAGCTGGAGGTCCGCTAATTGCATATCCCTGCTATATACAGTAAGCATCTTCCTTCTACTTTAATAACAAAATAAAACAGCACTGTATATGGAAAATTACATAAATTCATGTAAACAATATATTTTATGTAGTTTTACATATACAGCACTACCTTTTTTATTATTAATATCACATATAAAAAGTTTTTGGTTTGAAGGATTTTATACATGTATATATAGCTTTGTGAAATGAGCCTAAAAGGTCATCAGATTCAGATATAAACAAGGTCAATCAGATAAATATCATCATCTAGTTATGATACCTGTAGGTACCCTTAATATCTACAGCATATATGCATTGTTTTAAATTTTAATAGACAATTGAGGTTTCTTTTATCCTTGTCTCCCATGCTTTTGGTTTGTCTCTTGCCACCACTATCCCTAAACTCAGAGGATGCATATCAACATAGCAAGGACACAAAAATGCTCAATGCTTAGGTCTGAGGGTATATCGCCAAACAAAGCAGCCTTATCTGATTGTGTCTATGGCTTGTGGATATTTCTATAAAATCAACACAGTTTGCACTGTTTTATTAAAGCCCAACTCCAGCCAAAACCTTTATTTTTGGTGATATTAAAAAACTTAATTTTAAAAATAAATTTCACCCCTTACGGTAAAGGCTTACCTGACATGCTCACTCTTGTTGTTCAATGGGGAGGAGCGTTTTTGGTGCTTTTTTTTTTAGCTCCCCAAAAATTCTCCAAAACAGGATTTGTTTCACCGCAACATAAGTGCACTGCCCAGGTGTGAAAACATTCACCGATTTTAAAAGGGAAGCATATTGCTTGAGTTTTTCATGCGCTTTTTCTTTAACCCAGAAGCACTTGAAAAACTCCTCGGTGTGAAAGGCCCCAAAGAGATCTTTCCCTGTTTCCTAGTCTGTTTACCCAGACAGGACCCAAAAGGGAAATCTGCTTTATGTAGACATCAATAAAACCGTGTCAGAATTTCTAAACCTTTCTCATTCTACTAGAAACTTTGTTTTCAATGCTGATTTCCTGCCACTTTCTGTTTTGCCTGACACCTGCCAGAGATAGGAAGTAAGGAGGTCTGTTCTCAGGGGTGATAAAAATTAGCCCAAAAACATTTTTACAGAGAAAGAGAATATGAACTTACCTCTAGCTGTATACTGTTAATCATAGGATTCAAGACTTCTGCCTTGAGCTTGCTCTGTAAAACAAACATTGGGTATTAACGTATCTTCCAATAATTACACGCTGTAATATCAAACCGCACATCTAGTACTAACCTAAACAAATACAACTTAACTAGAACATGGATTCATAACCAAAAACAATTAAATAAAATACTGTGAAGAAAAGTACCACCTTAAAAAGGGAAACAATAGAGCATTTACATGTGACTGTCTCAGAGCTGGTTCACGCAGGAGGCCAGGCTGCAGTAAAAGCAGGCGATTGAACCTTGGCAAAATGAGGGGCAATTTATTCTTAGTGGGTAAGCATGCAGATTAGTGCTCAATTTTTTTTTTGCTGACACATGATGCTCATACAACTTGGGGGGGGGGGGGGGGGGGTGCAGTTTGGCATGTTTGTCCTGAGCTCTAGATAAGCAAACATTGTTGTCTATGTACACATATACTGAAAACATGCATAGTTTAAAGTGGTTGTAAACCCTTTACAACCACTTTAACCTACAGATAAGCCTAGATTAAGGCTTACCTGTAGGTGCAAGAAATATCTCCCAAACCTAAAATGTTTAGGAGATATTTGCAGAAATAGCGGCACGCAGGCCCACTGAGCGTGCCGTTGCTAACGGCAATCATGCCGTTGGTGGCGGCACCAGCGCTCCAGTGACGTTATTGCTCCGGGATAGATGGAGGTGTCGGAGGAGACGAACGAGGACCAGTTCGGGGGCTTCGATCTCAGGTAAGTAATTCATAATGAGTTGGTATGCTAAGCATACTGGCTCATAATGCCTTTGTCTTGCAGGGGTTATTTTTTTATTTTATGAGGCTTTACTTCTTCTTTAAAATAATGCTTAATTATGCTTTAAAGTATACCTTTATTGCTCTCAGCCCCCTCCAAATCTCCAGATTCCTTGTCTTTGTTGCTGTGATCTGACATTGTTCGGGGTGGCTAGGTTCATTCTCCATAGTCCCACTAAATGTAGAAACATTGCTACCCTCTCTTGCTCAATTCTGAGATGCACTACAGACTATAAACTATGGGGTGTGCAGTGTGCATAGACCAGTGCTCTTGACCACTGATGAACCAACATGCACTGCTTGTTCCAAATAAAGGGAAATTGAGAGAAAAGGAGGAGAGGTTCGGGAGCTCACAGAGGACATTACAAGGAGGCAGAAAAACACACTGAGAAACAATTTAATGGAAAATAGATTGCAGGGCCATTAAGAGCGGTTGGAAAATATGGATATTGTTTAGTACTACTTTAAATATCGATTCTTCCTTGAAACTGAAAAAGACAATCAATACTGAATACTCACCCCAACAGTGGTCAGACAGCCAGTAAACCTTTTTGATAAGGAGGTTACTTCTTTACACATAGCACAGGTTAACCTAAAAGAACATGCACAGAAATGTACCATTAAAAGCTATTGTGAGACATTTGCGGAAATCTGATAATCTGGGATATTATTTTTGGAGCCCCCTTTCTCTAATATATTAGAACATGCCTGACCAGACAAGAGCCGTGAAGGTAACAAAGCCAGCCATGGACATGGAAGGAGCCAAGTGGTAACTGGCCTCTCACATTCATTATTATTTGCATGCAAGAATTCTGTATCTTTATAAAGTTTACATGTAGCATTCTCATCAAAAAGATCTATGATGGGAAACCTGTATCTAATATCTACCCTACCTACATTCTAACATTGAAACACATCCGGTCCACTCACTTTGTTAAGACAACAGCTTGGTCTTTCACTGGCTTTTCTATGTCCTGTCCATGAAGAATCAATTCTGCCACTTTATGAAGCTGTTCAATGCAGCGAGCGGTGATTTCAGCCAGACTTTCAATAGACGTCATGTACACATCCTGAACAAAAGAGAAAAAGGGTAGAGCCAATAATGTCTTCAGGTTCACAGTAAAAGCTATTTCTTAATGTTTCAAATGGATTTTTGCAAACTTTTCAAACTTCATTATATGACCAAAGATCCCAGGTATTATAAATTAAGCAGATCTCTGCTGAATATAAATTGATTTTTTTAGACTAAAGATTTCTCCAGGTCAGTGCTTTACTTTACAAAAGCCTGAGAAATCCAAGCAAAAACCATTAAACTGGTGGCTGTCTAAACTGACCCCAGTATATCTATGTATGCATGTGAAATATGGACTTTAGAGTGTAAATTCCTTGCCATATCTTACCACTAGGATTTTTGCCCATTCCTCCTTGCAAAACTGCTCCAGCTCCTTCAAGTTGGATGGTTTACACTTGTGAACAGCAGATTTTCTATTGGATCGAGGTCTGGGCTTTGACTAGGCCATTCCAACACATTCACATGTTTTCCCTTAAACCCTTCAAGTGTTGCTTTAGCAGTGTGTTTGGGGTCCTGCTGGAAGGTGAACCTCCGTCCTAGCCTCAAATCACACACAGAGTGGTATAGGTTTTGCTCAAGAATATCCCTGTACTTAGCACCATCCATCTTTCCCTCATTTTCCCTTTCTATACACACACACACACACAAGCGGTGGGGGAAACCACGTGTGATTCAGACAGGAATTGCACTGCATTCGTGTTCAAATCGCATGCAATTTGCGCTTCTTTTGTATTGACGCAAATTTCACCGCTAAGTATCGGTACTCATACTCCTCAATAAAAAAAACAGGTATTGTTGCAACCCTAGTATAAATACTACACCAGTATCCCCATCTTATGATATATAATGTTTACTTCAGTGGTGATGCCTTTCTGTTGTTCAGCTAGAAGTTCTTCACTGCTTTCTTTAGGATCTTCTTTCACAAGCTCTGTCACCTCCTGGCCATCTGCCCCCAGGTCCTTTGGCGGTTCTTCAAAGAAGATGCTTTCTGAAGACAACCAATCATGGGCTTTCTTCCTGGCCTGCAGAGAAGAATGCACTAAAAGATTGAACTAGATATCTTTTTAGATACCAACATGTAAATAAATGTGAAATGAAAATGAAAGAGAAAGCATTGCTAGGACAAAGAAAGTTAACAGGACAATCAGGAAAAACTGAAACGAACAGAAAAAGATATAGAACAGGATTATGATCATAGTACTTAGAAAAGAGAAAAAGTCAAGGAGCCTAAAATGCAAATATACTGCAGTTATAAAAATTAAGGCATCAAAATATATCCATATATAGGAAAAATAGAACTGACCTTATTTAGCTTGTCAGGTGTAGCAGCAACATGGAGCTCAAATAATAATTCAGTAAGCATACTGGCAAACTCTTCTTTCGCTTCCTCTATACCAAAAAATATAGGATGGAATAGTTAAAAGATATTGGGGGTTATTTACGAAAAGGCAAATCCACTTGCACTGAAAGTACACTTGTAAGTGCAGTCGTGGGGTAGATATGAAATGAGGGGAAGCTCTGCTGATTTTATAATCCAATCATGTGCAAGCTAAAATGCTGTTTTTTATTTTCCTTGCATGTCCCCCTCGGATCTACAGCGACTGCACTTCCAAGTGCACTTGTAGTGCAAAGTGGATTTGCCTTTAGTAAATAACTCCCATTGCATTATTGCATTTGAATAAATATCTCACAGGCAGAGGCATCTCAATCTCTGTTATTTATATCATAATCCTACCTACGTTACACAAATTAGTAGAATCACACCTTCATTAATGTGCCCTTCGGTTATCTCCATTCATTATAGAGATGAAGCTGTCAAAGTGGCTTAGGAACATGGATGTAAAGATTTTAGATATTCTGTGTATAAGAGGCATCTGAAAGTAAGGATGCATAGAATATCACCTGTGTGTGTATTAGTGGATTGTAGACATGCGCAGAACAGAAAAATCTGTTTTGTTTTGAACAGATTCGTTATGTTACTCATTTAGTTTCATTGATTCGGAATTCCTTTTGTTTAGTTTATTACATTTTCTAACAAATTCAAAATTTTCGTAAAAATTTGAATCGATTGAAAAATGATGGACCAATTAGAATCCTGCATGAAGAATAGCTGGTTGTTAAGAAGCGGGCCTGGAAGCTGGCGGTGCGTCCTTAACAACCAATGACTCATCAGCTGTCAGCAGGATTTCCCACTGAGAGCTGAATATGTACACAAAATAATGCCAACAATGAAGAATTCAGAAAAAAAAACAAAAAAAAAAAAAAACACAGCAACAACCAAACACACACAACACACCGTAGGAACCCCCCCCCCCCCCCCCATCCATCCATATCAGGCCCTTAGGGTCTGGTATGGATTTTAAAGGGAACCTCATGTCAAAATAAAATAGAAAAAACAGTGTGGGGGGGGGGGGGGGGATACATTTATACCAGACCCTTATCCGAGCATACAGTCCAGCAGGCCAGGAAAAGGGGGGGGGGGGGGAGACCAGCAAGCCGCTCTGCCCCACCCTACCCCAAAGCACCTTGCCCCCATGTTGGAGACAATGGAGTATCCCTATCCATTCACCTAAAAAGTGAGTGAATACACAACACGATTTTTTGATAATTTCTTTATAAAAAAATAAAATAAAATAAAAATAAAAAAATTGTCCCCCTGGTGTAGATCCATCCTTAATCACACCACCCGCTGCCCTGCTAGACCCCAAAAAAAAACAAAAAAAAAAAAACAACCCACCGGTGTCATCGAAGGCTTTCATCTGCCTACTCCACCACCCAACATTTCTTAAATAGCTAAGGGGAGGAGTTACCGGATGACATCAGTGGGTGACCCTGCCCCCTTGTGACATCACCAACCCAGCATACCCCACCCTGGAACAAATTGCATATGTCTAGTGGATTTTGTAGAAGTTTTTTCTTCTTTGCACAGGCTTCAGGTGGTCATATAGTAGAGATGCTAGAGACAAGCCTGTATATTAATATACCATCAATTTCACAGGTACACTTTCACACACTTTTGTGGCATCCTTGTCCGATTATCTGATTTCACCTGGACCCTAATAGAAATTTTTGATGTCTTTAGGCAGGGGGATGTAAAACAGACGCGTGTCTATTTACATCTGATCACCTCAAATCTATCACGTTCAGCTCTTAAAAAACAGAAAAGCTGCGATGCGGGAAACCCCGTGATTTAGTGTTGGTTCCCGTATTGCACCTCAATCTCACACTGGTTCACCCTGACATCTGCGTACTGCTGTAGATATCAATGAAAAGTTAATGACACCACCAGATCAGTTCGCAGATCGCAGTGCAAACTGTGAAATGGTGCAGGAATCGGATCGCATAGGTATAAACAATGCAGACCAAAAAAAAAGTGTCCTGCACCATTTTGGTGCAAATTCAATGCAATTTCAGCCATTCAGTTTGTATGGCTGAATTTGCATCGCACAGACATCGCATGTAAACTGCATAGCAATGCGGTCTGAGTCACATGCGATGTCTGTGACCGCACAAGTGTGAACCCATCCTCACTGTGTAATGAGGGAATCAAGCAATTTTCTTTCTTTCCACCTGTGGTGGAAGGAATGAAAATTGCTTCATCTATGACTTGCCTTAGTGTGCACAATTGGACATACTCAATACAGCAGTGCAAATAATACAATTACAAACTGTTGAAACCCATAGTGCCCAATTTCAGTTGCTACGGGTTACTGCTAATGTTCTTTACTATATACGGCAGGACCATAAAAAAATACCTTCTTTGCTAGATTCTTCTCCATTGTCAAAGTCTTTCTGAACGAAAATCTCTTTAATTGCGATAAGTTCTGCTTTTAGTGTTTCCAGCTGTTCCTCATTTAATGATAATAAGTATGCTTGGACCTGTAGGGACACATGATCACTATTCATGTTTTTTTTATATTTTTTGTACATTAAAGTCAGACAACTGCACCTGGCCTCTGAAAATTCACACACCGTTGTCAGGCATAGCCAAATTTTTTGACAGACATCGGAAAAGGAAGAGTACAGAAATATAAAATATCAGGAAGATCTACATAGTTATTTTAGTAAAAAATACAGCCAGTGTGGTGGGCATTGCTACTCATGGATATAAAAGAAAAAAGCTCAGCTTGTAAATCGTTTCTGACATGAGATCTGGCAAAGTCCTCCACTAGAACCCTAACAAGCATATATTTTGTGAGGGATGACATGCTGTCCGCATAGTTTAAAGCAACAGGTGTCAGGAAGAACATGGAACGAATAGCATTCCTCCACAATGAGGAAACAGACAATAACAAATACGAAAAAGAAGAGGAAAAAATAAAAAATAAAAAAACACACCCGCATCTAGATGCACAAGCGATTATACTAATATGTGCAGCTGC
Source organism: Lithobates pipiens (assembly GCF_037356315.1). Taxonomy (NCBI): domain Eukaryota; kingdom Metazoa; phylum Chordata; class Amphibia; order Anura; family Ranidae; genus Lithobates; species Lithobates pipiens. Next base: position 422,854,574 of record NW_027507718.1, read on the forward strand.
TGTCTATTATGTCCAGCAAAGGGTTAATCAATATTCATCTCAGGCAGAGCTTGCTATACCATATAAATATGCTAATACGTACTCCAATTAATAAACTGGAAACATCAATGGTGATGGTGAATATTGCACATTGGTGACAAAGAATTAAAAATAAAGTGATATAGTGCAGTAAAAGTGCAAAAAAAAGTCTTTAGTGCAATCTTGATCCCCCTGTGTATTTCACCACATACGGTAATGGCTACACGCTGCACGCACCAGATGTCGGTGACTCCCTTTCCTTAAAGCAGGGCTGCTTCTGAAGACATCGCTAACTGATGACGAAACACGTCAAGATGGTGTTCCCATGTGTCACTTCCATCCTAGCAAGCGGAACGCATGTCAGAGCATAGCACACTCCACAGGGCCGATTTTTTATGATTATCATTCTATTCGTTTTTTTTAAACCCGTTATTTTAAAATAAACATATCTAAGGAATTTTACACTATGGGAGACTGTCTCCATTTATTTTCTACCTGCCTAACCACACTGGGGAGAATATACCAGATCATAAAGGGTAGAAGTAAGGCTCCATGAGAGTTTCAGTAGATATCAGAAAGTGGGAAAGGTCCCGCTAGAGACCTAAAAGCCTTGTTGAAGGCAAGAGAAATGCGAACACCCGGTGATTGCGGCACGTAGTCATTACAGCATGTGGTGGAATATACAGGGGGGATCCCTGGGATTAAGTACTCAAGATTGCACTAAAGACTTTTTTTTTGCTCTTTTACTGCACTATATCACTTATTTTGAATTCTTTGTTACCAATGTACAATATTCACCATTGATGTACAGTTTATTAATTGGAGCACATATTAGTATATTCATATGGTATAGCAAGCTCTGCCTGAAACAATAAAGACACATTTTCTAGCAGAGTGAGAATGTGGGTGTGAGTAAGGAGGAGAGGAAGAAGAAGAGGAGAGGGAGGAGGGAAGGGAGAGAGGGAGGGATAGAGGGAGAAGAGAAGGGAGGGATAGAGGGAGAAAAGGAGGGAGAAGAGGGAGGGAGAAGAGGCAGGGAGGAGGGAATGGAGAAGAGGAGGGAAGGGAGAAGGAGGAGGGAGGGAGGGGAGAAGAGGCGGGAAGGGAGAAGAGGCGGGAAGGGAGAAGAGAGAAGAGGAGGGAGGGAAGGGAGAAGAGGAGGGAGAGAGAAGAGAAGAGGAGGGAGAGAGGGAGGGAGGAGGGACGGAGGAGGGAGGGAAGGAGGCAGACACTTGAGTACTGTCCATGATGCTTTTATTTAACTTGCACTAACATGCAATTTTTCAAGACAAGCTTTCGGAGTATGTCTCCTTCATCAAGATCCCAGCAGTACCAATTCACCTCTAGCAGAGTGAGGACATTTTTCATTGTCTGAAGAGATGATGGTTATCAAAAGGAGACACAGGGGCACAGACAACATCTAAAACCTGAAGTTCTAACCCTTCTGCAGCATACACACGGTCGGACCTTCCGACGGCAAATGTGCGATCAGAGCTTGTTGTCGGAAATTCCGACTGTGTGTAGGCTCCATCGGACAGTTTCCATGTCTCTGTTGGGACTAAAAATATGCATATTCTGGTTTATATAGGATTTAAGCCTAAACAATGTATAGCTTCCATCATTACTTTTATTTAGTACCAATGCAAAATAATTAGACTTAAAGGGTAAACCCACGTGTGGGGGGAAAAAAAAGTAGCAAAAAAAAATAAATAATAATAATAATTATAGCATATACACAATTACAACGCAAGTCATTCTGTAATTGAATGTTCTTAAAAATTACCTTTCCTTTTTAATCTGCAGCTCTGCAATTTTCTGTCAAATGCAATGTACCGGTAATATTGCTACCTGGAGGTGATGTGTACACAGAATGTGTACAGAACCCCCCCCACACCATTATGTAATTTCCTGCTTATGTGATTGGCTCACTGATTTTCCCAGAAGTCTGCACTAAGATACAAGTCAGATTTCAGACACCCCCTGCAACAAAAATATAATTTTTGGTGTGACATTCCCAACAGGAAATCACGTCTAAAAGGGATGCAGGTCCTGCAATTTTCCTCATTAGAGCCCTGCAGGTGAAACATCTGGTTGATATTAAACTCGCACATGGGCACAGATAAATACACAGGGATTTCTTCACAATAACAAAAGGTAGGAATCTGCAAAAAAGTTTGATAAAGTCCTTGTAATGTACATCACCCAGAGGGGAATGATTTTTTTTTTTCCTCAACAAAAGTGAAGTTACTCTTTAAAGCTGCTGTAAAACAAATGAAACAGACATGCTTAATTGGATTTTTTTCAAATGGTCGTTCACAAAAAAATGGCAGAAGAAGCATAAAAAAAAAAAATAAATAAATAAAAAAAAAAAATCTCATTGATAACTAGGTGAGCTATAAAACAGGATCACTCTCATATGTTACCTTTGTCTCACTTTCGTTGGACAGGATTTCCAAAGCCTCCAGGTGTGATAGTCCCTGATACTCATCAAATAACATTCCAAAGTGCGCCGTCCTCTCATCTGACACCTGCTCAGACAGTCTCTGCTTCTCCTTTTCTTTAGCTTCTCGTAACATCTACCATGTAAGAATCATAAAATGAAGCAAATCAATAAGAAAAAAAACCTTTTCTTCCATTCTACTTTTTTTTTTTTAAAAAGGATGCAAGAGCCATAACCCAAAATTTCATCCAGTGAATATTATTCACAACAGTCAGAAGATATAGCCAAACCGTTTCACAGGCTCACACTGGGCTTGTATGCTGGCAATAATGTAGGATACTACTGGACAATGAAAATTATTAAATTCTAGCACAGTTTGCCTGTGGAGAGGCACATCTTAGGTTGTGTCTCTCATGCTTTTATACGGACCTTTTAGGCTGCTTGAGGGACTTTCAGACTGCTTGATGGTCCCCATGAGCACACCGGTCGATAGGGAGATGCCTCCAAGTATTGTAAACTATATTCATCCTAATATACACCTGTGACTTCAGTGCCCCACCAACACATTTTTTTTACAATTTCTTAAAAAGTGGAAAACAGAAAAGGCTTGAAGTGTAAATAAAACACTTCATGTCGCTGACCGTATATGCCACATGATGTATGGATGGTGTTTGTGTACAGAAATGACCCAAGCCTCACCAATAAAGATTTTTTTATATGTTAGTTACCCATTAGTTTCAACATTGGTTTTGTTTCTCAGACTGGGCTACATGGAGATGAAATCACTTAATTACTCTCTAAAGCCCTGGTGCCCAGCATGTGGTCCTTTGGCACATTTTGTGTGCCCCTCGGACTCCCTGCAGACAATCTGCATTTCCCTTTTGCCCTTTTATAGCAGCAATTTCTAACAGTCTCATGTGTGCTCTCTGACCATCTCCCGTATCGGCTCTGCAGTCTCTGACCATCTCCCGTATCGGCTCTGCAGTCTCTGACCATCTCCCGTATCGGCTCTGCAGTCTCTGACCATCTCCCGTATCGGCTCTGCAGTCTCTGACCATCTCCCGTATCGGCTCTGCAGTCTCTGACCATCTCCCGTATCGGCTCTGCAGTCTCTGACCATCTCCCGTATCGGCTCTGCAGTCTCCGACCATCTCTTGCATCAGCTCTGCAGTCTCTGACCATCTCCTGTATCAGTCTGCAGTCTCCGACCATCTCCTGTATCGGCTCTGCAGTCTCTCACTATAGTCTGTATTATGCCCACAATCTGTCCATTTCTTATCTCATGCCCTAAACCCTTGTACACACGGTCAAAGATTCCGACAACCAAATCCGTCGGATTTTGTCCGACGGATCTTGTCCGAAACTGTTGCATACACACGGTCGGACAAAGTTGTCGGAAAATCCGATCTTTCAGAACGTGATGACGTAATTTCGTTCCGATGGGACTACGTTCAGGCTAGTAGCCAATAGCTTTGATGTAGGAATTTGATCTGAGCATGCGTGGCACTTTGTCCGATCGGAATTCTCTACACATGATCGGAGTATGTTTGATCGGAGCATTTTGTCGGAAAATATTTCCGGCAAGTTGGAAAATTTGGTCCGACGGATATTCCGATGGAAACAGTCCAATGCAGACCACACACAGTCAGAATATCCGACAAAACGCTCCGATCGGACACATTCCGTCGGAATCTCAGATCGTGTGTACAAGGGCTTAGTGTGACTATATCTGGTTGTGTGTCTGCTGTCTCTGACACTGAATATTCACATAATTTTATGTCCGAAAGTTGACCACCACTGCCCTAAGGTGTTTCAATTTCTCTGCAGCAAAGAGATGTAATCATACATATGTAGTCACATAGGACAGGCGAGTTTGCGGGTATGTTTTGACCAACCTTTTAATGGAAATCTCTTGCTTAGATAAAAGATAGAAAAATATGTCTATGTTTTGAAGCAGCAAATGGAAACATTACATTTACGGTCTACTTTAGGTTGTCTGCTGGTTTTAGGGCTTGATTGACTGGCTTATAAATTCTGCAATAATGGAAACCTGTCAGAGAAAAATATGAGCGTTGCCAAGGCTGACGTGTTTTTCTAGAGAAAACCTTTGGTTAATGGCATCTAGTGAGTCATTGACATATAACAAGTAATCAGCCAGAAGAAAAACAAAACTTGTACAACCGCCCTTCTTGTGTATAGAGGTTTGTCATATACTGTAATATACTAATATTTATTTCAGTTTTACTTATCTTACAATCTGCTGCTGTTCTGTACATCGTTTGTACTTTATTTTAATTGAGTGTCAAATTGTTACATACACCCCTTTTTCATGGGCGTCCGCAGCAGGGGGCAAGGGGGGTCAAGTGCCCCCCCTGGAATGCCCAAGGTGTTGCAGCCACCGCCATGCTGCATTTTTTTACTGAGTCCGCCGGCGGCTGCATCCTCCGCTCTCTCCTCTGGATCACAGAGCTAGCTGCCTCTGTGTTCGGCGGCCGCTCTGTAACATGCCCCCCCCCCCAGACCTGCTTGTGTGATAGTAGAGAGAATCAACATTCCGCCTATCACACGAGCCGGTCTGGGGGGGGCGGGGCCATGTTACAGAGCGGCCGCCGTACACAGCCAGCCAGCGCTTTTATCCATAGGAGGAGATGCTGCAGGTACAGCCCGCCCTGTGTGCCACAGTGCCTGGATAGGAGGATGGAGGGGGCTGCAGGGGGCCCCCCTGCCAATTCTCCTATCCAACTTATTTTACTATCCCCAGTTCACCTTGTGCTCCCTGCCCCCCCCCAATGCTCTCCTCCACCACACTCTCCTGCCCCCCAGTGCACTCCTCCACCACACTCTACTGCTCCCCCATTGCTCTCCTCCACCGCCACACTCTCCTGCCCCCCCCCCAGTGCTCTCCTCCACCGCCACACTCTCCTGCCCCCCCCAGTGCTCTCCTCCACCACCACACTCTCCTGCCCCCCCAGTGCTCTCCTCCACCACCACACTCTCCTGCTCCCCAGTGCTCTCCCCCACCACCACACTCTCCTGCCCCCCCAGTGCTCTCCTCCACCACCACACTCTCCTGCCCCCCCAGTGCTCTCCTCCACCACCACACTCTCCTGCTCCCCCCCCAGTGCTCTCCTCCACCACCACACTCTCCTGCCCCCCAGTGCTCTCCTCCACCACCACACTCTCCTGCCCCCCCCCCAGTGCTCTCCTCCACCACCACACTCTCCTGCCCCCCCCCCCCCCAGTGCTCTCCTCCACCACCACACTCTCCTGCCCCCCCAGTGCTCTCCTCCACCACCGCACTCTCCTGACCCCCTCCACAGTTCTCTCCTCCCCTGTTCTTGCTGCCCCCCCTGCTCTTCCCATCCTTCTCTAGCCACCATCCCAGTGCTCTCCACTCCCCCACGTTCACCCCCCAGTGCTCCCCCCCACAGTGCTCTCCACTCCCCCCAGTGCTCTCCCCCTTGTCCCACCCAGTGCTCTCCTCAACCACACTCTCCTGCCCCCCCCCACAGTTTTCTCCTCCCCTGTTCTCACTGCCCCCCTGCTCTCCAGCTCTCCCCATCCTTCTCTCCACTCCGCCCAGTGCTCCCCCCCGTTCCCCCCCACAGTGCTCTCCACACCCCCCAGTCCTCTCCCCTCCGTGCTCTCCCCCTGTTCTCCTCCCCAGTGCTCTCCCCCCTGTTCTTTCCCCCCCAGTGCTCTCCACTCCCTCCAGTGCTCTCCCCCTGTTCTCCCCCCGTGCCCTCCACTCCCCCCAGTGCTCTTCCCCCCCCCAGTGCTCTCCTCTCCCCCCAGTGCTCTCAGCCCAGTGCTCTCCACTCCCCCCAGTGCTCTCCCCCTTGTCCCCCCAGTGCTCTCCTCAACCACACTCTCCTGCCCCCCCCCACAGTTTTCTCCTCCCCTGTTCTTGCTGCCCCCCTGCTCTCCAGCTCTGCCCATCCTTCTCTCCAGTCCGCCCAGTGCTCCCCCCGTTCCCCCCCCCCCACAGTGCTCTCCACTCCCCCCAGTCCTCTCCCCTCCGTGCTCTCCCCCTGTTCTCCTCCCCAGTGCTCTCCCCCCGTTCTTTCCCCCCCAGTGCTCTCCACTCCCTCCAGTGCTCTCCCCCCTGTTCTCCCCCCTCCCGTGCCCTCCACTCCCCCCAGTGCTCTTCCCCCAGTGCTCTCCTCCCCCCCAGTGCTCTCCTCTCCCCCCCCCAGTGCTCTCCTCTCCCCCCCCAGTGCTCTCCCCCTGTCCCCCCTCGTGCTCTCCACTCCCCCCAGTGCTCTCCCCCCTGTTCTTTCTCGCCCCCAGTGCTCTTCAGCTCTCCCCATCACTCTCCAGCCCCCACCCCAGTGCTCTCCAGCCCCCCATTCTCCCCACCCCTGTTCTTTCTGCCCCCCTGGTGTTCTCCAGCCCCCCCAGTGCTCTCTATCCTCCGTGCTCTCCACCCTGTTCTTTTTGGCTGCCCCCAGCACTCTCCACTCCCCACCCCTGTACTCTCCACTCCCCCTGCATTTTTCCCCCACCCATGTGCTCTCCAACCCTACCAGTGCTCTCCAGTCCCCCATGCTTTCCACCCCTGTTCTTTCTAGCCCCCACTGGTGCTCTCAAGCTCCCCACCATTGCTCTCCACTCCCCCTGCTCTTTGTACCCCCCCAGTACTCTCCAGCCCCCGTGCTCTCCACCCCTGTTCCCCCCCCCAGTGCTCTTCACCACCCCACACTCTTAGCCCCCCCAGTGCTCTCAGCCTACCGTGCTCTCTACCCCTGTTCTTATTGGCCCCCTCCAGCGCTCTCTGCTCCCCACCCCTGTGATCTCCACTCCCCCTCGCTCTTTGCCCCCACCCATGTGTTCTCCAACCCCGCCAGTACTCTTTGCTCCCCCTTCTATCCAACTCCCACCCAGTGCTCTCCACTTCCCCAGGACCAGAGGACAGGCTGACTGGGGCTGGAAAATGAGGACAGCTGAGGGTCCAGGTGGCCAGGGACCACTCCATCTCACAGCAGACAGATTCTCTGGAAGGAGCACCGTCCCCATCCAAAACAAGAACAGACCCTGCCTGCTGCTGGCCATCATGGATATCCTGCTGGCATGCAAGGTACCGTACCAAGCATCAACAACACACCTTCCCACAGACAGGGACTGCAGACTGGGACATGGGGCACAGGATGGGCTGCAATGATTTACACAGTGAGGCTGCTTTCACGGCACAGTAAAGCTGCATTTGATGGACACAGTGAGGCTGCATTTGATGGACACAGTGAGGTTGCATTTGATGGACACAGTGAGGCTGCATTTGATGGACACAGTGAGGCTGCATTTGATGGACACAGTGAGGCTGCATTTGATGGACACAGTGAGGCTGCATTTGATGGACACAGTGAGGCTGCATTTGATGGACACAGTGAGGCTGCATTTGATGGACACAGTGAGGCTGCATTTGATGGACACAGTGAGTTTGCATTTGATGGACACAGTGAGGCTGCATTTGATGGACACAGTGAGGCTGCATTTGATGGGCACTGGTGAGGCTGCATTTGATGGGCACTGGTGAGGCTGCATTGAGCTCTTGCATCAAGTTGGCAGTCTGACCATCTCCTGTAGCATGTCTGCAGTCTCTGAGGGAGTCTGGAGAGGAGTCAAGAGTGGGAGCACCGCCACGATGGGGGTCATGGGAGAAGTCAGACTTGTGTGGACTGTGGACAGGAGACTATAGGATAAAACCAGAGCCACCAAGCTGGAGCCGACTGACTGAGCCCTGCACAGTGCACCTGAGAGGAGGTCAGTGAAAGCACGGGGGGGGGGGGGGGGGGTCACTGATGTAAGGGGGGAGTGAATACGATAATGTAAGGGGCACTGATATAAAGGGTTTCCTCCTTATGTTAGTAACCCACCCCCCTTACCTTAGAGTATTCTTTCTGCAGAAGGTGGTCCCCCCCACGTTCTGAGTTCCTGGGGTCCCCCTTGATGATTGATCACTTACCACTGTTAACTGGTAAAATGTATGGTTTTCCCTTTCATGAACAAGAAAATAATGACGTTATGCTGTTGGGCTGGTATAATAATGCCGTGAGGCTGGTATGAAATTTTTTCCAGGGCTGGTTTTTAAAGCATGGGCGTCCGCAAGGTTACTCAGGTGGCTGCGTACCATGCCCATATAGCCTAGAGAATGTACATCTTTTTACATTGCAATACATCTGTTGTTGCCATATTTTTATCTTTATGAAAACAGCCTATACAGTGACAGTATGAGATCAAAATATGGCCACAACAGATGTATTGCAATGTAAAAAGATGTACATTCTCTAAGCTATATGGGCATGGAACACAGCCGCCAGGGTAACTTCCAATACAAAGTGAAGATCAATTATCTGTTATATAACACATATGAATTACCAGTGGAAAGATTTTCATGAGATTGTTGAAAAGGGGCGGAGCATGAGCGGCCTTAAAATGATGCCCCCCCCTTGGAAAAAGTTCTGCAGACGCCCATGCCCTTTTTGTAACCTAGGTAATACCAGCATGGGGCTTCATGAGAGTTTCCTAACTAGCTGGTTTATTTTATCCCATTAGGGACGGCTGACATGTGCCGTGTGTCAGTGTTTTCTAACTCATTTTGTTGCATGTTAGAAGATGGAATGTCCCATGTACATTTCATATGTACAGTGCCTTGCGAAAGTATTCGGCCCCCTTGAACTTTTCAACCTTTTGCCACATTTCAGGCTTCAAACATAAAGATATAAAATTTAAAAAATTTTGTGAAGAATCACCAACAAGTGGGACACAATTGTGAAGTGGAACAAAATCTATTGGATAATTTAAACTTTTTTAGCAAATAAAAAACTGAAAAGTGGTGCGTGCAAAATTATTCGGCCCCTTTACTTTCAGTGCAGCAAACTCACTCCAGAAGTTCAGCGAGGATCTCTGAATGATCCAATGTTGTCCTAAATGACTGATGGTGATAAATAGAATCCACCTGTGTGTAATCAAGTCTCTGTATAAATGCACCTGCTCTGTGATAGTCTCAGGGTTCTCTTGAAAGCGCAGAGAGCATCATGAAGACCAAGGAACACACCAGGCAGGTCCGTAATACTGTTGTGGAGAAGTTTAAAGCCGGATTTGGATACAAAAAGATTTCCCAAGCTTTAAACATCCCAAGGAGCACTGTGCAAGCGATCATTTTGAAATGGAAGGAGTATCAGACCACTGCAAATCTACCAAGACCTGGCCGTCCCCCTAAACTTTCAGCTCAGACAAGGAGAAGACTGATCAGAGATGCAGCCAAGAGGCCCATGATCACTCTGGATGAACTGCAATGAACTACAGATGAGGTGGGAGAGTCTGTCCATAGGACAACAATCAGTCGTACACTGCACAAATCTGGCCTTTATGGAAGAGTGGCAAGAAGAAAGACATTTCTCAAAGATATCCATAAAAAGTCTCATCTAAAATTTGCCACAAGCCACCTGGGAGACACACCAAACATGTGGAAGAAGGTGCTCTGGTCAGATGAAACCAAAATCGAACTTTTTGCCCACAATGCAAAACGATATGTTCGGCGTAAAAGCAACACAGCTCATCACCCTCAACACACCATCCCCACTGTCAAACATGGTGGTGGCAGCATCATGGTTTGGGCCTGCTTTTCTTCAGCAGGGACAGGGAAGATGGTTAAAATTGAGGGGAAGATGGATGCAGCCAAATACAGGACCATTCTGGATGAAAACCTGTTGGAGTCTGCAAAAGACCTGAAACTGGGATGGAGATTTATCTTCCAACAAGACAATGATCCCAAACATACAGCAAAATCTACAAAGGAATGGTTCACAAATAAACGTATCCAGGTGTTAGAATGGCCAAGTCAAAGTCCAGACCTGAATCCAATCGAGAATCTGTGGAAAGAGCTGAAAACTGCTGTTCACAAACGCTCTCCATCCAACCTCACTGAGCTCGAGCTGTTTTGCAAGGAAGAATGGGCAAGAATTTCAGTCTCTCGATGTGCAAAACTGATAGAGACATACCCCAAGCGACTTGCAGCTGTAATCGCAGCAAAAGGTGGCTCTACAAAGTATTAACGCAAGGGGGCCAAATAATTTTGCACGCCCCATTTTTCATTTTTTTATTAGTTAAAAAAAAGTTTCAAAAATCCAATAGATTTCGTTCCACTTCACAATTGTGTCCCACTTGTTGGTGATTTTTCACAAAAAATTAAAATTTTATATCTTTATGTTTGAAGCCTGAAATGTGGCAAAAGGTTGAAAAGTTCAAGGGGGCCGAATACTTTCGCAAGGCACTGTAGTATGTCTTGTTTACCCCATTTATGAACTTTATATATACGATTTGGGGAAATATCCCCTAGTTTTCTGTCCCATAGACTCCACATAAAAGTTATAGGAAATCTTCAGAAATTGTTCCAAAGAAACCAGTGACCCCATTGATAGATTTCCCCTTACCTCTTATTCCAAGTAAATCTTCCCAATGGGGGCAATTGGGTCTAATCTTTTCCCACTTTATCCAAAAAAAAAAAAAAAAAAAAATGTTTTTTCCTGAAGATACACTCAGGTTGTGCAGGAAGAAAAGTATCAGACCATTGACCTACCTACTTGCTTCAAGTCTAAAATGATTAACATTAACAGGCTTCCTGTGAATTTTCCATTTATTAATATATTTATTTCAGGTACTTCTATAGCTCCAACAATTTACGCACTGCTTTACATATGCAGTATCTCATGTGACAACACTGAAGAAATGACACTTTGCTACAATGTAATGTAGTGAGTGTACAACTTGTATAACAGTGTCAATTTGCTGTCCTCTCAAAATAACGCAACACACAGCCATTAACCACCTCCCACCCGCCCTATAGCCGAATGACGGCCGTAGAGCAGGCGGGTTCCTTCGCCTGGTCGTCCCTGGACGTCCTTGTGTTTACTTCCGCAATGCGCGCCGCCGGGGGCGCGCATCGTGGAAGTTTTGTATTCGCCGTGTCTCCCGGAGACAGGCAAACATAGATCGCCGTGAACGGCCAATCAAAGCGCCCGTTCACAGCGCGATCGCAGCTGCCAATGGGAGATGATCTCAAATGTAAACATATGAGATCATCTCCCATTGCCGTGTCTCTCCCTCCTCACACAGAGACAGCGTGTGAGGAGAGAGAGGATCTGTGAGTGATAAATTGTTACACTGTCAGCCCCAGTGCCAACTGTCAGCCCCAGTGCCATCTGTCAGCCCCAGTGCCATCTGTCAGCCCCAGTGCCATCTGTCAGCCCAGTGCCACCTGCCAGTAGTGCCAGCGCCACCTGCCAGTAGTGCCAGCGCCACCCGTCAGCCCCAGTGCCACCCGTCAGCCCCAGTGCCCCAGTGCCAGTACCACATGCCAGTGCCACCTGCCAGCGCCAGTGCCATCCATCAGCCCCACTGCCACCAGTGCCACCTGCCAGTGCCAGTGCCACCTGCCAGCGCCAGTGCCATCCTTCAGCCCCAGTGCCATCCTTCAGCCCCAGTGCCGTCAGTGCCAGTGCCGCCAGTGCCAGTGCCACCTGCCAGTGCCACCTGCCAGCCCCATTTGCCATAGCAATTAGCCTGAGCAAATAGCCAGCACCATCTGCCAGTGCCATCTGCCAGTGCCAGCCCCAGTGCCATCTGTCAGCGACATCTGCCAGCCCCATCTGCCAGCCCCATCTGCCAGCCCCACCTGCCAGCCCCACCTGCCTCCAGTGCCATCTGCCTCCAGTGCCATTTGTCAGTGCCACGTGTCGTCAGTGCCACGTGTTGTCAGTGCCACGTGTCGTCAGTGCCACCTGCCACGTCAGTGTCACCTATGATCAGCGTCACCTGTCAGTGTCACCTGCCACATCAGCGTCACCTGTCAGTGTCATCTGCCAAATCAGCGTCACCTGTCAGTGTCATCTGCCAGATCAGCGTCACCTGTCAGTGTCATCTGCCAGATCAGCGTCACCTGTCAGTGTCATCTGCCAGATCAGCGTCACCTGTCAGTGTCATCTGCCAGATCAGCGTCACCTGTCAGTGTCATCTGCATGATCAGCGTCACCTGTCAGTGTCATCTGCCAGATCAGCGTCACCTGTCAGTGTCATCTGCCAGATCAGCGTCACCTGTCAGTGTCATCTGCCAGATCAGCGTCACCTGTCAGTGCCATTTGTGATCAATAAAAATGTCACAAAGATTGTATTCAGCTGAGGAGGCATATGATATTCTTGCAGCCGACGAGAGCAACGGGGAGGTTTCCGCTTCGGATTCCTCCTCATATTCAGATTGTGACTCTGACGTGGACTAAGAGCCTGTCCTCAGCAGCGGTACCATGACAGCCTCAGAGGAGGAAGATGATAGTCCGCCCGTCAGACGAAGGTACACTGGTGAGGAGGCGGTACCATCCACCAGCACCGCAGAGCCATCCACCGGCAACCCAGTGCCATCCACCGGCACCACAGTACCTCGGCAAAGGCCACGTACAAGTGGGGTGTCAACTCGGCCCCAAAGGGTTAGGTCCCATGCCAGCCTTCCCTATTCCCTCCAGAACCCCTTGTGGCTTCCTCCTAACTCAGGAGAAGCTAACGTTCCCCCTTTCACTGCCAACCCAGGAGTCCAGGTGGACACACACAATTTTTCCCTGATGGACTTTTTCCACCTAATTTTTACAGAGGACATGCTTGAATCCATTGTGGTCCAGTCCAACCTATATGCCCAACAATTTATTGAAAGCAACCCAACGTCCTCTTATGCCCGTCCCTACAAGTGGAGAGCCCTAACAGTGGAGGAGTTTAAAAAATTTTTGGGCCTCACATTTTGTATGGGACTAAACAATAAAAATGAAATATGTGCATATTGGTCATCCTGCCCCATCTATCACATGCCCATCTTTTCCTCAATAATGTCCCGGACCAGATATCTAATGATAATGAGATTCCTACACTTTAACGACAATACCCAGTGCCTTCCCCGGAATGACCCAAATTTTGATAAACTTTACAAAATTTGGCCGCTAATAAATTATTTTTCTGAGATCTTCCCCCAGTTGTTTACCCCAGACCAACACATATGTGTGGATGAGTCCCTGATCAAATTTTCTGGCAGGCTGGGCCTAAAGCAATTTATTCCCTCCAAAAGGGCCCGCTATGGGGTGAAAATGTATAGATTGTGTGATCGAGCCACAGGGTATACATATTCCTTCATGGTATACGAAGGGAAGGACACCCAGCTACATCCCCCTAATTGCCCCGAATACATCGGATCGAGTGGGAAAGTTGTTTGGGAACTCATAAACCCACTCCTGGAGAAAGGCTACCATCTTTATGTGGATAATTTTTATACAAGTTTACCCCTGTTCCGCAACCTCCATAGAAAGCTAACTCCAGCATGTGGCACCGTAAGAACGAACCGGAAGGGCTTTCCTCAAAGCCTCGTCAACAAAAGGCTAAGAAAAGGCGAATCGGCGAGTTTACGGAACGAGGAAATTTTGGCTGTGAAGTGGAGGAACAGAAGGGATGTGTACATGCTTTCTTCGATCCACAACAACAATTTTGTTGAGATCACCAGGAGGGATGGCCCAATACAAAAACCCACTTGTATCCATGAGTACAACATGTTCATGGGGGGTGTCGACTTGAACGACCAGATGCTCGAACCCTACCTTGCCACGAGAAGAACATACAAGTGGTATAAAAAAATTTCAATTTATTTCTTTAATTTGGCCATATACAACACGTATGTAATTTATCGTAAATCCACAGAAAGACCCATACCCTTCCTTGGCTACCAGGAGGAAATCACCACTGCCCTTATATACCCCAACGGCCCACCACAAAACATTCGATCCGTTGTAATTAGCAGACTCTCTGAACGCCACTTTCCTGATAAAATCCCTCCCAGACCAACAGGCCGAAGACATCAGAAAAAATGTCGGGTGTGCAGCAAACGAGGATTGAGAAGAGACACCACTTATCATTGTGCCCAATGCCCTTCCCAACCAGGCCTCTGCATAGGTGACTGTTTCCGCCGTTACCATACTTCAGTGAATTATTAGTGAAGTATGGTAACCATAACTCTCACTTCCTGCCATTTACCTTCAAACCCCTTATGCCTCTGCTTGCTCTGTAACTGACCCTGGCTTGTTATTCGACCACGCTTCTGCCTACTGATTCTGTTTATGCCTCTGCCTGATCTGGAACTGACCCTGGACTGTTTGACCATGCCTTTTGCCTGCCTCTTGGACTGATCTTGTACCCTCTCAGTGGACTAGTGGGATTCATAACAGGGGTCTCACATATGTGAGGGGCTCCAGAATAGTTTTTTTGGATGAAGAAGACAATTTCCTTTGTTTTCTCATTCCTAGGTTAGGGTCTGGAGACTCGGAGGCTTCAAAGAGATTTGGGTGGGAGAAGCCTCTACCCCTATCCCCATTCTGTCCTGAACAAGGCCCTACTTCTGCCTGCTGCCTGTAGGACCTATACCATCATGCCTCTGCCTGTCGCATGAACTGACCACACCACATGGATGGACCATGTTCCTGCCTACTACCAGGACCAATATTTTAGGAATGCTGACGATCTCTGCCTGCACTGACCTTGGACTGTATATGGACAGTATCCCTGCCTGCTGCCAATATTGACTATGGACAGTATACCTGCCTGTTGCCTGGAAAATTGTGTTCACTTTTGCTAACCAAGTCCCTGCCTGCTGCCTGGACCAGTGCTATCATCCTGTGGACAACTGCGCTGCTAAAACCACAGGTAATCTTTTGTTTACTCTTTTCTCAGCAGAATGTATTTTGGGGTGTAATTCTTGGTATGTGCATGCTATGTGTCCCTGGAACACCTGATGGTGTTCCTTGCATGTTGGGCCTCTGTATGTGGCCAAGCTGTGTAAAAGTCTCACATATTTGGTATTGCCATACTCAGGAGGAGTAGCAGAACGTATTTTGGGGTGTCATTTTTGCTATGTACATGCTATGTGTTGGAAATATCTTATAAATGGACAACTTTGCGTAAAAAAAAAATGCGTTTTAATTGTTTTTCCACATTTTCCCAAAACTTCTGGAAAAAAAATGAACCATTCAAACGACTCAATATGCCTCATAGATTATACGTTGGGGTGTTAGCTTTCCAAAATGGGGTCACTTTGTGGGCATTTCCATTGTCCTGGTGCTCCAGGGCCTTCAAAAATGTAATAGGTGGTTGAGAAATGAGATGTGCAATTTATGCTCCTAGAACGCCGAATGGTGCTATTTCAATATTGGGCCTCTGTATGTGGCCAGGCTGTGTAAAAGTCTCACACATTTGGTATCGTAATACTCAGGAGTAGCAGAATGTATTTTGGGGGTGTCATTTGTGGTATACACATGCCATGTGAGAGAAATAACCTATTACATTGAAAATTTTGTGAGAAAAAAAAAAAAATCTTCATTTTGCAAAGAATTGTGGGAAAAAGATGACAACATCAAAAACCTCACCATGCATCTTAGTAAATACCTTGGAATGTCTACTTTCAAAAAAGGGGTCATTTGGGGGGTATTTGTACTTTCCTGACTTGTTCGGGTCGCAAGAAATAAGATAGGCCACCAGTACATCAGGTGTGATCAATTTTTTATGACTCGCACCACAGCTTGTAGACTCTCTAACTTTCACAAAGACCAAATAATATCCACTAATTTGGGTTATTTTTACCAAAGATATGTAGCAGTATAAATTGTGGCCAAAATTTATGGAAAAAAAAATTATAATTTGCAAAATTTTATCACAGAAACAAAGAAATATGCATTTTTTTTCAAAATTTTCGGTCTTTTTTCATTTATAGCGCAAAAAATAAAAACCCCAGAGGTGATCAAATACCACCAAAAGAAAGCTCTATTTGTGGGAAAAAAAGGACACAAAATTCATTTGGGTACAGTGTTGCATGACTGAGTAATTGTCATTCAAAGTGTGAGAGCACCAAAAGCTGAAAATTGGTCTGGTCAGGAAGGGTGTTTAAGTGCCCAGTAAGCAAGTGGTTAATGTCTAAACCACTGGCAACAAAAGTGAGTACAGCCCTGAGTGAAAATGTCCAAATTGGGCCCAATTAGCCATTTACCCTCCCTGGTGTCATGTGACTCATTAGTGTTACAAGGTCTAAGGTGTGAATGGGGAGCAGGTGTGTTAAATTTGGTGTTATTGCTCTCATATACCGTACTGGTCACTGGAAGTTCAAAGTGGAATCTCATGGCAAATAACTCTGAGGATCTGAAAAAAAGATGGCTTAGGCCAGCGATGGCAAACCTTGGCACCCCAGATGTTTTGGAATTACATTTCCCATGATGCTCATGCACTCTGCAGTGTAGTTGGCCAAGACCATACAGCGGTTTAACAGGCTGGCATTCATGGTTCCCTCAGTGAGCTGTAGCTCCCCATTGCCGGCAGCTCTCAGGCAGCCCCAGACCATGAAACTCCCACCACCATGCCTGACTGTAGGAAAGACACACTTGCCTTTGTACTCTTCACCTGGTCGCTGCCACACATGCTTGACACCATCTGAACCAAATAAGTTCATCTTGTTCTCATTAGACCACAGGACATGGTTCAAGTAATCCATGTCCTTAGTCTGCTTGTCTTCAGCAAACTGTTTGCGGGCTTTCTTGGGCATCATCTTTAGAAGAAGCTTCCTTCTGGTACAACAGCCATGCAGACCAATTTGATGCAGTGTGCAGTGTATGGTCTGAGCACTGACAGGCTGACTCCCCCCAACCCCTTCAACTTCTGCAGCAATGCTGGCAGCACTCATATGTCTATTTCCCAAAGACAACCTCTGGATATGACGCTGAGCAGGTGCACTCAACCTCTTTGGTCCACCATGGCAATGCCTGTTCTGAGTGGGACCTGTCCTGATAAACTGCTGTATGGTCTTGGCCAACTAAACTGCAGAGTGCATGAACAACATGGGAAATGTAGTTCCAAAATATCTGGTGTGCCAAGGTTTGTCATCACTGGCCTAGGCCATCTTTATGTAGAGCAACAATTATTTTTTTCAGATCCTCAGAGGAGTTCTTTGCCATGAGATTCCACTTTGAACTTCCAGTGACCAGTATGTGAGAGCGATAACATCAAATTTAACACACTGACTCCCCATTCACACCTGAGACCTTGTAACACTAACGAGTCACATGACACCAGGGAGGGAAAATGGCTAATTGGGCCCAATTTGGACATTTTCACTTAGGGGTGTACTCCCTTTTGTTGCCATTGGTTTAGACATTAATGGCTGTGTGTTGAGTTATTTTGAGGGGACAGCAAAAATAGGATTTTGTACTCACCGTAAAATCCTTTTCTCTGATGTTCATTGACGGACACAGGACTTTAATCTTGACCTTAGGGTTATATCACCACCTTTAGAAGAGGACTAGGCAGAACATATAAACAACACAGCACCGCCCAGGGGCGGTCCTACTGGCTATAACCCCTCACTGCTTCCAACAGCTCAGCTCGTCAAAAAGCAGTACAAACATAAACAGGAGGGGTGGGTGCTATGTCCGTCAACGAACATCAGAGAAAAGAATTTTACGGTGAGTCCAAAAATCCTATTTTCTCTTTTGTTCATTGACAGACACAGCACTTTAATCTTGACCTTAGGGACGTCCTCAAGCAGTGTCAAAAACAAGGGGTGGGAACAGCAAGAAAATAAACTCCACCCATAAAAAATAAAAAAAACCTCAAACTCAAAATCCAAAGATGCGCCCACATCAACATAAAATTTGGTGAAAGTCTGAACAGATGATCAGGTCACACCTGGGAAATGGACGCTTGATGTCGGAAATCCCAAGAGGCACCAATTCCCCTGATAGAATGTGCCGTGACAGGAAAGGGAGGCGTCTGCCGCCTTATGGCATAAGCTTGAACCACGATCTGTCTGATCCAGGAGAAATGGTGGCCGACGAGACTGCCAGGCCCTCCTTTGGGCTAGCCACCAAATACAGAGTCCCACCTCTGCAAAGGAGCTGTAGAAGACAAATACACCCACAGAGCCCAGACCACATCCAAAGAATGTAAAGTAACCTCCTTGGGATGCGATGACCAAGGACATAAAGACGGGAGCACAATGTCCTCATTTAGATGAAAAGCTAAAACAACCTTCAGAAGAAAAGAAGGCTGCGGACTCAGCACCGCCTTATCCTTGTGAAGTACCAAGACTTGCATGACAAGGCCACCAACTCAAAAACCCACCTTGCAGATGTAATAGCCACTAGAAAGACTACTTTGAGAGAGTGTCAACAACGGGATCTCCCTAATGTTTTTAAATGACGGTTTCTGAAGCACCAAGAGCACCAGATTCAAATCCCACAGGGACAGTGGCGGTCGTACAGGAGGAGTCACATGCTGAACCCCCTGAACAAACGTATGCACCAATGAGTGAGTTGCCAATGGTCGCTGAAAAAATAAAAAATAAATAAGACAGCCAAAAGCTGATATCTGCCCCTTAATGGTGCTTAATGCAAGTTTCTGATCCACTCCTCGCTTCAAAAACAGCAGGATCTGGAAACTGAATATGTAAGCGGATGCCGCCCCATCTCCTCACACATGGAGATGTAGGCCTTCCACGTGTGATGATAAATCTTCTGGGAAGAAGACTTCCGTGCCCTCAGCATAGTGGAGATCACCGAAGCCAACAGTCCTCGGTCCCTCAGCACCTGGCTTTCAACAGCCATGCTGTTAAAACCAGCGACGGTAAAGCAGGGTGAATTATCGGACCTTGCAACAGCAGGTCCTCCAGCATCGGCAGTCGCCAAGGAACATCTTAGTCCGGTCATTCAGAAAGTCCGATGGACCTCCGCCGAAAATCCCCCCGGGAAGACCGGTGGACCTAGTCCGTTGAAAAGTCTGGTCGTGTGTACGCGGCATAAGAGATCCACATCCAGCATGCCTCACCTTAGGCAAATGAGCCCAAACACTTTTGGATGCAGTGACCATTCCCCCTGGTCCAGCAACTGGCGACTGAGATAGTCCGCCTGCCAGTTTTCTACGCCTGGAATGTATATGGCTGACAGAGCCAGCACACGCAGCTCTGCCCACTGTAGGATGTGAGAGACCTCCACCGCTGCAGCTGAGCTCCTTGTCCCTCCTTGATGATTGATATATGCCAACACAGTGGCATTTTCCAACTGGATCCTAACTGGACGCCACTGCAGCCTCTGCAACCAGTTGGCGTTTTCCAACTGGATCCTAACTGGATGCCCCTGCAGCCTCTGCAACCATGTGGAGAGGCACCGCCTGATCGCCCCGAAGCTCCAGCAAATTGATCGGCAGGCGGGATTCTTCCTGCGTCCAGCGACCCTGGGCCGACTGGATGCCCCAAACTCCTCCCCAGACAGACAGGTTGGCGTCCGTCATGATCACTGCCCAATGAAGAGGAAGGAACAACTTCCCGGACCTAAGGGCCGGAGACCTCAGCCACCAGAGAAGCGAATCCCTGACTCGCTGGCGCACCCGAATTTGACAATCCAGGGATGTCAGAGATTTGTCCCATTTTGACAGGATCTCTTTCGCAAGACTCCAGTGTTGAATTGAGCATACGGTACTGCCTTGAAAGTGGCTACCATGAGACCCAGAACTCGCATGCAAAAAATGCAGCAACGACCACCTGTGGGACATCAATAACTAGACCGCAGATTGAAGAGTCTTCAGCTTGTCCGAAGGGAGAAAGACTCTTGCCTCAGAGGAGTCCAGAATCAAGCCCAGGTACTCCAGGCATTGAATCGGTACCAACACCGACTTCTGGAGGTTCAACACCCAACCAAAATCTCGGAGAGCCTGTATGGTGATCGCCACAGCCTCTCTTAATTCTGAGGCAGAAGCTGCTCTCAGGAGGAGGTCGTCTAGGTAACCCATGATTGCAATCCCTCGTTGTCTCAGCAACGCCAGAATTGGGGCCAGCACCTTGTTGAAGACCCTTGGCGCCGTTGCTAGGCCAAAAGGGAAGAGCTACAAATTGGTACTGCTCATCCCGACCGCAAATCGCAGAAACCTCTGGTGTCTGACGCATATGGGGACATGCAAGTATGCGTCCTTGATGTCCAAAGACCCCAAGAAATCCCCTTGATGAAGTGCAGCGACCACGGAAGGAACCGATTCCATCCTGAACCTTCGCACCTTCACAAAGCAATTGAGGGCCTTGAGATCCAGGCCCGGACAGACCCTTTCCTTATTTGGGACTACAAACAGATTGGAGTAGAAACCCTGAAACCTTTCTGACATGGGGACAGGTACTATCACCCCACACAGCAGTAGGTCCTGTACTGCCCCAAACAGGGCCTCCCGACAAGCCGGAAGAAGATGAAGGTTGGAGGGAAAAATCTGTCTGGCGGACAAGAAAAACTCTATCTTGTAGCCTGATGAAACCAGTTTGCAGACCCACTGGTCGGAAAGGAGGGAGGTCAACTGGACTGTAAACTTCCGAAGGTGACCCCCCCACCTGAGAGTCGGGCGGGGGCAAACCTTCATGCAGCAACAGATTTGCTTGCAGCCTTTTTCAGCTTGCAAAACCAGGGACGCTTTTGTCCCTCAGCGGGCACCTTGTCGGAATCGGAACGCTTACCTGCCGACCCAGGTGGAAGAAAATTCTGCATCTGAGCGGAAAAGGAGGGCCCCTGCCTACGACGTGGCTTCCATAGGCACCGCAGGTGCAGGGGAACCGGTTGCTAAAACAGGGGTGTCTGGAGAAGAAGCACCAGCCTCTGATGCCATGCCGAACCCACTCACGCCTGTCACCCTTAGGGACCCAAGGCAAGCAAACACAAATGTCCACCCTTCTAGCTGCCACAGACTGAGGGGCCCCCTGCAGGACTCACCACCCTGACCAGGTGCTGCGCTGTGCTGCCGCCGTCCGCTCTCCTCTCTACCTGCCACGATGTGTCCTGTGTCCTATTCGCACTCTACAAAACTAAAGCAGCACTAGAGAACGACCAACCTGAGGCTATCAGTAAATGGCCGCCGGCCGCCTCAGCAAAAATGTCTGAAAACGCTGGGAAAATGGGCGCGGTTCCAAGAAAATGGCCGC
The DNA here is from genome assembly GCF_037356315.1 of Lithobates pipiens. Taxonomy (NCBI): domain Eukaryota; kingdom Metazoa; phylum Chordata; class Amphibia; order Anura; family Ranidae; genus Lithobates; species Lithobates pipiens. The sequence continues at coordinate 422,876,047 of NW_027507718.1, forward strand.
GGCTGCAAGAAAATGGCCATGGTTCCTGCGGCGGCCAGTCCCCAACCGTGGCAGCACACAGACCCTCAAAACAGCTGCCCAAACAGAGGAAACAACTACAATAGAAAACATATCAAATGTTTAAACTGAGAAAATGGTAATAAGTTAATTGATGGCAGCAACACGTCTCAAAAAAGTACCAAGTGGTCAGAGCAGCGGTCAAAATGTTACCAAGTGGTCCCCTGGGGTTTTAAAAAATAAAAAATAAAAAAATAAAAGTTGAAGTGATAATTCTTTAGTTTCAGACATCTGGCAACAGAACAGATACATCCATCATTGATAATTTATGTTCATTTCATCCGTAGCAGTTCTACCTGTGGCTGTGCCCTAGTTTTTTTTAGCCAGGCACAGGGCAAACTGCACAAGAGCACAGCTTAATTCACTTAAAACACAGTCTGTTATTGGTGAAGATTGATAAGATGCAAGTCTCCAACAGGCGCTTTTAGGCAGGGTACTCATTTTTGTAATTTCATCTGTGCTTGTCACAGGAGAATGAATGCTGCACCAGCACCCACCAAATCCATGTCCCTGATCTAAAAAGCAATACAATATTGTATACAACATTGATACTTCCTAAAACTACAAGCTAAAAAATGCAGTCCACATAGTATGGCCTGGTGTATATACAGTACTTGAGTCTGTCTATAGTAGATTATGTGGGTCTAAACTAAAGCAGCTTTAGGTATACAAATTATAATCTACTTTACATTCCCATGCACGTCATGTGAATGTAAAGTGTAACTTTGATGCAACTTGGATCCGACTGGATCTGGACCAAAGTCACATCAAAGGTCGCACCAAAGTAGTGCAGGCACCTTTTCAAAATTGTTGCGACTTTAAGTCACACTGATATGAATGAGTGCCATTCCAAACAATGGTAACATTTTGGTAACATTTTGTCCAGAGATGCATCACAAGTCGCACAAGTGTGAATGGCTATTTGCAGTTTGGGTGTGAGGAAGGGTTAGACCCTTTGAACATTTCCACTGGGACAGGTAGTGAGAAAATTATATATACTGATTGGGGCCATAGTGTAAAAACATACCGTATATACTCGAGTATAAGCCGAGATTTTCAGCCTCTTTTTTGAGGCTGAAAGTGCCCCCTCGGCTTATACTCGAGTCGCCGCTGTCTGACTGCTCGATCAGCGTATCGAGCAGACAGACGGCGGACATTAATTTTCAAAAGCCGCGCCTCCTTCTCCGCCTCCGCCTGTGATAGGCGGAACACTGAATTTCCCAGCAGTCAGTGTTCCGCCTATCACGGACATCCGCTCATTCTCATACTACGGACGAGTATGAGAGGATGTCCGTGATAGGCGGAACACAGGCTGCTGGGAAATTGAGTGTTCCGCCTATCACAGGCGGAGGCGGAATTTTGAATTGTAGAATGGCCGCCGAGAAGAGCGGCGATCCATCGGCACGGGACGGAGGAGGCACGGCACGGCACGGGACGGAGGAGACACGGGACGGAGGAGGCACGGCACGGGACGGAGGAGGCACGGGACGGAGGAGGCACGGCACGGGACGGAGGAGGCTCGGGACGACGGCGGCTCGGGACGGAGGCTTGGGACACAGGTAGGCTGGACACACACACAAGGCTGCACGGACACACACACACACACACACACACACACACACACACACACACACACACAGGGATGGATGGATGGATACACACACACACACACACAGGGATGGATGGATGGATGGATGGATACACACACACACACACACACACACACACAGGGATGGATGGATGGATGGATACACACACACACACACACACACACACACACACACACACACAGGGATGGATGGATGGATGGATACACACACAGGGATGGATGGATGGATGGACACACACACAGGGATGGATGGACGGACACACAGGGATGGACAGTCATGTCTCACCCTCGGCTTATACACGAGTCAATAAGTTTTCCAGTTTTTTGGGGGTAAATTGGGGGCCTCGGCTTATACTCGGGTCGGCCTATACTAGAGTATATACGGTAAATAAATAAATGATATAATGCATTCCTTCTCATATTATTTCCTATTCAAAAGTGTTTATGACACAAGTTAAAATGGTTAGTGAAAAGTCATAACAGAATTCATTCTACATTTCTATATTTCAACAGAATTTGTATACCTGTGATAAAGATACTGTCCTCTGCATAAGTATTTTTGTTTTCTTAAAGCCGGGGTCACTTTCTGCGAGTACATTCATTGTCTTCTTGCCTATAAATTCCAAGGCATCCAGACCGCCGCTGAGAACGGTTTTACCCTAGAAAATTTTACCAGGGTTACAACAATAATGGTGTGCTAAAATCTATAGAATCTACTTTAAGGCCTGGTTTACACCTATACATTTTTTTAGTGCATTTTCAGTTTTGCTGAAACACAGTACAGTCCATTTAACATGGTTACCTATGGATGTCGTTCACATCTGTGCATTTTATGGAAAGTTTTCGGTTCCATAGACTTCAATGGTTTAAAGATGTGTACTGAAAAAACGCAAAATGCACCTGCAATATGCAAACTGAAACCTGCACAAGTGTGAATCAGGCCTAAAAATACATGCCTTTACATACAGTAAATGAAACCTGAATGAAAAATTGGATGATATTTAGGTTTCAGTGTTAAGAAGGGTATATACATTACATGCAGTGTGCTAGTTTCCACTTAACAGTCGGTGTCGCTGTCACCATCGGTAAGTGTTGGAAATGCAACAGGCTGAATGCATTGAGTACCCCTTTTACTCAGAAATAGCTCAGTGGGAGTGGTTCACCCGCTGTGCATTCTGGGTAAGGGTACTTAAGGTACTGACGCCGTTCTTTTTCCAGGGTTCGCTATCCCGACCTCATGGCCCTCCTGGAGGAGTTGTGTGCTGCCCGTTTCCATGTCTGGGGCCGTCTGGCCCAAGGCCTTGCAACTGAAAGGGTGGGCCCAAAAGTCTTGGGGCCTACCGATCCAGGGGTGGTCCTGTGCTGTCTTGCCTGCGGGGAGAAGCCAAGCGACTGGAGGATCCAGGGGAGGACATTTTCAGGAGAGGACTGAGCGACAAGGCTGGTATCTCTGGAAGAGCCTGGAGAACTCTGGAGAGAGTTGGAGGACGCATCCTGGGTCATCTACCACACAGTATCGCCAGGTCGGCTGAAGAAACTGGTACTGTGTGACAACTCTTTAAATTCTCAACAAGTTGCTGGTTGTGCTTTCCTGTGGCAGAGGATTGCACAACAATTTCATTTTAATTGACAAGTCTGTGGCAGAGACTTTGTTCGAGCATCTCACCGGCTGCTAGAGAGAGGCCTATCCGGCGATTGCTAGATCCAGTCTGTGGAAGCCGTTTGTCCTCTGGATCAGTGTTTCTCAACTCCAGTCCTCAAGGCGCCCCAACAGGTCATGTTTTCAGGCTTTTCATTATTTTGCACAGGTGATTTAATCAGTTTAATTGCCTTAGTAATTACCACAGCTGTTTCATCTGAGGGAAATCCTGAAAACATGACCTGTTGGTGTGCCTTGAGGACTGGAGTTGAGAAACACTGCTCTGGATCAAAGAAATACCTCTAACCCACAATTACAAGGTACCTCCCCTTAACCCTCTATCCCTCTGTTCCAAAAAAAAGCCTCTAAACTCAACTGCCTAGAAATGACTGTAAACGACCCTGTGTACATGTACTGATAAGATAACAGAGGAGAGTTCAGGGGCAGCTGGAAAAAAATGCCCAACTGCTCCTAAACGTCTGTTTACCATCAGCAGTGTACATGAGGCCTTAGAGAGGTTAAAGACATTATCTAATCTAGAAAATTAAAGACTTCAATACATCATAAAGCAAGGCAATAATTACTCACAGTGTTTTGAACAACATTTGTTATGGTTGAAAATACACCACGGGAACCCGCTGTAGGCGATGACGGCTCTGCTGGGCAATCTCCTTTTTCTGGCAACACTTTAAGACAATAATAGAAAAAGTCAATGTGCATCTCATTGTTACAAAACTTAAAAACAAAATAAAAGTGCCATAAAATCTGTTAAAAAAATAAATAAAAATCTGTACTGAGTCAGCCATTGCTAACCTCCTTTCAAATAGAGGAGAGTGACACACAGACATGCTACATGTTTTAATTTTTATGTACCCCCGGAATTAGTAGGCAGAAAACCGAAACAGTATTTTTATACAGAAATTGCTGTTTTTACCCTAAACCGCAGTGGAATTATGTTTTGGTGGCACTTTACATATGAAGACTGCTTCTTGAACTTTTTTTTTTTTAAGTATCCGTCCCAATTTTGTGCTAAAAAATCTTAAACAAACCACAAATGCAGACTATATCCTCCAGTGAACCTAGACAGCAATACTGCCCACCCAACTTGCTCTTAGGTGTCCTTCTCTTCTAAGAAAACCTATCACGACAAGACTATGTGGGCTACCATTGCTGGCCTCTCCTTTTAAGAATGGTAGCTCTCGTGACTACCATGCTGATGCTTTGGCTTTTATGCTTTGAGTCACTGATCCAGAAAAGTTATTGAGACTTATGTCACTTATTTACAGGAAGTTTCTTCCAATTTTGTAGCTCATAAGTACTGAATTACACAATTACAAAAAGGTCCACAATTAAAAGGTCAACAGTTAAACAAATTACACAATTAAAGGGTCCAACACAGAGGGTTTACATTAGAATGTAAAAAATAAAATGCCCCCTACTCTGTGCGTTGTACAACCAGTGGGAAATTTTGTATGGTGTGCTGTGTTAAGTGTGGGTTATTGTATATTTATACACTACAACTTTTATATGTGAAAGCATTTTGGAGAAAATACCAGTCATAAAAAGAATGCTTCTTGCACCTTATTGTATGTGGGGATGATCTATTTTCTACTGTGGTCATGGCCACCATTGGAAATAGAGGGGCCCCTTATACAGTAGTCTGCCTGACAGGACCCCTCTATACAGCGTGCCTGATGGGGCTACTCCTTCACCCCACACAGAGAAGGAAGGGATTTTAAATCCCTTATTGTGCATGCACAGTAATCCAGACAGCTGTAGCTACAGCAATTAAATAACCCCCCAGGGCCTCATCAGTTTAGAAGCAGGGACTAGGGATAGACTATTTACTCATTTTCTGGATCAGGCGGAATATTCCTCTGTTCCCGAAAATTTAATTCAATTTCTGGCCTGCCATGACGGATAAATATAGAATAGGCCAGAACCTTATGTTAATTGTTGGGAGCCACAGACTGGAAGATTACTCTGCTTGCTCATGCATATATGAGTAAACAGCCCCCTACCTGTCCCCGGCCCCTGCGTCTGAATTTAGGAGCCCCTGGGAAATCACATTTATTCTCTGGGAGCCATGGCCTATGAGTCTACTGTGTATGCATCCAAATATATATGTTATGAGTTTCTCATCTGCTTCCTGCTGAACAGAAGGGGCCTGGGCCCTATTAGCATCTCTGGAGGTAATATGGATTATTTACTGCACATTGCACTAGCACACTGTGTGAAGGGAAATACAACATTTTACAGTTGTCTCCAGAACAAGAGATGAAGGAAAATCTTCTTGAACTGTCTAAGAGGGAATTTCCCCTCACTTTAGGGAGATTTCCACTAACTTCATGTTGTGTCTTTGAGACAGGAAGTGAAGGGAGCATTGCACATTTTAGATCATGAATGTATGTTTCTGGTAGTCATCAGACACGACATAAATTCTCACCTTGTTCTCCAGTATCGGATTCAGACTCTGAGTTTCTCATTCGCAAAGTGACTCCGGCTTTTTCCTTGACTGCAGATAGGCTATGACCTGTTTAGAAAAAGTGCCAATTTTATTTTTAAATATTCATACATTTAATATCTCAGCCTACTAGACAGTACAGAATTTGACTCATGGAAGGATAGACCAATTGCTTTTTTTTTTTTTAGTTTGACGAAGAGCTATACCTCTGGTGAGCCTTTATTGCCTTATGTGTCCTTGTGTAGATTTCCCCTACTGTCTGTTCTGGTGACTGCTTGTCACATCTTGACATACAGGACAGGAAATGAGGGGAAAAGTTTGCTAATGAGGACACAGACAACAATAAAAACAGAGATTCAAACCTTCCACAGTATAGCAACTGTTTTTATTGCAGTTTGTACCTTTTGGAGAGTTCTCTCTCACTTCCTGACTGAATACCGTCAAATTTTGCTCAGGTAGAGCTGATTGTTTTCATATACAAGTCAATAGGAAAAAGGAAGCAGTTTTGGGGGACAAATGCAGGACAGAAAGAAATCAAAAGAGTTCAGGAGCACCTGTGAGGGAACTTAGAAGGGTCTCAAACTGATCTTGAATGTAAGTTGTGATGACTTTGGAGTGCAACTTTGGATAGGTGCAACTTGGATACGTCTTTGACCAGAGATAATGGACAACTGTTGCACACAAGTTGCATTATATATGTAGCGCCGGTACTCCTAATGAGAACACGCTATGTTCGTAAATTTAGTTTTTGCCTAAAACTATAGTTCCGTTTTGGGGTTAATTGTGCTAAATTGTGCTTTGGCATCAGTTTGGCTGGGCTGTATTAAGGTTCTGTCTGATCATAGGTGGGGTTTGCACCTGTGAGAAGCCTTAGAACGCAGTCTGGTTGGACGCATTAGGTACCAATCTCTCTCTCGGAATCAATCAGTGGGAGTTTGTCTCGCTGTGTATTCCGGGAGAGGGTACTTAATGTACTGAGATCACGTGGTTCAGGGTTCCGGTCCAGAAGTTGTTGCTGACTCCGTGGTCCTGGTCCTCCTGACCAGCCCCCAGGGGTCCTCATGGCCTTGGGTGCGGATCCATCCGTTTCCGAGCCTCGGAACTGGCTAGTCCGAGGCGCAGTAACTGGAAGGAGGATTCTAAGGTGTTCCGGTGCCGTCTCAGGTTTGGAGAGGCCCAGCAACTCTACATGCGACCAGGGGAGGACTCTTCAGTAAGAGAGCCACGCACAAGGCTGGCTGCTCGGCAAGAGCCTGGAAGCTGAGCTGCCATGGACATTGATTGAATCCACAATTCTTACGGTATCGCCGGACCGGCTGAAAGATTCTGGTAGAATTACCTGCTGGCTACTAAACCCAAGCTCAAGGATTTATCCAACAGTTAAAGAGTCAAGTTGCGAGTGGCTATTCCCTGGATTATGTACAGAGAGAGACTCAGCAGTTCCAAGCACCTGAGCTAAACTTTATCCCGATACCCTCTATTCCCAACTTAGAGACTGAGTTTGTTCAACTGTTTTATGCAAAATAAAAATCCTAACAAGGAATTAAAGTGTCAGTCTCTACAATTACTGGGTCATCAACCCTGGGAACCTCTAGACAAGGACAACGAGTACGAGCTGGTGGAGGTAATTGGTAAGCCCAGAAAAATTCAGCCGCTCCTTCGGGTGTAAGTGTTACATATAACATTCAGGTATGACTTTCAACTTCTGGGGGTCAACACTGAAGTCTACAGCTCTCAAGTTTCATGAAAGTCGGACCAGTAACGCATGAACTTCTTTGAAGTTGCTGCAACTTTAAGTCGTGCATAAATGAATGGGTATCTTTGGAAAACATGGGGAATGACTTGCCATGCAACTTTGATGTCCAAAGTTGCATAACAAGTCACACAAGTATGAATGGAGCTTGGTGTTTGGGATACAGTTTTTAAACCTCGTGACTTTTCCAGTTCCAAAGTGATACAAGTAGAAAATCAAATTAGATTGTTTACTGAAGTCGTGTTCAGTTGCCTATCTGATAATTGTATATTGTCTATGTATGCCATGGCTTTGTAACCTAAACTTTTCTAAACATGTGCTAAAGCTTCCTAGAACAGTTATGATACTGAGAATTTCCTTACCTACGGTTGCACTAGCTGATGATAAGAGGGATTTGCCCCATGTCCCCCAGGTAGACCAGCTACTTCCTTTTGCAACACCTTCTTCATCCTGAAGAATTAATAAAAGAATTACTTAAGGCCCATTCACATATTCATGTTCTGGTATAATGTGTCAGTTTAATGGGCCGCCAACACACCAGAGCACACAAAATAAAAGGGACAAGTAGCACTATTTTTGACGCAACACACAAACACATGGCAGTGAATTCACATTTTAAGTGGACTCTTTTGCTTCTCTGTTGAGGAGCAGTGCACTAAGTTGTGTTGTCTTGGTGAAGAATTGCAGTCTCATTAAAACAACAGGTTTTTTTTTCTCAAAAGAGTCCCTAAAAAAACACAAAAAAAAAAAAAAAGTATGAAAATAATGTTTGCCTAACCAAACCATGTTTTGGTCCTATCCATTGTACATAAATTATGAAAAGAAAAATATACGTTTATTTCAATTTGAATAATTTCAGAGGAAGGCAGGCAAAAAAAAAAAAAAAAAAAAAAAAAAGGGATCCTTTAAGGATTTCGCCTTGCTTCCAACTGCAAGTCCTGAAAATAAAAAATTATCCAAACCATGTAAGTTCCCCCCCCCCCCCCCCCCCATTTATATGTTCTGTTTTTGGTTAAATTAATTGACATTTGTCTTGAGAATAGGAATGTGAAGGCAGGGCTATAAGAAATGTAAAGTCCAAAAGATCTGGAGGTCACAACATCTGCTAAAAAAATAACACACATTGAACGCTTGCACATATAGAAAGCAGACCAATGTAATAAAGGTGATTATTCATTTGGGATTTTTAATCCTACCTATAAACAGAAAAAATAAACTTTCCCAGTTACTAAATCAATCTTTAAATCTACACTGAGATATACTGCAATTATACAAAAAGTTTGTAATGGTGTTGTACATTTTCCATGAAGCAGTGGAAGAAGAAATGGTGATCATGTTTCAAAACCAAAGTTCTTTGTATAATTAAAGCTCTTGAAAGTAAGAAAAGAAACAGAAGGATGACATACGGGATGGTCATGCTCTTCCTGGTTGGCTGTGGCCTCAGATGTTGGCTCTAAGCTCACTGACTCACAAAGTTCCTCTGGGCTTTCTTGGGTTTGCCCGTCTTGGTGGACTTTTTCCTGAGCGTCTGGAGCCAACCCAGGCAATAATGTAGACTCTTGGCTGCTCTGTGTGATTTCTTGGGGTGTGGATTTGCTGTCCTCACTCAGTACCAGATCTGTGATCTTTTCTAGAGCAGTTTCTGTGTTTTCTTCCTCCGTTTTACTTTCCTCACTCGACATTTTGGCTATGGGTAGGAAAGACATCTGATAAAGTAAAGCATTAAAAATTCATACAACAGATCATTGAGAGGTAGGTGTAGATGTACAAAAATATCTGCCACTTTTCTGATCTCTAGGCCTCAGATGATTTTTAGCCATTCATACTGATGTGACTTGCCAAGGGTTGGGGAATGTTTACAGGCAGTGTGGCTGTCCTCCTACATCTGAAGCCATAGGTGTGCACCCCAAATCTCAAACACAGAGCAACAGAAGTAGTGGCTAGGGGTGTACACATACCACGGTTGCAGCACTATGCTCCACAGCCATGGCAGAAATTTATGTTTTCTGACTTCTGATTTTTTATTTTTATTTTTTTTATATTTGTTTATTTAATCATTTACAAATTTTTTTACTGACCTCTTGGGGGCTGTAGTGAAATATCAGGGGTCTAAACTGATTTTAAAAAATCAGATTTTTTTTAAAAGCAGAACACATTTAAGACACAAAAAGGGATGAAGAACATAGATTCATCAGTCCCTTTCTTGCAACCCCAGATGCACAGATGAATAAATAGGAAGTACAGACTTTCTATTTAGTCACAAACTGAAGGATTGTAAAACACAGTTTACCATGCTTCTGAGATGAATGGGCACAGAAGCAATCAGTACCGATCGTTCACTATGTTAATTTAGAAAAGGAAGGGGTTCTCTCCATTCTGAAACATCCACGTGCATACCTACAGCAGTTGCCAGTGGAAGAGGAGAGGAGGGAAACTGACAGTGCTGCAGGGAAAAGGGGCATATGGGGAGCCTGGACAGCAGGTCGATGGGCGCGCAGATGCTAGAACTGATCCCTCTGCAGCGCAGCCAGAGGAAGGGAAATGTGGAGAAACTGGCACTGCTGCAAGGGGGAGGAACAAGAGGATCGGTGTCTGCAATAAGGCCCAGGCCCTCCTTTTTAACTGATAGGGCCTGGGCCCGGTACAGGAGGGCTGGCTGTGCTACCTTATTAGCAGACCTGGCACACAGGGTGATTAGGGTGTGCCCAGGCACACCCTGGGCAGACACCTATGTCTGCAGCTTTTGTCTGCATCTGAGGTTGGTAAATACATAATTCACCTTGATGAAGGATAGGGGTGGAATAAATAAAGAGATTTTGGTAAAACTGCACTTTCCCTTTTAAAGTTGTGGGAGATTAGCACCGTGTTACTGCTCTGGAAGAAGCGGGTCCTGCCAAGTTTCTTATACTTTGCACTTATTATCAGAAAGCTCACCTCTGGGGTTTTTTTGGGGGGCTTTGTATGTTTCTATTGTGAATATATCCCCTTACTACCTGTTGTATAATACTAATAATTACTAACATCAATATTATTATCATTAGGATATAGGACTTCTATAATGTAGTGGCAAAATGTAAAGGACGCAGAAGGGTAAATCTTACAAATGGGGGCATATACACAGCACCTTAAAATCTGAGGTTGTAACCCTTCCCCTTTCTATCCTAAGTTCACATGGGTGGCCAGGGGGATGTAAAAACAGGCAGTTGATCTCTGACTGCCTGCCTACAATGTGACATGGTGATCACTTAGGTATGTCTGCATTACCGCAGCCACAATTCTTTTAACAAGTCTGACAGGCAGCATTATGCCACAACTGAGTGTCAAATGTAGTTCAATGAAAAATCCCCATTGGAGTTGCCAAGAAAAAACACACTGGCATTAGGGAGACAACTGTAAACTGTCCCCAAATCTCCTCTGAAAGCATGGATAATTTTTCACAGGGGCTGTACAACACGTCACCCATGTGAATGAGCCCTAAAAGAGAAAACGTTAGCTGGAGCTGGAGTTTACCAAACTCCACATTAGCTAACACTACAAAAATGGCTGTGTATATAAACGTGGTTCGGGCATAATTGAAACAGTGAGCAACAAAGAAACAGATACTTCCTGAACTGAATAACTCTTACATCTTCTAAAGCACACAATTGCCACCATTTTAGATGCATATTCAACACATACAGTATGCACCAAATACTGTCATAGACACTTGTATAACTATCTATGGCAGGGATATGCAATTAGCGGACCTCCAGCTGTTGCAAAACTACAAGTCCCATCATGCTCTGCTAATTGCATATCACTGGTCTATGGTATAGCCCAGCTGTTCTCAACTAGGGATCCTCCTGAGACTTCCTTTAGCTGTGGCTGATTGACCTCCCATGTTGATGGTGCCTGCATTGGTCAGCACCAATTGGCCAAGTCAGCTGCATGAACCTATCTATTTTAGCTGTCTGTAAAGGGAGCATTCTTGCCACTGACCACCAATAAATAGTTTTTTTTTTTTTGCAAGGTTTCCTCAGAACCTGGAAACTATTTCAACGGTTCCTCTGGGGTAAAAATGCTGATATACCAGTATATCAGGTCAATAGAAAAGCTAAACAAAATGTAGATGAGAGATAGAGATATAGAGATTACATATACATATATATATATACACACATACATACACACACACACACACACACACACACATACACATACACGGTAAAATTATTCAACACATCCCCATTTTTCTAGGTAAATATATTTCCAAAGGTGCGATTACCAAGATGTCACACAAGAAACATCTCATGATGGGTAAAAGCAAAGAGCTCTCTCAAGACCTTTGCAACATTATTGTAGCAAAACATACTGATAACATTGGTTACAGAAGGATTTCTAAACTTCTGAATGTTCCAGTGAGCACTGTTGGGGCCATAATCCAGAAGTGGAAAGAACATCATTTCACCATAAACTGGCCACAACCAGGTGTTCCTCGTAAGATTTCTGACAGAGGAGTGAAAATAATAATTAGAAGAGTTGTTCAAGACCAACTTGTGGAGAGCTTCAAAAAGACCTGGAATTAGCAGGTACAATTGTTTCAAAGAAAAGTAAAGTAATGCAAAGAAAAGAAGTAATGCCCTCAACCGCCATGGCCTGTATGCACGCTCACTACGCAAGACTCAATTGCTGAAGAAAAAGCATGTTGAAGCTCGTTTAAAGTTTGTGGCACAACATTTAGGCTGGGTTCACACCTATGTGAATTGGATGCGGGTTTCCCTGCATCCAATTCACATAGCAGGAGAATTCGACTGGCTCTCTATGGAGCCAGTTCACATATCTCTGCAGCCGGTACAGCGATTTTTGCAGGAATAACGTGTGCCTTTTTGGGTCCGTTTGAGGTATAAATTCAGCCCAAAGTTCGGGCTGAAGTCGCACCTGAAATGGTGAACCAGGACGCACCGGACCCCTGCTGTGCAACGGATCCATCTTAGATGTAAACCCAGCCTTAGACAAGCCTGTGAAATACTAGGAGAATATAGTCTGGTCAGATGAGACCAAAATTTAACTCTTTGGATGCCATAATTTACACCATGTTTGGAGGTCAAATGGCACTGCACATCACCCCAAACACCATACCAACAGTGAAGTTTGGAGGTGGGAACATCATGGTGTGGGGCTGTTTTTCAGCATACAGTACTGGCAAACTTCATATAATTGAAGCAAGGATGAATGGAAAATGTATCAAGACATTCTTTATAAAAATCTGCTGCCAGCTACCAGGATGATGAAGATGAAACGAGGGTGGACAGCAAGAAGATGATCCCAAACACAAAGCCAAGGAAACTCTCAATTGGTTTCAAAGAAAGAAAAAAAATAAAAAAATCTGCTAGAATGGCCCAGCCAATCACCTGACTTAAATCCAATAGAAAATCTATGGAAAAAACTGAAGATCAGAGTTCATAGAAGAGGCCCACAGAACCTTCAATATTTGAAGACTATGTGGAAGAATGGGCCAAAATCACACCTGAGCAATGCATGTGACTAGTTTCTCCATACAGGAGGCATCTTGAAGCTGTCATTACCAACAAAGGATTTTGTGCAAAGTATTAAATACATTTCAGTTAGCGTGTTCAGTACTTTTTCCCTGTGTCATTCCATTTTAATATACATAACTTAATTTCTGAACTTATTGGATTTGGTTTATTTGTATGTATGGGGGGGGGGTATTCTTATGAGTTGTTACCAACATGTGATGAAAATTTCATGTCAACAGCATCTTAAGGGCCGGTTCACACTGCAGGCGCGGCGAGGTGTCTCCGACTTGCCTCGCCGCGACCTGCGGCGACCTCAGCGGCGACTTGCAGATGACTTCTGTATAGAAGTCAATGCAAGTCGCCCCCGAAGTCGCCCAGAAGTAGTACAGGAACCTTTTTTCTGAGTCGGAGCGACTCGAGTCGCTCCTCTCAGAATGGTTCCATTGTACAGAACAGGGGCGACTTGCGGGAGCGAGGCGCGGCGAGTCGTGTCGCCTCGCATCGCCCGCTGTGTGAACCGGCCCTTAGAATCATATTTACCTAGAAAAATGTTTATGTGTTCAATACTTATATAGACCATATTAAAAAAAAAAAAAAAAAATAATGTTTTATATATATTTTTTTTTTCCTCTCTCATACACATAATATACAGAAATACTATACAGATATTTTAGTTACGTTACAACATTGATAAATGTAGTTTTAGCATTTTAAAATCAGAATTTTTAAAGCCATAATTATAAATATTTACTCTGTGGAACACATCTCCATACTCACGGCTCTTTCTAAAGTTGAAAATAATCAATAATTAGGCAGGATTCGAAACGTACAGCAATAGGAAGAATGAGAGTTATCAAAGTAACTGTCTCCTCCCGGGCATTGTTAATTGTCATTAACTGTCACTGGCTGATCCTACTACTTACAAATTGCTTTTCTTAATGAATATTATGGTGTAGTTTGGCCATACTCACATTTTTATCTCCCGGCAGCCAGTTGTGTATTAGATGCCACGCTGCAATCTCCAGGATTAACCCTCCATATGCTGTATAGGACTGCCTTTACAAACTAACTTCCAATGAAAGCTTCCACAACTGACATGTTCTATTCACTAAATGTACAAAGTCAGATTCTTAGGAGGAAGAAGAGTTCTAATTCTCAGTAGCACCATCACTGAATTGCTCAGATTTACCCAGACAAGAGGGGGTTAAGGTACTATTACTCCGCCCACAATATGCACATCACTTCTAAAAAAAAAATGGATTCCAAACTCTGGACTGGCCTCTGACTCGGATGCAGATTAGGGATACAAGGGTAACATACTTGAATAACTTATAGCTGGGGGACTACAAGCTCCGTAAGAAGATATATAAATATATGTATATACACACACATCATAGGGTATACCAACACTCATTTTTCTATTGGCTGCCAAACTTACATTTTATGCAATTGATTATGTGGATAATCCTGAATATAGCAACAATTTAAAAATAGTTGTTGGTGTTAGGCAAGCAACGAAATAAAAGAAAAGCAGCCCTGGTAGATCAGCAGACAGGAGTTCTCTATGGATACAGATTATTATGTTCCTCTAGTGCAGTGGTTCCCAACTCCTGTCTTCAGGGCCCACTAACAGGCCAGATTTTATGTATTACCTTGGGGAGATGCAGACTAGCCGCTTACGGACCGCCCGCTGCAGTTTTACGTTGGCTGTTTGAAGGAGGATATCATTGTTATGGCAGCAGCTAACCCCGGTATACTCTTCTTCAGCGGGCAGTCCGCTACAAGATAAATGTGGTCTCTGCGGCAGATACGCCGCAAGATCAATTTTATCGGTGGCGATCCGGTGCCCTCCGCCGCTTACCAGAGCCATTGGCAGCGGCGGAGGCGATCGCATCCTGTTAGGTATGGAGACGAGGGGAAGATGGCCACCACCCGTCTCCATAACAATGCAGGGCGGAAGCAACGTCAAAAAGTCACTTCCACCCACAGCTCTTAAATGGCCATTTAAAAAAAGAAAAATGTAAATGCCAAATTTTTGTGTAAATATGAGATCTGAGGTCTTTTTGATCCCAGATCTCATATTTAAGAGGTCCTGTCATGCTTTTTTTTTTCTATTACAAGTGTTTTTTTTTTAATTGAAAAATACATTTTTTCATGTAAAAATAAAAGAGTAAAATAAATATGTTTTTTTTTTTAACGCGCCCCTTCCTGACGAGCTTGCGTGCAGAAGCGAACGCATACGTGAGTAGCGCCCACATATGAAAACGGTGTTCAAACCACATGTGAGGCATCGCTGCGATCAGTAGAGTGAGAGCAATAATTCTAGCCCTAGACCTCCTCTGTAACTCAAAGCATGCAACCTGTAGAATTTTTTAAAAAGTTGCCTATGGAGATTTTTAAGGGTAAAAGTTTGTCGCCATTCCACGAGCGTACGCAATTTTGAGGCGTGACATGTTGGGTATCAATTTACTTGGCGTAACATTATCTTTCACAATATAAAAAAAATAATAATAATAATTTAGCTAACTTTACTGTTGTCTTATATTTTAATTAAAAAAAGTGTAACTTTTCCCCCCAAAAAAGTGCGTTGTAAGACAGCTGTGCAAATACGGTGTGACAGAAAGTATTGCAACGACTGCCATTTTATTCTCTAGGGTGATAGAAAAAAAATGTATAATGTTTGGGGGTTCTAAGTAATTTTCTCACGGGGCGGCTGAACGGAGAAATGCCGTTGTAAACAGCATTTCCCCGTTCTGCCTAGCAACTAGTGACGCTGATCTCTGCTCCATGTGATTGGAGCAGAGATCAGTGTTCACTAAATGAAAGCCCAGCCTCCCACAGTTAGTAACACACCCCTAGGAACACTTAACCCCTACACTGCCACCCACTGGTTAACCCCTTCACTGCCAGTGTCATTTACACAGGAATCACTGCATTTATATAGCAGCGATTGCTGTATAAATGACAATGGTCCCAAAAATGTGTCAAAAATGTCCGATGTGTCCGCCATAATGTCGCAGTCACAATAAAAAAAATAAAAAATAAATAAAAAAATAAAAAACGCTGATCGCTGCCATTACTAGTAAAAAATGTTTTTTTTAATAAAAATGGCATAAAACTATCCCCTAGCTATAACTTTTGCGCAAACCAATCAATCGCTTATTGCGATTTTTTTTACCAAAAATATGTAGAAGAATATGTATCAGCCTAAACTGAGGGAAAAAAAATTTTTTTTATATATTTTTGGGGGATATTTATTATAACAAAAAGTAAAAAATAATGATTTTTTTTCAAAATTGTCGCTCTATTTTTGTTTATAGCGCAAAAAATAAAAACCACAGGGGTGAACAAATAACACCAAAAGAAATCTCTATTTGTGGGAAAAAAAAGATGCCAATTTTGTTTGGGAGCCACGTCGCATGACCGCGCAATTGTCAGTTAAAGCGACGCAGTGCCGAATCGCAAAAAGTGGTCTGGTCTTTGACCAGCAAAATGGTCCGGGGCTGAAGTGGTTAACTTGTAAATAACAAATCTCAGCAAGAGGCTCGGTCCTTAAGTGGTTAAAATACCGCAATCACTGAGCAGCAAATGATATCACCTGTGATGTATTTCAGTTATCTTGCAAACCTGACCTGTTAGTGGGTCCTGAGGACAGGAGTAGAGAACCACTGCTCTACTGCTTTTCAGTGGGCTGTCATATCACACATGTCAGCTGTACAGCTGTGCTGGGCAGAGATTTCTGAGCCTGCAGCGCCTCCCCCAGGTAGTTTTGTGAACAGCACCCAAACCTTACTGTCCAAGTTAAATGACTTGTATATTTCAGTATAGAACTCACAAAGCACTGCCATGGAAAGCCTCCTCCTGTATTGTACATGCCTGGCTATTCTAGAACTGGATGTGATTGTATATGATAGTTATATTGAGTCCTGTGATTCGGAAGCCAGCTGTCAGCTGGTGATGTGATGTGATGGAGATACATTGTATGCAGTATGTGTGCTGAGTGCTGCTGATCATGTGTAGGGTGCAGGGTGTGGAGGAGCTCAGCCTGGGATCAGAACTTTCCTACATAGATGTGAGTGTAAATAAATAGAGGAAATGTTCTTACCTTAGAGCACAGCTCCCTCCTTCCACTGATCAGCCTGGAGCCTCCTCCTCCTCTTCCTCCTCCTCCCTGCCACGTACACTGGAGGCTGGAAACACACACATCCCATTCAGGACAATGTGCAGCCCATTGTATGGAGGCCAGACACACAGCACTGTGTTCTACACCCACTCCTTGTATGATCACAGGAGGAGGACTTCTACAAGAAGAGGACCACGAAATGTCATCCTTTATTAAAGGGACAGGCCATGCAAAAGTGCTGTTCAGTTATATCTGAGTCATCTGCTGGCTTTATATAGCTTTAGGGCTCATGCACATGGGTGTAAACAAATGCTGCACTCAGATCCATACAGCGGATTGTACTTTTTTTCCGGATCTGAGCACAGCGGTATTAAAGCGGGAGTCCGCCGGGACTCCGGGTTTTTTTTTTTTTTTTTTAAAAGCCAGCAGCTACAAATACTGCAGCTGCTGACTTTTAAAATAGTGACACTTAGCTGTCCAGCGCGCCCGCGATGTCGGCACCCGAAGCCGATCTCTCGATCGTCTCTCGGGTGCTGCCACCGCCATCTTGAGTATGGGAATCAGGAAATGGAGCCTTTCGGCTTCATTTCCCGGTTCCCTACTGCGCATGCGCGAGTTGCGCTGCGCAATAAGGACGGTCCCCGCTGCCTCTGGGATCTGTGCGTTTCCCAGCAGGCAGCGGGGCACTTGCGGAAAGGGGCGGGCACTTGCGGAAAGGGGCGTAATCTATGCCCCTTTCCGCAGAGAGCTATCCCGGAAGTGGGTGCAGATACCTGTACTGTACAGGTATCTGCACCCCCTCCCCCCTGAAAGGTGCCAATTGTGGCGCCGGAGGGGGGGAGGGTTCCGATGAGCGGAAGGTCCACTTTAGGGTGGACCTCCGCTTTAAGTTATGGATCCATGCCCACAGCTGCATTGTGCTCAGTAATCCGCTGCGATCAGCTGTGTAAAGTCAAAGTAGAAAATTGTGAACACGTATAAGGGCATAATTAACCACGTGCTTACTGGGTACTGAGGCCCCATTCACTCCTGAGCGTAGCGTTTTGTCGCGCATATCTGGGCATTTTCCAGCGTTTTTGAGCTTTGGCGTTTTTTTTAGCCAATAGCAAAAATTATCATCTCTTTCATCATTTGTTGCTATGTTTTTCGATTTTGTTATCTGTTTCCTGCTCCAAAAACGCCCAAATCTGCCGTTCGAGCGACAAAAAAGGGTCCAGAACTTGTTTGAGCTTCAGGCGACTTGGAGTAGAGATGTGAACCATCTCCATAGAGAATAATGGAGTTTTTACCCTCAAGCGTTTTGTGGCTTCAAGCTACAAAACGCTCAGGTGTGAATTGGGCCTTAAACCTCCCTCCTGTCCAGACCAATTTTCAGCTTTCAGTGCTCTCACACTTTGAATGACAATTACTCATGCAACACTATACCCAAATTATTATTTTTTTGCCCTTCTTTTTCATACAAATAGAGCTTTCATTTGGTGGTATTTGATCACCTCTGGGTTTTTTATTTTTTGTACTATAAATGAAAAAAGACCGAAAATTTTGAAAAAAAAAAAGCATTTTTCCTTGTTTCTGTGATACAATTTTGCAAATTAGTAATTTTTCTTCATAAATGTTGGCCACCATTTATACTGCCACATATCTTTGGTAAAAATAACCCAAATTAGTGGATAATGGTCTGTGTGAAAGTTATAGAGGCTACAACTATTGTGAAAATCATAAAGAATTGATCACATCTGATGTACTGGTGGCATATAGCCCCATACAGATTCGATTTTCTGCAGATTTTTGTCTTCAGATTTACCAAAACCATATAATATGAGGTCAAAGCTTGAGGCCCCTTTCACACGGGACGGATCCGTAATGATCCGCCCCATGATGATCCGCTTGCTCAGTGGGGATTGCTCCATTTATCCCCGCCGAGCCGGCGGATGACAGGGCGGTCGCGGCACACTGTGCCGGGACCGCCCTGTCAGATCTCTGCTCTCCTCTATGGGGGATCGGATGAACACAGCCCGTCTGTCCGTGTTCATCCGATCCGCTCTGCAGATGGATAGAAAAATAGGATTTTCCTCAGTCTGCAGAATCGGACCATAGCAGAGACGGACGATAATGGGTGTCTGCAGATGTTCATCCTCAGACACCCGCTATCCCATAGGGATGCATGTATGTCCATATTTCATCTGCAAACGGATGGATGAAATACGGACACACGGTCCGCATGTGTGAAAGGGGCCTAAGCCCTTGTACACACGGTCGGACATTCTGACAACCAAATCTGTTGGATTTTGTCCTATGGATTTTGTCCGAAACTCTTGCATACACACAGTCAGACAAAGTTGTCAGAAAATCCAATCGTGCAGAACGTGATGACGTAATTTCGTTACGATGGGACTACGTTCAGGCTAGTAGCCAATAGCTTGGGTCTAGGAATTTGATCTGAGCATGCGTGGCACTTTGTCCGATCGGAATTCTCTACACACAATCAGACAAAGTCCGATCGGAACATGTTGTCGGAAAATTTTATAGCCCAGCTGGAAAACTTGGTCCGTCGGATACTCAGATGGAAACAGTCCGATGAAGCCCACACACGGTCGGATTATCCGACAACACAGTCCTATCGGACATTGTCCATCGGAATATCCGACCGTGTGTACAAGGGCTTAGAGTTTAAATTTGTATGCAATCAGGCAGGCCTGTGCACTACATGGTTTTGTTAAATCTGAAGACAAAATAGAAAATATAATAGTGTGTATGGGGTCAAACTAATTTCTTGAGACCCTAACAAACCAGGAAAGTACAAATGACCCGTTTTGGAAAGTAGACATTCCAAGGTATTTCGTAAAAGGTATGGTGAGATATTTGAAGTTGTCACTTTTTCCTAAAATTCTTTGCAAATTAAGATTTCTTTTTTTCTTTTTTCTCACAAAATTGTCATTGTAATAGCTTATTTCTCTCACATGGAATGTGCATACCACAAATGACACCCCAAAATACATTCTGCTACTCCTCCTGAGTATTATGATAACACATGTGTTGGACTTTTTCACTGCCTGGCCACACAGAGAGGCCCAACATGCAGGGAGCACAATCAGGTGTTCAAGGAGCATAAATTACACATCTAACTTGTTAATTACCTTTAATTACACTTTTGAAGGCCCTGGAGCACCAGGAGAATGGAAACGCCCACAAAATGACCCCATTTTGGAAAGCTAACACCCCAACGTATAATCTATGAGGCATAATGAGTCTTTTGAACTGTTCATTTTTTTCCAGAAGTTTTTGGAAAATGTGGAAAAAAATGAAAATGCATTTTTTTACACAAAGTTGTCAGTTTATAAGATATTTCCAACACATAGCATTTACATAGCAAAAATAACACTCCAAAATACATTATGCTACTCCTAAGTATAACGATACCACATGTGTGAGACTTTTACACATACAGAGGCCCAACATTGAAGTAGCACCTTCAGGCGTTCTAGGAGCATAAAATACACATCTCATTTCTCAACCACCTATTACTCTTTTGACGGCCCTGGAGCACCAGGACAATGGAAACTCCCACAAAATGACCCCATTTTGGAAAGCAAGTACCCCAACGTATAATCTATGAGGCATAAGGAGTCTTTTGAACAGTTTATTTTTTTCCAGAAGTTTTTGAAATATGTGGAAAAAAATGAAAATGCATTTTTGTTTACACAAAGTTGTCTGTTTATAAGATATTTGCAACAATAGCATTTACATAGCAAAAATTACACCCCAAAATACATTCTGCCAAGTAGTATGGGCAATTGGGGGGGTGCAGCTGGGTGTCCTTCCCTTTGTACACTATGAAGGCATATGTGTACCCTGTGGCTCGGTCACATAATTTGTACACCATCACCCCATAGCAGGCCCTTTTTGCAGGGGATAAATTACTTGATTTTAAGCCTGCTGCTAAATTAAACAATGGACTCATCTACACATATGTGTTGGTCCAAGGTAAACAACTGGGAGAATTTTTCTGAAAAATAATTAAGTATTGGACAAATTTTGTAAAGCCTGTCATAATCTGGGTAATTTCGGGGAGGGCACTGGGTATTATCATTGAAATGTAGGAACCTCATGATCATGAGATATCTGATTCTGGGCATTACCGTGGAGAAGATCAGCATGTGGTGGATGGGGTGGGTTGACGAATAGGAATGCAATACATTTTTTTTTGGTGAGTACCATACAAAATGTGAGGCCCAAAAAAAGTTCAACTCCTCCACTGTTAGGTCTCAACTCGTAGGGATGGGCATAATAGGATGTTGGATTATTCAAAATACCTTTTTGTGCATACAGGTTGCCCTGGGCCACAATTGATGCTAGCATGTCCTCTATGAATATTGAATCAACGAAGTTGATTGGGGAAAAATTCTCTGTGTCCACCTGGACTCCTGACTGGGCAGGGAAAGGGGGAATGTTAGCTTCTCCTGAATTAGGAGGAAACAGCAAGGGTTTCTGAAGGGCATAGGGAAGGCTGGCATGGGTCCTAACCCTTTTGGGCTGAGGTGACACCCCACTGGTACTTGGCCTTTCTTGCTGAGGTATTGCGGTGCTGGTGGATGGCATTGCGGTGCTGGTGGATGCCACTACAGTGCTGGTGGATGTCACTGTCTCCTCACCAGAAAGCTAGAATATCTTCCTCCTCTGAGTCTGTCAGTGTTCGACTACTGAGGAATGGTTTTATAATTTACGTCAGACTCAGAATTCCGAAAAAGAGAGCTGCTCATTGCTCTGGTTGGCCGTGGAAAGTATTTGGTATGCCTCCTCGGCGGAAAAGCATCTTTTGGACATGATTGCTGGTTGTGGTGAGACTGCACAAATGTGTGCTAAGCCTGCACTGATGAGGTGACACTGATGTGCACTCATTGATGGCACAGATGTGCACTGATGAGGCGGCACAGATGGGCATTGTTTGATTTGCACAGATGTGCACTGATGAGGCAGCACAGATGTGCACTAATGAGGCGGCACAGGTGGGCATTGATGAGGTGGCACAGATATGCACTGATGAGGTGGCACAGATGGGCACTGATGAGGAGGCACAGATGAGCACTGATGAATCAACACAGATGTACACTGATTGATTGCACAGATGTGCACTGATGAAGCAGCACAGATGGGAACTGATTAATGGCACAGATGGGCACTGATGAGGTGGCAAAGATGTGCACTGATGAGGCGGTACAGATGGGCACTGATGAGGTGGCACAGATGGGCACTGATGAGGCGACACAGATGTGCACTGATTCATTGCACAGATGTGCACTGAAGAGGTGGCACGGATGGGCACTGATTGTCACAGATATGCACTGATGGGGTGGCACTGATGAGGTGGCACATACAGTGCCTTGCGAAAGTATTCGGCCCCCTTGAACTTTTCAACCTTTTGCCACATTTCAGGCTTCAAACATAAAGATATAAAAAAAATTATTTTTTGTGAAGAATCACCAACAAGTGGGACACAATTGTGAAGTGGAACGAAATCTATTGGATATTTTAAACTTTTTTAGCAAATAAAAAACTGAAAAGTGGTGCGTGCAAAATTATTTGGCCCCTTTACTTTCAGTGCAGCAAACTCGCTCCAGAAGTTCAGCGAGGATCTCTGAATGATCCAATGTTGTCCTAAATGACTGATGGTGATAAATAGAATCCACCTGTGTGTAATCAAGTCTCTGTATAAATGCACCTGCTCTGTGACAGTCTCAGGGTTCTGTTGAAAGCGCAGAGAGCATCATGAAGACCAAGGAACACACCAGGCAGGTCCGCAATACTGTTGTGGAGAAGTTTAAAGCCGGATTTGGATACAAAAAGATTTCCCAAGCTTTAAACATCCCAAGGAGCACTGTGCAAGCGATCATTTTGAAATGGAAGGAGTATCAGACCATTGCAAATCTACCAAGACCTGGCCGTCCCTCTAAACTTTCAGCTCAGACAAGGAGAAGACTGATCAGAGATGCAGCCAAGAGGCCAATGATCACTCTGGATGAACTGCAGAGAACTACAGCTGAGGTGGGAGAGTCTGTCCATAGGACAACAATCAGTCGTACACTGCACAAATCTGGCCTTTATGGAAGAGTGGCAAGAAGAAAGCCATTTCTCAAAGATATCCATAAAAAGTCTCGTCTAAACTTTGCCACAAGCCACCTGGGAGACACACCAAACATGTGGAAGAAGGAAGAAGGTCAGATGAAACCAAAATCAAACTTTTTGCCCACAATGCAAAACGATATGTTTGGCGTAAAAGCAACACAGCTCATCACCCTCAACACACCATCCCCACTGTCAAACATGGTGGTGGCAGCATCATGGTTTGGGCCTGCTTTTTTTCAGCAGGGACAGGGAAGATGGTTAAAATTGAGGGGAAGATGGATGCAGCCAAATACAGGACCATTCTGGATGAAAACCTGTTGGAGTCTGCAAAGGACCTGAAACTGGGACGGAGATTTATCTTCCAACAAGACAATGATCCCAAACATACAGCAAAATCTACAAAGGAATGGTTCACAAATAAAATGTATCCAGGTGTTAGAATGGCCAAGTCAAAGTCCAGACCTGAATCCAATCGAGAATCTGTGGAAAGAGCTGAAAACTGCTGTTCACAAACACTCTCCATCCAACCTCACTGAGCTCGAGCTGTTTTGCAAGGAAGAATGGGCAAGAATTTCAGTCTCTCGATGTGCAAAACTGATAGAGACATACCCCAAGCGACTTGCAGCTGTAATCGCAGCAAAAGGTGTCTCTACAAAGTATTAACGCAAGGGGGCTGAATAATTTTGCACGCCCCACTTTTCATTTTTTTATTAGTTAAAAAAGTTTCAAAAATCCAATAGATTGTGTTCCACTTCACAATTGTGTCCCACTTGTTGGTGATTCTTCACAAAAAATAAAAATTGTATATCTTTATGTTTGAAGCCTGAAATGTGGCAAAACGTTGAAAATTTCAAGGGGGCCAAATACTTTTGCAAGGCACTGTATGTGCACTGATTGCACAGATGTGCACTGCTGGCACAGATGGGCACTAATTATATATGGCACAGACTGACACTGCTCCTAATTTGCACTGTGGTACTTATTGGGCATTGTTTGGGCACTATATTTTATCCATTCAGTGTACGGGGAGTGAGGAAAGGGGAGGACGTCTATTGACGTCCTTCTAGTAATGTAGGTCCGCGCTGTAGCCATCATTCGGCTATAGCGCTGACAGGAACTGGTTAAAGTAGAACTGATGTGGTTCGGATGTGGTAAAGGTTTGGTATAGTGCGGTGTAGGGTTGGTATAAGTGCAGTCTAGGTTTGGAATAAGTGTGATATAGAGTGCAGTATGGGTTGGGTACACTTGGTGTCCTGTTCTTAGCGGCTCAGTCCCTTTAGCAGTATCAGCAAAGGGTGAATAGCCCTCTCACTGGTCCCTGCGGTGCGGCTTTGAAATTTCACTGTAGAAGGGACCCCCCTTGGTTTCTCCCCAAAGGCCCCTGGTGATCAGTGATGAACGGATGCTCCAGTCTTCCTGTGGCAGTGGTGCAGGAGCTATAATGTGGACAGTGCTACCCGGCCCTCAGGTGTCCTTACTCACAGTCTCAGGCTCAGATCTTTGTTGGTATAGTGATTAAATACCACCAAGAGAAAGCTCTATTTGTGTTAAAAAAAAAAGTGAAAAATTTCATATGGGTACAGTGTAGCATGGCCGCGCAATTGTCATTTAAAGTGTGATAGCGCTGACAGCTGAAAATTGGCATGTGCAGGAAGAGGGTAAAAGTGCCTGGTATTGAAGTGGTTAAATCACTCCCAATACAGATAGAAAAGGGGTCAGAGGGACAAGCAATGAGGAGAGCTCTCTGCAATGGGTACAGATACAGTAACAAAACAATTTTTATAGTGAAATGGGTAATGGTTAGCATCTCTGTTATGTTTTTTTATTGCTGTTAGTGTTAGGTGACCTTTGTTCCCCTTATTTCTTGCCCTGGTATCACAAAGATATAAAGGGAAATGTCTCCCCAGTGTGCTCACAGTAAGAAAAAACAAAAGAAAACTCACAAAGGTTCTAACCATTCCCCAACCCATCTGAAAAAAATATATATAAAATGCCTGAAGTTGGTCTAAGGATCTCGTGGCCAACACATGGCCTGCTGGTTAAATGCGGCCCACTGCATTCAGCTCATGAGTTATTGGGCACCAGAGTGGCAGTGGGGTGACAGGCATTGGAACTCTCCCAGCGTTCCCGCACTCAGCACTAAAAGACTGTACTGTGGATGGCACTGCCCATGGTACAGGTAAAGTCCCAGCCTAGGGTTATAGAGAGAGCAACACGGAAACGTGAGATCAGGTAAATTAACTGAACCACGAATGCAGGGGAAAGGGGATGGGGATCTAACTTTCACTGGCATGACCAATGCGGGAGGGGGGTTGGTGTTTACAGCCATGACCCCAATATTGAACTGGGTGTTAACTTTCACAGCCATGACCACTAATTCAGGGGGAGGGGATGAGACCCTTACATATACCCAATAAAGTGACTGGCCTCAGGTTATACAAAGATGAAACAAAGCCTCCTACATAAGGTGTACCTGTTTATCTGCAGTCTTCTCTTCTCTACATCCATTCAAAGTCCAGAATTTATAAAGCTTGTCCAAGGGCGGATCCAGAGTCAAGTCTCGGGAGGGGCACTGCCAGAAACGAAGGTGTTGCTTACAGAACTCGAACGTATCGTACAGTCCTAAACTTGTTTAAAACAGTGATACTTTTACCATTCCAGATTAGATTATTACATTACAAACAGACAAGATAGGTGTAACCACATATAACTTTATTATTACAAAAAGCATAAGCAGTTTGTATAATTATAACAGAATATTACCAGACAAAATATTCACAAACAATATAAAATTATGTGTAAAAAAACAAATAGCAGAACCCAAACATTATCACTCTCCTCTGTCTCCAAACACACACAACAACAGAAACATTTTATTTATTTAATTTACATAACATGAAAAAGTCACAGAATTAGCTCAAGTCTTCGTTTTCCTTGTTTGGCAAACAGCTCAATAACTCGGTCAGTATTCACAGAAATATCTCTATGAATGTAAAGTAAACACAAGCCATTTAACCGGTCCTCCGCCATTCGTGAACGAAGCCATGTTTTAACACGACGGAGTGTTGAGAAAGATCTCTCTGCTGTGGCCACACTTACAGGGAGAGTAGCTAAGATCAGAAGTAAACTTCTGATGGTTGGGAAGAGGTCCTGTTCACACAAGTCCAACACTTCAAGAACTGTTTTTGGAATTTCCTTATGTTGTGATAACTCTCGTTTCCACTTTGTAAGCCATAGACTTACTTCTCCCTGCAGCAATGTCTCCATTATCTTCTGCTTACCCTCAGCAAGAAGAGGGTGGAAACGCTTTGATAATGATTGCACAGCCACAGGAACCATGCTTTCCATTTTTTTACCAAAAAGTACTGCTGGCATCAAGATTTAAATCTGGAAACACTGCATTGAATTTTCTGGAAAACGAGTTTTTAAATCATTAATAATGTTGTCCAGCAAGGGAATATACAACGATTTCCTGTAGTATTCTTCAGTTGATTCTACGTTGCAATTGAATCTGTGCACTTGCCTGCCTACAAGACGTGGCAATTTTAGTTCCACTCCAAGTTCTGATGCCAATTCTGTAGCCTCCATATGCAAAGTGGAAAAAGTGGCATCAGCGTTACATCGCATATTCTCCATGGTTGCCATGGTATCAGTCAAACAGTCAGATGCACTTGTTAAATCAATTGTTGGGGATTGAAGAAAACGACTCAGGGGAAGGGTTACTTTCAGAACACTGATGAGTGAAATCAAGGAAAATATGAATTCTGTACTGCACAGAGAATGGATGAGAGTAGATGCTGTTGAGCTAGTGCTTGAGCATTTCCATTGCGATATTGCAGATAGTGCACTCACCACTTTTACAAGTCCATCTCGAAATCTTATGAGAGAATCATGGCGCTCTACCCATCTAGTTTCACAAAGACTGGTAAGCTGAGAGCCTAACTCCTGCTTTAAAATAAAATGACGCTTTGCTGATTGGTTAAAGAATGAAATGGTTGATTTGACCACTGCTACTGCATTGCGAACTGCTGACACTTGTGAGGACTTTGAAATTGAATTGTTCAGACAATGATTGTAGCAAGGGCATCTGCAACTGTTGGGTGCTACGCGGAGAATCTCTGATACAGCACCAGCCACCTCTGAAGACATAACACTACAACTGTCTGTTCCAATGCCAACACAATGAGTGATGTCCAGGGAGAGGTCTTTAATTAGCTGGATAACCATCTGGCCTAAAACCTTTCCTGTAAGCCTTGGTTCTGAATTATCACTTTGCGATTCGTTCTGGGTTGCAAATTCATACGCATCGACAAATTTTATAAAATCCTCACGAATCGATCCATTGTAGACATATCTAAAGTTCAGGGTAAGTTGCTCAGTATGGGAAATGTCTGTAGTTTCATCAAATATTATACTAAAATAGCAAGCCTCTTTAATTCTAGCTACAATGATATTACTGATTTCATCACCACAACACCCGATTATATCATTTTGTGTGGATTTTGAAATGTATGTAGCGCGAGAAGATGCAGTAAGGAGGTGCTTCTCTAATACTTTGTCTCCAGATGCAACACGGTACCTTAGCAATTCCCGAAAGTTGCCTTCATTCACCTCCGGGGTGGAGTCATCCATTAAAGCACCATCATCTCGGTGGCCACGCAGAGGTATATTTTGTCTACCCAAGAATACAATTGACTCGACAATAGGACGAATTCGCTCACGGTTTTCTTTCACTTTCTGAAGTCGATGCAAGTTTATTTGATTAACAATTTCATTTTCCGGTGCATGGTAGGTTTTTAAAAAGGCATTTCCTTCAAATACACTCTCCTGGTGATAAACAAGCCTTGCATGGACTTCCAAATCCCCATCCTTGCCCTTAAGTTTTTTGAAATTAGTAAGGGGCTCTATGACCAATTTTCCAAGGGCCATGCCTTTGTTATGACCAGCTTTCCGATGTTGTGCAAATAATGCACAGTACTTGCAAAACAATCCCTTTTTGGCAGGTGAATATACTAGCCAAGGAAAACTGTCAATATGTTGTTTTGACAAGTATCTCTTTATTTCCCGAGTTTCTCCATTTTTGGAAGTCATCTTCTGAACAGAGAAAGGTAATTCATATCCAGGAGGAGGTTGCCATGGACTTTCCAATAGCAAGCATTTCGTGTAGTCACTGATTTTTTTCCCAAGATGTGTGCCAATGTCATTAATTAACATACTGCTGGTCTCAGGCGGGGTATCAACAGACAGTGGCGACACATTAGGATCTGTTTCGCCAGATAGTCTCTCTGCAAATGCACTAGAACAGGATGGGAAGGCAGTGTCAATTTCCATAGGTGAAGTGCTTTCTACTGTTGGCTGCTCTCCTGTTGACTTTTTTGCACTGGCACTGAAGAAAGAATCTATAGTCCTGCAGTTCACCCTTTTCTGACTCATTTTGCTGTTTCTATAATTAAAGTACAAAAGTGCACACTACATAAAGTAATTGGCTTTATAGAACAGCACAGCACTGCACACACATTGATGACATGTACATGTACAATAACTGAACTGATTTAAATATGCAAGAATACATTGCAGACATGATACAAGAGATGATCAGAGACTGCAGACATGACCCAGGAGATGATCAGAGACTGCAGACATGATACACGGGATGACCATAGACTGCAGACATGATCCAGGAGATAATCAGAGACTGCAGACATGATACAAGAGATGACCATAGACTGCAGACATGATAGAGGAGACAATCAGAGACTGCAGACATGATACAAGAGATGATCAGAGACTGCAGACATGATACAAGAGATGATCAGAGACTGCAGACATAATACAGGAGATAATCAGAGACTGCAGACATGATACAAGAGATGACCATAGACTGCAGACATGATAGAGGAGACAATCAGAGACTGCAGCCATGATACAAGAGATTATCAGAGACTGCAGACATGATCCAGGAGATAATCAGAGACTGCAGACATGATCCAGGAGATAATCAGAGACTGCAGACATGATACAAGAGATGACCATAGACTGCAGACATGATACAGGAGATAATCAGAGACTGCAGACATGATACAAGAGATGACCATAGACTGCAGACATGATAGAGGAGACAATCAGAGACTGCAGACATGATACAAGAGATTATCAGAGACTGCAGACATGATCCAGGAGATAATCAGAGACTGCAGACATGATCCAGGAGATAATCAGAGACTGCAGACATGATACAAGAGATGACCATAGACTGCAGACATGATACAGGAGATAATCAGAGACTGCAGACATGATACAAGAGATGACCATAGACTGCAGACATGATAGAGGAGACAATCAGAGACTGCAGACATGATACAAGAGATTATCAGAGACTGCAGACATGATCCAGGAGATAATCAGAGACTGCAGACATGATCCAGGAGATAATCAGAGACTGCAGACATGATACAAGAGATGACCATAGACTGCAGACATGATACAGGAGATAATCAGAGACTGCAGACATGATACAAGAGATGACCATAGACTGCAGACATGATAGAGGAGACAATCAGAGACTGCAGACATGATACAAGAGATTATCAGAGACTGCAGACATGATCCAGGAGATAATCAGAGACTGCAGACATGATCCAGGAGATAATCAGAGACTGCAGACATGATACAACAGATGACCATAGACTGCAGACATGATACAGGAGATAATCAGAGACTGCAGACATGATACAAGAGATGATCAGAGACTGCAGACATGATACAAGAGATCAATGCAGCCTCACCAGTGCCCATTAAATGCAGCCTTATCAGTGCCCAACAGCAATAAAAAAAAATTGTCAGGAGTTCCAATGATCAAGTCTGTCGGTCAGTTTTTCAGCGGGACCTGACTGGAAAGCTCAATGCATTCCAATAGACAGGCAGGTGTAAATGGCCCATTTATACCTGCCTACCTCCTCTCCGATTTACTCTAAAAAATGGAGGGGGATCTGTCCTCTTCTGTGTTGGCAAATCGGATTTGAAGTAGTTGGGTGTAAACAGACAGCCGAGTCCGTTTACACCCAGTCGCTCATAGAGTAGAGCAGGCTTACTCTGTGTTTGCTCTTCATAAAGTTGGCGGATACAGATGTGTCATCCGCCCACTCTCATCCAATCAACAGTCAGCCAATCCCCTGCTGAATTAAACAGAATCCGTGAAAGGGGCCTAATGCTCTTCCTAAAATGACAGCAACATTGGTTACATTGGTTTCCTCATAAACTCACCTGTTCTGTTCCCTTTAAGCTATAAACTTTTGTACCACAAAATACCAAAATATTGCACTGAAAACCTGAAAATTTTGGCTCAATTGCCATGTCAGTGTTTAAAATTCAGTGTTAAATTTATTGATTTAACAAATGTTTCCAAAATGTAAATATAAAAAATACATTCAGGTGGCCAGATTAAAGCACTGTTTGCTCTTCTGCAGCTCCACATTTCAAGAGGGATTTCACTGTGAAAAAAAATATTAAAAGCCAGCAGCTATAAATACTGCAGCTGCTGACTTTTAATAAATGGAAACTCACCTGTCCCAGGATCCAGCGATGTCGGCAGCCGAGGCAGATCGATTGCTCAGCTCTCGGCTGCTGCCGCCACCATTCTAGGTGAAGGAATCAGGAAGTGAAGCATTGTGGCTTCACTTCCCGGTTCCCTTCTGCACATGCGCGAGCCACACAGCTTAATAGGAATTGTCCGCGCTGACCCGTGTGTGTCCCAGCAGACAGCGCGCATGGACAGGAAGAGGCATAGACTTGTGTGGGAGTCTATGCCTGGAAGTGGGTGCAAATACCTGTCTTTGACACGTATCTGCACCCCCCTCCCCCCTGAAACGTGCCAATTGTGACACCGGAGGGGGGCAGGTTCCGATGAGCAGAAGTTCCACTTTAGGGTGGAACCCCCCTTTAAATCAATATTCTGCATTATAATTACATTAACCACTGGCTGACCAGCTGCAGTACATATACTGCAGCAGGTTGGCTCTATTGCACGAAACGACATACCTGTAGGCCATTTGGTGCAATAACCAGCGAAGACGCGCGTGCTGATTGGCCACCCACGATCACTACCCACAGAGCTAGGACAGCGGTCTGCAAATGTCAACAAAGCAGACTGCCGTTCTGTCAGAGATAAACAGAGTGATCCTGCTAAGCAGGAAGACAGATCACTCTGTTCATCACAGTTGGCAAGCACCCCCTAGGCACACAGTTAACCCTTTGATCAACACATGAATTGTTAACCCCTTACCTGCCAGTGTCATTAGTACCGTGACAGTGCATATTTTTTAGCAATGATCACTATTAGTATCACTGGTCCCCAAAAAGTGTCAAAAGTGTCAGTTATTGGTCCGATCTCTCTGCTGCAATGTTGCAGTAACACTAAAAATCACTGATCGCCGTCATTACTAGTAAAAAAAAAATTAAATATAAATGCCATAATATAGTTTGTAGACGCTATGAATTTTGTGCAAAACAATCAATATACACTTATTGGTATTTTTTTTTTCTCCAAAAATATGGAGCAGAATACAGATTGGCCTAAACTGAGGAAGCAATATTTTTTTTATAGCAAAAGCAAAAAATATTGTTTTTTTATTTTTATTTTTTTAAATTCTTGCTCTTTTTCTGTTTATATCGCAAAAAATAAAAAAAAACGCAGCGATGATCAAATGCCAGCAAAGAAAGCTATTTGTGGGAAAAAAAGGACATCAATTTAATTTCGGTACAGCATTGATTGCACTGCACAACCGCGCAATTATCAGCCAGTCAAAGTAACGCAGCGCAGGATCACAAGAAATAATCATACATAATGGCACACATGTATTTTGCGATTTGTCACATAACATTCATTTATACTCACGTTTAGGCAATTCTTTTCGGTAGTCTGGTGAGGGGAGGGGTACCGTTCCCATGCAGGAGCAATGGAGTGGAGATGGATGGGATGGATGGATCCAGCAGTAATCTTCTCAATATCCTCTGTAGAATTCACTCTGTAGACTGCACTGCACAAACCGGTGGAGAAGATGGAGGAGGTGGGTGGAGCTAAAACTAACTCAGGGGTGGCAGAGCGGAGGCCTGTAGCGTGGACAAGATGGAGGGGGAGCTGGGTGGGTGGGACCAACAACGTCAGGGGCGGACTCCAGAACTAAGATTGCTGCAAGTGCCACTCTGCACTCTGCAGAAAGGAAGACTTTGTTTTTTAGCTGAAGTACTTGAACAACTCAAATGCAGTGACTGTGACTGTGATTGATTATCACAGTCACTCACTGGCATAACATTGATTGCCTCAGTCAGAGTCAGTCTGCTCTTGACCTGGCTGCGCCGCTGCGGATGCCTGATCTGTTCTCCAGGCTCCAGCAGGCAGCTCTGCTCCGCTGTGTTTCTCTCACTCCCAGTCCCTCCCAGGTGACCGGCGTGACCGTGACGTCACTCGTTGCTAGACGCCAGGCGGCCCAGGCGTTAGCAACGAGTGCAGGAGAGAGGCTCCACCCACCGCTGTTTCTCCTCCTCCTATCTGATTCTGTAACTGGCCAATGAGGATGCGAGGCTGCAGTGCTGGCTGGGCGTAATTAGTCTCTCTCTCTGCGCCGCTGCCCGCTGATCGGGTTATGTGAGAGAGAGAGAGACACAGGAGGCAGCGGCACACAAACGAACAGAGCAATGACTCAATCTCACTGCTACTATCTCGGGGGGGGCAATTGACCTGTTGCCCCCCCCCTGGATCCGCCCCTGAGCTTGTCTGAGCTGTCAGAAAAAGTGAGCGGAGGGCTGAAGTTTCACTTTGCAGAGCTCAGCTAGGAGAGTTCTGAGAGCTGATTGGAGGGAAGGGACACCCTCCCACCTTTACACAGCACACAGGATCAGAGCCGAGGCGGTCAATCAGCCGGAAGGCCCTCTCCTGTCACCATTTTTTTCTTGGTGTCAGGAAAAATTGTGTAGCACTCTCCCCAACCTCCAGAAGCCTGGTGGTGACCCCCAGAGTCAGGGAGGGCTGACATTCCTCCTCAGGGTGCAGGTTACTAGGCATGGTGGGTGTAATGCAAGGTGGAAAGATAGGCGCCAGTCACTTTTTAAAACGAACAAAGAGAGTTTTATTTCTCTTAACAGAAATGGTGGGAGAGAAGGGTAGGGTACAGGACACCATAGGCAAATGCAATAGCAACTTGGCAGACTCCTTGGACAAAAATAGAACTAGGTAGACAGCGATACAAAAATAAAAGGCCTTAAGCTGGATGCAGCGATTTGTATTTTGCAGAAACTGTTGTCTCCTATAGCAACAATTTTGCTCACGGTATCCCACTGTAGATCCCCAAGCTTAGCTCATAGCTACCTGCTGGACTCTTCAAGCTTTACTCACAGCTACCCGCTGTACTTCAAGCTTCACCCAGTTACCCGCTGTACTTCTTGGATGAGTTCTCTCTTGAAGCTTTACCATTTACTTCACAGTCCCTGGCTGATGAAGCGTTTGCTGTGTTACTCCTTCAGAACTCCATCCCTTTACGCTTGCCTCCAACAACAAGTGGTGGTTGTCCCTCTGGAAACTTTCTCTCCCTTGCCTCCTGGCAATGACCAGGCTCCCCTCAGGCTGAGCCTCTTTACACATGGTTAGGCCTCAGGCTTCAGGCTTCAGGCCTACACCTATGCTGCTGCTCCACATACACCCACCCAGGCCGCAGCCCAGGTGGAAAGAACCCCCATCACCTGACTCTCTTCAAATAAATAGTCTATAAATAGTCTATCCCAGCAGCCTCAACGGCCAAAGAAACTCCTGCTGATTGGCCGAGAAAAGCATATTCACTCATAAACTGCATTCACTGTAATCTATAACTCTAATGCCAAAGGCAACAGTGACACCTATTGACAGAAGAGAGAAATCACAGTTAAACTCAAGCTTAGGAGAAAACCATTTGATCAAAGACTACATATTAGCCAGGCTAGTTACCACCTAGCACAACTAAATTTACTAATAGTCCTGTTTAGGACAAGGGTGCTACACTTTTCAGAAGTGATTCATGCTGATAGTGGAAAGATGAAGCAGTAGAACTTAGTCCACACTTAGTGCTCTGAATTGAGACAAGTACACACTATAGAGGGATATGCTTTGTTTATATTTCATGTCGGAGGCTTACAACCACTTTACCTTTCATTGCCATGAAACAAATTCAGGGGACAAGATGGGGGAATTAAAAAGGAACTGCAGTCTGCTCACATAATTTGTAATAAAAACATCTTTGCCACTCTGAAGCTTCCCTTCAATCACTTTGCATATTATTTTATATATACTGTGATTCTGTCCTTGCCAAATACGCTGCAGAAATCTCCCTCCACTAAGTCTGGCTGCAACCATTTTAACTGTGGCAGCTGAAGCTGCTAGCTGTTCACTTCCTGGATTTACACAGAAACACAGAGGCCCACCTCCAGCTCTGCAGCTCTCATTGGCCCTCTTATGACTCATTCCTCCTCCCTTCCTGGAAAACTCTCACGAGAGTGAGAGAGAGAACTTTTTACAAGACAATAAACATGAAGTGGGCTGTATAAGGTATTTACTGGCAGAAAACAAAATGTTTTACTAACCAAAGTTAAAAACAAGAAGGGCTCCCCCCGCTTGCCCATGAAGCCGATGCGAGTGCTCGGTGGTCAGGATCCCCCCCGGCTCCTGCAATCCCTCTGCGCACATGGAGAACCGGGATCTCTGTGTGTAAACACACAGATCCCGATTCTCTGAGGGGAGAACAGATAGATCGTATGAACAGCAATCTGTCATCTCCCCTCCCACCTTCAGTTAGAACACACAATAGGGAACACATTAACCCCTTGATCGCTCCCTAGTGGTTAACCCCTTCACTGCCAGTGACATTTTTACAATAATAATTGCATTTTTATAGCACTGATCACTGTAAAACTGCCATTGGTCCCAAAAATGTGTCAAAATGGTCTGATGTGTCCACCATAAGGTTGCAGTCCTGATAAAAATCGCAGATCGCCACCATTACTAGTAAAAAAAAAAAATAATAATAATAAAAATGCCATAAAACTTTCCCCTATTTTGTAGACGCTATAACTTTTGTGCAAACCAATCAATATACGGTTATTGTGATTTTTTTTTTTTTTTTACCAAAAATATGTAGAATAATAAATTTCGGCCTAAACTGAGGAAAAATTTTTTTTTTATATATATTTTTGGGGGATATTTATTATAGCAAAAATGAAAAAATATTGAGTTTCTTTCAAAATTGTCGCTCTTTTTTTGTTTATAGCGAAAAAAATAAAAACCGCAGAGGTGATCAAATACCACCAAAAGAAAGCTCTATTTGTGGGGAAAAAAAGACGTCAATTTTGTTTGGGTGCAACGTCGCATGACCACGCAATTGTCAGTTAAAGCGACGCAGTGCTGAATCGCAAAAAGTGCTCTGGTCGGGAAGGGGGTAAAATCTTCTGCTGAAGTGGTTAACTTTCACTGCCATGACCACAAATACAGGGGGTGGAGGGATTACATTTCCCTCCCAGTCACCACCAATGTGGGGAATGGGGGGGGGGGATAATTAACTTTTACAGCCATGATAAACAATGATGGACATGGTAGGGCTAACTTCCAAAGCAGCGGAGTAGGAGGATTAAATGTCACTGCCAGTGACCACCAATGTGTGCGTGCCTGGGGGGCACACTGACACCAGTATTAAGGGTTATTATTGCCTCCACTGATACGGATGATGGGGGTTATTATTGCACACGCTGACGCAATGTCCGTAGTTATTATTGTGTCCACTGACACCAACGTTGGAGGGTATTTTTGCACTAACATCAATGCTGAGGGTAATTATTGCATCCACACACAACAATGATGGAAAGGTTATTGTTGTGTCCACTGACACCAGTGATAGGAGGCTATTTTTGTGTGCCTTAACACTCCTGCGGGGGGTTATTATTGCACTCACAGACACCAAGGCTGGGAATTACTCTACTCAACTTCTTCATTTTGCAATGTGAGTGATATGCTTCACAAAAAAAGCAGCAGGACCACCATTTTTGGCCATTGAGGTGTTCTCTAGTCATTTTAAGGGGTCTATGTTCTAAATTTTCACACAAAATTCATGCAACTTTCACCCATTTTTCCATGAGGTTTAATTAGAAAAATGTGTGCAAACTGGGTGAACATTGTGAGAAAACATTCATAAATAAAGTGTGTTATTGGTAACGAGCGGCAGCTGAAATCCTATTTCCTGTACCTGCAGCAAACGACATCACATTTTTGTGACATTTGTATTCATGCTGCTTTACGCTTCTGCAGGTAAATTGTTACTTCAGTGCGGAGTTTCCTTATTTTTTTCTACATTGACATATCAGATACCACTAGAGGGCAGGATTGCATCTTTATTAATTATACACACTTCTCCCAATTGTCCAGATAGCAAAAGTGAAAGTAGTGGTGGAGTGCAGAAGGGCCCCTGAGATCACAGCAAAAGACATAACCTCAAATATTTCTTTCCTAGATTTACCAGATGTGTGATCACATTTCCTTGCAGAATAATGCAGAATATGCATATCATCATATGCATATGATGCAGAATAATGCAATATTATCTTATATTCCCACTTTCTTCCCGTATCCTCTATTTGAGACTCTAGTAAACCGTAGTTGCCAGCATTGCAAAAAAAAATTATGGGACACTTTTTTGGCTGTAGGCAGAGCCATATTAAAATTAGGGGGCAGAGCATGCGTTTGTAGGCGTGGCATAGCAAAGAAAAGAAAACTGCGGGACGTGAAGTGGGCGTGGTTTACGTGAAATTGTGGGTGTGGTTTATGCGTGGGCATGGCTCAACTGGGGCGTGGTTGGAGTCTGAGAGGAATGAGGGATGGAGAGGGAAAGGGGGAGAGAGGAATAAAGGGACAGCAGCCCCAGATCCTACACAACAATAGAAATATGTGTATTCTAGAAAGTTTAACAATCAGCAGATAAAGATACTCCAAACACCTGGTATTAGCGCTGCAATCATCCAGGCACCATGATTGTTATGGTGTCAGGATGATTGAAGTGCATTAAGTCTATTATTACATTGTAATAGAAAATGAAATCATTCAACTCACCATAATGCCGAACCAGTGAGATCCCTGAGCGTGTCGCCTGCCACCAGCAGGGTCCTTCCTTGCATCAGGTGCCCCCAGCAGAGTCCGTCCCTGCATCAGGCGCCCCCAGCAGATTCCGTCCTTGCATCAGGTGTCCCCAGCAGAGTCTGTCCTTGCATCAGGTGTCCCCAGCAGAGTCCATCCTTGCATCAGGTGTCCCTAGCAGAGTCCGTCCTTGCATCGGGTGTCCCCAGCAGAGCCCATCCTTGCATCAGGTGCCCCCAGCAGTGTCCATCCTTGCATCAGGTGCCCCTAGCAGTGTTGATCCTTGCATCAGGTGCCCCCAGAAGAGTCCGTCCTTGCATCAGGTGCCCTCATCAGAGTCCGTCCTTGCATCAGGTGCCCCCATCAGAGTCCATCCTTGCATCAGGTGTCCCCAGTAGAGTCCATCCTTGCATCAGGTGCCACCAGCAGAGTCCGTCCTTGCATCAGGTGCCCCCAGCAGAGTCTGTCCTTGCATCAGGTGCCCCCAGCAGAGTCCGCCCCTGCATCAGTTGCCCCCAGCAGAGTCCGTCCTTGCATCAGGTGCCACCAGCAAAGTCCGTCCTTGCATCAGGTGCCACCAGCAAAGTCCGTCCTTGCATCAGGTGCCACCAGCAGAGTCCCTCCTTGCATCAGGTGCCCCCAGCAGAGTCAGTCCTTACACCAGTGTCCCAGGCAGAGCCATAATTACCCCCTGTACATAGTAACCCCCCGTGCATTGTTACCCCCCCCTGTACATAGTATCCCCCCCTGTACATAGTAACCCCTCCTGTATATAGTTAACCCCCTCCTGTATATAGTTAACACCCTGTACATAGTTATCCCTCCCTCCTCCTGTATATAGTTAACCCCCTCCTGTATATAGTTAACCCCCCTGTATATAGTTAACCATCCCCCTCCTGTATATAGTTAACCCCCCCTCCTGTACATAGTTAACTCTCTCCCCTCCTGTATATAGTTAACCACCCTCCTCCTGTATATAGTTAACCCCCCTCCTCCTGTATATAGCTAACCCCCTCCTCCTGTATATTTTTAACCCCCCTCCTCCTGTATATAGTGTGAGGGGTTAGCTCGGCAGCGGGTGTGTGTGACCCCCTGGATGGGTTCACAACACAAAATCAGGCACAGCAGACAGCGTTGTAGGTGCAAAAAACAAAAGATGCGGTTTATTTATGCTACATGCAGTGATACATATAACAGCCAAACAAAAATAAAACATGAAAATAAATCCTGGTCAGCTTGACCTCTAACTACACACTTAGATTCCCTGTCTAACAACTGAGTGCAGCCTTGTGCTGCACCAGTCCCTGTCTCTGTTGTAGAGGTTTGCCACACAGGCGTTAACTCACCGCACAGAACAGATATCACACTCCCCAGTCTATACAACACAAAACTGGTTCCAGGATGGAGCATCTCCCTAAGCATGCTGGTTTTTTTTTGTAGAGGTCTTAATGAGCCCACTTACTTCAGCTGGGCTCATTAACTCTTCCCCTCTTGTAAAAGTCTGCATAAAGCCTGAATCTAGGGCACACATATTTCCCATCCTGGATACAACCAGGTGACTTTACCTGCGTGCTGCCACATACCCCCCCCCCTCTTGTTTCAACCTTGGGGTTGTAACACAAGCAGTCAGACACGCATGTATCCGAGACAAAGCATCCACATTCCCCATTTTAACACCAGGGCGATGCTTAACTGTAAAGTTAAATTCTTGTAGGGCCAGGAACCACCTATTTACCCTTCTATTGGTCTCCTTGTTCTGAGCCATCCACTTTAAAGGAGCGTGATAAGTCACCAGGTCAAAGTGCCTACCTAGCAGATAGTACCGAAGGGAATCTAGAGCCCACTTCACTGCTAAACATTCCTTCTCAATCGTGGCGTAATTTACCTCATGGGACTTCAACTTCCTGCTGAGGTAAATGACTGGGTGCTCTTCCCCGTTCCAGACCTGGGATAACACTGCTCCTAACCCAACGTCTGATGCATCAGTTTGTACAACAAAGTCCTTAGAGAAGTCTGGTGAGTACAACACTGGCTGGCTACATAAGGCTGTTTTTAAGGACTGAAATGCTTCTTCAGCCTCTGGGGACCATTTAACCATGACAGACTCTTTCCCTTTTGTCAGGTTGGTGAGGGGCACAGCCTGAGAAGCAAAATGGGGAATGAATCGTCGATAATAGCCAGCGATTCCCAGAAAGGCTCGTACCTGTTTCTTGCTGTTGGGACGTGGCCAACTCTGTATGGCCTCGACTTTATTGACTTGGGGTTTTATCACCCCCCTCCCAATAGTGTACCCAAGATATTTGGCCTCCTCCTGTCCAATGGTACACTTCTCCAGGTAAGCTGCAGCATATTTCTGATGGGGCCTCAGAATCTTATCCATTTTCCGCTGGAATGTTGCTGGTGCATTCTGTAACCCAAACGGCATTTTCTTATATTGGAATGCCCCATCTGGGGTTACAAACGCAGTTTTCTCCTTGGCCGACTCGGCCAGGGGAATTTGCCAATACCCTTTGGTGAGATCAAGAGTTGTCATATATCGGGCTGTTCCCAGCCGGTCAATCAACTCATCTATACGCGGCATGGGGTAGGTGTCAAATTTTGTAACTTTATTTAATTGTCGAAAATCGTTACAAAACCGCCAGCTCCCATCAGGTTTGGGCACTAGTACGATAGGACTGGACCAGTCACTCTGGGGCTCCTCTATCACACCCAATTCCAACATCCTTTGAACCTCCCCACGTATTGCCTCCCATCGGGCCTCTGGTATTCTATAAGGTTTTAGTTTTACCCTTTCTCCTGGCGGGGTGATAATGTCATGCTCTACGCCAGATGTTTGCCCCGGAAGCTCAGAGAAAATCTCTTTGTTACGAAGTACAAACTCTTTAACCTCCTGTTGTTGGGGTTTCGATAAGGTGTCTGCTATTCCAACCTCAGGAACTAAGCAATCAGGCTGTACTTGTGACAAAGTCTCTGCGACTAGGGATTCCCTATCCCTCCAGGCTTTCAGCAGATTGACGTGATAGATCTGCTCCGGCTTTCGCCTTCCTGGCTGTCTAACCCTGTAGTTCACCTCACTAATTTTTTCAATTACTTCATATGGACCTTGCCATTTGGCCAGAAATTTGCTTTCAACCGTAGGGACTAGCACCAAGACCCTATCCCCCGGGGAAAAAGTATGGGTCTTGGCCCCACGGTTGTACACTCTCTGCTGTGCTAACTGCGCTTGGGTTAAATGTTCCTTTACAATTGGCATTACCTGTGCAATTCTATCTTGCATCAGGGCGACATGCTCAATCACACTCCTGTGAGGAGAACTCTCATTTTCCCAAGTTTCCTTGGCGATATCCAGCAGCCCTCTTGGGTGTCTCCCATAGAGCAAGTCGAAGGGTGAGAAACCCGTAGAGGATTGGGGTACCTCCCTAATGGCAAACATTAGATAGGGTATTAGACAGTCCCAATTCTTTCCATCTCTATCCACCACCTTCTTTAACATTTGTTTAAGGGTTTTGTTGAATCTTTCAACCAACCCATCTGTTTGGGGGTGATACACAGATGTACGCAATTGCGTCACTTTGTACAACTTGCATAATTCTTTCATAACCCGGGACATAAAGGGTGTACCTTGGTCCGTAAGCAGTTCCTTACAAATACCCACGCGGCTAAAAACAAGAGATAGCTCTTTGGCTATGGTTTTGGCCAAGGTATTTCGGAGAGGAATTGCTTCCGGATAACGGGTGGCATAGTCCAATATAACCAAAATGTACTGATGCCCCCTGGCGGACTTCATTATCGGACCTACCAAATCCATTGCGATCCTTTCAAAGGGGACCTCAATGATAGGAAGAGGTACCAGCGGGTTACGGAAATGTGGCATAGGTGCCGACTTCTGACACACAGGGCAGGAGGAACAATCATTTTCTATTTCCTTCATGACCCCAGGCCAATAGAATCTCTGCAATACCCTCTCTCTGGTTTTCTCTGTCCCCAGATGACCTCCCAGAATGTGCCCATGAGCCAATTCTAACACCAACTTCCTGTAAGGTTTGGGCACTACAAGTTGCTCAATGGTTTCTTCTGCCTTTTGAGACACTCGATACAGCAGGTCCCTTTCCATAGTGAAGTAAGGATAAGGGCAAGTCTTATCTGGGTTCACTAACTCGCCATCTATTTTCACCACATTTTCCCGTGCTTTTATTAGGGTGGGGTCTTTTAACTGTTCTGTGGCAAACTTTTCCTTGTGAACCTCAAGATCCAAAAACTCCACAGACGGCATGTTTTCATCTGAGGATGTTGGCTCCTCCCCAGTTTCTCGAGTTTCCCCCGCCAATACCGACAAGGGAAATTCAGGAGAGTCCTCACCACTCCCAGAGGAATTCTGGTCATCTTCCTGGTTTATAGGGGCACCAGTGGGGGGCTCAGGACAATCCCAGAGTTCCCAGAATTTTGGAAAATCCCTTCCCACAATAGCATCATGTGGTAAGTGAGACACTAACCCCACCTGATGAGAGAGGTTACCTTTGGGGGTCTCAAAAAACACTGAAGTTACAGGATACTCTCGGGTGTCCCCATGCACACAAATAACAGCCACCCTGTTCTTCCCAGAGACCTCTGTAGTAACTAATTCAGCTTTTATCAATGTTACCAGGCTACCTGAATCCAGCAACACATCAACATTTCTACCATTAATACACATTTTACATAAATGTTTCTCAGGTCCCCGAATGGCAGTGCATGCAACTGTCGCAAACAGCGACTGACGTCTCTCCCTTATAAAGTCACATTGCATAGGCTCATCCACAACGGGGCAATTGGCTGCAATATGTCCCTCTTGCCGGCAGCGGTAGCAAATAATCTTTTTCGCTGTCTCTTGCAGCATGGGCTTCCTGGGCTGCTCCCGCCAGATCTTAGGTAGAACTCCCACCCTCTCACTCTCTCCACCCTCACCCCTTGGAGTCATCTTACCCGCCACTGGGGATGATCTGGTCTTAGGGTGGAAAGTCCGTGAGTCCCTGGAAGAGGTGGTCAGGTTCTCTGTAGCCAAGTACCTCTCAACCAGATCCACAAGTTTATCTGCATTTTCTGGGTCTCCATGGCTTACCCATTTTTGGATGGCAGTAGGAAGAGCTCTCAGGAAATGATCCATAACAACACATTCCACAATGTTTGGTGCGGTCAAAGTCTCTGGCTGCAGGCACTTCCTGCTCAGGTGAATGAGATCATACATTTGAGACCTGGGGGGTTTTCCAACCTGAAAAGTCCAATTATGCACACGCTGAGCCCGGACGGCCAGGGTGACACCCAGCCGTGCCAATATTTTTGTTTTTAGCACCACATAGTCTTTTGCTTGGTCAGGCTCTAGGTCATAATAAGCTTTCTGCGATTCCCCAGTTAACAGAGGGGCCACCAGTCCAGCCCATTGCTCCTTAGGCCACTTTTCCCTTTCAGCAGTCCTTTCAAATGCGGTCAAAAACACCTCCGGATCATCCTCTCCAGTCATTTTTGTCAATAAACGGCTCACACCAAAGGATGCGGTATTATTGTAACCACTTGCTTCATTGGTCTGCGGACGTTGCTGTATTAATGTCTCTATTTTCTGTTGAAAACTCTGCTCTTGCTTCTGCAACAGGTCTATAAAGCGGGCTTCATATTGCTGCTGTGCTTGTTGCTGAGCTTCCAGACTCTGCAGGTGAGCTTTCTGCTGGGCTGCAAGGCTCTGTTGTTGAGCTGCAAGGCTCTTTTGTAAAGCCGCATTTGTTTGCTGCTGATTTGCATTTGCTAGAGCCAGCTGTCTCAGTATCTCATCCATGCTGGCCTTTAAAAAAATTGAAAAAAAACTGCCAAAATTCTCCACCAACTGTGAGGGGTTAGCTCGGCAGCGGGTGTGTGTGACCCCCTGTATGGGTTCACAACACAAAATCAGGCACAGCAGACAGCGTTGTAGGTGCAAAAAACAAAAGATGCGGTTTATTTATGCTACATGCAGTGATACATATAACAGCCAAACAAAAATAAAACATGAAAATAAATCCTGGTCAGCTTGACCTCTAACTACACACTTAGATTCCCTGTCTAACAACTGAGTGCAGCCTTGTGCTGCACCAGTCCCTGTCTCTGTTGTAGAGGTTTGCCACACAGGCGTTAACTCACCGC
This sequence comes from Lithobates pipiens, assembly GCF_037356315.1. Taxonomy (NCBI): domain Eukaryota; kingdom Metazoa; phylum Chordata; class Amphibia; order Anura; family Ranidae; genus Lithobates; species Lithobates pipiens. The sequence continues at coordinate 422,919,624 of NW_027507718.1, forward strand.
ACAGGACAGATATTACACTCCCCAGTCTATGCAACACAAAACTGGTTCCAGGATGGAGCATCTCCCTAAGCACGCTGGTTTTTTTTTGTAGAGGTCTTAATGAGCCCACTTACTTCAGCTGGGCTCATTAACTCTTCCCCTCTAATTGTAAAAGTCTGCATAAAGCCTGAATCTAGGGCACACATATTTCCCATCCTGGATACAACCAGGTGACTTTACCTGCGTGCTGCCACAATAGCTAACCCCACTCCTCCTGTATATAGTTAACCCCCCCTCCTCCTGTATATAGTTAACCCCCTCCTGCCTGTACATTAAAGTTAAATTGCTGCACATTCCTATACATTGATCCTGGGACAGCAATCCATGGAAAATACAACCGCCCTGCAGCCACCCTCTCCTCCAGGTACTACACCTGTCATGACTAGAAAGAACAGAAAGAGTCTGCCAGCCACCAAAACAGGGAAAGAGAGGCAGAGAGACAGTGGCAAAAGTAGAAAGAAATTGCCAGGACCCAGCAGAAGATGGTCAAAATAGATCTGGAGGGGACAAATGACAGTTCCAGACAGCCCAATGAGATACCACCCAGGGCCCAATACCATGTCAATATCTGAATGGGAAGACACTGTGCCCTGACTGAAACACGAGCAGATTCCTGGCATGAGCGCCTGGCGCTGTGTGTTCAGTGGAGAGGGGAGGGGCCAATCCGTGCAGCCAGGGCTGGACTTACCATTGGGCTTGACTGGGCTCAAGCCCATGGGCCCCGCCCAATAGGGGGCCACGCTGAGATACATAGCCGAGTGTACTCGGCTCGGCTCCGCTCACAGTCATGCCCAGTTCCGCCCTATGATGGACATAACACAGGGACTGGGCGTGACTTTGAGCCGAGCCAAGTACACGTGGCTACTCTCAGCTCCGCTCGGGACTGCCAGAGGACCTGAGAGCCGCCAAGAGGACACGAGAGCCGCTGAGAGGACCCAAGAGCTGCCCAGAGCCACGAAAGGACCCGAGAGCCGCAGAGATACACCGGACTCTGTATCTCTGCGGCGCTATTTTTAAACTTCAAGACTGCAATGACAAGGCTGCAAATGACACTGGGGCCAGGCTGCAAATGACAAGGCTACACTGACAAGGCTGCAATGACACTGGACAAGGCTGCAGATGGATGGACAAGGCTGCAGATGGACACTGATAAGCCTGCATTGATGGGCATTTAAATGTCATTTTTTTTCCTTAAACTTCATTCCTAAAAGTTTTTTTCCTTAAAATTCCCTCCTTGGGGTGCGTGTTATACACTGGCGTGTGTCATATGCTGATAAATATGGTAATGTATAGAAGGCAGGGCCCGAAAGTGACTCAAGCCCAGGGGCCCCCACCACCCTAAGTCCTGCCCTGCGTGCAGCTAACCCTGGCTTCAGTATTGTGAGATAAGAAGGCAATTCATTGGCTGCACAGATCGAGCCCCCTTCCTCTCTCCACTGAACACAAGGGGGAATGATCTAATCAACACAAAAAAAGAAAAAAACAGAGAGCCTGAGTTCCACCAAGTTCCAGCTGAAAAAAAAGCCCTGGCATTATGTAATCAGATTTGTCATATTTCAAGACTTAGAGATAGTATTACCAATTTAATAGAGGTGGATTATTCATAATTAAAAAGGGGTGTTATCAAATAATGTTGACATACATATGTAGCACCCTCTACTTTTAGGTAGGTGCTAGATTAATATTTTTTCTAGTCACAGGACTAGTGGCAGGTAAATTTAGCCAGGCTTGTGTTTCTATTCCAGGCCTGGTTGTTTTGATTTAGGAATGGGAGTGTTAGTATAGTGGGGGGTGTGGCCACCTACACTCTGGCTCAGAGATCTTCTCCTGGAATTGTTCTGGAAGGGAGGCTGGACTTGAGATCTAAGTGGCAGGCAGCTCATGTGGGGGGCTCTGAAGAATCATTAATTTGCATTGGCAGGGGGCAGGCCTCCCATATAAGCTGGGGTCACATGCTTCCAGGGAGGAGTTGGAGAGCACAGGAAAGACAGAATGGCGTGCTGAGGTGCTATACTGGGCATCCCCATGCGGGTATGTGCCATGTGCGTGGAGGGATGGAGGAGCCGCGGAAAAGGAGCTAAAGTTGAGGATCCTCATCTCTGCAGAGTGCATCAGGTTTCTGTGACCGGGAACACAGTGCTTGACTGTAAACAGGATCAAGTGGAGGAAGTAGGAGTAAAGCGGCAGAAGTAGACCAGCTATTGGATTTCTGTGAGTGGGGAACACAGGACTTTGATACAAAGGAGAAGGTTAGTGTAATGTTGAAGAAGCAGAAGTACTGGAGAGAGTAGAGTAGTTTACTGTGTGGCCAGGGAACACAGTATGGACAGAAGTGGACGGGCTTGAGCAATAGTCTGTCATTTAAAGCGGAGGTCCACCCTAAAGTGGAGCTTCCGCTCATTGGAACCCTCCCCCCCCCTCCGGCGCCACAATTGGCACCTTTCAGGGGGGAGGGGGGAGCAGATACCTGTACAGTACAGGTATCTGCACCCACTTCCGGCATAGATATCTGCAGAAGGTACGCCCCTTTCCGCAGAATCTACGCCCCTTTCCGAAGGTCCCCCGCTGTCTGCTGGGAAACACACGGATCCCAGAGACAGCGGGGACCATCCTTATTGCACAGCGCGACTCGCGCATGCGCAGTAGGGAACCGGGAAATGAAACCGCAAGGCTCCGCTTCCTGATTCCCATACCCAAGATGGCGGCGGCAGCACCCGAGAGACGATCGAGAGATCGGCTTCGGGTGCCGACATCGCGGGCACGCTGGGCGGGTAAGTGTCATTATTTTAAAAGTCAGCAGCTGCAGTATTTGTAGCTGCTGGCTTTAAAAAAAAAAAAAAAACGGCGGACTCCCGCTTTAACATGTGCCAAGTTCAAGTTTGCAACAACTTCCAGAGACTGTGTGTCTGTTAGTTCTTTGAGCCATGGAAGATAGGTGGTATAGGCCTTTGGCTCTCTAAATGTGTAGCAGGAACACCACATCAGTCTAATAAAAGGGAATTATTCAGAGTGATTCATCTTGTTTAACTGGAAGCTGTGAGTTGTAGATCTTCAGTCAGATAGATAACGGAAGGGGCAATAGTCCGTCCTAAGGACTCTACAAGGGAAATCCATTAACAAAGCCAAGGCCATGAATGATAACCGATCCCTCTGAAATCTTTATGGGCATCTCATACATCCCTCATATCTCTCCAAGTTTAACTTTCAAATAAAAATCAAGAAAACGAAGCAACTGACTGTTTATTGTCTTTTGGGTGATTGATGAGGGGTTGGCAGCAGGGTGATTGGCAGATTGCTACAACCACGCCTGCAGCTCCTACAGGGGTACCTCTACATGTAAGTAGTAAGCGCTTTAGCTATGAAGGCGATTACCATCACTATGGAGAGGGGAACCAGAGGACAGGAACGACGCATTGAAGAGGGAAGGCAAAGGAGAGGAATGACACTATGAATTGGGAAGGTGGTGGATAGAAATAACAATATGGAGAAGGAAGGCAGGGGAAAATGAGTGATCCAATGGGGTGGTGGAGGAGATGAACAACACTATAATAAAGTTGAGACTGAAGAGCTAAGTATCGTTATGGAGAGGGGAGGCAGAGGACAGGAGCTACACTATGAAGAGGGGAGGAAGAGATGATACTCTATGGAGAGGTGGGTGGAGAAGATGAACATCACCATAGTTTAAGAGTTGGTGAAAAGAAGTAGCACTATGTAGAGAGAAAGCAGAGCAGAAGAACATCACTATGGATTGGGGAGGTCAAGGAGAAAAATATTACTATAGAACAGGGCGGTTATGGAAAAGAACATCACTGTGGAGAAGGCAAGCAAAATAAAGAGACAATGCTATGGAGAGGGGGAGACCTAGAATATGAGTGGTGCTGTGGAGAGGAGAGGCAGAAATCAGTGACAGTATGAAGAGAGGAGGTGTAATAGATGAGCAATGTTTTGGTGAGAAGAGGCAGAAGACAGAGGTGTCCGTTTATGAAGCAATGATCAGTGGAGATCCAGAGGATCGCCGCTGATCACAGCCCATAAACAGTATATAAACCAGAGATAATGGGGGGAGATGTGTTTGAACTTGTTCTCCCGCCGATTATCTCCGCACATGGAGAATCCTCATAGACTGACACAGTAACGGTCACTATATGAAGCTGTGATCTCAGCGCTTCACTTGTGATCTGTGTCAGAATTCACATTCCCCGATTCACCAACTCAGAGGTGGAGAACCGGGGTAGTGAAGAGGGAATCGGGGGATCTGAGGAGGAAAGAGGAAGATAATTAACTTCCTTATGCCTCGTTCAGACCCCCCAACACTGTAACCATGTCCCCCTGTCATATGTATGTGTATACATATATATACATATATATATATAATGTGTATATGTATATATATATAATGTGTGTGTATATACATGTATATATAATGTCTGTGTGTGTATACATGTATATATTATGTAGGGGGACGCTTTATTTCACTAACATTAATCACACCGCGTGTCAGTGTATTGAGCTGTGATAATTTATCACTGCTTAATATATTGACATCTCTGTGTATGAGTGAATTTCTAGTACTGTAATCTCGTAAAGTCTCACGAGATTCCAGTATTAGGGGCCGTTCTCCAGTGTTAGAAGCGTTTGTAGATCGCTTCACACCTCCAAGTGTGAAGCGATCTACTCCGCTTCATATAGTGGCACACAGAGGAGAAAGATCTCCTATGTGAATGCCGGAGAATGAAGCAGTGAATAGATTTCACTGCTTCATAAAAGGACACCAGAGAGAGAGATAAGTAATGCTATGGAGAGGGAAGGGGGAGATGCACCATACTATGGTGATTGAAGATTAAAGGTAGAAGTGGCATTGTACTAAGGAGAGGTGAGGGAAAGCAATAAAGCTCTGGAGATGGAAGATGAGGAGATGAGTGGTGCTATGGAGAAAGAAGGTGGAGAAGATGTGAAGCACTATGAGCACAGAACATGAGGGAGCTGAGAAACCCTAAAGTGAAGGAAGGAAGAGGGGAGCTAAGCCCACCAGGGTCCAGTTTTAATTAAAATATTCATTATTTGGGTGTTTTGTATAATTTATAATTGTTTTTAAAATAGGCAGATAAGTTTTCAGATTCCTTTTTTCACATCAGTGTTTCAAAGTACTGAAGTCGGATAAGCTGTCAATGTAAACAGCCAGATCCCCATTCTGAGAGGGGAGGAGAGATAGATCTGCTGCTCCTAGCGATTAGGAACACAGATCTCTCTCCTCATCCAGTCAGACCCATCCGCCCCACAGTTAAAAACACCTACCAGGTAACACATTTAACATTTACACAGTAATAAGTGCATTTTTATAGCACAGATCGCTGTATAAATGTCAATGGTCCCAAAAATATGTCAAAAGTGTCCAATTTGTCCTACGCAATGTCACAGTCTCGCTAAAAATTGCAGATCACTGCAATTAATAGTAAGACAAATAAAAAATTAAAATGCCATAAATATATCCACTAACTTTTGTGCAAACTAATAAATGTAAAAAATATGTGGAAGAATAAATATTGGCCTAAACTCATAAAGACATTTTTTTGTTCTTTGGATAAGTATTATAGCAAAAAGTAAAAAATATTGTTTTTTTTTCAAAATTGTCGCTCTTTTTTTGTTTATAGCACAAAAAATAAAAACTGCAGAAGTGATCAAATATCACCAAAAGAAAGCTCTATTTGTATCTTGCCACATCACCTGCCACAAATTGTGGATTGTCACTTGCCATAACACAACCTGTCACACATTGAGGATTGTCATTGCCACGTCACCTGCCACACGTAGCAGAGTGTCACTTGCCACGACTTCACCTGCCACAGATTGCGGATTGTCATTTGCTGTGTCCCATAGTGAAGGCAGGCAGCAGAGAGATGATGTACTCCCTCTGCTGCCCGTGGCTGCACAGTGAGAGCGGAACTGCAGTGATGCAGGGCAGGCAGTGAGAGATGATATCATCTCTCTGCTCCCCTGCCCGCCGGCCCGCTGATTGGGTTGCGATTTTATTCATGACTGCGAAATTATGACAGACGCATCGGAAACTATTTTGGGACCATTGTCATTTATACAGCGATCAGTGTTATAAAAATGCACTGATTACTGTGTAAATGACAATGGCAGGGAAGGAGTTAACCACTAGGGGGGCGATCAAGCGGTTAAGTGTGTCCTAGGGAGTGATTCTAACTGTGGGGGGATGGGCTACCACTCACATGACAGCGATCACTACTCCTGATGACAAGGAGCAGTGATCTCTGTCATGTCACTAGGCAGAATGGGGAAATGCCTTGTTTACATCTCCCCGTTCTGTGGCTCCATGACGCGATCGCTGGGACACCGGCAGACATCGAGTCTGTGGGTCCCGTGGGGAACGGGCCCGCCAAATAAAGGGGACGTACAGTTACGCCCATTTGCACACAGCTGCCATTGTGCCGACATATATATCGGCGTGCAGCGGTCGGCAAATGGTTAATAAGACAAATAATACAATTCCAACACCTACACCAGTAAACCATAAACAATATAACAATATAAAGTGACAAATAAACATGAAAGTGCAGCAACCCAAATAACAACCTAACTATATACAAATGGAGGGAGCACACATGAGCAGGGCAAGCTCAGGACAGGGACAGGAAACAAGGGACTTTGCAAACAATTCATTGCAAATTCCCTCTTTGCCATGAAAATGAACTTAATCCCATAAAAAAACATTTACACTGTATTTGTGAAAAAGGCTTCAGGGTGCCCAAGAAAGTCCAGCAAGCATAAATAAAAATAAGTACATACCGCGCTAGAAAAACACACAAATTACAAAAAAGCTGCAACAAAAACCATCAAATATCCCTATGGTGCAAATAAGTATTATAAAAATAAACTATCATGCTTAAAGTGACACGAAATTAGAATAACAAATATTGTCCCGTCTTCCTCTTTCCATTCTAACCTTAGGCCGCGTACACACGGGCGGACTGTTCGTCCAACTTTGTCCGCTGAACAGTGTTTGGGCGGACAGTCCGCTCGTGTGTGGGCTTTCAGCGGACAGTTTCAGCGGACAGTTGGACGGACAAGGTTTTTCGGAAATTCCGTAAAACTGTCCGCTGAAACCTTGTTTCAGCGAACAGTCCGCTCGTGTGTAGGCTTGTTCGTCAAACAAAGTTGCGCGCATGCTCAGAAAGGATTTTCACGCCGAAAGCTATAATGCAGTGTATAGGACGTTGTATTTTTCGTCCCGTCGTACGTGCCGTTCACGTCATCGCGCACGGTTTCAGCAAACTGTTCGTCCGTCGTGTGTGGCCCAAAGTTGGGCGAACAGTCCGCGCGTGTGTACGCGGCCTTATTCTCAGTGAACGGTGATGTACATTGGAATACACAACCCTAGAGGACTTTGCTGTTCATCTATATTCATCTCTTCATATATTAACTCATTTCGTGCACTTATCACCGTTTGATCTTTGTGCATATGGACATTTGTTTGAACGATCATAATTGCAATATTTGTTATTTTAATTTCGTGTCACTTTAGGCGTGATAGTTTATTTCTAGCGCAACTTATTTTTATAATAAAGTCCAGCAAGCGCCTGGAGCGTTTTCTACAGTTGATTCAGCTGTGGGATCGGGGCACCACCAGTGCAGAGTTTGCTCCGGAATGGCAGCAGGCAGGTGTGAGTGCATCTGAATGCACAGTGAGGCAAAGACTTTTGGAGAATGACCTGGTGTCAAGAAGGGTAGAAAAGAAGCCACTTCTCTCCAGGAAAAACATCAGGGACAGAATGATATTTTACAAAAGGTAGGACTGCTGAGGACTCGGGTAAAGTCATTTTCTCTGATAAATCCCCTTTGCAGTTGTTTGGGGCATCCGGAAAAAAATCTTGTCTGGAGAAGAAAAGGTGAGCGCTACCATCAGTCCTGTGCCATGCCAACAGTAAAGCATCCTGAGACCATTCATGTGTGGGGTTGCTTCTCAGCCAAGGGATTGGGCTCACTCACGATTTTGTCTAAGAACACAGCCATGAATGTATGATACAAAAACGCCCTCTGAGAGCAACTTCTCCTAACCATCCAAGAACAATCTGGTGAAGAACAATGCCTTTTCCAGCATGATGAAGCACCTTGCCATAAGGCAAACGTGATAACTAAGTGGCTTGGGGAAAAAAACATCAACATTTTTGTTCCATGGCCAGGAACCTACCCAGACCTTAATCTCATTGAGAACTTGTGGTTAATCCTCAAGAGGTGGGCGAACAAAAAAAAAAAACACACAAATTTTGACAAACTCCAAGCATAGATTATGCAAGAATGGGCTGCCATCAGTCAGAATGTGGCCCAGAAGTTGATTGCCAGAACGCCTGTGCGAATTGCAGAGGTTTTGAAAAAAAAAACACAAATATTTACTTAATGTAATTGTCGATAAAAGCCTTTTACACTTATGAAATGCTTGTAATTATACTCCAGTATATCATAGTAACATCTGACAAAAAGATCTAAAAAACACTGACTTTGAAAATGTGTATTTGTGTCATCCTCAAAACTTTTGGCCATGACTGTAGTGTGAGTGGGGCCTTACTGTTTTGAAAAAAGCTGCATTATATTATATATTTGATTTGGGTCTAATACTTCTTTAACCACTTTCAGACCACCCACCGTTGTTATACATCGGTACTTTGAAGAGGAGTATCGTTGTTATGGCCATCCTCTTCTTCAGTGGGTGGTCCGCTTCAACATAAAAGTGGTCTCTGCAGTAGATTCGCCGCAAAATAATCGTCATCAGGAGAGGGCCCCCCTCCCGCCGCGCTCCGGTGCCCTCCGCTGCTTACCGGACCTGTCGGCAGAGGCGATCGGAAGTTTTCCCCTGTGTGACATGGAGACGAGTGAGGGAAAATGGCCCCCACCCATCTCCATATCATTGAAGGGCAGAAGCGACGTCAAAACGTCACTTTAGCCCATAGATCTTAAAGGTCAATTTTTTATTTTTTTTATTGCATTTTAGTGTAAATATGAGATCTGAGGTCTTTTTGACCTCAAATCTCATATTTAAGAGATCCTGTCATGCTTCTTTTTTCTATTACAAGGGATGTTTACATTCCTTGTAATAGGAATAAAAGTGACACATTTTTTTTTAAAATAACAGTGTAAAAATAAAAGGTAAAATAAATAAGAATTTTTTTTTTAAACACGCAGAAGCGAACACATACGTGGGTAGCACCCGCATATGAAAACAATGTTCAAACCACATGTGAGGTATCGCCACGATCGGTAGAGCGAGAGCAATAATTCTAGCTGTAGGCCTCCTCTGTAACTCAAAACATGCAACCCGTAAAATTTTTAAAATGTTGCCTATGGAGATTTTTAAGAGTAAAAGTTTGTCTCCATTCCACGAGCGGGAGTAATTTTGAAGCGTGACATGTTGGGTATCAATTTACTCAGAATAACATTATCTTTCACAATATAAAAATAAATTGGCCTAACTTCACTGTTGTCTTATTTTTTAATGAATTTTTTTTTCCAACAAAAAGTGGCCTTGTTATGCCCTGTACACACTGTCGGACATTCTGACGACAAAATCCATTGGATTTTTTTCGACGCAGTTTGGCCCAAACTTGTCTTGCATACACATGGTTGTACAAAGTTGTCGGAAAATCGAGGTGACGTAAACCACATACGACGGGACTATAAAGAGCCCAGTAGCCAATAACTTTCGTCTAGTAATTTATTCTGAACATGCGTGGCACTTTGTCCATCAAAATTGTCTACACACGATTGGAATTTAAACAATCAGATTTTGTTGTCGGAAAATTTTAGATCCGGCTTTCAAACTTTGTGTGTCGGAAATTCCGACCGAAAGAAGTCCGATGGAGACCACAAACGATCGGATTTTCCGACAATGCGATCCGATCGCACATTTTCCATCTGAAAGTCCGACCGTGTGTACAGGGCATAAGACTGTTGCTGCAAATATGCTGTGACAGAAAGTATTGCAACAACCTCCATTTTATTATCTAGGGTGTAGTAAAAAAATTTATAATGTTTGGGGGTTCTAAATCATTTTCTATCAAAAAAAATATTTTTAACTTGTAAACAACAAATCTCAAAAGAGGCTCAGTCCTTAAGTGGTTAATTCTTTGTTATAATAAAACAATACATGTTTAGCTACTCTCTTTGCCTAAAGAGAAGTTTGTTTTTGATTTTTCAGTCAAATGCGTCCTTTCACTTACAAAAGAAGAAGCGGTGAGATCAGGCTGAACAACACAGGGAGGCATTTAGAAGGCAGAACGTTTTATACAAGACTGCACTTCCTGCTTTGCCAGTCACACTCGATCTGCCCGAGAGCTTCACCATGGCTCCCTGCTGACAGCCCAATAACAAACTCGTGTAAGTATTGCTGCCATCTTAACTACTCATAGGCACACCCCCCCCCCCCCAAAGTGTCAAAGTGCGCTTTTAGATCTCGTTGTTACAAAAATCAGCGAGCTTCCTGTGCATATCTACAGGTGTTCAGGCTGATATACTATAACCAGGAAAAGATAAGGACTTCTAATCCCTGCTGTGTAAAAGGAAACCTGCAGTCTGCAAGCTGTTATTGGTCCAACCTTCCATAAATCATTCCCTGACAAGCAGGTTATATTTATTCGTTATAAACCTGAGGCTTCTATCATACACTGAACTGGAACCTTAACTGCAACAAAATGAAAGCAAAAAATAAAGGATCTGTGCTATTTTTTATTATTATACAGGATTTATATAGCGCCAGCAGTTTGTGCAGCGCTTAAAGAGGAAGTAAACCCTTCCAAACAACTTGGACCTATAGGTAAGCCTAGATTAAGGCTTACCTGTAGGTCCAAGCAATATCTCCTAAACCTATATGGTTTAGGAGATATTTGCCCGAAAATGGGCACCGCTGTCTACGGCGCATGCGCCGTAGACAGCGGCGCGCAGGCGCACTAAATGCGGCAAATCCAAGAATGGATTTGCCAAATTTGTCGACTCCCGTGCGCATGCGCGGGAGTGACGTCATCGCGGCTTCGCCATATGACAGCGGCGGAGCTGCGAGGCGCGACTCCCGTGCGCATGCGCGGGAGTGACGTCATCGCGGTTGCGCCGCTGTGATTCGTCGGAGCTGCGAGACGCCACAAGCAACATGGATGCGGCGGACTACAGGGGACAGCGGCGACTTCGCTGGCTCCTGTGTCAGGTAAGTGACACATAATGAGCTACTATGCGATGCATAGTAGTCCATTATGCTTTACCTTTGCAGGGAAAAAAAGAGGAAGTAAACCCATCAGGGTTTACTTCCTCTTTAACAAAACGAAGGCAGACATTATAGTTACATTACAATTTGGTACAAGAGGAACCAGAGGCCCTGCTCTTTAGAGCTTACAATCTAGGAGGGAGGGTCAATTGATACAAAAGGTAATAGCTATGGGGGTGAGCCAATGGAGAAAGTAAAACAGTGTATTAGTTAGAAGCAGGATGGGCTTCTTTAAAGAGAAGGGTTTTCATGGATCGTCTAAAGATGGATAGATTAGGGGACAGTCAGACAGATTGGGGTAGGGAGTTCCAATGAATGGGAGAAGCTCTGGAGAAATCCTGGAGGCGAGCATGGGAGCTAGAGAGCAGGAGGTCTTGGGAGGACCGAAGTGAGAGGCTTGGTTGGTATTTTGGGACTAGTTTAGTGATGTAGCTGGGTGCAGAGTTGTGGATGCCTTTGTAAATTATTGTTATTAATTTGACTTTTATTCGCTGGGTGAGTGGAAGCCAGTGCAGGGATTGGCAGAGAGGGGTGGAGGACAGTGAATGGTTGGTAAGGTGGATGAGTCTTGCAGCAGCATTCATTCATTGCTATGCTTTCTGTTATGTCCTAAAAAAAGCCTTTTCCAGGCTCTGATTATTTTCTAATACCAAAGCAGAGCTGAAACATTCACAGGTAAGAAAAATGCTCATATTTTTTTATTGTATGTTGATTCATTTTGGTTGTAGTTCCTCTTTCAGTTCCTTTTGTGCTGAGCGTGCATACAGCATGAAAACCTAGGCACTTCACAAGTTCACAGCCATAGTTTCTCAGCTCCCGGGATATATACAGGGCTGTTTTTAAGGCAGTGCAAAAGGGGCAGCTGCCCTGGGCCCTGTCATTGTTGTGGGGCCCAAAGCAGCTGTCTCATACTTGCCAACTATCCCAGTTTAAATTTCCTTGTCTCTTGCTGTGTCCTGATATCTCAGTGTGAATTGCTGCTACTAATGCTGCCCAGCTCTGCCCTATTGTTGTGTCCAGATGACTCACCTGCAGACCCTGTGTTTACATGTAAATAACCAGCATTCATATGTAAATAGCAGCAGCATTTATATGTAAATAGCTGCATAGATATGTAAATAAAGGCGGCATCCATATGTATAGCATGACCCCTGGAGTGAGGAGATGATGTGCTGTAACCTCTAGCAATGAATCAGTGAGCAGTATTACTGTACAGTAATCTCAGCAAGCAGAAATCATGTTCTGTAACCTCTAGCAGCTAATCAGTGAGCTGTAATGTGTTCTGTAACCTCTAGCAACCAGTCAGTGAGCACTAATGATACACTATAACCTCTGACAAACAATCACAATAGCTGCCTGATCTGATTGAATAAACAGATTTTGAGTCTAGCTGCTATTTATTGTATGTCTCAGAGCAGGTGGAGAGCAAAACTGCATGGGGGGGTCCAATCAATATTAAAGACGGACCTGGATATATATTTGTTATTTCTAATTGCACCGACTTGGATTAGAATATGATATTTGGAGGTGTTATTTGAGTCCCTGGGGTCATATGTTATTATGATGTTTGTTTTCTTTTATGTTTGTAAACCACAATTTTAATCTTATTCAATTAAAATTTCAAATATTTTTTATTCTATGCATGTGCCTATAAAGTCCAATTTTGCAATTCCTAAATCTTTTCCTACTAATATCTGGACGCTGGCATATTATTGCTAGTGTATCCACAATGTCACCCTGTGAGGATACATGTTAAATTCCATAATTTTTTGACATTCCCGTGACATATAATCTTCATAGGGAAATTAGGCGACCTCTGAAGACAGGATGTAAAGCTGAACCCTAGGTGGATAGAAAATACACTAATGCATTATTTCATCATTAAGAGTGAATTTTTTTTCTTTTTCTGAATCATGCTTACCTAGGTAAAGCTGCATCTGTCCAGGGCCGATGGGGGGGTTGCCAAAGGGGCGGATGGGCAGAACCATTTACTGTAGGAAGGGGGCACAGATGAAGTGCTGGCAGTGTGCTGCTAAAAACTTTCTGGGCAATTGTGACTAACTTCCATGCCATAATACTGCAGAACTGCCTGCAATAATGATCCCTGTGAGGCGGAGCCACAGAGTAATCTCCGCCCGACAGGCACTTCTGAGTCTCAGCGAGGCGTGACGTCACCGAGAGGTCAGCCCGGAGTTGGGAAGGGACTGTGGAGAGCCACCGACCAGCGCGGTGTGGCAAACCTATAGGAGGAACCAACAAGGCAGAGCATCAAAAGTAAGCACATGGACATCTACAGATGAATTGGCGAGAATGAGATTAATAATTACCAATGTTATTTGTAATGTGCAGCACAAAGGGGTTAATGTATCGCCACTGGTCACTAATTCATTAACCCCTTTATGCTGCAGCATGAATGGGGTTTAACCACTTCTGTCCCGGGGGATTTGCCCCTTCCTGACCAGAGAACTTTTTGCAATTCGGCACTGTGTCGCTTTAACTGACAATTGCGCGGTCATGCAGCGTTGTACCCAAACAAATAGAGCTTTCTTTTGGTGGTATTTGATCACCTCTGAGTTTTTTATTTTTTGTGCTATAAACAGAAAATGAGCGACAATTTTGAAAAAAACAATATTTTTAACTTTTTGCTATAATCAATATCCCCCAAAAATATATAAAAATAAAAAAAATTTCCTCAGTTTTGGTCGATATGTATACTTCTATATATTTTTTTTATTGTTTTGCGCAAAATTTATAGCGCTTATAAAATAGGGGATAGTTTTATGGCATTTTTATTATGATTTTTTTTTTTATTAGTAATGGTGGCGATCTGCGGTTTTTATCGTGACTGCAACATTATGACGGACACATCGGACACTTTTGACACTATCTTGGGACCATTGTCATTTATACAGCGATCAGTGCTATAAAAATGCACTGATTACTGTGTAAATGACACTGGCAGTGAAGGGGTTAATCACTAGGGGGCGATGAAGGGGTTAAGTGTGTCCTAGGGAGTGATTCTAACTAAGGGGGGATGGGCTTCAACACACCTGACAGCGATCACTGCTGCAGATGACAGAGAGCCGTGATCTCTGTCATGACACTAGGCAGAAAGGGGGAAATGCATTGTTTACAAAGGCATCTCCCCATTCTACCTTTCTGTGACATGATCGTGGGCACCCAGCAGACATCGAATCCACAGGACTCACGGTCACGGAGAACGCAGCGGGCCCACGCGCTTTGTAAAGGGGACGTTCCTGGATGCCATTTTGCCCACCCCTGCCATTCTGCCAACGTATATTGTAGTGCATCGGTCGGGAAGCGGTTAAAAACACTGACACACGTGCCACTAATGCAGCACAAAGGGGTAATTAACACTGGTCAATAATGCATTAGTGACCAGTGGCAATACATTAACCCATTTTATGCTGCATATTACAAATACCATTGGTAATTAACCACTCCCCGACCCACCGCAGTACATATACTGCGACAGGGATGCAGCCACAGGAATTGTAGCATACATCGCTGCCTGTTTCGGGTGCATGCCCTCACCCATCAACTTGATTTGACACAATGGGGCTTATTTACTAAAGAAAAATCCACTTTGCACTGTAAGTGCACTTGAAAGTCTGCTGAAAGTGCACTTGGAAGTAAAGTCACTGTAGATCCGAGGGGGACATGCAAGGAAAATAAAAAACAGCATTTTAGCTTGCACATGATTGGATGATAAAATCAGCAGAGCTTCCACTCATGTCAGATCTACTCCTTAGATTTAGAGCGACTGCACTTCCAAGTGCACTTGCAGTGCAAAGTGGATTTGCCTTTCGTAAATAACTCCCAATGAGAATCTGTCAGCAGATCCCAGCCTAAAATTCACAGCCAGGATCTGCTGATCGGCTGTGTCCAATCACAGCCCAGAGAGGGAATGGTTGCTTTGTTTCTTCTCCCTACACTGATCGCCCCCATTGCTAGTATATAAAAAAAAATTCCAGTATATATTCCATTGTTTAGTAGATGTTATAGCTTTCACACAATCCACTTAATATGCACTTATTTTTTTTTTTAACAAAGACATGTAGCAGAATACATTTTGGCCTAATTTTATGAAAAAACTTTTTGTTTTATTCTTTTTATTGGAAATGTTACAGCAGAAAGTAAAAAATATATATTTTTTGTTTATATAATAAAAAATAAAAAACAAAACGCAGTGGTGTGCAAATACCACCAAAAGAAAGATCTTTGTATGAAAAAATAATAATAGAAATGTTGTTTGTGTACAGCAGTGTATGATCACGCAATTACCAGTTAAAGTAGAGCAATTCTAAAATGGACTGGTCATGAAGGGGGTAAAATCTTCCAGAGCTCAAGTAGTTAATCAACCCCCCCCCCCCCCCCACCCCAAAGAGTTAACCACCCCAGCCAGTTCACCTGAGGATCACAGACACTGCCATCAATGCTGGGGGTTATTACACAAGATAGCACTATTGCTGGGGGTTATTGTTATTGCAGAAACTGACACGAATGCTGTGGGTTATTATTACCTAAATTGGCTGCTGATTCTTAAACTGGCACCAATGCTGGGGATCAAATTGTAGAAACTGGCATTGATGCTGGGGGTTATTATTGCTGCTGCTGACACCAATGCTGTAGATTGTTATTTGTACATTGAGTGCCAGCCAATGGATGACCACTGGCACCCACTGATTGTTGGGAATAGCTCTGTCCTACCAGCGGGGAAGCTAAGCTGCATTATTATGTCACAGCACTTTAAGTACCTCTAATAAAATACATATATTTAAAATGTGGGAGTGAACTTTATTTCTATAGAATTATACCTAATTTAATTTGTATTGTTTTTAGTATTTTCCTGTTTTGAAATGACACTGACTCTTTATTTATAAGGGGTTGTGGGGGAGTTGGCGCAGTTTGCCATCTTTTCCCTGGGCACTGGACCACAATGTCACAGCACTGCATCTGTCCCCCGTCGCCTCTAAGCCCTTGTACACACGGTCGGACATTCCGACAACAAAATCCGTCGGATTTTGTCCGAAACTTGTGTTGCATACACACGGTCGGACAAAGTTGTCGGAAAATCCAATCATACGTAACGTGATGACGTTATTTTGTTACGACGTGACTACGTTCAGGCTAGTAGCCAATAGCTTTGGTCTAGGAATTTGATCTGAGCAAGCATGCAAATTAATATTCGCTGTTGTCACACTGGTTCTCCTCCTGGCCAATCATTTAGGAATTTTTATTTGCAAAGAACGTTGAACAAACACAGTCTCTCAGTCAGGAATAGAGGGTATGGGTAGGAAAGCTCAGGTACTCTTGAAACTGCTGACACTTGAAATGTCTCTCGCAACTGGATATTTCAACTATCGGATAAATCCCCTTTTAGTGAATTTTAGCAGCCGACAGTGATTTAAGCTTAGCAAAGTCTCTGCCACAGACTTGGTTGTAGAACTTTAAAACAGATCAGAAAGTCTCTCACAGAACTTGTAGCTTGTAACTTGTAGTTGCAACTGAAGGATGAAATTAGGAACTTTCTTACGGTACCAGTATCTTGCAGCAAGTCCGGCGATACCGTAGGAATGTGGATTCAGTTGGTGTCCTTTTAGCTTAGCTTTCAGGCTCTTACTGAGCAGTCAGCCTCGTGCATGACCCTCTTCTGAAGAGTCCTCCCCTGGTTGCGTTTTCAGTTGCTGGGCCTCTCCAAACCTGAGACAGCAGCGGACCACCTCGGAACCCTCCTTCCAGTTACTGTGCCTCGGGCTAGCCAGCCCCGAAACCTGGAAATGGATGGATCCGCACCCCAGGCCATGAGGGCCTCTGGGGGCTGGTCAGGAGGACCAGGACCAAGGAGTCAGCACATACTTCTGGACCGGAACCCAGAACCACGTGATCTCCGCACCTTAAGTAACCTCTCCCGGAATACACAGCGAGACAACGCACCCGCTGATTGGCTCAGAGAGAGATATTGGTACCCAATGCGTCCAACCAGACTGCGTTCCAATGCCTGTCAAAGGTGACACCTACAACCAGGCAGAACATAGTACAGTCCAGCCAAACTGATGCCGAAACCATAATCTACTGAATTTATCCCTAACACCCAAATATGGTCTTAGGAAAAAAATAATTTACAAAACATAGCGTGTGCTCTTCAGGAGCCCGGCGCTACATTTATTATAGCAAAAAGTACAAAATATTTAGTTTTTTTCAAAATTGTCGCTCTTTTTTTGTTTATAGCGCAAAAACTAAAAACCGCAGCGATGATTAAATGCCACCAAAAGAAAGCTCTAATTGTTGGAAAAAAATACGTCAATTTTGTTTGGGTACAGCATTGCCCGACCGCGCAATTGCCAGTTAAAGCAAAGCAGTGCCATATCGGAAAAAATGGCCTGGTCATTGAGCAGCCAAATCTTCCCAGGGTAGAAGTGGTTAATATTTAAGCACCAATTAATTCAAACAGTTATTTGCTGTAATTAATTATATTTCTCTACTTTCTAGGTGAAAACCTGCAGTCTACCATGAATGTTTAATCTCTCTAGAATTTGAGCTCTGAAAAGACGGATGTAGAAATGGCTGAATTTATCCTGCTACTTACCACCATTGCCTCTGTGCTCATTGCTGCACATTGTGTAGAACACCCACTCATTAAGGATCAGGAACTTGTTACTAACTACTCATACAACTCACTGATTTCTTTCCCTAACAATGTGTCTGTAGAGACAACTGTGCTGGATCTGTCACATAATAATATCACAAACCTTAACACAACCGACCTCAACTATCTCTTGCGTCTCAGAGTTCTCAATATTTCATATAATCTACTCGCTGAACTGAACAAAGACATATTTGACTCCAACAAACGCTTGGAACATTTGGATTTATCCTACAACAAGCTTGAGAATGTCTCTTGCACATTTCCAGACAACCTTCGATATTTGGACATTTCATACAATTATTTCACAACATTGTCTGTGTGTAAAGGTTTGGGAAATCTGATAAAACTGGAATACTTAGGGTTTGGTGCACAGCAAATACTGCAATCGGATATTGAAGCAATCTCTCCACTAAAACTACAACGTGTGTTCCTCAATTTGGATACTCTAACCCATTACCAAAATGGCAGCTTACTCATGTTGAATACAAATTACCTTCACCTTGCCTCTCTGTCTATGAAAAATGATATTTTCAGTTTACTTTTTGATGCCGTGAATGTATCTGAATCTTTGGAACTGTCCAACTGTGCCAACTATGTTTTTCCTATAGAAACTAGCCAATTAACAGCAATAGCTAATAATTCCAGAGTCATCAATTTCATTATGAATGGCCTTTCTCTATCATGGGATTTACTTACCTCCATTCTTCAGGTTATATGGCATTCACCTGTTGAGAGGTTCCATTTGTCAGAATTTACAGTGGAAGGGAGAATCAATGCAGTTCAATTTGACTATTCCAACTCTTCAATGACAGAGGTTCTCTTGAACAATATTCAAAGTAAAGTGTTTTTTTTTGACCAGACTGTATTGTACCGATTGTTTTCTGAAATGAACATTAAAAACCTGACCGTAACTTCAGCCAATTTTCTCTTCATGGAGTGTCCTTTAAAACCTAGCAGCTTCGAACTCTTGAATTTCGCCAGTAATGCTATGTCGGATGATGTCTTTCAAAACTGTGAAACGTTGATTAATCTGAAAACTTTGATAATGAGAGACAATAAACTGCAAAAACTAGCCAAGGTCAGCTCCTTGACCAACAAAATGATATCCTTGCAGTATCTTGACGTTAGCAATAACCAGCTTGATTACAAGGAAGAGGAATGCAGCTGGTCACAGAGTATAACGAAGATGAATTTGGCTTCTTGTTCTATGACCAGTTCTGTTTTTAAATGTTTGCCAAAGAATATTACCTGGCTGGAGTTGGGTAAAAATGACATAACATTTGTGCCATCGAACATAACTTATTTTGAAAAATTAGAATACCTTGGCCTTGAGTTTAATCGATTCTTTGATCTACCAGACTGCACATTTTTACCCCATCTAATAGTGCTCCAGATTGAACACAATCAAATTCCTTATCCAACCACTGAATTCATTCACAGATGTAACAATGTCTCCAGGATAAACATGGGGGACAACCCATTCCATTGTTTTTGCGAGATAAGAACATTCATCGGTGAAGTGAAGAAATCTCCTGGAAAAATGATTGGCTGGCCAAAAAATTATGTTTGTGAACACCCGGACAACCTTCGTGGGGTCATGTTGACTGACTTCTACATGCCTGAAATATACTGTAACGTCTTTATCCTCGTCCCAGTTATAGTTGTGCCAATAATCCTTGCCCTTGTTCTGTTGTTTATTATATGCAAATATTGTGATGTTCCATGGTACTTAAAAATGATTTGGCAGTGGACACAGACAAAGCAGAGGACTAGGACATCTAAAAGTCACTACTGGGAACTTGGGAGAGATTTTGACTTCCATGCTTTTGTTTCTTATAGTGAACACGATGCATCTTGGGTTAAGGAAATAATGTTGCCAAGTATAGAGAAGATGGACAACTCAATACGGATCTGTCAGCACGAGAGAAATTTCTTGCCAGGAAGACCCATTGTTGAAAACATTATTAATTGCATTGAGAAGAGCTACAAATCCATCTTTGTTTTATCTCCTCATTTTGTTCAGAGTGAGTGGTGTCATTATGAACTCTATTTCGCTCATCAACAACTGTTTACTGAAAAGACAGACAACCTCATTTTAATTCTGCTGGAACAAATCCCTCAGTACATCATCCCTTCAAAGTACTCAAGGCTGAAAACACTTATGGCAAAAAGAACATATTTGGAATGGCCAAAGGAGAAAAGCAAGCATGGTCTTTTCTGGGCTAATGTCAGAGCAGCTATTAGCATCAACTTGTCGGATCTGCATCATGAAATTTCACAGAATGATTCCCAGGCTCTCCTACATGATCAGGACGATAATGAAGATGATCAGGAAGCTGTCTCTACTGGGAGAACACAGTCATAATTGCTAACAGCTATAGCCATTAGTAATAATCCCATATCAATGGATCAACTTTGATACAATCAGCTTGCCCACAGATGGTTTGAATCTCAGCCGGTGTCTTGTCGAGAACTGTCCCCCGTCAGATAGTGTCCGCCCTGCACTGCGCTTGCGCAGTATGGAGGACAAGGAGTCGCCAAAAGTCTCCGAAGATGAACGGTGCCTGCACACTTAATAGTAAATTCTGCCCTGAGTCCAGGTTCAAGCCCTACCATCCAAGTGGACACAGAGTTAGAATAAAAATTTGCCGACCGCAGAAAGGCCACGTCCAAAGCGTGGCGTGCAAAGCGAGCCTGCGAGAGGCCCTGCTACTAAGTGCTGTTTTACATCATCTATGTCCACTTGGATGGTGGGGCTTGAACCCACTGGACTCAGGGCAGAAGGTACTACTAAGTGCGCAGGTGCCGTTCATCTTCGGAGACTTTCAGCATCTCCTTGTCCTCTGTACTGCGCAAGCGATGCGCCTGAGCAGTATAGGGCGGACACTATCCGATGGCAGGACACTTCTCGGCAGAACATCGGTCCCTGCTGAACTGGCTGAGATTCGAACAATCTATGGGAGGCTTAAAGGGTATAACTGTGAAAAAAGTATATGTTAAGCTCCTGAACTGCAAACTGTGGTTGATGTTGGTTTTTGGATCTTGTGATATTGGATGGAACTTTGGAGATCAAGGACATTTATTTCTCAGTATATTTGCATATACGTTTGATGTATTGGTTGAGGAAATAGAAAAAAAGTGATTCCCTTTGGGGTAGGTAACGGCACTTAGATATGGTCACAAAACAGTAGAATAGAAAAAGGTCACAATTTATTGAAAAATACAAAGATAAAACCATAGGTTATGGAGTGTACATATCAACCATAACTGATACTGCATATAGTTGAAGTAGATGATGAGTAAAATTGATTCTTCAACTGACGCGTTTCGGAGTCTACAAGAGATACTTCTTCCTCAGGGGTAAATAGGATACAGAGACTCTATGAAATAAGTACAAACAGTCAATGCCTATACATATTATTCACAGATGCTATTACAACATGAGAGGTCTATTACATACAAAACAGTTGCAGCAATCAGACGCTTGTAGTGCACTCCATAAAATTAAAAACAGCATCGAAAGCAACACAGTGGCCACAGGAAATCGCCATTACCCTACAGGGACCCAGTATAAGAAAAATATGTAAATATAAAGCCCAAAAATCTATTTTATATCTATTTTATTCTATTTTATTTTATTTTTATATTTACATCTTTTTCTTATACTGGGCCCCTATAGGGTAATGGCTATTTCCTGTGGCCACTGTGTTGCTTTCGATGCTGTTTCTAATTTTATGGAGTGCACTACAAGCGTCTGATTGCTGCAACTGTAAGTTTTGTATATAATAGACCTCTCATGTTGTAATAGTATCTGTGAATGATATGTATAGGCACTGACTGTTTGTACTTATTTCTTAGAGTCTCTGTATCCTATTTACCCCTGAGGAAGGAATATCTTTTGTAGACTCCGAAACACGATTGGCTGAAGGATCAATTATACTCACCATCTACTTCAGTATCAGTTATGGTTGATTTGTACACTCTATGATCTATGGTTTTATCTTTTTAATATCGTTTTAATATCTTATCTATTTTTCAATACATTTTGACCTTTTTCTATTCTATTGTTTTGTGACCATATCTAAGTGCCGTTAAAGTCCTACCCCAAGGGGAATCCCTTTCTTTCTATATCCTTATATTTGGATGTTGGCACTGTGAAACAATCACTGCTACCTCTTTATGGTGATGAAATAATACATATACGTGGTTTATGAAGAATAATGGATATGTAAAGAGTGGCACTTTGGGAGTGGATTATAATGTACTAGCACATAATTAGTAAATAAATAATATTGATTTTTTGAGTTCATAGGAATAGGGAAGTAGCACTGCTTTGGTTTTTAAAAAAAAAGGATGTAAGTATAGCTGTCACAGACCATGGAATTGCTATGGAACATATTACCAAAACAGGTCTAGTGCTGTCTGATTTCATAATAATTTATGCAGGCAGCAGTAGGATTTGCTACTGAGTAGGGCTCACATGTACTGTATATATAATTCACACTCCAGTGTCAGAACTTCATTTAACCACTTGAGATCCGCGCTATAGTCAAATGACGGCTACAGCGCGGATCTCCTTTTCCAGGACTACGTCTATTGACGTCGTCCTGTGCACGAGCGGCCTGCGCGCCCCCTGAGGGGCGCGCGCGGCACGCTCTGTGATTGGCGAGTCTACGAGACTCGCCTGATCACCGATCCGTGCAAGGGGTCGATCCCGACCCCTTATCACGTGATCAGCTGTCAGCCAATGACAGCTGATCATGTGATATAACGGAGCCGGTAATCGGCTATTATTCCTCCTCGCGCTGAAAGCCGATCACCGGCGGCCGTGATCGGGACATCAGTCCCGATCACGGCCAGCCCTGCTAGTGCCCACCTGCCCCCTGCCAGTGCCCACCTGCCCCCTGCAAGTGCCACATTAAAAAAAAGTAAGTGCACCCCGTCAGTGCCACCCAGCAGTGCCCATAGTGCCACCCAGCAGTGCCCACAATCTGCCTTAACAAAGGTGCTGCACCCCAGTGCCACATATCCGTGCCCATCAGTGTCATCTACCGGTGCCCAGCAGTGCCGCCCATCAGTGCCCATCAGTGCCACCTATCAGAGCCACCTATCAGTGCCCATCAGTCCCATCTATCAGTGGTACCCATCCGTGCCACCCATCCGTGCCACCCATCTGTGCCACCCATCCGTGCCATCTTATGTGCCCATCTGTGCCCATCAGTGCTGCCTTATCTGTGCCCATCGGTGCTGCCTTATCTGTGCCTATTTGTGCCGCCTTAACTATGCCTATCAGTGCCCACCAGTGCAGCCTATCAGTGCCCACCAATGCAGCCTATCAGTGCCCACCAATGCAGCCCATCAGTGCCCACCAGTGCAGCCTATCAGTGCCGCCTCATCAGCGCACTTCAATGAAGGAGAAAAATGACCCGTTTGCAAAATTTTATAACAAACTATTAAACATGATTTTTTTTTTTTTGCATCTTTTTTTGTTTGTTTAGCAAAAAATAAAACTCCGAGCTGTAATTAAATACCACCAAAAGAAAGCTCTATTTGTGGGAAAAAAATGATAAAAATTTCATTTGGGTACAGTGTTGTATGCCCGCGCAATTGTCATTCAAAGTGCATCAGCGCTGAAAATTGGTCTGGGACTGAGGGGGGTTTAAGTGCCCAGTAAGCAAGTGGTTAAGCAATAAGTATATTGCAGTATTACTCTTGTAGAATACAAAGGTCTCAGTAGTTGGGTTCAGTGTTGATTTAGTCGTCTAAAACAACTTAATACATTTTAGTCGACTAAAAGGACTAAAACATTTTAGTCGACTAATTGAATACTATTTTAGTAGACTAAAATACGACTAAAACAAAAACAATTGAGATGAATAAAATACGACTAAAACTAAAAGCCATTTTAGTCAAAAGACTATGACTACAACTAAATTGCAATTACTGAAATGTACTCGAGATTTTAGTTGACTAAAACGTAGGACATTTTAGTCGACTAAAATGTACTGGAGATTTAGTCGACTAAATACGAATAAAACTAAAACAATTGCAGAAAACTAAAACTACAACAGTTGCCACTTACACAGTGTTCAGATTAGCAATATATATTTTACTTTTTGGCAAGATAAGTATTCTGATCTATTTAAGTTTTCTAGCCAATGGAAGGTCCTAGGGCCACATCATCTTGCAATGTTCAGTATATGGTAAATTCCTTAACCAGGAGCTATACCACTATGTGAGCCTCCAGTCCTGTGCGAACCCTGCTATGGAAAAATGTTGGATATTTTAGAAGTTGATTCAAAACGTAGTCTGCTGTATGACAGTATGTTTCATGTGTGCCATTCATATACTTTGGCCCATTAAAAAATTTTTTTTTTTGTATTCGCTTCTCTGGCCTCACTGTGATTCCTTATGTAACATAAAACACAAACATAGCAGGGAAAACATTTAAGGGTACCTAGAGCATAAACAGGGGATATTTAAAAGGAGTGGATGTGACTTGCATAAAATATTCACAGTAGGTAAATCTTGGTTATCTGTTTTGCATTACAGCAATTGATTCATATTCAGTGAATGTTTGGTGAATGTCAGTTTCACTGCTTTATAAATATCAATATACAGTTGGTATTGAAAAGAATCACCCCCCTTTTGTTGCTTTGCAGCTTGAATTGAAGACAGACATTGTTTTGTTTTATCCAGCTGTATTTAGTAGTGCAACTTCTAACATCCGAATGAAAGATTTAACACCAGCAAGTCATAACCCCCCCCCACCCCAAAAAAAACAGAATCACTGAGTTGGAAAAAGGATCACCCCCTTATGTCAGCATTTTGTTGGACCACATTTTGCGTTAATTACAGCCTTTAGTATGTTAGGATATGTCTCTACTAACTTTGCACATCTAGACTTTGCAATATTTGCCCACTCTTCTCTGCAGAATTTCTCAAGTTCAGTTAAATTTGATGGTGGCCATTTGTGGATTGCAGTCTTCAAGTCATTCCACAGATTTTCAATGGGGTTTAGGTCTGAGCTTTGACTAGGCCATGAAAGGACATTCACCTTTTTTTCCTTCAACCACTGTGTGGTCATTTTTGCTGTGTTTTGGTTCATTGTCATATTGGAAGGTAAAGTGTTCAGTGTTAGAATAGAAAATATTAATTTGCTTTGCTAATACACTTGGGTGGACTGGGCTGAGAGGCAAATTAGTCTAACGCCCCCATAAAGTGGGCTCACTGCTTCCGGTATGCGGGCGGCTGGCATTTCGCAACTGTGTGTGTGTGTGGGGGGGTGGGCACGGCTTCTAATTTTGACTGCCCTCTCATCCTGGACCACAAACCTTCCTCACTGTGCTATATGTTTTCTGCTGCACCATTTTTTTTTTCATTTTGGATAGAGTAAGGGAGGGTTATAACCCCTGTCAGTTTATTTTTTACCATCCCTGTCCCATCACAGAGATTTCCCTTCACTTCCTGCCCCATAGCCAAACAGGAAGTGAGAGGAAATCTATGCAAATTAAGGGAATCCATTGCCCCCCAGGCGCTCAGAACTAGTGCCCCCCCTCGAAAATTTTAGGGTGGGTCTTAAACAGCAAGGGGTGTGGACTTGACAGGAAGGGGTGGGTCATATTTTAATTAGGGGGTACATGAGTTTAGTCAGGCCCAGGGCAGTACAAAACTTAAATACACTACTGGCACCCGTGCACCCTTAATGAACGCACCGCCGCTGGTCACCATCAAATTTAACTGAACTTGAGCAGTTCTGCAAAGAAGAGTGGGCAAATATTGCAAAGTCTAGATGTAGAAACTTAGTAGAGACATATCCCACCACACTAAAGGCTGTAATTAACCCATTCAGATCCACGTTATAGCCGAATGATGGCTACAGCGCGGATCTGCTTTGCCGAGTGGCCGTCAATAGACGTCCTCCCCTTTGCATGCTAGGCACGCCCCCTGAAGGGCATGAGTGATCAAAGATCGGAGTAAGGGATTGACAGCTGATCACGTGATGTAAACAGAAGATCGGTAATGGTTTTTTTTTTCTTCTCACGCTGACAGTGTGAGGAGAAAAAAAGCCGAACACCGGCTTCTGTTGAAGGGACATCAGTCCCAAAGAGTCCCGAAGAGGAAGATGCGAAGCCGCCTCATATGTGCCCACCAGTACCGTCTGTCAGTGCCACCTGCCAGTGCCACGAATCAGTGCCCACCAGTACATACGTGCCAACAATCAGTACCACCTATCGATTACCATGACTGCCACCTATCAATGCCCGCCAGTGGTGCCAATCAGTGCCTCATCAGTGCCACCTAGCAGTGCTGCCTATCAGTGTCACCTAGGACACACTTAACCTCTGCAGCACCCCCTCCTGGTTAACCCCTTCACTGCCAGTCACATTTACACAGTAATTAGTGCATTTTAAACTGATCGTCGTATAAATGTTAATGATCCCAAAATAGCGCCAAAAGTGTCCTATGTGTCCGCCATATTGGCGCAGTGTGTAGAGGAGCAGTCAGTGTGTAGTGGAGTCAGTATAAAGTGGGGGCAATGTGCAGTGGGCTCAGTCAGTGTGTAGTGGGGGCAGTGTAAAGTTGGGGCAGTGTGAAGTGGGGGCAATGTGTAGTGGGGGCAATGTGTAGTTGGGACAGTCAGTGTGTAGTACGGGCAGTCAGTATGCAGTGCAGGCAGTCAGTGTGAAGACATGGGGGCAATGTGTAGTGGGGGCAGTCAGTGTGTAGTGGGGGCAGGTAGTGTGTAGTGGGGGCAGTCAGTGTGTAGTGGAGCCAGTCAGTGTGTAGTGGAGCCAGTCAGTGTGAAGTGGGGACAGTCAGTGTGTAGTGGGGGTAGTGTGAAGTGGGGGCAGTCAGTGTGCAGTGGGGGCTGTCGGTGTGTAGTGGGGGCAGTGTGACTCGGGGACAGTGTGTAGTGGGGGCAGTCAGTGTCTAGTGAGGACAATCAGTGTGTAGAGGGGGCAAAGAGTGGGGGGGCAGTGTGTAGTGGGGCAGTCAGTGTGAAGTGTGGACAGTATGACGTGGAGGCATTCAGCGTCTAGTGGGGCAGTCAGTGTGTAGTGGAGTGAGTATGAAGTGGGGCAATGTGCAGTGGGGGCAGTCAGTGTGTAGTGGGGGCAGTCAGTGTGTAGTGGGGGCAGTCAGTGTGTAGTGGGGGCAGTCAGTATGTAGTGAGGGCTGTCAGTGTGTAGTGGGGGCAGTATGTAGTGGGGGAAGTGTAAAGTTGAGGCAGTGTGAAGTGGGGGAAATGTGTAGTGGGGGCAGTGTGTAGTGGGGCAATCAGTGTAAAATGTGGAGTCAGTATGAAGTGGAGGCAATGTGCAGTGGGGGCAGTCAGTGTGTAGTGTGGGCAGTCAGCAGGGCCGTATTTAAGGCAGGGCAAAAGGGGCAGCTGCCCTGGGCCCTGTCATTGTTGTGGGGCCCAAAGCAGCTGCCTCATACTTGCCAACTATCCAGGTTTACATTCCCTTGCCCTTGTTAGTGTGAAGTGGGAGCAGTATAAACTGGGGGCAGTCAGTGTGAAGTGGGGGCAGTATGTAGTGGGAGCAGTTAGTGTGTAGTGGGGGCAGTCAGTGTTTAGTGGGGGCAGTGTGTAGTGGGGGCAGTCAGTGTGTAGTGGGGACATTGTGAAGTGGGGGCAGTATGAAGTGGGGGCAATGTGTAGTGGGAGCAGGCAGTTTGTAGTGGGGGCAGTCAGTGTGTAATGGGGCAATGTGAAGTTGGGGCAGTGTGAAGTGAGGGCAATGTGTAGTGAGGGCAGTCAGTGTATAGTGGGGGCAGTGTGAAGTGGGGGCAGTCAGTGTGAAGTGAGAGCAGTGTGAAGTTGGGGCAGTGTGAAATGGGGGCAGTCAGTGTGTAGTGGGGGAAGTCTGTGTGTAATGGGGGCAATTGGTAGTGGGAGCAATCAGCGTGTGGTGTGGGCAGTCAGTGTGACATGGGGGCAATGTGTAGTGGGGGCAGTCAGTGTGTAGTGGGGGCAGTCAGTGTGAAGTGGGGGCAGTCAGTGTGTAGTGTAGTGGGGGCAGTCAGTGTGTAGTGGGGGTAGTATGAAGTGGGGGCAGTCAGTGAGTAGTGGGGACGGTCAATGTGAGATGGGGCAGTCAGTGTGTAGTGGGGGCAGTGTGTAGTGGGGGCAAAGTGTAGTGGGGGCAGTCAGTGTGTAGTGGGGGCAGTATGAAGTGGGGGCAATGTGTAGTGGGAGCAGGCAATGTGTACTGGGGCAGTCAGTTTGTAGTGGGGGCAGTCAGGGTGTAGTGGGGGCAGTCAGTGTGTAGTGGGGGCAGTCAGTGTGTAGTGGGGGCACTCAGTGTGAAGTGGGGGCACTCAGTGTGTAGTGGGGGCAGTGTGAAGCGGGGGCAGTTTGTAGTGGGAGCAGTGTGTAGTGGGGCAGACAGTTTGTAGTGGGGGGCAGTCATTGTGTAGTGGGGGCTCTCAGTGTTTAGTGGGGGCAGTCAGTGTGTAGTGAGGGTGGGCAGTGTGTAGTGGGGGTAGTGTGTAATGGGGCAAATAGTGTGTAGTGGGAGCAGTGTGTAGTGGGGCAGTGTGTAGTGGGGACAAACAGTGTGTAGTGGGGGCAGTGTGTAGTGGGTGTGGTGTGTAGTGGTGGCAGTCAGTGTGTAGTGAGGGTGGGCAGTGTGTAGTGGGGGCAGTGTGTAGTGGGGGCAAACAGTGTGTAGTAGGGGCAGTGTGTAGTGGGGGCCGTGTTTAGTTGGGGCAGCCAGTGTGTAGTGAGGGCAGTCAGTGTGCAGTGAGGGTGGGCAGTGTGTAGTGGGGGCAGTGTGTAGTGGGGGCAAACAGTGTGTAGTGGGGGCAGTCAGTGTGTAGTGAGGGCGGGCAGTGTGTAGTGGGAGCAGTCGGTGTGTAGTGTGGGCAGTGTGTAGTGACAATAGTCAGTGTGTAGTGGGGACAAACAGTGTGTAGTGGGGGGCAGTCAGTGTGTAGTGGGGGCAGTGTGTAGTGGACCAAACAGTGTGTAGTGGGGGGCAGTCAGTGTGTAGTGGGCGCAGTGTGTAGTGAGGGCAGTCAGTGTGTAGTGGGGGCAGTATGTAGTGAGGGCAGTCAGTGTGTAGTGTGGACAGCGTGTAGTGGGGGCAGTGTTTAGTGGGGGCAGTCAGTGTGTAGTGAGGGAGGGCAGTGGGTAGTGAGGGCGGGCAGTGTGTAGTGGGGGCAAACAGTGTGTAGTGGGGGCAGTGCTTAGTGGGGGCAGTCGGTGTGTAGTGAGGGCAGTCAGTGTGTAGTGAGGGAAAGCAGTGTGTAGTGGGGGCAGTCAGTGTGTAGTGAGCGCAGTGTGTAGTGAGGGCAGTTTGTGTGTAGTGGGGCCAGTGTGTAGTGAGGGCAGTCTGTGTGTAGTGGGGCCAGTGTGTAGTTGGGACAAACAATGTGTAGTGGGGGCAGTGTGTAGTGGGGGCAGTGTTTAGTGGGGGCAGTCAGTGTGTAGTGAAGGCGGGCAGTGTGTAGTGGGGCAGTATGAAGTAGCAACCCTGGAAGCAGATCCCAGCATGCATACACATTTAGTGTAAATTCCTTCTCCTCCCAGTACAAATCTACCCCCTGCTGAAATCCTATCCTAGCACAAATCTTTGCCCCCCATCAGCACAAATACCCCCCAAAAAAATCAACCTTCCTAGCACAAATCTTTTACCCCTTAAATCTGTCCACCCAGTACATATCCCCCCACCCTTCAAACCCCCCTCCCAGCACACATTCCCCAATCCCCCCTCCTAGCACAAACACACCCCCCCCCCCCAGATTCCACTCCGACACAAATACCTCCCAATCATCCCTGCTAGCACAAATCCTCCTCCCTAAAAAATATATTCCCTTCACCCCTCTACCATATCACCTCTTCTATCACAAGCCCCCCAAGTCCCCCTTCAAGCACAAATCCTCTTACCCAATCCCCCAAAGCACAAATCTCTGTAAACCACCACCCCAAGCACCACCTCCACACAAATTTCCCCTCCTAGAGTAATTCTTACTGTGTGCTGCCCCCAAATTCCCTCTCCCAACACAAATCCCCTTGCCGCCAATCTCCTCAAAGTGTCTCCCCACCTCACATGATACAGTGCCCAGGGCAACCGCCCCTCCTGCCCACCCCTTGTTCCGGCCCTGGCTGCAGGCAAAGACCCCATGGGTTGCCATCTCGGCCCTGTCACCCAGTCCAGACCAGTGCATTTTCAGCCAGAGAGCACCATTGTATGAGTCAGCTACACGCCCCCCCCCCCCCCCCATACCTCGATCGTTCTGGGAGAATCTAATTTTCTACAGGCATATGAGAGTCCTTACAGGCTGCCAGTCCTAGGAGGCTAATTACCGGGCACTATAGCCAGGGACAAAGTAAGAGTCAGCTCTCATCGGTCTCCCTTGCACCCCGAAAAAGCAGAGGACTGACGATAGCCTATTGGTGGCCGTGGTCAAAAACAATGGGATGCATGCAATATTTTTGGGGAACTATAGCACCCACCTGAAGCCACCCCTGTCCTCAATAGAATGGGATTCACTGCTCATTTGCAATGCATTGGTTTCAATGTATTATTACAGTCCGTTGTCAAGAAAGAATCAATACCATGCTATTAACTTAAAGTGAATGTAAACCCACTCTCATCCTTTCTAAACTACTGCAATATTGGTTATCTAGAAGGATATACATGCCTCCTGCATGTATACTTATCTGTCAAATGTCTCCCCTCTGTCTGCTATGAGACCCGAAAAACTGCAGATTTTGTGGGTGGGTCTGTTTTCCAGGGCTCAGTGGGTGGAGTCGTGATGTCAGACTCCCCGCCCACCTCTACACTCCCCTTGTCAACATGCATTTTATCCTATGTATTTCTTACACTGAACTTCTGCTATGATCTCTGACATCCAGTCAAAACCCAGAAAAGTCCCCACATGACTTCAGCATGCCAAATCATGTTGCGGTGTGGAACAGCCAATCCTGGCAGAGCAGCAGAAGAAAGGAGTGGGAGAGAATTAAAAAATAATGCATGTCTCTTAGGCTAGTGCACAAGATATGTAGATCACCTGTCACTCACAGCAAGGGGGAGGATTTGACAAAGTTTTTCTGTTTGTCAAGATTTATCTCACTGAACAATAAAAAAGGATTGCTCAGAGCTGGATTAACTCTGTGTGATAAGATTGGGCTCAAATGATAGGAAATATACTCTATATTATGACACCAAAAAAAAAAAAATTCGGGTTTACATCCATTTTAATTAAAAATTCATCATGTACCGTAGTTGCATTCTAAAACTTTTTATGAACAGTCCTATCTATAGCTACCTACAGCAAAATATAAGAATATTTTTTATAAATCCACTCTTGGTCTGTGAATATTGAATACAGTTGGGCGCACCC
This sequence comes from Lithobates pipiens, assembly GCF_037356315.1. Taxonomy (NCBI): domain Eukaryota; kingdom Metazoa; phylum Chordata; class Amphibia; order Anura; family Ranidae; genus Lithobates; species Lithobates pipiens. Next base: position 422,950,958 of record NW_027507718.1, read on the forward strand.
ACAGTTCCTATTTTGTAATATTTCCCTTTGTCAAATGAAAAATAAGTGAAATAATGATCTGGTATTTTTAAGTGTGGAACTGAAACAAGTTGGGTTGTGAGATTACACAATTGAAAAGTGTATTTCCGCTTTTGCAGCCAAATTGATGTACCGAATTTATATTTGATACATTTGTGCCCATTCACATAGTATAAAAAAAGTATTAAAAAAATGCTGCTTACATTTTACTTGCTCTTTTTTTAAAAATCTAAAAAATAAAGTTTCCTCTGATATATCAAGGAGGAGCTGAGGATATATTGGTTAGCGTAACAAACCCCATCTGCACTGTGCTGCAAGATGTCATCATCAGTTGTAAACTAGACTGGAATAGGAAACCCACATTCCGTGTGAGTTTCCTGCACTGTGTTCAAAATGCACTGCACTTGTGATCAGCGGTAAGTGTCAGTGTTAACCTAACGACACCCCAAATGTAAGTTTCACACACAGTCTGTTTACCTGCACCCGATCACATGGTACTACAGTAGTACCATGTGATCCGGTTGCAGTGCATTTCATAAAGTGGGGCATGCAGTGGTGAGGTCTGGTGCAATTTCAGCCCATTCAAATGAAGGGGCTGAAAATTTACTCCACCTGAATCGCATTTGAATTACAGTGTGAACTGGCCCAGAAGCTATTGTACAGCTTCAGGAAGATATTTGTTAAAGAGTAACTCCATGTTTGTTGAGAAAATAACATTCCTCTCTGGGTAATCAATGTACGTTGCAAGTTATTTTTTTTAACAAACCTTATTGCAGATTTCTATTTAACACTTAGTTTGACCTTGTCCTGTGCAGAGTGATCTGGAATGGGTGGGCCTGGTTCAATATAATCACCTGATGCACTCTCAGTGTTCTGATGAGGAAAGTTGCAGTGTCAGTGTAGCACTAACCCCCGAAGGAGCTGCTGATTTTATTGGGCTTACCGTTATCTTCTTGCACCTCATATATGTCTAGGGCTTTCCTGAGGTTGATGGCCCAAGAACTGCAGAGACTGACACCAGATCCGCTTGAGGGATTTTTATTTGCAAAAAACTAAATAAACAACACAGTCTCTCGATGAGGGTTAGAGGGTTTCAGGTAGAAAGTTCAAATACTCAAACAGGTAGTTTCTCACTATTAACAATCCAGAGAATAGCCATTCACAACTGGATCGTCATCCTTATTGGATAGACCTCCTCTCTCCAGGCCTAGCAGCCGATAGAGTGCTCAGATAAAGCAAAGTCTCTGCCACAGACTTGTTGTAGAACACTTGTAGTAAAGTCTCTGCCACAGACTTGTTGTAGAACACTTGTAGTAAAGTCTCTGCCACAGACTTGTTGTAGAACACTTGTAGTAAAGTCTCTGCCACAGACTTGTTGTAGAACACTTGTAGTAACCGGAGGATGTCGACCAATTTAGAGAGCTCTCATACGGTACCAGTATCTTGCAGCCGGCTCGGCGATACCCTAAGAGTTTAGATTCACTTGTGGTCTTTCAACTAAGCCTCCAGGCTCTTTCTGAGAAGCCAGCCTTCAGCGTGGCCTTCTCCCGAAGAGTCCTCCCCTGGTTGCTTCTCCAGTTGCTGGGCCTCTCCACAGATGAGACGGCACTGGACCACCTCCGCATCCTCCCTCCAGTTACTTGGCCTCGGGCTAGCCAGCCCCGAGACTTGGGATTGGATGGCCTGTACCCCCAGGCCATGAGAGCCCTGGGGGCTGTTCAGGAGGACCAGGACCAAACAGACAGAAAGCACTTCTGGACCGGAACCCTAAAGCACGTGATGTCAGTACCTTAAGCACCCCCTCCCAGAAGGCACAGCAGGATGACACTCCCACTGGGCTGGTTACAAGAAAAATGTCACTCCATGCACCCAGCTGAACTGCGTTCTCACACCTGCCAAAGATGACAGCGCCACCTATAGCCAAGCAGAACACAGTGCAATCCAGCTAGACTGGTACTGAGACCTTAATTTAGTGTAATTGAACCCAAAACCAAACTGCGGTTCCAGGAATGTTAAATGAAAAACACATCGCTCGTGCTCTTCAGGAGCCGGCGCTACATCAGCATCTCTTTAGTAGGAATTAACCCTGTTGGTATCTCTCAAGTACTGTCACCAAAAGTGAAATTTTTGTTGCAGAAGATGCCTAAAACCTGGCTTTTGGAGATGTCCTATACACCAACAATGTACAGAAGGCCTCTGAGCTGCCATATTGCATCCAATTTTATAGAAAATTCCAGCACTGCAGATTTAAAAGGAAAGGTTAACATTATATTACAACATGGCTTGTGTAGCAATTGTATGTGCTATATTATTATTTTTATTTGCTATATTTTTTTTCTGTGAACTTGGAGTTACACTTTAAAGCGGGAGTTCCGCCGTTTTTACCTGCCCAGCGCGCCCGCGATGTCGGCACCCGAAGCCGATCTCTTGATCATCTCTCGGGTGCTGCTGCCGCCATTTTGGGTATGGGAATCAGGAAGTGGAGCCTTGCGGCTTCATTTCCCGGTTCCCTACTGCACATGCGCGAGTCGCGCTGTGCAATAAGGATGGTCCCCGCTGTCCCTGGGATCCGTGTGTTTCCCAGCAGACAGCGGGGGACCCGTGGGAAGTGGCGTAAATATCCGCAGATTCTGCGGATATCTATGCCGGAAGTGGGTGCAGATACCTGTACTGTACAGGTATCTGCACCCCCCTCCCCCCTGAAAGGTGCCAATTGTGGCGCCGGAGGGGGGGGGGGGGTTCCAATGAGCGGAAGTTCCATTTTAGGGTGGAGCTCCACTTTAAATAAAAAGAAGATTATGAACACAGCCTGATATTATGTTTTTATACTCTTTTACTTTTAAGATACGTTAATAGTTCATGAATGCAATGTATACTGTACGTAGCATGTAGCAGTGTGGAAAATTCCAGACCATTAGTACACATTACCAGTTCTCTGTCTTAATAAGCTGAATAGGGATGTCTTATGTAAAGAGAGTATGAATTCTTTTTTTTTTTCACTGGAGACCTACATTAGCATTTATTGCGATATCTTATGTAAACATGAAATTGCGAAAAAAGATTGATGTGTATATAGTAAATATTGTATGTTCTCTGAAAGTAAGGGGGTTTCCAGGACAGAAGTGCTTCTAAACAGCTGTACAGCATTTTCCTGGAACCCCCTATTGCATTGGGACTGACAAATATCATTTCTGATTTTTTTTCTTGCAGTGCCAGGTGAAGTCTGGCATTTCATCCTAATGAAAAATACAGATATACACTATATTACCAAAAGTATTGGGATGTCTGCCTTTACACGCACATGAACTTTAATGGCATACCAGTCTTAGTGCGTAGGGTTCAATATTGAGTTGGCTCACCCTTTGCAGCTCTAACAACTTCAACTCATCTGAGAAGGCTGTCCACAAGGTTTAGGAGTGTGTCTATGGGAATGTTTGACCATTCTTCCAGAAGTGCATTTATGAGATCAGGCACTGATGTTGGATGAGAAGGCCTGGCTTGCAGCCTCCACTCAAATTCATCCCAAAGGTGTTCTATCGGGAGGTCAGGACTCTTTGCAGGCCAGTCAAGTTCCTCCACCCAAAACTCACTCCTTCATGTTTTTATAGACCATGCTTTGTGCACTGGTCCAAATCATTTAGTGGAGGGGAGATTATGGTGTGGGGTTATTTTTCAGGGGTTGGGCTTGGCTCCTTAGTTCCAGTGAAGGGAACTCTTAAGGCATCAGCATACCAAGACATTTTGGACAATTTCATGCTCCCAACTTTGTAGGAACAGTTTGGGGATGGCCCCTTCCTGTTCCAACATGACTCCGGTGACGTCAAACGCCTGCCGCTGCTGTCCACATGCATTCCAGCCCTCCTTCCTGGCCCAGTCCACACACAGAGCCGGCGTTTTGGCTTCAGCAGGAGAAATGGCACGACACAGCCCCCCAGCCAGCCTACAGCGTGTATAGAGACTCACAGTTGCAGAATGTTCCTGATGTTCCTGTTTTTATTCACTCAAATGTGAGTGGTTTTATATTTTGTCTTGATTAAATGCTATACAGTCTACACTTAGAAGGCACCCCTGCTTCTGTTTATTTTTTACATGTCTGGAGTGTGCTTCTGCTTCGTGGGAGAGGCTTCTCCTAAGTATTTGACTGTTTATCATCATTTTAAGATCTTATCATTGGATGGATCATCCCCTATGATTTTTCACCACCTGCCCACTGTTTATATACGTAGCCCATCTATAGAATGATGGTTCCAGGCAATAGGGATACAATTTGTGCCAAACCATCCCCTTGTTTTAATGTTACATGTTACACCCTAAATACGGGAGTAAAATGTACCAAGTACCAAGTATGACAGTGGAAAGGCGAGATGATTGATGGACACAGTAGGGGTTATTTACGAAAGGCAAATCCACTTTTCACTACAAGTGCAAAGTGCACTTGAAATTGCACTGAAAGTGCACTTGGAAGGGCAGTCGCTGTAGATCTGAGGGGGACATGCAAGGAAAATAAAAAACAGCATTTTAGCTTGCAAATGATTGGATGATAGAAAAAAAAAATCAGCAGAGCTTCCCCTGATTTCAGATCTTCCCCTCAGATCTACAGCGACTGCACTTCCTTTGCAGTGTAAAGTGGATTTGCCTTTTGTAAATAACCCCCAATGTGTTACCTCGATGTAGGAAACTATGGTGGAATTTGGTCTGGGCTTTACAGGCCACCCTGGCAGTGTTGCCCAACAGACCGAGAGTTCTTCAAGGAGGTAGCTCAACATCTTGTGGATTTCAAGAAGGGCTCTGCAGGCCCACTGCCAGTGGAAAAGAAAATGGTGTGTGCTAGCCAATACCTGCAGAAGATGACACCTGTAGATGATGGGGAAGTCTACCTCACAACTTTTGAGAAAGTTGCCATTCGAGAAGGATGACAAAAAGAGCAATGAGCAGGACTGCTAGCGCCTTTTCTGACAGGTGAACCCCAAAAGGCCTATTATGACCTGGAACCAGACGCTCCCCGGGATTGTGCGAAACTGAAGGCTGAAATCGATTGCAGTCTAGGCTCATCAGGTGCATTGGTGGTCGTACAGTACTGACAAGCCACCCTGCTCCCAGATGTTTAACCTGATATATCTCACCAGAAAGTGGCTGCAGCCAGAGACCTTGTCAGCTTCTAAGATTGGTCATGAACGTGTGGTCATGAACCACTTTCTGAGAGCACTCCCTACCACTTAAAGCGGTAGTAAACCCTACTATAAGTTTTAAACAAACACCATATTTCTGTTTAGCGAGACATTATAATTATCTGCATATAACACGCACTTTTTTTCCCCTTAAAATCAGGGGAAAATTGCGGGGGCGTGTTATACGCCGATCCTCCGCGATTTATGCACGATTTTTGGGCTCTGGGCGGCTTTCAGTCGCCTTCGGCCCTTCTCGCGGCTTTCGGCTGCTATGTCGAGTACGGCCGAAGGCGGCCGAAAGCTGACGAGTGCGGCCGAAGGCGGCCGAAAGCCGCCGAGTACGGCCGAAAGCTGCCGAGTACGGTCGAAGGCGGCCGAAAGCCGCCGAGAACTACCGGGCGCCGCCGAGATACACAGGACATCTCAGCGGCACTATTTTTTTAAATAAAAGCTGACATCACTGAGGGGACAACAATGCACAAGGCTGCAATGACGGACAGGCTGCATGACGGACAGGCTGCAATGACAAGGCTACAATGACGGACAGGCTGCATGACGGACAGGCTGCAATGACAAGGCTGCAATGACGGACAGGCTGCAGGCTGCATGACAAGGTTGCAATGACAAGGCTGCAATGATGGACAGGCTGCATAACAAGGCTGCAAATGACACTGACAAGGCTTCAGATGGACACTAATAAGGCTGCATTGATGGGCATTTAAATGTAAGTTTTTTTTCCTTAAATTTCCCTCCTAAAAGTTTTTTTCCTTAAAATTCCCTCCTAAATTTGGGGTGTGTGTTATACGCCAGCGCGTGTTATACACCGATAAATACTATATATATATATATATATATATATATATACATATATATATATATATATATATATATATATATATATATATATACTGTATACATATATATATATATATATATATATATATATATATGTGTGTGTAGATAATTTATGTAATCAATATAAAAATGTAAAGCTAAATTGATTTAACTATTGATATATAAAACTATATATAAAATCAAAAATGTTTGGTTTATATACATATTTTTTTTTCTTTCTTTCTTTCTTTCTTTCTTTCTTTCTTTCTTTCTTTCTTTCTTTCTTTCTTCGCACCCAGGCCAATTATGACATTTCTCTCCTACATGTAAAATTCAATTTTTTTTCTTTAAAATTACATAGAACCCCAAACATTATATATGGTCTTTTTTTAATCAAAAACCCTAGAGAATACAATGGTGGATGTAGCAACTTTTTATCTCGCACGGTATTTACGCAGCAATTTTTCAAACACGTTTTTTTCAAAAAAATAAATAAAAGTTTTGTGCTTTCAAAAACCCCCCCCCAAAAAACAGTAAAGTTACCCCAATTTTTTCACATAATGTGAAAGATGAAGATACGTCGAGTAAATAGATACCCAACATGTCACGCTTCAAAATTGCACGCGCTCATGGAATGGAGCCAAAATTTGGTATTTAAAATTCTCCATAGGCGATGTGTTAAAATTGTTTACTGGTTACATGTTTTGAGTTACAGAGGAGGTCCAGGGCTAGAACTATTGCTCTCGCTCTAACGTTTGCGGCGATACCTCACATGTGTTGTTTGAACACCGTTTTCATATGTGGGCAGGACTTACCTATGCGTTTGCTTCTGTTTATGAGCTCACGGGGACAGGGGCACTTTAATTTTTAATTTTTTTTAATTGTTAATTTTACTTTTTTTTTTTTGTCACTTTGTAAATAAAAAAAAAATTGGATTACTTTTATTCCTATTACAAGGAATGTAAACATCTCTTGTAATTGGAATATGGCATGATCGGAGCTTTTCACAGTGAGATATAGGGTGAATAAGACCCCACCTCTCATCTCTAGACTGGGAAGCCTAAATAACGGCGGCAGACGTCATAACACCATGCCCGGGCCTCCACAACAACCAAAAAGAAAACTATAGAAAATTCTTAAATTTTTTTTTTTCATTTTTTAATTAAAGTGGAGGGCCACCCTGAAAACAAAAAAAATTTAAAAATTACAAAAAAATCTAAAAAAAAAAAAATGAAAAACATATTTTTTTTTACTTACCAGAAATGCCTGTTGCTAGGCACATAATCCTAATCTTCCTCTTCCTCCTCCGCGGAGATCCTCTGTCTTCTCTCTTCATCGCGGCGTCTTCTGGGTAATGGGTCGCGCTGTGTTCTGGGAACTGTGTGTTCCAGAACACAGCGCGTCCCATTCAGAAAGCGCTGCGGGACTCGCGCATGCGCAGTAGCTGCGGGACTCGCGCATGCGCAGTAGGAAACGGGCAGTGAAGCCATAAGGCTCCACTGCCTGTTTCCCTTAGAGGGAATGGTGGCACCGGGACCCGAGAGCCGAGGGACGGGTCGGCCTTGGGCGGCCGACATCGCGGGCGCCCTGGACAGGTAAGTGTGTTTATTAAGTCAGCAGCTGCAGTGTTTGCAGCTGCTGACATTTTTTTTTTTTTTTTTTTAAACGGCCCTCCTCTTTAAAGACTACTGAGGAATCAGAAATGAATTTAGAGACACCAGAAAATATTCTGTCAACAAGCATGAAATCTGCATCTGAAAGAGTAATTAGAATGCAATAGTAGACAAACTTTTAACTCTTAACTGACACAACATTTTAATGATGTTAATATAAACGTTTGACTTGTACCCAATTTTTGGTATATTAGTCCGTATAATATTCAAATGCATATGATAATAATTATAAGTAAGTTTTCCCCTTTGCAAAACAGCATCAAAGATCTTTTTTTCTGTAGTATCTTTTTTCATCAGAGAAAAAATCTAATTGAATCACGGCCAAACTCTGTAGGAATAAAAAAAAAACATTATAAGCAGCATTTCAATTAATATAAATGAAATGATCATATAATTGTATAGTTATGGTAGTGTATAAAAATTAATGATAATGTTAATTATTTTAAAAATATAAAAATATAAAACTTCACCGACTTTTATTATTCTATTAAAATGTTTTTATTAGAATAATAAAAAAAAATCTATATTAATAAGAATGATATTTATATATATTTTTTTCTATTGTAATATAGAGGAGAGATCTTTTACAAAAATTGTGGTCAAAATATCCCACAGTCATTGAGGACCCAAGCTTTCCTTTTAATCCGCCATCTCAACATTCTCTGTTGTCTAACTCTGAAACAGATGAGGAACGTAGACTTCAAAGAAGATTAGGAAACACAGACTGGTTTCAATGTGAGAATTGTCTTGCTATGCCAACAGGAAGAGAGTCTTTATTTTGCCAAGAAACCGCAAATGTCAAAGGAAACATTGAAGAGGGTTCAGTCTGTATAACACAATCTACCAATTTTAAAAATATGGTAGTTGACAGCCTGAATACCACGATTATATTGACCATTCTACACCAATCAACATCTCATGCACCAAATGCAGATGACAATCGGTATAGATGTTATTATAACATTTTTTAAACATTAATGTTATGATTAATAAATAAGCTATGTATAAAGAATCTGGCTGCGTGATGTGGGAGGAGTAGACGTGGAAGGTGAGAGCTCCCTTGCACGCCCGGACCTTGGCCACCTGAAAGCACCGACGCTGAAAGCACAATGAAAGTACCGACGCAGTCGGAGGGAGGACCAGGCAGCATGTGTGTAGCGGGGACAAGTGAGCTACGAGCGGATGAGTCGACGGCTAGCTGGCTAGCTGCGGTAAGGAAAGATGACCACCCGCAGACAAGCGGCCCTGCAGCCAGCGGGTGGAGGAAGCAGGAGCGCCGTAGGTGGGTTGAGAGCCTACATGACGCCGCAGAGAGGAGAAGCAGCCGGACCGACGCAGCAGCAACACGGCTCCCCGGAAAATGTTAGAGTACAGGGGAGATCTGGACGTGGTTCCCCTGTATTACAGGTACACAGCCCACATGTCTGTACCCCGCTACCAGGAGGCAGAGGCAGACAAATGATGGATGGGAGAAGCCAGGATCAAAGAAGGTGGAAGCACAACGGAGACCTGGAAGCAGCAGTGGAACAGAAGGGGGTTTCCCAGACCCACAAAGGTGCAAGGGAATTAAATGGGGGAACGGACATGGACAGAAAAAAGGGGTGACTCCCAGAGCTGGGTAATACACCCTCAGAGCAGGGATGGGTACATTACTATTCTCCCCTAAGGAAGGGGAAAGCCAGCAGATCTATAATATGGGGGCTCACTTGTATCCCCCCTTATCGACCCCCCCATGCCATAGATGATATAGAGTCCCCAGCAAATCCAAAAGAGATTTCGGTGATGGACATAAGGAGTGATGGCACAGTAAGTTGGGAAGCAGAGGAATTGAGGATAGCCCTAAAAAAGAAGGAAGTAACAGCAGAGACACTTTTGGGGGAGCCCTCAAAGGGATATATTTTACACATGGAGGAAGAGGAGACAGAGGCGGGTGTAGTGAGAAGGGGGACAGAACAGGACCTTAATGATATCAGAAATTTGATAAAAGCAATACCCACAAAAGGAGACATACAAAACCTAATCTCCATAGTGGAGAGGTCATGTAAACAAGCAGTAGAAGACCTCAGGGAAGAGATAGGAGCAGTGGGAAACAGAGTGGAAGTGTTGGAGGAAAATCAAGACGAGATTAAGCAGGCGATAGGAGAGGTCCAAGAGATTATTAAAAAACAGGAAGATATGCTGAATATGTACAGAGACCAATTAGACGATATTGAAAACAGAGATCACCGTCAGAACATTAGGATACGAGATTTGCCTGAAAGTTATAATAATAAAGAATTATCGGAGACTGTACAAAGGCTTTTTTCACAAATCTTGGGGCCGGACAGTATAGAGCATGTGGAGATAGATAGAGTCCACCGCATCACATACCCGACAAAACAAAATAAAGAGAGGCCAAGGGATGTAATATGCAGAATACACAACTACACTGAAAAAGAAAATATAATGAGGGCTGCACGTGATACACCTGTGATTAACTTTGAGAGCACAAAAATTGAGCTGTATTCTGACTTCCCACGCAGGACCTTAATGCAACGAAGGATGGTGCGTCCACTACTGGAAGTATTGAGGAAAAGTGAGATTAGGTATCAATGGGGTTTCCCCTTATTAATAATAGCAATGCGAAATGGGAAAACAGCAGTGCTTCCCACAAAGGACGATTTAAAAAAGTTCCAGGAAATACTAGACCTACCTCAAATTGACTTTGTAGATTGGAGAATAAATAACGTAAAGACAAGGATACAACGTCCGGAGCAGTGGTCCCGAGTCACAGGAAGATCTTGAGGGGACTTGAGGGGAGGGGGAGAACCTCCCCTCTATGGTTTATGGAGCAAGACATTAAGGAGAGGGGATGGAAGGGGCTGTGAAGAGACTCTGTTAATATATATGAAGTGATGAAAAGGCCCCCCCCCCCCCTTCTCCTTATAATATTTTTTTTTCTTTTAGGGAGGGGAAGGAGAAAAAGAGAGAAAGGGATTTTTTTTTTTGGGATCTCTCTCCTCCTCTTCCCCTGATGATTCCCCTGGGAGTAAATATAATGTGAATATAATGTGTATATAAGGTGAAATGTTAATTATTTATCAGATTCGTAAAGTATGATAAAGGTGGTAAAATGGTTAGATACAGTAGGATGATGGGTCCGGGAAGGGATAGGAGCTCTGTTTGTTTTTGTTTTTAAATTAAACCCTCTATTAGATGGCACTCTTTGAGGAAAATAGTGTTTTGGGGAAAGAGAAATAAAGGGAATAAGGTAACAGGAAGTGGATCAGAACTCCCTAGAGGGAAGGAAAAAATAGCTAATGGAAAATATTTCAAAGGAGAAAAAAAGGGGCGTACCCTACAAAAAAACGAAGGATGGATAATTTTATGAAAATGATGACGTACAATATTAGAGGGTTGAATTCATCTCAAAAGAGGGACCGCCTGTGGCACGAGGTACACCACCAGGCGGTGGATATAATCAGGGCTCAAGTCCTGCGGTAACGCATGGGAACAGAGTTCCTGTACTTTTTTCACAACAGGAACTCAGTTCCCATTAGCAGCCATGGCCTGCAAGACTTTGAAGTATTGCGAGCTGTGTGGCAGGTGCTACACCAACAGCTGCCGACACAGCTCACAATAGTAAGTGCCACACACCAGGGGTGGACTGACCATTCAGGCATTGCCAGTAGGTGGCCCCATGACCGCTTCCTCTTTGACCTACCTGTCAATCACAGCTAGCTGACGGGTAGATCAGGTCCCTGCTGCTAACAGATTGTATTTAGTCGGACCTCTCGTGATGCGCTCCTCCCCGCCTGCCCCTCCTGATTTTCTGTCTCCTCACCCCTCCCCCCCCAGTCTCCTGCATACTTGCTCTGTGTATCCCACTGAATCTCCCCCTCCTCTATCTTCAGTGCCATATGATGAGACAACCCAGAGGAGGAGCACAGCTATTCTGCTCACAGGACATGCAGGGAGAGAGGTGAGCTGAGGGAGGAACATCAGTTTGGGGTGGTAAGCTGAGCACAATACCAGGATGCCAGGAGGGAAGTTTATGTGGAAATATGTGAAGGGTTGGAATAGCAGCGAGTGTGTGTTGGAGCCCTGCAGAGTTTGCAGCCTCCCAAGCTAACATATATCTCCTAAGCATGGACACATCAATATCCCCCCAAGCATTCTGTCCAGATAACGTTTATGACCTTTTCGTTTAACCCTGTGTTATCCAAACTCTATTCAATGAAAAGTGTAAACTCACCACATAAACACTCTATATACAAAATCACATTCCCCAATAAAGATCAGAACATGATGCTCACATTTGCATGGAAGCACAATTGAATGAATGCTGATAATTCAGAGAATTACTGTATTTATGTTTATTGAGGATTTTTTTTCATGTACTAACAGTTAAGCTCCATGCACGCAATACGAAAATTAGATGAAAAATGCCACTTTTGATGCATTCGTGCAAATGAGCGTATCATTTTTTATTTTTTTTTGGTGGGGGAGTGGATCTTGGGTGGGAGTTCCCACACTTTTTTCCCCAGGACTTGACCCCTGGATATAATATATATGTCAAGGATCAGCTGCGGAGCTGATCTGTGTCTCACCTTTACTGCAGTGGGTCGGCTGGCATCTGTTGTCCACTGTCAGGTGTTCAGCTCTGTGCACTCTGCAGCTATGGGTGTCGACGCCCTTCACCTGTTGCCTAATATATGTTTCCTTCCTGCTACTTCCTGTCCAGCCCCTCATGTGTTTCTCTATTTAAATCCCTTCCTAATTTGCTACCATTGCTTGAGCAACGTATGTTTCTGAAGCTCCCCTGTGTAACCTGTTTTACCTGACTTCTCGTGAACTGATTTTTTGTGTACCGACCCGGCTTGTTCTGATTACATTGTCTGCAGCCCGCCCTGACCTTGGCTCACTATCTGGCTTTCCTTGCTTCATCCATCCATCCTTGTCTACAGTGTCTTCTGGTACTTCCCTAGCGAGCAGGGTGAACCCATGGGTCGTGACCTGGGGTCAGCATGCAGCTAAGTCCAAACCTTCGTGAGAGGGTCCCTGGCGGAACACCGGCTGACTCTTAGATTCCACGCCCTGGGGGATCCCGTGTCTCCTGCTCACCTGTGGGTTCGCTGTAAGTAGTACCGTGACAGGAGATGCACTTCATGTCAGAGACGGTCCCTAAATTACCGGTACATGTATATAATCAGTGGTTTCATGCATTCACGCCCATAGCAAGAGCAAGAGGGGTTTCCATAGCTTTTAGGAGAACTTGTCCCATGAGGCCTATGGAGATACAACAGGATCCGGAAGGAAGGTTCCTGTTCATAAAAGGAACTCTGCATGGAATCTGCTATACGTTTGCATCTATATATGCTCCAAATAAAGGTACAGTTGATTTCTTATTGAAAACCATGAGAAAATTAGATAAATTTAAGGAAGGATGTGTGATTCTGGGAGGGGATTTCAGTATAATAATGGACCCCAAACTAGACACTACAACAGAGAAAATGGGAACCTCATTTAAAGTGAAAAAACATTTGAGTCAGGCCCTCTGGTAGACAGCTGGCGAGCCCACAAGGAGGGAGTTAAGGATTATAGTTATTACTCAAAAACTCATAAAGTATATTCGAGGTTAGATATCCTGATGGTAGATCAGTACTATCTGGAAAACGTAAAAGAGGTAAAAATTGGGGAAATTACAATCTCAGATCACGTACCAGTGATAATGAAGTTTCTTCCAGTATCTGGGGGTCAATGGGAGTGTGTTTGGAGACTAAACAAGTCATTATTAGATGACAAATAGATAGCAGAGGATATACAAAATAAAATGATAAGTTACTTTAAAGAAAATATATCAGGTGAAGTGTCTGAACAATCGATATGGGAAGCTCATAAGGCGGTTGTAAGGAAGGAGTTAGAAGATCTATTAGGAAAGATACATGAGCTGGAAAGGAAGCATAAAAATAGTATGAACCCTGAAGAAGCGAGACAGCTGGAAAAGCTCAGAGGAGAACACACTTTATACCTGGATAGGAAAACTAAAAATAAATACAGATTTTTTGCGCATAGATTTTATGAAAATGGGAATAAATGTGGAAAATGATTAGCTAACCAATTAAAACAACAACAGGAATCTTCTCATGTTCATAGTATCCAATCTAGTGATAAATTGATAATGGACACTAAATCCATTGCAAAGGAATTTGATAATTTTTATAAAAAGTTATATAATATTAAGACGCCAATATCAGAAGTAGACGGGGAGGACCAAGTAAAGGAAATGAGAGAATATATTAAAAAATCCTCATTGCCGCCCCTGCCTCCGGAGGCAGTGGAGAAGATGGAGGAACAAATAAGGGTAGAGGAGATAAAAAAAGCAATAGAAGATCTACCAAGTGGGAAGAGTCCAGGCCCAGATGGACTAACAAGTGCATACTATAAAAAATATATAAACATCTTGGCCACACCGTTATGTAAGTACTTCAATCAGATAACAGCAAAAAATACGCTACCCCCTGAAGCATTAATGGCTTTTTTGACAGTAATTCCCAAACAAGGAAAGGATCCAAAATATTGTGCTAATTATAGACCCATATCCCTCTTAAATTCAGACACCAAATTATTAGCAAAAATACTAACAACAAGACTACAAGACAAAATAACACGAGTGGTACACTCTGATCAGATCGGCTTTATGTTAGGTAGAGAAACCAAACATAATACTATTTGAGCCCTGAATATGCTACACTGGATGCAGAATGGACCCGATAAAACTCCAAGAATAATGATATCTATGGACGCCGAAAAGGACTTTGATAGAGTGAATTGGACATTCATGATGGGAAATAGGCCTGGGAGAGCGGATGATGGGATGGGTGACAGCATTATATGCAGGACCAAAGGCAAGGGTAAAGGTAAATGGAGTTTTATCAGGAGGCTTTGAAATATGGAATGGAACAAGGCAAGGCTGTTCGCTGTCCCCTACAAAAATGTTCTTGGCATTTATATGGGCAAACCGAAGAGCAAGAATAGCACATACTATCCTATACAGAGGAAAGGGAGAAGGAGGAGTAGGATTACCAGATATGGTTAGATATTACAGAGCAATGACATCAGTCCGTATATTGAACTGGTGTCATGACTCTGATAATAAAATATGGGTGATAATTGAAAAAGATATGTCAGAAAGAGACCTAGCGGGAGCACCATGGATACCAGCTAAGGACAGGGGATTATCCAAATGGACATCCCCCTTAACAAGGAACACTCTGGCAGTATGGGATAGAATGAACAAGACAGGCAAATATGCCCCAAGAATATCTCCCCTAGCCCCATTAGGCGGGTATCCATGGTTCCCCCCAGTGGAGGAGAAGGGAGCAATGGGACCATGGGAATCAGGAGGGAATACTATGTGTTTAAGATATGCCCCATCAGGAGCTCTCATACCACAAAGGGATCTGGAATTAAAATATGGAAGTATGAAAATGGCAAGTTGGAGATATAACCAAATGAAATCGTTTTTCAAGAAAATAGAACCGCAAGTCAGATCCCAAGAAACTTTAAACAAATTTGAGAAGAGATGTAGGAAGTTATCAAGACCTAATCATTTATTATCACAGATGTATAAACTGGTCCTTAGCAATGACAAAAACAGAGTACCTTACTTTATAAGGGAATGGGAAAAAGAATTAGAATTTATATTTACCACATCACAAATAAAAAAGGTAATAGAAGCAACATACTCATTATCAATAAATTCTTCTATTCAGGAAATGTCTTATAAATTCCTGACAAGATGGTATAGAACCCCAGTATGACTAGCGCAAATATACCCAACTGCAGAGAACCATTGTTGGAGAGGATGTGGAGAGAAGGGAACTTATCTCCATATCTGGTGGACCTGCTCCAGGATAAGGACGTTCTGGGAAGAAATAACCCCATGGGTCAAGAGGATGGCAAAGGGGACTTTTTGTTCCATGGGGCTATGGACACCAGAGGGTCCTATAAAAACTGTGTAATTCCACATCTTTTAAATGCGGCAAAGAGATTAGTACCAAGGCACTGGGAACAGGTCACAGGCCCAACATTGGAAGAATGGAAAAAAGAGGTGGATGAAATGAGGGAAGCAGAAAGATGGGTACATAAGATTAAAAATAAACAAGATAAATTTGATATAATATGGGAAGAATGGGGAAAATACGCCCAAGAGATAGAAACAGAAAAAGATAGGATGTAAAGGAGGAAAGTGATAAAGGAAAAAGACGAGGGAAGATCCACAACCTGGAATCCTTATTAATTGATTTTAATATGGTTTTGTTAAATTAGATATTATATAAAGATGTGCTTGGATAATGTACAATGAAGGTAGAAGAAGTCTCCCCCCATGACCGCAGCCCCTGATCCCAGAACCTCTAACCCCCCTGGGGTATTCACCCCCCCCCCCCCTTTTTTTTAAATTCTTTCTCTCCTCTCGTGTAGAGAGAGAAAAGGGACAGAAAACACGGGAATAGGAATAAGGTAGAAAGGAAAAAAAAAGAAGAAAGGAAACATTAAATAGGATATGTAGAATACACACAATGGATTGGAAAAAAAAGGAGATAAATTCATAGAAGTTAAATACATAAGAAAAAGGCACATTGGATAGAGGACACAATAAAAAATAGGAAATAAACACATAAAGTACACATATAAGGGAAACCTTAATTAATTTAATTAGCCACATGAATTAAGAAACAAACGATATTATAATACATTTACTTCACATATAGAGAGGAGAAACCCTATATAGAGGGCATGCGATTTTTACTCCTTTTTGGGTCTTTTTTTTTCTCTTTCTTTCTTCTTCCTGGAGAGGGGGAAGGGGAGTAGAAGGAGGGGACAGGAGGCATTGGGGGCGCCAACCTCTAGTGGAAATACTTAAGAAATGAACTGAACTTAGTATGTTAGATAAGCACGAAAAATTGTTTATAATAAGCAAATGGAATATGAGAGAAAACTACTTAATAAAGATTGAATTAGAAAAAAAAAATGTATAAAGAATCTATGTTTATCTTTACAATTATATGTAGAGTTTTAGAACTAATGTTCCCCACAATCTATTTTCTTTATCTTCTACAGAAACTTGAGAAAAACTGCATATAAAGCATTCACTGCCTGGATACATGGATATCTGGGTAAAGGTAATCGAAGACCCATACCTTCGCGTGCAGTTCATGAAGTAAGATCATCTTTTCCAGATCCTGAAGGCCTATACGTGGGGTTTAAATATTCTAACGATTACGACGCAGGAGAAAAGGCATTTGAATCTTAATACTAATAAACTTTTTAAACCAAAAAAAAAAAATATTAAAATAATTTTCAATAAAAAGTTTAATTAGTTTAATGTAGTTTTGACATATATTTTAATAAAAATGTAACGTTACAGTTTAAATTTGTCATATTTTTGGGATTTTTATTATTTGAATTTTTTGACGATTATTGTTTAATAAATACAGCACCCCTTAAAAATATAGCACATAAATTGTATACTAACCTCACATAAATAGTTGACTCCGAAAATGTTGGTTCACCTAAAAAAAAAAAAAAAAAAAAAATAATATATATATATATATATATATATATATATATATATATATATATATATATATATATATATATATATAAATATTTTAAATTTTTAAACAATATCTAATTAAATAAGAAATATTTATATTAAATTTTTACATGGTACTTTTATTCCATAGAGTCTTCCTCCCTTTGCTGTGGAAATCACAACATATGCATGGAAACTGCATATTTTTTATCCGTTTTTTCTGTAGATGCAATATTTTCTGGGAATAGGTCTGCTTTTTATTTCCATGTGGGTGTTATATTTTTTTGGCGGCCACATTGACAATTGTCCTTATTATTGTAAAAAAAATAATCAAGGCCCACTGGCTCATATAACTTACGTATAATCCATTTTTTTCTGGAACATGGGTGTTCTAGAGCTGTTCTTTTTGTTCCCAATTCTTCACTTTTTTTGGTTGGCCTACGTACTATTGCTTGTGAACGACTAACATTACTGTTATGTGAAAGAATGGCCAGTTTTGTTCTTGCCTCCATCGAGTTCATGTGTAAATGAATCCGTTTGCTCCTATATTTCAAAACGCTTGAATGAAAAGTTTCCATCGCACCAGTGCGACAATATAGCACCAAATGAGGTACATAATTTTTGAGCTGGGTTGACACGACAGCTTTTTTACTGGCCTCTAATAATAATTTTTTTTTAAACGATTTCACATAGTGCCAAAGGTCGTACTGGTGTGAGATCTGGCTGTATTCTTCTCTCATACTTTTCTTGATGCCAAGATGTCTATCAGTCCCAAGCACTTGAACGTCGTAATTTTCGTGGATTATGCGGTCAAGACAAATCTGGAATGCCATTTTTTCCATGGCTACAGATGAGGTGGTTTGAGTCACCTGCACCATCTCAAAGTCTATAATGTGTTCAGACTTGATCTCCATCATGGTATGCATACAGTATTTAGCCGAAAATCCAGGGCTATCGCACTGTCTGTCACCGACTAAAAATACTGAATTTGTTTGTAATTTTTATTTTATTTTATTTTTTTCTTCCAACCAACAATAATCTATCCTACCATATATGAATTTATTCAAATAGGTATGATACGTTGATTTTGAAAAAAATGGGATATTACAAAAATCCATAATTTGTTTCACAGACGTAAAAAATGATCCAGTGCAAGTAATTGCTGATGCAAAAATGAGATTACCAGCAGCTATGTTTCCGATCTTTGTTTGGTTTTCCAGAATTAAAAGTTGATGATTTTCAACACATGTATTGTAAACTTTAAGTAAAGTTCCAACCACGACTTTATTGAATGACGTAATTTGTTCAAAACATCCAACTTCTGGGCAACGTAATTTTATAAGTAATTTATCTAGACTCGATTCAAAAACGATAAATTTTCGTTTGTCAACTCCTAAACATGGATCTTTTGCTGTGCCAGTGTCATTTTCAATTTCAAATTAAATCTCAGGCCTTGATATATCGGTTTCAGACATTTCTAAAAGATCGGGGACATAACTGTCATCATGTGTGGTATTGTGGTCCATTGAAGTCTCTCTTTGACCAATAGTATCCATATTTCCATTAGTATCATGTTCAATAAAACTTTTTGCTTCCATTTCAGAAGTTATATGAACACCTGTTGATTGAACTTGAAGGGTCTGATTTATTTCACAATTTGGAAGCTCAATAACATTGTGTTCAGTGGACTGTAACAATTGACTAGTACTACTCTCTGCTTCCCCAAAGTGACCATAGGAAAGTGTCACAGCGTTCTTAATTGGTATCAATTGAAAATCTGTAACGTCTTCAGTGTTCTGTCTTTTCGCTAGAGTAGATTCTAATTGAGGGTGAACAATAGGGCAAGATAAAGAGTATTCGTGGTCATGACATATGTCATGGTAACTTGCGCAAAATCCATATGATTTCTCTGACACTGATAAATTCAAATCTTCACCAGTTTGTGTCCCCATTTCTCTTTTTGTTATGTCATTTTTCAAGAAGAATTGATGGCAAGGGCAGCAAATATGAGTTGGCTTTGATTTCATAAAGGACATGGAAACATCAAGGCGGAAAAATGATGGGAGGGCGTCAGATTTCAAAACCCTTGTTTTTTTTTAATTGTAGTAGGAATCTGTTGAAAAATGAGCAGAGCACATTCTGAAACGATTTCCATTTTTGTCTTTAAAAATTTCTTCAGCTGCGCTAGTTTTTCTTCTTCGTTCAAAGTAGATGAGGCTATCCATACAGGGCACTTATACACCTTCCTGCCCAGACCAATTTTCAGCTTTCAGTGCTGTCGCACTTTGAATGACAATTGCGCAGTCATGCAACACTGTACCCAAACTACATTTTTATAATTTTGTTCCCACAAATAGAGCTTTCTTTTGGTGGTATTTGATCACCTCTAGGATTTTTATAATAATAAGTAAATTTTCTCCTTCACTGATGGGCACTGATGGGGCGGCATTGATGGGTACCGATGAGGTGGCACCAATAAAGTGGCACTGATGAGGTGGCATTGATGGGCACTGATATGCAGCACTGATAGGTAGCACTGATAGGTGGCACAAATAGGCACTGATAGGCAGCACAGATGGCCATGGATAGGCGACACGGATGGGCATGGATAGGCGGCACGGATGGGCACTGATAGGTGGCATGGATGGGCACTGATAGGTGACACAAATGGGTACTGATAGGTGGCATTGTAGTATAAAGTATTGTACTGATGAATGCCAATCAGTGATGCCCAATGTGGGTACTGATTGGCATCCATTGTGGGCACTGAATGGCATCCCTGGTGGTCTAGGGTGGCATACCTGGTGCTGGGCATCCCTGGTGGTCTGGTGGCGTCCCTAGTGGGTCAGTGTGGGCATCCTCGGGGGGGGGGGGCTGCGCTGATAATCGATCAGCACAGACCCCCCTGTCAGAGGTTCAGCCGATCGGCTCTCCTTTACTCGCATCTGACAGACGTGAGTGGGGAAAAGCTGATCACCGGCTCTTCCTATTTACACTGTGATCAGC
Source organism: Lithobates pipiens (assembly GCF_037356315.1). Classification (NCBI taxonomy): domain Eukaryota; kingdom Metazoa; phylum Chordata; class Amphibia; order Anura; family Ranidae; genus Lithobates; species Lithobates pipiens. Next base: position 422,971,234 of record NW_027507718.1, read on the forward strand.
CGTGCCCGTGATTGGACACGGCTGATCACATGGTAAAGAGTCTCTGTCGGAGACTCTTTACTGAGATCTTAGTTGCGGTGTGTCAGATTGACACACCGCACCACCGATCGCCACGATGCACACCCCGGGGGCACGCAGCAGCTTAATATCCTGAGGACGTCATATGATGCCCAGTCAGGGTATTGAAACCACTTTCCACCGTCATTCTGCTATATGACGGGCGGCAAGTGGTTAAAATGATTGATGGGGAACCTGACGTAGGGATGTCTTTCTCTACATGGCTCTTAAAAATAACTTTAAAGTGGTAAAGCAAGGTGGTAAAGCAACCTTATCGCCAAATGGTTTTCCATTTAGCCCATGCTCATAGTTACATAGTTACATAGTTAGTCAGGTTGAAAAAAGACACAAGTCCATTCAGTTCAACCACAAAAAAAACAAATAATATCATACAATCCCATATACCCAATTCTATACCCACAGTTGATCCAGAGGAAGGCGACAAACCCCAGCAGAGCATGATCCAATTTGCTAAAGCAGGGTAAAAAATTCCTTCCTGATCCCCGAGAGGCAATCAGATTTTCCCCGGATCAACTTTACCTATAAATGTCAGTACCCAGTTATTTTATGTACATTTAGGAAATAATCCAGGCCTTTCTTAAAGCAATCTACTGAGCTGGCCAGACCGCCTCTGCAGGGAGTCTATTCCACATTTTCACAGCTCTTACTGTGAAGAAACCTTTCCGTATTTGGAGATGAAATTTCCTTTCCCCTAGATGTAAAGAGTGCCCCCATGCTCATATAATGGATGGTATATCTGGGTTTGGAGAAATGTAAGGGGAGAATAACCTAGAGATTCTTTTGGCCTGGTTTATATGCCGATGTCAAAGAATACTGTGAGTCATGCCCAGAGTGTCGGTATTTTGCACCATCGCCCCATTTTCTCAGTCCGTTGGTACCGTTACTAATTTATTGAAGTGCCTGTTGAAAGAATTGGTATGGATCTGGTGGGACCAGTGGTAAAGTGACCCCTGATGACGTCAGACGTTTGCTGATGAAACACATTGGCCATGTCACTTACGCCATTCTTTTGTAACGCAGGTGGAACGTGATTGGCATCCCTGCTTGTTTTATGAGCTTGTTTGATCAGCAATACTGTAAGTGCATTTTTTCAGCTGTGACACAATACATTTTACAAACTGCACTATGAGGAGCCTTTATTTTTCTTCTTGACATATGTGATATACCATACCTTTTGGGTGTGCAACTTCTTGGGTCGGTTCCCTTTCCCTGGGGAATACATCTCTGCTTGACACGCTGTTTATGACTACCTGTAATGGGTGTCATATACTGTACGTCTGGTGAGTAGGATGTTTACCTAGGGGTTGGTGGAAGAAGGCACCTCTGATTTCACATTTATTTGATGGATTTTAAAAAAGACATAATTTTTACTCGTTTGGAGATATCTGGTGGTGGTGTATGGACATTGCACATTACTTTATTCATTCACCATTGTTTATGTTCAATGTATGTACATTTGATGGTTTTAGTTGAGCGCGGTATGATAACTACTATGAACATTTTCCTTTTACGATGCAGGCTTTCTGAGCCTTACTACGAGCTGCTCTATAGTATTTATTTATTGTTTAACTATCACATCACACTATTCATTGTTTGAGTTAATCCAGGGTGCGCAGGTTGAATCGTTTCTTATATTCTCCTTTTTTTCCACTATATACATTTTACCAGCCAGGGAAAAGGAAACCAGAGCAAATATATCACGTTAATCTCTTAAAACCTTGGAAGGACCGATAGACAAATGGACATCTCCCCCCCCCCATTATACCTGAGGTACCCAAAACTAAAACCTTGTCAGTGGCTCAACAGAATGACGTTAAATAATTTGTGCAAAAGAATAGAGAATTTTTCTCTCACCTATCCGGACTGACCACAGTTATACAGCATGACATGATCACAGAGCCCGGTGTCAATGTAAATGTGAAGCCCTATAGAATACCTAAGGCCGGGTGGGAAGCAGTCGCAAATGAAATAAGGAACATGTTAGAGTTGGGGGTGATCGAGAAGTCCCACAGTGACTGGTCAAGTCCCATAGTGTTGGTCCCAAAGCCAGACAGAATTTGTAATAAATTCAGAAACTTGAACAGCGTGTCCAAAGTCGATGCTTACCCAATACATCGGGTGGACAAGCTTACTGAACGGTTGAGAGCTGCCCTATGCATAACTACTTTGACTACTTTGATCTCACATTAACGTTATTGGCAGATACCTGTAATAGAATCTGCAAAAGAAAAGACAGCATTCTCTACCCCTGATGGGTCATTCCAATATAAACAAATGACTTTTTGTTTGGATGGTGCTCCTCCCTCATTCCAGAGAATGATGGACAGGATGATAAGACAACATCGCAGCTGCCTATTTGGATGATGTAGTTATCCACAGCCAAGAATGGGAGTCTCATTTGCCCCGGGTGCAAGCAATAGTAGATTTGCTTAGGAAAGCTTACTACCAACCCTAAAAAGTGTACCATAGGCTTGGAGGAGGCCAAATGCCTTGGCTACATTATTGGTCGAGGGCTGATTAAGCCTCAGATAATTAAGATTGAGGCAATTCAAGAGTGGCCCCAACCTATAAATAAAAAGCAATGCCGTTGCTGAAAAAGAATGTTTGACTATCAAATGGGCCTTGGATGCTCTCAATTACCTGTTGGAAAGACAATTCAAACTAGTCACTGATCATGTCCCTCTTAACGAGGTTGTAAACCCACTTTGAAAGAAAAACAAAAACTAACACCTGCAAGACAAAGGCATAATGAACTAGTATTGTCTCTTTGTCTGACAATGGGTCTAAGGATTTCATCCTGATATCTAATGGCAATCGGGGTGCCATTGTCTAGCCTGTAGAGAGGTCTGTGTGTCCCTCTATGGATATGCCTCCCCAGACCATCACTGACCCACCTGCAAACCGGTCATGCTGAACAATGTTACAGGCAGCATAACATTCTCCACGGCTTCTCCAGACCCTTTCATGTCACATATGTGCTCAGGGTGAATCTGCTCTCATCTGTGAAAAGCACACGGTGCCAGTGGCAAACCTGTCAATTCTGGTGTTCAATGGCAAATGTCAATCAAGCTCCTTGGTGCTGGGCAGTGAGCACAGGGCCCACTAGAGGATGTCGGGCCCTCATGCCACCATTATGAAGTCTGTTTCTGATTAGTCAGAGATATGCACACCAGTGGGCTGCTTGAGGTCATATTGTAGGGCTCTGGCAGTGCTCATCCTGTTCCTCCTTGCACAAAGGAGCAGATACTGGTCATGCTGATAGGTTAGGGACCTTCTACGGCCCTGTCCAGTTCTCCTAGAGTAACTGTCTGTCTTCTAGAATCTCCTCCGTGCTCTTGAGACTGTGCTGGGAGACACAGCAAACATTCTGGAAATGGCACGTATTAATGTGCCATCCTGGGGGAGTTGGGCTGCCTGTGAAACCTCCATAGGGTCCAGGTATTGCCTCATGCTACCAGAAGTGACACTGGCCAAGCCAAATGCAAAACTAGTGAAAAAAAGGTCAGAAGAGATGAATGAAAACAAAATGTCAGTGGCCTCCACCTGCAAAACCATTTCTGTTTTGGAGGTTGTCTCATTGTTGCCCATCTAGTGCACCTGTTGTTAATCTCATTAACACTAAAGCAGCTGAAACAGATTAATAACCCCCTCTGCTGCTCAACAGGCCAAATCAATATCTCAGGAGTTTAATTGAGTTTTAATTGTTCATTTATATTTAACCACTTCAATACCATACGCTTCCCCCCTTCCTGCCCAAGCCAATTTTCAGCTTACAGTGCTATCACTTTTTAAATGACAATTGTGCAGTCATACAACACTGTACCCAAACAACATTTTTAGCATTTTGTTCCCACAAATAGAGTGGTATTTTATCACCTCTGCAGTTTTTAGGGGCCTCCACAGAGTTTATTCCAGATCTGACAGGAAGAGTCCCTAGGAGGAAGACAGGAATGTATTACATGTTTAGACCATTGTACAGCCCCATGTCCAACAAGACTTTCAATTCAACACTGCCACAAATTTGTGTCAAGTTATCCTTGCTATCTGGTGGGGGGGGGGGGGGGGGGTAATGCACAAAGTGCAGGTGTCAGGAGTGAAAAGCTCACAGAGCACAGGAGTACACAATGCACAGAGTACACGAATTAGAGTACATAAGTCTTTGCAGATCAGTTTATCCAACATGGCCAATCCTCTGTTTCTGATAGGGCTGGTAATAAATACGACATCAAGCAATGTATTACCTGTTCCACTGAGTATGTGATATATGTACTTATATGCCCGTGCAACTTGGTATATGTGGGCCATGCAATGCGAACCCTACAAAAACGTGTAGGGGAGCACCGACGGTTCATACAAAAGGGACTTCGCATGCTAAAAAACATTCATTGTCTAAAGGTTGTAGCCATTGAATGCATCCTGGGTGGTTCTCTAACTGATAATGAGAGGTTCTCCTTATGTAAGTGAGAATCATTCTGGATCTACAAACTGGCCTCTCTATCTCCCAATAGGTGGAACAAAGGTCTGGAGATTCATAGTATCATCTAGATCCCCTCTGTTATTGTTCCTTATTGTTTTGCTACCTTAATTTTTTTCACATGTCTTCCAATTATTCTTTCCGATTTTTCTTAAATTTTGTTATCTATATTCATATAGTATATATATAATATCCATTAGGTTCTCATTAGGTTTTGAGATTATGAACATGGGAACATCAATCATAAACAAATGAAACATTGAATTAATTAATTAATTAGTTTGGTCTTATCATGAATATTATTAATCTTTAAATGATCATGTACTTTGGGCTATCACATACAGTATAGCTCTTATACTCCCTTCTTCAGAATTATTTTTATTATTATTTTTACTTGTAATTGAAGTTTTTTATTTTTATTTTTTACATTTACTTTTATTTTTATTTTTTAATTTACTTTATTATATATTTTTTTCTTAATCGTGATAATTATTTAATTTATCATTTTGTATTCATATTTTAACAATTTTTCTTATCTATTACTTTTAATGTTCCCCTTGTCTTTGAGTAATCGCAGAGTATGTAGATTGAGCCATTGTCATCGGGTCGCTTCAACAATGGAAGTATTGCTGCGGTGGAGAAACCAATCATGGTTCCTTTAAATATGTGATTCTTCGCACGGTTCACCCCATTGGCTTTCGATGTCAAATGACTTGAAGAAGGACCACGCCCTGAATTGTGTTGTCAAGGTGACAGCTATCCTCCCTTTCCATTCTCCTCAGTTGGCTCTCCATCTTCTGTGCTTCAAACCTTGTTTTGGACCTGTGTTCCCCGATCATATGACATCACGCTATTGGAGAATATAACAATAATGCGTTACAAACCATAAAAACAAGTAAATATTAACATGACATATTGCATTACAAATATAAAAGACCATCCTCCATAGCATGAGAGGATTAGCCCTTCAGCTTCCAGTGTATGTCATCATAGTTTATTAATTGTTGTCGCTCTGTTTTATTTTTGTTCTGATAAATGGAATTCTGTTACATGTGTATATATTCAGCATGGTTGATCATGTGCATCTTACCGCCCATGGAGGATGTCGGATGATGAAACGTGTAGGGCTTGAACGTGATGTCACCACACATGCCGCGTTTGTGCTCACTGCTATAAATCGTGGCCCAAGCCAGCCCGGTTCTATGATTATACAAGGTTTTAATTGAGTCAGTAGAGACACATATAAATGTGAGCGTTTCAGATTGATTTTAAAAATAAAATAGTTTTAATGGTTTTACACTGTGCGAGCTTTTCTCTCTTCTTCCTGGACATATGAAATGGTGGCTGTGAGAGTGCACTGTAGCGTGGTGGAAGAAAGAAGAGTTCAAAAAAAAGTTTTTTTTTCTTATTCATTATATTGGGACTTTTTAAACACACATTAATTACATAAACTTTTATTTCCATTTTTTTAATTATTGTTATAGGTTGCACACATTGGTTACATCTATTATATGTGTAGCACTATCACTGTAGGAACTGCTGATGAATGTTCAATTCTGCACCCTGCCTCTCAACCCCAAGAACAGTCTCGACCCCTCTGGCACACCTGTATGGTAATATGAGTGTGGGACCCAGCAGTAAAGATAAATGCAGCAATGATACACTATACAGTATATTTACCGTAACCTTGGTACCCGTTATTTCACCAGCTGTAATAATAGACATAGACTCACACAGAATATCAATTAACTGCTTAGAAAGTTTACTGAAATGGTCAATAAACATACGGAACAATGTGGTCAGATATTAACAATAAATGACAATGGGTGACCATCAACATGAATGTGAGCACTGTAAATTCAATAATCAACGTATAGAGTATAGGGGTACAGTGGGACAAATGTCTGATATCCTCAAAGATCTATATCAACCACCTTCCCACTGAAGCCTCGACACAAACACGCTAAATTGCAGAGTGATGCCTTTCGCATTTAATGACACCATACAGTATTTAACCTATACTTAAGCCCCCCCCCCCCTACTTTGTAATGCAATGTCCCAAATGCAAAGTGAACTGTAATGCTTTGCAGAAGGTGATAAAAGTTCCTTGTCTTCTTGGTCTTCAGCTAGTTTATAGTATTAGACTGCAGTATTTGTAAATCCAAACAGGGAAACAAGTAGACAGCAGACTGTAGGATAAATGATGCGCTGGTAATTGTGTACTTGCAAATATAAGGCACTTATAATATTTCTCCTTAGCAGTGGATGTGATTCATGATTGACTTTATAGCACAGGAAAGACAAACCCTGAAGTTCCACTGTATGCAGCCTATGGATAAGTGAGATCACTCCTGTGGGACTACAAGTCTCACCAGCAGTCTATAGACAACTCACTTAGTCAACAGTACACTTTGCTGAAGTGGGCTGGTGCTCTTCTCACCAAATAGACCCAGAGGCTGTGAGGCTCTGTCCAGACTCTCCTCCTGGTGTCTCAGTCTGATGAAAGATGGCTCATCCACACTGCATCCGCTCCTCCGGATAGCTGAGGTGCAAATGGGTTCAAATGCTCTGAAGCACAGACCGGTCCTCCTACTCGATCAGCAGGGCCGTTCACAAGGATCCCTCTGGGGTGGGAGATCCGCTCTCCACTGTAGGCCGCAGGTGCTCCCAGCCCTAGGCACACACACAAAGGCCCCCTCTGTGTGTTGAATGCCATCCGGAGAGACCCGAAGCATGCCTGTCCTTTTATCTGCTTACCCTACAGGCTGTTCTGTGACTTGGCATTGTGGGTAGGTGAACTGGGCATTGTGGGTAAGTAGTTCCCAGATTTATTTTAGCACAAGAGTCACTTCTTCATTAAAGTTTATCTCCCACAATGCTTTGTAACGCTGCTTCACAGAAACTGTTCACAGAAACTAAACAAAAGTCTTAATAGCTATAAATGGACACTAGAGGGAGCCAAACTCTTACTTAACCACTTCAGCCCCGGACCATTTTGCTGGTCAAAGACCAGACCACTTTTTGCGATTCGGCACTGCGTCGCTTTAACTGACATTTGCACGATCATACGACGTGGCTCCCAAACAAAATTGACGTTCTTTTTTTCCCACAATTAGAGCTTTCTTTTGGTGGTATTTGATCACCTCTGTGGTTTTATTTTTTGCGCTATAAACAAAAATAGGGCGACAATTTTGAAAAAAACGCATTATTTTTTACTTTTTGTTATAATAAATATCCTCCAAAAATATATAAACATTTTTTTTTTACCTCAGTTTAGGCCGATACATATTCTTCTACATATTTTTGGTAAAAAAAAATCACAATAAGCGATTATTGATTGGTTTGCGCAAAAGTTATAGCGTTTACAAAATAGGGGATAGTTTTATTGCATTTTTATTAATATTTTTTTTACTAGTAATGGCGGCGATCAGCGATTTTTATTGTGACTGCAACATTATGGCGGACACATCGGCCATTTTTGATACATTTTTGGGACCATTGTCATTTATACAGCAATCACTGCTATATAAATGCAGTGATTCCTGTGTAAATGACACTGGCAGTGAAGGGGTTAACCAGTGGGTGGCAGTGTAGGGGTTAAGTGTTCCTAGGAGTGTGTTACTAACTGTGGGGGGCTGGGCTTTCATTTAGTGAACACTGATCTCTGCTCCAATCACATGGAGCAGAGATGAGCATCACTAGTTGCTAGGAAGAACGGGGAAATGCTGTTTACAATGGCATTTCTCCGTTCAGCTGCCCCGTGAGACGATCGTGGGTATGCCTGCGGCGATCGAGTCCCGCGACCAAACTCATGGGGGTCCCGACCACCGGCGGCGCACTCACGATGGCAGGGCGGCATTAAAGATTGGATGTACCTGTACGCCAATATGCCTGCCCGTGCCATTCTGCCGACATACATAGGCGTGTGGCGGTCGGGAACCGGTTAAAGAACATCACATTATTTAGCATGATAACTTGGTCACAACCCTGACGCTACATATAAAAAACATGTTTGCATTTAGCACTTCAATATATATGGGTATATTGCATGATGATATATGTTTTTTGGAATTGATTTATTATTATATATTCATATGTTTATAGGATTTACATACTTTTTTTTTAGCACAGCGCTGCCTCTTTAGAGTTAAATACCGTATTTATCGGCGTATAACTGAAGGAAATGTAGATTAAAAAGGTGATTTCTTAACCCCTTCATGTCTGTCAAAGTGTGATGTTCAATCCCCACACAGGCCTGGGAGATTAGCCCATTGAGACAATGACACAAAATAACAAAGTCTCTCCGAGCAAATCTAATCTTTATTCTTTGGTGTGAATATTTAAAGGGGGCTTTCAGAAAGTACCACCCTTTGAACGTGTCATACAGGTTATCCAATCATATACAAGTACAGCCTACAATAAAAGTGAAACCAGCAATTCCTCAAAATCATGTGCTTTCCAAGAAACGAAACAACTAAATAAGATAACAGTAACATGGGAAACAAAACTAGACTAGCAAAACTTGAGCATACATTTTGTGAGGTGAATGTTAGAGAGAGACACAAAATGGAAACCAAATTTCTTAAAGAATGAAAGCGGTTAAGCTAAATATCCCTTCAATCCCCTCTTAGATCATATAAGATGATCTCTACATTCTATGTTGTGTCTTAATACTTCTTTGGGGTTGTGGCGTTGATTGCCTGATGACTCTTCATGTATGTCATGTAGGATAGAACCTTATCATCAGGAGATTGAAGGCGTGCAACTATGCAAGTGCAACACTTAAAGCAGAGGTAAAGAATCAGAGCAAGGATAAATATCATAACAACAACAAGGACAATGTCTTTTAACCATGAAAATATACCTCCAAGCCCAAATCCTGCATTGGCAAATGGGCTCCATGTTTTAGCAATGTCCCTAGCTTCCTGCTGGAGCTGACCTCTAAGAGATGTCCCCTTTTATCATCCCTTACCACTCCCATGACAGGTACCAAGTATGCAAGGTAACACCATCCCTTAACATGAAGGGGCACCCAGGGATAACACACTTTCCCACAACATACATAAATACTTTGTCCTAGTGCAAAAGGTCTCTTAGTGACAATCTCATGAGTGTACTTGTCCTGTGTCGCGATTATTGGTGCAATATTTCACCTACATTTTTAGGGAAAGAAGAAAAGTTATGCAAAGTACGGTTTAGCCCTGGGTCAGATACTTGAAACAGTGAGCAGGCATTCCCACATCTTGATGTTAAATATTGACCTGCTGCAGAAAAAAGGGTTAGTCTGTGTCTCATTCCCTAAATTAAAACACCAATCAGGGGAATTACTTCTACCTGCTATTGGAAAGGTAACAAAGTTGTTTATGTACAGAGTGGATATGTTAGTCAGGAATACAGGAGGAGTCTCGTTGAGAAAGGAGGAAATATTTAAAGGTACAGACAAAAGGGGAATTCAGGCAGTGCTAGGATGTAATTTGTTATATATATCCTACATTCTTCACACCCTGATTTTTGCCAAGCATAAGCATACTTAAATTTTAGCAAAAGCATCTTATCAGTAAAACTATCTCCAGTCTCTCTCTTGATTCTAGCTTGTGTCACTGTAATGCTCTCTTGTGTGTATATGTGTGAGTGTGTGTTCCCACAGATACTTTTAATTGCACCCAAATCTTCAGGTGGGTAGGAACACTGTCAGAGAGATCAGGATCAGGAGGCAAAATGCCTTGCCAGAAGTCTGTGGTGAAATAAGCGAGGTCATCTTCTCTGGCCGGACCTGCTTTCCCAGGAACTCCTCCTTCCTCTGCTTGGACTTCTGCTTGAGGGCCTCTTGTATCCAAGATCTCCTTCCTGCTCTTGGGGCTTTGGGCAACCTTTTTCACTCTGTTGGCATGGATCCAGGACTGGCAATTTTCCACTAGGATGGCTGTTCTGGTCACTGCAACCACTGTGGTAGGAGGTCCATAGGGATACTCTTGCTTCTTACTTCTGTTCAGCTATTGGGCCACCATGGTGTCTCCCACCTTAAAGAGGTGAGTAGCTTCCTGTGAAGAAAAAGGAGAGGTGCAAGCAACATTTCTCTCAACTGTATCCAATGTTTAAACCAATTTCCTTACATATTCTTCCTGTATTAAGTCTAAATCTACCTTTTCCATCATTAACCACTTCAGGACCGCCGTATTGCCATTGTACGTCAGCACAATGGCACAGGCAGGCACAATCACGTACATCTACGTGATTGCCTTCCAGCGGGTGGGGGGTCCGATCGGACCCCCTCCCGCTGTTTACGGCGGTCCGATTCGGTCCAGGAGCGCTCCGTGATGAGGGGATGGCCGTTGGTTTTCGGCCACCCCCTCTGGATCGCTCCTGGCCAATGAGAAGCTTCCTCCCCTGTGTATTGTTTACACAGGAAGGAGGAAGTGATGTCATTCTCCTCGGGGCGGTCTTTTTGACCGGACTACGAGGAGAAGACTAAAAGTAAGTGTGCACCAACACTACACTGACATGTAGGTACACACAGGCACACAAACCCCCCCCCGATCCCCCCCCCCGATCGCCCCCCGATCCCCCCCGCCCCCCCTCCCCCCCCAGTCACAGTGTCACTGATTGCATTGATCATTTCTTTACTGATCAATGCATCAGTGTCAGTTGTGACAGTAAAAACTGTCAGGACAGTTAGTGTTAGGTCCAGGGTAGCCCCCTATCACCCCCCAATAAAGATTTAACCCCCTGATTGCCCCTAGAGTTAACCCTTTCACCCCCTTTTGCCAGTGTCACTAAGCGATCATTTTTCTGATCGCTGCATGTGTCGCTAGGTAGCTAGTTATTTTTTTAGGTTCACCGCCAGGTTTTTATATCGCTAGGTACCCCGATATACTACCCAATAATGTTTTTAACCCCCTGATTGCCGCTAGTTAACCCTTTCACCCCCTTTTGCCAGTGTCACTAAGCGATCGTTTTTCTGATCGCTGCATTAGTGTCGCTACAGTCGCTAGGTAGCTAGTTATTTTTTTAGGTTCACCGCCAGGTTTTTATAGCGCTAGGTACCCCGATATACTACCCAATAATGGTTTTAACCCCCTGATTGCCGCTAGTTAACCCTTTCACCCCCTTTTGCCAGTGTCACTAAGCGATCATTTTTCTGATCGCTGCATGTGTCGCTAGGTAGCTAGTTATTTTTTTAGGTTCACCGCCAGGTTTTTATATCGCTAGGTACCCCGATATACTACCCAATAATGGTTTTAACCCCCTGATTGCCGCTAGTTAACCCTTTCACCCCCTTTTGCCAGTGTCACTAAGCGATCGTTTTTCTGATCGCTGCATTAGTGTCGCTACAGTCGCTAGGTAGCTAGTTATTTTTTTAGGTTCACCGCCAGGTTTTTATAGCGCTAGGTACCCCGATATACTACCCAATAATGGTTTTAACCCCCTGATTTCCGCTAGTTAACCCTTTCACCCCCTTTTGCCAGTGTCACTAAGCGATAATTTTTCTGAGCGCTGCATCAGTGTCGCTAGTGTCGCTAGGTAGCTAGTTATTTTTTTAGGTTCACCGCCAGGTTTTTATAGCGCTAGGTACCCCGATATACTACCCAATAATGGTTTTAACCCCCTGATTGCTGCTAGTTAACCCTTTCACCCCCTTTCACCAGCGATCACAGTATAAGTGTCACTGGTGACGCTGGTTAGCCAGTTAGTTATTTAGGTTCCCCGTCAGGTTTTTATATAGCGCCAGGGACCCCCATATACTACCTAATAAAAATTTGAACCCCCTGATTGCCCCTAGTTAACCCTTTCACCACTGATCACCGTATAAGTGTTACGGGTGACTCTGGTTAGTTTGTTTTTTATAGCATTTTATATTCAAATCCGGAAGGCAGTGCTTGGTTTTCGGGGTCCCGTACGTGGCTAGGCTCCCAAAAAGTCCCCCACATGTGGTATCCCCGTACTCGGGAGAAGCAGCAGAATTTATTTTGGGGTGTAATTTGACTTCTGCCCATAGCATGTGTGAGCAATATATCATTTAGTGACAACTTTGTGCAAAAAAAAAAAAAGTTTGTAATATTCCCGCAACTTTTGGCAAAATATGAAATATTCCATGGACTCAACATGCCTCTCAGTAAATAGCTTGGGGTGTCTACTTTCCAAAATGGGGTCATTTGGGGGGGGTTTTGTGCTGTTTTGGCATTTTATGGCCTTCGAAACTGTGATAGGTAGTGAGGAGTTAAATCAAAAATTTGCACCCTTAGAAATCCTGAAGGTGGTGATTGGTTTTCGGGGTGCCGTGCGCGACTAGACTCCCAAAAAGTCCCACACATGTGGTATCCCCGTACTCGGGAGAAGCAGCAGAATGTATTTTGGGGTGTCATTTCACATATGCCCATAGCATGTGTGAGCAATATATCATTTAGTGACAACTTGGTGCAAAAAAAAAAAAGTTTGTAATATTCCCGCAACTTGTGGCAAAATATAAAATATTCCATGGACTCAACATGCCTCTCAGTAAATAGCTTGGGGTGTCTACTTTCCAAAATGGGGTCATTTGGGGGGGTTTTGTGCTATTTTGGCATTTTATGGCCTTCGAAACTGTGATAGGTAGTGAGGAGTTAAATCAAAAATTTGCACCCTTAGAAATCCTGAAGGTGGTGATTGGTTTTCAGGGTGCCGTGCGCGACTAGACTCCCAAAAAGTCCCACACATGTGGTATCCCCATACTTGGGAGAAGTAGCGGAATATATTTTGGGGTGCAATTCCACATATAACCATGGCATGTGTGAGCAATATATCATTTAGTGACAACTTTTTGTAAAAAAATTTTTTTTTTTTTTTTTTGTCATTATTCAATCCCTTAGGACAAAAAAAATAAATATTCAATGGGCTCAACATACCCATCAGCAATTTCCTTGGGGTGTCTACTTTCCAAAATGGGGTCATTTGGGGGGGATTTGTACTGCCCTGCCATTTTAGCACCTCAAGAAATGAGATCGGCAGTCATAAATTAAAAGCTGTGTAAATTCCAGAAAATGTACTCTAGTTTGTAGACGCTATAACTTTTGCGCAAACCAAAAAATATACGCTTATTGACATTTTTTTTACTAAAGACATGTGGCTGAATAAATTTTGCCCTCAATGTATGACTAAAATTTAGTTTATTCGATTTTTCTTATAACAAAAAGAAGAAAATATCTTTTTTTTTTCAAAATTTTCGCTCTTTTTCCATTTATATCGCAAAAAAAAAAAATCGCAGAGGCAATCAAATACCATCAAAAGAAAGCTCTATTTGTGGGAAGAAAAGGACGCAAATTTCGTTTGGGTGCAATATTGCATGACCGCGCAATTACCAGTTAAAGCAGCGCAGTGCGAAATTGCAAAAAGACCTCTGGTCCTTAAGGTGTTTATTGGTCCGGAGCTGAAGTGGTTAAAGGTGCTCTGGCCCATGGGGTGGGGAAAGGTAGACCCATCAAGACTTCAAAAGGTGAATACCCTGTTGTCTTGGAAGGGGTCATTCTTATTTCTGCCAGGACTGCTGGGAGGACCTTCTTCCAGTTGGCAAAGGTTCCTCCTGTGGCCTTTCTTATTTTGTCTTTTTAATTGTTCTGTTCATTCTTTCTATTATCCCTAAGCTTTGAGGGTGGTAGGGAATGTGAAACTACCATTCTATCTTGAGAGTTTTTACCAAGTCCTGGCAGACCCTTGATGCAAATGTAGGTCCATTGTCTGAGTTTATTTGAAGTGGGCATCCCCATTGAGGAATGATTTCCTGAATGAGGATCCTCACTACTGTTTGTGCATCTTCTTTTGTGGTTACAAAAAGTTCAACTCATCTTGAGAAAATGTTCACAATTACCAAAAGATATTTCTGTCTTTTGCCTAGTTTGGGCATGTGTGTGAAGTCAGTCTGCAAATGTGTAAAAGGAGTGTTTGGCCTTGTGTGGGTTGCTCCTGATACATGTGATGCATCTTGATACATAATCTTTAACCCAGTGGCGGAATTATCAGGGTCGCAACAGTCGCAGTTGCGACTGGGCCCTGGAATTCCATCACTGTGGGGGGGCCCCGGCGTGGTTGCTATTCACAGGGCTGTGAGTGAAGAGCGTGTCTCATGTAAACAGCAGCACAGAGACACCGGCACTCGGGAGTGAAGTTTCATTTTCCCTTGTCCTCTCGCAAAACACACAGCTGATCCTGCTCCCCCTTCGGCCCCCCTCCCCTCCTCTCCTCTCCTCTCCTGTGTTCTCCGCGGGCATTCAGGTGTGAAGCTAACAAGCTCACATTTCCCGCGGAGAACACAGGAGAGGAGGGGAGGGGGGCCGAAGGGGGAGCAGGATCAGCTGTGTGTTTTGCGAGAGGACAAGGGAAAATGAAACTTCACTCCCGAGTGCCGGTGTCTCTGTGCTGCTGTTTACATGAGACACGCTCTTCACTCACAGCCGTGCTGACTCCTCTCCAGTGTGTGCAGAGACTCAGGAAGATCCCGCCGCCCATCAACATCATAGAGCTGCTGATCGCTGCCTCCCCCCAGGTGCGGGGGGGGGGGTACAGAGATCTGCTGGGGGCCAAGGTGCACGGCGGAGTCCAGCAAGGTACAGAGAAACCTCTTTAAGGGGGGTGACTGTCTAGGGGGGCTCTCTGGGGACCCTAAATTAAGGGGGGGTATCTGGGGATCCTGATGTCCAGTACCACCGCCACCCCTCCTCCAGTACCACCACCACCACGTGCTACCCACCTTCAGTACCACCGCCACCCCTCCTCCAGTACCACCACCACTGTGCCACCCACCTTCAGTACCACCGCCACCCACCTCCAGGACCACCGCCACCCCCTCTCCAGTACCACCACCATGCCACCCCCCTCTCCAGTACCACCACCATGCCACCCACCTCCAGTACCACCGCCACCCCTCTCCAGGACCACCATGCCTCTCCAGTACCACCACCCACCCTCTAGTACCACCACCGCCACCCACCTCCAGTACCACCGCCACCCCTCTCCAGGACCACCATGCCTCTCCAGTACCACCACTCACCCTCTAGTACCACCACCGCCACCCACCTCCAGTACCACCGCCACCCCTCTCCAGGACCACCATGCCGCTCCAGTACCATCGCCACCCTCCTCCAGTACCACCACCACCCACCTCCAGTACCACCGCCACCCACCTCCAGTACTACCATCCCCCTCCAGTACCACCGCCACCCCTCTCCAGGACCGCCACCCCTCTCCAGTACCACCACCCCCCCTTCAGTACCACCACTGCCACCAACCTCCAGTACCACCACCACCCACCTTCAGTACCACCACCACCCCTCTCCAGGACCACCATCCCCCTCCAGGACCACTATCCCCCTCCAGTACCACCACCGCCACCACCAACCTCCAGTACCACCGCCACCCCTCTCCAGGACCACCATCCCCCTCCAGTACCACCACCACCCCTCTCCGGGACCACTATCCCCCTCCAGTACCACCAACGCCACCCACCTCCAGTACCACCACCCCTCTCCAGGACCACCATCCCCTCCAGTACCACCACCGCCACCCACCTCCAGTACCACCACCAGCCCCCCTCCAGTACCACCATCCCCCTCCAGTACCACCACCGCCACCCCCCTCCAGTACCACCACCGCCACCCACCTCCAGTACCACCACCCCTCTCCAGGACCACCACTGCACTGGTGACACAGGTTCCACTGGGGACACAGGTTGCACAGAAATGTTTTACTTTGTTGTACAGTGGAAAAAAATATAGTATCAAAATCATGCTTTTCGGGGGGGGGGGGGGGGGCCCTTCCTAATTTCTTGCACCGGAGCCCTGAGGTTTCTAGTTACGCCTCTGCTTTAACCCTCCAGGAAAGTTCTGGAAAATAAAAATCTCAAGTGGCCTTCCAGCCTCTGTGACCTATTCCATGGTACTGGGAAATAAAAAGTGATGCACTAGCTACTTTTATACATGGCTTCCCCTCTTTGCAGAGAAGTCCAGTCTTTGGATCTTTCTGCACACTTATTTTGTCCCAATCCCTGAGATCAGCTTCTTCTGCACATCCCTGCAAATCTGAAAGAACCTGATCAAAGAAGGGCAATTCTGGGGCTAGCATGGGCATTTAGATCTGTGCATTTTGTGAAATATCAGCTTGTTTAGCAGCTAAACCAGCCAGAGCATTTCCCTTGGCTATCTGTTTGTTGGCCTGTGTGTGTTCTGCAGTGCTGTGAAAGATAAATCAGACCTGGGTGATGTGTCTTGGTGAATGAGGTTTATGCAATCATGTTGTGGCACAACCTCTTCCTGTTCTCATTTTAATTCTAAAGGGCATTTAAGATTGGTGCTATTCCTGCAGTGGGAGAAGCATATTTGATGTGCAATTTTGGATTAGACAGCACGATCACCTCATAGCCGCTCAACCTCTGAGCAGACATGTGCTGTGTATCTACATTTTTCAATAGGATTGATACATTGTTGGTGGTGTGAAGTGTGGTGTCGTGCCCCAGAGTGAAAGAAGTGGTCATCTGAACCATCATCACACAGGACGCGAGAGCTCTGAGACACACAGGCATGCCCTGAACCTGCACCGGAACCATCTTTGAGGAAAAAAAAACAATAGGGCACAACTTGCCTCCATGCTCCTGAGCGAGGACACCTGACAAAGTCTTACAATTTTCCCTTGCAAACAAATGAAACATTTTTTTTCATAATTAGGGAGGCCGAGCCCTGGAGCCATTACCATAGCATTTTTCAAATACACAAAAACATTGCACATTTCATCTGACCATTTTATACAGTCTGGCATGTCTGAACCTGTGGCTTGTCTCAGGAGATTGTCATAGTAGGAACAGTCAGGTATTTATCGGCGGCAGTAACCAATCATACCAAGAAAGGTAAGCATGTCTTTCTTAGTAAGTGGGCGGGGCAGACCCACAAGAACCATAGCTCTTTTGTGATTGACTTTCCTTTCTCCTTTTGAGAGTACACAACCAAGATATGCAACCATTTCCTGACACCATTGCAATAATTTCTTTGACACTTTGTGACCACTTTCAAAAAAAACATTTCAAAAGATCCCTCCCATCCTCCAGGGTGGCCACCGAGTAGAACTGCAGATGAGGAGTCACATACTGCAGCAGGGATGAACAGTGTCCTGGTATCCAAGCTCTGAGAGTAGTTTGGAGGACAATGGAATAGACTGCAGAGGAGTCTACATAGCCCTGGGGCATTCTACACCATGTATGTTAGTTAGAAAGCAAAGATTGGCTGTGTCTCCTCATCCACAGGGACGGAAATAAAAAAAAGCATTCAATAAATCAATCACAGTAAAATACTCTGCATCCTGTGGTATGGCAGTATTGATGACACATCAGGCACTATTGGGGCAATCGGTACCATTAGGCTATTGATGGCCCTTAGGTCTTGTACAAACCTATAGTCACCATTTGCCTTCTTACTGGGTTAATGTTAATGTAGGGCGAGACAATTTCCCTCTTGGTTGTCTCTGTGTGTAACCCCCTCTTTGTCTTGCCCCCTCCCTTTTTATAAAAGTTCCCCCTTTTATTTCCTGAGAAACCATTTTGATAATGTGTCTGCACTGGTGTTTGCTTAAGAATGTCAAAACATCCTGCAACATCCTTCGCTGTCAGAAATCAGTTATTGTGCTTGTAGCCCATTCTGATATTTGCTGTGTGTCCTCATGTAATGAAGTCTTTCCTGAAACTCTTATCTGGTTGTGGAATGTAAGGGGGAGGAGGGGGGCGCATGGTACATGCATAGAAAACGTTGATTTAACCCTTAAATCCACACTCTCATGTCTCTGTTAAACCCATCGTGGACAATGTTGTGGCTAGGATGCTATAGGGAGCCTCGGTCCAGCCGGGGATCTCCACAGCATGTTTATTTTCATCCTTATTTTTCTTTCTAAACATTCTGACTTTTATTTCCTTTACTTTTTTTTTTTTTTTCCTTGGCAAAATTCCAACAAGCACTCCTTATGGCCAGAGGTTCCCCTGATCACAAGCAAGCTTTGTGCATTATTACTTTTCTTATTTTTATAACCAAACAATTTTTATTTTTATTTCAAATTTTTGGCCAACAGGTTAAAACAGTACTTTCAATTGCTGTAGTACCAATGCCGCAAACAATTCCTCACTATCTAGTACGGTCAGTGAGATATTAGCACTTGAACCCTGTTGGCAAAAAGCCAAATGTCCAAATTTTGCACCTGGCTTCCCATGTGCAAGAGATGTCATTAGCAAAAATAATTATTCAAATAGCATGTTTTGATCAAAAGTTAGCCTCAGAGTATACTACCGACTATGCCAATTTATGCATTACCTTAAGAGAGTGTTATTAACACTGCTACTATGCTCACTATCTCATACATTAGAGTCAAAGCATTCATATGTAAATCATTAAGAGAAAACATAAATACATCACCGGATACTGTAGCATCGCTCTACGTTTCGGTTGGGGAACTTCCATCAATCACAAAAAGGAGCCGGGAGTTCACCGCAAGACGCGTCTGTCACCTTTTATTTACGTACCCTTATAACACAGTGCAGTGGAAAGCATCGTCTTACCTTACAACGCTGACAAATTCCACACAAACAGTTAAATCATCTTATAAACTTCTACAGGCGATAGGAAGATAAGCAAAGAGTTGGGTTTTGTCCATCACACTTTAGCAGACTTTTTTCTTATAATTACAGTACTGTATAAATCATTTTCCTACGAACTTCTCAGAGTCCGTGAAAGCCCCCCCAGGGCTTTCTCCTTGTTCACACGGGAAAAAGTGCTGCTTCTTAAAGCAGTCTTATTAAATTAACTTCTCGGAGTCCATTAAAGCCCACCCAAGGCTTCTCTACCTGTTCACACAGGAACAGGTGCTGCTTCTTAAAGCAGTCTTATTAAATTAACTTCTCAGAGTCCATTAAAGCCCACCTAAGGCTTTATCACTGTTAACACATAACAGCCTTTTTTACTGCTTCTCAGAGCAGTTAAACTTATCAACGAGGTCTGAAAACAACTTCTACATAAATTACAGGTTCAAAGAACGATTCCTAAATAGATGTCACAGTGAGAGATATATATATCAATTCAACTCACCATATAGACATATATTATAATCGACCCCGGACGAGCCCCCAAACTGAAGGAAATGTAGATTGTCTAAAGGTGATTTCTTAACCCCTTCATGTCTGTCAAAGTGTGATGTTCAATCCCCACACAGGCCTGGGAGATTAGCCCATTGAGACAATGACACAAAACAACAAAGTCTCTCCGAACAAATCTAATCTTTATTCTTTGGTGTGAATATTTAAAGGGGGCTTTCAGAAAGTACCACCCTTTGAACGTGTCATACAGATTATCCAATCATATACAAGTACAGCCTACAATAAAAGTGAAACTAGCAATTCCTCAAAATCATGTGCTTTCCAAGAAACGAAACAACTAAATAAGATAACAGTAACATGGGAAACAAAACTAGACTAGCAAAACTTGAGCATACATTTTGTGAGGTGGATGTTAGCGAGAGACACAAAATGGAAACCAAATTTCTTAAAGAATGAAAGCGGTTAAGCTAAATATCCCTTCAATAACACGCACTTTTTCCCCCTTAAAATCGGGGGAAAGTCGTGGGTGTGTGTTATACGCCGATCCCCACTGTCTGTGAGGCTAAAATACTGAGCGGCGCCGAAAAAGACCGAGCGGCGCAGAAAAAGACCGAGCCATCTGCTCGGCTCTGCTCGTAGTCCCGCCTCCCTGTTGTTTCTGGAGCGGAGCCGAGCAGACGGCTCGGTCTTTTTCGGCGCCGCTCGGTCTTTTTCGGCGCCGCTCGCTTGGTCTGTCTCGGCGGCGGGATATTTAAACATGGGCAAGGCTGCAAACGGCGCTGGGGAGCTGAAAATGACACTGGCAAGCTGCAAATGACACTCTGCAAGGCTGCAAACAGCGGTGGGCAAGCTGCAAATGACACTGATCATTCTGCAATTATGGACAAGGCTGCAGATGCACACTGATAAGGCTGCATTGACGAGCATTTAAATGTAAGTGTAAATGTTTTTTCCCTTAAACTTCCCTCCTAAAACTTTTTTCCTTAAAATGCCCTCCTAAACTTGGGGTGCATGTTATACGCCGGTGCGTGTTATACCCCGATAAATACGGTACTTTGCGTTGGTTTATACTCCAACATATGGAAGTATGGAAGAGCCCTGGAGCTATCAAAAAAATAAATCCAGAATTATATTTAAAAAAAAAAAAATCTGAATTCTGAGTTTGAAAGTCAGAATTCTGAGTTTGAAAGTCAGAATTCTGAGATTCAAAGTCAGAATTGTAAGTTTAAAACAAATTTTTTTTTACAGAATTCTGAGATTAAAAGTCAGAATTCTGAGTTTTAAAGTCAGAATTCTGAGATTAAAAGTCGGAATTCTGAGATTTAAAAGTCAGAATTCTGAGATTTAAAGTCAGAATTCTGAGATTGAAAGTCAGAATTCTGAGTTTCAAAGTCAGAATTCTGCGTTTATAAATATAGTAGTCACTATTAAGAAGATTTAAGGACCAATGAGCACTAATGTAGTAACACCCATTCTACAGACATACATGTCTTCTGCTCTATATATGGATATGTAAATCTATCTTAGTTACAGCACACAGTATAGGGAAGTAGGCAGTGCTGGGTTCTCTGGTTCCTCTACTGTATTAATAGTTTCTTCCTTTTGCTGTCTTATCCTCCTTCTCTGTCATCTGCTCCAACAAGAAGAGCCGTGCTGAAAACGTGTGTATTGTGTGTGAGTGGGGAGACACAGCTTCCGTAGATAACAAAACACAATGGGCCAGCGCACCTCTGCACCACAACTTGTAGGAAACATTGCACTATTGTCCCTACATGAGGGAATTGTGAAAGGCTAGAAGGCAGCAGGACAATGTGTTTTATGGTCATAAGGGATTGATAATGGCAATTACTTGTCTGAGCTAACAGAGTTGTTTCACAAACAATTAACCTCATATTGAACATAAAAGCAGGCTCAACTAACTGAGAGTATAGTAGTTAGAACAGCAGGCTTATATAGGTGACGTCTAAAGGTTCTAATCCAGGTGACAGTATATATATATATATATATATATATATATATATATATATTTATTTTTTTTTTTTTAATATGAGATAGTGAGGGCTTAAATTGTATTTTATCAATATATCCAAATTGATTTCAAGGTATATTAACAATGACACACTGATATATTGAGCACACAAAATTGTAGTATACGCTGGCTACTATAAATTAGAGAGTAGAGATTTAGAAGAAAAAACGGTGTATATATTAGGATGATCAGATGGGAGCATTAGGGTGTAATCTTCAGTTTCCCCGGGGGGCGGTTCACAATTTCAGGAGACTGGTTATAACAGATCGAGCATAGCAATTGCTTATCTGGACTAGTACAGTGGTTTCACTGAGAATTAATCTCCTAAATATACACATTACTAAATAAAAATCTTTAAGTGATACCATAGTGGTTAGAATGACAGGCTTATATAGTTTACGTTGTGGGTTCTAGTCCAGTTCAAATTACATTTTATAGTTATATATATATATTTTCAATATATTGATTTTATATTAAACTTATTTTAAAGTATGAGTTAGTGAGGGCTTAAATTGTATTTTATTGACATATCCAAAGTGATTTCAAGGTATATTAACAAAGACATTTTGATAAAATTGTTGTATATGCTGACTACTATAAGATCCCTTTCACACTGGGGCGCTTTGCAGGTGCTACAGCGCTAAAAATAGCGTCTGCAAAGCGCCCTAAAAGAGCCGCTGCTGTGTCTCCACTACAAAAAGTCCTGCTAGCAGCATCTTTGGAGTGGTGTATACAGCGCTCCTTCACCTCTCCTGACCATTGAAATCAATAGGGCAGCACAGCTATACCGCCGGCAAAGCGTTGCTGCAGCAGCGCTTTGCGATGGTTTTAACCCTTTTCAGCTGCTAGTGGGGGGTAAAAGCTCCACGCTAGTGGCCAAATAGCACCACAAAATTGGTGGTAAAGCGCCACTAAAAATTGTGTTTTACCACCAACACACCCACCGCCGCAGTGTGAAAGGGACTTAAATTAAAGAGTAGGGATTTTTTTTTAACAAATCTGTGTATATATTAGGATGATTTTTATTGACATGGGGCCAGTTCTCAATTTCAGAAGACTGTCCCTGGAAGTTGAACGATAACCACCATGTCTCACAACTCAGCCCTGGGCTCTGCACTATAAGGTAATCTGTGCATGTGTACTACAATGTACATGCACGCGTCAATATCTCCCCTTCACTGATTGGCTGTAGTTTATCCCCACTGACACTGAGGCAGCGCCATTTTCCTCTTAGCTACACCATTGACACGGGGAAATTTTTTCCAGCTAATGACACCACCGATACAGGGTAATTTTTTCCATCCAGTGACACCACCGATGCTGGGTAATTTTATTTCCATCCAATGACACCACCGGTGCAAGGTAATTTTTTTCCATCCAATGACACCACCGATGCAGGTTAATTGTTTTCCATACAATGACGCCACCGCTGCAGGGTCATTTTTTCCATCCAGTGACAACACCGATGCATGGTCATTTTTTCCATCCAGTGACACCACCGATGCAGGGTCATTTTTTCCATCCAGTGACACCACCGATGCAGGGTCATTTTCACACAGCTGCTGCTCACCTTCCATTGGCTGCCCTGGCTTCCTAACTTTCTCTAAGCTGGACTGGCAGAGGGCGGGCGCTCAGTGATTGGGGGATCTGGGGGGTTACGAGAGGAGGGCAGAGTAACAGTCTGGGACACATGGGAAGTCACCGTGCTGCACCTGCTTTCGTACAATCGATCCCCATAGCGATGCCACTGCCACCCCTGGCCCGGAGGAGGGGGTGGCTTGGGCTGCTGTGGTTGGCAGCCAGGAGATCATGCCGCACTCACCGGTGTCTGTCAGCCCACCCTCAAATGCGGGAGACTTGGGATGTCTGCATTGCCATCACATAATGCTGATTGAACAGAAATGCTATTACACAATGCTCACTACCCTGTCACTACATTGTGTTTAATGACTGCCCTGACACTGCCAGTACATACAGCTCATGACCTGCGCTGCACTGCCACTACCAGGGCTGTCTCTACTATTCATTGGACCCTGGGCAAAAATTTTCTTGGGGCCCCCCACCTAAGAAATACAATTGATAGCAGCTAGACTCCAGAATAAGTTTACTGCAGCAGATCAGGTAGCGATTGTGATTGGTTGCCAGAGGTTGCAGCACATCATTGCTGCTGATTAAATGGTTGCTAGAGGTTACTGCATATCATTTCTGCATGCTGATGGGTTTCTAGAGGTTACTGCACATCCTTAACGTGTACTGATTGGTTGCTAGAGGTTACTGCACATCATTATTGCTCACTGATGGGTTGCTAGAGATTACAGCAGATCGTTACTAAATTAACACAAATCTATAAAAACAGATTCAAAGCAGTACTAATTACAAATAACTGCCACAATAAAGCAATTATTTTAACATCAGTCCCTTTTTTGTAATCCATGCTCTGTGTAGCTAAACATATAGTCCATATATCAGATCATGGGAATCACTATCAGACGCTATATAAAAAAGTCTATTGCAGATTCATAAAGCGGAATGAATGCAGAATGCTGACACCGACAGACACCACCTTCACACATAAACAGGTAGAAACAGGGGGGTGTGTGGAAGAGACCCCACCTTGATACAACCCTTACCAGAAAAAAGGTTCAATCTGGCATATAAATATACAATCAAAAAGTGGCAGCAATCTTTGTTTTCTTATCCACCTCAAAATTCAGTGAAAGGGAAGAACAGCGTAATCCCATTAAAAAATTCTTTAATGCTATTTATACAACTTCACAGTGTACACTCACAAACAAAGGATAATGTCATAACGTTGTTCACAATACGTCCGAAGAACCAGATAGATTCAGCGTCTCCTACCGCTCACTGTTACTATAGCCGGTGGAGGATCCGACTGCCTTCCTAAGACTCCTGGCGTGGTTACACTTGTCGTATGGCTGTTCACTAATTGGTTGCTAGAGGTTACTGCACATCATTATCTCTGCATCAACTTGTGGGTGTGGCTAAACTGCACTAAAGCGTTAGGGCCCTGGCGCAAGAAACCATGAAGGGCCCCCCTGACCCCCCCCCTTTTGCATCAAAGCCCAGAGCTTCCAGTTCTGGGAGGGCGTTCATGGATACCCTCCCAGAGCCCTGCCTCCTGTGTGCCCCCTTTGGCATGCATCACGCACACTCTGTAACTGCTGTGTCCTTCAGACACAGCTGATCACAGATCACGGTAAAGGGACAATCACAGCGGCCCTTTACCGTGTGATCAGCTGATCACATATAAACAGACTTGCTGGTTATCGGCAGTACTTTCCTTCTACGCTGTGTCTGTGTGAGGAAAGGAGAGCTGTTAAGTGGCAAGACTGGCAGTAACTTATTTACACAAAAAGTCAGGGCACTGATCATCAATGCCCTGATTATCAGTGCATCCCCATTAGTTCCCATCAGTGCTGCCTATCAGTGCTCCTCAATTCCGCCTATCAGTGCCTATCAATGCTGCCTATCAGTGCCCATCAATGCCACAATTCAGTGTCCATCAGTGCAGCCTATCAGTGCCACCTTTCACTGCTCATCAATGCCACCTATCAGTGCTCCTCAATGCCTATCAGTGCTCATCAATGCTGCCTATCAGTGCTCATCAACGCCCCTTATCAGTGCCCATCAGTTCCACTTATCAGTGCTCATCAATGCCACCTATGAGTGTTCGTCAATGCCGCCTATCAGTGCCACCTGTCAGTGCTTATCAATGCCCCCTATCAGTGCAGGCTATCAGTGCTCATCAATTCTGCCTATTAGTGCCCATCTGTGCCGCCTTTCAGTGCTCATTAATGCCATCTATCAGTGCCACCTATCGGTGCTTCTCAATGCTGCCTAACTACATACACTAGTTACTGTGCATGGCCCTGTACATCTTTACTACTAAAACTCACTGCATGTCACTAATTGCCTCCCCAGTTGCACAATCTCTGCATACTATTCTGCATGGAGACTACATATCGTGGCTGCATAGCACACACATTAACACCAACAGTAACACTGAGCGGGGAAGGGGGGTTGTTAGGTACACGACATGGGAACCTATGATTTTGAAAAAAGTAAAAAATAGTGTAGCGCTTCTTAAGTGATAAATGTAATCAACATGTGTTAGGAGAATGATCATATAACAAAGATCGTATAAATAATAAATATGAGCAAATTAAAGTCCAAGAAATGGGTGTAAGCTTCCGTGATAAAGCTGGCACGAAGATGGTCAGACCGTATCAAAGTAAGAGGCAAATCCTACTAAACGAATATGTCCATGTACATCAGCTTGTCTGGAAAACATTTAAGAAAAGTAGATAGATACTTCTTACCAACTATGTTGGACTCACACAGTCGTATGACAGTTGAGTCAGTAAGGCTTGGGGTCTCAATCTGGGACCGAGGAGTAGATCAGGAAGGTCCGTCAACTTGGTGGGGAAACTCCAAAAGACTGTATGCCCAATGATGAGTCTCACCGATGGAACTTCAGAATGGTTTGGAAATCCAGCTCAGATGCGGCCCATTACACACCGATACTCCAAATACCCCAAGATGAAGGGGAAAGTATTTTGGGGGTTTTTAAACCAAAAAAGAAAAAAGGAAGAAAGAGCTCCACATGGTGCGGGTCAGGCGGTAAAAATGATAATTTATTAAAAGTCAAAAGAATTAATAATGACTTAGTGATCACAAAGCGAATAGAATAAAAATGAAAATAAAAGCAATGTGGGGTGCCAACAGCTAGCCCGACGCGTTTCGACACATATGTCTTCGACAGGGGCATGTTGGGACCCACCACATTGCTAACAAATATATAGGGTGTCTGAAAACGGTTCCACCTATAAGGGGGCGGGAACTCGTATCTCAGACAACCCCTTACAAATAAGATAAACAGTCTAATCAAATCAGGGTAGACATGTTCAAACATAGTAAACAAATACAAATATCGTGCAGAATATGACCTTACTACTGATAAGAGCAGTTAAGTTGAATTTGGTAACAGTAAAAAATGGATAAACAGCCGTAAACATAGATAGATCACATATGTTAATCTGGACCTCCTCAAACCTCCAGGGAGGACCAATCAACAGATAGAACATATGTAAGATTGCATCTAACACTCATGTAGGATAATCAACCATGTAATAATAATAACATGTAAAGTGTATTGTAAAGCCATCACCTGAAGAGACTTGTTCCCTTTTGTATTGTGTCACAGTAGATCTTAACAGGTCAGGATGGTAATGTCTGATGGCGATCGGTCATTGTGCAGGTTGGATGTTCATTATTGATTTACTGGCGTTATACAGCCGAAAGATGTGTCTATATAGTCATGGTAACTGTTGCTACATGTTATCCTATTGTACGAAAGTACGATCAGGTGACTAAAAAATGTGGTGACGTATAGTATGACAGGGAAACCTCCACCAATCACCAAACATGTGCGTCACATGACCAAACATGGGAGGGGTTGAGAAGGGCGTGCGTCCACGAGGGAGAAAGGTGCATGCATGGACGTACGGGTGTAGGAAAGGGGAGGGGCGTCAGAGTTTGGCGCCATTTGCCGCACGATGTA
The DNA here is from genome assembly GCF_037356315.1 of Lithobates pipiens. Classification (NCBI taxonomy): domain Eukaryota; kingdom Metazoa; phylum Chordata; class Amphibia; order Anura; family Ranidae; genus Lithobates; species Lithobates pipiens. The sequence continues at coordinate 422,998,490 of NW_027507718.1, forward strand.
CGTCACCCGCCACAAAGCGTGGCGAGCGGCATAACAGCCAATCAGGATGATCGGAGGCGTGACGGCAATGCGCATGCGTCATAGCCCACGATGTAGGCACGTCGAGTCATGCGCCATAAGAGACTCGCATATAACAAAGATCGTATAAATAATAAATATGAGCAAATTAAAGTCCAAGAAATGGGTGTAAGCTTCCGTGATAAAGCTGGCACGAAGATGGTCAGACCGTATCAAAGTAAGAGGCAAATCCTACTAAACGAATATGTCCATGTACATCAGCTTGTCTGGAAAACATTTAAGAAAAGTAGATAGATACTTCTTACCAACTATGTTGGACTCACACAGTCGTATGACAGTTGAGTCAGTAAGGCTTGGGGTCTCAATCTGGGACCGAGGAGTAGATCAGGAAGGTCCGTCAACTTGGTGGGGAAACTCCAAAAGACTGTATGCCCAATGATGAGTCTCACCGATGGAACTTCAGAATGGTTTGGAAATCCAGCTCAGATGCGGCCCATTACACACCGATACTCCAAATACCCCAAGATGAAGGGGAAAGTATTTTGGGGGTTTTTAAACCAAAAAAGAAAAAAGGAAGAAAGAGCTCCACATGGTGCGGGTCAGGCGGTAAAAATGATAATTTATTAAAAGTCAAAAGAATTAATAATGACTTAGTGATCACAAAGCGAATAGAATAAAAATGAAAATAAAAGCAATGTGGGGTGCCAACAGCTAGCCCGACGCGTTTTGACACATATGTCTTCGACAGGGGCATGTTGGGACCCACCACATTGCTAACAAATATATAGGGTGTCTGAAAACGGTTCCACCTATAAGGGGGCGGGAACTCGTATCTCAGACAACCCCTTACAAATAAGATAAACAGTCTAATCAAATCAGGGTAGACATGTTCAAACATAGTAAACAAATACAAATATCGTGCAGAATATGACCTTACTACTGATAAGAGCAGTTAAGTTGAATTTGGTAACAGTAAAAAATGGATAAACAGCCGTAAACATAGATAGATCACATATGTTAATCTGGACCTCCTCAAACCTCCAGGGAGGACCAATCAACAGATAGAACATATGTAAGATTGCATCTAACACTCATGTAGGATAATCAACCATGTAATAATAATAACATGTAAAGTGTATTGTAAAGCCATCACCTGAAGAGACTTGTTCCCTTTTGTATTGTGTCACAGTAGATCTTAACAGGTCAGGATGGTAATGTCTGATGGCGATCGGTCATTGTGCAGGTTGGATGTTCATTATTGATTTACTGGCGTTATACAGCCGAAAGATGTGTCTATATAGTCATGGTAACTGTTGCTACATGTTATCCTATTGTACGAAAGTACGATCAGGTGACTAAAAAACGTGGTGACGTATAGTATGACAGGGAAACCTCCACCAATCACCAAACATGTGCGTCACATGACCAAACATGGGAGGGGTTGAGAAGGGCGTGCGTCCACGAGGGAGAAAGGTGCATGCATGGACGTACGGGTGTAGGAAAGGGGAGGGGCGTCAGAGTTTGGCGCCATTTGCCGCACGATGTACGTCACCCGCCACAAAGCGTGGCGAGCGGCATAACAGCCAATCAGGACGATCGGAGGCGTGACGGCAATGCGCATGCGTCATAGCCCACGATGTAGGCACGTCGAGTCATGCGCCATAAGAGACTCGCTATACCCGGAACAGGCAGAAGAGGAGACATAGCCACGTCACGCCGCAACGAACGTCAAGTTGCAACGTGACCATGGCAACCGCAACTCATCACCTTAAGTTAGAAAAACAAAACATCAAAAGGGGAAGACAAAGGAGGGGGGGGAAACTTGGACACCCCTTCAAAGCTGACACTTAGGGAATTGTTACTAGGAAAATGGTCTCAAAAACAAAAAATAAGATAAATAAAATAATCAAATCCTGTGCGTTCCAATTACGCACCGACTAGCAAAAAAGGGCCCTAGGGCTCTTAGGGCTTAAAAATAAGTCTATGTATATTTCCCAAGGAACATCTGTCCAAGGTCACAAAAGGTTATAAAAAATAACCATGTAGTCACACATGTCTGAATTATAACATGGGACAGGGATTGGAAATAAACATGAACAATACTGAAAATAAATAACTGACGTGCAGAAACGGGGGCGCCCGAGCAGTATAAAGTGTGTACCGTGAGCATAGAAAGATACGTAATTGATATGTAAACAAGACAATGGATGAAAAATAAAAGTGAATAGGGAAACATAGCGAAAGTGGGGTGTGATTGTGATGATCTGAGGCTGAATAAATTAGGCCTGGTTAATGAAACTGTTAATGTCCCAGTCTGTGTTCATGCCAAAGGGGGAGTAGCACCTCAATTCATAAATCCAAAACGTCTCGAGGCGCGACACCCCCCGTAGGCATGAATCTCCCCTCCAGCTCGGGACAAATTTGTCAATGATTTGGAAGCGTGTACCCGTGGGGTCCCTATTATGTTTTTCAAGGTAGTGTCTCGGGACTGTGTGCTTGTCACAGCCTTTTTTGATTTTACTGAGGTGTTCGTTGACTCTAATTCAGAAGTTACGAATAGTGCGGCCAACATATTGTTGATTGCACGGACAGGTGATCAAATAAACAATATACCTGGTGGTACAGGTGGTAAAGTGTTTCATCAAGTACCTACGTGAGGTGGCTGTAGATGTAAAAGAGTCACTTTTCCCCCTACCCAACGTGTTATGTATGCATACGTTGCATTTTCTACAGGGAAAATATCCCTTACTCTGTGGGAAAAATTGTATAGGTCTAGGGATGTCAATTACATTGGGGGAGATATCGTTTTGTATCGATCGGGCTCCCCTGTAAATAATTCCGGCTTTCTCAGGAATTATTCCACCTAGGATTTTGTCACTAGATAACACCTTCCAATGCCTATTAATGATTCTCTTTATCTCAGTGTGTTGTGTAGAGAAGGTGGTAAAGAAAGACCATTTGAATTTATCATTTGTTCTTGATTTGACTTTCTTCTGAATAAGGGAAGCCCTATCTGTATGTAGGGCTGCTTGGATGTCGGCATCAAGGGCGCATGGATCATAGCCCTTGTCTAGGAACCTCTTACGGATGGTATAGGATTGGGAGATGAAGTCACTAGTATTCGTGCAGTTACGCCTAAGCCTGAGGAATTGTCCACGTGGAATGGATCTAAGCCATTGACGATGGTGACAACTATCAACGGGAATATATCCGTTTCGGTCTGTTGGCTTAAAAAAAGTTCTCAGGACTAGGCGTTTCTGCACCACTGTGACTTCTAAATCAAGAAAATGGATGTTAGTTGTGCTGGCCTCGAAGGTGAGCTGAATACCACGATCATTACTATTGAGGGTTGCCATGAAGGCATCTAAGGATGGTCGACTGCCCCTCCACAGGAGGAGGATGTCGTCTATATACCTGGCCCACAGCACCAATTCCGGCCTGTCAAGGGCATAGACGACATCCTCCTCCCACTGGGCCATAAACAAATTGGCCAGGCTGGGTGCATATTTTGCCCCCATGGCAACCCCTCTGGTCTGGGTATAGAAGGTGCCCTGAAACCAAAAGTAATTGTGAGACATGGCAAATTCTAATAATTGCATGAGGAAATTTCTATGTATCACAGGGAGTGTGGGATCCCTGGAAAGAAATGATTCAACAGCTCCTAGACCTAAATCCTGTGGAATAGAAGTATACAACGCAGATACATCCGCTGTGACTAGGATAAGGTCGTCATGATATTGTATATTCTCTAATAGTCGAATTGTATCACCTGTATCCTGTAAATAAGATGGTATATTCCTTACCAAGGGCTGGAGGTAAGTGTCTATGTATTTACCTATTCGCGAGGTAATGGAATCTATACCACTAACAATTGGACGGCCTGGTGGATTCACCAAATCCTTGTGAATCTTGGGGAGTTGGTATATTGTCGGAATGCGTGGTGCCAGTGGAATCATGAATTCCCTCTCTTTTTTGTTTAAGATATTCAGAGAGAAGCCTTCGTCTATAATCTGTGTGAGTTCTTTTTTATATTTGGAGGTAGGATCACCTGGTAAAAGGCTATAGGTAGTAGCATCATTCAGTAACCTGTTCATTTCATTAATGTAACATATTTTGTCTAATACCACTAAACCACCCCCCTTATCTGCAGGGCGGATGATAAGATTTTTTCTTTCACATAAAGATTTAAGACCCTGGGCTATAGAGGGGTCTTGATGTACCTTTTTAATAGGTAACTTGTCCAAATCATTTAAAATGAGGTTTTTGAAAACATTGATCGATGGAGGTAGAATACCTGGGTTGAACAAAGAGGGATTGCTCAATCCGGAATGTCTAACTGATGTAGAGTCAGGAATCGTGTTAATACTGCTAGGTGAGGACAAAAAATGTCTCTGAATGTGTAACTTCCGAATGAATTTCTGCACGTCAATAAATGTATTGAATTTGTTAAGTTTTCTTGGTGGAACAAATTTAAGGCCCTTATCTAAAATGCGTTTTTCACTCGCTGATAATGTTGCTGTACTAAGGTTAAATATACCAGCGCCTACTGTGTCCTCTTTCTTTTTGTGCTGGATGCGCCTCCCCCCTCTGGTGCCTCGTTTGGTTTTAGGTTTCCTCCACGGATAGGGGTATCCCTGTGAAAATCCTGATGGTAAGGGGGCCCTGGTGGATAATTACGGTTATATGGAGGTCTAAATGGAGGCTCATCATTATATGTCATATAGGGAGGAGGGTCGCGTTGGAAATCAAAGTTATCATCATCCCTAAGAGGTAGATAACGATTATAGGTACGGATAGGGGTACTGTGTGAATGGTCATCCCTCCTGTGACTGTATTTATCGTCTCGTCGGGTTCTACTATAATCACGGGGAGTGTATTGATAGCCACCATTGGTATCTCCATGGTGTCTTTCTTGGCCGTGACGCTGATTGTTTCTGCCTCTACCCTTGTTTCGGGGTTTTGAACCTTTACCTTGATGGTTAGGGTATTGTGCTTGGACAGGAGATCTAAATTCATAGTCATTTGTTCTAAGAGAACCCGTGGGCCTGGGCTGGGGTGGAGGGGGTTCATAAATCAACCTTCTTTCCATCTCCATAGCCTCAGGCTGTATATTATCCAATGTTGGATTGTTACCTAGTTCAGAGGCAATTTTTTTCTGCCAATTGAAGACAGAGTTAGATTTATAATCATTAACGTCGCGATTATACTTCTTTTGTTTTTTGGTACGTTGGTCTTTTTCCTCTTTCTCTAGATGATTTTTTAAATTAGAGGATAACGTATTATATTCCGGTGTACCTAATGCTGGTGTGAGTTTTTCTTTGATGTCTTTGATTTCTTTGTCAATGAGGGGTAACCTAACCTGTTTTCTATCTATCAAGAAGTTCAACAGTTTAGTACCCATATCATTAAAATAGTTGAACCAAACATCAAACTTCACCTCTCCTTGTTGGGGATGTATATCCCAACGCAATCCCCGTGGGACCATCTTTTCTTTAATATATTGCCTCAAAAAGGCGATGTCCCATTGGAGATGGATCTCCGAGACCATCACATTTTTGAGTCTAATAAAGAGACCACTGACTTCGGTGTTAGTGGAGTTAGATGTAAAAACACCATCTGTGTTGAGGGATCTAGAAGTTCTATATTCAAAAATATCCATTTCAGAATAAAACAATAAGAAAAAAGCTGCAGTGAATAGTGAGTCACAAAATAGAAAAAATAGGGGGAAAAACACTGCGCTAGAATCAAGTGTATACAAAAAACACAGCAGCCAACACTTAAACAAACAAAGTTGAACAGGCAAAAAGTAAAAAATAGTGTAGCGCTTCTTAAGTGATAAATGTAATCAACATGTGTTAGGAGAATGATCATATAACAAAGATCGTATAAATAATAAATATGAGCAAATTAAAGTCCAAGAAATGGGTGTAAGCTTCCGTGATAAAGCTGGCACGAAGATGGTCAGACCGTATCAAAGTAAGAGGCAAATCCTACTAAACGAATATGTCCATGTACATCAGCTTGTCTGGAAAACATTTAAGAAAAGTAGATAGATACTTCTTACCAACTATGTTGGACTCACACAGTCGTATGACAGTTGAGTCAGTAAGGCTTGGGGTCTCAATCTGGGACCGAGGAGTAGATCAGGAAGGTCCGTCAACTTGGTGGGGAAACTCCAAAAGACTGTATGCCCAATGATGAGTCTCACCGATGGAACTTCAGAATGGTTTGGAAATCCAGCTCAGATGCGGCCCATTACACACCGATACTCCAAATACCCCAAGATGAAGGGGAAAGTATTTTGGGGGTTTTTAAACCAAAAAAGAAAAAAGGAAGAAAGAGCTCCACATGGTGCGGGTCAGGCGGTAAAAATGATAATTTATTAAAAGTCAAAAGAATTAATAATGACTTAGTGATCACAAAGCGAATAGAATAAAAATGAAAATAAAAGCAATGTGGGGTGCCAACAGCTAGCCCGACGCGTTTCGACACATATGTTTTCGACAGGGGCATGTTGGGACCCACCACATTGCTAACACATATATAGGGTGTCTGAAAACGGTTCCACCTATAAGGGGGCAGGAACTCGTATCTCAGACAACCCCTTACAAATAAGATAAACAGTCTAATCAAATCAGGGTAGACATGTTCAAACATAGTAAACAAATACAAATATCGTGCAGAATGTACGTCACCCGCCACAAAGCGTGGCGAGCGGCATAACAGCCAATCAGGACGATCGGAGGCGTGACGGCAATGCGCATGCGTCATAGCCCACGATGTAGGCACGTCGCGTCATGCGCCATAAGAGACTCGCTATACCCGGAACAGGCAGAAGAGGAGACATAGCCACGTCACGCCGCAACGAACGTCAAGTTGCAACGTGACCATGGCAACCGCAACTCATCACCTTAAGTTAGAAAAACAAAACATCAAAAGGGGAAGACAAAGGAGGGGGGGGGAAACTTGGACACCCCTCCAAAGCTGACACTTAGGGAATTGTTACTAGGAAAATGGTCTCAAAAACAAAAAATAAGATAAATAAAATAATCAAATCCTGTGCGTTCCAATTACGCACCGACTAGCAAAAAAGGGCCCTAGGGCTCTTAGGGCTTAAAAATAAGTCTATGTATATTTCCCAAGGAACATCTGTCCAAGGTCACAAAAGGTTATAAAAAATAACCATGTAGTCACACATGTCTGAATTATAACATGGGACAGGGATTGGAAATAAACATGAACAATACTGAAAATAAATAAGTGACGTGCAGAAACGGGGGCACCCGAGCAGTATAAAGTGTGTACCGTGAGCATAGAAAGATACGTAATTGATATGTAAACAAGACAATGGATGAAAAATAAAAGTGAATAGGGAAACATAGCGAAAGTGGGGTGTGATTGTGATGATCTGAGGCTGAATAAATTAGGCCTGGTTAATGAAACTGTTAATGTCCCAGTCTGTGTTCATGCCAAAGGGGGAGTAGCACCTCAATTCATAAATCCAAAACGTCTCGAGGCGCGACACCCCCCGTAGGCATGAATCTCCCCTCCAGCTCGGGACAAATTTGTCAATGATTTGGAAGCGTGTACCCGTGGGGTCCCTATTATGTTTTTCAAGGTAGTGTCTCGGGACTGTGTGCTTGTCACAGCCTTTTTTGATTTTACTGAGGTGTTCGTTGACTCTAATTGAGAAGTTACGAATAGTGCGGCCAACATATTGTTGATTGCACGGACAGGTGATCAAATAAACAATATACCTGGTGGTACAGGTGGTAAAGTGTTTCATCAAGTACCTACGTGAGGTGGCTGTAGATGTAAAAGAGTCACTTTTCCCCCTACCCAACGTGTTATGTATGCATACGTTGCATTTTCTACAGGGAAAATATCCCTTACTCTGTGGGAAAAATTGTATAGGTCTAGGGATGTCAATTACATTGGGGGAGATATCGTTTTGTATCGATCGGGCTCCCCTGTAAATAATTCCGGCTTTCTCAGGAATTATTCCACCTAGGATTTTGTCACTAGATAACACCTTCCAATGCCTATTAATGATTCTCTTTATCTCAGTGTGTTGTGTAGAGAAGGTGGTAAAGAAAGACCATTTGAATTTATCATTTGTTCTTGATTTGACTTTCTTCTGAATAAGGGAAGCCCTATCTGTATGTAGGGCTGCTTGGATGTCGGCATCAAGGGCGCATGGATCATAGCCCTTGTCTAGGAACCTCTTACGGATGGTATAGGATTGGGAGATGAAGTCACTAGTATTCGTGCAGTTACGCCTAAGCCTGAGGAATTGTCCACGTGGAATGGATCTAAGCCATTGACGATGGTGACAACTATCAACGGGAATATATCCGTTTCGGTCTGTTGGCTTAAAAAAAGTTCTCAGGACTAGGCGTTTCTGCACCACTGTGACTTCTAAATCAAGAAAATGGATGTTAGTTGTGCTGGCCTCGAAGGTGAGCTGAATACCACGATCATTACTATTGAGGGTTGCCATGAAGGCATCTAAGGATGGTCGACTGCCCCTCCACAGGAGGAGGATGTCGTCTATATACCTGGCCCACAGCACCAATTCTGGCCTGTCAAGGGCATAGACGACATCCTCCTCCCACTGGGCCATAAACAAATTGGCCAGGCTGGGTGCATATTTTGCCCCCATGGCAACCCCTCTGGTCTGGGTATAGAAGGTGCCCTGAAACCAAAAGTAATTGTGAGACATGGCAAATTCTAATAATTGCATGAGGAAATTTCTATGTATCACAGGGAGTGTGGGATCCCTGGAAAGAAATGATTCAACAGCTCCTAGACCTAAATCCTGTGGAATAGAAGTATACAACGCAGATACATCCGCTGTGACTAGGATAAGGTCGTCATGATATTGTATATTCTCTAATAGTCGAATTGTATCACCTGTATCCTGTAAATAAGATGGTATATTCCTTACCAAGGGCTGGAGGTAAGTGTCTATGTATTTACCTATTCGCGAGGTAATGGAATCTATACCACTAACAATTGGCCTTTTTTGCTAGTCGGTGCGTAATTGGAACGCACAGGATTTGATTATTTTATTTATCTTATTTTTTGTTTTTGAGACCATTTTCCTAGTAACAATTCCCCAAGTGTCAGCTTTGGAGGGGTGTCCAAGTTTCCCCCCCCCTCCTTTGTCTTCCCCTTTTGATGTTTTGTTTTTCTAACTTAAGGTGATGAGTTGCGGTTGCCATGGTCACGTTGCAACTTGACGTTCGTTGCGGCGTGACGTGGCTATGTCTCCTCTTCTGCCTGTTCCGGGTATAGCGAGTCTCTTATGGCGCATGACTCGACGTGCCTACATCGTGGGCTATGACGCATGCGCATTGCCGTCACGCCTCCGATCGTCCTGATTGGCTGTTATGCCGCTCGCCACGCTTTGTGGCGGGTGACGTACATCGTGCGGCAAATGGCGCCAAACTCTGACGCCCCTCCCCTTTCCTACACCCGTACGTCCATGCATGCACCTTTCTCCCTCGTGGACGCACGCCCTTCTCAACCCCTCCCATGTTTGGTCATGTGACGCACATGTTTGGTGATTGGTGGAGGTTTCCCTGTCATACTATACGTCACCACGTTTTTTAGTCACCTGATCGTACTTTCGTACAATAGGATAACATGTAGCAACAGTTACCATGACTATATAGACACATCTTTCGGCTGTATAACGCCAGTAAATCAATAATGAACATCCAACCTGCACAATGACCGATCGCCATCAGACATTACCATCCTGACCTGTTAAGATCTACTGTGACACAATACAAAAGGGAACAAGTCTCTTCAGGTGATGGCTTTACAATACACTTTACATGTTATTATTATTACATGGTTGATTATCCTACATGAGTGTTAGATGCAATCTTACATATGTTCTATCTGTTGATTGGTCATCCCTGGAGGTTTGAGGAGGTCCAGATTAACATATGTGATCTATCTATGTTTACGGCTGTTTATCCATTTTTTACTGTTACCAAATTCAACTTAACTGCTCTTATCAGTAGTAAGGTCATATTCTGCACGATATTTGTATTTGTTTACTATGTTTGAACATGTCTACCCTGATTTGATTAGACTGTTTATCTTATTTGTAAGGGGTTGTCTGAGATACGAGTTCCCGCCCCCTTATAGGTGGAACCGTTTTCAGACACCCTATATATTTGTTAGCAATGTGGTGGGTCCCAACATGCCCCTGTCGAAGACATATGTGTCAAAACGCGTCGGGCTAGCTGTTGGCACCCCACATTGCTTTTATTTTCATTTTTATTCTATTCGCTTTGTGATCACTAAGTCATTATTAATTCTTTTGACTTTTAATAAATTATCATTTTTACCGCCTGACCCGCACCATGTGGAGCTCTTTCTTCCTTTTTTCTTTTTTGGTTTAAAAACCCCCAAAATACTTTCCCCTTCATCTTGGGGTATTTGGAGTATCGGTGTGTAATGGGCCGCATCTGAGCTGGATTTCCAAACCATTCTGAAGTTCCATCGGTGAGACTCATCATTGGGCATACAGTCTTTTGGAGTTTCCCCACCAAGTTGACGGACCTTCCTGATCTACTCCTCGGTCCCAGATTGAGACCCCAAGCCTTACTGACTCAACTGCCATACGACTGTGTGAGTCCAACATAGTTGGTAAGAAGTATCTATCTACTTTTCTTAAATGTTTTCCAGACAAGCTGATGTACATGGACATATTCGTTTAGTAGGATTTGCCTCTTACTTTGATACGGTCTGACCATCTTCGTGCCAGCTTTATCACGGAAGCTTACACCCATTTCTTGGACTTTAATTTGCTCATATTTATTATTTATACGATCTTTGTTATATGCGAGTCTCTTATGGCGCATGACTCGACGTGCCTACATTGTGGGCTATGACGCATGCGCATTGCCGTCACGCCTCCGATCGTCCTGATTGGCTGTTATGCCGCTCGCCACGCTTTGTGGCGGGTGACGTACATCGTGCGGCAAATGGCGCCAAACTCTGACGCCCCTCCCCTTTCCTACACCCGTACGTCCATGCATGCACCTTTCTCCCTCGTGGACGCACGCCCTTCTCAACCCCTCCCATGTTTGGTCATGTGACGCACATGTTTGGTGATTGGTGGAGGTTTCCCTGTCATACTATACGTCACCACGTTTTTTAGTCACCTGATCGTACTTTCGTACAATAGGATAACATGTAGCAACAGTTACCATGACTATATAGACACATCTTTCGGCTGTATAACGCCAGTAAATCAATAATGAACATCCAACCTGCACAATGACCGATCGCCATCAGACATTACCATCCTGACCTGTTAAGATCTACTGTGACACAATACAAAAGGGAACAAGTCTCTTCAGGTGATGGCTTTACAATACACTTTACATGTTATTATTATTACATGGTTGATTATCCTACATGAGTGTTAGATGCAATCTTACATATGTTCTATCTGTTGATTGGTCCTCCCTGGAGGTTTGAGGAGGTCCAGATTAACATATGTGATCTATCTATGTTTACGGCTGTTTATCCATTTTTTACTGTTACCAAATTCAACTTAACTGCTCTTATCAGTAGTAAGGTCATATTCTGCACGATATTTGTATTTGTTTACTATGTTTGAACATGTCTACCCTGATTTGATTAGACTGTTTATCTTATTTGTAAGGGGTTGTCTGAGATACGAGTTCCCGCCCCCTTATAGGTGGAACCGTTTTCAGACACCCTATATATTTGTTAGCAATGTGGTGGGTCCCAACATGCCCCTGTCGAAGACATATGTGTCAAAACGCGTCGGGCTAGCTGTTGGCACCCCACATTGCTTTTATTTTCATTTTTATTCTATTCGCTTTGTGATCACTAAGTCATTATTAATTCTTTTGACTTTTAATAAATTATCATTTTTACCGCCTGACCCGCACCATGTGGAGCTCTTTCTTCCTTTTTTCTTTTTTGGTTTAAAAACCCCCAAAATACTTTCCCCTTCATCTTGGGGTATTTGGAGTATCGGTGTGTAATGGGCCGCATCTGAGCTGGATTTCCAAACCATTCTGAAGTTCCATCGGTGAGACTCATCATTGGGCATACAGTCTTTTGGAGTTTCCCCACCAAGTTGACGGACCTTCCTGATCTACTCCTCGGTCCCAGATTGAGACCCCAAGCCTTACTGACTCAACTGTCATACGACTGTGTGAGTCCAACATAGTTGGTAAGAAGTATCTATCTACTTTTCTTAAATGTTTTCCAGACAAGCTGATGTACATGGACATATTCGTTTAGTAGGATTTGCCTCTTACTTTGATACGGCCTGACCATCTTCGTGCCAGCTTTATCACGGAAGCTTACACCCATTTCTTGGACTTTAATTTGCTCATATTTATTATTTATACGATCTTTGTTATATGATCATTCTCCTAACACATGTTGATTACATTTATCACTTAAGAAGCGCTACACTATTTTTTACTTTTTGCCTGTTCAACTTTGTTTGTTTAAGTGTTGGCTGCTGTGTTTTTTGTATACACTTGATTCTAGCGCAGTGTTTTTCCCCCTATTTTTTCTATGATTTTGAAAGACAGCTCTGTCTCTAGCAATGACCAATATAGTTCACAGTGACTCTGGCAGTGATCATTGTAATGTCACTGAGTCCCAAAAATGTATCCGTGAGGATGACTATAGCCTACTGTAACCTCAGTCTCCCCAGCTGAGATAGGAAAAGGTCATCCAGTACCCAACTGTGCCTGCTCCCCCCTCTCACGTGGGGATTTTGGGAAAATAGTGGCATGCAAAGCAAAATACTGTATCTGTATATGCATATACTGTATATTTGCAATATGTAAGAGTTTAAAACTGGTGCACACATAAGGGGCTATCAGTAGTAAGGAAGAAAAATAACCCTGCATTGGTGGTGTCACTGGATGGAAAAAATGACCCTGTATCATGGTGTCATTAGCTGGAAAAAATTTCCCTGTGTCAACGGTGTAGCTAATAGGAAAACGGTGCTGCATCAGTGTCAGTGGGGATAAACTACAGCCAATCAGTGAAGGGGAGATATCGGCGCGTGCATGTACATTGTAGTACACACGCACAGATTACTTTATAGTGCAGAGCCCAGGGCCATGAGACATGGTGGTTATCATGCAGCTTCCAGGGGCAGTCTCCTGAAATTGAGAACTGGCCCCATGTCACCAAAATCATCCTAATATATACACAGATTTTGAAAAAAATCCCTACTCTCTAATTTAAGCCCCTTTCACACTGGGGCAGTGGGTGTGTCGGCAGTAAAACCCTGCTAGTTTTAGCGGCGCTTAACCACCAATTTCGTGGCGCTATTCGGCTGCTAGCAAGGAGCTTTTACCCCCTAGCGCCCGAGGAAGGGTTAAAACCTGCAGCGCTTTGCCAGCGGTATAGCTGTGCTGCCTCATTGATTTCAATGGGCAGGAGCGGTGTATACACCACTCCTTCACCGCTCCAAAGATGCTGCTAGCAGGACTTTTTGTAGTGTCCTGCAAGCGCACCACTATGTTTAATATGAGATTAATTCTCAGTGAAACCACTGTACTAGTCCAGACAAGCAATTGCTATGATCCATCTGTTATGACCAGTCTCCTGAAATTGTGAACCGCCCCCGGGGAAACTGAAGATGACACCCTAATGCTCCCATCTGATCACCCTAATATATACACCGTTTTTTCTTCTAAATCTCTACTCTCTAATTTATAGTAGCCAGCATATACTACAACTTTGTATGCTCAATATATCAGTGTGTCTTTGTTAATATGCCTTGAAATCAATTTGGATATATTGATAAAATACAATTTAAGCCCTCACTATCTCATATTTAAAAAAAATAAATATACATATACACTGTCACCTGGATTAGAACCTTTAACTTCACATATATAAGCCTACTTCTCTAACCACTATACTCTCAGTTAAAGTGGTTGTAAACCCTTACAACACACTTTGACCTACAGGTAAGCCTAGATTAACCTACATGGTTTAGGAGATATTTACTGAAAGACAGACACCGATGTCTACGGCGCAGGGGCACTGAGTGTGGCACTGTCAACGGCGAATATGCCACGCGTGGCGGCTACCGTGGGCATGCGCTGGAGTGACGTCATCGCGGCTTCGCTGAATGACAGTGGCGGAGCAGCGAAGACCCACCGAGAAGATGGATGCGCCGGACTACACGGGACAGCAGTGACATCGCTGGCTCCTGTGTTAGGTAAGTGACACATAATGGACTACTATGCGAGGCATAGTAGTCCATTATGCTTTACCTTTGCAGGGAATGAAAGAGGAAGTAAACTCATCAGGGTTTACTTCCTCTTTAATTGAGCTTGCTTTTATGTTCAATATGAGGTTAATTGTTTGTGAAACAACTCTGTTAGTTCACACAAGTAATTGCCATTATCAATCCGTTATGACCATAAAACACATTGTCCTGCTGCCTTCTAGCCTTTCACAATTCCCTCATGTAGGGACAATAGTGCAATGTTTCCTACAAGTTGGGGTGCAGAGCTGTGCTGGCCATTGTGTTTTGTTATCTATGGAAGCTGTGTCGCCCCACTCACACACAATACACACGTTTTCAGCATGGCTCTTCTTGTTGGAGCAGATGACAGAGAAGGAGGATAAGACAGCAAAAAGAGGAAACTATTCAGTGGCGGCCCGTCCATAGTGTGAGGATCAAGGTATAAGAAACCAAGATGGTTGACAGTATGTTTCACTAAATGCTTATATCGTCTGTTTTATTTTCAGTAACTTAAAGACACATCATCCTTAAGTCCGGATGGGTGCAGTCACGTACACATAAGAGGAAACCATGTCGTAAGGGTCATCTGCCACATCAACTCTAAAAGCAGAAGACACTTAGAAATTGCCTTTTATGGAAGTTGTTTTGTTTCAACATTTTTAACGCCTGTCTTTTTTAGTGTATAAAAAGAGCTGTGTTAATAAAGGACCTCAGAGTTGGGTGCGATCTTCTGAGCAGATATACTGAGAACTTCTTTCCGTGTCTCATTGCTTAGATAAGAACTCTAATAACAATTGGGAAACGGTAACATAACTTGATGAATAGGTGACTTGCAGTAGTCACACCTAACATTCTGGCGCACGAACAGGGACATCGCTAAAGAAACTACAAGAGGCGAACGAACATAAGGACGGAACGAAGAGGTCGGGCACATCAGGAACCACAGACAAAACCTGCGCAGGTAAGAAAAGCTTTATTTTCTTATAAACTCTGTGCTTCTTAGATTTGTGCCTACCCGATCTGTCTGTATTGTTCTTCAGGTAATACCAACCTCTGTAGTAAGCGAGTCTTGAATTTAATATTTGACTTATGTTACCGTTGTTTCTTGTCTGTCTCCTTGTCATCTGTCTGTTGTGACTGAGATAAGCCCTGTTTGTATGGTGTGAATTGAAACATATATCATCCCAATGAGTAACGGAATGCGCCCTTAACTCGTAAGAGTACTTGGGGGGTCCGACACTTAAGTTTGATATACGCTTTTTGATTCATGAGCCTAAAAACGGGTTGAAAGTATAAGTCCTGACTGCCTCAATAAAGCAGGAATAAGAAACGATTGCTGAGAAATTCCATGTTAAAGGGAAGGGAATAAGGTCTCCACAAAGTCCCGGAGATCTAGTCATATGTGTTTGGCCACCTACAGGTGATGATTGTGATTATTGTTTCTGTTGTATTAGTAGTCGCATTTATCTGGTTGGGGTGTAAAAGTAGTTCGGTTTCAGAATAAGTACCCCAGACAAAGTTTTAGTATTTTGGCACCCTAGGAGGAGAAGGCAACGAGACACTTAGTAAGTGATCCAAACGCCACCTAGGCAGGACTGTCAAAATGGGCCAGACACATGGTAAACCCCAGGAGGAATCTCAGAAATGTTATGCTGTTAAAGACATAATTACAATGTTGTATGGGAAGGACAAGGCACAGGGCACGAATAGGGTTCTCAAGAAATTTGGAATGGATGGAGAAAATGGGCTAAGTGTAGAAGGTTGGGAGAATATAAAGAGAGACAGACAGGGAGAGGTCCTGCAGAACAGATGGGTATCACAAATACAATGTTTAATTAAGGTTTCCAACAGGGCTAAAGAGGAGGGATGGAAGTATTGTCATGAACAGGGTGGATGGGACATGAAGGTCCGACGCAAGAGTCTCCCTTCTGCTCCCGAGGATGGAGTAAAAACGGAAGGTACTCCACCTCCTTATACCACTACCACACCGGGTAACGAAAGACCAAAACTTTATCCTTACTTAAGAGGAAGAGGATGGGTATGCCGAGTATGCGGTACCCAAAATACAGACTGGGCACAGGAATGTGTACATTGCGGAGCTCAAAGACCAGAGTCCGTAGCTCCAGTCCACAGTCGGACTAGGGTAATACAAGTAAATAATCCAAATGCGGGTCAAGCAGGACAGCCACCTACAGTGACTCAACAAGTCGTTCTGAGGACATGGACACCTTGGTCGGCTGACACTCTTATGGCATTAATACAGAATGCTCCTGATCCCGTAGCAAAACCTGCCGCATTCTGTAGATTCGTGACACAATTACTAGACACACATGAAGCAGCTTGGCAAGATGGGGAAGATTTGTGTAGACATAAAATGACACTAACAATGTTTAATCAATTTATGAATGAAATTGCTCCACATAGACCACAAGGGGATCCAGCGACAAATCCACCAGGAGTACACCCCCGTCATATAGACTCTAGACCCCTGTTTATTAATCAGTTACGAGAATTTTGCCAAAGGAAACAGCAGGAAAGGGGTTCGACAGCGCCCATAAAACAGGCCCCAGGTCAGACTGTTACAGAATTTTACCTCAACATGGAAAGCATGATGGCTGACGAAGGTCTAGATTTAGCCTTACCCGTCACCATTAGGGCTTTCAATCGACAGTTTATGGAAGGACTAGTACCCCAAATAGGTGACAAACTGAAGGCATGTACTCCCGAATGGAGAGCCATACGGGACAGAGGAACATTGTTGCAGAAAGCACAAGGCATAGAGGCTGATTTAGCAGAAACTAAACCCAGAAGGACACCGGGAATTAACACTGTTGCCCGGGTCAATGAAGGAGGGAATTCCTCCCGTAAACCTCTTACCTGTTATTACTGCAACAAGGTGGGACATATAAAAAGAGACTGTAGGAAAAGAATAAAAGACGAACAGGAAGGAAACACGGACAGAGACACGAGGGACAACAGACAGAGGCGTACCAACGATAGGGACGATCCGACCGCATGACTTGCCCCAGTCCTAGCTGAATCAGAGAATAAAATGCTCCACATGTTGATGAAGGTGGAAGGTAAACATATTCCTTGTTTAGTTGACACAGGAGCATCACGCAGCTTATTATCTGATTCAGTAGTCCCTCCACACATGACCTCCCGTGACACCATACCCATAAGTGGTTATGACGGTCTTTTGTCCGATGCCCCACTGACTAAACCTTTAAAAGTAAAAATAGGGAATCACATGTTTTTGTCACGCTTTTTGATTTCCAGAGGAGCCCCTACTAATTTATTAGGAGCAGATATTCTTCAGAAAATAGGAGCAAACATTACCTATCATCCAGATGGTATGGTCACCCTAGCAATAGGAGATGACCCAGAGGGTATAGAAATCTGTAATAAAATACAATGCTTGGAAGAAGAACCAGAACCGTCCAATACACCCTCGCCGGAAATAGATCAAATTCTGTCTAGCCTTCCGGGAGGGCTATGGGAAACACATCCAGCAGACGTTGGGCTTTTGCCCATACCCCCGGTTACTCTACAGCTGATTCCAGGAGCAGTTCTCCCCCAGCAGAAACAGTACCCACTCAGTGCGCCCCAGGAAGCAGCTATAGAACTACAAGTGGAGGCTCTACTCAAAAGTGGAGCATTAAAAGAAATACAGTCACCAGCCAATACCCCATTGTATCCAGTCAAGAAAAAGACATTGGGGGATGGCCCAGTAAAGTATAGAATGGTACAAGACCTAAGGGCGGTAAACAAAATATTGGCCCCAATAACGCCACTAGTACCAAACCCGCATACTTTACTTTCAGAAGTACCATCAGATAGCTCCTCATTTACTGTTATAGACTTGGCTAATGCTTTCTTTTCTGTACCCCTGGCGGAGGAATGTCAACCGTGGTTTGCGTTCCGTCTCAAAAACCGCCAGTTGACCTGGACACGCCTACCGCAAGGGATGGCGCATTCGCCAACTCTATACTCGCAAGCCCTACAGACAGTGTTGAGGGAATGGCAACCACCTGACACTTGTGTATTGTTGCAATATGTAGATGACCTATTGTTATGTTGTCCGGATAACGATACTTGTTTAAAAGCCACTCTATCATTGTTACAATTCCTGGCTGAAAAAGGGTGCAAAGTGAATAGAACTAAGTTACAGGTATGCCAGAAAAAGGTTGTCTTTTTGGGCCACTGTATATCCCAGGGTACCCGACACCTCACTGAAGAACGAGTCCAGGCCATAAGACAAATGAATGTCCCACGCAACTTTAAGCAACTTCGTATGTTTCTGGGAATAGTATCATATTGTAGACAATGGATACCACATGCCAGTTCTCTGATGCAGCCATTATATGATTGCTTGAAAATAGTACCCTATGTACTCACAGAAGCAGGTCATAAGTCTTTTAGCACCTTAAGAAAGTTACTAATTTCGGCACCTGCGATCGGGATCCCTGACTATACCAAAACATTTCATTTGTACATTGCTGAAATCACGGGACACGCAACAGGGGTGTTGACACAACAACACATCAAACAAAGGCCGGTAGCATATTTCTCAGCGGCTCTCGATCCTGTCTCTAGAGGATCACCGTCCTGTGTACGAGCAGTCGCAGCAGTGTCAATTATCATTGACAAATCCTCAGAAATTGTCTTAGACAATCCTGTAGTGGTACATACCACACATGACATACACGCCATCTTGTCACAAATTCAGCCAAAACACATATCAATGGCGAGGCAGCTGCGTCTGCAATGCACCTTGCTCCTACCTCCCAATGTTACCTTCCAGCGATGCACTTCCTTTAACTTAGCACAACTTTTACCCTTACAGACAGATTTGACAGGGGGGAGTAATGGTGAAGACACAGCACAAGAAACTCAGGATTCTGACACACTTTCATTTCATGACATAACATCTGATGAACACGATTGTTTTCAACTTATGGAACAAGAGACCACGGGGTTCCCACATGTCACAGACACACCCATTGCAAATGCAGAACACACACTGTACATAGATGGTAGTAGATTTGCCGATGACAAAGGTAAATATCACACAGGTTATGCTGTGGTAACGGACACACAGGTAATTGAGGCAAAGTCACTACCAGCACACATGTCTGCACAGGAAGCGGAACTAACAGCTTTAGAAAAAGCCTTAGAACACTTAGAGGGACAAGAAGGGAACATTTACACTGATTCTGCATACGCCTACAGTGTTGCACATGATTATGGTCACATATGGAAAGCTAGAGGTTACCTTACAGCTGCAGGCACACCTGTTAAACATGGTGAAGGAATCAAAAGAGTCCTGAACAATCTTCAAAAAGTTAGAAGAGTAGCCATTATGAAGATAGCGGCACACACGAGCGCAAAAACAACTGAGGCAAAAGGAAACGCATTTGCAGATTTAGCTGCAAAGAAGGCAGCTCTAGGGGAAGTAAGCCCTGAGACCTTAGCCACGGTACAGGTGAGTATGCCCGAAACCACATGGCAGCAGCTGATCGAACTACAGGAACAAGCAGGGACTACTGAGAAGGACCGTTGGGTTAAGGAGGGAGCTGCACCAGGCCTTGACAATGTATGGAGAGAGGGAGACAAAATATGTCTACCCGCCTCTCTATACCCCGCAATGGCAGCGGCTGTCCACTTGCCCACTCATGTCAGCTCCAATTCTATGTATAGGATTGTAAGCCAAGGATGGCTAGCCCCTGGATTCAGTAGTACTGCAAGGAACTACTGTGCTGCATGCCAAATCTGTCTGTTAAATAACCCAGGACAGAGAGTGAAAACCCCACGTAAACATCAGGTTCGGGCCCAGTATCCCTTTCAGAGACTGCAAATTGACTATATCCAAATGCCTAAGAGCGGCCCATTTGAATTTTGTCTCGTGTGCATCTGCTTATTTTCAGGCTGGCCAGAAAGTTATCCAGTGAAATCAGCTACAGCGAAAGCCACAGCGAAGAAACTGATCACAGAGTTAATACCTAGGTTTGGTCTTCCTGAAACCATAGAATCAGATAGGGGAACACACTTTACAGGAGAAATCATGCAGAATGTAATGGCTATGTTAGGGGTTCAACAAAGTTTCCACACCCCTTACCACCCACAGAGTTCAGGATCAGTAGAAAGAGTAAATGGGACAATAAAGTTAAAAATACAAAAAGCTATGCAGGAGTTAAATAAACCATGGCCTGAATGCCTACCCTTAGCTTTGTTCTCCATAAGGTATACTCCAACGGGAAAAACAGGGTTATCCCCATATGAAATACTTTTTGGGAATGCACCCAGACTAGGTTTATACTTTCCACAGAGTATGCAATTGCAATGTGATAGTTTGACTGCATATGTGATACAATTACAACAGCATCTAACTAAGATCCACAAAAGTGTGTATTCTTCTCTTCCAGACCCTAACTCAATAGCAGGCACTCATTCGCTGAGCCCCGGAGATTGGGTCTATGTAAAGAAACATACCAGAAAAGCTTTAGAGCCACGGTTTGAAGGACCATATCAAGTACTGCTGACCACTCCCACATCGGTCAAGTTGGAGGGTAAAGCAGCCTGGATCCACGCTTCACACTGTAAAAAGGAGCCAGTTGGCAAATGACAACATGTATCTTTTTATTCTTTTTGTTTCAGTAATCCTGACCAATAGTTTGGTTACCTCACAGAATGAAATTCACAAGGATGAAGGATTTTCTAAAAAAATGTTATTACTGAAGTTTAAATATGCTTATGCTCGGAAGTCAGGATATGAGAAATGTTGGATTTGCAGTAAATTACACCCCAGTACAGCAAACATACCACTGATGGCAGTTCCTATAAATTATACTGACCTTGCTAACAGTAGCATTAACATAACTGGAACAAATACCAGCAAGACAGTAATGTTTAAATCAAATGGTCTCGCCTTTCCCCCTGCCTGGTGTTTCAACTTAGGGAACACAACGGGAGGAAATAGAGAATGCCAAGACAGCAAGTTTAATTTGTCCATTGTCGTATTAAATGGAAGCTTCTACCCCAGTAATTCCAGCACACACCAAACATTATCTGACTTCCTCACTAACATTGTGGATAATAATGTTAGGTGGTTAGTATCCAACTTATCCCTCTATGGATACACCTCTCGTTATAGAAATAATATCAGTTCAAGATCAGTACCTCTAGGAAACAATATATACATCTGTTGTGGGGATAAGTGTTATACCTGGATACCTAGAAGGGCTCAGGGATGGTGCTACCTCGCAAGTTTGGTACCAGTAATGAGAGTAGTGGGTGATGAACGAGGTGATCACCTACTAGAAGCTAGTATGCACCCCAGATATCCCCTCAGATATCGTAGCAAGAGAGAAATATTCTTAGAGCAGGACATGGCATGGGCTTGGTTCCCGTCCTGGACAGGATGGGGTATAGACTTAATGAAGCGACTAAATAACTATACTGGAATAATTAATGATATTTTGGAGAAAAACTCTGATGACATTACTAAGTTAAATCTAGAGACCAGAGCCATCACAAAACAAATAGAATTACATGAGTTAGCAATTGAAAGTATGAGTGCAGCATTAACAGGACTCTGTGAGGCTACAGAAGACTATGAATGTTGTACTTGGATACATAACACCAGCATCGAGATACCCGACTATTATGACATCATTGCACGACACCGCACGGAAGTAAAGGATCTACAGGAGAAGGCCCGTAATATTGGCCGTGACTGGGATCCGTTTGATGGAACTTTTAGCTTCTCAGGGTTATTCTCTTGGCTTAAGAAGGCAGCGATGACAATTATAGTGGTGCTTTTATTTGTATTTCTTCTTTATGCGTGCTTTAAACTGCTCATGTGCTTTTGCAAGAAAGCCAAGGTAAATGCTGTAGAAAAGATGGAACTTTTGTAAGTTGATAAGTTGGATAAGATAGGTGGATTTGGTTCCTTGACATCACCCATCTGTCAGAAAAGCCACTCTTCCTGAATTTTAGATGTTGGTACTATCCAGGGGGATGGGTGTATACCCCTCTGACAACTCGCGGTCAGGGAGAGTACTTTGGACATAGGCCGACTAGAACTTGTTCAGGTGGACCCAGGGTAAGAGGGAGGGGTGATGTCAAAGGGGGAAATTGTGAGGATCAAGGTATAAGAAACCAAGATGGTTGACAGTATGTTTCACTAAATGCTTATATCGTCTGTTTTATTTTCAGTAACTTAAAGACACATCATCCTTAAGTCCGGATGGGTGCAGTCACGTACACATAGGAGGAAACCATGTCGTAAGGGTCATCTGCCACATCAACTCTAAAAGCAGAACACTTAGAAATTGCCTTTTATGGAAGTTGTTTTGTTTCAACATTTTTAACGCCTGTCTTTTTTAGTGTATAAAAAGAGCTGTGTTAATAAAGGACCTCAGAGTTGGGTGCGATCTTCTGAGCAGATATACTGAGAACTTCTTTCCGTGTCTCATTGCTTAGATAAGAACTCTAATAACAATTGGGAAACGGTAACATAACTTGATGAATAGGTGACTTGCAGTAGTCACACCTAACAATAGCTAGTGACAAAATAAATAAATAAATAAAAAGGGCCCTTTAAAAAAAAAAAAAGTTCTTCAAGTTCACTGTGCATGGGCGCCGGCCATAGTGCACTATGGAAGTGTCATGTCACTGCAATCCAGTGATTGCAGGCAAGATGCTACATTTGCAGGGTTATGTGTTGCTTTGTGGCGCACAGCTAAGCGCCTCTCCACTATCATTGGGGCAGCCTTCTGTCTCTCTGCCTAGCTGACCATTAGCACTGCCGTAGAACTTGGGCGGTGCTGTCCCCTGGCAGCTGTGTTACCTTCGGTTTCTGTGCCAGTGGAAAGGAGGCTCCATGAAGCAAGAGCAAGGTAATGTAATCTGACACTCTGCTCTGCCAGTGTCTTTCCTCCACATATCTTGTACTGTATTCCCCTGTTGTGACCTGTGATCAGACAGTGGGGGGAGGGGGTGCCCTGCTCCTTTAGTGTCTTTCCTCCACATACCTTGTACTGTATTACCCCCGCTGTGATCTGTGAGTGGAGGGAGGGGGAGGGGGTGCTCTGCTTCTTCTGTGCCATTCACCCAGCAATCTGCAGGAGCATTTATGTGTGCCATGAGGGGTCCCACCTACAGCCATCATATGCAGTATCCTCACCTTCCCCAGGTCTCTATCTCTCTCCCTCTCTCTATCTATTATCCACCTATCTATCTATTAATCTATCTGTCTATCTGTCTGTCTATCTATCTATCTAGCTGTCTATCTATCTATTATTTTAAAAGCTCCCCAATAGCGCTCGAAAAACGCTGGTAAAGCGCTGCTAGTCGGACGCTGACATTGCGAAAGGGCTCTTAAAGCACTTGGACTTTCACATTGGGATTGCAGATGAGGCTTCTTACAAGCGCTTTACAGGCGCTTTTTTTAATGCTAAAGCGCCTGAAAAACGCCCCAGTGTGAAAGGAGTCTAAAACTGCATACACATACAGTAGTTCGGAAATAAATAAGATGTAAAGCAGCTGCTTCCATTTTTTTTTTTTAACCTATTTTGTTGGCAGAAATGGAAAGTTACACAGCTCTGGCTGTAATCCCAGAGTTAAACCCGAAACACAAAACCAGGAATAATTGCAGGTTGTGTAACTGGATCCAAAAGTTAAAATGCTATAAGAGACATGCTAAGACATTACAATGACAGCTTTGGGAAGCTGTTAGAGTGTGTATTTTTTTAAAATTTAGGTACAAATACTTTTGAAGCTCACAGAGTGTGAGAAGTATCGTGCAGCATAATTAAATATTATACTTATAAAGGACATAAGATTGTATACATAGCAAAATATTTAAGTCAGATAGAAGATCTGGGTAATGATTAAGTCCAGTCCAAACTGTTACATTTGGTACAGTATTTATTACCTCTGTGTTGGAAATAAAAAGATAAGGGCACTGATAAATTAAAAACCAGGATCTTGGTTGCCTCAACTGAAAGAAAGTAAATATGTAAAGTAGAAATTGCACTGAAAGGCTCTTTCCAGTGCTAAGCCAGGAATGTCACCTCTGGCTGAATTCTGAATTACCTTGCAATGGGCAATTTTCCTTGCACATTTTGCTTAGGTACAGATTAATAAGGGGATATAATTATTCTATCCCTCACTTCAGTAGGCTCCCTCCTCTTTTTGAGATCAGTACCTCAGTCACAGCAGATCACATCACCCCATACATTGCAGGGCAGGCATTCCAGAGAATGCCATGGGCCCATTCATATTTCACAGTGTTGGGCTACAGATAAGAGTGCCGGTTGCTGAGGTAGCGAGGGATAATGTAAGTACATCACCTTATTCATTATCATCTAGTTAAAAATGAGCAGTTTACCTTTGCAGTGGGAAAGGGGCCCTGTTTTTTCACATTATTATGCAAGCAGCATAAGATTGTTGTGCAGACATCTGCAGCATCTCTACACTTTTTCGCACAGCACCCCAGTTCTCTATCTCTGAATTTCAGTGTATAGAAATAAATAAAATATCACTTTGTGAGATTTCTATAAAGTCAATGAGAAAAAGAAAAAAGTGCACTGCAACCCCCCCCCCCCCCCCTTCCAAAGGCCAACAGGACACTACCCATCATTTTCCTGTATGGGTAGTATGAATGAGCTCTTAGACTACTGTATCTTTTTTTCATGAGAAGTATGAAATATGGCTGCTATCTAATAACATTGCTCTTCAGAATTTTTTTTTTTATGATAACCACATAATTTTATACAGCCAAGCCTGGTCACCATTCATCATCCTTATGCTTTTAGTGCTCTAAGGCTTCCAAACCACAGTTTATAAGAATGCCATTAAAATTCATAAATGTGTATGTTTAATTCTTCATTATCTGTACAAAACATTATTTAGTCTTTTTAATACAGGCAATTATATGGCCAAACGATCTTGTTCATTGTTACAGCTCTTCTTTACAGGTTATGTCCATCAGTCTCTCTATGGTTGTTAAGTTCTGTCTCCTCTTCAAATAACTCCCCCTCTGGAACAGGAAGGTCTATTTGAATTGCTCCCCTGAGGTTAGCCCAAAACAGGCCTTGTTTGGCTCTCTCCTTTGGCCACTCCATGTAAGTCCTTTCCTTCATTAGTGCTTTTAATCTACTGTATTTGTCAGGAATAAGATATTGGGGTATTGGTTCTAGTAAAATGAGTATTAGGTTGTCTGATGTCTTGCCAAATAATGAATGCTGTGCAAAGTATAATTCATAATGACACCATTCGCTTTGAAGAAAATTTGGAGAAAGGACAAAGATAGACTTGAAGCTTTTTTCTATGCAGCAGATGATATTTTCAACAATTGCTTTGCCTGGGATGAAGTCTCTTTCATGGAGACAAATTCTTATTGAGCTATCATCCTTTTCAAGGTTGGACATCAAAAAGTTTCTTACCCAGTCGCTGTCTTTTTGGCTATATGAGACAAAGGCATGAAAATGTTTGCTGTTCTGGATCTCTGCTACATTAACCTGCCGTATCTTATATTTTCTTCTCAGCCACTGGAAAATCATTTTCAAATACCAAGGTACATCAAAATATTTACACGTAAAAATTATGGAAAATACCACAATCAATACTGAACCTACAACAATGCCTATTAAAAGGTATACATTACATGATACCTCAGAAAGATGGAAGTCATTAAGAATGATTCCTCTAAATTCTTCAGGAATTTCACAATTATAGGATGATGGCCACCCCAACATTTCTCCTTTAAATTCCTGGATAGCGCTAACAAATGCCCGCATTTCACAATTACAAACAAATTTATTGTTTATAGCACTCACTGTTTTTACATTTCGACAGCTCTGGAAGAAATCAGTCGATGGAGAGAATATAACATTGTTATCTATGTTTAGGACCCTCAAATTCTTGCTTATGTATCTACAATCTGGTATATTGCTTAGCTGGTTTAATGCAAGATTTATTTCTTTTAATGCTCTTAACAATGTAATGTCTTTAGAAATACTTTTTATCTGGTTTCGGGAAAGATCCAGTATTTCAATATTATTTGGCAGGCATTTGAAAACTGAATCTGCTAGCTTGTTTCTGGACAGATTTAGGAAGACCAGACTTTCTGACCATTCACAGTGTACATTCTGATCATAATAAAGAAAATTAAAGCTCACATCTAGATGTAGCAGAGAATCCATAGCTGAAGTCATTGAGCTTAAGCTCTGAAGCCTCTCTAGTCGGTTATTGTGTAAGTTAAGATACTGCAAAACTAAAAGAGATCTACATTGTTGAAAAATACCATCGGTAATTCCATTATTTGAAAAGTTTAGGAACTGGAAAATGCTAGGTAATTTTGGACAAAAGAAGTATGTAAGATCTGCATTGGATAGAGTCAAATTGCTGACAAACATTTCTGAAAAAATGGGCAATGGATGTTCATAAAATTCAAACACTAGAGATATAACATTTTCAATGTGTAAAGATTCTATTGAACCTTTCGAGACATCAATAGGTTCATACTCAAAATCCTCTATGACTGTGTATCCATAAATGAAGAGATGTTTAACTGAGGACTTCCAGAAACCTTCCAGAAACCTACTCATGGCACTCCATGGCATTGTAAAATTGCTAAGAATTAGAGTTGATACGTTTGAGTTTTTGGTAATTAAAGCCATCTGCCCCACAGGGCACTGTATACATCTAATCTGAGAGATTTCCAGAGTTATTGTGGAATTAAAGGCATCATTCAGTAAAAATAGTTGAAGATGAAAAGAGTTGCTAATTTGAGAGGGGATAATTTGAGGTAAAATGATATGTATCTTCTCAGTCTTCAGTAGCCTTAGACTACCAGGATAATATTCTTGCAATTCTTCAAGTGCCAGAAACACACTTTTAAATACATGGAGTGCAATATTTGCAAAATCATTTATTTTAATCCTTTTACTGCTCAATCCAATGTGTTCCAACTTTGTCAAGTATCCAAATTCCTTGCAAAGATCCATTGTTTCAAAATTATTGTAGGGCATATTTAGATGTTTTATGTCTTTAATAAATTGTATTGAGCTACAGTTTATAATGTGTAGTCTGTTGTGTGAGATGTCTAGATGTTCTAGAATGGTATTAAACTTGAACACTGAAAAGTCTATCTCTTCTAGAAGGTTATGAGAGAGATCCACTGTCTGTAAATTGGTGTGTAATTTGAAATCACTTTCTTGAAGGTTGCGAATATTGCACTGACGTAAATCCAGCTGGGTGACCAAAGATGGATTGATGTGTGGTTGGGATCCAGTACATACATTACCAAAGTTGCTGGGCAGAAACAGGAATGTCAGAAGCAAAGACAGGCAGAACACTTTTGATGTTATTGCGCTCTTTTTCATTATGTTGGTTGTTCCTCGTTCTAGAACCTGTGAACCTGTGAAGAATTAATCCATCAGTATTTGTGGAAAACAGTGATCCTTATGTAATTAGAGTTGAAATATTGGTCTATAATGGCAACAGTGATAGTCTTGATTCTTTTGGACACCGCATTGCCAGAAGTGCCCTGAGCTGATTTGTATCTATGCCCTTTCTGCCTAAAGCCCCATACACACTATCAGATTTTCTGCTGAGTTTTTCCATCAGATTTACCAAAACCATATAATATGAGGTCAAATCTTAGGAGTTTCAATGTGTATGTAATCAGGCAGGCCCTTGCACTACATGTTTTTGGTAAATCTGAAGGTGTGTATGGGGCTTTAGATGTCATTCTGCAGAAGCTGAATTTTCTACCTATTTGTGAATTCTACATTACTGAAAATCTAGGTTGTATGCAATGATATAGGGAATTTTGATGACGACTTTTAAGTGATATTAGATAACATAATTCAATTAAACTCTAAAGTATCCATAAATAACTGACATTTAGGTCGACTACAGTGGTAATTTTGACATAAAATTTTGATTTAATTCTAGTCATGGTCTTTTGACTAAAAAGCCGTATTTTAGATTTAGTCGTGTTTTAGTCATCTGAATTGTTTTAGTTTCAATCGTATTTTAGTTTACTAAAATCTCCTACATTTTAGTCAACTAAATTCATTTTAGTCAACTAAAATCTAAAGGATTTAGTTAAATTGTAATACACTATTTAAGTATGTCTCTAGAATTTCCAAACTCATTATATACTAGACATGTGCATTCGTTTTCATCCGAATGCATTTTCGTCTGAATTTCAGCTATTTTCGTTTTCGCTTTGACAAACGATAACGAAAGCACAGAATCCGAAAAATGAAAGATCCGACATAAATAAATGCTTTATTTTCATTTTCATTGTTACAACAGTTCGATATAGAATAGGAGATTCGACATGACTCTGACAATAACAAGCTGTCTATAGAACCTGTGGTCGAATGTGCCTAACCTTACCTCTATTAGTCCAAGATTATATAGAGAAAATATTCGACAGAGAAACAAGATTTGACAGAGAGAAAAGATTCTGCAAGTTACTGTCCTAAAAAGTGTTTGGGGACCCGGGTCCTGCCCCAGGGGACATGTATCAATGCAAAAAAAAGTTTTAAAAACGGCCGTTTTTTCGGGAGCAGTGATTTTAATGATTAAAGTGAAACAATAAAAGTGTAATATTCCTTTAAATTTCGTAGGGGGGGGGGGGTTGTCTATAGTATGCCTGTGAAGGGGCTCATGTTTCTGGTGCTTAGAACTGTCCCTGCACATAGTGTCATTTATGCAGGAAAAAAAGTTCTTTAAAATCACTCGCAGCTATTATGAATTGTCGGCTCCGTAATACAGAGAACACTCATTGAAAGTCATTGATAAAAAAATAAATAAATAAATAAAGCGTGGGGGTCCCCCAAATTCAATTACCAGGCCCTTCAGGTCTGGTATGGATATTAAGGGGAACCCTGCCTCAAATTTAAGAAAAAATTTGACGTGGGGTTCCCCCTAAATATCCATAACCAGACCCTTCAGGTCTGGTATGGATATTAAGGGGAACCCCGCGTCAAATGTAAAAAAAAATTGACGTGGGGGTCCCCCTAAAAATCCATACCAGACCCTTTATCCGAGCACGCAACCTGGCAGGCCGCAGGAAAAGAGGGGGGGACGAGAGAGCGGCCCCCCCTCCCTCCTGAACCGTTCCAGGCCACATGCCCTCAACATTGGGAGGATGCTTTGGGGGTCTGTGACCCCTCAAAGCACCTTGTCCCCATGTTGATGAGGACAAGGGCCTCATCCTCACAACCCTGGCAGGTGGTTGTGAGGGTCTGCGGGCGGGGGGCTTATCAGAATCTGGAAGCCCCCTTTAACAAGGGGACCCCCAGATCCCGGGCCCCCCCCTGTTTGAAATGGTAAGGGGGTACCCTACCATTTCACAAAGAAAGTGTAAAAAATAGTTAAATAAGACAAACACACTTTTGAAAAATTCCTTTATTAAAAATAAAAAAAAGATTCCAGCGGTGGTAATCCACTCTTGCTATCCATCGACGGACGGTCATCTCTCCAGCGATGGCTCATCTCATCCAGCGCAGCGTATCCATCCTTCTTCTGTCTCCGAGGTGGAGACACTGCAAGGATTCCAGCGGCCTGACGTTTCTTATATACGGAGGGTGGGGCCACCCGTCACCTGACCCCGCCCCCTCTGACGCAAGGGGAAACCCGGGGGTTCCCTGTGACGTATGGGTGACCCCGCACCCCTCTGATGTAACACAGGCAGGTTTCCGTTTCCAAGAGTGGATTACCACCGCTGGAATCTTTTTTTTATTTTTTTTTATTTTTAATAAAGGAATTTTTCAAAAGTGTGTTTGTCTTATTTAACTATTTTTTACACTTTCTTTGTGAAATGGTAGGGGTACTTTTGTACCCCCTTACCATTTCAAACAGGGGGGGGGGCGGGATATGGGGGTCCCCTTGTTAAAGGGGGCTTCCAGATTCTGATAAGCCCCCCGCCTGCAGACCCTCACAACTACCAGCCAGGGTTGTGAGGATGAGGCCCTTGTCCTCATCAACATGGGGACAAGGTGCTTTGAGGGGTCACAGACCCCCAAAGCATCCTCCCAATGTTGAGGGCATGTGGCCTGGTACGGTTCAGGAGGGAGGGGGGGCCGCTCTCTCGTCCCCCCTCTTTTCCTGCGGCCTGCCAGGTTGCGTGCTCAGGTAAAGGGTCTGGTATGGATTTTTAGGGGGACCCCACGTCAATTTTTTTTACATTTGACGTGGGGTTCCCCTTAATATCCATACCAGACCTGAAGGGTCTGGTTATGGATATTTAGGGGGAACCCCACGTCAAATTTTTTATTAAATTTGAGGCAGGGTTCCCCTTAATATCCATACCAGACCTGAAGGGCCTGGTAATTGAATTTGGGAGACCCCCACGCTTTTTTTATTTATTTATTTTTTTATCAATGACTTTCAATGAGTGTTCTCTGTATTACGGAGCCGACAATTCATAATAGCTGCGAGTGATTTTAAAGGACTTTTTTTCCTGCATAAATGACACTTTGTGCAGGGACAGTTGTAAGCACCAGAAACATGAGCCCCTTCACAGGCATACTATAGACAACCCCCCCTACGAAATTTAAAGGAATATTACACTTTTATTGTTTCACTTTAATCATTATTAAAATCACTGCTCCCGAAAAAACTGCAGTTTTTAAAACTTTTTTTTGCATTGATACATGACCCCTGGGGCAGGACCCGGGTCCCCAAACACTTTTTAGGACAGTAACTTGCAAATTAGTCTTTACAATTAGCACTTTCGATTTTGAACGTTGGAGTCCCATAGACTTTAATAGGGTTCTAAAGTATGCTGTATACTAGCTCCATCGAATCTTCTTTATACATTCGACAGACACCATAAGCCTTCAAAGACAGATTCGATCGTAATTCATGTGGATTTTCGGACGAATGCAATTTTTGAACGAAAAACGAAATAAATAAAAACGAATTTCGGGAGTAACTAAATAAATTAAGTTTTCGGACGAAAACGAAATTACGAAACAAAATATTTTACTTTGCACATGTCTATTATATACTCCTGGAATAAAAATCTACTAAAAAGTTATTATTGGTGCCCATGCGCGGTATCTCGGGGAAGGACACGCTCTGAACAAGCTCCACACGCTCTGACCCAAAAGAGCTATATACATCACAGGCATTGGGGACAAACCACAGGAGACATAACAATATACACCCCAAGGTGGTAATGAACTGGAGGGCCACAGGTCAGCCCAAGAAAAGGCAATACAAACAGCCTATTACCAATGGCCCTCCCCCGGACACAGGCCGCAATCAAAGATGGCACCGAAATGGGGAGAAACACGAGGCAACACAGGCACAGAAACAGGAATGGACAAATCTCAGAGGAAAGATGCTAAACAAATTCTGCCTGAGCAAGTCAGGGACCCCTTCTCCTCTCAATCATCCGGAGACTTGAATGCAGACTAACAGTGTGAGTCCCTATCAGAGCCCCCATCACCGGCCATATATAGGGACATACAAGAGCCTGCAGATTCGCCCAATGTCCTCCATGTATAGGAACATGGTGGAAATGACTGATGTCTTCTTTAGTCAATCCAGCCTTGACATTTCTGCACCACATCTGGCACACTATGCTGGAGATGCAGTGTTATACTTGCACACTTTTCTACAATGCTGCAGCAGGAGCTGTCTAAAGCATGTGCCATAATTATCACTGACCTCAAACGGGACATACAAAGTATAGGCGAAAGATTTGAGATGATTGAAACCAAGATGGACAGCACAGTCAAGAAGGTTAATCAGAATTCCAATATGATTAAGCACAGTCAAGAAGGTTAATCAGAATTCCAATATGATTACTGATCACCAGGATAGGCTGGAAAAGGCATACACTAAAATTGAACATTTGGAAAACCGGTCTCGCAGATACAATGTGCGTATACGAGGCCTCCCTGAAACCCATACTGACTTAGAAGGAGCCATGCGAGAACTAATGATAGAACTGATTCCTGATATAAACACGCACCAAATGGAGATTGATCAAATTCATCAAGTCATAACAGCCCAGAAGCAGGATGGCTTACCACGCAATATCATAGTCAAGCTTCACTATTACCACATAAAGGAGAAGTTGATGTTTGCTGCACGCAATATACAGGACTTGTCCTTATTTGGAGCACCTGTTCAACTCTTCACTGATCTAGCCCCTTCTACGGTGCAAAAACAGAGCAACCTGAAGCCTTTACTACAACAGCTCTTGAGGAATCAGATAAAATACAGATGGGCTTTTCCCTTCAAGTTGTCTTTCACATATAAAGGAATATCCCATTCTTTCACAACATTTCAAGATGGGGAAGACCTACTGTTGAACCTGGGGATCATCACACAGGACTCACATCCTCCCTTCTCCTCCCACCAAGCGAATCGTCCCCTCTCGCCGTTGTGGCAGGACCGAAAGAACATGCAGGCCAGAAAATCTTCTCAAATTACCTGAACATGGTAGCCACCACTTCCCCTGAATGGGGAGTGCTAAATTTTCTCCAAGTTTGACTGGTTAAAGTCTACAAAGGACAGTAGATTCAACTCAGTCACCCCTGTTGCACAAGAACAGTG
Organism: Lithobates pipiens; assembly: GCF_037356315.1. Lineage (NCBI taxonomy): Eukaryota > Metazoa > Chordata > Amphibia > Anura > Ranidae > Lithobates > Lithobates pipiens. The sequence continues at coordinate 423,031,383 of NW_027507718.1, forward strand.
CAGTTCACCGCACAACTTGATCTATAACTTGAATGATTAAAGTTTGTTGTTCATTACTTGCCGCTAGTTTTATTATGAGATGGCAAGGTACTGTACCCGCCCCCCCTGGGGGGATAAAAAAGCTCTCCGGGGCCAGTGATGCGGGGCAGGTGTAACTGATGGGGAACCCACCTGCCCTAGACTCACGGCCCTTGAGAGTGGGGGGAGGCCGGTGCAGGCCATCCAAACTTTTTTACATGATTATAGTAGTAATAGTATAGTACCTGTTTGTCTACTTATAGGTAACTTTTATTTGGGTCAGGGCGGCCACACATGCCACCCATTTGCGAGATTACCATCCTCTTAGGATCAGGGTACCCTGGCACACACATCTCCGGATGTTTCATCCGGGCGGGGTTGAGCCCCAGAATAATGCTAACGTAGTAGTGTTTATTAAGAGAGAATATTTGGACCTAAGGCCGAATGTTCAACTTTCTTTTATTCAACTAGTCTTTTTTCTCCCCTTTCTCTCCTAATCTCTCCCCTCATCCTGAGTCCTGGCTCCAAGGTCAAATATCACAACTTGGTCCTGGTTGATATGGAAGCTGATTGTGCCTATCCTAGAAGCTCTATCAATTCCTTATGTGACACAAGGTAAGAGTGTTCTGCCCTACCACGATGGGTAAGATATACTCCACTGATTACTCAGTCATCACCCATAATGTTTATGGTTTTAATTCCCCAACTAAAAGAACCAAAGCTTTCCAATTTTATCATGCACAAAGAGATGATGTGCTTTTACTGCAGGAGACATCAGTCTCCTGATATCTGAATAGCAAATATCTGCAATATTACATGGCCTCTGGACGGGAAAAAAAGGAGGGGTGGCGGTTTGTTTTTCAAAGCGGCCCCTTTTACGCAAGTCACTATAGGTAAAGATAAAGACGGCCGATATATTATGACAGTTGGACACCTTCATGACCAACTGGTGTCCTTCATTTCATATTATGCCCCTAATTCTGGACAGTTTTTCGGCAAAATGCTTAGGATATTGATGCCCAGAGTTCAGGCACAGGTGATTATGAGGGGGAAGCAACATACCATTAGACAGGATTATGGATAAATCAGACCCCACCAAAATGCTTCTCAAACGACCACCAACTGTCAAGCTAGGTGATCAGTTTCAGGTATGCCCATCCCCCCTTTCCCCTCTTTTCCCACCATTTCACTTTGGGTCATGCTGGATACAGCACGTGAGGTGCTTTATCCTATAAATGAAAATGCAACCCTGACTGGATACAATGGTTCCTAATTCACAAACCCCCTTGTGGTTGGGGTATAATTTGATGAAATCATATGAGGCTAGATATCTAAATGTATCAGAGGCTTTTTCTACGCATGTAACCCAACGCCCCTTATTGTTGTTCCTTTCATTTCTTTTGTCAGTTTTGTTGCTCTCTGTTTTTCTTGTAATCTGCTATTCTGAAAATATAAAATAAAGATTATACATCTTTATTTGGATATTCACTTAAAGACTGTTTTTGTGCATTATTCACATTTTATTGGATGTCACATATTTGGACTTTTTATTATTGGAATTTTTTTCCCTTCTAAGATGAAAATGATAAAGTCCCCTATAAACCATAAGGGACTTTATAATTTTCACCATATATGTCACTATATACGTTTGTCTATTTTCAGATATTTGTATACACATTCACTTCACGTTTAGCGCTGCACTTTGTTTTACAAATACGCATATGGTACCGGCCAGACTAGCCACTTTTATGCCCAGAGCCACCCCGGGGTGCTTTCGGGGATGCGGCCAGGTGGGAACAGCATATCATATATGGTGGACATGCCCCAAGGTCAGGAGATTTTGGATCAGGGTCTACAACTTTATATACACCCTCACCCAGATTAACCTGGCAAAGTCCGCGAAGCACGCACTCCTGGGTGGCAGGGTAGCTGAAGCCTCAAAGCACCAAAGAAAGCTTCTTACATTCATATTCATATCAGCTAAAAACAATAGCAAGAAACTGGAGGTCTGCAACCCTACCATTTGACCAACTTAAACACAAAATGTCATGGCTTATGTTAAATGAAAGACTAACAGCAATTGTACACGATAAAATTAAATTGTTTAATAAAGTGTGGGATCCATTAATCAGATACCTGGAATAACTCTCAGCACTCCCCCTTTCCTTTCTTCTATGATCTACTCCCTATCTTCTCTCAGATCTAATGAGGTCTGGATGAAGCCCCCCTCGACCTGGAAAGCCAGACTCACCCAATAGTCGGATGGGAAGTTGGTGTTTCCCAATGGGCGGGCTGTATTCCGAGACCCATGATATAGGGCATGCACATGGCGATAGGCTATGATATGATGTATACGGTAGGGGAACCACAGTAGGATATGTCATATACACCACAAACACCAGAACAAATAAGGTTCAGTTTACATCAGAAAATTATTATTATTATTATTATTATTATTGAAATCACAAGAGGTAGATTCCTCATGCATTTTGTATGTATAATGTACTGTGGCTATTGTGCAATGCTCAATGAAATGTTGAGATCTTTGTTATTTGTTCTATGACAAAGTTTTTTTTTTTTTCAAATATATACTTTATTTATTTAAACAATGCCCAACCTGGGTGCACATATAACATAAACATACAGTTGGGATACATGGGGGGAAGGAAGGGAAAGTGCCCAGTGAGTACAATACAGAGATAGAGGGGGAGGCGGACATAGCCTACATACAGTACATCTGAAATTAACATGAGTTCCCGTAAGGTCACGTTCATCATCATGCCGGCTACCACCGCCCATTCGGGCCGGGGCACCTTGCGCGAAGTAACCATGGACTCACTAGACACCCAATTCTCAGCCGCCTCCCCCACACCAGAACCCCATTGCCCCGGTAAACAAACAAACGTCCGAAGTCAGAGTCTGACAGCAATGGGGACAAGGACACACAAGAAAGGAAGGCTGGGGGAGGCTAGGGGAGAGAGAGAGAGAGAGAGAGAGGGAGATGGGGAAAAAAAAAAAAAAGGGGGGGGGGGAGAGAGAGATCTGGTTGAGTCCGGAATACCGCGTCATACACTTGGAACAGGTTACAAACTATCTCACAGGGTTCTCAGGGAAACTCCTTCAGGGGAGAAAATAAACTGATGCCAGAGAGCCCACGTGGTTTTAAATCTTTCCTGCTGTTGCCTCCCAGATAGCACCAGGTCCTCTAGCTTACTAACGTCCTCCACCCTTCTAATCCAGGACGCCACCGACGGTGGAGCCTGGCTTTTCCAGTGAAGCGGAATGCAGGCCCTGGCAGCATTCACCAGGTGACACAGAATGGACTTTTTGTATTTTTTAATAGACATGGTATTATCATGTAGGAGAAAAAAGGCCGGGTCATCGGGGACGTGGTATTCTGTGAATTTTTGGGTAATGGACCTGACTGTAGACCAGAAATGGGACAACTTCGGACATGACCAAAATATGTGCAACAATGTGCCCTGCCCCAGACCACACCTCCAGCAAAGTGCCGGGGTGTTCGGATAGAAGGAGTGCAATACCTGAGGGGTTAAGTACCACCTCGTCAGGAGTTTGTAGTTAGTTTCCTGTATTTTGGTGCAAATGGTAGATTGTAGGGCAAAGGTTAACATACGTTGAGTCTGGCCCGAAGTAAATGTGCAGTTCAGCTCCCTCCCCCATTTAGTCAAGAAGGTTAAATGAGTGTCATCGACCGGGGCGATAAGGAGGTTGTACATGGTTGACAATGTCCTCGGGAGTGCCCCGCAGCCCGAACAGTGCTCCTCAAATGTAGTCAGAGGTACACCAAACTGCTGCGGAGACGGGAGGGCCCGAAGAAAATGTCTAAGCTGGACTGCCGTCCAGAAAGCCAGTTTGTAGGGCCCCGACTCGTCACATAGCATCTCTATAGAAGGCCAGTCACCAGTCGTCTGGAAATGCCTCGCTTGTGTGCAGTTCCTAGTAAACATAGCCGACAAAATTTGGCGGTCCATTCCTGGAGGGAATCGAGGGTTCCCCAGAATGGGATAGAGCGGAGAATTCGACGTGGATATCGGCCCGTCTGAACAGTACTTTGATCCCACCCGCAGCGTTACCCCTATCAGGGGATGATTTTTCATATTCTTAGGGAGGTGTGCATAGCACCAGATAGCTCCCTGTAGTGGCACCTGCGTTTGGGCTTGTTCTAACTGGGTCCACAGCTTGAAATCTCGGTGGCGACCCCAGTCAATAATCCTACCGAGATGAACCGCATGGTAATATTTCTTCACATCCGGGACTGCGAGACCCCCGTGGAGTTTGGGTAGGGATAGTAGAGTCCGTGCCAGTCTCGGTTTTTTATTTGCCCAGATAAATCTAGTAAACATCCCATGTACCTGTCGAAAGAACGAGGCGGGGACCAGGACGGGTAGTGCATGCAGTAAATATAAAAATTTGGGTAGAATGCACATCTTGATGAGGTTGCACCTGCCAAACCAAGAGTGTAGGCCTTTATGCCAGGACTCCAGCAGGGCGCGGGCTCTAGTTAACAGGGGTGGAAAATTAAGCGTAAAGACATGGTCAAGATTCGCAGGAATCAAGGTCCCCAAATATGTCAGTGCCACGGTTGTCCATTTAAAATTAAAACTGGAGTGGAGTGTATGCATGGCGGCTTGCGGGAGTGCTACTCCCATAGCCTCCGATTTAGTGTAGTTAATTTTCAGGTTAGAGATCCGTCCGTACTCCTCAAATTCCCTGAGGAGATTTGGGAGGGATATTGCCGGGTTCGAAAGGGAAAACATCAAGTCGTCCGCATAAGCGGAGACCTTGTATTGGACACCCCCCGCTATCAGGCCTTGGATATCAGGATTGTTCCTAATTTTGCATAAGAAAGGTTCCAGGGAAAGGGCAAAGAGAAGGGGGGACATGGGGCAGCCCTGTCTAGTTCCATTTTTAATAGAAAGGGGGTCTGACAGGACCCCATTCACTTTAATTTGTGCTGTCGGGGCAGTATATATCTGGGTAATCCAATTAATCATTTTTTCACCCAGTCCCACATGCCGGAGAACCGCGAACAGGTACTCCCAGTTAACCCTATCAAAGGCTTTTTCTGCATCAGTGTTTAAAAATACGGAAGGTGTGCTGGTTTGATTAGCAATATGTATTAAATTCGTTCTATGACAAAGTTTAATAAAAATTATTTAAACATAATAACTTATTATTTATGGTATTAAAGTTATAATTATTATAAATTAATACCTTCTCATCCCTTTTTTATAAGTGATCACATTCCCTCTATTCTCAGCTGCATAAGAGCTGGGGGTGGGAAGGCAGCAGCAAACTGAGCTGAACTGAGAGAACTGACTGGTGTGCTATCCTGCTTAGTGTGGTCAGGAAAGCAGAGGGACTGGCAGGAACACCGGTAATTTCACACAAAGGAAGCAATACAAAGAGAACAGCAAACTTTTTCATACAAGTACATGGTAACGCAGGCACATATCAGGAATCTGAAATGTTGGGATAACAAACGCTTTAACCACTTCAGCCCTGGGCCATTTTGCTGGCCAAAGACCAGACCACTTTTTGCGATTCGGCACTGTGTTGCTTTAACTGACAATTGCGCGGTCGTGCGACGTGGCTCTCAAACAAAATTGACGTCCTTTTTTTTCCACAAATAGAGCTTTCTTTTGGTGCTATTTGATCACCCCTGCGGTTTTTATTTTTTGCGCTATAAACACAAATAGAGCGACAATTTTGAAAAAAATTCATTATTTTTTACTTTTTGTTTATATAAAAAAAAATGTTTTTTCCCTCAGTTTAGGCCGATACGTATTCTTCTACATATTTTTGGTAAAGAAAATTGCAATAAGCGATTATTGATTGGTTTGCGCAAAAGTTATAGTGTTTACAAAATATGAGATGGTTTTATGGCATTTTTATTAATAATTTTTTTTTTACTAGTAATGGCGGTGATCAGCGATTTTTATTGGGACTGCGACATTATGGCGGACACATCGGACATTTTTGACACATTTTTGGGACCATTGTCCTTTATACAGCAATCAATGCTATACAAATGCAGTGATTCCTGTGTAAATGACACTGGCAGTGAAGGGGTTAACCAGTGGGTGGCAGTGTAGGGGTTAAGTGTTCCTAAGGGTGTGTTACTAACTGTTGGGGGCTGGGCTTTCATTTAGTGAACACTGATCTCTGCTCCAATCACATGGAGCAGAGATCAGCGTCACTTGTTGCTAGGCAGAACGGGGAGATGCTGTTTACAACGGCATCTCTCCGTTCAGCTGCCCCGTGAGACGGTCGCGGGTATACCCACAGCGATCGAGTCCGCGGGACACGTGACCAGACTCACGGGGGTCCCGACCAGCACGCAAGCAGGGCAGCATTAAAGATTGGACGTACCTGTATACCAATATGCCTGCCTGTGCCATTCTGCCGACGTACAACGGCGTGCGCTGGTCGGGAACTGGTTAAAGGAGAAGTCCAACCTAAGCTCTTTTGGCTGGGCTTCTGCTGTAACCCCTTTTCAGCAGAGAGCGGTCTGAAGTCTGCTCTCTGCTGACATGACAGAAATCAGTCCAGGCACCGCGTCATCCCAACAATGGGAGTCTGGATCCTCCAGGTGCCTGAACCGATACCCGTCTCAGCCTCTCAGCGAGCTGCTGACAGTCTGAGATGGTCGCTTCCCACCCCTGTACAGCTCAGCGCTTCAGTGAGCGTGGAGGAGCAGAGGGGAGAGCTGCTGATTGACAGTCAGCATCTCTCTACTTGAGGAGCTGTGAGAACCGAGCCATCGGTGATGTTTGAACGCTCCGTTCTCAGTGCAGAGGCGCTGGGGGACAGATGCAGCATCTGACTGATGCTGCATCCACCTAGGTAAGTAAAATGGATGAAAAACCCCTAAACCCATACTTCTATTTTAAGGTTTGAACATGCACTAAAGACACAGATTGAACCACTGTGATATATAACCAGTGTTAATTTTGACATCAAAATTCGATTTTGTTTTGGTCATAGACTTTTGACTAAAATGGCATTTTAGTTTTAGTCGTATTTCAGTCATTGGAATTGTTGAAATTTTAGTCATATTTTAGTCAACTAAAATAGTGTTAATTTTGCACAGCAAGAAAACCATAGTAGATTTTTGCATGCATCTACTGTAAATTAATTAAACTGCTCTTCAGGCAGATGTGAAGAACCCCAGTTAATGCAGATATGAATTTGTTATAACTAGTATAGGTACCTGAATGTGTCTTGGCATTGACCTCTTGGAATCCCTTGTTTAGCAGCACTTCCTCCAAAACTGAAGGACTACAAGTCCCAGCATATACCCCTGATATCTAAGGATGTAACCCCTTAGATCTCACGGGTTCATGCTGGGATCTGCATTCCTTCACTAGTTGGGGGGGGGCAGCGGGGTGTCACATGCTCAGCTCTGTGGGGTTAATGCTGAGACCTGTAGTCCTTCACCTTTGGGGGGTCACATCCCCCGAAGGTGAAGGACTACAAGTCCCAGCATGAACCCCTCCTCTTTGTATGGGTCTCTACAGTGCCCCGGCTCCCTCATAACACACATGTTTTCAATCCAGCCCTGGCACCCGGCATCACCTCAGAGCTGCTCTCAACTGAGTCCTGGCAGTACCCTTCCCTCCCCTCTAAGCATGCTGTGTCACCAGAGAAGATGGAGGAGGTGGGTGGAGCTAAAGGACTAAGTGCGGAGCGGTGGAGGAGGAAGTTAAAGTGGAGTTCCAGGGCTATTAAAAGTCAGCAGCTACAAAAAGTGTAGTTGCTGACTTTTAATAAACAGACACACACCTGTTCCATGGTCCAGCGATGCAGCCGAACGGGGTGTCGCTCCTCTCCCCCTCCTCTCCGCCGGTGCCTCCATTGCACTCTGGGCACTGGGCCGCGACAGCTTTCGGCTTCATGGCCGGGCACGCACGGCGCATGCGCGAGTCGCGATGCACTCCCTGAGTGGATAGGCGATCTCTTGGGATTTGTTGCATGTCCCAGGAGATTGCCTAGAGGGAGGGGCCGCCTAAGGCGAAAGGAGGATTTCCTTGGTGGTCCCTGGGCGGAAGGAGGAATTGGGACAGGAAGTCCCCCTCCTAACGAAGCCCCCACTCCCCCCCCAAAAAAATGACATGCCAAATGTGGCATGTAAGGGGGTGAGGAGTGCTTAAAGGGGAAGTTCCATTTTTGGGTGGAACTCCACTTTAAATCCTCCTCCACTTTGAATGCTGGGGCCTCGGCAGGGATTAGGGCAGGGGCGTGACATCACTGACTTGTAGACACCAGGAGCCACAGCCATAGCAGCCATAGCAACTTCCATAGCAACAGTAGAGCCAGTGGTGGAGCAAGCTACGGGTCTCGGACGGCCAGGATTAATACTGTCAGTTAGTAAAGTGGCACTGTCTGCGGTGGCCTTTTTTGGGCCATCAGATTGGTAGCCCAGTCCACCCCTGTTCTCTTCTGTCCTCACTAGTGTCCCATCTGCCTGGGAGGTTGGCGCCCCCCCCCCCCCCCTTAAAATGCCGCTCAAGGCAAACACTTTGTTTGCCTCACAGAAGATGGACACAGGTGCTGCTGTTTGTAGGTAGAGAGAAGAATCCTATGACGTAGGTTCATGATGGTTACTTTTGTGAACAAGAGAGAAATAGGGACAGAGATATGCCAAAATAATCAGAAGGTCTTACTAGCAAAGTGTTTATGGTTATTTTTTGGAGCTGCCAGGATTAAGACTTCTAAAGACTGTTTCTGTAAGCCCTTGTACACACGGTCGCACATTTCGATGGAAAATGTCCGATTGGACCGTGTTGTTGGATAATCCGACCATCTATGGGCTCCATCGGACTGTTTCCGTCGGAATATCCGACCGACAAAGTTTTAAAGCTTTGCTATAAAATTTTCCGACAACATGATCTGATCGGACTTTGTCCGATCGTTTGTAGAGAATTCCGATCAGACAAAGTGCCACGCATGCTCAGATCAAATTCCTCCACCAAAGCTATTGGCTACTAGCCTGAACGTAGTCCCGTCGTAACGAAATAACGTCATCACGTTACGAACGATTGGATTTTCCCACAACTTTGTCCGACCATGTGTATGCAACACCAGTTTCGGACAAAATCCGTCGGACAAAATCCGACAGATTTTGTTGTCGAAATGTCCGACCATGTGTACAAGGGCTTAGGAATAATACGGCTATTTTATTTGTTCCTAAGATGAATATGTCCAGCTATAGCCTAGTGTTTATGTATCTTGATTATGGTGCTCAGTAATAAAGTAAAGGATTTTTCCCAAGCAACTAATTTGCAACTCACTTGCATGGTGTTATTTTCCATACACATTTCCATGGGTGAAGAGGAATTAACACTTTTACTTCATCTTCTTTAGGTATACTGGAAATAATGATTTTGTCATTAAATTCTCTGTTTAGTTGGCAACCTGCTAAACCTCGTCCTATAGTCTTTAGTCTTTATTATTGGGTCAAATTAGTTGTGGCCTGATGGCTTTTATTTTTTCTATTTACTTCTTAACACTTAATTATAAAAAAAAAAAAGAATGCCTTCCCCCTTCAACCTGTGATGTAAACTGCCAAAAGACCACTTGCCTGTTTACTACCACACTGTTCCATGGTCATTTGCAGGCCTGTTGGGAAGAATAATGGTAGATTAGAACAAATGAGTTCATAGTTTATAATTCACTTTTTAAAATAATAAAAAAGATTAAACATTTTTTGAAACAGAAGCAGTGCTGGTGAGCTCAGATAGATTTCAGACTTCAAAGTTGTGGTTTCTGTTCCTTTTTTGTAGCATTTGTGGAGTTTGTACTCACATCCTGTTTGGTCGCCAAGACACAAAGGGGTTGATTTACCGAAACTGGAGAATGCAAAATCTGGTGCTGCACTGCATAGAAAGCAGCTTCCAGATTTTATTGCCAAAGCTTAATTAACCACTAGCCCTGTATGGGTACAGGAGTTCAGGATCAGGTAAGTAAAACTACTCTACCCAGTGCCCTAGACATAGACAATCTGCGCAGTGCAGATGCAGCCCCACTGCAAGGGAGGACTTTTAGGTTTCCTGGAGTATAACCACATAGTCCCACTTGCAGCTGAAAACAAACCCCCTTTCATCCCTCCTTCCTACAACCCTCTGGCTGCATGCTGGAATGCAAAAAATAAATATAATTTCTACTTACCTAAACACGTGGTCATGTAGCTTTCGGGTTCCAATCCTTCACTCCTCTTCTGTATTCTTTTGGCAGGGGTCCTTCTTCAAGATGCCTGAAGGATGTCAACACTTTCCACTAACTGACCCTGTCCAGGATCTAGAAGAGGGGGCATCTCAAGGAGACGGTATGAGACTATCCCTATTTGAAAAAAACTCCCTATTTTAAAAAACTCCCCCCTTCCTGTTTTGTCACCTGCATGAGTAGTGAAGGGAAATCGCTCCAAAAGGGTCTCCTCTACTCTAACTAAAGCCATAAAAATATGTTTTAGCTTGAGTTAAGCTGTACTAATTTTTGTGCAGAATAACAACCTATATTAGATTTTTATTAACAATTTTCAAAACCCTGGACTTAAAACGGCATAAAGGGACATAATAGACTGATGCATTAAGGAGGTAGCAATGGTGAACTGGAACACTGAGAAGGGACATGTAGTAGTTAACAACTTGGCTAATTAAAACTAGTGCATAAATGGAAATAGAAAGATAACTCTGACGTTTGGATCCAGGGAAGAACAAAATATGGCATATTCAGGATTATTGTATTATATATAATTAAGTCATTTGTTACTCTGTGTATAAACGTACACAGAGCACTTACTTCTGATTACGTTTCTAAATAAAAAAATTTCAATGCAGGTTTAGTGCATTAGTGCAGTAAGCACCACAACATGCCCACACGTACCTTTAATTGTGTCCTTGCCTATCTGTGCGCAGTGTGCTACCCCATTCTGCAATAAAGAGCCTCTGACTCCCAATTAGTCTGCTTTTAACATTACAGTTTCCATTGAGAAATCTTAGCAGCTAAAAAAGGAACCATTTGGATATTTTATCTTGTTCCAGTGGCAACTCAGGTTTTTGGAAGTACCATTCCTTTATGCATAGCTCTTAACTTTCTGAGATAGGAATGAGGGACACCTATTAACAAATGTTTGTAGGCATAGGACACACCCCCTGCCACACACCCTTAAAAGTGAATTGTAGAAAAAATGATTAGTTAAACCCACAAGTGCTTTTTTTACTACTACTTTATATTGGCTTTTGGAATTTACAAATGCAGCAATTCAGAAATTGGATGAAAGGTTTACCACTAGAAAACACTTTTTGATAGATAAGTACAGGGGCGGACTGACCATTCAGCCATTTGGGCACTGCCCGAGGACCCCCGGGCCACTAGGGGGCCCCATCAGGTTTGCCAGCCTCAGTAAAACTAGGGACAGTATGTTTTTTTCTGTCATCTGTCTCTGAAATGTCCCTTACCGACATCCTTTTGGTCTAAAAATCCTGAGATTATAGCTGCCCCACCTCTCCAGTACCTTCTCAGCTAATAGAAACATGTATGTGTATACTGTGTGATTGTATACTATGTGTGTGTATACTGTGTAACCCCATAATCTCTGATTGCCTGGGGGCCCCATAATATCCTATTGACCGGGGGCCCCATGAGTTGTCAGTCCGCCCCTGTATAAGTAATGCATTTTAAATACAACTATATGGATCAGACCAAAATGAAGGACAAATGAGGAGGAAAGAGAGACAGTGGGAATTTGTTGCAAATCAGGGACAGTCTTTCAAAATCAGGGATAGTTGGGAGCTATGCTTTATATACTAAATAAAACTGAGCCAGGACAAAGGGATGTTAAATCTCCCCAGCGGAGGTACAGGTAGCTAAGAAAAAAAAAAGGTTCTAACTATTCCCTTCTCTATCTAAAACAAGAAAATCAGTTTTGAGATACACATTAACATTTAAACCAGTAATAATGTAACCCTTCCTGTTGCAGAACTAAGCACAGTATTGAGGAATTGAGGATCACTGTCCTGATACAGAGTTTTAAGAAGCAGATGGAAAGGTATATAGACATGCATGCATACATACACACTGCATACAACATACACACACCCTGCATACACAGTGCACACTGCATACAACATACATACACACTGCATGCAACATATATGCAGTATGCATACACTTGCATACAATATATACCCACGCATACAAACATACACTCATGCAACATACATACACATGCATGTACAGCGAAAGGTGAGGGAAAAAAGTATTTAATCCCCTGCTGATTTTGTACGTTTGCCCATTGACAAAGAAATGATCAGTCTATAATTTTAATTGTAGGTTTATTTTAACACTGAGAGACAGAATAACAACAAAAATATCCAAAAAGAAAACACATTTCAAAAAAGTTCTAAATTGATTTGCATTTTAAAATGGGTATCTGACCCCTTCGCAAAACATGACTTAGTACTTGGTGGCAAAATCATTGTTGGCAATCACAGAGGTAAGACGTTTCGTGTAGTTGGCTCCCAGGTTTGCACACATCTCAGGAAGGATTTTGTCCCACTCCTCTTTGCACATCCTTTCCAAGTCATTAAGGTTTAGAGGCTGATGTTTGGTAACTTGCACCTTCAGCTCCCTCCACATATTTTCTATGGGATTAAAGTCTGAAGACGGGATAAGCCACTCCAGGACCTTAATGTGCTTCTTTCTGAGCCACTCCTTTGTTGCCTTGGCCATGTGTTTTGGGTCGATGTCATGCTGGAATACCCATCCACGAACCATGTTCAATGCTCTGGCTGAGGAAAGGAGATTCTCACCCAAGATTTGATGGTACATGGGCCCTGTCCATCGCTCCTTTGATGCGGTGAAGCTGTCCTGTCCCCTTAGCAGAAACCCCCCCCAAAGCATAATGTTTGTACCTTCATTCATGTTTGATGGTGGGGAATGTGTTCTTGTAGTCATAGACAGTATTCCTCCTCCTCCAAACATGGCGAGTTGAGTTGATACCAAAGAGCTTGATTTTGGTCTCATCTGACCACAACACTTTCACCCAGTTCTCCTCTGAATCATTCAGATGTTCATTAGCAAGCTTCAGACGGGCCTGTACATGAGCTTTCTTGAGTAGGGGGAACTTGCAGGCTACAGGATTTCAGTCCTTCACACCATAGTGTTACCAATTGTTTTCTTGGTGACTATGGTTCCAGCTGCTTTGAGATCATTGAGATTCTTCTGTATAATTCAACGCTGATTCCTCACCGTTCTCATGATCATTGAAACTACACGAGATCTTGCATGGAGGCCCAGACCGAGGGAGATTGACAGTTATATTTTGTTTCTCCAATTTGCAAATAATCGTACCAACTGTTGTCACCCTCTTATCAAGCTATCTTGCGATGATTTTGTAGCCCATTCCAGCCTTGTGTAGGTCTACAATCTTGTCCCTGACATCCTTGGGCAGCTCTTTGGTCTTGGCCATTGTGGAGAGATTGGAATCTGATTGAATGATTGCTTCTGTGGAGAGGTGTCTTTTATACAGGCAACATGCTGAGATTAGGAGCACTCCCTTTAAGAGAGTGCCCCTAATCTCAGCTCATTACCTGTGTAGAAGACACCTGGGAGCCAGGAATCTTCCTGATTGGTTGGGGATAAAACACTTATTTCACTCATTAAAATGCAAATAAATGTATAACTTTTTTGAAATGCATTTTTCTGGATATTTTTGTTTTTATTCTGTCTCTCACTGTTAAAATAAACTTACCATTAAAATTATATACTGATCATTTCTTTGTTAGTAAGCAAACATACAAAATCAGTAGGGGATCAAATACTTTTTTCCTTCACTGTAACATACATGTTTACATAATTTATAAGGTTGAAAAAAGACACAGGTATGATTTTTATTTTCTAACAATTCCCCTAGCCCTGTATATTCTGTCTCTGAGGAAGACATCATAGGCCTCCTTCAATTGGGCGGCTGTTCTGCCGCTGTTAAAACAAGCATGTTTTAGGCACAGCGTTCACTTGTAGTTGTACATTGCGATTAGCATCGTTTACGTGCATTTACATACAGCTGCGTTTAGCTGCAGTAGAATTTATTTTTTCTAACACAAAAAACGTACAAAACCCCAGGTAACGAAACCGTCGCTAAATACAGCGTGTGAATGGGGTCATAGGAAAGCATTCTGTGAGTTTAGGTGCGGTAGATAACTTCATCTATCCGCAGCTAAAAGTGTATGAAAGGGGCCTAAACATTTTTGGAAGTTGTCAACACTCTCAGCTAGTAACACTTCTAATAAACTTACAAATCATTCATTTTTTTAAAATAGAAACTCTTCCAATACATTTTCTATGCACTGTCTATGTTCACGAGTTCACCTCATTACAGACCCTCTCTGAGCCCACCCCCCTCAATATAGACCCCCCCCAGTACAGATCCCCTCCCCCCTCAGTATTGAACCCTTCCCTCAATACAGACCCCCCTGCAGTATAGACTTCCTTCCCTCAGTACAGACACCCTCTGAGCCCACCCCCCTTAATATAGACTCTCCCTCAGTACAGCTCCCCTCCCCCTCAGTATTGAACCTCCTTCCCTCAGTACAGACAGGGACCCCCATTCCTGAGTTCAGACCCCCTCTCTCCTCAAGTATACACCCCCCCCCCCAGTACAGACCCCCCTCTTCAGTACAGATCCCCTACCTCAGTAAAAGGATGCATTACCTTTTCTTACCCTATCCATAATTAAAAATGTTTTGTCTATACATATATGTTAACATTTGAAACTTAAAAGAGCAGTAGTAGTAGATTAAAAAGAATTGCAGTGTCTGATAAGCTGAGGGATGAGTGTGCTGCTTTTCCTTTGTGTTAGATTGGTAAGTAAGGTTGTGTTCCTGACCAGACTGTGTTGCTGCTCTAATGCCCCGTACACACAATCAGAATTTCCGCCAGCAAAAGACTGATGAGAGCTTTTGGTTGGAAAATGCGATCGTGTGTATGTTCCATCGGACTTCTGCTGGCAGAATTTCGGCCAGTAAAAGATTGAGAGCATGTTCTCAATTTTTCCAGTCGGAAGAAGTTCCTATCCGAAAATGCGTATGCAATTCCAACTCGCAAAAACTCACGCATACGAGACGGACGTTATTGGCTACTGGTTATTGAACTACCTTTTTCTAGTCCTGTCCTACGTGTTGTACATCACCGCATTTTTGACGGTCGGAATTTGGTGTGACCGTGTGTATGCAAGAAAGCTTGAGCGAAATCCCGTCGGAATTCCGTTGGGAAAACCATCAGAGCTTTTTCCAACCAAAATTCTGATTGTGTGTACAGTGGTGGCTAAGGATCTGGTTCTGTTGCTTGAGGATCTGGTTCTCGCTCATCCACACTATATTCCTAAACGTATTGGGCCACCCCTCCAAATCACTTGATGGAGGAGGGATTATGGTGTGGGGTTGGGCTTGGCACCTTTGTTTCAGTGAAGGGAACTCTTAGGGCGTCAGCATACCAAGACATTTTGGATAATTTCATGCTCCCAACTTTGTAGGAACAGTTTGGGGATGGCCCCTTCCTGTTCCAACATGACTACGCACCAGTGCACAAACAAGGTCCATAAAGACTTGGATGAGCGAGTTTGGGTAGGAGGAATTTGACTGCCCTACACAGAGTCCTGACCTCAACCTGACAGAACACCTTTTGGGATGAATTAGAGCAGAGACTGTGAGCCAGGACACCTTGTCCAACATGAGTGCCTGACCTCACAAATGCACTTCTGGAAGAATGGTCAAAGATTCCCAAAGACACATTCCTAAACCTTGTGGACAGCCTTCCCAGAAGAGTTGAAGCCGTTATAGCTGCAAAGGGTGGGCCAACTCAATATTGAATCCTACGGACTAAGACTGGGATGGCATTACAGTTCATGTTTGTGTAAAGGCAGGGGTCACAATACTTTTGGCAATATAGTGTATATATACTGTGTATACATTATCTCACAAAAGTGAGTACACCCCTCACATTTTTGTAAATATTTTATTATATCTTTTCATGTGACAACACTGAAGAAATTACAGTTTGCTACAATGTAAATTAGTGAGCGTACAGCTTGCATAATAGTGTAAATTTGCTCTCCCCTCAAAATAACTCAACACACAGCCATTAAAGTCTAAACCGCTGGCAACAAAAGTGAGTACACCCCTAAGTGAAAATGTCCAAATTGGTCTCAATTAGCCATTTTCCCTCCCCGGTCATGTGACTCGTTAGTGTTACAAGGTCTCAGGTGTGAATGGGGAGGAAATTTGGTGTTATCGCTCTCACTTAGGGATGGGCGAACGGTTTGGCCGAGCATAAGTTCGGGCCGAACTTTCTTTATTCAGACATTCAGCGAACAGCCGAAGAAACGCTTTGTTCGATGGTTTGCTCCCCCCGTACCGAGCACAAGGCATTGTGGCGCTGATCAGTGCATTGTAAGCCCTGATTGGCTGAGGCAGTGAAAACTTTAGCCAATCAGGGCGCAGAGCACTGTCAGAGTCATGGTTGGACACTGTCATCATGACTTTATCTAATCATGGCTCATTCCTGCCCCACAGTATAAAAGTATTCTTTCAATAGCAGCCATTTTCAGTGTGATTTTGGCGTGGAGAGAAATAGAACGGGTCTCTGTTCAGTGCTATTAGATAGTGTGCTATACTCTGCTATTTTGCTTCAATTGTCAGTGTAGAATATTAGTTTAGTGTTAGTCTAGGGATAGTGTGAGTATAGTGAGGAGGACCATCATTCAGATTTGCATAGTGTGCAGCTAGATTAGGGACAGCTCAGATAGTTTAACTGTAGTGTATTGAGAACCTGTCATTCATACATACATTAGTGTAGAGTAGGGACAGCTCAGATAATTTCAGTGTAGTGTAGTGAGACAGTGAAAAAGAATTGTTGCTCTACATAAGATGGCCTAGGCTATAAGAAGATTGCTAAGATTCTGAAACTGAGCTGCAGCATGGAGGCCAAGACCATACAGTGGTTTAACAGCGCAGGTTTCACTCAGAACAGGCCTCGCCATGGTCGGCAAAAGAAGTTGAGTGCACCTGCTCAGCATCAAATCCAGAGGTTGTCTTTGGGAAATAGACGAATGAGTGCTGCCAGCAGTGCTTCAGCGGTTGAAGGGGTGGGGGTCAGCGTGTCAGTGCTCAGACCATACTCTGAAACTGCATCAAATTAGTCTGCATGGCTGTCGTCCCAGTAGGAAGCCTCTTCTAAAGATGATGCACAAGAAAGACCGCAAACAGTTTGCTGAAGACAAGCAGACTAAGAACATGGATTACTGGAACCATGTCCTGTGGTCTGATGAGACCAAGATAACCGTATTTGGTTCAGATGGTGTCAAGCATGTGTGGCGGCAACAAAGGTGAAGAGTACAAAGACAAGTGTGTCTTGCCTACAGTCGAGCATGGTGGTGGGAGTGTCATGGTCTGGGGCTGCATGAGTGCTGCTGGCACTGGGGAGCTACAGTTCATTGAGGGAAACATGAATGCCAACATGTACTGTGACACACTGAAGCAGAGCATGATCCCCTCACTTCAGAGACTGGGCAGTATTCCAACATGATAATGACCCCAAACACACCTCCAAGTTGGCCAATGCCTTGCTAAAGAAGCTAAGGGTAAAGGTGATGGACTGGCCAAGCATGTCTTTAGACCTGTTGAGCATCTGTGGGGCATCCTCAAATGGAAGGTGGAGGAGCGCAAGCTCTCTAACATCCTCCAGCTCTGTGATGTCATCATGGAGGAGTGGAAGAGGACTTCAGTGGCAACCTGTGAAGCTCTGGTGAACTCCATGCCCAAGAGAGTTAAGGTAGTGCTGAAAAATAATGGTGGCCACACAAAATATTGACACTTTGGGCCCAATTTGGACATTTTCATTTAGGAGTGTACTCACTTTAGTTGCCAATGAGAATCAGCTAAGGCTATGCATTTACATAGAGTCAGAATCGGCTAAGGCTATGTATATAGTGAATAAAGAAAAGTGAAATGAGTAACCTATTAAAAAGCAATAATAAAAATCAAAGCTGTTTACAGTAAAACCTGTCACTAAACCCACATCATAAAAAATAGCAATAAATGGTGTATTACATGCTGTTCATACTCAGTCACTATGGGATTTGTTTTCTGTTTTCTGCACAAAAAAAAACTTGTTGATCTTGTTGCCCTCTATCACCACTTTCTGTTCATGTCTCCAATTCAGCTAGGGATTTTGCAGCTGTGGTGGCAACTCTGCATGTGCTGAGTTCTCAGTGAGCTTCTATGCTGCGCATTTCCTCCCTATCACACCTTTGCAGCCCATGTGACTATAGAGTCACACATGTAGGCATATACACAGTGTTAAATGGCAGCCCACTCTCACCCTCCTCCATGCGCACTAACCAGCTAAACACAATGGGGGCGGGATATTACACCTTGATTGATGGTGGCTTTACCTCCCTCTTATTTTAAGACATAGGCTAGAGGGATGTGACACAGGGTGAGACTGCGACTAGCAGAAACCACCTGCACCATGTTATTTCCACATAATAATAAAGATTTGATTTCAAAAATATTTTTTCGTATACCAAATTAAAACAGTTTATTGATGTTATTTATTTATTTTTACTCTGTAATCCAAAGGCTTTTTTTTTCAACCTATGACCAGCAGCAGAGGACTAGAAGCTCTTCCTGCTTATGTTTCCCTGCAGACAGGCTGGGAGAGAGCTGGGTCATGTGACAGCTGTATATTGATCAGCTAAAAGGTATTTAGATTTTTATTTTTTTTTTATAAAATAATTACAATGCCATCATCCACATACAGAAATAGAAGGGACAATGTAAATGAACCACTTAAAGATCGCCCACCACATATATATTGCTGCAGGGCAACTCTATTGCGCAAAACAACATGTAGATACCGTGGGTGCACTCCACTCGTGATCACTCCACAGAGAGTCAGAAGGGGGCTCTGCCTATGTAAACAAGGCAGATCCCCGTTCTTACAGGGAAGTACACAGAGATCTTCTGTTCCTTGTAAGCAGGAACACGGATCTCTGTATTCTTCCTGTCAGTCCACCCCCCACACAGTTAGAAAACACTGCCAGGGAACACACTTAACCCTTTTATTGCCCCTGATGTTAACCCCTTCCCTGCCAGTGTCATTTATACAGTAACGGTGCATTTTTTTTTTATAGTACTGATCACAGTATTGATGTCACTGGTCCCCAAAAAGTGTCGCTTAGTGTCGGATTTGTCTGCCACAATGTCACAATCCCACTAAAAATAGCTGATCGCAACTATTACTAGTAAAACCACGAAAAAAAATGAAAAGTCCATAAATCTATCCCATAGTTTGTAGAACGTATAACTTTTGCGCAAACCAAACAATTTCCCCTTATTGGGATTTGTTTTACCAAAAATATGTAGAAGAATACATATTGGCCACATTGATGAAGAAATTAGATTTTTACCAATTTTTTGGGAAATGTATTATAGCAGAAAGTAAAAATTATAGTTTTAGTTTATAGAAAAGGAGAGCTATGGGACTTTAAATGAGGTGACCGCCATGTCAGATATGGGCAAAAACAACATAAAATTGAAGTTACAGTGCATGATTTATTATTACATTGAAGACAAGTATTGTATCAAATAGATAGGTAGTCACATAACTTACACTAACTATGCTGCTACATAGCATGCAATACCAATATGAATTAGACATAATAAATGTACATGATAAGATAAATGGGTTAAAAAACATATATTATAGGAACAAGTAACTTTGGGCATCTAGTGGCACTCAACGTGTTTCCTGGCATTACAGCCATTCATCAGGAGTGTTGAGAAGTAATATACTGGAAAGGAAATGGACAGGGGTTAATAGTGATGCCCTTAAAATAAGGGAGGACAGAGAGATTATATCCCAACAAGGTGGAGATAAATTGGGATACTTACTAACAGCCTCAAGGCCAGTTCCAGTATCAGCCAAGGAAGACGGGGGTAACAGTTATGTCTCCCCTGCGGTTGAGATGGAGGAACCCTCCAAGGATAGAGAACAAAGCCCGGAGCCCAACACGGTGGTCACAGCATGATCCAATAGACTGTGTCGAGGCATGACGAAAAAGTGCATAGTGCTCCTGGAAAAATTTATCAAAAAGGGATTGATTAAATGTGTGTATAAAAATAATGTGTCAAAATATCTATGTGTTCCCAAAAGGGGACTACATGAGGGAGTGTATGTGAAATAAGTAGAGGGAGGAAAAAACATGCCAAAAAAGGATGGCTGATCTCCCAGTGAAGGAGGTAACCTGTGTGTGGGATCAATGTGTGCTTCCTTATGATTGAGTCAAGCAAATGAACCACCGGCTGCTCCAAGGCTACTATATACTCCCATTCCCAGGGAGGGGCCCCGTCAACGTCATGCCTGATTGGCCAGTCTACACAAGAGAATTGGGAAGGGGATTCCCAGCTGCATGTGGAGGAGCCATCAGCAGTGGGTCTCCACCCATCTCGTGTGTGGCCAAAGATGGAAAAAAAACATAAAATCAAAGTCGATGACACCGCTGATTGCTGCTTCGAGGCATGACGCTGATGAGCAGGAGACCAAGCCCTGCCCCCACCAACCCCGGCGACAGAGAAAACACCCGATCCCCCTCAAACCAAAACTGAGCCGGACAAGGGATTGGGAAGTGATCTAGAAAGGATACTGAGTCGAAGGTAATACATAGGGAAATATTAACATAAGGATCTAATGGGTATAAGGAATAAATCTAATATCAAATTGCTGAACACTGTTATGGCCCAATATAAGGGCAATAAACAGAAGTTTATAAAGTATGTTAGGTGTGACAGGTCACTGGGAGCGGGTGTCTTCCACATAATATTTGTCAAACAGTGAATTGGATGTGGCCTGGCACACACATTATAGCGCACATGGCGACCTCCATCCCTAAACAAATTTATAGAAAAGGAGAGCTATGGGACTTTAAATGAGCCTACCGTCATGTATGTATTCTTCTACATATTTTTGGTAAAAAAAATTGCAATAAGCATATATTGATTGGTTTGCGCAAAAGTTATAGCGTCTACAACATAGGGGATAGATTTATGGCATTTTTATAATTTTTTTACTAGTAATGGCGGTGATCAGCGATTTTTATTGGGACTGCGATATTGCAGCGGACACATCGGACACTTTTGACACATTTTTGGGACCAGTGACAATTATACAGCGATCAGTGCTATAAAAATGCACTGATTACTGTACAAATGTCACTGGCAGGGAAGGGGTTTACACTAGGGGGCAATCAGGGGGTTAATTGTGTTCCCTATTGTGTGTTCTAACTATGGGGGGACTGGGACTGACTAGGAGGAGACAGAGATCGGTGTTCATACATAGTGTGAACACAGGATCTGTCTTCTCTTCCTGAGAGAACCAGTTCTTGCTCTGTCACAAGCAATCGCGGGTGCTCGGCAGTCATCGTGCCTGCTGGGCACTCAGATCGGCTCCAGAGGCGAGCCGCACATGCGCCTGTGCTTTCGGCAGCATGCACCCTAGTGGAAAAAAGGCAAAGCAATGTAAGGTAACGTTGTTTTGCCCAGGGGTGCCAACCTGCTGCAGTACAACTGAGACGGCTGGTCGGGAAGGGGTTAAAGTTTTGGAATGGCCCAGCCAGAGGCCAGACCTGAATCCCATTGAAAATCTGTGTGGTGATCTAAAGAGGGCAGTGCACAGGAGATGCCCAATTTGACAGATTTGGAATGTTTTTGCAAAGAAGAGGGGGCAGATATTGCCAAGTCAAGATGTGCCACGCTGATAGACTCATACCCAAAAAGACTGAATGCTGTAATAAAATCAAAAGACACTTTAACAAAGTAATAGTTTGCAACCATATTATTTTCGTTTTTTTATTTTTACTTCCCTCCACCAAAAGAATTTCAGTTTGTTGTTCAATTGAGTTGTACAGTCTTTAGGTCACATTAAAGGTGGAAAAAGTTCTGAAATTATTTATCTTTGTCTCATTTTTTTACATCACAGAAACTTGACATTTTAACAGGGGTGTGCAGACTTTTTATATCCACTGCACTAAGCCTATAAGGTGAGGGAACAACCGGTGGAGAGTACATCAAGATTTTCTTCATATGCACAAAGGTGGATCAGTGTGGAGATATTGTGTTTATATGAACTGCTTACATGAATCACATAATGGACTGTCACGCTGTCTGCACTATTGATTGAATACTATAAGGACACTGTGTGGTGAATTAAACACATTGCACTTTATTGCTATTTTTTGTCTGTTTACTTATATTTATTAATCTTTGGCGATATTTTCACTGATATACATTTTTGGTATATAGATATAGACTATTGCACTTTATATTTATATTTACATTGGATGTTTATGATGTTCACTTAGCGCAGCACTTATTTAATTTTACTCAATGCAGCTCAGCTTGTTTGACTGTCCCTCACTGGTCCAATTGGGAGGCATATTTGACAGTGGGAGGGGACTTGACAAGTGGGTGCACATGCTTTGTTACAGCCCTGGCAATTGGCCGAGAAGTGCTGCATTGCATGCTATGGAACTGTATTAAAGCCCCGGGCACATGTGCTCAGAGTTGTTGAGCCGGGGAACAGAGTCCAGTAGGGAGGGGGCAGCTTTGGTTGGTCGACCCAAGGGCCTAGAGAAAAAGAAGCTAAAACCCAGAGGTCCTGCAGAGCTGACTGGAAAGGAAACACCAGGAAGGATCTGATTCTGCCTACTGTGAGTACAGATCTGTGTCTTTGGGGCCTGTTGAGTGAGGGCCACCCCCTTCAGCTAGAAGAGTCAGTGGACGGGTGTCAATAAAGGGGATGCTAGAGAGTATCCTGAAGATAATATAGTGCATCAAGTCTGTTGCTAGTGAGAGCAAGAAGACTTAATTCCTCTATACATGTGGCTGCATGGTTAAAGCAATGTGACTGCTTCCACAAATAATCCGGTGAGGCCAAGTGAGAGTTGTCCTTAGCCATTGTGAATAGGTCCAGTTGGAGTATCCCACTAATCCCTTCTCCCATCCAAGTTCCGAAATAAAATACAAAAACCCAAATACCCTGTACTAATCATTGAGTAATGGGCAAGCGGGAGTAAGAGTGGGACAAGTGGAAACCCTAGCAACCAAGTGGAGCTTATGAGCAACCAGCTGCAGGTAACCAGGGACAGGCCTATTAAGTTAACACTCAGCAAGCCCTATGGGGACATTGCTACAAATAAAAAATGTTTCTTGATAAATGTAGGTCAAAGTGTATTCTGCTACATTTCTTTAGTGAAAATAACCCAAATCAGTGTAGATTATTTAGTCTGTAAGAAACTATGTGATATATCTGAAAACTGATCAATACTGATGTACTGATAGCCTATCTTCTTTCTCGAGGTCCCGAAAACTCCAGGACAGTACAAATACCCTCCAAATTATTCTTTTTGAAAAGTGGAAATTCCAAGGTATTTAGTAAGAGGCATGGTGAGTTTTTTGAAAAGGTGGAAATTAAAAAAAAAAAAAAAAAAAAAAAAGTTTTTTTTAACATATTGCCACTAGTGCAGTACAGCATTATCATATAACGGGTGTGTCGGCAATCGGTGACACGGACTGGTGACAGTACAAAAAAAAAATGTAATAATTATTTTATTTTATTTTTATTTTATTTTATTAAACCGGAGTTCTGTGTAAAAAAAATTAAATAAATTAAAAGTCAGCAGCTACAAATACTGCAGCTGCTGACTTTTAATAATCAGACACTTACCTGTCCCAGGGTCCAGTGATGAGGAGGAACGAAGCCCCGCTCGTCTCCCCCTCCTCTCTGCGGCACTGGCATTGTAACTGTGGGTGCCCAGCTGTGGCTTCACAGCCGGGGCACCCACTGCGCATGCACAAGCCACGCGCACGCTCCATGACTGGCCAGGCAGGGAGGGGGAGGTGATCTTCCTTCCGGTGCTGCGGTGCGCCGGGAGGAAGTCAGAGCTGGGACCCTCTCAAAAAGAGGGTACCTGCTCCCCCCCCAAAAAAAATGATATGCCAAATGTGGCATGTCAGGGGGTCACCTCCCTTAAAGTGGAAGTTCCATTTTTGGGTGGAACTCTGCTTTAAATTTTTTTCTTTTTTTACGATTATTTTATTAACACACTGTGACTAGAGCAATTTAATGTTACCATAGTAACATTGTACTACTCTGCGGAAGTGGTCAGGATTTTTTTTTTATCCGCATTTTACTGAATTAAACTAATTCTAAGTCTGTTTTGTTTTGATTAGCTTTGATTGGCCAGAGCTAATCACATGGTACAGATGGGCTGTGATTGGCCCTGTCTGTACCATGTGATCACACTGACCAATCACAACTAGCAACACAGCTGTAATTCAATGGATTGCATGAAAGGAAGCCATCTATTGTTTTCAACTGTCATGTGACCTGCTGTGATACATCACAGCAATTATATGGTACCGGCAGCGAGCTGGTACTCGAATCGCTCATCGGCTGTGTTCCGTGGTCATGCTATTGTGATCCCTGTAGCTCGGGATCAACACCGTTTGGTAAGCGGCCATCTTCTCTAAAGGAGCACATCTGTGCAATTTAGTATTTTCTTTGAGAAGTTATTGAGCACTGAGCACTTTTCATCACCATCACATATATATTGACTTGTATCAACAAGAATTTTCATTGGTGTTTATAAATTTTTACCATACGTTATTTTTTTTGGAAAATATTGTTTCACACATTTTTTTATTACTATATTCAATTGTACATGTGTGGCACTTAAGGTCCATATATTGCTGAAATGCACAAATTTTTCTTGTTTTTTGAGCACTTTGAAACTACTTTAGTAAATAATTCATTGTTTATTAAAGAGACAGCACACTATTTTTTTGTTTTGAATTTGATATTGGCCCAGTTTGGGTTTGCAGCGGTCCAGTATATAAAACATACATACAATATCACAGAAGATCACTGGAAGTAATATTTAGTACCCTATACTGGTGCTATATCAAAGAAAACAGGCACCAAACCAAGTAGTATAGGAAAACCTAATATATTGTCACCCATTATGGTTAGTAACTAGGCAAGCATAAAATGGATTACCAATGGTAACAACACAAAGTGATTAACAGTAAAGACTAGGCATAAGATGACATTTGACGTCTAGATCAGCATAAACAAATTTCCTAAGTGGTGCTTATTGTCAAAAAATGAGGATGTCTAGCCCACATCTCTAAACTGAATAAATTGCAAACTAGGAGTTTCCTCTAACTGGGACTGTAAAGGGCAGTGCTCCTCTACAGATCAAAACCGTAATTATAAAAAAGTATTATTTTATTAGAAAAAAGTTAAAAAATACGATATACAATACGCAGGATATGCAAGATGCAGATACAGAGCTAGGCATTGATAAAAGTACAGTTGAAATCAAACACTACTCTGTTAGGAAAGATAGGGCAACAGAGATTAATTGAATTAAACAGTTTATGTAGAACAACTCACCATACAACTTGCATAGAAAATCAAAGATCTTGCATCCAGATTAAAATATTGGGAAATGCTGCAGCCTTAAGCCAACCAGTTTGGATCCAGAGAGAAATAGATGCACACAGAAGAGCAACCCAAGGCCCAAAATAGTCACTCACAAAGGGCGCTCCAAATCGGCCCCAATGGGATCCCACATATGACCCAGAGCGACAAATATCGCTGGGGACAAAAAAGAAAATGAATCTAATATTAAAGCCAGAGAAAGGAAAATTTACACTAAGATGACTCTATAAATGTCTAGAAAGAAAGAGGAGAAGGAGTGGTGAGAAATATTATTGAAAATTATAATATGAAAGGACTAGAATACAATCGCTTGTATACCAGTTGTTAAACTGCGAGGGCCTGATTAGTCATTTACCATTGGGATCTTTCATTAGGGTCATTTGGTTACCATTCAGACCCCCTGAGGTAAAACCCTCCAGAAAGGGTCTGAAGGAGATGGATCCGTTTAAGCCAGGTCGGTTTGGTTGCATTGAGGTGGAAGATCCACCTTTGTTCATGCTGTAGTAAAGTCATGTTCCAATCCCCTCCCCGTATACATGGATCTATACGGTTGGGGATTAGGAAGGAGATCCTAGGGAAAACCCCATCATGTATGTTAGTTACCTGTCTACCAAGGGGAAGACCTGGATTGTAGGTCCTCATTGAGGTAATATGGCTATAAGCTCTTCACCAAAATTCTTGTATCGTCTTCCCAACATAGGAGCACAGTCACAGAGGAGGAGATACACCACAACGGGTGTTTGGCAATTAGCGTAGTGTTTCAGTCTGTAGCGTTCAGCATAAACAGTATCAAGGCTACCTCAAGTACAGCAGTGAGCAGTAGTAAAGTTTAATCTACCGAATACTAAAACTATACTGCCAGAGCACATTTATGTTGGTGATGCTAGTCCTAAACCAATTATCTCTTATATCTCTGCTGCCTGCCTGTGATTTAAGCATACTTTATGTAAAGATCAATGACATGTATTGTCACAATTAACACTGCTGCCTGTTACAGTGAAAGTTAGCCAGAGGGCCCCATGAAAATGTTGCTATTGGGTTCCATGCTTTATAGTTACGTCCTTGTAATAACCTTTGAAAACTGACTTTAACATCGACTTTATCTTAACAATAAATACAATAATAGCACTATAATAGAACTATAATAGCACACCACTATTTAAAGAGCACACTAAAGTACAACTAAGGGTGAGAAACATTGAAGGCACACATCAAAACCCAGGCTTAGTATACTAGCATACAAGTGTATCAGGTACCTTCCCGTGCAGTCTCGTTCCCGTGGTTAAATCTGCATTCTTCAGAAGCAATAACACTTCCCTGAGTTCAGTATTTGTATTCAAAAAACCTGTTTCTATTCATTTTGTGGCGTTACATTCCTGTGCTGCGTGAGTTTCAGACTTTCACATCCTCTGCCAGTCCTCAGTAAACGTCTCACGATCTTTCGAAAAACACTCCCTTTGCAAAATATCCCTCCTGTGTATGTGAAACCCAACCAAACCTCAGTGAGAACTTCCTGGTGTTTTGTAAAGCCTTGCCGTTCTAGTTACAGTATAAGATTACATCTCACTATTACCTGAAGTCAGAACATTATGCAATGTATTTTTAATACCCAAGTCATCTGTTAACTGGCTTCTTATAGTAAATACATGACCTTTTCACAATCGAGGCATTTTCCAGGTTCACAGGCATGTCTGGATTTTTGCAAAACTCTTTATAGGTCATGGTCTAAGGCTGCAAAGCTGTCAAGGCGACACACCTCCATATCATACTGATGAATATCTTTAACACATTGCGATGCATGATAAATGTTTCAAGCTGCCAAAATCTGACTGAGTTCTCATTCTTACTGGCGCAGTACAGTATGTGTATTTCTGTTGGTGGAATACCGCGTGCTACAAGTAGATGTAAGCCCTAACTTGCTAAAGCACTATATATCATATTATGGACTGCAGAGCCATCCACACTGCAACCCAAAGTGTTTCCCTTCCACAGTAACCTGCAAAGTTCTCCAGCCCTTGGCAGAGCCCTCAGCCCTCCACAGTGTCCCCAGGCTGTAGCCTCCAGCAGAGCCCATAGTGCCTCCAACTTCCCACAATACTGCCCAGCCTCGTGCATATTCCTTAGAAGCCCACAATACACCCTAACCTATAGCTGTCCCATTCCTGTGACATTTTATAGAGGATTGTTGATGGTTACACTAACATCCTGACAGAAATATTTACATCTCCCTTTGTCATTTCATATTTTCCATTATTGCACAGTGTACCCATCTGCCCAAGTAACTTCAAAGAGGCTTTTCTTTCTTTTTTGTTTTTTTTTTTACATTGAATTACAAGTGTAGCGGTACCCCCGCAGGAGCTGCTGGATATTGTGGTTCACCCGTCACCTTGCCCAGCCCAGCATTCACTTCTCAGACACTCAGAGAAATCGAACAGTCAGAGAACTTTTTTTTTTTTTTTTTATTGAGGGGATTGAACTTGAACTGGGTAAGGGAAATATGAGATGTCCAGTAGAATTGGTAGAACAATTGGGACACCTATATACAGTCCAGTGTATACACTCCATTTCTCCTCCTGCACATCACTTCCTCTCTAATCTTCAGGTCTTTCTCCTCATGCACATCACGTCCTCTGTTATCTTCAGGTACAGCTAGCACAACGTGGTTAAGCCTGACAGTGACTCAGCCAGGCCTTAGCAATTGCCCTTTGCAGGCAGTGTTGTAAAATAGAAAGTCTCTGGTGCAAGCTGTCCTACATGCAATTTCTGAACCCAGTAACCCATCTTCAGGCCCTGCCAGCCCTCCTGGCTGCAGCTGCCTCCTTCCACTGCCCCTTCCACCACAGTCCACACTTCTGGTTCTGCACCCATCTCAGACTGCAAGCTCTCAGTCCTCTCAGGCGTGCCTCCCCAGTCCTCCTGACTGTGCCTCACTCACCAGCCCTACCGGCTGTGACTCCCTGGAGTCTCTCAGCAGTACTGTCCTCTCTTTGCTTTCTCTTTTGCCTCCGGTCCAGGACCTCTTCATATCTTCATGAAGTCGGTCCCGATTGCACCCGAGCCCAGGCCCAAGGTCACCGACCCCCCGGACAAACAGGCCTGATGGCCAGCCAGGCCTGCCTAAATTTACCTGTCCACAAAAATCCTACCTCTAGCTAGCACCTACCTATTTAGAGGGTGCTACATAAGGACTGTACTTAGTAGTTGTCACAGCACTCCTTCTTGTTAGGTGAGGATCTATTTACAGGTTGCACACTTGAAGGGTGGCATTACACAGGTTTCTCATAAGGCTGCAGGTGTGCTTATCTTGTGTGAATGCTGAGCCAAGAGTACAGATATGTATGCTCTGATTGGGAGGGGACAGTCCTTATTATGAATGGCAGAGCTTATCCATGGTTGTGGTGATGGGGTAACATTTGAAGTTCTAGCATCAAGTATGGTATTTTCTCTTGGAATACAAAAGCCACATTGCTGTTTTGATAAAGAGTTTATATTATTTTTGATCATGCCTGCAATTTTAAAAGGGCTAGCTACACAGGCTACATAATGGAAGCAGTTCTCAGCAAATCTGCACTACACTACAGAACACAAATCACTATAATAATGGATTATATCTTATACTTAATGGGCTCTGATGACCTATTTTATTCCCTCTTATTAGTCATACACTTGTAGGGTAGAGCATAGAGGTGGCCTGTCGTAATTCCCTCTTGGACCACTGGATGTCCCCATAGCCATACGTTAGTGATGGCTCAAGAGTTGTTTGGGTGCTGCCCCTGCACCTTTTACCTGGGGTAAAGGTATATTAGGAAGACAGAGAGCTTCCTTGATTAGTTGCCTTGAAGAGAGTAAATACCTCTGTGGTTGGAGAGATAAACGAAAAGGCCCCACTGACTACATTGCTGATCTTCCCCTGATGGGGGCAGCCTGAAACAGTAAAATTACTGTATACCTTTTATGGGATAGTCACAGCATGCTCTGGGGCATCTCTTTTGCCCCTGCACCTTTTACCTGGGGTAAAGGTATATTAGGAAGACAGAGAGCTTCCTTGATTAGTTGCCTTGAAGAGAGTAAATACCTCTGTGGTTGGAGAGATAAACGAAAAGGCCCAACTGACTACATTGCTGATCTTCCCCTGATGGGGGCAGCCTGAAACAGTAAAATTACTGTATACCTTTTATGGGGATAGTCACAGCATGCTCTGGGGCATCTCTTTTGTTAATACCGGCAGTGGGTCTCTCATCTTTCTTTTCATGCTTCAACTCTCTGGACTATACCAGACAGTTTATAGCTTAAAGGCTAAGTTAACCTTTTGGGGAAAAAATGCACTTTTCATGCTACAACTCTCTGAACTATACCAGACAGTTTATAGCTTAAAGGCTAAGTTAACCTTTTTGCGGGGAAAAAATGTACATATTTCTGCAGGAAAAAAAATTGCATTTATAATTTTTTTCCCCCAGCATCCAACCCATGATTAGTAAAAAATGCCAGGCTCCTGCAGACTCAAACTACAAGCCACTATCAGCCACAATGGAAGACAGTAGTTGTAGATCATTCATTCACAGAACTCTGAATGAAGGATGCAGCTGTTTGGGACCAGGCCATGCTGTTTTTAACCTGTGACAGTGGGTGCGGGGAGACCCCCCCCCCCCCCCGCTGTCACAGGCGGAGGACTGAGGGGGTGCAGGAACCGCAATCGATATGCCTCTGTGGTATGAAGACAGACACACAGATGGAGCTGTCGGCATCTATGGCTGTCCTGCATGAACATCATATCACAGCAACACAAGCATCTATGGGAATGAGCAAGCAGCAACATGCTTCAGGCAAGGACCCTTGCCCCTTTGTCATGCTGCCCTGCATGCGGATGAAAGGATAACAATAAGTGTACTGCAGTGTAGAATAGTACAGCTATACCAAAGAAAATGTGAGCTGTGGACTGTCTGTAACTACATGTAAGGGCCAAAGAAGAGGATAGAGAGTAAGAACATAGAAATAGAAGCAAAGAACTAGAGACAGTAGGAAGAAAAGGAGGACAGGTAAGTTGGGGTGCCCCAATGACATTACCGTGATACAAGAAATGCATATACTACTTCAAACAAAAGAACTGCTGCTAGTCAGGGCTAGGGATCTCTTGTGGGCTTTCACCCATGGGCTTTAAACTTGTGCAGAAGGAGTCCAACAGGTGACAGAGGGGAGCTGCAAACGATCCATTAAAAATCAGATGCTGATCATTCAGACATGGGCGTCCGCAGAACTTTTTTCAAGGGGGGGCATAATTTTAGGATCACCCATGCACCGCCCCTTTTCGACAATGTCATTATCAGATTATCATGGTCAGAGACTGCAGACTTAGTACAGTCCCTAGGATAAGTAATGGATAATGGTCAACAGGCCCTCTTACCAGACCCAGCGAAACAACACCAGTGATCCCTCCGGCTGGACGATCGCTCACGCGCCCTGGGGGTGACTCTGGTCAGTAGTGTAGCATGTCTGTACCCTGGCAGTGACTCAGTCTTTCTCTCTCTGGCGGTGCTGGGCAGCATGGCTCTCTCTGGTGGTGCTGGACAGCATGGCTCTCTCTGATGGTGTGGGGCAGTGTAGTTCTCTCTCTGGTGGCGCTGGGCAGCGTGGCTCTCTCTCTCTGGCTTCTGCCCAGCACAATCCTTGTTCTTTTTCCTGTAGCACTCTCTCCCTCAGCTTTTTTTCCCAGGCTACAGTCTCTCAATCTCTCGATCGAGCTGTATCCTCCTCCCTGTGGAAAATGGGGCCGCCAATCTTTGGGACTACATGTCCTATGATTCTCTCCTAGTCTCCTTTGATTGGCCCTCAGTTATGGCCAATAGAGAAGGAACAGAGCGGGCAGGAAGCTGGGCGAGGAACCTGGTGAGAGCCGTCGTCTCTTCTCCCTGACAGGAGAAAGGGGGGGGGGGTGACCCTGGGAAACCTGATAGCACCGCCACCAAGTTCTCTGCTGGACTGAGCACGGAAAAGAGCCCGCAGTCACACTACACTGATAGGGGGGCTTGGCAGAACCTTGATGGTGTCACCCCACTGGCGGGTTGCACATGGGAGTGGACTGCCCGCACCCCGATAGGGATGGAACTGTGTTGAATTTAAGATCTCATCCCTGATTCCAGGGGGGGGTACTTGACCCCCCTTGCCCCTACCTGCGGACGCCCATGCATTCAGATGGTGTCAAGACACAGAGCTCTGTAACATGCTATTTCACCGTTATGTAATGTGACGAGGAATTGGATTCTGTATCTCGAAAACTGATCTTCTACCTGATCTTCTCCAGTTTTACTTGTCTTCTGCCTGCTCTGGCTTCTTGCCTGAATAGAGCTATGATTCTTCCTCATTGATTGGTAATATACTTGGTTCTGTCTCACTGTCAGCAAGGCAGTTTCGTTTGGGTGTAGCTTCAGAGTTATCCTGTAAACAAACCAGTCCTTTCCGTCAGGGGCTCTGGTAAAGACCAGGCATTTCTAGAGCAGGAAGTTCCTGGCGACACATTGGGGTGTATTTTCTAAAGGCAAATAGACTGTTCATTTTGCAAGTGTAGTTGCACTCATTGTCACCAGGGCTGAGCAAATGTGGCATAGCTGCATTTTGTAAAGAATTCCCAATTAGGTGCAAGAACAATGTATTTTTGCGTGCACATGATTGAAAGCTGGAAATCAGCAGAGCATTGTCACATTTAATAAGCTCTGGGGAAAATGAGTGCAACCAAACTTGAAAAGTGCAGTCTATTTTCCTTTTGTAAACCCACCCAATTATTTACAACCTAATCCATGAAATCTATGCTGAGGAGAGGGCTTGGAAAATATTGCATTACATATACAAAATATAGGGCATTCTGCAAGTAGTCCTTGGGGTGGATTTACGACAGGCAAATAGACACTTTGGAAGTGCAGTAGCTCCAAAACGTAGCAAATGAGGGGGAGTTCCATCATTCAATTGAGTGCAAGTAAAAATGTTGTTTTTTTTAAAAAAATTCCTTGCATGTGATTGGGTAGTTTTTGCAAAAATGTAAGCTTTACCTCCATTACTAAGCTCAGTCTACTTGCCCTTAGTAAATTCACCCCAGTATATCAGTGTTAAATAAGGCTTAAGAAGCAGAAATTTCAGCTTTAACCACTTGCCGACCGCCACCTGCACATTTAGGTCAACAGAATGGCACGGCTGTGCAAATGGGCGTACCTGTATGTTCCTTTGAATTTGCTACCGTTCCATCGCGTATGCGCCGGCATGCATGCACCAGCCCCCACTATGCACCCACCGCGAGCATTATGAGTAGGATCGCGGGTCCAGCGGACTCGATGTCCCGTGATCGTCTCACGGAGAGGAAGAACGGGGAGATGCTAATGTAAACAAGCATCTCCCCATTCTGCCTAGTGACACTGTCACTGATCACAGCTCCCTGTGATTGGGAGAGGTGATCAGTTAGAATCATTCGCTAGGACACACTTAACCCCTTCCTAGCCAGCTAGTGGTTAACCCCTTCACTGCCAGTGTAATTTTTACAGTAATCTTGGCAATTTTATAGCACTGATCGCTGTAAAAATGACAATGGTCCCAAAAATAGTAACTCAGAATGGAATACTGGGTTACGGGGAGGGTGTTTTTTCTTTTTTTTGCCCCCTCTCTCTTACCTCTCCTTTGGGCAAGTGGAATGAGTAAAGAGAACTGTTCAGAATATATAAAGATCAGTAATGGCAGCTCCAATAAACATAATATCATATAATATTAGAGGGTTAAAGTCAGCCCAGAAAAGAGGTCGCCTATGGCAGGAAATGCGTCACCACGTGGCAGATGTGTTTTTTCTACAAGAAAGACATTTTATGAAGGGGGATATACCAAATATGCCATTACATGTATTTAATCAGTGGTTCCATGCACTATCCCCGATTGCAAGGGCAAGAGGGGTAACAATAACATTTATAAAGACATTATATAATACACATAAAGGGCAAGGGAAAAGAAGGGGAGAACTGGGGATTTTTATGCGGTGCTAGATGTAACAAAGGATCCTATCACGATATAATAAAAATTCATAGAAAAATATTTATTGGTATACATTGAAAAAGCATAACATCAACACATACAGTGTGTGAAATTAATAAAAACACTATACACAATGTTTACTGAGCGGATGAGATCCCAAGGATACTGGTTAACAGGCTTTCAGCACTTATTCCCAGGGAATACCAATAAATATTTTTCTATGAATTTTTATTATATCGTGATAGGATCCTTTGTTACATCTAGCACCGCATAAAAATCCCCAGTTCTCCCCTTCTTTTCCCTTGCCCTTTATGTGTATTATATAACTTCTTTTGGGGATGAGGTGCCTATTGTTGTAGGTGTCACTAGGTAGTTTGGACCATACCTTTATCATTTATAAAGACATGTCTGATAATAGTTGTATCCACACAGATAGACCCAGAAGGTTGTTACCTCTTTGTAAAGGTTAGATTAAATTGCTATTGCTACACTTTTGCCTCAGTATATGCACCAAATACAGGAACGGTGAATTTTTTGATAAAGACCTTGAAACTGTTAGCCCTTGTACACACGGTCGGAAATTCCGACCACGAAATCCGTCTGATTTTTTCCAATGGATTTTGTCCGAAACTGGTGTTGCATACACACAGTTGGACAAAGTTGTCGGAACGCGATGACGTTCGTTCGTTCTGACGGAACCACGTTCAGCCTAGTAGTCAATAGCTTTGCTCTCGTACATTGATCTGAGCATGCGTGGCACTTTGTCCGATCGGAATTCTCTACAAACCAATTGGATCATGTTGTCGGAAAATTTTATATCCAGCTCTCAAACTTTGTTGGTCGGACATTCCGACAGAAAAAGTCTGATGGAGCCCACGCACGGTCGGAGTATCTGACAACACGGTCCGATTGGACATTTTCCGTCGGAATGTCCGACCGTGTGTACAAGGGCTTAGAGAAATATAGAGAGGGATTTCTGATTTTGGGGGGAGATTTTAATTTAGTATTAGACCCAAATATACATAAATTAACGGGCAAAACCCATATATCCTTTAAAGCTTTAAAACATATAAAACAGCTTTTACGGTCCTCTCATCTGGTAGATGGATGGCGTGTAATGCATAATGGTATAAGGGACTATAGCTATTATTCTAAAACACACAATATGTACTTGCGCTTGGATCTTCTCCTGGTGGACCAGTTCTACCTGGAAAGAATTCGATCATGTACAATAGAATCAATAACGATTTCGGACCATGCTCCTATAACTATGACCATATACCCAGTTTCAATGGCCCATCTGGAACGAACATGGCGGTTAAATGAGACATTGTTGGACAATAGTCGCATAGTGGAGACATTGAACCTTAAAATAAAAACATATTTTGAAATGAACGTGCCTGGAGAAACTTCTGAACAAGCAGTATGGGAAGCCCATAAGTCGGTGATTAGGGGCGAGCTGATAGCACATGGGTCAAGGATTAAAAAATAAAAACAAAAATAAATAATAGATTTACTGGAGGAGATTAATGATTTAGAGAAAAAACATAAAAGACATCTAGACCCAGCCGATGCTAGGCGACTGGAACCTGCGTGGTGTAAACTGACACAATGTTTAGATTGCAAAATTAAAAATAAATCTAGGTTTTATGCACACAGATTTTACGAACGGGGAAACAAATGCGGTCCTCTCCTAGCAAGGCAGCTTAAAAAAACAACAGGTTTTCAGACACGTTCATAAATTAACAGTACAAAATAAAAATATAGTGGACACCCAGGCTATAGCGGCAGAGTTCCATAGACTTTATGAAGCCCTGTATAATATTCATCCAGACCCAACGAGCGTCGCGCACGAGAAGCGATTGGCGGAGATTAACAGGCCAATTACGGTTGAAGAAGTGAACGGAGTAATAGCAAATTTGGCAATGGGGAAAAGCCCAGGGCCAGATGGTTTCACAAATTCATACTATAAGAAATTTGTTTCGCACCTGGGAACCCCAATATGCAACTACTTTAATGCAATTAATACGTCAAACCCCCTCTCTCCAGAAGCTTTATTGGCCTATATTAAAGTGCTTCCTAAGTCAGGAAAGGACCCCCAAACAATGTGCGAAATTATAGGCCAATTTCCCCTTTGAACTCAGATACCAAACTCTTAGCAAACATTCTAGCTCTTAGGCAACAAGATCATATTGTAAAAATAGTTAATCCTGACCAAATAGGCTTTATGAAGGGCCGTGAGGCCAGAGATAATACCATATGAGCTTTGCATATCCTACATTGGATGAAATATGGCTCTGATAGAGCTCTTAGAGTGATAGTATCAATGGACGCCGAAAAGGCATTCGACAGGGTAAATTGGGTATTCATGACCGAGGTTCTAAAGGATGAAGGTGGGAGACTGTGTAATGGGTTAGGTATCAGCGTTATATGCAGCCCCGAGAGCAAGAGTGAAAATGAATGGTACGTTGTCAAATTATTTTCAAATACACAACGGAACGAGACAAGGGTGTCCCTTGTCTCCTCTATTGTTCACTATGATATCAGAACCCTTTCTATGTAAGAAAAAACATTGAGATTCGGGGGACGCATATAGGAACACACAAACATAAGGTCTCGGCATAAGCGGATGATTTACTATTTTACCTGTCATCACCACGGACCTCACTATCGACCTTGATGGTATAAGTATCCAAATTTAGAGTTTTATCCAATTTTAAGATTAACTTTGAAAAGTCTGTAATCCTACCTTGCCATGTCCCTTTAGAAATGATAAAGATTTTGAAAAGCGCCTACCCCTTTATGTGGAATAAAAAATCTCTTGTTTATTTAGGAACACATATAACACCAGATCTTAAACTTTTATATGATTTGAACTATAAGGCCCTAATAGAGGGGGTAATAGAGCACCTGAGGAAGTGAAAAGGGCAGTTAATAACATGATTTGGAAGGGTAAGCGCAATAAAGATGAGTATATTGCCTACAAATATTTACATACTATATGCAGTCCCAATTCCACTTCCTCAGAGTTTCTTTAGAAATATACAGAGAGCCTTTACATCTTTTGCATGGAATAATAAACGCCCCAGAATTGCTTATGATATATTATGTAGAGGGAAGTCAGGAGGAGGTATAGGGCTACCAGATGTAAAGCTATACTATAGGGCAATGACCTTAGTACGTGCCGTAAATTGGAGTCATGATCAATCAAAAAAATATGGGTATCCCTAGAACAAACAATGGCAGGAAGGATGCTGGCAGGAACACCTTGGATCCCGAAGGTAAATAAGGGCCTTTCAAAATGGACGTCACCCCTAACTCAGAATACCTTAAAGATATGGGATCAAATTAATCAATTAGGAGATTATACCCCCCAGACATCCCCGTTAAGAAGTGGGATCGATGGGGAATTGGGGAATAGATGGGGATACGACATGTGGTAAATTTGCCCCGAATGGAACATTACTATCACTAATAGAACTGGTGTGGAAGTTGGGAACAGTACCAATGGTTGAATGGAAGTACCATCAGTTAGTGGGCTTTTTTAATAAATTGAAAGCCTCGATGAGACCTTTGAATTCACTTACCATGTTTGAATCTAAATGTGTGAAGATGACGAAGACAAGACATCTACTGTCCCAAATGTATATATTAGTCCTTGGGACTAGAAAAAATACAACACCTTATTAAATCAGAGAATGGGAAGGGGAACTAAATTACAGCTTAACTACGTCACAAATTAAAGACCTTTTCGATTCTATATATTATACATCGAAAAGTTCATAAACTCAAGAAATTTCATACAAATTTTTGACCAGGTGGTACCGAACGCCAGTGAAACTGGCACAGATGTACCAGATGGCAGATGATAGGTGTTGGAGAGGATGTGGGCAGAGGGGCACTCTTCTTCACTTATGGTAGTCATGCCCCATGATTAGAAGGTTCTGGCAAGAAATTGTCCCATGGATTGAAAGGTTGTCTTGTGGAAAGATGGAACTAACAACTTTAAACTTTCTATTCCATGGGTCAGTGATGTCACGTAGACTATACATGAATAGCATTATGCCACATTTATTAAATGCAGCAAAATTATTGATACCTAGATTAAGGAAACAGACGAAATGCCCAACTTTACTCAACTGAAAGAAGGAAGTTAACTTAATAATGAATGCCGAAAGATGGATACATAAAATTAAAAATAGAAAGGAGAGGTTTGTGCAAATTTGGACAAAATGGGAACTCTGCTCAACAGAGATTGAATAATAAATAGAACAGTAAGGACTTCTTGTAAAATGGCCAAAGGGAGGGGAAGTGGGAGAGGGGAGGTTCTAGAAAAGAGGAAAAGGGGAGGACTTTTTTTTCCTTTTTTCTTCTTCTCTTTCCTTCTTTCAGGAAGTTTTTTACAGCTCAACTCTTCCCCATAAGTTATATGGGATGTGGAAACTGAAACACTTAGGTTATGGTAATAAGGAAGGTGTTATGGGGGGTGGGAAAAGAGGGGGAAGGTTAAAAGGGAATAATATGGTTTTTAGAAGCCTCATACACTAAGTTTTGGGGTGTTATATATATATATATTTTTTTTTTTTCTTCTTCTCTCTCACATATTTATTGCCTTTTGTAAATGAAGGGGGTGGGGCTTTAAGGGGGATTTTTTCTTCATGGAAATGGCAAGATTTAAAGGTGGGTGTAATGGAAGGGGAGAGGGATAAAACACATTTATTATTTAAGGAAGGGAAGGGGAAGGAGAGGGAAGAGGAGAGGGAATTCAAAGAAAAGGGAAAGCTGGGAGGTAGCTGGGAGGGGGGATGGGGGGAATATAGGATATGGATAAAGATGTTTAAACATTTAGATATGTGATATATTGGGGATTTTAAATGGAAATGTTAAAAAAACTAATAAAATTTGATAATAATAAAAAAAAAAATTATAGCACTGATCGCTGTAAAAATGACAATGTGTCAAAATTGTCTGATGTGTCCGTCATAAAATCGCAGATCACCACCATTACTAGAAAATAAAATTATTAATAAAAATTACGTAAAACGAACCCCTATTTTGTAGACACTATAACTTTTGCGCAAAGCAATCAATAAATGCTTATTGCATTTTTATTTTACAAAAAATATGTAGAAGAATACGTATCGGCCTAAACTGAGCGAAAAAATAGTTTTTTTATATATACCTACCCCCGCCGAATTGTTGGCGGGGGTAGGCGCCATCTGTGAGCCCGTATCACGCCTGGAAGAGGAAGACGCCAAGCCTCCAAAAGAATGTCAGAGTATCAGAAGAAGCGGGAGCGTCACATCCGCAGCAGGGAGTGCATCAGTGAAGAGGCGGCGCATCCCTCGCTGTATACACTCCCCTTCTCCACCTCGAGCTGCCAGGAGAATGTCCTCTTCGGAATGAAGCAGAGCATCGGGAGGCGTGACCAGAGGCAATGCTAGAACCTCGGCAAGCACCAGGGTAAGAGGTAGCTTCGGCCGGAGGTGTGTCCAGAGGAGTATCCAGAGGCGGGTCTAGAGGAGGAGCCTCGGTGCAGACCACATCCCATCAGGATGAGTCATCGCCATGGCAACACTTAACACAGCCTGAGGTCAGTATGAGGTCTGTCTATGAACTGTCCAGCGGCTCAGCTCCTGTGGTAACAAGCAGAGGAATTGAGGAAGCTGTTTTGGATGGATCTCAGGCTGGTCAGCATGTACAAATTCAGGGAGGTGAGTCAAATGCTACCCCTAATTTAGCTTATATAGCAGAATTACTTTATAAGCTAGCTAAAGATATTCATTCAGCCACTAATCATTCTCAGGTGCCAGCACAAGATACAGTTATGGGAGCCTGGGTGCCATCTAGTGGATTATTAACAAATGACAGACAGTCTTTACAAAATAACTCTGATTTAGCTGTTTCAACTTATCAATTAGCTAGATCACAGAATTTGCCTGAAACCTGTCTGAAGGAATCCATAGCTTGTGAAATTTCTCCATTAGGATATCATTTATTTCTATGCGTAAAAGAAAAAATCTGGAGAGGAGAGTTTTTAGATATTTTATCCCTACTACCTTCTGCTAAAGAATTTATTGGTAAAGAAAAGAAAGAGAAGGAAGACTGTAAGGCTGCTAACCAGGTCTTTTAACAACTGGCGTCAGGCTTTCTGCATTTTTTCTGGAATTTTAAGTGAAAAATTTCCGGAAAAAAGCACTGGCCTTTTTCAGCACTTAGACATTATTCTTGAGGCATTTAAGAGTTTTTAGGCGGCACCGCTTGGTTTAACTATGATGAGGCTATTCACCAAAAATTGTCTGTACATCCTTCATTACATTGGGGAGTGAAGGATGTGAGCCTTTGGCTCAATCTTTTTCTCCCTCAAGGAACAAGTTATTCCAAGCAGAACCAGAATTCTTAACCTGCCCATACCATATATAAGAAAGGAATCTGTTTCAACTTTAATGATGGTCAATGCAAATGGCTAAATTCATGCAAATATCATCACAAATGCGCCTTTTGAGCAGGAACACACTCAGTGTCTTAGTGTTTTAAAAAAATGTCTGCATCTAACCAGCAGTCAGGGAATGTTCAAAAAGGCATTTACACCTGTGAAATGGTGAGATATGCTCCCATGGCTCCAAATGTTTCCAGACAAACTGAGGGCCCAGCTGCTAATTGAGGGCTTTTGGGATGTTTTTTTTGTTACCATCTTTTTCAGGTGAAGGTTGCATTTTTGTGAACAATTTAAAATCTGTCGATCAATTTTTAGATATAGTTTATGAGAAGATTTTAAAAGAAATTGAGGAAGATAGGATAGCAGGTCCTTTCAGATTCCTCCTTTTCATAATTTCAGAATTTTCCCTTTAGGAATTGTGCCTAAAAAAGAAAAAAAATGCTTTAGACTAATTCACCATTTATCGTTTCCAAAAGGTCAATCTCTTAACGATCAAATCAAAGATAACCTTTCGTCAGTTACTTATGCTTCTTTTGAAGATGCTCTGAAGAAGCTTAGAATATTAGGTAAAGGGGCCCTCATGGCAAAAGGGTCATGGTTATGCAATAGAGTTCGTCTGCTTACCTGTCTCCATGTGTTCATTTCTAGAGACCAGCCGACCCTCACCTGACTGCTTTTATAATCCATCCTCTGGCATGGCTCCACCCTAGCTCCTATCAGAGAACTCTATATTAACCTGTGCACTGCTAGCCAACCCTGCTGATCAACCTTTGTGTGTTAGCTTCCTGTTACCTGCCGTGTGCTCTTCTATTGTTTTCTGTTACCGATTTTGGCGTGTCCTTGACTATCCCTGTTTGCCTGTGATCCTGACCTTTTGGCGTGTCCCCGACTTTTCCTGTCTGCTTGTGGCCCCGACCTTGGCTTTGTCCCTCACCATCCCTATCCTCCTGTTGCCTACTGTGGGTGTGAGCTGGGGGACCCTGGGGGTCGCGACCTGGAGCCAGTTGCAACCAAGTCCATCCTCACCACTCGAGGCTCTGGTGAACACCTGCTGGCTCTTAGACTCCGCGCCCCGGGGAATCTTACGCTCTAACCCCGATGGGATCCATCTTGGTGTTCTGGCGGCCCTTCCTTCCTATCACCTTGACCCCCGTCCGCAGCAGTAAGCCGTAGGGTCCACAACCTTGCGGTGCACTCCTTATCCATACGGTGTGCATCTGTCACCTGGACTCAAGGTGACCTGACAGTTTGATCAGCCATGGACCTGGCTGAGGTGCCGCTCCCTGCAGTCGATCCTTTGCAGGGCATAGTTCGGAGACTTGAAACCCAGGGATCTAATCAGACTCAGGTGATGCGATTCCTTCAAGATCTGGCTTCCCGCTTCGAGCAGCTGCAGGCTTCCTTGGGGACCCTGAACCTGCAGCCTCAAGTACAGTCTGCAACTGCACCTATCGCACCAGTCGCATCCACGCATTCATTAGTACTGCCAGCTCCGTCCCGTTTCTCTGGGGACTGCAAGGCCTGCAGGGGTTTCCTCAGCCAATGCACCATTCATTTTGAGCTCCAGCCTCAAAACTTTCTGTCTGATCGGGCAAAGGTAGCCTATATAATTTCCCTCCTCTCCGGTGAAGCTTTAGCCTGGGCTGCTCCCCTGTGGGAGAAAAATAATCCAGTGGTTTTCAGCCTGTCCAACTTCTTGAAGCTCTTTCGTAATATCTTTGAGGAGGCAGCTCGGGTTTCTTCTGCGGCCAGTGCCCTTTTACGCCTTCGCCAAGAATCTTGTTCAGTGGGACAATATGCACTTCAGTTCCGTATACAGCGGAATTGAGCTGGAACAATGAGGCCCTGGTCGCGACCTTTTTACATGGCCTCTCTGACCGAGTGAAGGACGAATTAGCTGGAAGAGCTATCCCCGCCGGTCTGGACGATGTAATTTCCTTATGCAATCAGATTGACATTCGTTTCCAGGAGAGGTCCTTAGAAAAAAGACGCCAGCACCCCTTAGGTCCTAGTCAGCCTGAGCTTTATTCCCATCGCCCTGTGGAGCATCCTCTGTCTGCTGAGGAACCCATGCAGCTGGACCGGACCAGACTAACCCCCAAAGAACGTGCTAGACGCAGAACTCTGGGCTTGTGACTTTATTGTGGGGGCAAGGGTCATTTTCGTGACTCCTGCTCGCTTCGTCCGGGAAACGCTGGGGTCTAATACATTTGGAAGGTGGAGTATTGGACCCAGAAACATCACCTTCTCATCTTCTTCTTCAGGTGTTCCTCCATGTAGGCACTTCTCCACAATCGGTCCTACCATATCTGGACTCCGGGGCTGCCGGCAATTTTATGGACTGGAGAACTGCTTCTTCTATAAAGCTTACCCTTTCTCCCCTCGCTACTCCACTGGTAGTCTCGGCAATTGATGGCACTGTGCTCCCAGGGGGCCCTATCTGTTTTCAGACGCTACCTATTAGGAT
Organism: Lithobates pipiens; assembly: GCF_037356315.1. Lineage (NCBI taxonomy): Eukaryota > Metazoa > Chordata > Amphibia > Anura > Ranidae > Lithobates > Lithobates pipiens. The sequence goes on from NW_027507718.1 coordinate 423,073,892, forward strand.
GTCGGTAGGGATACTCCACCAGGAGTGGATCTCCTTCCTCATCCTACCCAAGGCCTCTACCCCCATTGTATTGGGCCTTCCTTGGCTACAGCTCCACTCGCCACATGTGGACTGGGTCTCTGGGCAGATCCTGGCTTGGGGTCCTTCGTGTTTCTCATCCTGTCTTCCCAAGGTGACCCCCAAGAGGAAACTTCCCATTGTTACCACATCTGTATCGTCTGATCTTCCCGCGGCATACAGCGATTTCCGGGATGTGTTCTGCAAGAAGTCTGCTGAGGTGCTTCCTCCCCACAGATCTTTTGACTGTGCTATTGACCTTGTCCCTGGAGCAACCCTGCCCAGGGGTCGTACCTACCCTTTGTCCATTCCAGAGACCCAGGCCATGTCTGAGTATGTCGCCGAGAATCTGGAGAGAGGTTTCATCCGGAAATCCTCATCACCTGCAGGAGCAGGGTTCTTTTTCGTTGCCAAAAAGGATGGTACCCTCAGACCCTGCATTGACTATAGAGGTTTAAACACTGTGACTATTAAAAACCGATACCCCTTACCTCTAATATCTGAGCTATTTGACAGGTTGAAGGGGGCTTCCATTTTCACTAAGTTGGATCTCAGAGGTGCATACAATCTCATTCGAATACGGGAAGGTGATGAATGGAAGACCGCGTTTAACACTAGGGATGGGCGTTACGAATACCTGGTTATGCCTTTTGGTTTGTGTAATGCTCCAGCTGTGTTCCAGAACTCTGTCAATAAAATATTCAGGGATCTACTGTACCAGTTTGTTGTCATCTATCTGGTTGATATTCTCATCTTTTCCGAAAATCTGCCTGCTCACAGAAACCATTTACACACCGTACTTCAGTGCCTTAGAGAGAACAATCTCTATGCCAAGATGGAGAAATGTTCCTTTGAATGTTCCGAGGTCCTGTTTCTGGGATGTTTTGTTTCTAGTGCGGGTCTTCGCATGGATCCCGGAAAGGTCTCAGCCATTACCAACTGGCCCCTTCCTGCTAGCCTCAAGGCCACACAGCGCTTTCTTGGCTTCACAAATTATTATAGGCAGATCATAAGGAATTACTCTTCCATTGCCGCGCCTATTATCGCTTTGACCAAGAAGGGTGCGAATGCCAAAGACTGGCCTCCTGAGGCTGTCTCTGCGTTTCACGATCTGAAACAGGCCTTTGTCTCTGGACCTCTCTTGAGGAGACCAAATCCTGAGGACCCATTTTTTATTGAAGTAGACGCTTCTTCGATGGGGGTGGGAGCAGTGCTTCTTCAGGACTTTGAGAAGAAACGTCAACCATGTGCGTTCTTCTCCAAAAAAAATTCTCAGGCAGAGAGAAATTATGCCATTGGTGATCGGGAACTTCTCGCAATTAAATTGGCGTTGGAGGAGTGGCGTCATCTCTTGGAAGGTTCCCCTCACTCCATAACGATCTTTACTGATCATAAGAATTTACAATACCTACAGAATGCTAAACGTCTGAACCCCAGACAGGCCAGGTGGAGTCTCTTCTTTTCCCATTTTAAATTCACGATTACGTACAAACCTGGTTCCTGCAACGGTCGAGCTGATGCGCTCTCTAGGTCATTTGACACTTTGGACGAGGAGTCCAATCCTGATCCTGAGCCGATCATTCCTACCTCATGCATTGTTGCCCATTCTACCACCCTGGAATCAAAAATTCCTCCTGGTAAGACCTTTGTTCCCACGGAGCTACGGTAAAACTAAGATCCTTCGTTGGGGACATGATTCCAAGGTGGCAGGTCATGCTGGGTTCCTCAGATCCTTCCTGCTCATCAGTCGTCACTACTGGTGGCCTAATCTCCGCTTGGATGTTAAAGACTATGTTAAGGCTTGTCACGTCTGTGCTCAGTCTAAATCTTCCACTCAAGCCCCTGCTGGTCTTCTCATGCCCTTGCCCATTCCTAAGGAGCCCTGGTCTCATATCGCTATGGACTTTATTACTGATCTTCCACTGTCGGAGAATAATACTGCCATTTGGGTAGTAATCGATCGGTTCTCCAAGATGGCTCATTTTGTTCCTCTTCCTGGTCTCCCTTCTGCCCCTGCCTTGGTTCCCATTTTTTTACGAGAGATTTTCCGCCTTCATGGTGTTCCTTCCCATGTCGTTTCGGACAGGGGTGTGCAGTTTACTTCTCGTTTTTGGAGAGCCTTTTGCAAATCCCTCGACATTACCTTGGATTTCACCTCTTCTTATCATCCCCAATCCAATGGCCAGACTGAGAGAGTTAATCAGGAGTTGGAGGTCTTTCTCCGTACCTTGGTCTCTGCCCATCATGATGATTGGGCATCACTATTACCATGAGCTGAGTTCTCCCACAATAATCATGTCAACGTCAGTTCTCAGAAAACACCCTTTGTCACTGTTTATGGAAGACATCCTCAGCTTCCTCTTCCTATGACTTATTCTTCTGACATTCCAGCTTTGGCTACTGTTCAGGAATCATTCAATTCCATGTGGGCTGACGTTCATGATTCGCTCCAGAAAGCTGCCAACAAATTCAAGAGTTTTGCTGACCGTCGCAGGCGTAAGCCACCTTCTCTTCAGCCAGGAGACAAAGTCTGGCTCTCCACCAGGAAAATCAAACTCCGGGTTCCTTCTCTCAAATTTGCCCCAAGATTCATTGGTCCGTACACCATAATTTCTAAACTAAATCCAGTTTGTTTCAAGCTCCAGATTCCCAAAAGCCTCAAAATCTCTAACTCCTTCCATGTTGCCCTTCTGAAGCCTTTAGTCCTCAATAAGTTCTCTCGTCCTCTCTCTACCGTAGCACCGGTCTCTGAGGATGATCAGGAGTATGAGGTTAGCCAAATTTTGGATTCCCGACTCTGTAGAGGCATTCTCCAGTACCTTGTGCACTGGAAAGGTTTTGGTCCTGAGGAGAGGTCGTGGATTTCGGCTTCCGAGGTCTTTGCACCTCGTCTGTTGAGGAAGTTTCATTTGAAGTTCCCCTCTAAACCTGGTCCCAGGCGGGGAAGGGAGAGGCCTCGTAAGAGGGGGGGTACTGTCATGGTTATGCAATAGAATTCGTCTGCTTACCTGTCTCCATGTGTTCATTTCTAGAGACCAGCCAACCCTCACCTGACTGCTTTTATAATCCATCCTCTGGCATGGCACCACCCTAGCTCCTATCAGAGAACTCTATATTAACCTGTGCACTGCTAGCCAACCCTGCTGATCAACCTTTGTGTGTTAGCTTCCTGTTACCTGCCGTGTGCTCTTCTATTGTTTTCCGTTACCGACTTTGGCGTGTCCTTGACTATCCCTGTTTGCCTGTGATCCTGACCTTTTGGTGTGTCCCCAACTTTTCCTGTCTGCTTGTGGCCCCGACCTTGGCTTTGTCCCTCACCATCCCTATCCTCCTGTTGCCTACTGTGGGTGTGAGCTGGGGGACCCTGGGGGTCACGACCTGGAGCCAGTTGCAGCCAAGTCCATCCTCACCACTCGAGGCTCTGGTGAACACCTGCTGGCTCTTAGACTCTGCCCCCGGGGAATCTTACGCTCTAACCCCGGTGGGATCCATCTTGGTGTTCTGGCGGCCCTGCCTTCCTATTGCCTTGACCCCCGTCCGCAGCAGTCAGCCGTAGGGTCCACAACCTTGCGGTGCACTCCTAATCCGTGCGGTGTGCATCTGCCACCTGGCCTCAAGGTGACCTGACAGAAAGCCTATATCAAACCGGCTTTCTGCCTTCTTCCAATTAATCCGAGTTGTTTCTCGTTTTTCTTAAAGGGTAGTTTTTATTTCGACAAATGTTTACCAATGGGTTGTTCGTTATCCTGTTTTTTTTTTTAATCTTTTTAATCTTTTTTGGAATGGGTGGTTAGTATAGAATCGGTTTCACAAGTTTTAATTCATTATTTAGACGATTTTTTGTTTTTAGGTTCAGCCAATTCTTTTGAATGTTCGTTTTTATTAGATACATTCTTTAAATATTGTAACAAATTTGGAATTCCTTTGGCTTTTGAAAAAACAGCCTGGCCCTCAACTTGTCTGGATTTCTTGGGCATTACAATTGATTCAGACTTAATGGAATTTAGATTGCCTGAAGACAAAATACACAAGCTTAGATCCCTTTTATTGGTTTTAATTAGAAGAAAGAAGGTATGTTTAAAAGATATGCAGTCTTTGCCAGGCCTATTGACTTTCGCCTCTAGGATTATGCCAATTGGAAAAGTTTTTTCCAGAAGATTGTATATTGCCATTTCAGGTTTAAAATCCACATTTGCTCACATTAGAACTACTCATGTCATGAGGGAAGACCTTCTGGTGTGGTTACAGTTTCTGACATATTTTAATGGGAAAACCATTTGGCAAGAGGAATTTATTTTGGACAAGGACTTTCTTCTATTCACTGACACTGCTGGGTCTTGTGGCTTTGCTGCAGTCTGGCAATCACAGTGATGCGCAGACCACTGGGATCCCAGTTTGCAACAGAAAGGTCTTTTAAAGAACATAATTCTTTTAGAGTTATTCCCAATAATTGTGGCTACAGAAATTTGGGGTTCTTACTTAAAAAATAGGCGAATATTAGTTAGGACTGACAATAAGGGTGTTATGTATGCAATGAATTGCCTAACATCGAAATCTCCACCAGTCATTGTTCTGTTGAGTTACATGATTTTCAAATGTCTAAGTTTAAACATTTGGTTAAAGGCAATTCATGTTGAGGGTAAGAACAATGAACTGGCGGACTCTTTGTCATGCCAACAGATGGATCGCTTCTTTCAGCTATTTCCAGATGCGGACCACATAGGAATACAATGTCCATCCAGTTTATGGGACCTGGTCTGAGGCCCATATCTGAGTATATAAAGAATTCAGTTGCCCCATCCAAATGGGTTGGATATCAATCGGCCTGGTTATTATGGCTTTCTTTTTCTAATTCTATTTGTGAACCTGCAGGTTCTTTTTCTGAAAGTTTGGTCTTGCTCTTTTTACATTTTTTATTCTTTTTTTCTTGGAGTTTCATTTTTTCTTAAGCTGAATAACTTACCTTCTTGCTTACATTATTTTTCAGTTCGTCGAGCTTTGAAAGGTTATAAGAGAACTAATTTTAGAGTAGACCAACATAAACCTATTACTCCGGATATTTTGGAAAAACTCTGTTCAGTCACTGAAAGGGTTTGTTTTTCCGTACTTGAAGCTATACTTTTTAGAGCATTTTTTCAGTTTCATTTTTTGCAGCACTTAGAGTGTCAAAGCTGATATTTATTCAGGCTTCGGATATTATTATTTCTGACACAATGATAAAAAAATGTATCAGTCGATGAAAGACAGATCAGCTAGGTAAAGGTATTTGGGTTAATCTATATGCTTGTGGTAGCTCTCCTATTTGCCCTGTAAAATTGTTAAAAAGTTACCTCGGTACTAGACCGTTAACATATAAAAGATTCTTTGTACTGTACACAAGTCTGGTTCTCCTTTGACCAAATATCAATTTAATTGTGTATTTAAAAGATGCTTGGAAAATATTGAACTTAAAGGATTCTCATCTTACATCATGTTCAATTCATATTGGAGCAGCTACTGAGGCATCTAGGTTAGGTCTAGATACTAATATATAGGAGTGAGCTCAGCGTTCGAGTCGAATGCATGTTCAACTCGAACACCGGCTGTTCGCCCGTTCGGTGAAGCCAGAACTCGTGTGGCACTCAAAGCCCACAATGGAGTGGGTGTTGTGTGCCTCCGGCACAGTATACACCTGAAGATACCCTTTATTGCTGGTGTTCTGTTTCTGTAATACAGGCATATGCAGCAGTTAAAGTGGGTGTTGTGTGCCTCCTGCACAGTATACACCTGAAGATACCCCTTATTGCTGGTGTTCTGTTTCTGTAATACAGGCATCTGCAGAAGTTAAAGTGGGTGTTGTGTGCCTCCTGCACAGTATACACCTGAAGATACCCCTTATTGCCGGTGTTCTGTTTCTGTAATACAGGCATCTGCAGAAGTTAGAGTGGATGTTGTGTGCCTCCTGCACAGTATACACCTGAAGATACCCATTATTTCTGGTGTTCTGTTTCTGTAATACAGGCATCTGCAGAAGTTAGTGTGGGTGTTGTGTGCCTCCTGCACAGTATACACCTGAAGATACCCCTTATTGCCGATGTTCTGTTTCTGTAATACAGGCATCTGCAGAAAGTAGAGTGGGTGTTGTGTGCCTCCTGCACAGTATACACCTGAAGACACCCATTATTTCTGGTGTTCTGTTTCTGTAATACAGGCATCTGCAGCAGTTCAAGTGGGTGTTGTGTGCCTCCTGCACAGTATACACCTGAAGATACCCCTTATTGCTGGTGTTCTGTTTCTGTAATACAGGCATCTGCAGAAGTTAAAGTGGGTGTTGTGTGCCTCCTGCACAGTATACACCTGAAGATACCCCTTATTGCCGGTGTTCTGTTTCTGTAATACAGGCATCTGCAGAAGTTAGAGTGGATGTTGTGTGCCTCCTGCACAGTATACACCTGAAGATACCCATTATTTCTGGTGTTCTGTTTCTGTAATACAGGCATCTGCAGAAGTTAGTGTGGGTGTTGTGTGCCTCCTGCACAGTATACACCTGAAGATACCCCTTATTGCCGATGTTCTGTTTCTGTAATACAGGCATCTGCAGAAGTTAGAGTGGGTGTTGTGTGCCACCTGCACAGTATACACCTGAAGACACCCATTATTTCTGGTGTTCTGTTTCTGTAATACAGGCATCTGCAGCAGTTTAAGAGGGTGTTGCGTGCCTCCTGCACAGTATACACCTGAAGATGGTCCTTATTGCCGGGGTTCTATTTCTGTAATACAGGCATCTGCAGCAGTTAAAGTGGGTGTTGTTTGCCTCCTGCACAGTATACACCTGAAGCTACCCTTTATTACTGGTGTTCTGTTTCTGTAATACATGCATCTGCAGCAGTTAAAGTGGGTGTTGTGTGCCTCCTGCACAGTATACACCTGAAGCTACCTTTATTACTGGTATTCTGTTTCTGTAATACAGGCATCTGCAGAAGTTAGAGTGGGTGTTGTGTGCCTCCTGCACAGTATACACCTGAAGATACTTACTTATTGTTGGTGTTCTGTAATACAGGCATCTGCAGCAGTTAAAGTGGGTGTTGTGTGCCTCCTGCACAGTGTACACCTGCAGCTACCCTTTATTACTGGTGTTCTGTTTCTGTAATACAGGCATCTGCAGCTGTTAATGTGGGTGTTGTGTGCCTCTTGCACAGTATACACCTGAAGATACCCCTTATTGCTGGTGTTCTGTTTCTGTAATACGGGCATCTGCAGCAGTTAAAGTGGGTATTTTTTGCCTCCTGCACAGTATACACCTGAAGCTACCCTTTATTACTGGTGTTCTGTTTCTGTAATACAGGCATCTGCAGAAGTTAGAGTGGGTGTTGTGTGCCTCCTGCACAGTATACACCTGAAGATACCCCTTATTGCTGGTGTTCTGTTTCTGTAATACAGGCATTTGCAGCAGTGAAAGTGGGTGTTGTGTGCCTCTTGCACAGTATACACATGAAGCTACCCTTTATTACTGGTATTCTGTTTCTGTGATACAGGCATCTGCAGAAGTTACTGTGGGTGTTGTGTGCCTCCTGCACAGTATACACCTGAAGATACCCCTTATTGCCGGTGTTCTGTTTCTGTAATACAGGCATCTGCAGAAGTTAGAGTGGGTGTTGTGTGCCTACTGCACAGTATACACCTGAAGATACTCACTTATTGTTGGTGTACTGTTTCTGTAATACAGGCATCTGCAGCAGTTAAAGTGGGTGTTGTGTGCCTCCTGCACAGTGTACACCTGAAGCTACCCATTATTACTGGTGTTCTGTTTCTGTAATACAGGCATCTGCAGGTGTTCGAGTGGGTGTTGTGTGCCTCCTGCACAGTATACACCTGAAGATGCCCCTTATTGCTGGTGTTCTTTTACTGTAATACAGGCGTCTGCAGCAGTTAAAGTGGGTGTTGTTTGCCTCCTGCACAGTATGCACCTGAAGCTACCCTTTATTACTGGTGTTCTGTTTCTCTAATACATGCATCTGCAGAAGTTAGAGTGGACGTTGTGTGCCTCCTGCACAGTATACACCTGAAGACACCCATTATTTCTGGTGTTCTATTTCTGTAATACAGGCATCTGCAGAAGTTAGAGTAGGTGTTGTGTGCCTCCTGCACAGTATACACCTGAAGATACCCCTTATTGCTGGTGTTCTGTTTCTGTAATACAGGCATCTGCAGAAGTTAGAGTGGGTGTTGTGTGCCTCCTGCACAGTATACACCTGAAGATACCTCTTATTGCTGGTGTTTTTTTTCTGTAATACAGGCATCTGCAGCAGTTAAAGTGGGTGTTGTGTGCCTCCTGCACAGTATACACCCCAAGATACCCCTTATTGCTGGTGTTTTATTTCTGTAATACAGGCATCTGCAGAAGTTAGAGTGGGTGTCGTGTGCCTCCTGCAGAGTATACACCTGAAGCTACCCTTTATTACTGGTGTTCTGTTTCTGTAATACAGGCATCTGCAGAAGTTAGAGTGGGTGTCGTGTGCCTCCTGCAGAGTATACACCTGAAGCTACCCTTTATTGCTGGTGTTCTGTTTCTGTAATACAGGCATCTGCAGAAGTTAGAGTGGGTGCTGTGTGCCTCCTGCACAGTATACTCCTGAAGCTACCCTTTATTACTGGTGTTCTGTTTCTGTAATACAGGCATCTGCAGAAGTTAGAGTGGGTGTTGTGTGCCTCCTGCACAGTATACACCTGAAGCTACCCTTTACTACTGGTGTTCTGTTTCTGTAATACAGGCATCTGCAGAAGTTAGAGTGGGTGTCGTGTGCCTCCATCAGAGTATACACCTGAAGCTACCCTTTATTACTGGTGTTCTGTTTCTGTAATACATGCATCTGCAGCAGTTAAAGTGGGTGTTGTGTGCCTCCTGCACAGTATACACCTGAAGCTACCTTTATTACTGGTATTCTGTTTCTGTAATACAGGCATCTGCAGAAGTTAGAGTGGGTGTTGTGTGCCTCCTGCACAGTATACACCTGAAGATACTCACTTATTGTTGGTGTTCTGTAATACAGGCATCTGCAGCAGTTAAAGTGGGTGTTGTGTGCCTCCTGCACAGTGTACACCTGCAGCTACCCTTTATTACTGGTGTTCTGTTTCTGTAATACAGGCATCTGCAGCTGTTAATGTGGGTGTTGTGTGCCTCTTGCACAGTATACACCTGAATATACCCCTTATTGCTGGTGTTCTGTTTCTGTAATACGGGCATCTGCAGCAGTTAAAGTGGGTATTTTTTGCCTCCTGCACAGTATACACCTGAAGCTACCCTTTATTACTGGTGTTCTGTTTCTGTAATACAGGCATCTGCAGAAGTTAGAGTGGGTGTTGTGTGCCTCCTGCACAGTATACACCTGAAGATACCCCTTATTGCTGGTGTTCTGTTTCTGTAATACAGGCATTTGCAGCAGTGAAAGTGGGTGTTGTGTGCCTCTTGCACAGTATACACATGAAGCTACCCTTTATTACTGGTATTCTGTTTCTGTGATACAGGCATCTGCAGAAGTTACTGTGGGTGTTGTGTGCCTCCTGCACAGTATACACCTGAAGATACCCCTTATTGCCGGTGTTCTGTTTCTGTAATACAGGCATCTGCAGAAGTTAGAGTGGGTGTTGTGTGCCTACTGCACAGTATACACCTGAAGATACTCACTTATTGTTGGTGTACTGTTTCTGTAATACAGGCATCTGCAGCAGTTAAAGTGGGTGTTGTGTGCCTCCTGCACAGTGTACACCTGAAGCTACCCATTATTACTGGTGTTCTGTTTCTGTAATACAGGCATCTGCAGGTGTTCGAGTGGGTGTTGTGTGCCTCCTGCACAGTATACACCTGAAGATGCCCCTTATTGCTGGTGTTCTTTTACTGTAATACAGGCGTCTGCAGCAGTTAAAGTGGGTGTTGTTTGCCTCCTGCACAGTATGCACCTGAAGCTACCCTTTATTACTGGTGTTCTGTTTCTCTAATACATGCATCTGCAGAAGTTAGAGTGGACGTTGTGTGCCTCCTGCACAGTATACACCTGAAGACACCCATTATTTCTGGTGTTCTATTTCTGTAATACAGGCATCTGCAGAAGTTAGAGTAGGTGTTGTGTGCCTCCTGCACAGTATACACCTGAAGATACCCCTTATTGCTGGTGTTCTGTTTCTGTAATACAGGCATCTGCAGAAGTTAGAGTGGGTGTTGTGTGCCTCCTGCACAGTATACACCTGAAGATACCTCTTATTGCTGGTGTTTTTTTTCTGTAATACAGGCATCTGCAGCAGTTAAAGTGGGTGTTGTGTGCCTCCTGCACAGTATACACCCCAAGATACCCCTTATTGCTGGTGTTTTATTTCTGTAATACAGGCATCTGCAGAAGTTAGAGTGGGTGTCGTGTGCCTCCTGCAGAGTATACACCTGAAGCTACCCTTTATTACTGGTGTTCTGTTTCTGTAATACAGGCATCTGCAGAAGTTAGAGTGGGTGTCGTGTGCCTCCTGCAGAGTATACACCTGAAGCTACCCTTTATTGCTGGTGTTCTGTTTCTGTAATACAGGCATCTGCAGAAGTTAGAGTGGGTGCTGTGTGCCTCCTGCACAGTATACTCCTGAAGCTACCCTTTATTACTGGTGTTCTGTTTCTGTAATACAGGCATCTGCAGAAGTTAGAGTGGGTGTTGTGTGCCTCCTGCACAGTATACACCTGAAGCTACCCTTTACTACTGGTGTTCTGTTTCTGTAATACAGGCATCTGCAGAAGTTAGAGTGGGTGTCGTGTGCCTCCATCAGAGTATACACCTGAAGCTACCCTTTATTACTGGTGTTCTGTTTCTGTAATACAGGCATCTGCAGAAGTTAGAGTGGGTGTTGTGTGCCTCCTGCACAGTATACACCTGAAGCAACCCTTTATTACTGGTGTTCTATTTCTGTAATACAGACATCTTCAGAAGTTAGAGTTGGTGTTGTGCACCACTTGCACAGTATACACCTGAAGCTACCCTTTATTACTGGTGTTCTGTTTCTGTAATACAGGCATCTGCAGAAGTTAGAGTGGACGTTTGTGCCTCCTGCACAGTATACACCTGAAGACACCCATTATTTCTGGTGTTCTGTTTCTGTACTACAGGCATCTTCAGAAGTTAAAGTGGGTGTTGTGTGCCTCCTGCACAGTATACACCTGAAGATACCCCTTATTGCCAGTGTTCTGTTCTGTAATACAGGCATCTGCAGAAGTTAGAGTGGGTGTTGTGTGCCTCCTGCACAGTATACACCTGAAGATACTCACTTATTGTTGGTGTTCTGTTTCTGTAATACAGGCATCTGCAGCAGTTAAAGTGGGTGTTGTGTGCCTCCTGCACAGTATACACCTGAAGCTACCCTTTATAACTAGTGTTCTTTTTCTGTAATACAGGCATCTGAAGAAGTTAGAGTGGGTGTTGTGTGCCTCCTGCACAGTATACACCTGAAGATGCCCCTTATTGCTGTTGTTCTGTTTCTGTAATACAGGCATATGCAGAAGTTAGAGTGGGTGTTGTGTGCCTCCTGCACAGTATACACCTGAAGATACCTCTTATTACTGGTGTTCTGTTTCTGTAATACAGGCATCTGCAGAAGTTAGAGTGGGTGTTGTGTGCCTCCGGCACAGTATACACCTGAAGACACCCATTATTTCTGGTGTTCTGTTTCTGTAATACAGGCATCTGCAGCAGTTTAAGAGGGTGTTGTGTGCCTCCTGCACAGTATACACCTGAAGATACCCCTTATTGCTGGTGTTCTGTTTCTGTAATACAGGCATCTGCAGAGGTTAGAGTGGGTGTTGTGTGCCTCCTGCACAGTATACACCTGAAGATACCTCTTATTGCTGGTGTTTTTTTCTGTAATGCAGGCATCTGCAGCAGTTAAAGAGGGTGTTGTGTGCCTCCTGCACAGTATACTCCCCAAGATACCCCTTCTTCCTGGTGTTCTGTTTCTGTAATACAGGCATCTGCAGAAGTTGGAGTGGGTGTTGTGTGCCTCCTGCACAGTATACACCTGAAGATACCTCTTATTGCTGGTGTTTTTTTTCTGTAATACAGGCATCTGCAGCAGTTAAAGTGTGTGTTGTGTGCCTCCTGCACAGTATACACCCCAAGATACCCCTTATTGCTGGTGTTTTATTTCTGTAATACAGGCATCTGCAGAAGTTAGAGTGGGTGTCGTGTGCCTCCTGCAGAGTATACACCTGAAGCTACCCTTTATTACTGGTGTTCTGTTTCTGTAATACAGGCATCTGCAGAAGTTAGAGTGGGTGTTGTGTGCCTCCTGCACAGTATACACCTGAAGCTACCCTTTATTACTGGTATTCTATTTCTGTAATACAGGCATCTTCAGAAGTTAGAGTGGGTGCTGTGTGCCTCCTGCACAGTATACACCTGAAGCTACCCTTTATTACTGGTGTTCTGTTTCTGTAATACAGGCATCTGCAGAAGTTAGAGTGGGTGTTGTGTGCCTCCTGCACAGTATACACCTGAAGCTTTCCTTTATTACTGGTGTTCTGTTTCTGTAATACAGGCATCTGCAGAAGTTAGAGTGGGTGCTGTGTGCCTCCTGCACAGTATACACCTGAAAATACCCCTTACTGCTGGTGTTCTGTTTCTGTAATACAGGCATCTACAGCATTTACAGTGGGTGTTGTGTGCCTCCTGCACATTATACACCTGAAGCTACCCCTTATTGCTGGTGTTGTTCTGTTTCTGTAACAAAGGGAGGCAGCTGCAGTAGTTACAGTTGGTGTACTGTGTCATCTGCTCAGTGTGCACCTAAAGCTACCCCAATTGCTGGTTTTCCCATTAACCCTGCAGGCCATTACTATGTATGGAAGGCCAACAGTCAGGAGCCAATAAAAGAGGGCAAGCAGACTCTGTGTCTAGAGACAACAGTGCTAGTCGTGGACGTGGTGCAACGTCATCAGCACGTGGCCATGGGACACGCTTGTCCTTATTTTTGGCAGCTGGACGTGTTGAGCCGCATCATGCTGAAGACTTGGTAAAGTGGATGACCAAGTCCTCCTCATCCTCCTCATCCTCTCTCACCCAGGCTCAGGGTACTAGCAAAGCAGCTGCCAACGCATCCTCTTCCCTCGTCTCAATGTCATCAGTCGCTCCTTCCCTAGACCCACCATGTCCTCCGAACTGTTTGAGCACAATGTTGGGTACATGCTCCAGGAGGATGCCCAATGTTTTGAAGGCTCTGATGATGATACCCAGCTAGAGGAAGGCAGTAGTGTGAGCGCAGAGAGAGGGGATGCTCAAGTAGGAGAGGATTCTGGCAGTCATGTTCCATCAGCTGCAGCATACTGCCAGGTTTGTTCCAGTGATAAAGAGGGAGGGGATGATGAGGTCACTGACTCCATATGGGTGCCTGATAGGAGAGAGGAGGAGGAGGCACATCTCCAACGAGGCAGGATGCCCTCCGGGGGCCAGCTTAAGGGCAGCACACGGACTGAATCAAATCGCAGAGCTCCGCCTGTGCAGGGTGCTGCCTCTGCACGATATTCCAAAAGTTCTTTGGTGTGGGCCTTTTTTGAGACTTGTGCATCAGAATGCACAGCTGCTATTTGCAACATATGTCTCAAGCGTATCTTGCGTGGCCAAAACATCAACCACTTGGGCACCACATGCTTGACCAGACATATGTTGACCTGCCATGCAGCTCGTTGGCAAGCGTACCTTAAAGACCCACACCAAAGAACAAAGCGGACCTCTCCTTGCTCCTCATCAGCTGGGATCTCCAACCCCACTGTTGTGATTAAAATGGTATTTCTATATACTCGACAAAGACCAGCTAGGTATAATTACGGCAATTGCCACAATTACGAAACCCGCTCAGCACTGTAGCACTAAGGAGACAGCATTTTTATTAACACAAGAAGAAATGAGTCAAAGTTGATGTTCAAAAGCTTATCTGGTTTAATTCTGGGCGGGTCTACAACTTATATATGCTATTATTAGCCAATCATTGCATAGAACATGGGTGTGGTTAATACAGAGGTGTACATTACATATCATTACATATCATTAATTATGCCATCTGCTTTCATGAGTCATAGTCATGAGTCCTGCTTCCCTATATCCCTACGTCATGTCTGGGGTGGCCCAGACATATTGAGACACAATTTCTTTATGTAGACAGTACAGAATTAAACTGCTTATGCAAGCTATATTTTCTTATATGTATGCTTTATAGGAAACTGCTACTAACTAGCAGATTAACCCAAGTTAATCTTATATGAACTTAGAAAGATGTGCCTCCTGCATGGTTCAGCCATATCACAACAATCCCCTCTTTAAGTTATGAAATCAAATCATGAACATGACAAATTTCTTCTCATTGGGACAAAAGTTAAGACATATTCTATTAGCTGCAGCTGGGTCGGAAGGTCAAGTACCTCGGGAAGTCATGCACATAATAAACTTGAAACAGGCATATAAAAGTAACACCATAAGCAAAATCGGTACAACAAACATAGCAATATCCCTAATCCAGGTTTAATCCAGGATAAATCCTGAGGGGAACCATGCCCAGGTCATGTTCTTTTCAAGAAACAATGACCCAGCATAAGGGTCATTTAGGATGAACACCAGCCCTGAGCAAGTGACGTTCCTCACTGTCCCCGAGAATCACCACTATCGGAACCAATAAGGCCAAGTAACCCCATCCCTTGGAATCATTCAGAATCCATGGATGGCATGTTCTTTCACAACAAATGTACAAATTGTACAAAATGTACAAAATGTACAAATGTACGTGCTGTTGCCCAAGGTCAGTGGCTGTCTTCTTAAGGACCCATTGGGCACCTTCAGAGAATCCTGCAAGGGCAAGCTGTGAAAGTAGCCTAGCCATCTCAGTATGGGGGTCAGAGGTATGCATGAAGTGTGATGTAGGGCACGATGTAAGGTGTCAAACACTGTGGAGTTTCTGTAGACTCTGAATACACATCCGCTCTCACATGTCACATGTCCAATGAGTGTGTTATTAGTGGTGTTATTGGGTGGGCCATATATAACCTTAAGGCTCCTCCCAGAACACAGAGGCTGGTAGATGACATGTGAACCAATACATATATAATACAGTGCCTATGCCAGCATTCCTTCAAACAGTATATACACTGAAATGGTCAAGCATGTCCTGTATGCACCCTGACCCTCACCCGGACCACCTTCTAAACATACAAAAATAGAAAACAACAAACATGTAATCTCAGCTGCATAGCAATTGTCCATGGAATGCAAAAGGGAGGAAGGGGCGTGACAGTCCATAGAAACAAGTGGAAGGGGCATGACAGCCTTTAGGCCAAATAAAAATAGTCCCAAAGAAAAGCTCAAAAAGAAAAGTCTCTTGGATGGCTTCTGAATGTCCATTAAATTCGCAAAAAAGGAAGGAAAAATAAATGTCCACATTATAACTCTCATTCTGCTCAACTTTTCCCAAAACCTTTTGGTTCAATTCTGTGATCACTCATATGTACAGACATGACTTCTCTACCTCAAAACACTGCCTCTTTGTAAGGACAGAACTTGATATTCACAGACAGACTGGAACTGATGCGTTGGGCGAGACCGGGGACTTTGGGTTGGCACATCTGGATCTCTCTCATGTGGTGCTCACGGGAATTTTGTACCCCGGGTTTGCGTCATCTGCCTCCTCCTCGAGGTGTCATTCGCAGGAACATTTTTCAGCAGGAGTCCGCCTTTAGTCATCTGAGCAACCCCTATGGTATTTGAACAGCAAAGACGAACAACGAAGATTTCCATGTTAAAGCTGAAGTCATCACTTCATCCGGATAGGGTATAGGGCAGGATATGAATGGGGTGTAGGGTATGACTGGGGTGGGCATTTCTTCATGTGCATAGGGCTGTGGGTGAATGCAGGCTGGCTGGGGCAGATGCTCCTCATCCAACATGAGTACTCACAGAATCTACCTGATCAATTCAGGCCTTAACCATTGGAGGTATTAAAAATAATATTCTTAATTGACTCAAACATAAGTATAACATGCAGGAATGAAAATGTTTCTCAGCAAGGGTTTTCATTATATAGATTCAATATATTTAAGTAAACATTTTTCCAAATCCAGTATTATAGCAGAACTTCAACAAAACTTAAACCTCTTTCATTTCTTCTATTCCCGGGACCCAAGTGGACCCGAGGGACTTAGGACATAACATTTTACCCAAACACATATTCTCACTCCGAAGTCTCCCGACTTTGCAAATATGTCTGATCATCAGCAACAAACAAAACATTTATGGATAGACAACATTTCATCATCAACACTTCATGACTGACATCCTGGGAATTCAGAAGGTAAATATCCAGAATAGTTATTCTGATTGCTTATTTCAAATAAATCTTTCCCATCACATTTTAGTACCCCATGGACTCAATATATGCAGCAATGTATCTTGATCCCATTAATTTAATTTCAGTAACTTCTTCAAACATTGTTTTCAAATTTCACCCTTCCGTTACCAAAATCCCTTTATCAATTCTTTTAATTTAATTTAACCCCAAACTTTTAGGGAAAATATAACATGGGCCTAAACATAATATGAGACAACCTGCTGTGCACATTCCAGACACACACATAAAATACTTTACTAATCGAAACGATACCCTGTGTGTTCGTTATACACAATACAACCACTCTCTCATTCCACATTCATTTGGCCATTCCATTCATCATTCATTTGTCCATAACACCTTCAAACCTTAATATTTTTCTCTCTAGTGTCTGGAATTACACAACACAGTTACTTCTCTTTTCTTTTTTACTAACCACAATTCCTCTGGCGTAGCACCTGGAATATACAACTTCCCTTTGTTTACTTTCGAATTCTGGACTCCTAATTATAATATTCTTAAACTTGTCAAAATCAACGTTTTAAAATCCCCAATCATTGTTAATACAGCTTAAACACTATTAAAACAATTTGCACAAATATAGCACATTTGCTGTTATCACAAAAAAACATCTTTTTAACTTCAATAATGTAAGGATAGGCAACTACACCCAAAACAGTCCTAAAAGTCAGACTCTATATATAATTTTATCAGTGACATGTCACATTCCCCTTTTTAATGTTTCCAATTTACTATGGAGTGGGCATGGGCTTAATATGTGCCCAACACATTTCATGAATAGACTGACACTAGATGCAACATTTTAACAATAAACATGTACCTTTATAGATAACTTTTCTGAATCAAATCCTTCTTTAACATTCATTCTCCACCTCAGCAAGTCTCTCTGACTCGCTGACTATGGAATGCAGATATAGCAGTATGCTCCCCACAAAAGCGGTGGTGAAGGCATGGTTGGTGGTTTGGTCCCCTCCACCCGAAACAAAATAGCAGATCTCTGCGAGTGGATATGTACTTCCGTGCATTGTGCTAAACAATACTTTGGACAGGAGGGGATCACTCAAATAGTAATCTGTCTTTGTCCAAATCCACGATTCAATCCTCTTAAAGCACCACACACAGATGAGTACCCTACTCTGTCCCTCTCACCTGCCCACTTTAGCAACGCTCTCTGTCTTGGCAAGATCATAGGACATGTATCATCTACCCAACCATTTATCTGCATTCAGAAAACAAAAACAATCTTATACTCTAAATTAGAATTCCAAGACAAGACAAAAATTCACATACACATAAAATTAAGCATTTCTCTCTATTAACAACTTTCCTCTACCTAGGTGTCCGTCATATGAAACTGTGAACAGCGGCGACCCCAAGGATTGCCACTGATCACAGTCCACAAACAGTCCATGAAACAGAGACAGTCGTGGGAGAAGTGTTTAAACATGTTATCCCTCTGATGATCGCTGCACTCTGAGAATCCTCACTGATCGACACAGAAACTGTCAGTCCATGAAGCTGCAACTCTAGCGCCTCACCAGAGATCCGTGTCAGAATTCGCACCCCCAAACCCACCAGCTCAGAGATGGAGAATCGGGGAGCGATGAGGAAATCTGGGGGAATGCGAGGGGGAAGGAGGAAGATTCATAATCTCCCTCTACCTCATTCAGACCCCCCAAAACAGTAACCATGTCCCCCTATCAGTGCATCCAGCAGCAATTTAATCACTGCCCAATAAACCGACATCTTGGTATCTCTATGAATCTCTGGTACTGTAATCCCCCAAAAGTCTCACGAGACCCCTGCTCCAGGAGCTGCTCATTGCATGAGGTGGGGTGCTTTCAACAAGGGGTCTAGCCTCCCAACCAACTCTCTCTCTTTTTACCCTTGGTTGAACCTTTTCCCGTGCCTGTTGCCAAACAGTGATCTGCACTCATCTGCACATTCTACCAACCCACCTGTACCGACCCATTATAACTTCAGCAAACAACAATAAACAAATAATCAACAAACAAATGAACAGACAAACAGGGTAAGTCTACTGTTAGGTACCTGGTGTAGAAGCCCGACTTGTAGAAGGAGACCTCTCTTACAACGCTGGTTCAGGAGCCACTGGAATGGGAACAGTGGTCTCGAGAGCACAGGGGGTAGGAGTGCCTGCTGGAATAGGGCCGCTGGGACTGATAGTGGAGAAGAGATCCTTCTGGATGGCTGGACAACTGGTAGACTAGGGCTGGAAGTTGATAGAAGAGCTGAGGAATGCAAGCAGAAGCTACAGGAGCCGATGAGAGGAACCACAGGCACAGCAGAACACTGAACAGGCAGCAGGTTGGAGCAGAGTCGGATGGTCTGGGTCAGTAGGCGAGCAGACAGGTGATAGCAGCAGGCAAAGGCATCGTCGGTAAAACTGGCAGAGGTCGGCAACGGAATCACAGGCAGAAGTGATGGCAAGGTCAGGCAGGCCGGGTCGGGTTTGGAGAAGGCAGAGAGGTCAGACGAAGCCGGGTCGGTAACAGTAGCGGATGATCAGGTTCAGGTAGTCAGATACACAGGAGCTGAGACGAAACAGTGCCGCCCCAGCGCACTAGGAGAACCTTTAAGCGTTCAGTGGCGGCAAACAGCGCTATCGCACACACTTATAGGAAACTTCATTGATTTTCCTCTTTACCGAAAATGGTCCCATAAATTTAGGTGCAAGTTTGCTGGAAGGACAAGCCAATTTAATGTTAGCGGTAGAAAGCCATACCTGATCACCAAGCTGTAGGGTCAGTTCCCCTCTTCTTTTCCGGTCAAATGCTCTCTTGCTGTCTGCCTGGGCTTTAGACACTGCCTCCTGCAACACCCGGTTATTATGGCTGAGGAACTCCACTGTCTCCTGGACCGCCGGAACTGAGGTTTCTGAAAGAAAGTCAGGCAGAAAAGTTAAATGAAAGCCATAATTGGCGAAAAAAGGGTACTGACCGGTGGCTGAATGACAAGCATTATTGTAGGCAAATTCTGCTAAGGGCAGCAGGGACACCCAATCATTCTGTACAAAAGATGTGAAACACCTAATGTACTGTTCAAGAGTCTGGTTGGTCCTTTCCGTTTGTCCGTTGGGTTGGAGATGATAGGCCGAGGACAGGGCCAGCTCAATTTTCAGGATCTCGCACAGGGCCCTCCAAAAACGTGAGGTGAACTGAACTCCTCTGTCAGAAACTATATTTTCTGGAATTCCATGTAACCTCACAATTTCTTTAATGAATATGCGGGCAGTCTCCACAGCAGATGGGGTCCCTTTTAGGGCTAAAAAATGGGCCATTTTGACCAGCTGGTCTAAAACCACAAAAATAGCCAAGCACCCCCCAGAGCATGGAAGCTCGACTATAAAGTCCATGGTAATCATTCTTCAGGGTCTGTCAGGCACAGGTAAGGGTTTCAGCAGACCCCAAGCCCGATTTCTTGGCATCTTGTTCTGGATACAAACATGACAGGAGCTGACGTACTTCTCACAGAAGTCCTTCAAGTTGGGCCACCAGAACGTGCGTCGTATGAGCTCAAGGGTCTTACGGACCCCAAAATGGCCTGCCAGCGGATGATCGGGAAGAAGGGACAACACTTTGACTCGAACATCCTTGGGAACAAACATTTGACTTCCCCTCCAGAACAAGCCATCCCTGGACGTTAAAGTGATCCTGGGGGGTTTTGAGGAGTTAGAGGACGCTTCTTTGATCAAAGAGAGAAGATCTGTCTGTAAGAATAAAAATTTTCCGGCAGGCAGGATGGTATCAGGAACAAATGAGTCCTTTGGATTGTCATACATGCCTGACAGCGCATCCGGTTTCACGTTCTTCGATCCAGGCCGGTATGTTATATGGAAGGAGAAGCGTGAGAAGAACAGGGCCCAGCGAGCTTGTTGGGGTCTCAGTTGTTTGGCAGACCTTAGGTACTCTAAGTTCTTATGATCGGTATATATTAGTACCAGATGAGCAGCGCCCTCCAACAGATAACTCCACTCCTCCAAGGCAGCTTTAATAGCGAGCAGTTCTCGTCGCCAACATCATAATTCCTCTCTGCAGGAGAGAGTTTCCTAGAGAAGAACCACACAGGGTGCATTAGGTCCTTGTTACCTCGACGTTGAGAGATGACTGCTCCTACGGCCACTTCAGAAGCGTCTACTTCAAGAAGAGTAGGGTAAGGACAGGTCCGGATGACTGAGGATTGGGGCAGATGTGAAAGGTCTTTTAAGCTCTTCAAAGGCACTCTGGGCCTCCTGAGTCCAGCAGAAACTAGAGCTTTGTTTGGATAGTTGCGTGATGGGCGCAATTATAGCTGAAAAGCCTCTTATGAATTTACTATAGAAGTTCGCAAAGCCGATGAAGCGTTGTACGCCCTTCTTATCCAGAGGCGCCGGCCAGTCTAACACAGCAGACACTTTTTGGGGATCCATCTTAATGCCCGTTGGGGAGATTACTAACCCCAAGAATTGGATGCTCCGCAATTTGAATTCGCATTTCTCAGCTTTTGCTTAAAGTCTGTGCTGACGAAGACAGCTTAGGAACTTGCGGACATGCTCCCGATGCTGATCGAGTGATCCGGAAAATATTAAGATGTCGTCCAGGTAGACAATCACGAATACATCAAGAAAGTCTCTGAATACATCGTTAATGAGATGTTGGAAAGTGACTGGAGCGTTGCAGAGCCTGAAGGACATTACCAAGTATTCATAATGCCCGAATCGGGTCCGGAAGGTTGTCTTCCATTCATGCCTGGCCTGAATGCAGACTAGATTGTACGCTCCTCTTAGGTCAAGCTTAGTAAATATGACAGCAGACCTCAGTCTCTGAAAGAGTTTGGGTATCAAAGGTAAGGGGTAGCGGTTCTTAACCGTAATCTTGTTTAGCTCTCTATAGTCCACACATGGTCGGAGGGTCTGCTCTTTTTTGGTGACGAAGAAAATTCCGGCTCCCGCTGGGGAAGTTTAAGGGTGAATGAACCCCTTTTCCAGGTTCTCATCTAAGTAGATCTTAAAGTGCCTCCTGCTCCTTTTATGACAGAGGAAAGATGCGTCCAAAACAAATCTCGGCCTCAGGGAGCAGTTCAATCGGACAATCGTAGGGGCAATGAGGTAGTAGAGAGTCCGCTCCTTTCTTGTTGAAGACATCAATAAACTCGTGATAATGCTTGGGTACAGTCTGGAGTAGATTCTGGTCAGAGTCTAGACATAAAAGGTGCCAGAAGACTTAGGGGAGTCTGTTAGGCAGTGCTTCAGACAATAGGGAGAAGGAAACTTGACTTCTCTAATAACCCAATTGATGTGAGGGTTATGGGCTTGGAGCCAGGGTATGCCCAGTATGATCGGAAACATCAGAGAGGTGATTACATCAAGGGTCAGGAATTCTTTATGCTGAGAGGAGATGATAACAGGCAGGGGAAGAGTCTCTTGAGTTACCTTCCCAGAACTGATGCTAGATCCATCAGCCAGGAAAACTGAAAGTCCATGAATCTTGTCTTGTAACGGGATGCCCTGTTGGCCAGCAAAGATGGAATCAATAAAGCAGCTGCACGCCCCGGAGTCAATGATAGCGTTTACTGTCACTGTCCTTCCTTGGAGCTGTAGCAAAAGAGGAATAGCAAGGTGGGTTGAGTTGGCAGACAAAGCAGAGAGACTGGTAGAAGCAGAAGATAGGCACTTACTTGTCTTGACTGGGCAGTTATAGACACTGTAGTAACCTGTACCACCACAGTAGAGGCAGAGATTCTGCTGCCGGCGACGTGCACGTTCTTCTGGAGGTAAAGCAGGGCGCATTAGTTCCAATTGCATGGGCTCGGAGGTGTCAGGAGCCGAGCAGGCCGAATTAGAGCTGGGCGGAGGTAAGTAGCGGGAAGCAGGAGTTGGGGCCTTCACTGTCATCCAAGCCGGGCAGATTTGCTGAGCAGAGCGCTCTGATCGTCGCTCCCGGAGACGACGGTCAATCTGGATTGCCAAGGAGATCAAGGCCTCCAGGGTTTCTGGTATGCCGACTCGAGCAAGTTCGTCCTTAAGCCCTTCTGATAACCCCATGCGGAACTGATGCCTCAAAGCCGCATCATTCCACTGAGTGTCTGCGCTCCAGCGTCTAAAGTCCGTGACATAGTCCTCGGCCGATCTGTGGCCCTGCTGGAGCGCAAACAGGGCAGATTCAGCTGTGGCAGTCCTTTGGGGGTCCTCATAAAGCTAAGCCATGGCTTCAAAGAAAGATTGCAGAGAGTGAGTCAGGACTGAGTCTCCTTGAAGTAATGGGTGGGCCCAGGTCTGGGGTTCTCCTTGTAAAAAAGGGAGATCACAAATCCTACTTTAGTGGCTCCAGGGAGAAAGTCTGTGGTTGTAGGGCAAAATAGAGCTGACAGGCGTTCTGAAATGCCTGAAATTTGGTTCGATCCCCAGAGAACCTTTCTGGAATGGGCACCCTTGGCTCAGGTGGAAGCATGACAACAGATGGGGAGGCAACAGACTGTACTGGTGTGGAGGATGGAGCGGAAGCTGCGTGACCAGCATCAGTAAGGTTCTGGATCTGTCCTTCAAATCTGGTGTACCCATCCTGCAGCAACTTTACAGCTTGGGTAAGGGCCGCCAGATACGTGCAGATCTCCTTCATGGGAGAGGTCTCTCCTGCGGTCTCAGTCATGGCTGTTTCATACTGTTAGGTACCTGGTGTAGAAGCCCGACTTGTAGAAGGAGACCTCTCTTACAACGCTGGTTCAGGAGCCACTGGAATGGGAACAGCGGTCTCGAGAGCACAGTGGGTAGGAGTGCCTGCTGGAATAGGGCCGCTGGGACTGATAGCGGAGAAGATATCCCTCTGGATGGCTGGACGGCTGGCAGACCAGGGCTGGAAGTTGATAGAAGAGCTGAGGAATGCAAGCAGCAGCTACAGGAGCGGATGAGAGGAACCACAGGCACAGCAAAACACTGAACAGGCAGCAGGTTGGAGCAGGGTCGGAAAGGTCCGGGCAGTAGGCGAGCAGACAGGTGATAGCAGCAGGCAACGGAATCACAGGCAGAAGTGGTAGCAAGGTCAGGCGGTCCGGGTTGGGTTTGGAGAAGGCAGAGAGGTCAGATGAAGCTGGGTCGGTAACAGTAGCGGATGATCAGGTTCAGGTAGTCAGATACACAGGAGCTGAGACGAAACAGCGGCGCACCAGCGCACTAGGAGAACCTTTAAGCGGTCAGTGGCGGCAAACAGCGATATCGCGCACACTCGTGCACACCCGCGCACCACTCGCGCACGCGTGCCAGCAGCACGCGCTGACGGCCGCCAGTGTGAACACGCTGAGGCTCAGTTTGAGAAGAAGCGCGCGTGCGCATGCGCGCACGCAGCTGTGCCTGTCCATCGCTGGTAAGTCCCTGACATCTACATAAAAAATCCTTATTTTAACAACACCTTTTATCTGATAATCCAAATGAAACTAGCTGTGACACTTTAAAAATCCTTATTTTAAACAAAACTTTCTCTGTCTTAATTTCCTTAACTGCCCAAAACCTCCTATCTAAGCTGTCCTTTAAAATCGTTTCCTCAAAGATACTTCATAATCAATAAATGCATGACCACGAATATCTCCACATTGCTACAGCAAACATGAGAAAAAAATCTCTCAGGCCGCGTACACACGGGCGGACTGTTCGCCCAACCTTGTCCGCTGAACAGTGTTTGGGCGGACAGTCCGCCCGTGTGTGGGCTTTCAGTGGACAGTCTCAGCGGACAGTTTGACGGACAAAGTCTTTCGGAAATTCCGAAAAACTGTCCGCTGAAACTGTGTTTGAGCGAACAGTCCGCCCGTGTGTAGGCTACTTTCGAAATGAGCAAACTGTTCCCGCTCGGAGGAAAGTCTGCTCATTTCGAGCGCGTGTGAAGGTAGGCGGGGCCCGCAACGGAGACGTCGCGGGCTCCGCCGCCTGGAATGGGCTTAAAGGGGAACCCCAACGCCGAAAAAAATCGGCGTGGGGGTTCCCCCAAAGTCCACAACAGACCCTTGTCCGAGCACGCTACCCGGCCGGCCAGGAAAGGGGGGCGAGCGAGCGCGCCCCCCCTCCTGAGCCGTACCAGGCCGCGTGCCCTCAACATGGGGGGGGTGCCTTGGGGAAGGGGGGGCCGCGCGGCCCCCCCACCCCAAAGCACCTTGTCCCCATGTTGATGAGGACAAGGTCCTCTTCCCGACAACCCTGGCCGTTGGTTGTCGGGGTCTGCGGGCGGGGGGCTTATCGGAATCCGGGAGCCCCCTTTAAGAAGGGGGCCCCCGGATACCGGCCCCCCACCCTATGTGAATGAGTATGGGGTACAATGTACCCCTACCCATTCACCTGTGAAATAAAGTACAAAAAAAAACACAACACAGAGAAAAAAATATTTTATTGCACAGCTCCGGGGGTCTTCCGTCTTCGGGGGTCTTCTCGCCGACTCCTCCGCTATCTTCGTGTAGCTCTTTTACTAGCGGAGGAGCCCGGCTTTCTTCCTCCCCGCCGCCGGCCTCTTCTCCCGACTTCGGGGGTCTTGTCCCCCTCTTCGGTTTTTCTGCCGGGCCACCGCGCCTTCTTGTAGCTCTTTTGCAGGCGGTGGCCCGGTCTTCTGTCGCCGCTGTCGCTGTCGCCGTCGCCGCCTTCCGTTCTTCTTCTTCTTCTTGTTCTTCTTCTTCTTCCCCAGGAGATGTTGACACGTCGCTCTCTCCGGCCGGAATGCCAGAGCCGCGCTGTGCGGTCACTTATATAGTGACAATGGGGCGGTGTCACATGGTATATGTCACATGGGTTGATCACATGGGTTGATGTCACATGGGGACTATGACATCGTAAGGGGGCGGGGTCACCATGTGACCAACCCATGTGACATATACCATGTGACACCGCCCCATTGTCACTATATAAGTGACCGCACAGCGCGGCTCTGGCATTCCGGCCGGAGAGAGCGACGTGTCAACATCTCCTGGGGAAGAAGAAGAAGAACAAGAAGTAGAAGAAGAACGGAAGGCGGCGACGGCGACAGCGGCGACAGAAGACCGGGCCACCGCCTGTAAAAGAGCTACAAGAAGGCGCGGTGGCCCGGCAGAAGAACCGAAGGCGGCGACAGAAGAACGGAAGGCAGCGGCGACAGAAGACCGGGCCACCGCCTGCAAAAGAGCTACAAGAAGGCGCGGTGGCCCGGCAGAAGAACCGAAGAGGGGGACAAGACCCCCGAAGTCGGGAGAAGAGGCCGGCGGCGGGGAGGAAGAAAGCCGGACTCCTCCGCTAGTAAAAGAGCTACACGAAGATAGCGGAGGAGTCCGGCGAGAAGACCCCCGAAGACGGAAGAACCCCGGAGCTGTGCAATAAAATATTTTTTCTCTGTGTTGTGTTTTTTTTTGTACTTTATTTCACAGGTGAATGGGTAGGGGTACATTGTACCCCATACTCATTCAGATAGGGTGGGGGGCCGGTATCCGGGGCCCCCTTCTTAAAGGGGGCTCCCGGATTCCGATAAGCCCCCCGCCCGCAGCCCC
Organism: Lithobates pipiens; assembly: GCF_037356315.1. Taxonomy (NCBI): domain Eukaryota; kingdom Metazoa; phylum Chordata; class Amphibia; order Anura; family Ranidae; genus Lithobates; species Lithobates pipiens. Next base: position 423,099,836 of record NW_027507718.1, read on the forward strand.
CGACAACCAACGGCCAGGGTTGTCGGGAAGAGGCCCTTGTCCTCATCAACATGGGGACAAGGTGCTTTGGGGTGGGGGGGCCGCGTGGCCCCCCCTTCCCCAAGGCACCCCCCCATGTTGAGGGCACGCGGCCTGGTACGGCTCAGGAGGGGGGGCGCGCTCGCTCGCCCCCCTTTCCTGGCCGGCCGGGTAGCGTGCTCGGACAAGGGTCTGTTGTGGACTTTGGGGGGACCCCACGCCGATTTTTTTCGGCGTTGGGGTTCCCCTTTAAGTCCATTCCAGGCGGCGCCTACCTGTACACGCGCTCGAAATGGGCGGATTTGCCTCCGCCTTACGTGGGCGAGTCCGTTCATTTCAAAAGTTGAGCGAACTGTTTGGCAAACAGTTCGCTGAAACAGTCCGCTCAAAAAGTGCCGTGTGTGGCCATGTCCGTCCATGCTAATTTTGAGCGGACTGTTTGCCGAAACTGTTTGACAAACAAAGTTGGGCGAACAGTCCGCCCGTGTGTACGCGGCCTCAAGCTCGGTATGCAATGCCAGTAAAATGTCCCCTTTAAAACTCAAAACAACTCTGACTGCTAACTTCCCGTTTTTTTAAAAGTACTTTCCTTCACTTTTTTTTCCTTTCTCCATGTGTGAGTTTTAAAACAGCCTTGAAATCGGCTTGTCTAAAAAGAACAATGCATTGAAAAACCTTGCAAAATGCACACCTTCTTTTAATAAATAACTCAAATCTCTCTTTTTACCTTCTTACTTAACTTACCTTACCCTCACAGCCAAGTACTTGCGAGCACTCTGCCAGCAGTACACTGACGTCTGATTGTAGCAGGCAAATTTCCCTGCCCCAGCTTCTGGACCGTCAAAAGAAGTTCACTCCCAGCCATCCACATGCCCAGCGGTTGAATGCTAGCTTGGCTAAATTGCTAGCACTTCAACTGCTGCCTTTTCAGTTGGTAGACTCTGCCCCTTTCCGTGAGTTTGTGCAATGTGTGGTTCCTCAGTGGCAGGTCCCCAAACTGCACTTTTTCTCACGGGAGGCGATTCTAGCTCTCTACCGGCATGTGGAAGGCAATGTCCATGCTTTGCTGGACAGGGCGGTCAGCGGTAAGGTGCATATTACCGCTGACTCATTGTCCAGCAGGCATGGACAGGGACATTACCTATCTTTCACGGCCCATTCACTCTTCTGGCAGCTGGGAATGATGCAGGACAAGGTGCAGTAGTGTTGGAGGTTGTTCCGCCACCAAGCCTCCAAAATGCTACTACTGGTTGTGACACACCTCTCTCCTCCACCCCTTCCTTTTCTTCTTCCTCCATGGCCTCTTCCAGTGCAAGGGGCTACGCAAGTACGCAGGCAAAAAGATGCCATGCCATGCTTGTGCTGGTTTGTTTGGGGGACAGGAGCCACACTGGGGCAGATATTTTGTCAGCTCTGCAGGGGCAGGCCGAGAGGTGGTTGACGCCATGCCGGCTTAAGCTAGGAATGGTGGTTTGCGACAATGGCACCAACCTCCTATCCGCCCTCTGACAGGGACAACTGACCCATGTGCCCTGTGTGGCTCACGTCCTTAAACTGGTGGTGCATCGGTTCTTGGGCAGGTACCCGGGCTTACAGGATGTCCTGAGGCAGGCCAGGAAAGTCTGTGTGCATTTCCGCCGATCATATAATTCCAGTGCTCTGCTGGTGCTCTCATGCCCAAGAACCGCCTTATAGGGCCATCAATGAGTACCTGTGATACGGCACCAGGACAGGGTCAGGGGAGCTTGTTTTTTTTCACCATGCCAATGGGACATGATCAGGGATGCATGCAGTGTCCTGTCACCATTTGAGGAGGCCAGTGAGCAGTGACAGTGCATGCATCAGTGACAGTGTATCTCTTGTCCACCTGTTGGTCATATGCTGCGTGGAACAATGGACAGGGCACTTGAGGCAGAACAGAGGCAGAAAAAGGAGGACTTCCTTGTTTCTCAAGGCCCCCTTTATCCAAACAGTGTTCCTGCTGTCCCACCCATCACACAGGAAGAGGACGAGGAGGAGGAGGATTGTGTCAGCATGGAGGTGGAGCATGGCACTCAGCACCAGCAGCAGCAGTCTTTTAGGGATTATTTACAGTCCCAAGAAACCCGTGGACTTGTGCGTGGCTGGGAGGAGGTGGCTGCGGATCGTGTTGTCCTTAGTGACCCAGAGGACTCCGGACTGAATGCCTCAGCTAACCTATGCTGCATGGCCTCTCTGATCCTGCAAAGCTTGCGGAAGGATCCTCGTATTCTTCAGATCAAGGAGAGGGACCATTACTGGCTGGCAACTCTCCTTGATCCACGGTACAAGGGTAAGGTTGCGGACCTTATCTTTTGCCGTCGCAGAGGGAGCAGAGGATGAGACATCTCCTGGTGGCCTTGCAGAAAGGTTCGTGCAACACGTTCCCAGAGACTGGGAGGTTACTCCTGGTCCTGGACAACGTGTTGCTGAGGCTTTGGTCAGTCACAGAAGGAGTGGTGGAGAAGGTGGCTGTCTGACTGATGCGTTCAGACAATTTTTTAGTCCGCAGCCCCAAGGTATGATTGGTTCCAGCAACCATCGACAGCGTCTGATTTACATGGTGCAGGAATACCTAGGGGCAAGGTCAGACTTGGACACCTTTCCCACCGAAAATCCTCTGGCTTACTGGGTCTTGAGGACGGATCACTGGCCAGAGCTTGCACAGTATGCAATTGAGCTACTGGCCTGTCCTGCATCCAGCGTTCTTTCAGAAAGCACCTTCAGTGCTGCTGGAGGCTTTGTAACCGATCACATGGTGCGCCTGTCCACCGACTCGGTTGATCGACTGACCTTCATAAAGATGAATCAGTCTTGGATCACCACCAGCTACCAAGCACCTGAAGCTGATGTAACCGAATAATGTTTTTTGAAATGTCACATCCCTTCAAGACTGCCTATACTGATGCTGAATGACTGTCCTGTTATGTTGACTGACTATCCTCTTCCAGCAGCAGGGCTCATTCCTGCACTCCAACTAGAGTATCTGGGAGAGGTTGCAGTGTCGTGGCACCAGCACCAGTGCCTAAGACCCAGTTTTTCAGCCCCTGTTCAACAGTGGCATGTAATTAAATTTTTTGATGCAATGCTTTGCAGCAGGGCTCATTCCTGCACTCCAACTAGAGTATCTGGGAGAGGTTGCATTGTCATTCCACCAGCACCAGTGCCTAAGGCCTAATTTTTCGGCCCCTGTTGGGGCATGTAATTACAATTCTTGATATAATATTTCACAGCAGGGCCCGTTCCTGCGCCTACCAAGAGTAACTGTAAGGACTTATTGTGTTGTGCCACCAGCACCACCACCACAACCACCAAAGGCCCAATTTTTCTACCACTGTTCAACAATGGCATGTAATTACAATTCTTGATATAATCGTTCACAGCAGGGTGCGCCAGCACCCACCAAGAGTCACTTTGAGGGCTTACAGTGTTGTGGCAACACCAACACCTTAGGCCCACATTTCTGCAGAGCATATAGGGCAGGCCCCTACTTTCAAACATCCAACTTGCAAACGTCTCCTACTTGCAAACGGAAGGAGACAACAGAAAGGGAGATGAAAAAAGATGGACAGCAAAAAAATTATACAGGGGTGATAACCCTTCCCTATGTTTTCCCAAAAACTTACAAATATATTTTTTGACTGGAGCTACACTTTAAAAATCTACCAGTTCAAAATTACAAACAGATTCTACTCAACACAACAAACCTACACATTCCCTGTCTTGTTTGCCTGTATACTGCTGTTCTGAGTATATAGGGCCTGGGGGCCCCACGTCTTTACTTTTTTTTATTTGGGTACAGGGTTTCCCTTAATATCCGTACAAGACCCAAAGGGGCTAGTAATGGGCAGGGGGGGCTACCCATGCCATTTTTCTCAATGATTTTCATCTGTATTGCCGGAACCAGACATTACATTAAAACTGCAAGCAGTTTTAAATTACTTTTTATACGTTAACGTGCCACAGGAAACACGTGCCACTTCACAGGCATACTATAGACACCCCCCAGGCATGATATTTAAAGGAATATTTCACTTTTTTTTTTTCACTTTAATTGACATTAAAATCAGTGCTCCCGAAAAAACATCCGTTTAAAAAAAAAAAAATTGCCATTGATCCATGTCCCCTGGGGCAGGAGCTGGGTCCCCAAGCCCTTTTTAGGAAAATATCTTGCATATTGGCCATTAAAATTAGCACTTTTGATTTCAAACGTTCGAGTCCCATAGACTTTAATGGGGTTCCAAATTTTGTACGATTTTTCGGTCCGTTCGAAATTTCTGGTGCAAACCAAACTGGGGGGTGTTCGGCTCATCCCTACTAATATAATTAAAAAAGTTGGTAGATGGAAGTCTGATAGTTACCGGTTATATATTCGTCCTAATCAACTTTTTTGATTTATCTCAGATAAACGCCGAATAATATGGATTGTTGGACATTCCTAAGTTTTTTGGGCACAGCTGAGAGCTGAAAAAAGAGTTTACACTAACAATTTAGGTTTGATCCTCTGAGGTTTAAAATGTTTTGGTTCGTAAAAGGGGTATGGTTTGGGCGAGTTTAATTGTTATCTTCTTCAGCGTTTTCCTCCTCCAGATGTATTGATTATACATCTGGGAGGGAATGATATAGGGAAACAAAAAACTTTGGATATCATCTTTAAAATAAGAGATAATCTCCATAGAATCCAATTGTCATTCCCTGGAAGGTCATAGTTTTTTCTAAAATAGTGCAGAGATTGAGTTGGCTTTTCCCTCCTTCTATGCGCCCTTTTGAGAAGATTAGAAAAAGAGTGAAGAGGGCAGTGGCTAAGTTTCTTCAAGTATTAGGCATCTTATCATTCAGACATATGCAATTAGAGGGATATATACCAGGTCTCTATAGAAAAGATGGAATTCATTTATCAGACATAGGTTTGGATATTTTTAACGCAAATTTGAGTACTTGCGTGGAAATGGCCGCGGTGCAGGGGGTTGATGACAGGTGGTTTTGAGACCACCTGTCTCTTGGATAAATTTTGGAGTCTGAACATTTTTATGCAGCCTGAGCTGTAGTGGCTAGGCTGTTTAAAGTTGAGTGATTTGAGTTTATTATTCTGAATAAAGTTATTGTCTTAAAACCAATAATAAAGCAGCCTTATTTGTTCCAACAGTTGCCTGAAGTCTCTTATTTATAGTTAGGGCCGGTTCACACTGCGGGCGATGCGAGGCGACACCGACTTGCCTCGCCGCGACCTGCCGCGACCTCAGCGGCGACTTGCAAATGACTTCTGTATAGAAGTCAATGCAAGTCGCCCCGAGGTCGCCCAAAAGTAGTACAGGAACCTTTTTTCTGAGTCGGAGCGACTCGAGTCGCTCCTCTCAGAACAGTTCCATTGTACAGAACGGGGGCGACTTGTCAGATCGCGGCGAGGCAAGTCGTGTCGCCTCGCATCGCCCGCAGTGTGAACCGGCCCTTAAGTTAACTTATTTATAGTTAAGTTAAGCTATTTAGGATTCCTGCCTGCTGTCTCATAAAGATATATTTAGTTTAACAGCCATATAAGAAAAAGATGCACATGACCCAAACTATACTATTTCATAACACTTATTGTGAACAGACTATAGCGCAATTTAAATATACATTGTAAGGAGATTACTTAGTAAATAAAAATGTAAGTTATACAAATATGTCTGGTACAACATATGTCTGGTGCTTCATCCATGATTTGCTGTACAACATTGGATCCCTGATATATTGAAGTAGACCTGAATCCATACAGGAGTGTGTCTCCTTCTCTAAACGCATCCAAAAGGCAGGCAGATCCTAGAGACAGCAGGAGGTATAGCAGAGTCAGGCCGGGTCAAACAATGGCAAGACAGCTCATATACAGGGACACAGGGAAAAGCGTGGTCAAGGTACAAGCCTGGTTAGGAGCCGATCAGTGAAACAGTAGCAAATGTAGCAGGCAGAAGAGGTGGTTAGAAAGAAAGCCGAGGTCAGTACAGAGTTCAGGGAATCGTCAAGATGAGCCAGGTCAGCAGCTGGAGTCAGGATCACAGATTCTCAGGACACACAGAAGGCTAAGGACAAAGCAGCACTGAACCTTAGCACTGGCTCAGTTTAAACAGCCCATTTGGTGCCACCATCTGTCATGGGTGCACAGGAGCATGCCGATGTGCATGGATGTGCCCAATTCCTAAGTCCACGTGAAGGAATGTGGAATAGCCTGTAAAAATGCACAGAAGTCCACGCAGAGGAGCCATCTTGTCTAAGGACATGCCCATCTTGACAACGTGTACAGAGGAACATCAGTATCAATGCATGAGAATCTTAAAGCTTTTTTCTTAAACTTCCGCTGAGGTTTTATGTGTCAGTATGAATGCTGGTTGCCTACTTCCAAATCAAAATCGTGAGTATCTTCCTTGGTGTGCATGCTTAGTATTCCATAGAGAAGTGAGATAAGATAAGTTCCTCTAGCTATACTTTGAATGTTATGTAAATCAAATGTGTCTTCCTACTGAACATTCTTTGTAAGCAGGGCCGCTGATAAGCCAGTACAATTGGCCCCTTTGTACCGGGCCCAGCCAGCAGGGGAGGGCGGGCAATCTGAGCAGAGAATGAAAAAAAAATATATATATATTTCTCCAGCCAGCACGAGATGGGTCTGACCATCAGAGAGGTGAAGAGCGGCAGGCGCCACTTAGAGGCTGGAAAGGAGGAGGAGAACACTTTCCGGGCAGTAAGTGAACTCAAGGCAGGGGTTGGCTTTATTTAACAGCACAGACGGCAAGTAGCCTGCATGTGTGACTTGCTCACATTACACTCACATCTCTACTCATGTCCCTTGTGTCAGTGAGGAGAAAAGCACCATGGAAGCCTCTCCTACACTGCTATCTACATATTTTTGCCTCCCAGCAGGATGTCAAACCAATTGGTCTGCTGCTCTGTCACTCAGAGCTGCACCGCCTCCTCCTGACGTCCAGTCTGTGCAGGAAATACAATGCGCAGCCTGGAGATTTAAATGTCTGCTGGAGCAAGAGTGGTAAGAGCCAGTGGCGGAATTATCAGGGTCGCAACAGTCGCAAGTGCGACTGGGCCCTGTAATTCTCTGCCACTTCAGGGGGCCCACCGGCAGCCCGCCCGCCGCCCTCCGCCCGCCGCCCGAGGGGCCCACCTGACTGTCCGGCCGGGGGTGTGCTGTTATTCGTTTTCGCTTGTCATGCCGTGGTGAGGGGGGGGGGGCTTCCTTCACCAGCGTGAGAGAAAGCGTGAGAGAATTGCTCGTTTGGCTCCGCCCCCGCCTATCCAGAGCGACTGAAAGGGAACAGCCAATTCAGTCAAGGCGGGGGAGGAGCTCTCTGAAGCAAGGCTTTCTTGTAGGAACGGAGGCACGCTTCATGCAGGACTTGATCAGCATCACTCTGCAGGATTCTGAGGAGGGGGAATCGATCATCATCGATTGATTGGCGGTAAGTCGCCATCCCCCCTCCAGATTGTGCCAGCCTGCCACCCCCCTCCAGTGCCACCACCTGCCCTCCAGTGCCACCAGCCCACCATCGCCCCTCCAGCCTGTGCCACCCCCTGCCCTCCAGTGCCAGCAGCCCACCACCCCCCCTCCAGTGCCACCACCACCCCCCCCCCCCAGACTGTTCCACCCCATCCCCCCCAGACTGTTCCACCCCATCCCCCCCCAGACTGTTCCACCCCATCCCCCTCCAGACTGTTCCACCCCATCCCCCCCCCCCCCCAGACTGTTCCACCCCATTTCCCTCCAGACTGTTCCACCCCATCCCCCCCCCAAACTGTTCCACCCCACCCCCCCAGACTGTTCCACCCCATCCCCCCCAGGCTGTTCCACCCCATCCCCCCCCGACTGTTCCACCCCATCCCCCCCGACTGTTCCACCCCATCCCCCTCCAGACTGTTCCACCCCATCCCCCTCCAGACTGTGCCACCACCACCCCTCCAGTTCCACCACCCCCTCTCCAGTGCCACCAGCCCACCACCCCCTCTCCAGTGCCACCACCACCCCTCCAGACTGTGCCACCCGCCCTCCAGTGCCATCACCACCCCTCCAGACTGTTCCACCACCCCCCTCCGGACTGTTCCACCACTTCCACTCCAGACTGCCACCACCGCCCCTCCAGTGCCACCCCTCCCTCCAATGCCACCACCACCCCTCCAGTGCCACCATAGTGCCACCAGCCCACCACCCCCCTCCAGTGCCACCACCACCCCTCCAGACTGTGCCACCCCCTGTCCTCCAGTGCCACCAGCCCACCACCCCCCCTCCAGTGCCACCACCCCCCCCTCCAGACTGTTCTACCACACCCCCCAGACTGTTCCACCCCATCCCCCCCCCAGACTGTTCCACCCCACCCCACCCCCCCGACTGTCCCACCCCATCCCCCCCTCCAGACTGTTCCACCCCATCCCCCCCTCCAGACTGTTCCACCCCATCCCCTCCTCCAGACTGTTCCACCCCATCCCCTCCTCCAGACTGTTCCACCCCATCCCCCTCCAGACTGTTCGCCACCACCGCCCCTCCAGACTGTGCCACCACCTCCCTCCAGTGCCACCACCCCCCCTCCAGTGCCACCAGCCCACCACCCCCTCTCCAGTGCCACCACCCCCCTCCAGTGCCACCAGCCCACAACCCCCTCCAGTGCCACCACCACCCCTCCAGACTGTGCCACCACCTCCCTCCAGTGCCACCACCCCCCCTCCAGTGCCACCACCCCCCTCCAGTGCCACCAGCCCACAACCTCCTCCAGTGCCACCACCACCCACCTACCCGCCGTCACCACCCCTCCAGACTGTTTCACCACCCCCCTCCAGACTGCCACCACAACCCCTCCAGTGCCGCTACCCCCACCTCCCTCCAGTGCCACCCCCCCCCTCCAGACTGTGCCACCCACCCTCCAGTGCCATCACCACCCCTCCAGACTGTTTCACCACCCCCCTCCAGACTGCCACCAACCCCCCTCCAGTGCCGCTACCCCCACCTCCCTCCAGTGCCACCACCCCCCCTCCAGACTGTGCCACCACCACCCCTCGAGTGCCACTAGCCCACCACCCCCTTCCAGTGCCACCACCACCCCCTTCCAGTGCCACCACCCCTCCAGACTGTGCCACCACCCCTCCAGTGCCACCACCCGCCCTCCAGTGCCACCAGCCCTCCACCCCCCCTCCAGACTGTGCCACCACCACCACCCCTCCAGACTGTTCCACCACCCCCCCTCCAGACTGCCACCACCGCCCTCCAGTGCCACCCCTCCCTCCAATGCCACCATCCCCCCTCCAGTGCCACCACCCCCCCTCCAGTACCACCAGCCCACCACCCCCCCTCCAGACTGCCAACACCACCCCTCCAGACTGTGCCACCACCACCCCCCCTCTAGTGCCTCCACCACCCCTCTAGTGCCACCACCACCCCTCTAGTGCCACCACCACCCCCCCTCTAGTGCCTCCACCACCCCTCTATTGCCACCACCACCCCTCTAGTGCCACCACCACCCCTCCAGACTGTGCCACCACCCCTCCAGACCCCTCCAGACTGTGCCACCACCACCACCCTTCCAGACTGTGCCACCACCACCACCCTTCCAGACTGTGCCACCACCACCATCCCTCCAGACTGTGCCACCACCACCACCCCTCCAGACTGCCGCCACCCCTCCCTCCAATGCCACCACCACTCCTCCAGACTGTGCCACCACCACCACTCCTCCAGACTGTGCCACCACCACCACTCCTCCAGACTGTGCCACCACCACCCCCCCCCCCCCAGACTGTTCCACCACCCCCCCTCCAGACTGTTCCACCACCGTCCTCCAGTGCCACCCCTCCCTCCAATGCCACCATCCCCCCTCCAGTGCCACCACCCCCCCTCCAGTACCACCAGGCCACCACCCCTCCAGACTGTGCCACCACCACCCACTCCAGTACCACCGCCACCCCCTCTCCAGTACCACCACCATGCCACCCACCTCCAGTACCACCACCACCCACCTCCAGGACAACCATGCCTCTCCAGTACCATCGCCACCCTCCTCCAGTACCACCACCCACCCTCCGGTACCACCGCCACCCCTCTCCAGGACCGCCACCCCCCTTCAGTACCACCACTGCCACCCACCTCCAGTACCACCACCACCCACCTCCAGTACCACCGCCACCCCCTCTCCAGTACCACCACCATGCCACCCACCTCCAGTACCACCGCCACCCCTCTCCAGGACCATCATGCCTCTCCAGTACCACCGCCACCCACCTCCGGTACCACTGCCACCCCTCTCCAGGACCGCTACCACCTTCAGTACCACCACCGCCACCCACCTCCAGTACCACCGCCACCCCTCTCCAAGACCACCATCCCCCTCCAGTACCACTGCCACCCCTCTCCAGGACTACTATCCCCCTCCAGTACCACCACTGCCACCCCCCTCCAGTGCCACCATCAGCCCCCCTCCAGTACCACCACCACCACCCACCTCCAGTACCACTGCCACCCCTCTCCAGGACTACCACCGCCACCCACCTCCAGGACCACCATCCCCCTCCAGTACCACTGCCACCCCCCTCCAGTACCACCACTGCACTGGTGACACAGGTTTCACTCGGGACACAGGCTGCACAGAAATGTTTTACTTTGTTCTACAGTGGAAAAAAATATAGTATCAAAATCATGCTTTTCGGGGGGGGGGGGGGCCCTTCCTGATTTCTTGCATCGGGGCCCTGAGGTTTCTAGTTACGCCTCTGGTAAGAGCCAGTGGCCTCACTTGTTATAGTTGTACACTGAACCCTGTTTACCATCAATGGTGTACTGTGATGGAACATGTGGGCAGAGGGGTGCACTGAGGGAACATGTGTGCAGAGGTGTACAGTGACAGAACATGTGTGTAGAGGTATACAGTGACAGAACATGTGTGCAGAGGTGTACAGTGACAGAACATGTGTGCAGAGGTGTATGGTGACAGAACATGTGTGCAGAGGTGTACGGTGACAGAACATGTGTGCAGAGGTGTACAGTGATAGAACATGTGTGAAGAGGTGTACAGTGACAGAACATGTGTGAAGAGGTGTACAGTGACAGAACATGTGTGCAGAGGTGTATGGTGACAGAACATGTGTGCAGAGGTGTACGGTGACAGAACATGTGTGCAGAGGTGTACAGTGATAGAACATGTGTGAAGAGGTGTACAGTGACAGAACATGTGTGAAGAGGTGTACAGTGACAGAACATGTGTGCAGAGGTGTACGGTGACAGAACATGTGTGCAGAGGTGTACAGTGACAGAACATGTGTGAAGAGGTGTACAGTGACAGAACATGTGTGAAGAGGTGTACAGTGATACAACATGTGTGAAAAGGTGTACAGTGACAGAACATGTGTGAAGAGGTGTACAGTGACAGAACATGTGTGCAGAAATGTACAGTGAAAGAACATGTGTGCAGAGGTGTACAGTGACAGAACATGTGTGAAGAGGTGTACAGTGACAGAACATGTGTGAAAAGGTGTACAGTGACAGAACATGTGTGAAGAGGTGTACAGTGACAGAACATGTGTGCAGAAATGTACAGTGAAAGAACATGTGTGCAGAGGTGTACAGTGACAGAACATGTGTGAAGAGGTGTACAGTGACAGAACATGTGTGCAGAAATGTACAGTGAAAGAACATGTGTGCAGAGGTGTACAGTGACAGAACATGTGTGAAGAGGTGTACAGTGACAGAACATGTGTGAAGAGGTGTACAGTGACAGAACATGTGTGAAAAGGTGTACAGTGACAGAACATGTGTGAAGAGGTGTACAGTGACAGAACATGTGTGCAGAAATGTACAGTTAAAGAACATGTGTGCAGAGGTGTACAGTGACAGAACATGTGTGAAGAGGTGTACAGTGACAGAACATGTGTGCAGAGGTGTACAGTGATAGAACATGTGTGAAGAGGTGTACAGTGACAGAACATGTGTGCAGAGGTGTACTGTTATTCATATAATGGGGGCCCCCTGTGTGTCCTGAGAACAGTGTACTCATAATGGGTGACCCCCTGTCATGTCATGTGGATGGGGGAGATTTAACTCCTTATATGGAGAGACCCCTGTGTGTCCTGACTCACTGGGGAGAAGCCATGGTTGGGGATGAAGGGGGGACCAGGGGCAGGACCAGGGGTGGGGCTGAAGGAGGGACCAGTGATGGGGCTGAAGGGGACCCCTCAGGTGGGCTGTAGGGGGCCCAATGATTTCTATCAGCGGCCCTATTTGTAAGAGCTAAAACTGTACAGATGAAGCCTGCATTGACACCTAATGTCTTTCTATGAGGTGAATCTCTGATGACAGTACTTTCACTAACACTATCACTGTCACTCGCTCTCCCACATAGATTCATGCAATGCATGAATCTATCTATCTATGGTCGCCGCTGCTGCCCCCTATTCATGGGCCAGGCCCCTTGTTGGGCACTGGGAATATGAATTACAGCGGTGGGGTTTCTTTGGAAGTGCCTGATTAGAGCCGTAGGCTCTAATAGGCTTCCTGATTAGAGCCATGGGCTCTAATAGGCTTCCAAAAGGGTAAACAGTGGGTGCACTGCTGTGCATTTGCTGATTACTCATTGGTGTGTTAGGGAACCAAATACATCGCTTCCCTAACACTAACCCTGCCTCTCAGCCAATCAGGTTGCTCAGGTCTGGTTACCTGTCACCTGATTGGCTGAAAAAACAGGCGCCACTATTGGATGAAATTGATGGCACAGTGGCTGAAATTGATGGCAAAGTGGCTGCGTTTGATGGGTTTTTTTCAAAAAAAAATTCAGTTTGTTTTCGCCCACACCAAATTTTTTTAGCACCATCCACCACTGGCTGTGTGTTTGGACTGGGAGGCTTTTCATGGTGCCATGACAAAGCTGTGAGGGAAAGGCTAACCAGTGTTGGATTTCTAGTACCTTTCCAAAGCTTGTAATTAAAGCGGGAGTCCGCCGGGAGTCCGCGTTTTTTTTTTTAAAAGCCAGCAGCTACAAACACTGCAGCTGCTGACTTTTAAAATAGTGACACTTACCTGTCCAGCGCGCCCGCGATGACGGCACCGAAGCCGATCTCTCGATCATCTCTCGGGTGCTGTCGCCGCCATCTTGGGTATGGGAATCAGGAGGTGGAGCCTTTTCGGCTTCATTTCCCGGTTCCCTACTGCGCATGCGCAATAAGGATGGACCCGGCTGCCTCTGGGATCTGTGTGTTTCCCAGCAAGCAGCGGGGGACTTTCGGAAAGGGGCGTAATCTACGCCCCTTTCCGCAGAGAGCTATCCCGGAAGTGGGTGCAGATACCTGTACTGTACAGGTACCTGCACCCCCTCCCCCCTGAAAGGTGCCAATTGTGGCGCCGGAGGGGGGGAGGGTTCCGATGAGCGGAAGGTCCACTTTAGGGTGGACCTCCGCTTTAAAATAAGGAAGTAAATAAATAAAAAATTTTACAAAGGTACCAAAAATAAATAAATACATACATACACATATATATACATACATACATATATATATATATACATACACACACACACTGTATATATACACGGTGACAGGGCCTCTTTAAAAGTAGAAATTCAATTGGCTCTCAAGCAAGGTAGGAAATCTACATTCCCTTGAGGTGTGGACTTCTTATTTAGAGTGGTGAGTCCTATTCTCACTCTGAAGTTAGTGGAGAACCCTACGTGGCCCTTGGGATTGCATTTTTTTGGACTGAATTGGTAGTGGTGTACTGGTAGGTTCCTGCAGATGGATTGATTTTAGTTACATGGCAAAAGCCTTGTAAAGAAATTGCAGTACAGCAGTGTTTGGGCACCACCTAGTGGTTCTTGTTATTATTTCTTGTATTAGTATTCGTATGGTATTACCAGTGTAGTTTGTAGTGGGAAGGGCTACATTAATTTAGCCCTGGTTCACACTAATGCAATGCTTGTGCATTTCCCCGCATCACAGTCCAATGCAATCTCACGGTGTCCATACAATCTGCTGTGGGTGTCATTGCGGGTGTTAATGTTATTTTAATCACATCCTGAAACAGATTAGCAAAACGCAGTGCGATTGCCAGAATGGCATTGCATGGGTGTGAACACCCATGCAATGCGATTCAGGTGGGGGAAAAAAGTGTTCTGCACCATTTTGGTGCAGATGTGATTTCAGTCATACAAAATGTATGGCTGAAATCGCACCGCACAGACATTGCATGTGATCTGCACAGGAATGCAATGAGATTCCTGTGTGAATTACATGTGGTGTCTGCATTGCACAAGTGTGAAGCCAAGCTGAAGGAAAATTGTGCCTTAAAGCAGATCTTCGCCCATTCTAGCAAGGTCCACTCTCCTGCCTCCTCCCCCCTCCCTCTTACATATTTGTAGATTTAAAAAAAAAAATGTTTCTTGTTAACTCCCCACCTAGGCGAGGATGATGTCATGGGGCCCGCATTTGCACAAACTCGCAGCTTGTCTGCATATGCACCAGATCGCCATAAATCATGGCAGTGTGAAAAAAGTTTTAGGGGTTGTTTTTATTTTTTTGGGGGAGTTGGGTTGGGTGAAGTTACTCTTTAAGCTATAAAACTCTTTAAAGAGGAAGTATACCCTGATGGGTTTACTTCCTCTTTGTCTCCCTGCAAAGGTAAAGCATAATGGACTACTATGCATCGCATAGTAGCCCATTATGTGTCACTTACCTGACAAAGGAGCCAGTGATGTCACCGCTGTCCCCTGTAGTCCGGAGCGTCCATCTTCTTCCAGGTATCGCTGCTCCGGCCAGTCACTCCCGCACATGCGCACGGGAGCCGCCACTAACGGCATATCGCCGTTAGCAGCGGCATGCTGCTAACGGCGATAGTGCGCCTGCGCGCTGCTGTCTACACCGAATGCTTCGTAAACAGCTGTGACTTTCTTTTAGTATATATCTCCTAAACCGTGTAGGTTTAGGAGATATTTCTTGGACCTACAGGTAAGCCTTAATTTAGGCTTACCTGTAGGTCAAAGTGGTTTGTAAGGGTTTACAACCACTTTATCATAAACTATAGTCAAACTACCATATATTCATTTTCTATATGTAGCGGCCATAACCCTTTGCAGGGCGGCCTTAACGTTTTGGGCTTATCGGTTACCTCCGCTTGGCTTGTTCTTCCATGTCTAGGGGTTCCCAGGGTTGATACCCAACAACTTTGGACGCTGACACCAATAAAGTCCTTTTGAAAGGTTTTTATTTGCAGGGGTGACATCCAACAACACAGTCTCGTATGGGAACAGAGGGCAAGGATGAACAACTCAGGCACCTTGAACTGCACACATAACAAAGTCTCTAGTACCACCCAGAGAGTAGCCACTAGCAGCTGGGCGCTTCAAGGCTGAACAAATCTCCAGCCAGAGATTATGGCAGTCAGCACTTTGATTCAGAAATTGTAAAATCTCTGGCCTTGAACAAGTTATAACTGAAAGTGAACAGGTACCTGGAATGTTCTCTGTCTCCTTGATAGTACTGTAAAAAGTGTGGATTCCTCAATGTCCTTCCCAACTCAGTAACCAGGCACTTCTCAGGATGCCAGCTTGTTGGACCTCCTCCAAAGAGTCCTCCCCCGGTCACCTTCACGAGCTGTGTTGCCTCTCCAAGCCGAGAGCACACCCGGACACCTTGAATCCTCCCTCAGTTACTGCGCTTCGGACCAGCCGGTTCCGAGACTCAGAAACAGACGGATCCCTACCCCAGACCAGGCAGGTCTAGTGGGGTTAACCAACCGAAGCATGTTGCAGAGCGTCGAACGGGGCTACCCCGGTCCAGAAATCAGGAACAGACCGCTAAGGCCTCATGAACCAACAATCCGTAACATCTTAAGTACCCCTCCCCAGACTCCTCAGCGGGGCCCGGCACACCCACTGATTGGCTCCGAGGAAGCTGATACCCAAAACGTCCAACCAGGCCTGGTTCTGGCCTGTCATGTGCACCTCACTGTACACATGACCAGGCAGAACTCTAACACAGCCCAGCCAAACTGATGTCAAAGCTAACCTACATAATTAACCCTCAGAACCCCATTACCGTTCTGAGGCAAAAAACGAAATTTACAATCGAATGACACTTTGTCCAAAATGTCATGGCTACATATAGATCAGATTGAGAAGGGCCCATTCACACCTGCTGCATTGCAAAAGCAGTCCCAAAGTACCCTAAATTCTATTGCTTCAGCTCACACCAGTTTGCTGGAAAAAAGCAGGGCATTCTGAATTTTTGTGACTGTTAAACTTGTCTGAAGAATCGATCCTGGTGAAGGGGGTTTGGAGAGCCCAGCTGACCCCAATCCACCTGCGGCCCCAAAGTCATGACCATAAGATGATTTCTTGCATCATGACTCCATAGGAGACACTGTAGTTCTCCACCCCTTGCATTCTAACCACAGGCAACTCCCTGTAGAGTACTCTGATTATGCTGTTTGAACTTCTCTTTGTTGAGCCTGAATTATGTTATTTGTAGTTATCATGTTGTTCTTTACTGTCTTGCGATGCCAAGGACAGCATCTGTCAAAGGGGGGAAAAGCTTGAGGAAGGAGCGCGCCTGTTTGTCTACATGCAGTGCCCATGCTCTGAAACGTCGTCACTATTGGCAGTGACTTCACCAGGCTTGACACCTGCGTTCCACTGTGGACCTGAGCCAAGCTTCGATCTCGGTGTACGCCGTCAGACAGGGAAGTTCTGTGGGTCGGGACCCTCCATCTGATGGGAAAAACATCTACAGGCTCTCTAATGCTGGCTTACTCCTCTGAGGACTTTTGTGCTGGAAATTCTCAAAACTATATGTAAGTGGATGTATGCACTTGTGTGTTTCAAATAAATGCAACTGTTTTTAATTTGGTGGCGCCTTTCCTGTCTCTCTTTTTGCATGTAACTTGGAGTCTGCTTCCAACTCCCCTCTGAAGGCTTGCCCTGGAATATGGACTTGTTGCTAAGAAAATACAAAAAGGTTTTTCTCCTAGTTGCTTTTTAATCATTATTATTTCATCTCCAAATTAGAACTGCATTCCTCTGAATGGACAATAAGATCTTAACACTATTAATCCAGTAGCAGCGCCACTTTCCCATTTGTTTTCTCCAAAGTAGTGGTGGCTGGTGGTATATCCGCCAACCCCCCCCCCCCCCCCGCAGCGGTCAGTTGGGTCTCCCACACAAACCCCCCGCCCTTGATGGGTCCCCACACTAACCCCATCTAGGTTGTGGGCTTCCCCTGGGCAGCGGGCCTCTGCGTTTCCTCTTTTTCTCTGCTTCATGGCAGAGCGGTTTCCCCTGTGTCTCCTCCCTCCTCCTCCTCGGCAGCCAATAGGATCGCTCCTCCTCGGCCAATTGGATCTCAGGACCTGCTTCCTGAGCCGAGATTGGCCAGGAGGAAGAGATGGAAGACAATAGCGAATATTAATTCGCTATTGTCACAAGTCCACCCTTTTTTTAAGCCAATTGGAGCCTCAGGCTCTAAGCATGTACTTTAAAAAAAAAACTCCCATTGAAATCCATGCATCTGGCACCCTAAATTAGGGGCCCGGCGCATGGATTAGGGGAGCGGTACCCCTGCGACCCGAATGGACGGGCCGCCGCTGCTCCAAAGGCAAGCTTTAGTAATGCACAATTTCCAGTTTATTCCAAAATTACACCTTTTGCAAAGGTATTTCACTTAGCTTATTGAATATTGTTACATTGTATGGAGAATTTTAGGAACTATAGGGCCTCACCAACTGACATAATGAGTCTACAAGCTGGTGTCTGTAGTTCATGAGTAATAAAATAATGTGGCCACCTTGCAATGCCAACTTTAAACAATTATATTTCCTGCTCTCTCTGTACGATGTAAGTAAGAATGATGAAGCCTCAGTGAAGCTCAGATGGTAAGCTTGGAGGAAATTCAAAAAGCGGTTTCAGCACACATTAGGCATTCTTTTTCTTCTGAGTTTAGCCAAGAATTCCTGATTAATTGGGCTGGGTCATGCCTTGTTTCATACAGGAAACAAAAATTATGCTTTTGCAATTGAAATGTTAATCCCTCAAAATATTGTATGTACATTCACACACTGCACAATAGGCCAGTGCATAGCTGTGGTTGCAGTAGTGTTGTATTATCTCCTCGTGTGACACCAAGATATGACATAAAGTGCACATTCCAAACCTCCAGCAGAGATAAACAATACACTCCCATCCATTGGCCTGTAGTGATGGACGAACTTCCGACGGGACGTTTCGCGAAAGCGAAATGCGAACGGACCCAAACGTTCGCGAAACCGAACGTTCGCCGCGGGCCCCATTGACTTCAATGGGAGGCGAACTTTGCAAACCTTCATGTCGAATTTGCGGCCACGTGGTAATTATTAGGGGGTAAAACGTAGTCCCACCATCTGGACAATGACATAATACATGTATGAGGTGAATTTGGGATCGATAACTACAAGCATTTTTATTTTATTTGGGAAATTGTTCTAACAATTCAGGACTATGGAGCTAATGAAGGCAATGGAGGAGAGGGAAGGTCAGGGACCAGGGTAGGCAAAGAAGAGGGTGCAGGAGATGATCACCAGCAGCGTGACATACCGGAATGACACATGCACCGTGATAGAGGCATCTGACAGCAGCACCGTAATACAGAGCACTGACAGCAGCACCGTGACATACAGCGCTGACAGCAGCACCGTGACATACAGCGCTGACAGCAGCACCGTGACATACAGCGCTGACAGCAGCACCGTGACATACAGCGCTGACAGCAGCACCGTGACATACAGCGCTGACAGCAGCACCGTGACATACAGCGCTGACAGCAGCACCGTGACATACAGCGCTGACAGCAGCACCGTGACATACAGCGCTGACAGCAGCACCGTGACATACAGCACTGACAGCAGCACCGTAAGCAGCCCCAGGAGGAAGTCAGCACAGCACAGGGATGGTGTGATCCCCTCATAATAAGAACCCCCAGGAGGAAGTCAGCACAGCACAGGGATAGTGTGATCCCTTCATAATAAGAACCCCCAGGAGGAAGTCAGCACAGCACAGGGATATCATAAGCAGCCCCAGTAGAAATATGACACCGCTCAACCTCTTCAAAGAGGAGGGTAGGGGCATATAGTACGGTGTGCTTTTTTGGGTCAAGGAAGTGAGCAGACTGTACGTCAGTCCCTATACCGCTGAAGGACTGCTGCAGTATAGGGCAGCGGTCAGCAGTGGTGCACGTCAACCCTATCTATTGTGGACCTATAGCGGTCCTTACAGAACAGCAGACTGTACCGCACTCAAGCCTATGTACCGTAGCACCCTATACCAAGTTACCAGTCCTTATAAGAACTTTTGTGGACCAAGCAGGTTGTGTATTAGTGTTTAGCAGACTGTACGTCAGTCCCTATACCGCTGAAGGACTGCTGCAGTATAGGGCAGCGGTCAGCAGTGGTGCACGTCAACCCTATCTATTGTGGACCGATAGCGGTCCTTACAGAACAGCAGACTGTACCGCACTCAAGCCTATGTACCGTAGCACCCTATACCAAGTTACCAGTCCTTATAAGAACTTTTGTGGACCAAGCAGGTTGTGTATTAGTGTTTAGCAGACTGTACGTCAGTCCCTATACCGCTGAAGGACTGCTGCAGTATAGGGCAGCGGTCAGCAGTGGTGCACGTCAACCCTATCTATTGTGGACCGATAGCGGTCCTTACAGAACAGCAGACTGTACCGCACTCAAGCCTATGTACCGTAGCACCCTATACCAAGTTACCAGTCCTTATAAGAACTTTTGTGGACCAAGCAGGTTGTGTATTAGTGTTTAGCAGACTGTACGTCAGTCCCTATACCGCTGAAGGACTGCTGCAGTATAGGGCAGCGGTCAGCAGTGGTGCACGTCAACCCTATCTATTGTGGACCGATAGCGGTCCTTACAGAACAGCAGACTGTACCGCACTCAAGCCTATGTACCGTAGCACCCTATACCAAGTTACCAGTCCTTATAAGAACTTTTGTGGACCAAGCAGGTTGTGTATTAGTGTTTAGCAGACTGTACGTCAGTCCCTATACCGCTGAAGGACTGCTGCAGTATAGGGCAGCGGTCAGCAGTGGTGCACGTCAACCCTATCTATTGTGGACCGATAGCGGTCCTTACAGAACAGCAGACTGTACCGCACTCAAGCCTATGTACCGTAGCACCCTATACCAAGTTACCAGTCCTTATAAGAACTTTTGTGGACCAAGCAGGTTGTGTATTAGTGTTTAGCAGACTGTACGTCAGTCCCTATACCGCTGAAGGACTGCTGCAGTATAGGGCAGCGGTCAGCAGTGGTGCACGTCAACCCTATCTATTGTGGACCGATAGCGGTCCTTACAGAACAGCAGACTGTACCGCACTCAAGCCTATGTACCGTAGCACCCTATACCAAGTTACCAGTCCTTATAAGAACTTTTGTGGACCAAGCAGGTTGTGTATTAGTGTTTAGCAGACTGTACGTCAGTCCCTATACCGCTGAAGGACTGCTGCAGTATAGGGCAGCGGTCAGCAGTGGTGCACGTCAACCCTATCTATTGTGGACCGATAGCGGTCCTTACAGAACAGCAGACTGTACCGCACTCAAGCCTATGTACCGTAGCACCCTATACCAAGTTACCAGTCCTTATAAGAACTTTTGTGGACCAAGCAGGTTGTGTATTAGTGTTTAGCAGACTGTACGTCAGTCCCTATACCGCTGAAGGACTGCTGCAGTATAGGGCAGCGGTCAGCAGTGGTGCACGTCAACCCTATCTATTGTGGACCGATAGCGGTCCTTACAGAACAGCAGACTGTACCGCACTCAAGCCTATGTACCGTAGCACCCTATACCAAGTTACCAGTCCTTATAAGAACTTTTGTGGACCAAGCAGGTTGTGTATTAGTGTTTAGCAGACTGTACGTCAGTCCCTATACCGCTGAAGGACTGCTGCAGTATAGGGCAGCGGTCAGCAGTGGTGCACGTCAACCCTATCTATTGTGGACCGATAGCGGTCCTTACAGAACAGCAGACTGTACCGCACTCAAGCCTATGTACCGTAGCACCCTATACCAAGTTACCAGTCCTTATAAGAACTTTTGTGGAACAAGCAGGTTGTGTGTTAGTGATTAGCAGACTGTACGTCAGTCCCTATACCGCTGAAGGACTGCTGCAGTATAGGGCAGCGGTCAGCAGTGGTGCACGTCAACCCTATCTATTGTGGACCGATAGCGGTCCTTACAGAACAGCAGACTGTACCGCACTCAAGCCTATGTACCGTAGCACCCTATACCAAGTTACCAGTCCTTATAAGAACTTTTGTGGACCAAGCAGGTTGTGTATTAGTGTTTAGCAGACTGTACGTCAGTCCCTATACCGCTGAAGGACTGCTGCAGTATAGGGCAGCGGTCAGCAGTGGTGCACGTCAACCCTATCTATTGTGGACCGATAGCGGTCCTTACAGAACAGCAGACTGTACCGCACTCAAGCCTATGTACCGTAGCACCCTATACCAAGTTACCAGTCCTTATAAGAACTTTTGTGGAACAAGCAGGTTGTGTGTTAGTGATTAGCAGACTGTACGTCAGTCCCTATACCGCTGAAGGACTGCTGCAGTATAGGGCAGCGGTCAGCAGTGGTGCACGTCAACCCTATCTATTGTGGACCGATAGCGGTCCTTACAGAACAGCAGACTGTACCGCACTCAAGCCTATGTACCGTAGCACCCTATACCAAGTTACCAGTCCTTATAAGAACTTTTGTGGAACAAGTGAGTTGTGAATGTTTAGCAGACTGCAGCAGAAGGGCAGCAGTCAAGTATAATATCCTTTCTATATTTGGAAGAAAGAATATTATACATGTACAAGCCTATTACTGTACCACTGATACCAGTCCTGAAAAGAACCTTTGTGGAACTAATAATAACAGCAAGTCTTTAAAATTACCCTCACTGCCTGACAACACTGCTTCCTTCCTGTCCCTATACAAATTGGCAAAAAAAGAGAACGATTAGTGGTTACTGGAACAGCTCTTTTGTGGACCTTGATAGTAACAGCTAATGATGATGATGATGATGATGATGATGAAAGACTAATCTGGCTGTCCCTGTAGCATACACCGTCCTTTCCCTTTCTCTAAACTAACAAAAGACACTCAGGCTGCTGCAAGAATCAGCAGCACAGCAAACCTATCAACACCTAACACCTATACCAGTCCTGAAAAGAACTTTTGTGTACCAAATAGCTAGTGGTTTATCTCTCCCTACTCCACACAGGAACCTGTCCCTATCGTAACAGAAGAAAGAATGTAAAATGGCCACCGGATCGGGTGTATTTATAGGTTAGGGGGAATGTCCAAGTGTCCATGTGCTGTCATGTCTCAATTGGCTGTCCTGTATCACATGATAAACGTGTCACCAAAGGTTAAAGTTCTTGTATACATTAAACACGTAAGTCCGCCGCGGCGAACGACGGAAAAAGGCGTTCGAACGTGCGGACCGCGAATGTCGGAAATTCGCCGCGAAACGACCGCCGGGCGAAACGTTCGTCCATCACTATTGGCCTGTATGCTGCTCCGCTCTTATCGCACAGTGGTACTTTCCCAAATGAGTGTTGCCTGACAGCTTCCTATTTAAATTTAGTCACAGACATTGCAATTGGTCTTCTGCTAGAATAACAATGTCTGATATGAGGCTTCCATTTGGGGGCCTTTGGGGAAATAATAATCAAGATTCCAAGACCGCACTGGCCTCTGACTAAAGTTTGGAAGCGTTCTGATTGGTTTCAGATTACCAATCATATTGATCACATGGGTTTTTTTTTTTTTTTACAAAATAAACCCAGGGGCTCAGCTGTTATTGTGTCTCACAGAGAGTGGATCCTATTGTCAGCTGCCTGGAGGTGTTAAAACTAAAGTCATATAATATATGTACATACATTTAAAAAAATGACAACAATTATATAAACTTTTAAGAGTGAAATTTTAAAAAACATATTTGTCCATGTATCCCTTCTCACCCAACCCCAGCATCCCTTTAACAGGGTCTTTACACCTGGGGAGGTAAAGGGCTGGCCTATTAGTCACTGAGCTGGCAGTGTGCAGTGAGTGTGCTCTCCGCACAGAAAGTTCTGCTGCCAATGGATTCATATGTGTGGTGTGTTGGCGTTAAGGCTCGCCCTTGTTGGGTGGCAAGAGGTTGACAGCTTATAATAAAAAACATAGGCAGGGAATTTATTCAGACAGTTCACAAAATAAATGCCACACATGTAAAATGTATTTAGGTAGATGGATTATCAATCCAAAGAGCTAGTAAGTGTAAAGAGGAAAGGACCACCACTACCTCCGATCAGCCCAGGTGAATAAACCATAAGAAGTGGCCTCAGTCTACATGTCTCCACCACACACCCTTCAGGAGCCTAAGTTGACATACATACATACAGCTGCATACATATGATGAAACGCATAGGGCAGGAGGGCACATCAGTGTTCCCAGGCTTTAGTTTTTTGAAGGCCTGTTTATACTGTTTACACTGTACGTGTACATCTATTTTGTATTGTGTGGAGTTTAATAAAGCTATCTAATACTGTAAGAAGCTTCTTCTCTCTCTTATGATGATCCTACTGCATATGTTTGGGGGGTCAGAGAGGATTTAAAGGGACAGTGGAAAAATCCCTAATCTCATGAAGAATCCAGTTTAATGGTAAACATAACATCTGAACCTGGATTAAATCCAAGTTTGGGGAATATCCAGAACAATAAAGTGCACTTTGACCTGCTTGTTGTATACAAGGGATCAGTGTGTTCTGGTGAGTGAGGTGTGTGGTGGAGTGGTACACGCACAGGAGCAAGTGTAGATTGAAATAATCACACACAGAGCACACATATTTATGTGGACTTAATAATTGTAGTTTTTTTCATGTTCTGAGTTTGTCACCATTACTATGCTTGCCTTCAAAACTTGCTATGGGATCACTTGGTGGGGGGGACCAGAAGGTGCCGATGGGGAACTTGAGAAGAGGAGGATCAGGATTGCTCTGTGCAAAACCATTGCAGGGCCTTTTCGCACAAGTAGTTTGCGTTCTGATCAACAGGGGATCTGCTCACAGGTTCCCTGCTGACTGGAGCAGACCGGGGCGGATGACAGGTCTATGTCCGCTCAGTTTATGCAGAGCGCACAAGGACAGACCCACCCCCCTTTCTGCTCTATGGGTGGCCAGGAGTAAACTGACTCCACTGTCTGTTTATATCTGGCTGCCTCTGATCCGGTCCATCCAAGCAGGTCTGATTGGACCTGGAGGCAGGCAGATAAAAATGGACACAAGTCCATGTACAGTTGCCGGTCCATAAGAATTCATGGACTGTCCGAAAAACAAACAGGCAGACCTGATTGGATCGCTCATGTGAAAGTGCCCTTAGAATCACTATAGTATACAACAGAGCTCGACAAAACCCGGGCGCCAGGTCGCATTTGCAACTAGAATTAGTGACCTGGCGCCTAGGGCAGCACAGCTGGGGATATCCTGTCTCCATGGACCCCCCCCGGCGTGATCGCGTCGGGCCGCGCCGCCGGCGGCCGGTAATTGAGCCCCCGGGCTTTGAGGCCTTCTGCAGTCCTATGGTTCCTTCTGGAATCTGGCGCCCTCTTGTGGTGGCCGTTGGAATTACAAACCAGCAATACTAATGGAGCTTCCCCTGCCTGCCAGCCTAAACATTATATATATATTTTTTATTCTAACACCCTAGAGAATAAAATGGTGGTCGTTGCAATACTGTCTGTCACACCGTATTTGCACAGCTGACTTACAAGCGCACTTTTTTGGGGAAAAAGAATTTAATAAAAAAAAATAAGACAACAGTAAAGTTAGCCCAATTTTTTTTAATATTGTGAAAGATAATGTTACGCCGAGTAAATCGATACCCAACATGTCATGCTCATGGAATGGCGACAAACTTTTACCCTTTAAAATCTCCATAGGCGACATTAAAAAAATTCTACAGGTTGCACATTTTAAGTTACAGAGAAGGTCTAGGGCTAGAATTATTGCTCTCACTCTACCGATCGCAGCGATACCTCACATGTGTGGTTTGAACAACGCTTTCATATATGCGTTCGCTTCTGCACGCAAGCTTGGCGGGACAGGGCGCGTTTAAAAAAAAAATGTTCTTATTATTTTAACGTTTTATTTTTTTCACCGTTCTTTAACCACTTGAGATCCGTGCTATAGCCGAATGACGGCTACAGCGCGGACCTCCTTTGCCGGGACTACGTCTACTGACGTCGTCCCGTGCACGAGCGGCCTGCGCGCCCCCTGAGGGGCGCGCGCGGCGCGCTCTGTGATCGGCGAGTCTATGAGACTCGCCTGATCACTGATCCGAGCAAGGGGTCGATCCCGACCCCTTATCACGTGATCAGCTGTCAGCCAATGGCAGCTGATCATGTGATGCAATGGAGCCGGTAATCGGCTATTATTCCTCCTCGTGCTGACAGCGCTCGGAGAAAAAAAAAGAGCCGATCACCGGCGGCCGTGATCGGGACATCAGTCCCGATCAAGGCCAGCCCTGCCAGTGCCCACCTGCCCCCTGCCAGTGCCACCTTAATAAAACATAAGTGCCCCCCGTCAGTGCCACCCAGCAGTGCCCACAGTGCCACCCAGCAGTGCCCACAGTGCCACCCAGCAGTGCCACCCACAGTGCCACCCACAGTGCCCACAATCTGCCTCAACAACGGTGCTGCACCCCAGTGCCACATATCCGTGCCCATCAGTGTCATCTACCAGTGCCCATCAGTGCCCAGCAGTGCCGCCCATCAGTGCCCAGCAGTGCCACCTATCAGAGCCACCTATCAGTGCCACCTATCAGTGCCCATCAGTCCCATCTATCAGTGGTACCTATCAGTGCCCCTTAGTGCCACCCATCCGTGCCACCCATCCGTGCCACCCATCCGTGCCACCCATCCGTGCCCATCTTTGCCCATCAGTGCCGCCTTATCTGTGCCCATCAGTCCTGCCTTATCTGTGCCTATCGGTGCCACCATATCTGTGCCTATTAGTGCCGCCTTAACTATGCCTATCAGTGCCCACCAGTGCAGCCTATCAGTGCCCACCAATGCAGCCTATCAGTGCCCACCAGTGCAGCCTATCAGTGCCGCCTCATCAGCGCACTTCAATGAAGGAGAAAAATTACCTGTTTGCAAAATTTTATAACAAACTATTAAACATGATTTTTTTTTTTTGCATCTTTTTTTGTTTGTTTAGCAAAAAATAAAACTCCCAGCTGTAATTAAATACCACCAAAAGAAAGTTTATTTGTGGGAAAAAAAATGATAAAAATTTCATTTGGGTACAGTGTTGTATGCCCGCGCAATTGTCATTCAAAGTGCATCAGCGCTGAAAGCTGAAAATTGGTCTGGGACTGAGGGGGGTTTAAGTGCCCAGTAAGCAAGTGGTTAAAAAAAAAAAAATGTGTGTCACTTTTATTACTATTACAAGGAATGTAAAAATCCCTTGTAATAGAAAAATGCATGACGGGTCCTCTTATATATGAGATCTGGGGTCAGAGAGACCTCACATCTTATATTTACACTAAAATGCAATTTAAAAAAATGTTGTCATTTGAAAAAAATAAAATAAATAAAATGTCCCTCTAAGAGCTATGGGCAATGACTTGGAGACAGGTGGGGGGCGCTATCTTCCCATCACTCGTCTCCATGTCAGGCCAGGGACAGGTCCAGATCGCCGTCACAGACCTGGCTCCTAACTTTTTTAGCTGGCTCCTAGATTCCAAGCAAATTTGTCAACCCCTGGTATACAAGTACAGGCACAGGGAACTAGAGCAGTGGATATCCCACAGTGTTGGATGATATCCATTAAAAGCATATTAATTAATGCAAAATAATAATAATAATAACCCTTTCATGACTAAGCCTATTTCTGACATTTGGTGTTTACAAGTTAAAATCCCTATTTTTTGTTAGGAAATTACTTAGAACCCCCAAACATTATGTATATATTTTTTAGCAGGGACTCTAGAGAATAAAATGGCGACGGTATTTGTGCAACTGCGTTCCCAATTTTTTGGGAAAAGAGACACTTTCATGAATTAAAAAAAATCAAAACAGTATAGTTATCCCAATTTTTTTGTATAATGTGAAAGATGATGTTACGCTGAGTAAATAGATACCAAACATGTCATGCTTTATAATTGTATGCACTCGTGGAATGGCGACAAACTTTAGTACCTAAAAATCTCCATAGGCAACGCTTGAATTTTTTTTACGGTTTCCAGGTTAGAGTTACAGAGGAGGTCTAGTGCTAGAATTATTGCTCTCACTCTGACGATTGCGGTGATACCTCATATGTGTGATTTGAACACCGTTTACATATGCGGGCGTGACTTCCGTATGCGTTTTCTTTGCTGCGCGAGCTCGTGGTGACGGGGAAGGTTGCAAAAAAACATTTCTTATGTATATTATTTATTTTTATATTATTAAATTGTGTTTTAAAAAAACAAAATTGATCACTTTTATTGCTGTCACAAGGAATGTAAACATCCCTTGTAACAGTAATAGGTGGTGACAGGTACTCTTTATGGAGGGATCGGAGGTCTAAAAGACCCCAAATCCCTCCATTGCACTTCAAAGGATTCTGTATATTTTTTTAAATCTGGTGCCATTGGCAGCCCAGTAAACAGGAAGTGACTTTACTTCCGTGTTTACATCAAGGAGACTGGAACAAAGCCGTTTCCGGCTTCGTCCCACTCTGTCACTAGCTGCCGGAAGAGCCGGATCGTCAATCGGCTCTCCCGTGCCATCGGGAGGCCCGGGAAGAGCGGCGGGAGAGGGGGATGTCCCCTCCTGCTCCTACGGGGTAACAACCGAGCAGCTTTTAGCTGCATCGGTTGTTATCCTCGAAAAGCCGATCGCCCGCTCTAAACAACGGTACTGGGATGATGCCTGCAGCTGCGGGCATCATCCCGGTATAACCTCTGAAAGCCGAGTACGCACATCTGTGTGCGCTCGGTGGGAATGGGATAGTAAAATGTCCATGGTCTTATAAAATATTAGAATATTAAAACAGTCCAAAGACCATATGGGATGGTGATGAGGGGTCCCAAAACCAGCCATCAGAGGGGAACAGAAACCATGTTCTGGTACACTAGAAAAACACAAGGGGAGAGTCGCCTCTGGGTGCAGATATAGGATAAGTTTAATCACACTTTAAAATACAAGCAACTCAAATTTGTGAAGTCATAAGGAAAGTTTTGCTTTTCCCACATGGGGGTAGTCCTCAGTGATGTCAATCCATTCCTGCTTGATAGGTGCTCTGTGCTCGATAAACACCGCTGGATGGAATGGAGCCGATGTTCTGACGAGAAAGGTCCCCCAATTGGATAGTGTCCGCCCTGTACTGCGCAAGCGCATCGCTTGCTCAGTACGAAGGACAAAGGGAGACGCAGAAAGTCTCCGAAGATGAACAGGTGTTCATCAGCTCTACACGGCGTGTGTGCACTTAATACTAGATTCTGTCACACTCTCCCACACGCTCCTGATGCTTGTGGGGGTGGATTTGTCAAATGGGCGTATGTTTGCGGGGCGTGTTTACAGAACTGAAGGGTGGGTTAGCAATGTTGATGGTCAGGTTTGGTGGAGTGAACTACCTGCCCTTATCACTGCCCCATCTCTGGCCATTGTGTAGGCACACCGGCCCTTGCAGAGTCGTACGAGCATCGGGAACGTGCGTGAGCATGTGACAGAATGTAGTATTCAGTGCGCAGACACCGTGTAGAGCTGATGAACAGCTGTTAATCTTCGAAGACTTTCGTTGTCTCCTTTGTCCTCCGTACTGTGCAAGTGCTGTGCCTGCACAGTACAGGGCAGAGACTATCCGATGGGGTACATTTCTTGACAGGACACCGGTCGCAGTGGAGTAGAATCAGAACGAGGCTTGAGGTGCAGTGGGTTTGCAGGCAAGGAGGGAAGATGTCACTGGAAAACTGATGAATGGGACTGAAATGGTTACGATATAAAGTATACAGAGGGGGCTAGAACGAAAGATGCATAGTGATTGGCGGCACATCGTAGTGATTAACCAGCGGCAATTCAAGCACTATGCAGTATCGTAGCATGATAGTGAACAGTGGTGGGGGCACAGTAGATACATGGCCAAATGAAATGTATTGAATAAAGGCAGAATTTAAAAAAAAAGTTAAAACATATTAAATCATATTAAAGAACAGTGGTATCAATCAAAGGCACAAATAAAATTCTTAGCAAACGCCAACATTATGAATAGACAATGTTACAGAAAAAATAACATATATAGCCACCACAGATGAAGGGTAGTCAGACCAAACACTAATGAATAGGGTGGCAGATCATTAATTGAACAATTGATATCAATCGGCTGAACATCAATGAACTAATCAATAGAAGGGGGCAATCATGGGTAGCATAATTATACGGAGAGGAAAAACATATATAGATAAACATTATGCGTATGGATAATTAATGTATACTTAAAATCGGATAAGGATAAATTCAGAACTAAAAATTGATTATATGTATACATGTATAATGGTATGATATCATAGTTAGTGATATGAGCTAATTAAAAATGATTAGTAATAAAATCTACATATTGTTTAAGGGCCAATATAATGTTTACTTTATTGGTAATGGTGGAAATGAATTAGTCTATATATTGAAAAAAAATCATTATCTAGAAATGAGTATGCTAATGTGATTATAAAAAGGGGGGGGGGGGAATGGGGCACAAAGGCCACAATATCAGAAAAAAACTTGACTGATTGTAGAGATACAGTGACATACTGCACCATAGTGCAGGTGACATGTAACAATCTAACCCTATACATTTAGGTGCAGATTCTGAGTGGTATATATGATATCAATATCTCATGTCTATATGGAAAAAATTGAGAAAATTACACTTATGGAATGAAGGGTTGAGAACTAAGAGCATAACTATACTTATGGGTACCCCCCCCCCCCCCCCCAAAAAAAACAAAAAGAGAGAGGAAGACCAACACCTAAGGAATATAGATATATGGTTAAAGTGGTAAACCCTTACAAACCACTTTGACCTACAGGTAAGGCTAGATTAAGGCTTACCTGTAGGTCCAAGAAATATCTCCTGAACCTACACAGTTTAGGAGATATTTACTAAAAGACAGTCATAGCGATATGCCGTTAGTGGCGGCTCCCGTGCACATGCGCGGGAGTGACGTCATCGCTGCTCCAGCGCTGTGAGTGGCCGGAGCAGCGATACCCGGAAGAAGATGGATGCTCCGGACTACAGGGGACAGCGATGACATCGCTGGCTCCTGTGTCAGGTAAGTGACACATAATGGGCTACTATGCGATGCATAGTATCCCATTATGCTTTACGTTTGCAGGGAGACCAAGAGGAAGTAAACCCATCAGGGTTTACTTCCTCTTTAATTATGATTAGATCTAAATATGGAAAAAGCACATGAATCTAGATCTTAATAGATAGTAGTCATATTGGGGTTACATTTAGAGGATGGTGGCTATTTCTATTAGACTTGTGCACAACAAAAAATTTTGTTTAGTTTCGTTTTCATTTGTAAAATACATAATTTTGTTCTGTTATATTCATTATGTTACGTTAATTCCTTTTCAGATAATTCGTTATTTCTGTAGAGTGTCGATATTCGTTATACTGAATCGATTCAGTTTGTATGTATATCAATTAGATTTGATATTTATGTATGTGTATATATTTGTGATAAAGATTTGTAGTTTGGAAAGTCATTTGTTTATTGAATATATTAACACTAGGGATGAGCCGAATACCCCCCGGTTCGGTTCGCACCAGAACCTTCGAACGGACCAAAAATTCATATGAACTTTAGAATCCCATTAAAGTCTATGGGACTCGAACGTTTGAAATCAAAAGTGTTAATTTTAAAGGCTAATATGCAAGTTATTGTCCTAAAAAGGGTTTGGGGACCTGCCTCCTGCCCCAGGGGACATGGATCAATGCAATTTTTTTTTTTTAAACTGACGTTTCAGGAGCACTGATTTTAATGACGTTTAAAATGAAAAAAAGTGAATTATTCCTTTAAATATTGTGCCAGGGGGGCATCTATAGTATGCCTGTGAAGTGGCACGTGTTTCCCGTGTTTAGAACAGTCCCTGCACAAAATGACATTTAACTGAAAAAAAGTCATTTAAAACTGCTTGTGGTTTTAATGTAATGTCTGGTTCCAGCAACATGGATGAAAATAAGTGAGAAAAATGGCCCATTACCAGCCCCTTTGGGGCCCCTTTGGGGCCCCTTTGGATCTTGTACGGATATTAAGGGGAACCCCGTACCCAAATAAAAAAAAGGAAAGGTGTGGGGCCCCCAGGCCCTATATACTCAGAACAGCAGTATACAGGCGGAGCAAACAAGACAGGGACTGTGTAGGTTTGTTGTGTTAAGTAGAATCTGTTTTTAATTTTTAACTGGTACCTTGTTAAAGTGTAGCTCCAGTCAAAAAATCTATTTTTAAGCTTTTTTGGAAAACATGGGGAAGGGTTATCATCCCTGTATAATTTTTTTGTCCGTCCATCGTTTTTTCATCTCACTTCCTGTTGTCTTCTTCCGTTTGCAAGTAGGAGACGTTAGTAAGGATGTTTGAAAGTAGGGGCCTGCCCTATATTCTCTGCAGAAATTTGGTCCTAAGGTGTTGGCGTTGCCACAAGTTAACACTATAAGCCCTCAAAGTGACTCTTGGTGGGCGCTGGAGCGCCCTGCTGTGAACTATTATATCAAGAATTGTAATTACATGGCATTGTTGAACAGTGATAGAAAAATTGGGGCTTTGGTGGTTGTGGTGGTGGTGGTGCTGGTGCCACAATAATGTAAGTCCTCACAGTTACTCTCGGTGGGCGCTGGAATGGGTCCTGCTGTCAAATATTATATCAAGATTTGTAATTACATGCACCTGTTAAACAGGGGCTCAAAAATTGGGCCTTAGGCACTTGTGCTGATGCCACGACACTGCAACCTCTCCCAGATACTCTAGTTGGAGTGCAGGAATGAGCCCTGCTGCAAAGTATTGCATCAAAAATTTTAATTACATGCCCCTGTTAAACAGGGGCTGAAAAATTGGGCCTAAGCTACTGGTGTCGGCGCACAGAACCAAAAATGTTCTTCCAAGCTATCAGAAGGATCATTGAGGAGGATCATTGAGGATAGTCAGTCAACATAATAGGATAGTCACTCAGCATCAGCATAGTCTTGAATAGGGATGAGCTTCGTGTTCGAGTCGAACATACGTTCGACTCGAACATCGGCTGTTCGCCCGTTCGGCGAATTCCGAACGTTATGGGCCGTTCGCACCAAATTCGTGTGGCGCTCACGGCCCACAATGCACTGTGATGGCGCAGTGCATTGCTGGCTCATGATTGGCCAAGCATGCACTGTGACCCCGCATGCTTGGCCAATCACAGCGCCGGCAGCGAGGAGAGCCATGATTGGCCATAGGCAGGATGCCTGTGGCCAATCATAGCTCAGGCTGTGTAGTACACGCCCCACACTATATAAGGCCACCAGCGTGGCGGCCTTGTGTAGTGTGTTGGCATCTGTAGCAGTTAATAGGTGTTCTGTGTACCTTCAACACAGTATACACCGATCGTTATCGGCCGATTTTTTGTTCTTGCTCTTCTGTAGTGGTTGTTGTGTGCGTGCCCTGACCGCAGTATACACCGCTATATTCACCTATATATCTAGCGATATATCTATCTTTTATAATAGAGCTGTCAGTCAGTGTTAGGAGATTGTGCGTGCTGTCTGCGTGCTCTGAACGCAGTATACACCGCTATATCCACCTATATAGCTAAATATCTTGCTCGTTTTATATAGAGCTTTCAGTCAGTGTTAGGAGATTGTGCATGCTGTCTGCGTGCTCTGAACGCAGTATACACCGCTATATCCACCTATATAGCTAAATATCTTGCTCGTTTTAAATAGAGCTTTCAGTCAGTGTTAGGAGATTGTGCATGCTGTCTGCGTGCTCTGAACGCAGTATACACCGCTATATCCACCTATATAGCTAAATATCTTGCTCATTTTAAATAGAGCTTTCAGTCAGTGTTAGGAGATTGTGCATGCTGTCTGCGTGCTCTGAACGCAGTATACACCGCTATATCCACCTATATAGCTAAATATCTTGCTCGTTTTAAATAGAGCTTTCAGTCAGTGTTAGGAGATTGTGCATGCTGTCTGCGTGCTCTGAACGCAGTATACACCGCTATATCCACCTATATAGCTAACTATCTTGCTCGTTTTAAATAGAGCTTGCAGTCAGCGGTAGGAGATTGTGCGTGCTGTCTGCGTGCTCTGAAAAAGATGGACGGCAAAACAAATTATACAGGGGTGATAACCCTTCCCTATGTTTTCCAAAAAGCTTAAAAATAGTTTTTTTGACTGGAGCTACACTTTAAAAATGTACCAGTTGAAAATTACAAACCGATTCAACTTAACACAACAAACCTACACAGTCCCTGTCTTGTTTGCACCGCCTGTATACTGCTGTTCTGAGTATATAGGGCCTGGGGGCCACACGTATTTCCTTTTTTTAATATGGGTACGGGGTTCCCCTTAATATGCGTACAAGACCCAAAGGGGCTGGTAATGGGCAGAGAGGGCTACCCATGCCATTTTTCTCAATGATTTTCAACCATATTGCAGGAACCAGATATAACATTAAAACCGCAAGCAGCTTTAAATGATGTTATTTCCGTTAAATGTCATTTTGTGCAGGGACTGTTCTAAACATGGGAAACACGTGGCACTTCACAGGCATACTACAGACACCCCCCAGGCACCATATTTAAAGGAATATTTCACTTTTTTTTTTCATTTTAATCGTCATTAAAATCAGTGCTCCCGCCAAAACGGCCGTTTTAAAAAAAAAAATTTGCATTGACCCATGTCCCCTGGGGCAGGAGCCAGGTCCCCAAACCCTTTTTAGGACAGTATCTTGCATATTAGCCGTTAAAATTAACACTTTTAATTTCGAACGTTCGAGTCCCATAGACTTCAATGGGGTTCTAACGTTCGTACGAATTTGGGGTCCGTTCGAAAGTTCTGGTGCGAACCGAACCGGGGGGTGTTCGGCTCATCCCTAGTCTTGAATGAATGTGACATTTAAAAAAATATTATTCGGTTACATCAGCTTCAAGTACTTGGTAGCTGGTGGTGATCCAAGACTGATTCATCTTTATGAAGGTCAGTTGATCAACCGAGTTGGTGGACAGGCGCACCCTGTGATCGGTTACAAAGGCTCTAGCAGCACTGAATGTGCGTTCCAAAAGAATGCTGGATGCAGGACAGGCCAGTAGCTCAATTGCATACTGTGCAAGCTCTGGCCAGTGATCCATCCTCAAGACCCAGTAACCCAGAGGATTTTCGGTGGGAAAGGTGTCCAAGTCTGACCTTGCGCCTAGGTATTCCTGCACCATGTAAATCAGACGCTGGGGATGGTTGGTGGAACCGATCATACCTTGGGGCTGCGGACTAAAACATTGTCTGAATGCATCGGTCAGACGGCCATCTTCTCCACCGCTCCTTCTGTGACTGACCGAAGCCTCAGCAACACGTTGTCCAGGACCAGGAGTTTGTTACCTCCCAGTCTCTGGGAACGCGTTGCACAGACCTTTCTGCAAGGCCTCCCGGTGATGTCTCATCCTCTGCTCCCTCTGCGATGGCAAGATAAGGTCCACAACCTTACCCTTGTACCGTGGATCAAGGAGAGTGGCCAGCCAGTAATGGTCTCTCTCCTTGATCCGAAGAATACAAGGATCCTTTCACAGGCTTTGCAGGATCAGGGAGGCCATGCAGCATAGGTTATTTGAGGAATTCGGTCCGGAGTCCTCTGAGTTGCTAAGGACAACATGATCCACAGCCACCTCCTCCCAGCCATGTACAAGACCACGGGTTTCTTGGTACTGTAAACCACCCCTAAAAGACTGCTGATGCTGATGCTGAGTGCCAGGCTCTACCTCCGTGATGACACCATCCTCCTCCTCCTCATCCTCTTCCTGCGTGATCGGTGGGACAGCAGGAACAGTGTCTGGATAAAGGGGGCCTTGAGAGGCAAGGAAGTCCTCCTCTTCCTGCCTCTGTTCTGCCTCAAGTGCCCTGTCCATTATTTCATGCAGCGTATGCTCCAACAGGTGGACAAGAGGTACAGTGTCACTGATGCATGCACTGTCACTGCTCACCATCCTCGTGGCTTCCTCAAATGGTGACAGGACAGTGCATGCATCCCTAATCATGCCCCACTGGCGTGGTGAAAAAAACTGAGCTCCCCTGACCCTGTCCTGGTGCCATAGTCGCACAGGTACTCATTGATGGCCCTCTGCTGCGTGTTCAGCTGCTGCAGCATGGCTGACGTTGTGTTCCACCTGGTAGCCATGTTACAGATAAGGATAGAACTAGTTCCCCCACAAGCGGGGTTTTTAGGCAGCAAGAGACAGTAATAGAAGCCAATAGAAGTAGTATAAAAGGTATTTTAATAATAATAATTGGTAAAAACAAACATGAGCTTCACCTGAACACTTGGATAACAGACAAAATCATGTATATAAAGTACATATAATGTCACATGGAAGTAAAATAACAGACACAACTATGTTACACTGTATGAGTAGATAACAGTGAGAGCATAAAAGCTAACGCGTTTCGACCCCAGAGGGGGTCTTCTTCAGAGATGGTGGTCTGTTAAAAGAAAAACAAGATTACACTGAATAAATAAATCCGGTGTTATACATATTAGGGATACCCAATATCAATTTAAAAATGGTTTACCCAATAATGTACTTACAGGTAGGTAAGATGGATTGTAGTGCTTCAGAAGAAAGGTTCTCCCATAAGGCAATGTCTCAATTTCCTTTACACATCTTGAGTGGTACCTGGTCCGTATGTATTGCCAAGATGCCAGATGGAAGGAGAGGCAGTGTCACACACCCACTGGCGTGACTCACGGGAGGTCACACTATTGCCTTGCCCCCCAGAAGAGGAAACTCCGGGGGGGTAGGTGCGAGTAAGGGTACACCGAAGATATGGCGGGTCACACCTGCAGCAAAATCCCAACAATGGCAAAAAATTAATTAATTAAATAATTGAAAGCAAGGATTATTTAGTGTTGGAGACATGGAGTGCATACATAATATGGGGATAATGATATCATATCCCCGTTATGTATGCCAAAGGTTGTGCACATGTATATGTATACATATACACACTTGCACCCCCAATTGTCCAAATGTCCACATAACATGCTTTCGTTCCCCTCTTTCTTAAGCTCCTTGGACTCCCAGGCGTGGTTCCCTTTCCCCCCCTCTTCTTTCTCTCTTTGTCCGGGTTTTAGAAAGCATGTTATGTGGACATTTGGACAATTGGGGGTGCAAGTGTGTATATGTATACATATACATGTGCACAACCTTTGGCATACATAACGGGGATATGATATCATTATCCCCATATTATGTATGCACTCCATGTCTCCAACACTAAATAATCCTTGCTTTCAATTATTTAATTAATTAATTTTTTGCCATTGTTGGGATTTTGCTGCAGGTGTGACCCGCCATATCTTCGGTGTACCCTTACTCGCACCTACCCCCCGGAGTTTCCTCTTCTGGGGGGCAAGGCAATAGTGTGACCTCCCATGAGTCACGCCAGTGGGTGTGTGACACTGCCTCTCCTTCCATCTGGCATCTTGGCAATACATACGGACCAGGTACCACTCAAGATGTGTAAAGGAAATTGAGACATTGCCTTATGGGAGAACCTTTCTTCTGAAGCACTACAATCCATCTTACCTACCTGGAAGTACATTATTGGGTAAACCATTTTTAAATTGATATTGGGTATCCCTAATATGTATAACACCGGATTTATTTATTCAATGTAATCTTGTTTTTCTTTTAACAGACCACCATCTCTGAAGAAGACCCCCTCTGGGGTCGAAACGCGTTAGCTTTATGCTCTCACTGTTATCTACTCATACAGTGTAACATAGTTGTGTCTGTTATTTTACTTCCATGTGACATTATATGTACTTTATATACATGATTTTGTCTGTTATCCAAGTGTTCAGGTGAAGCTCATGTTTGTTTTTACCAATTATTATTATTAAAATACCTTTTATACTACTTCTATTGGCTTCTATTACTGTCTCTTGCTGCCTAAAAACCCCGCTTGTGGGGGAACTAGTTCTATTTGTATCTACTTGGGGTGAGCAGCACCCTCCTAGCTTCTTATAGCACTGTGTTCTTATTTGATTGTTACAGATAAGGTGGTTCTTGGGCAGGTTCAACTCCTTTTGGAGCTCAGCCAGCAGAGCACTGGCATTATATGATCGGCAAAAATGCACACAGACTTTCCTGGCCTGCCTCGGGACATCCTGTAAGCCCGGGTACCTGCCCAAGAACCGCTGCACCACCAAGTTAAGGACATGAGCCACACAGGGCACATGGCTCAGTTGTCCCTTATGGAGGGCGGAGAGGAGGTTGGTGCCATTGTCGCAAACCACCATTCCTGGCTTAAGCTGGCGTGGCGTCAACCACCTCTCAGCCTGCCCCTGCAGAGCTGACAAAATATCTGCCCCGGTGTGGCTCCTCTCCCCCAAGCACACCAGCGCAAGCATGGCATGGCATCTTTTTGCCCCTTGAACGCCTATGGAGCACCGCTGGTTCTGAGGACAAAGCACGGGAAGAGGACATGGAGGAAGAAGAAGTGGAGGGGGTGGAGGAAAGAGGTGTGTCACAACCAGTAGTAGAATTTTGGAGGTGTGGTGGTGGAACAACCTCCAACACTACTGCACCTTGTCCTCCATCCTTCCCAGTTGCCAGAAGAGTGACCCAATGCACCGTGAAAGATAGGTAACGTCCCTGTCCATGCCTGCTGTACCATGAGTCAGCGGTAATATGCAGCTTACCGCTGACCGCCCTGTCCAGCGAGGCATGGACATTGCCTTCCACATGCCGGTAGAGAGCCGGAATCGCCTTCCGTGAGAAAAAGTGGCGTTTGGGAACCTGCCACTGAGGAACCGCACTTTGCACAAATTCACGGAAGGGGGCCAAGTCTACCAAGTGAAAAAGCAGCAATTTAGCCAAGCTAGCATTCAACCGCTGGGCATGTGGATGGCTGGGAGTGAACTTCTTTTGACGGTCCAGCAGCTGGGGCAGGGAAATTTGCCTGGTACAATCGGATGTTGGTACCCGCAAGTACTTGGCTGTGACACACCTAATTCTACACCTTCATTCCTCTCAGTGCAGGTTTCAGAGAGGACTGAAGGCACAGTGGGGTTGGAAATCCAAGCTGATGAGGAGCAAGGCGCGGTCCGCTTTGTTCTTTGGTGTGGGTCTTTAAGGTACGCTTGCTAACGAGCTGCATGGCAGGTCAACATATGTCTGGTCAAGCATGTGGTGCCCAAGTGGCTGATGTTTTGGCCACGCAAGATACGCTTGAGACATATGTTGCAAATAGCAGAGGTGCACTCTGATGCACTCGTCTCAAAAAAGGCCCACACCAAAGAACTTTTGGAATAACGTGCAGAGGCAGCGCCCTGCACAGGTGGAGCTCTGCGGTGTGATTCAGTCGGTGTGCTGCCCTTAAGCTGGCCCCCCGGAGGGCATCCTGCCTCATTGGAGATGTGCCTCCTCCCCCGCCTCCTCCTTTCTCCTATCAGGCACCCACGTGGAGTCAGTGACCTCATCTTCCCCTCCCTCTTCATCACTGGAGCAAACCTGGCAGTATGCTGCAGCTGGTGGAACATGACTGCCAGATTGCTGTCCTTCTTGACCCTCCCCTCTCTCTGGGCTCAGGCTACAGCCTTCCTCTAGCTGGGTATCATCATCAGAGCCTTCAAAACTCTGGGCATCATCCTGTGCTCAAACAGTTCGGGGGACTCCTCAGGAGGACATGGTGGGTCGGGGGAAGGAGTGACTGATGACATTAAGACGAGGGAAGAGGACGCGTTGGCAGCTGCTTTGCCAGTACCCTGAGCCTGGGTGAGAGAGGATGAGGAGGATGAGGAGGGCTTGGTCATCTGCTACCAAGTCTTCGGCATGTTTTGACTCAACACATCCAGCTGCTGAAAATAAGGACAAGCGTGTCCGATGGCCACGCGCTGATGACGATGCACCGCGTCCATGACCAGCACTGTTGCCTCTAGACACAGAGCCTGTTTGGCCTCTTTTATTGGCTCCTGACTGTCTGCCTCTCCTTGTTGGTCTTCCAGACATACTAATGGCCTGCAGGGAGATGAGAACACCAGCAATTGGGGGTAGCTTCAGGTGTATACTGTGCAGGAGGCCCAATACACCCACTGTAACTGCTGCAGCTGCCTGTAGTATAGGAACAGAACAACACCTGCAATTGCCGGTAGCTTCAGGTGTATACTGTGCAGGTGGCACAATACACTGACTGTAACTGCTCCAGATGCCTGTGGTATAGAAACAGAACAACACCAGCAATTGGGGGTAGTTTCAGGTGTATACTGTGCAGGAGGCACAATACACCAACTGTAACTGCTGCAGCTGCCTGTGGTATAGGAACAGAACACTAGAAATTGGGGGTAGCTTGAGGTGTATACTGTGCAGGAGGCACAATACACCAACTGTAACTGCTGCAGATACCTGTGGTATAGAAACAGAACAACACCAGCAATTGGGGGTAGTTTCAGGTGTATACGGTGCAGGAGGCTCAATACATCCACTGTAACTGCTGCAGCTGACTGTGGTATAGGAACAGAACAACACCAGCAATTGGGGGTAGCTTCAGGTGTATACGGTGCAGAAGGCCCAATACACCCACTGTAACTGCTGCAGATGCCTGTGGTATAGAAACAGAACAACACCAGCAATTGGGGGTAGATTCAGGTGTATACTGTGCAGGAGGCACAATACACCCACTGTAACTACTGCAGCTGCCTGTGGTATAGGACCAGAACAACACCAGCAATTGGAGGTAGCTTCAGGTGTATACTGTGCAGGTGGCACAATACACCCACTGTAACTACTGCAGCTGCCTATGGTATAGGAACAGAACAACACCAGCAATTTGGGGTAGCTTCAGGTGTATACGGTGCAGAAGGCCCAATACACAGACTGTAACTGCTCCAGATGCTGTGGTATAGAAACGGAACAACACCAGCAATTCGGGGTAGCTTCAGGTGTATAAGGTGCAGGAGGCACAATACACCAACTCCAACTGCTGCAGCTGCCTGTGGTATAGGAACAGAACAACACTAGCAATTGGGGGTAGCTTCAGGTGTATGCTGTGCAGGAGGCACAATACACCCACTGTAACTGATGCAGATGCCTGTTGGCATAGAAACAGAACAACACCAGCAATTAGGGGGAAGCTTCAGGTGTATATGGTGCAGGAGGCCCAATACACCCAATGTAACTGCTTCAGCTGAATGTAGTATAGGACCAGAACAACACCAGCAATTGGGGGTAGCTTCAGGTGTATACTGTGCAGGCGGCACAATACACCCACTGTAACTACTGCAGCTGCCTATGGTATAGGAACACAATAACACCAGAAATTGGGGGCAGCTTCAGGTGTATACGGTGCAGGAGGCCCAATACACCCACTGTAACTGTTACAGCTGCCTGTGGTATAGAAACAGAACAACACAAGAAATTGGGGGTAGCTTGAGGTGTATACTGTGCAGAAGGCACAATACACCAACTGTAACTGCTGCAGATACCTGTGGTATAGAAAAAGAACAACACCAGCAATTGGGAGTAGCTTCAGGTGTATATGGTGCAGGAGGCCCAATACACCCAATGTAACTGCTTCAGCTGCCTGTGATATAGGACCAGAACAACACCAGCAATTGGGGGTAGCTTCAGGTGTATACTGTGCAGGTGGCACAATACACCCACTGTAACTATTGCAGCTGCCTATGGTATAGGAACACAATAACACCAGAAATTGGGGGCAGCTTCAGGTGTATATGGTGCAGGAGGCCCAATACACCCACTGTAACTGTTACAGCTGCCTGTGGTATAGAAACAGAACAACACAAGAAATTGGGGGTAGCTTGAGGTGTATACTGTGCAGGAGGCACAATACACCAACTGTAACTGCTGCAGATACCTGTGGTATAGAAAAAGAACAACACCAGCAATTGGGGGTAGCTTCAGATGTATTCTGTGCAGGAGGCACAATACACCAACTCTAACTGCGCTAAGTTCAATCGCAAGAAAAGAAGACACTGCCTATCCTATCTCTCTGAACGCCGCAACACACTACACAAGGCCACCACGCAGGTGGCCTTATATAGTGTGGGGCGTGTACTAAACCCCCTGAGCTATAATTGACCACAGGCATCCTGCCTGTGGCCAATTATGGCTCTCCTCGCTGTCGGCACTGTGATTGGCCAAGCATGCGGATCACAGTGCATGCTTGGCCAATCATCAGCCAGCACTGCGATGGCGCAGTGCATTGTGGGCCGTGAGCGCCACATGAATATGGCACGAATGGCCCACAAAGTGCTGGCTTCGCCGAACGGGCCAACAGCCGGTGTTCGAATCAAACATGCGTTCAACTCGAACACCCAGCTCATCCCTAATTAACACACACAATGACAATATCTCTTCTCCTCTGCTCAATTACAATACAACACCCTTCTCACTCAGTTCTCAGGTATGCACATTGCCAGTAATCCAACCTCCAGCACAAAATTAATCAGCTGATTGAACTGTAAGATTTACTCTGAGTTGCCCTTTCGTTTCATTAGACCTTTAACGAATGAACGAATCTTCTGAAATTAATTCGTTATATCCGCTATCATTTCTTTCGTATTAGTTCGTATTTGTTATTTTTTCCTTCGGATATTCGGATGCATGAATTTCGATTTGTTACAAAACGAATTGCACATGTCTAATTTCTATACCCTTATTGATACCCCCAGGTGAAAGGACATCTAGACTATATATCCAGTAGGTCTCTCTGGCACAACGTTTTTTTAATCTTTCAGCTGCAGGGACAGATGGAAATCTGTTCTATGACCCATACCTTTAATCCTACAGTCAAATTAAGGTGGGCCTCTGCAAAATGTCTTGGGACACTGAGCATTCGTGCTCTCCTTCAATAAACCATCTGTGTTCACCAAATCTTTGTCTCAGGGCTTGAATAGTTCAGCCCACATAGATTAGACTACAGGGGCAACTTAGGCTGTAGACAACATAAACCAATGAATTGTTGTAGAACTCTTTTAAGGGATAGGTTTTTCCTTTTGTACTAAATGATTTTTGACCATACTGTAAGAATTTGCATGACTTACAAAGTGCTTTCCAGCCCACTGTGGGTATGAGTAGGGGTACAGATGGTGAAGCTGTGATAGGTTTGAGTTTACTAGGGGCCATTTTATTTTTCAGGTTTGGGGCCCTCCGGTATGTAACTGTTTTCAAGTGTGGGTCCTGCTGTAGGATATCCCAATGATTTGATAGTATCCTTTCCATCTTTGGAAAGCAGTTACAAACCTGGTAGAGCAGTCCTTTGGGGTTTGGCTGGTTTTGTGGGGTTTGCCATGAAGGTAAAGTTCATATGCTTGCTCCACTAGGCTTTCAGGGTACTGCTTATCCAGAAACTTTCTCTTCAGGTTCACGATAAGATCGACATAATCAGTGTTTCTAGTACAATTTTGTCTAAGATGACAAAATAATGGCAGCTCTTTAAATATAGATAACAGTTGCCAGCCGTGGGTTTTACATAATATTTGGTGTAAATGGTCTGACCATAATTGTCCCAATTCTAGGTCCAGAAAGGCCAATGTGGTCGGGTT
This sequence comes from Lithobates pipiens, assembly GCF_037356315.1. NCBI lineage: Eukaryota > Metazoa > Chordata > Amphibia > Anura > Ranidae > Lithobates > Lithobates pipiens. Next base: position 423,142,688 of record NW_027507718.1, read on the forward strand.
GGTGACTGATATGTGTTGTCATTACAATATTGAACAAAGGAGGTGATGAGGTCTGGGGCACCATCTCAGATGATGATAAGGTAATCTATGTACCTCCTGAAGAAAACAATGTTGGCTGAAAAGGGATTGTTTTTATGGATGTGGTTGTTTTCCCAAAAACTTGTGGCAAGGTTAGCGTATGAGGGAGCAATATTTGCCCCCATAGCTGTGCCCTGTTGTTGCAGGTAGTATTCTCCATCAAAGGTGAAATAATTATGCGCGAGGCAGAATTTTGTGGCTTCTACAATGAAAGAGGCCTGGCGGGGGTTGATTAGGGGGTCCATAGCCAGGAATTGTTCCAAGGCCAGTAGGCCAAAACTGTAGGGAACAGAGGTGTAAAGAGAGCTAACGTCAAGTGAGAGCCAAACATAAGTTGGATCCCATTTGTAAGGGGACAAAAGTTCCAGTAGGTGTGTTCCATCACGGATATATTATTGCAGTTGGAGTACTATCGGTTGTAGAAATACAGTGGTGTGAAAAAGTGTTTGCCCCCTTCCTCCTTTCCTGTTCCTTTGCATGTTTGTCACACTTAAGTGTTTTGGAACATCAAACCAATTTAAACAATAGTCAAGGACAACACAAGTAAACACAAAATGCAATTTGTAAATTAAGGTGTTTATTATTAAAGGTGAAAAAAATCCAAACCATCATGGCCCTGTGTGAAAAAGTGATTGCCCCCTAAACCTAATAACTGGTTGGGCCACCCTTAGCAGCAACAACTGCAACCAAGCGTTTGCGATAACGTGCAATGAGGCTTTTACAGCGTCCTGGAGGAATTTTTTCATCTTTGCAGAATTGTCCTAATTCAGTTACATTAGAGGGTTTTCAAGCATGAACAGCCTTTTTAAGGTCATACCACAACATCTCAATAGGATTCAGGTCAGGACTTTGGCTAGGCCACTCCAAAGTCTTCATTTTGTTTTTCTTCAGCCATTCGGTGGTGGACTTGCTGGTGTGTTTAGGATCATTGTCCTGCTGCAGAACCCAAGTTCGTTTCAGCTTGAGTACACGAACAGATGGTCGGACATTCTCCTTCAGGATCTCTTGGTAGACAGCAGAATTCATAGTTCCTTTTATCACGGCAAGTCTTCCAGGTCCTGAAGCAGCAAAACAGCCCCAGACCATCACACTACCACCACCATATTTTACTGTTGGTATAATGTTCTTTTTATGAAATCCAGTGTTCCTTCTACGCCAGATATACTTGGACACATACCTTCCAAAGAGTTCCACTTTTGTCTCATCGGTCCACAGAATGTTGTCCCAAAAGTCTTGGGGATCATCAAGATGTGTTGTGGAGAAATTGAGACGAGCTTTGATGTTCTTTTTGCTCAGCAGTGGTTTTCTCCTTGGAACTCTGCCATGCAGGCCATTTTTGCCCAGTCTTTTCCTGATGGTGGAGGCATGAACGCTGACCTTAACTGAGGCAAGTGAGGCCTGCAGTTCCTTGGACGTTGTTGTGGGGTCTTTTGTGACCTCTTGGATGAGTCGTCGCTGCGCTCTTGGGGTAATTTTGGGCGGCCGGCCACTCCTGGGAAGGTTCACCACTGTTCCATGTCTTCGCCATTTGTGGATAATGGCTCTCACTGTGGTTCGCTGGATTCCCAAAGCTTTGGAAATGGCTTTATAACCCTTTCCAGACTGATAGATCTCAATTACTTTCTTTCTCAATTGTTCCTGAATTTCTTTGGGTCTCGGCATGATGTGTAGCTTTTAAGGATCTTCTGGTGGACCTTACTGTGTCAAGCAGCTCCTATTTAAGTGATGCCTTGATTGTGAACAGGTGTGGCAATAATCAGGCCTGGGTGTGGCTAGAGAAATTGAACTCAGGTGTGGACAACCACATTTATAGTATGTTTTAACAAGGGGGCAATCACCTTTTCACACAGGGCCATGATGGTTTGGATTTTTTTTTCACCTTTAATAATAAACACCTTCATTTACAAATTGCATTTTGTGTTTACTTGTGTTGTCCTTGACTATTGTTTAAATTGGTTTGATGTTCCGAAACACTTAAGTGTGACAAACATGCAAAGGAACAGGAAACTTTTTCTCACCACTGTATATCTATGTATAGGCTGAACCCTGTAGTGACACTGTCCATTGCTGCTACAATGGGTCTGCCTGGGGTATGTTTTAAGCTTTTATGTATCTTTGGTAGGTGGTAAAAGTATGGTATTTGGTAAAATGCCTTTCGTAGAAAGGAACTCTCCATTTAGGTGATAATACCTTCCTGAAATGCAGTTGAAATCAATGAATCTTTTTGCTTTAACAACCTATTAATCCATTTGGCTAATTTAAGCATATTTGCCCCTCTCTCAGACTCTACCACCCACTTTCCTCTCCCCTTTCACCTTCTCTTCCCCTCCTTCCCCCTCTTCCCCAACCCCCTTTCTCCCCCCTCCTCCCCTCTTTCTATACACCACTTTATATTTGTATGTTCTTACCCCCCCCCGCATCTCTTTATTATTTCAATATAATAACAAACATTGTACCAACTCATATGTCTTTAAGTTGATATTTTATACTTATGGTTCAATAAAATTTTATTGTTTGTTTCAAACAGATGAAAAACAATGAAGAAAAATAACAGAAACAGGTCAAGGTGCCTGACAATAGCCCTCCTGGACTAATATAAAGCGTTACATAAAATTGGCACTCTAGTGCAATCTATTGGGTACAACATGATGACTTGAGGTTGCGTCCAGAGGTATATTCGCCAGCTTAGTGTAAATTTTTTAGGTAAACACAGGCTCCATCAGCCCGGATGCCCCAATGGGATCCTGCTGCATCCAGCGGCCGGGGGAGAGTATTGTAATTTGTCTAAGCAGAGGGGATTTTCAGAAAACACAGAAACAGTGTATTTTCAAGTCTCATGAGTGGTTGAAAAAACGATGTTGGAAAAACAGAATATATACAGTTGCATGTGGTGGCTATAAGTAGCCCAGGAAGAAAATTTATAAAGGAAAGAAGAAGAAGTGAAGAGGGTGGAAAGCTGCCGGGTGAGAAAGAGGGAGGTAGGGGGGGTAAGGGAGGTATGGAGACAGCGAGTCTCGTCCCAACAATTTCATTGCTCCCTGGGTTTAAAGACATGAACCAGGGAGTGTAGCACGTCTCAGGGAATGTTTCCTTTTGAAAGTCTATTTTAATGCCTCCAAATACTCCAGAGGAAGGAGAATTTTGCGTATTTGACTATTACTTTAGCGTGCATCTCCTCCATTATCATGATATTATTCATTTCTCCTACCCATTCCACAAGAGAAGGGGGAGGTGGTTTTTCAGTGTCTAGGTATTAATTGCCGTCCTGCACTGAGAGACTTTTAAGAGGTTATTTTTTAGTGATTTGATAGTACCAGGTTATATGGAAAGGAGGACAATAAAGGGTGAGGGCTCTAGAGGTTTATCGTATATTTCTGAGTAGATCTGGAAGATTTGCGTCCAGAATGGGTGGATTACATCACAGTTTCACCAGATGTGCCTGTACGTACCTTTGGTGAGGTTACATCTCCAACAGATGTCAGGGGTTGAAGGATATATGATCTTAAGGTTGGTTGGCACTCAATACCACCTTGATACCTGTTTGTAATTTTTTTCTTGGGTGTAGCTCTAGATGGATGATTTATGAGTAAAAAGATATGCTTTACCCCACTCCGCCTCTGTTATGTCTCTCCCAAGTTCCTCTGACCAGGCTGTGGTATGCTTAGGTAAGGTTTCAGGAAAGGGTCCGTCCGCTGGTAAGATCCATCATTTGGCATGTAGTGCTGAGGTCCAATAGCAGGTGTCTCCTGGCAGTTTGTAACTGTCAGGAGAGACTTTCCCTGCTGGTGTTATGTCATCATTGGGCCGCAGTACTAGCGTCCACCAGCGGATGGATCCTGGCAGTAGGGAGCAGGCAACACTTCCTGTGCTCAGGTGTTACTTGAGGACAATTAATGCAGTCTTATAAATACCCGGCAAGCCCACACATGCTTGCCTTGGTATCTCTCTCCCTGGGCCCTGACCTTGAGCCTGCTATCCTGACCTTGAGCCTGCTATCCTGACCTTGAGCCTTCATCTGACCCGACCTGATCTAATCTGATCCCATCCTGGACCTGTCCCTGTCCCTCCTGTTTGCCTTGGATCCCTGCTCTGCAGCCCTGCCCATCCTTACCTATCTGCTGATCCCCCCGTGTATGACCTCGGCCTGGCTTTTGTTACGATTCTGGTATTTACCATTATTTGTATATATCATTGTTGTTTGTGGTTTTGGGTTGGTTGTGCACTATTATATTCACTTACTTTTCACCTATGTAAATAAACAGCATTATTTTTCACTTGCATGTGTTTCTGGTTTCCTCTGTGCAGTCCACACAGTCTGGTTTACTAATTCCCTGACATCAGGTGTCATGAGTGTGGTCTAGGATCATCTTGTAGATCAGTGATAGGCAATGGTGGTGGGTTGCTGAAAGTGTGCAGAGCTGTTCAAAGTTGGTCAGGGGCCTATGAACCTGTTTTGAGTTATATCGTTTTTTTAAAGTAGGACCTAAAGTGTAAACGTGCAAGCCACGTTATATTAGAGGTTGCAGAGGTTCGGTTCAGTTCGAAGGTACCATTAGTATTGTTAACAAATTGTTGTGCTGTGGGCCAGGAGTCTCTGGAGTACTTATCTATGGCATGGGTCATGCTGATCTCTGGGAGGGCTTGGTTGTCGAATAGAGGGGTAAGGGGGCTTGGTTCGGAGGATAGCGAGTAGCTCTCTATATTTTATACTTATAATATGACATATGTTCATACCTTTGTCAACATTTCATGCTATTAATTGTCCATTGTAAACTTACATTCAAGTTCAATAAAAACCTTTGATTGAAAAATCAGTGTATCGGCTTCTTTAGCAAAATCTGCCGTGGGATTTTTTTTAAGCTTGATGTATGTTGATTTGTCTGAAAGGAGACTGTTCGCAGGTATAATGAAATTTGACACTCTACAGAAATAACAAATTAACCGAAAACAAATTAACGTAACATAGCAAATATAACAGAATCAGGGGCGGACTGACAACTCATGGGGCCCCTGGGCAATAGGAGATTATGGGGCCCCCGGGCAATAGGAGAAGATTATGGGGCCTCCAGGCAATAGGAGATTATGGGGCCCCCAGGCAGTAGGTTATGGGGCCACACAGTATACACACACTCATTTACAGTATACACAGACAGACACACAATATACACACGCAATATACACATACACACAATACACACACACACTGAAAAGGTACTGGAGAGGCGTGGCAGCTATAGTCTTGGGATTTTAAAAAAAAACACAGATTTTTACATACTGTCCCTGGTTTTATTGAGGCTGGCAACCCTGATGGGGCCCCTTGGTGGCATGGGGCCCTCGTGCAGTGCCCGAGTGCCCAAATGTTCAGTCCGCCCCTGAACAGAATTATGTATTTTACGAATGAAAACGAAACGCAACAAAACTACAGTTTCCGTTGTGCACAAGTCTAATAGAAATAGCCACCATCCTCTAAATGTAACCACAATATGACTACTATCTATTAACCACTTCAGCTCCGGACCAATAAACACCTTAAGGACCAGAGGTCTTTTTGCAATTTCGCACTGCGCTGCTTTAACTGGTAATTGCGCGGTCATGCAATATTGCACCCAAACGAAATTTGCGTCCTTTTCTTCCCACAAATAGAGCTTTCTTTTGATGGTATTTGATTGCCTCTGCGATTTTTTTTTGCGATATAAATGGAAAAAGAGCGAAAATTTTGAAAAAAAAAGATATTTTTTCTTTTTGTTATAAGAAAAATCGAATAAACTAAATTTTAGTCATACATTGAGGGCAAAATTTATTCAGCCACATGTCTTTAGTAAAAAAAATGTCAATAAGCGTATATTTTTTGGTTTGCGCAAAAGTTATAGCGTCTACAAACTAGAGTACATTTTCTGGAATTTACACAGCTTTTAATTTATGACTGCCGATCTCATTTCTTGAGGTGCTAAAATGGCAGGGCAGTACAAACCCCCCCCAAATGACCCCATTTTGGAAAGTAGACACCCCAAGGAAATTGCTGATGGGTATGTTGAGCCCATTGAATATTTATTTTTTTTGTCCTAAGGGATTGAATAATGACAAAAAAAAAAAAAAAATTTTTTTTTACAAAAAGTTGTCACTAAATGATATATTGCTCACACATGCCATGGTTATATGTGGAATTGCACCCCAAAATATATTCCGCTACTTCTCCCGAGTATGGCGATACCACGTGTGTGGGACTTTTTGGGAGTCTAGTCGCGCACGGCACCTCGAAAACCAATCACCACCTTCAGGATTTCTAAGGGTGCAAATTTTTGATTTAACTCCTCACTACCTATCACAGTTTCGAAGGCCATAAAATGCCAAAATAGCACAAAACCCCCCAAAATGACCCCATTTTGGAAAGTAGACACCCCAAGCTATTTACTGAGAGGCATGTTGAGTCCATGGAATATTTTATATTTTGCCACAAGTTGCGGGAATATTACAAACTTTTTTTTTTTTGCACCAAGTTGTCACTAAATGATATATTGCTCACACATGCTATGGGCATATGTGAAATGACACCCCAAAATACATTCTGCTGCTTCTCCCGAGTACGGGGATACCACATGTGTGGGACTTTTTGGGAGTCTAGTCGAGCACGGCACCCCGAAAACCAATCACCACCTTCAGGATTTCTAAGGGTGCAAATTTTTGATTTAACTCCTCACTACCTATCACAGTTTCGAAGGCCATAAAATGCCAAAATAGCACATAACCCCCCCAAATGACCCCATTTTGGAAAGTAGACACCCCAAGCTATTTACTGAGAGGCATGTTGAGTCCATGGAATATTTTATATTTTGCCAAAAGTTGCGGGAATATTACAAACTTTTTTTTTTTTGCACAAAGTTGTCACTAAATGATATATTGCTCACACATGCTATGGGCAGAAGTCAAATTACACCCCAAAATAAATTCTGCTGCTTCTCCCGAGTACGGGGATACCACATGTGGGGGACTTTTTGGGAGCCTAGCCACGTACGGGACCCCGAAAACCAAGCACTGCCTTCCGGATTTGAATATAAAATGCTATAAAAAACAAACTAACCAGAGTCACCCGTAACACTTATACGGTGATCAGTGGTGAAAGGGTTAACTAGGGGCAATCGGGGGGTTCAAATTTTTATTAGGTAGTATATGGGGGTCCCTGGCGCTATATAAAAACCTGACGGGGAACCTAAATAACTAACTGGCTAACCAGCGTCACCAGTGACACTTATACTGTGATCGCTGGTGAAAGGGGGTGAAAGGGTTAACTAGCAGCAATCAGGGGGTTAAAACCATTATTGGGTAGTATATCGGGGTACCTAGCGCTATAAAAACCTGGCGGTGAACCTAAAAAAATAACTAGCTACCTAGCGACACTAGCGACACTGATGCAGCGTTCAGAAAAATTATCGCTTAGTGACACTGGCAAAAGGGGGTGAAAGGGTTAACTAGCGGAAATCAGGGGGTTAAAACCATTATTGGGTAGTATATCGGGGTACCTAGCGCTATAAAAACCTGGCGGTGAACCTAAAAAAATAACTAGCTACCTAGCGACTGTAGCGACACTAATGCAGCGATCAGAAAAACGATCGCTTAGTGACACTGGCAAAAGGGGGTGAAAGGGTTAACTAGCGGCAATCAGGGGGTTAAAACCATTATTGGGTAGTATATCGGGGTACCTAGCGATATAAAAACCTGGCGGTGAACCTAAAAAAATAACTAGCTACCTAGCGACACATGCAGCGATCAGAAAAATGATCGCTTAGTGACACTGGCAAAAGGGGGTGAAAGGGTTAACTAGCGGCAATCAGGGGGTTAAAAACATTATTGGGTAGTATATCGGGGTACCTAGCGCTATAAAAACCTGGCGGTGAACCTAAAAAAATAACTAGCTACCTAGCGACTGTAGCGACACTAATGCAGCGATCAGAAAAACGATCGCTTAGTGACACTGGCAAAAGGGGGTGAAAGGGTTAACTAGCGGCAATCAGGGGGTTAAAAACATTATTGGGTAGTATATCGGGGTACCTAGCGATATAAAAACCTGGCGGTGAACCTAAAAAAATAACTAGCTACCTAGCGACACTAGCGACACATGCAGCGATCAGAAAAATGATCGCTTAGTGACACTGGCAAAAGGGGGTGAAAGGGTTAACTCTAGGGGCAATCAGGGGGTTAAATCTTTATTGGGGGGTGATAGGGGGCTACCCTGGACCTAACACTAACTGTCCTGACAGTTTTTACTGTCACAACTGACACTGAATGCATTGATCAGTAAAGAAATGATCAATGCAATCAGTGACACTGTGACTGGGGGGGGAGGGGGGGCGGGGGGGGGGATCGGGGGGCGATCGGGGGGGGGATCGGGGGGGGTTTGTGTGCCTGTGTGTACCTACATGTCAGTGTAGTGTTGGTGCACACTTACTTTTAGTCTTCTCCTCGTAGTCCGGTCAAAAAGACCGCCCCGAGGAGAATGACATCACTTCCTCCTTCCTGTGTAAACAATACACAGGGGAGGAAGCTTCTCATTGGCCAGGAGCGATCCAGAGGGGGTGGCCGAAAACCAACGGCCATCCCCTCATCACGGAGCGCTCCTGGACCGAATCGGACCGCCGTAAACAGCGGGAGGGGGTCCGATCGGACCCCCCACCCGCTGGAAGGCAATCACGTAGATGTACGTGATTGTGCCTGCCTGTGCCATTGTGCTGACGTACAATGGCAATACGGCGGTCCTCAAGTGGTTAAGATCTAGTTTCATGTGCTTCTTCTGTATTTAGGCCAATCATAATTAACCATATATCTATATTCCTTAGGTTAGTCTTCCTCTCTTTTTTTTTGTGGGTGGTGTTTACCGGTAAGTATAGTTATGCTCTTAGTTCTCAACCCTTCCTTCCATTAAGTGTAATTTTCTCCATTTTTTACATGTGGACATATGATATTGATATCATATATACCACTCAGAATCTGCACCTAAATGTATAGGGTTAGAATCTGCACCTAAATGTACAGGGTTAGATCTTTACATGTCGCCTGCACTATAATGCTGAATGTCATCGTATCTGTACAGTCAGACGAGTTTTTTCTGACATTGTGGCCTTTATCCCATAATCCCCCCCCCCCCCCCCCTCCTTTTTATAATTACCATACAATTTTTTTAGATAATCCATTTTTTCAATATATGAATAAATAGACTAATTCATTTTCACCATTAACAATAAAGTAAACATCCTATTGGCCCTTAAACAATATCTAGATTGGATTTTATTACTAATAATTTTTAATTAGCTCCTATCACCAACTTCGATATTATACCATTATACATATATATATATATAATCAATTTTTAGTTCTCAATTTATTTTATAATTATTTTGTTTAGTTTGATTGTTCCTTATCCAATTTTAAGTATACATTAATTATCCATACACATAATGTTTATCTATATATGTGTTTCCTTCCCGTATATTTATGCTACCCATGATTGCCTCCTTCTCTTCCCCATTTGATTAGTTCATTGATTTTCAGCCAATTGATATCGATTGCTCAATTAATGATCTGCCACCATATTCATTAGTGTTTGGTCCAACTACCCTTCATCTGGGGTGGCTATATATGTTGTTTTTTCTGTAATGTTGTCTTTTCGTAATGTTGGCGTTTGCTACTTTATTTTATTTGTGCCTGTGATTGATACCACTGTTCTTTAATATGATTTAATATGTTTTAACTTTTTTTTTAACTTTTTATTCAATACATTTAATTTGGCCATGCATTTACGTTTCCCCTGCCACTGTTCACTATCATGCAATGATACTGCATAGTGCTTGAATTGCCGCTGGTTAATCACCATGATGTGCTGCCAATCACTATGCATCTTTCGTTCTGGCCACGCCCGTCTGTATACTTTATATTGTAACCATTTCAGTCCCATTCATCAGTTTGAAGAAGGAACGCGGCTGCCACGTCACTCACAGCCTCAAGAAACGTATCTCTTTTCAGTAACGTCATCCCTCCTTTCCTGCAAACCCACTGCGCATCAAGCCTCGTTCTGAGTCTACTCCACTGCGGCCAGCTCCATTCCATCCAGCCGTGTTTATCGAGCACAGAGCTCCACCACTCCTCCACCGCTCCTGCCAATTGAAATGAATGGGCAGCACCGGCAAAGCACCACTACAGCGGCGCTTTGCGGGTTGTTTTAACCCTTTTTAGCCCGCTAGCTAGTCCCCACTCGTGGAAGAAAAACTCTGCTAGTGGCCGAAAAATAATGGCACTTTACCGCCGACGCCCCAGTGTGAAAGGGGCCTATAGGAAAACAGGTCTTAGGGCTTCGTTAGGCTGAGCTAAGCTTTTTAGTCCGGAACATAAGTGCATTTTTACAAAAACACTATACTTTTCCTTCCTAATGCATACTTTCTAGATATTAGTGATTAATTAGTGTAACAGAGTCCACTCCATATGCTAGTCACCCAGCACACAGTTCTGCATGCAGGTTTTCTATGGGGTAAATTTACTAAAGCCGGTGCACTCAGAATCTGGTGCAGCTGTGCGTGGTAGCCAATCAGTTTTTAACCACAGCTTGTTAAATTAAGCTTTGGCTATAAAACCTGGAAGCTGATTGGTTTCTATGCAGAGATGAGCCTGATTTTTAAATAAACCCCACATTTTCATTAAAAACACTCAACGTTTCATAAACTTGGATCTACTACATCATTGTCAGTGGACAGAACTGTATGATCCAGGTCACCTCTGGCACTTTACAAAGGAATGTCAAGTCTTAACCCCAAAAACACAGAATGTTCAGCTTCCTGTTTCATTTCCTGTTCTTAACTTTGTTTAGCTAAGAGGATGTGACAAGAACTATATGGCACAACAGTGTCACTGCTACAGTGTCTAACTGAATGGCTAGGAATTGCCCCCATAAACGAATGTATGTCACTTTTCATTATCTGCCGTAAAATGTTGTAATCTGCTGTAAAAACAATTGGTTGCATGTTCGAGTATTTTACTTTACCAGTCTGCTCTGTTTGATTTTATGCTGCATTTGTTTTGCCTTTTGTGTGCTTGACCTTTCACCCAAACGAACCAAGTTATTCAATGGCGCCTGCCTGCATGGATATATGTCAGGTATGTTGTATTCTAAGACAACATGACCGCCTTGTAACCTCATATTGTGACATGACATAAACAGACAGCGTAGTAGAGAGTAATAAGGATGAGCAAAGTGCACTAAACAATCAAGATAGATTTCAGTTTACTAAAATCAAGTTACAAAAAGATGTTTTGTTGCTACCACTGCTCTTTTCCCTACTGAATATGGATAAAATCGATATACACCAATCAGCCATAACATTATGACCACCCACCTTAACATAACTACCCACCTAATATTAAATAGGTCCACCTATTGCTAACAAAACAACCCTGACCCATAGAGGCATGGACTCCAGTAGACCTCTGAAGGTATGCTGAGGTATCTGCCATTGCCAGGTTACCTTCTTCCCATAATGCATCCTGGCTCCATCTCTTCCCTAGATAAGTGACGCACACTTTCCCGGCCATCCACATGTAAAATAAACTGTGATTCATCGGACCAGGCCAACTTCCTCTATTGTCTATGGTCTAGTTCTGATGCTCACACACTCATTATAGGCTATTTTGGCTATGGATATGGGCAGGCCCGGACTGGGACAAAAAATAGGCCCGGGCATTTTAGACTGAGCAGCCAACTTTTCCAGGGACCGGGGGGGGGGGGGGGGGGGAGATGTCGGTAGACATTTGCGGGGGTGGCACTGTGATATAAAGGGGACTGCACTGTAAAGGAGCACTGTAATGATTACAGTGCAGTCCCCTTTATATCACAGTGTCACTGTCCTATTGTGGCCATACAATGCTAGTACTGTCTGTCTCCTATTGTGCCCATGCTGCCCAGTGACACTGACCTGCTCTCTTTGGTGGTCCTGGACAGCATGGCGCTCTCTTTCTGGTGTTGCGGTACAGCGTGGCTCGGGTACTGCGTGGCTCTCTGGTGGTGTGGGTACAGAGTGGCTCTCGTGGCTCTCTGGTGGTGCGGGTACAGTGTGGCTCTCTGGTGGTGCAGGTACAGCGTGGCTCTCATGGCTCTCTGGTGGTGTGGGTACAGTGTGGCCCTCTGGTGGTGGGGGTACAGCGTGGCTCTCATGGCTCTCTGGTGGTGCAAGTACAGTGTGGCGCTCTCTCTCTCTGGTGTGCGGGTACAGCGTGTCTCTCTCTTGTGGTGCAGGTACAGCGTGGCTCTCTTTGGTGGTGCAGGTACAGCGTGGCTCTCTCTGGTGGTGCGGGTACAGCGTGGCTCTCTCTGGTGGTGCGGGTACAGCGTGGCTCTCTCTGGTGGTGCGGGTACAGTGTGGCTCTCATGGCTCTCTGGTGGTGCGGGTACAGCGTGGCTCTCTCTCTGGTGGTGCGGGTACAGCGTGGCTCTCTGGTGGTGCGGGTACAGCGTGGCTCTATCTAGTGGTGTGGGTACAGCGTGACTCTCTCTGGTGGTGTGGGTACAGCGTGGCTCTCTCTGGTGGTGCGGGTACAGTGGGGCTCTATCTGGTGGTGCGGATAAAGCATGGCTCTCTCTGGTGGTGCGGGTACAGCGTGGCTCTCTCTGGTGGTGCGGGTACAGCATGGCTCTATCTGGTGGTGCGGGTACAGCGTGGCTCTATCTGGTAGTGTGGGTACAGCGTGGCTCTCTCTGGTGATGCGGGCACAGCGTGGCTCTATCTGGTGATGCGGGCACAGCGTGGCTCTATCTGGTGATGCAGGCACAGCGTGGCTCTCTATCTGGTGGTGTGGGTACAACGTGGCTCTATCTGGTGTTGCGGGCACAGTGTGGCTCTCTATCTGGTGGTGTGGGCACAGCGTGGCTCTATCTGGTGGTGCGGGTACAGCGTGGCTCTATCTGGTGGTGTGGGTACAGCGTGGCTCTATCTGGTGTTGCGGGTAAAGCGTGGCTCTATCTGGTGGTGCGGGTACAGCGTGGCTCTCTCTGGTGGTGCTGGGGCTATTAGTTCCTCAGCACAGTCCTCTTTTTACATGTCTCCTGTAGTGCCTGATTGCAGGTTTTCTCCCCCCAGCAGAGTGCATGCTAGCTAATGTAGCCATCTCCCTGCTGAGATCAATTGGGCCGCTTATCTCTACTACATTTCCCATGATGCCCCACTATTTTTTTCTGATTGGCCCTCTGCTGTGGCCAATCGGGAGAGAAGAACAAGCTCTCCTGCTGCAAACAAGCCCGACATGAGAGAGGGGAGGACATCCTGACAGTGGCCCACAGCTTACACCCCCCCCCCCACTGCGCAGAGGGACAGCTATGGCTGGAGGAGCAGTAGTCCGTAGAGGCCGAGAGCCGAACTGTCAGCGCGGCTCTGAGGCTGAGCTGTGTGTGAGAGACACACAGCTCAGCCCATGCAGCCACTAGTTCCGCTGGAGAAGGCACAGGCTGCGGCCGCGGCCGCATGGCGGTAGGCGAGCGGCGGCCGCGGCCTGTGTTTACCCTGTCCAGGCCGCGGTCGCCGCTTACCTCCCGCTGTGCGGCCTGATCATCAACAGGCTGTTGAGCGGGCGGCCCACCGGGCAAATGCCCGGTCTGCCCTATGGCCAGTCCGTGCCTGGATATGGGCGAGCATAGGCAACTTGACTGGTCTGTGGCTATGCAGTCCCATACACAACAAATTGTGATGCACTGTGTGTTCTGACACTTTTCTATAGAAACTAGCATTAACATTTTTCAGCAATTTGAGCTACAGTAGCTTTCCTTGGGATTGGACTACACAGGCCAGCCTTCGCTCCCCATTTGCATCAATCAGCCTTGGCTCTCCATGACCCCGTAGCTGGTTCTGCTTGTTTTCCTTCTTTGGACCACTTTGGTAGGTCTTGACCACTGCAGAACAGGAAAATCTAGTTTTGGAGATACCATGACCCAGTTGTCTAGTCATTACAATTTGGTCCTTGTCAAAGTTGTTCAAATCCTTATGCCTTTCTGCTTATCCTTATCAATTTCTGCTTTCAGTACATCAATTTCAGGGACAACATGTTCACTCACTGCCTAGTATATGCCATCCACTTTCAGCAGATGCCATTGTAATGAGATAATCAATGTTATTCACTTTACCTAACAGTGGTCATAATGGTATGGCTGATTGGTGTGTGTATATATATATATATATATATATATATATATATATATATATATATAGAGTATATGTAGCGCTGACATCTTTGTTTATTGATGTGATTATACATGCTTTAACCACTTAACAACCGCCCATTGCCGATTAACGGCATCAGGGCGGTTGTTTAACTCTAAGAGGCCGTTAATTAACGGCCTCCCAGAATTCTGCTCTCGCGCGCCCCCTGGGGCGCGCACACGAGAGCATCCGTGACCGCTGGGTCCAGTGGACCCGGCGCATCACGAATCACGGTAAACGGCCGCTCATCGCGGCCGTTTACCACGTGATCGCTCCGTCAAATGACGGAGTGATCACTTGTAAACAAGCCGGCGTCATGTTATGACGCCGGTTCCTCCCTCCCCCTCTCTGTACCGATCGGTACAGCGGAGGGGGAAGAGATCGGTGTCAGCAGCGATGTGGGCTGCATCTGCAGTGCCCACATCGCTGCTCACCGAAAATTAACCCCTCAAATCCCTGCAAATACTCTGCATTACTCTGCAATTCCCTGCAAATACTCTGCATTACTCTGCAATTCCCTGCAAATACTCTGCATTACTCTGCAATTCCCTGCAAATACTCTGCAATTCCCTGCAAATACTCTGCAATGCCCTGCAACACTCTGCAATGCCCTGCAACACTCTGCAATGCCCTGCAACACTCTGCATTGCCCTGCAACACTCTGCAACACTCTGCATTGCCCTGCAACACTCTGCATTGCCCTGCAACACTCCGCAATGCCCTGCAACACTCCGCAATGCCCTGCAACACTCCGCAATGCCCTGCAACACTCTGCAATGCCCTGCAACACTCTGCAATGCCCTGCAACACTCCGCAATGCCCTGCAACACTCCGCAACGCTCTGCAATACCCTGCAACACTCTGCAACACCCGCCAATACCCTGCAACACTCTGCAATGCTCTGCAACCCCCGCCGATACCCTGCAACACTCTGCAATGCTCTGCAACCCCCGCCGATACCTTGCAACACTCTGCAATGCTCTGCAACCCCCGCCGATACCCTGCAACACTCTGCAATGCTCTGCAACACCCGCCAATACCCTGCAACACTCTGCAATGCTCTGCAACACCCGCCAATACCCTGCAATGCTCTGCAACGCAGTACTCTGCAACACCATGCTCTGAGATACCCAGCCATAGTCGGTGATACCCTGCAATACCCAGCCATAGACATCTCCCGCCGCCCTCCGCCCTCCGGTGCTTCTACCGAATCGCTAATACGATCAAAGCCAGAATCTTTTTTTTTTTCAGGCTTCCCAGCTTAGAGGTAAGATGTGGGTCTTATTGACCCCACATCTCACTGTAAAGAGGACCTGTCATGCCATATTCCTATTACAAGGGATGTTTACATTCCTTGTAATAGGAATAAAAGTGATCAAAAAAATTATTTTTGGGGAAAAAAATGTCAAACTAAAATAAATAAAGTAAAATGAACAATAAAAAAAAATGTTTTTTTTAAAGCGCCCCTGTCCCCATGTGCTCGCATGCAGAAGCGAACGCATGCGTAAGTCCCGCCCACATATGAAAACGGTGTTCAAACCACACATGTGAGGTATCGCTGCGAACGTTAGAGTGAGAGAAATAATTCTAGCCCTAGACCTCCTCTGTAACTCAAAACATATAACCAGTAAAAAAAATGTAAATCGTCGCCTATGGGGATTTTTAAGTAGCGACGTTTGCCGCCATTCCACGAGCGTGTGCAATTTTGAAGAGTGACATATTAGGTATCTATTTACTCAGCGTAACTTCATCTTTCACATTATGCAAAAATTGGGCTAACTTTACTGTGTTTTTTTTTTTTTAAGCACAAAACAGTTTTTTTTCCAAAAAAAAGCATTCGAAAAATTACTGCGCAAATACCGTGCGAGATAAAAAGTTGCAAAGACCACCATTGTATTCTCCAGGGTGTTTGCTAAAAAAACATATATAATGTTTTGGAGTTCTATGTAATTTTCTAGCAAATAAATTATGATTTTTACATGTAGGAGAGAAATGTCAGAATTGTCCTGGGTGCTCCAGAACACCTGATGGCGCTCCATGCATGTTGGGCCTCTGTATGTGGCCACGCTGTGTAAAAGTCTCACACATGTGGTATCACCATACTCGGGAGTAATAGCAGAATGTGTTTTGGGGTGTAATTTGTGGTATGCATATGCTGTGTGTGAGAAATAACCTGATAATATGACAATTTTGTGAAAAAAAAAAAAAAAGTAAAAAGAATCTTGATTTTGCAAAGAATTGTGGGAAAAAATGACAACTTCAAAAAACTCATCATGCCTCTTACTAAATACCTTGGAATGTCTTCTTTCCAAAAAGGGGTCATTTGAGGGGTATTTGTACTTTTCTGGCATGTTAGGGTCTCAAGAATTGAAATAGGCCGTCAGTCCTTCAGGTTTGATCAATTTTCAGATATTGGCACCATAGCTTGTGGACTCTATAACTTTCACAAAGACCAAATAATATCCACCAATTTGTACTTATTTTTACCAAAGATATGTAGTAGTATAAATTTTGGCCAAAATTTATGAAGAAAAAATTACTAATCTGCTAAATTTTCTAACAGAAACAAAGAAAAATTCGTTTTTTTACAGAATTTTCGGTATTTTTTCTTTTATAGCACAAAAAAAAAAAACCCAGCGGTGATTAAATACCACCAAAAGAAAGCTCTATTTGTGTGAAAAAAAGGACAAAAATTTCATATAGGTCCAGTGTTGCATGACTGAGTAATTGTCATTCAAAATGCGAGAGCACCGAAAGCTGAAAATTGGTCTGGTTATTAAGGGTGTTTAAGTGCCCAGTGGTCAAGTGGTTAATGTGAGGTATATGGACATTACTGTGGTTTCGTACTAGAGCCATCTAGTGACCAAATATGGTAATGCACCTGTTTATCATTACCTCAGAGAAACCTAAAAACTTGTGCAGGAAGTGACTGTTTGTTTGGATTCGGAAGGTTGACCTTGTTACCCAGGAGTCCGTGTGACCTACCCATGAACACTCTCTTACGCAGTGCATGCTGGGTAGGGGATAACAGGTACCGAAGCAGCCATTTTAGGTCTCTTGGGACCATGTTACCTGCCTGTGAGGATCTGTGGGGGGGTGTCCCGAGAGACAGCAGCCGATAGCTATTGCGGAGCTCCAGCCTGTTTGTTCTTGTGAGGTGACCTGGCGGTGGCCGGATTGAGAAGGTCCAAGGACACTCAGCGGAGAATCCGAGAACCAGATCGATTCAGCGGAGCGGTACAGAGCATCTGGCCCAGCTGACACAAAGACAAGCTACAGTCACTGGACCAAAGTGATCACATGGAACTCTGATCCAGTTGGTGAGCGGGTTACGGCCCACCGTTTGTTAAACTTTTCATGCAGTTAGACTCGTTTACAGACCTCACTGGAATCTGTAGTTCCATGGAGGCGTAGCAGAGCCACTGACACAGAGCAGGCTTGGGGCCTATTTACTTTGGCGCCTCAGCACATGTAAATAAGTTACTGGAATTACACCAGGAGCATTTCATCTTAACCCTCCACATTACTTTGGATTACAAATACAGGGGGGTGGCCCCTTCCTATTCCAACAGGACTGCGCACCAGTGCACAAAGCAAGATATCCAATAATATAGAAATGGTAATCGGGGCGGACTGACAACTCATGGGGCCCCCGGGCAATAGGAGATTATGGGGCCCCCAGGCAATCAGAAATTATAGGGCCACACAATATACACACACACAGTATACAATCACACAGTATACACACACACAGTATACAATCACACAGTATACCCACACACAGTATACAATCACGCAGTATACACATACATGTTTCTATTGGCTGAGAAGGTACTGGAGAGGTGGGGCAGCTATAATCTCAGGATTTTTAGACCAAAAGGATGTCGGTAAGGGACATTTCAGAGACAGGTGTAAAAAAAAAACACAGATTTTTACATACTGTCCCTGGTTTTATGAGGCTGGCAACCTCATAAGGTTGCCAGGCCTCGGGCAGTGCCGAGTGGCCAAAGGGTCAGTCCGCCCCGATGGTAATTTAGCCTAACAGTATCCAGAAAAATCTACCTTTAGCCATGAATTCTTTCTTTCTGTCAAGTGTCTGTTCCTGGACACTTCTGTATCCTTATATAGGTATATCTGGTGTGAGGTCATCTAAGGCACTGATGCTAGTCTCATGAGATTTATAGTGAGACTTGGTGATGCCATTACTGAGTTAAATTTACAGACTTTACCTTCATTCTATTTTTTCTGTGAAGATGGATGTACTTTCCTATGTGCGGAAAACCATATTAACCTTTCCCCAGATTTCTAGACATTCCATTTTTTACCAAACATTTGATTTTTTTCTGCTTCAAGTAGTTATGTGCATTAAGATTAGAACACAACATGTTTATTGCAATGTTGTTATTATCATTGTTGTATTGTCACTTTCCGAACTTTATTATATTGAGTCCATTCTACTCACTTATAATGCTTGTTAACCATCTACTACACCCAGGGCCAGATTAACATAGGGGCTATTGGAGCTGCAGCTCCAGGCCCCTTACCTCAAGATAGGCACATTTGCCCAAAAAAAAAATCACAAAAAAAGATTGACTTTGAGGGCTGTGGCTCAGCAACCAGGGGTCACATTTGAGGGTTAGGTAGCTGAAGACCTACCCCACCACTGATCAAAATATGGGGCTCCTATCATCTATGGTTCCGGAGATATGGGGCTC
The DNA here is from genome assembly GCF_037356315.1 of Lithobates pipiens. Taxonomy (NCBI): domain Eukaryota; kingdom Metazoa; phylum Chordata; class Amphibia; order Anura; family Ranidae; genus Lithobates; species Lithobates pipiens. The sequence continues at coordinate 423,161,709 of NW_027507718.1, forward strand.
CTTGCACAGCCTGTCAGAAGCTACATACGGAGCGGCCAGTTTAAATACAAGCCGTTAGCAGCAGACTGAGAGGATGAGCACATAGCGCCTCTCCTCACTTCTTTTCAGAGGCACTGAACTCAATGGACAATCTGCATTTTTTTTGTTCTACCCAGCAGGGCTGAATGAAAAAAAACCTGACAGCTTAGGAAGAATTGCTGTACTAACTATATGACATTGGTAGAGCATTCTCCCCTGCTGTTCTATTGTGTTCTGCCTCCTCTCCAGAACACTCTGGTCAGCGCTCTCAGCCAATGGCTGAGAGCACTGACAGGAAGCCGGTCGGCAGACCCTTTTCAGTCATGCCCCGTCTGTTGGACTGACTGCAGTACACACAGGCTAAATGTCGGCCGGTTTCTATTGAACCTTGACATTCGGCCCATGTGTACTAGGCTTTATACCTTTCACCATTTTTGTTGCCTGTCTCTGGATTGGTTCTCTCTTATAAATATCTTTTTGTGAGTACTGAGCTAAGGAAGCTACAATTGCTGAAAATTAGCCACTCTGGTTTCAGTACTTTCAGTCACTCTGGGCCACAGACAGATTAGAAATTCAGTGTCAGAAACATGCAGGATAGTCTGAATACGTGTTGGTTGCCTCTCAGCAGCTTCTTTTTCCAGTGATATCCACTTTGTGGCTCCACCCAGCACCATGTAAGCAATCTTTATAGTGCGTCATGGCCTCATTTGTTCTTATGGATGCTTGTTTTCAGCTCTACTGCGACTGAATGAAATGAATTCTGACTGTGGTGCACATGCAAGCAATTTCCTATGGTGGACTTGAACCCAAGCTTCATTGTGTGTGTCCATTGATACACACATCACATTGTGTTCTCGGCCCTGCTCCCTCATCATTGGATTTGATTGACAGCAGCAGGAACCAATGGCTCCCGCTGCTCTCACTGGCTCCTGCGAGGAGGACAGCTCTGGTTCGAGATTGGGCTCAGAGAAGTATTTACGGGGACTGGAGGGGCAGCTGACAATGGAAGGTTTTTTTAACTGAATGCATTCTCAAAACCTCCAGATTTTACAACCACTTTAACCGCTTGCCGACCAGCCGCCATCATACTGTGGCAGGTCAGCATAATCCCATGAGCCATCGGCTCCTTCAAGCAGGATAGCAGACGTGCATCGCAGGGGTGCCGATGTTCGCGGCTGACGGTTGCGCTGACCACCGGCCACGAGCGATCACGGGCACGAGAGGCAGAACAGGGACATGAGCGTCAGTAAACACACACATCTCTGTTCTGTTCTGTTCGGAAAGACAGATCCTGAGTTCCTAATAGCTATGAATCACGATCTGTCATCCCCTCTAGTCAGTCCCCTCCCCCTACAGTTAGAACACACAGTCAGGGAACACAGTTAACCCCTTGATCGCCCTCTAGTGTTAACCCTTTCCCTGCCAGTGACATTTATACAGTAATCAGTGCATTTTTATAGCACTGATCGCTGTATTATTGTCAATCTTCCCAAAAGTGTTCGATGTGTCCACCATAATGTCACAGTCACGATAAATATCACAGATCGCAGGCATTAAAAAATAATACAAATGCCATAAATCTATCCCCTATTTTGTAGACGCTATAACTTATGTGCAACCCAATCAATATATGCTTATTGCGATTTTTCTTACCAAAAATATGTAGAAGAATACATACCGGCCTAAACTGAGAAAGAAGCTAGCTTTTTTAAAAAAAATTTAATATTTATTATAGCAAAAAAAAAAAAAACTGCAGAGATGATCAAATACGGTCACCAAAAGAAAGCTCTATTTGTGGGGGGAAAAAAGATGCCAATTTTGTTTGAGTACAGCGTCGCGCGATCGCGCAATTGTCAGTTAAAGCGACACAGTGTCGCAAAAAATGCTCTGGTCATTGAGCAGCCAAATCTTCCGGGGGTGAAGTAGTTAAAATGTTTTGGTACAGTGTTTCCGTACGCTACTTTAAAGCTACGCACTTGGGCAATATTTCTTTACACTATCTGGGGCTTTCCAGACACAAAGGGGATTTTCTAAGCTAAAGATCTTGACAGAGATTGCAGGAAAAATCTGTCAGAGAAGTTGATGCGGAATGCTAGACAATACAGCAACTACATAACTAGCAAACTTTCTTTGTCTCTTCTCTCTCAATGTCAAAAAATGTATCGTATTCAGCGGTCAGGTGACAACAGGGAAATATTGGTGACAAAGCTTCCACTTAAATTCCATGTAAACATTGCATTGACATCCTGATTTACAGGATATGGATGGCTCCAACATTATCATCAGGACTTTGGATCTGCCTAGCAAGTTCTTGTTAAGACACACCACAAACTATATATGTGAGCTTCATAGTGAAGAAAAAAAACAAAAACGTGTGGCAGTGTACATAGAATTTCACTTTCTCGAGCCTGATAATCCAACAGCTGCAGTGTATATTCAGAGGCTCGGTCAGACCTCCTTAGCACATTCACTTTACTCATCCTCACTCAGAGAATGCACATTGTCTGTTTTACCTCAGATGAAACGCGTGAGGATGCAAACACTGCCACTGATTGTGTTTGTAGAACTCGGTATCTGTTCTGCATCACATCTCAGACGTTATATAAATGGAGGCACATGTTATTATGCGTTGTCTGCTTACTAAGAACTGTGTGTAAATAAATAAATAAACATCAAACTGAAGATGAGACAGAAACACTAACATACTACATCATTCTCTATTTTTTTTATTCTCTGTCTAGTCTCAGGGCCTTGTGCTTTTAGGCCTCACCCACACCAGTTTGCGTGCACTGGGAGGAATATTCCTGATATGCCGATTCTGGGGCACCATGTTTTTTTTTCCTTAGAACTTTATTGAATGGTCACAAGTCGCATTTTATTAAAGCGGAGTTCCACCCAAAAGTGGAACCTCCACTGCTCCCCCCACCCTCCGATGCTACATTTGGCACCTTTCAGGGGGGAGGGGGGTATGGGTACCTGTTTTTGACAGGTACCCTACCCCACTTCTGGGAGTCCCTTTGGACGTTTGCCCCCCCCTCGTCCTTCCACCGCCAAGCCAGTTAGAAAGCGCAGTGCACTTCACACATGCGCATTATGGAAACCGGATGTGAAGTCGAAAGGCTTTATTGCTGGTTTCCCTTACCAGGAGTAGCGGCGGCACTCGATCCTAAAATCGTCTGGGGTGTCGACATTGCAGGCTCCCTGGACAGGTAAGTGTCCATATATTAAAAGTCAGCAAATACAGTATTTGCAGCTGCTGACTGTTATTTTTTTCCCCGGGCAGAACTCCTCTTTAAATTGTGTTGGTCACAGTATGTACTATTTTTCTCCAGCGTGGTGGTGTGAACTGACCTGACAGGGAAAATTGATAAAACCCCACCATAAATTTGATGTGTGTTTTCATTCATACAGAAAAAACAAAAAATAAATAAAAGCGGACATCCCCTTATGGTAGTAAAGCTCCCACAGTGAGTAACTAAGTGGTTATTGAGGGAAAAAACTAGGCTGATTTGAGTTTGAAGTTTTAAAGGATTGATTGAGGTTTAAAAGCAAGTATTTAATGTATAAAAAAAATATCAATTAAATGAGTATAGTAACTATTGTAAACAACACATCACAACCCCATGTCCCATCACCAAAACAATTAAAACCAATGTGACTATTAGGCCCCTTTCACACTGTCGGACCGCTCAGGTCCGCCTGTCAGTTCTGACAGTGAACCTGAACGGGTGCTCCATGGTAGTCTATGGAGCGACGGATGTCAGCGGTGACATGTCCACTGACATCCGACCCAGTCCGATCCGCTAAAAGCAGAAGGATGGCCCTACTTTCGGATGCATCGCTGGCGGACAGGATTAGGTGAGATCTGATGAAAACGATCATGCTGCCGTTTTCATCCAATCTCTCCATAGAAACTAGCGGTGCTCGACATGCCCCTCCTTGCTCAGTGAGCAGAGGGGGACCTGTCATCCACCGGTTCAGCATAGATCAATGGAGAGATCTCCTGCTGAGCTGGCGGACAAAGGTGGACTCCGTGGAAGCGGATCCACCTTGTGAGAATGAGGCCTTTGACATCCAGAAAAAAATGTATCTATGTGGGTATTGCCGAAATGTGTTGCTCACATAGGCCCCAGGGCTCCCTTTATGCTCCTACTGCTCTACATAGATCACATATATGTGCAACACTTGGTAAATAGAGATGATAGCTCTTAACCACTTAAAAAATAAGACAACAGTAAAATTAGCCCAATTTTTTTTTATATTGTGAAAGATAATGGTATGCCGGGTAAATTGATACCCAACATGTCACGCTTCAAAATTGCGCCCGTTCGTGGAATGGCGTCAAACTTTTAGCCTCAAAAATCTCCATAAGCGACATTTAAAAGATTCTACAGGTTGCATTTTTTGCGTTACAGAGGAGGTCTAGGGCTAGAATTATTGCTCTCGCTCTACCGATCGCGGCGATACCTCACATGTGTGGTTTGACCACCGTTTTCATATGCGGGCGCTACTCACGTATGCGCTCGCTTCTGTGCGCAAGCTCGTCGTGACGGGGTGTTTTTAAAAACTTTTTTTTTCTTATTTATTTTAATTTATTTTATTTACTTTTACACTGTTTAAAAAAAAAATGGATCACTTTTATTCCTATTACAAGGAATGTAAACATCCCTTGTAATAGAAAAAAGCATGACAGGTCCTCTTAAATATGAGATCTGGGGTCAAAAAGTCCTCAGATCTCATATTTGGACTAAAATGAAACAAAAAAAAAAAAAAAGAAAAAATGACATTTAAAAAAAAATACCATTAAGAGGTATGGGCGGAAGTGACGTTTTGACGTTGCTTCCACCCTCCTATGGTATAGAGACGAATGGGGGCCATTTTAGCCTCACTCGTCTACATACCGAGCTAGCAAAAGGACCCGATGGCTCCGGTAAGCGGCGGAAGGTGCAGGAGGGTGGAGGGAGGGGGAGTGGCACCTCTCCCGCCGCCGATAGCGGTGATCTCGCAGTGAATCCGCCGCGGAGACCACCATTATCGTACAGACGACCGGCGCCTGAAGAGATGGATATCTCGGTTGTGGCAGCAGCTGCTGCCGTTACCGAGATATCCCTTTTGAAAAATAGGACGTACATCGTCGCGCGCTGGTCATTAAGTGGTTAATTGACGCTGCCTATTCTTTAAAAAAATATTTATCTACCTGTCTTTTAAATACTTTTTAGATATTTCTCAGCAGGAGGTATTATGGCTTACTGCATGTTTTTTCAAATAATGTTAGTGTGAGCCTGTCCCAGTTCTGTCCTCATTAATATACTATGCAAGTAGCCCAGCCTTTACACCTTTAACCCTTTGTTAGGACAGACAGTGTTTAAAACTAGTTAAAACTAGTAAAACTAGTTACAATTTATAATGAAGAGTTGCCTGCACAGTACAAACAGGGTTAATTATGGCAAACACAGTTATCAAGCCCCTTTAATAAACAAAGGTAGCTACCTAAGATTTTTCTTTGCTGGAGGGTTCAGAATAGAGCATCTGGAAAATTCAAGATGACATTTTAAAATATTTTTGCTTTTGAATATGGACATGTAAAAAATACAATTAGGTGTTATCCCAATATGGCTGCAAAAGTGGAAATACACTTTAAAGAATAGATTGTAATATAATCCAGTGCAATTTCTCTTTCTCTCTTTCTGGCTCGCAGTCTCACTCATCTCCCCCATCCCAAAGGTGTTCTATCAGTACTCTGTAGAGGCCAGTCAAGTTCCTCCACCCGAAACTCACTCACCCGTGTCTTTAAGGACCTTACTTTGTGCACTAATGTGCAGTCATGTTGGAACAGGAACTATTCTCACAAAGTTGGGAGCATGAAATTGTCCAAAATGTCTTGGTATGCTAGCGCCTTAAGAGTTTCCTTCACTGGAACTAAGGAACCACCCCAACCCCTAAAAAACAACCCCACACCATAATCCCCCCTCCACCAAATGATTTGGACCAGTGCACAAAGCAAGTGCTGACCTCAAAATAGAGCACCTTTGGGATGAATTAGAGTGGAGAATGAGAGTCAGGCCTTCTTGTCCACATCAGTGCCTTACCTCATAAATGCCCTTCTGGATGAATAATCAAACATTCCCATAGACACACTCCTAAACCTTGTGGATAGCCTTTCCAGAATAGTTGAAGCTGTTATAGCTGCAAAAGGTGGGCCAACTCAATATTGAACCCTACGGACTAAGACTGGGATGCCATTACAGTTCATATATACGTGTAAGGCAGGTGTCACAATACGTTTGACAATATAATGTATATATACAGTATATACAGCAGGTAAAATAAGTATTGAACACGTCAGCAATTTTCTAGGCAAATATATTTCTAAAGGTGCTATTGACATGAAATGTTCACCACTTCAGTAACAACCCATGCAATCCATACATACAAAGAAACCAAAACAAATAGGTTCAGAAGATAAGTTATGTGTAATAAAATGGAATGACACAGGGAAAAAGTATTGAACACGCCAACTGAAATGTATTTAATACTTCATACAAAATCCTTTTGTTCATAATGACAGCTTCAAGACGCCTCCTGTATGGAAAAACTAGTCGCATGTTTGATTTTGGCCCATTCTTCCATACAGTCTTCAAATCTTGAAGGTTCTGTGAGCCTCTTCTATGAATTTTGATCTTTAGTTCTTTCCATTCACTATTGGATTTAAGTCAGGTGATTGGCTGAGCCATTCTAGCAGATTTATTTTCTTTCTTTTGAAACCAATTGAGAGTTTCCTTGGCTTCGTGTTTGGGATCATCGTCTTGCTGAAATGTCCACCCTCGTTTCATCTTCATCATCCTGGTAGATGGCAGCAGATTTTTATCAAGAATGTCTAATGTACTGTACATTTTCCATTCATCCTTCCTTCAATGCTATGAAGTTTTCCAGTATGGTATACTGAAAAACAGCCCCACACCATGATGTTCCCACCTTCAAACTTCACTGTTGGTATGGTGTTTTAGGGGTGATGTGCAGTGCCATATGACCTTCAAAACATGGTGTGAATTTTGGCATCCAAAGAGTTAAATTTTTGGTCTCATCTGACCAGACTATATTTTTCCATTATTTCACAGACATGTCTAAATGTTGTGCAGCAAACTTTAATCGAGCTTCAACATGCTTTTTTTTTCAGCAATGGAGTCTTGCGTGGTGAGCATACATACAGGCCATGGAGTTTGAGTGCATTACTTATTGTTTTCTTTGAAACTATTTTACCTGCTAATTCCAGATCTTTCTGAAGATCTCCACCAGTGGTCCTTGGTTATTGGACAACTCTTCTGTTAATTCTTTTAAATTCTTTGTCAGAAATCTTGCGAGGAGCACCTGGTTGGGGATGGTTTATGGTGAAATTATGTTCTTTCCACTTCCAGATAAAGGCCCCAACAGTGCTCATTGGAACATTCAGAAGTTTAGAAATTCTTCTGTAACCAATGCCACCAGTATGTTTTGCAACAATAAGGTTTCTAAGGTATTGAAAGAGCTCTTTGCTTTTACCCATCATGAGATTTTTCTTGTGTGACACCTTGGTAATGAAACACTTTTTTATAGGCCATCAGTTGGGACAAGAAAAGCGCCCTGAGGCGATTCAGTTCGTATAGGTAGCGCTATACAAGTCATTCATTCATTCATTCATAAAGATGAGCTCAGGCATGTTCGCATGGAACACGTGCAGAGCCCGCCAGGAAGTCTGCACAGCACTGCGCTAATCACAGGCAGTGAGACATTGCCCCGATGCGCGGCGGCAGAGATCTTTCTTGATCTACCTGATCTTGGCTTGGTATCAAGAGATCCCCAAATTTTCCACTTCTTATTAAGTGATTGATCAGTACTGACTGGCATATTCAAGGCTTTGGATATCTTGTTATGTCCTTTTCCATCTTTGTAAATCGTCATTACCTTGTTACGCAGGTCTTTAGACTGTTCTTTTCTACCTCCTCGCAGCTCAGTGTCTAGCCTGCATAGTGCATCCGTGTGAGAGCTAACAAACGCATTGACTATGTATACACAGACACTAATTGTGATTTAAAAAGCCACAAATGTGGTAAATTAACCTTTAATTGCCATTTTAACTTGTGTGTGCCACCTTCTGTGCTTTTACCAAGGCCAAAAATTCCAGGGTATGTAAACTTTTTATTAGGGCCATTTGGGTGATTTCTGTTATCATTTTAATTTAAAAAGGATCCAAAAAACGATGTTATAATAAATGGCTTCATGTGATTGCTAACCTTAAATAAAAGACAGTTGTCGTGCCACAAACACGGACGTAGTGACGTACTACGAGGAATTTCAGTTCTTGAGCGCCACCCGTTGGTCCCCTTCTGCTAATTTCTTGTTTGGTGAGCATTGATTCTGAGCATGCATGTTTGTACTTTCGACTTTTGTGTGATGGATTTGTGTACTGACCAATATGAAAATCTGATGTGGAGCCGTTGTCTGCTGAAAATTTACTGGCCTGTCATCCAACATTTGTTGGCCGAAAATTGTCAAAAGGGGCGTACTAACGGTAAGATTTTAGGAAAACAGTCTGTCAACAGACAATACCCTGCCAACAATCGTACACTGTGTATGAGGCTTTAAACACTTTATTGGATACACACAAAGATTTTTTTTCACTATTTGAAGTTGTGGACTTTCACTAATTTGATGTTATGATTTTTCACTGATTTATTTAATATTTAGGTGCTGTTTCATGGGTTTTGATTACTAAATGTTTATACTGGAATAAGGACGTAGAGGGAATATTGTTACATTACGGTATATCATTTAAAGGGGCAGCGCAGCAATTTTTGATTTTTATTTGTTAGATACTGTATTTGGGTACTGTGCAAGCATCTGTCTTTTTGGATTTTTTTTAGGTGGTACTGAATGTGATGTAGGCTCAATTTATAGAAAAACATTTGCATTGGCATGTTTAACACAGAGCTAAAGGGAGCAAAACAAAAGAAGTTATTATTATGGTTTACTTACAGTGTAATTGTAGCAGCCAACCCAAGAATCACAATGACTATTGTGGATTAGTCCCAGTTTAAACTTTACTAGCATGATAATCCCCAAAGCATGCTAAAATATAAACTGAGCATGCTACACTGTAAGAAAAACCAAAACACTTGTCAGAGAATTTTGGCTGCCTATGTGTAGAAGTCTCAAGTTTGCATATATGCATACAGCAGATCTAACACTCCCTCCCCCTTATATATACAGTGGGGACAATAATTATTTGATCACCTGCTTTTTTTTTTACTTTTGCCCATTTACAAAGAAATTAAGTGTCTATAATTTTTATTTTAAATGATAGAGACAGAATATCAACAATAAAAACTAGAAAAATCCTCAAACAAATCATGACTTAGTACTTGGTGGAGAAACCTTGTTGGCAAGCACAGAGGTAAGATGTTTCTTGTAGTTGGTTACCAGGTTTGCACACATCTCAGGAGGGATTTTGGTCCACTGTTCTTTACAGATCTTTTCTAAATCCTTAAGGTTTCTTGACTATCACTTGGCAACTCGAAGTTTCAGCTCCCTCCATAAATTTTCTATAGGATTAAGATCTGGAAACCACTCCATTACCTTAATGTGCTTCTTCTTGAGCCACTGCTTTGTTGCCTTTGCGGTATATTTTGAGTCATTATCATGCTGGAAGACCTATCAATGATTCATCTTCAGCATTCTGGCAAAGGGAAGAAGGTTCTTATCCAAGATTTTACACATACGAATACATGGCCCTGTTCATTGACCCACAAAGCAGGAAAGTCGGCCTGTACCTTTAGCAGAGAAACAGCCCAAAGCATATGTTTTCACCTCCGTGCTTGACTGGAGGGATGGTGTTCTTCCTCCAAACACGGCGCCTTAAGTTAATGTGAGTCGAGTTAATGCCAAAGAGCTCAATTTTGGTCTCATCTGACCACAGCACTTTCTCCCAATCTTTCTCTGAATCATTTACAGTAGATGTTCATTGGCAAACTTCAGACAGGCCTGTACATGTGCCTTCTTGAGGAGGGGGACCTTGCGGGCACTGCAGGATTTCAATCCATGGTGACGTATTGTGTTACCAATGATTTGTTTGGTGACTGTGGTCCCAACGGCCTTGAGATCATTCACAAGCTCCTCCCGCGTAGTTCTGGGTTGATCCCTCACTTTTCTCATGATCATCCTTACCCCATGAGGCGAAATCTTGTATGGAGCTCCAGACAGAGGGTGATTGATGGCTATTTTTGCGAATAACCATTCCAACAGTTGTCTCCTTCTCACCAAGCTTCTTGCTGATGGTCTTGTAGCCTTGTGCAAGTCTACAATCTTGTCCCTGACGTCCTTTGACAACTCTTTGGTCTTGCCTATGATGGTGAGGTTTGAATGGAAGAAAGATTCTGTGAACAGATGTCATTTATACACATAACGAATTGTTAGGAGCACCTTCTTAAATTGACAGGACTAATCTGTGTACCACATGAGCATATACTGTAGCCAGTCTGTGGGAGCCAAAATTATTGTTGGTTGATAGGGGATCAAAATTTTACTCACTGAACTGCAACTCAATTTATAACATTTCTATCATGTTTTTTCAGGATTTTTGGTTGATATTCTGTCTCTTATCATTTAAAATACACATATGATAAAAAGTACAGACTCTTAATTTCTTTGTAAGTGGGTAAACTTACAAAATCTGCAGGGGATCAAATAATTTTCTTCCCCTTTGTATCAGAAAGTCTGCACACCTACCAGAGTGTAGTATGAACTCATACAAACCCAACATATAAAATATAAATTGTATCAATATGAAGGCTTTAATGACATTTCCAACTTTCCAAAGTAGGTAACTATCCATAAACTGCAAACAAATTACAGGTGGCTACACACAGTGGTTTGTACTATACCATTACATACACCTCCCCATTAAACACAGTGCTTCAAACCTCTATATTATTCTGGCAATTTATATAATGCAAACAGTTTATGCAGTGCTTTACATACGGTTCATTTGCATCAATCTCTGTCCTTGGGGAGTTTACAGTCGGAGGTCCCTACCTTACATGCAAACATACATTACATGCCCACACATACTAGGGCCAGTTTAGACAGGAGACATTCAGCCTATCAACACATATTTGGAGTGTAGAAGGAAATCTTTGGAGTACCAAGAAGAAACCCACACAAGCACAGGGAGAACATACAAACTCCATGCAGATAGTAGCCATACCAGGTTTTGAACAGGGGATCCCAATGCTGCAAGGCAGAAGTGCTAGCAACCAAGTCACTTTGCTGCCCTTTATTACATACATTGCCTTGTATTTTGCCATTACATGGGCTGCCTTACTAAAGGAATTAGGAATCTTTACTAAAAATGTTTGAATATTTATATTAATTCTTCGAATATGTGAAAACCTGTCTACATGTTTGGGCGTTGAAAGTAAACAGGAATTTAAAGATTTTAAGTGAATATTTATTTGCACTATTTTTGGTGAAGATTCTAAACTCCTTTGACAAAGAACTTTAATGCCGCGTACACAGGATCGGACTATCCTGCGACAATTCGATCGTGTGTGTGCTCCAGTCGACTTTTTCTTCCCAAAAGTCAGACGGACCTAGAAATAAGACTTGCTTCAAAATTGTCCGCCGGACTCGGCTTTTAGCGGACAATCCGTTCGTCTGTGTACTAGTCCGACGGACTAAAACTGACACTAGGGCAGCTATTGGCTACTGGCTATGAACTTCCTTATTCTACGTCATCATGTTGGAATCCGCCGGAATTTTGGAGTGATCGTGTATGGCCAAGTCCGTTTGCTTAAAAGTCCCAAGGGGAACTCCACACCAAATTTTAAATAAAAAAACCGGCATGGGTTCCCCCTCCGGAAGCATACCAGGCCCTTAGGTCTGGTATGGATTTTTAGGGGAACCCCCTAAGCCGAAAAAACGGCGTGGGGTCCCCCCAAAATCCATACCAGATTCTTATCCGAGCACCCAGCCTGGCCGGTCAGGAAAGGGGGTGGGGACGAGCAAGCGCCCCCCCCTCCTGAACCGTACAAGGCCACTGTGCCCTCAACATGGGGGGGTGGGTAATTTGGGGAAGGTGGGAGCCCTGCGGCCCCCCTACCTCAAAGCACCTTGTCCCCGTGTTGATGAGGACAAGGACTCTTCCCGACAACCCTGGCCATTCGTTGTTGGGGTCTGCGGGCGGGAGGCTTATCGGAATCTGGGAGCCCCCTTTAATAAGGGGGCCCCCAGATCCCGGCCCCCCACCCTATGTGAATGAGTAAGGGGTACATCATACCCCTACCCATTCACCTGGGGAAAAAAAGTGTCAATAAAAAAAAACACAATAAAGGTTTTTAAAGTAATTTATTAATCAGCTCCGGGGGTCTTCTTCCGACTTCTCCGCTCTGTTTGGCCTCTTCTCCCGGTGTCTGGTGTTGTCTCCCGCTCTCCGGCGTCTTCTCCCGGGCTCCTTCGCTATCCTCCGCTATCTTCTTGCAGCTCTTTTTAGTGGAAGAGCTCGGTCTCCTCCGTCCTTCTTCCCTCTTCTTCCGATGTTGACACAACACTCTCTTCTGCTGTAATGGCTTGTGCGACATGTGCGGCTGGGTGATGTCACACAGTGAAATCACCCGGTGACCACTCCCCATACCTATATAAGTCGCCACGCACGTCGCACAAGCCATTACAGTGGAAGAGAGCGTCGTGTCAACATCGGAAGAAGAAAGAAGAGAGAAGAGGGACGGAGGAGACCAGGCTCCTCCGCTAGTAAAAGAGCTGCAAGAAGATGGCGGAGGAGCCCGGGAGAAGACGCTGGAAATCGGGAGAAGACGCCGGAGAGCGGGAGAACAGGCCGGACACCGGGAGAAGAGGCCGAACAGAGCGGAGAAGTCGGAAGAAGACTCCCGACATCGGAAGAAGACCCCCTGGAGCTGATTAATAAATTACTTTAAAAACCTGTTGTGTTTTTTTTTATTGAAACTTTTTTCCCCAGGTGAATGGGTAGGGGTACGATGTACCCCTTACTCATTCACATAGGGTGGGGGGCCAGAATCTGGGGGCCCCCTTATTAAAGGGGGCTCCCGGATTCCGATAAGCCCCCCGCCCGCAGACCCCGACAACCAACAGCCAGGGTTGTCAGGAAGAGGCCCTTGTCCTCATTAACATGGGGACAAGGTGCTTTGGGGTGGGGGGGCCACAGGGCGGCCCCCTTCCCCAAAACCCCCACCCCCCATGTTGAGGGCACAGTGGCCTGGAACGGTTCGGGGGGTGCGCTCACTCGTCCCCACCCCCTTTCCTGACCGGCTAGGCTGCATGCTCGGATAAGGATCTGGTATGGATTTTGGGGTGACCCCAAGCCATTTTTCGGCATGGGGGTTCCCCTTAAAATCCATACCAGATCTAAGGGCCTGGTATGCTCCCGGAGGGGGAACCCATGCCGGTTTTTTATTAAAAATTTGGCGTGGAGTTCCCCCCTGAGAGCTGATTATTCTGTGAGAGAGGCGACATTGTCTGATCAATATAGATGGAGATCCGACTTGGAGGCGACTTCCATTGAAATCAATGGGTACAAGTCGCCTAGAAGTCGGATTGAAGTAGTACAGGAACCTTTTCTGAAGTCGGAGCGACTTCAGTAGTGTGCATTAAGATTGCTCTCATTCACTTACATTGATTTTTACATGTAGCGCGACTTGAGGCAACTAGGGGCGACTTGAAGTCAGATCCAAAGTTGCCCCTGTGTGAATGGAGTCTTAAGTGCGACTAAACCCACAATAGTAAAACAGTGTGTATATGCAGTAAAGCAGACAGAGGGTCAGGGGTCCTGCATTCTCATAGGACAATGGTGGGTGAATGAAAACTCCTCCTACAAGCTTTAACCAGACATTGATAGAAGTCACAAGACTGCTATATACTGCTAATGCGAAAAGGTATTTAGCGGTTTATATTTATTAAAATAATTGCATTTCCATGTTCATGTGTACTGTGGGATACCAGATATAGTGAATGCAGGGTCCTGGGTTTAGTAACACTTTAAAATTGCGCGTACCTGTGAAATGGCGGAAAACTATGTTACCCCAAATTATCGCTAGGAGACTCTTTAATGGCAATTTCCAGGTTATTCATTTCAAAATAACCATAAATTATTGCTCCAAAAATATTGCCTACGTTAGTGGTGATATCTCACATGTGTGGCGCAATCACTGTTTACATATACATACATGTCCTCTGTGTGCATGTGGGTGTGTGTATTATATATATTTTTAGGATACTTTATTTTTTCAATTTAAGTGTATAGCTATCACTAAGTGCCTATCAAGCCCCCTATGTGATAGCATTGGGCAGATGACAGGTCCTCTTTATGAAGATATCAGGGGTCATTCATGGCAGAAGAGATCAAGCAATGTATGTAATCTCATCTCCCCCTGCTTGTCATCCTGAAGTAGGTTGGCGCTTCCCAGAGAGATGGAAAAGCCATGGAAACACCATGGGCGGTGCCAATTGGGGGACAGGTTGTTCAATTGCCCAGATCACTTCTATATGAGAGCTGAGAGTCAGTTGAAAAAAATCAATATCAATCTCACAGCCGTGAGCACAAGCTGTGGGCTTGCTTTAGCCTCTTGACTACCAAGATGTTTATAAACACACCTTGGTAGACAAGGTGTTAAAGTGGAACTCTGTTCAAAACTCTTTAGTTTTAGACAAAGTAGGTTAAAATTTTATTTTGTTTTTTTTTAAGTAAATATGGTTTGTCAGTTGTGGAGATCTATCTTCACTTCTGGGTCTGATGACCACACAGACAATGAGGGGTCTCCCCAAGAAAGGCACTAGATTACCAAAAGTATTGTGACGCCTACCTTTACACGCATTAACTTTAATGCCATCCCAGTCTTAGTCCGTAGGGTTCAATATTGAGTTGGCCCACCCTTTGCAGGTATAATGGCTTTAACTCTTTCGGGAAGGCTGTCCACAAGGTTTAGGAGTATTTCTATTGGAATGTTTGACCGTTTTTCCAGAAGTGCATTTGTGAGGTCAAGCACTGATGTTCAACTAGAAGGCCTGGCTCGCAGTCTCTGGTTTAATTTATCCCAAAGACGTTCTATCTGGTTGAGGTCAGGACTGGTCCAAATCATTTGATGGTGGGGGGATTATGATGTGGGGTTGTTTTTCCGGGGTTAGGGCCGGCCCCTTAGTTCCAGTGAAGGGAACTCTTAAGGCGTCAGCATACCAAGACATTTTTGACAAATTTATTTTCTCAAATTTGTGTGAATAGTTTGGGGATGACCCCTTCTTGTTCCAACTTGGCTGCGTACCAGTGCACAAAGCAAGGTCCATAAAGACATGGATGAGCAGGTTTGGGGTGGAGAAATTTGACTGGCCTGCACAGAGTCCTGATCTCAACCCGATAGAACATCTTTGGAATGAATTGACGCGGAGACTGCGAACCAGGCCTTCTCGTCCAACTTCAGCGCCTGACCTCACAAATGCGCTTTTGGAAGAATAGTCAAACATTCCCATAGACACACTCCTAAACCTCGTGGACGGCCTTCCCAGAAGAGTTGAAGCTATTATAGCTGTAAAGGGTGGGCCAACTCAATATTGAACCCTACGGACTAAGACTGGGATGCCATTAAAGTTCATGTGCATGTTTAGTCAGGTGTCCCAATACTTTTGGTGATATAGTGCATAACCCTTTCCCTCTCTATTAAGAAGTACTTTATTGCTCTCTGAGCCCTGTTTGAGCCATTCCCCTCACTTCCTGTCCTGTCCTGACCAAACAAAGAAATCATGGGTTAATTGTTTATCCTATTACCTTGTCCCTATTATGATCCACCACTGACCAAATATCTGCACTTGGCAAACCTGAAGAAAAGTACATCACTGCTGAGGGTAAGAGTAAATAATCATGCTGACTGGATATATTGTGGTCAAATTCCTTTTTACAACCCACGAAAAGGAATTTTAGAGAAAAAGTTCACAAACTAAAACATATTGCATTACCAGAATTTAAGAAATAAAGCATTTAGTAGCAAAAGAGAAAATCAATAACATCATATTATCGTCATTGTAAGTTGTTTTATTATACTTTGTGCACATATTTTATCCTTGTGTTTTTGTTTATCGGCAGTTGTTGATTACTTCTGAGATGCAAAGTGTGTTTTTACTATGAGACGTGGTGGTTCTAGGCTGGGAAAAGGCTCCGTTCAAATTCAAAAATAAAAGTCAACTGACACCAACATATACAGAAGCTGGGGGCAATTAAATAAAGTGTTTATTACAGCCAATTATGTGGCTGTTTTGGGCCATTAGAAAGTCCTGCACCCAAATCATGAAACCCTTGCAACAGATTTACCAGATCCAACACGTATGACAGATTTGGGTAGTTCTGGTTTGCGTGGCTTTCGCACTGTCAAAAACATACCCAAATCAAGACTTGCACCTCTTGTACACAGGCAATCCAAGTGCTGGTAAATCCAAGTCCGTTTCTATTCTATCAGAAATATGAAAGAATGTATGTAGCTGATACATTCGTTCATCTTTTATATTGTGTCTCTATAGCTACAACCAAGTCAAAAAGAATTATACCCACTTCTTAGCTAGATATCTACAAAACTGGAGGTATTTAAGACCAACTCTAAGTTGGTGTGCAGAGACAGGCCAGAGTGGTCAGGAGGAGTGCTGTGTGTTAACTTGCCATTATTGAGTTTTTTCTTTGCTTTATCGGTTACTAGGGTGCAGACTGCCAGCATCCTAGCAACCAATGATGTGGGGCTAAACACTGAATGGGCTGAGCCCCATGGAGATGCTGATAGACTATTTCCTCATCAGTTCTGGCTTCCTTATTACTGATAGCAGTGGGTAGATTCCATAGCGACTATTGGGCTATCCGACGGCCATGATGAGGTTTCCCAGAGTTCCCACCTCCGCATGGTTCGGAAAGGAGCCCAGTAGCGCTGAGCCTCAGTGATGACCACCTCCTGCAACAACTTTGCAAAAACATTCCTAATGCCGCGTACACATGATCGGAATTCTCGTCGGAAAAAGCTCTGATGGTTTTCCTGTTGGAATTCCAATGGAATTCCGCTCAAACTGTTTTGCCTACACACGGTCACACCAAATTCCGACCGCCGAGAAAGCGGTGACGTACAACACATACGATGGAACTATTAAAAGGAAGTTAAATACCTAGTAGCCAATAGCTTCCATCTCGTAGTTGAATCTGAGCATGCGTGAGTTTTTGCGCGTCAGAAATGCATACACACAATCGGAAGTTTTTCCATCGGGAAAATTGAGAACATGCTATCAAATTTTTGCTGGTGGGAATTCGGCCGGCTAAATTCCGATGGAGCATACACATGGTCGCATTTTCCAATGAAAAGCTCTCATCTGTGTTTTGCTGGCCGAAATTCCGATTGTGCGTACGTGGCATAACAGGTGCATGATAAAGCACTGGCAATTGTGGTGTGCAGGTGCTACAGAATTTTTAAGTCTGCCTACGACTTTCTTTATTAATTCCACTAGATGGTCCCTGTGGCATGCTTTGGCAGGGCCTGCATAGTTTTTGTTCTTGGCTTTACATATGCTGCAAGAGCCTATAGGTGAGTTTAAGGTGGAGATCATGCTTTTAATACAATGTATGGTTAAGGGATGCAAGAATTGCACTATACAAACCGTATTAGATTATTATTCCTAAAGAATTAAAATTTTAAATTATTTTTTATTTTCTGCAGAACCCGTATTAAAATACCAACAACTGATTACCTTACTTTGCCTTTTCCAGATCTGAATGTATGGATACCCTCAGATACACATATACATTTACTCTGCAGTGCAACTGCAAAAATGGACCAGTTCCCAAAACCAAAAGTCCATCTGAACCTTCTGTACAAATTATTTATTTTAAAAATATATACTTTTAATATTATTCAAGTACATTGCACATCATAATACATGGCATAGACAAACTGTAAATCTAATGAATAGGTAGATACATATGTAGAATACAAAGGGCTATTTAAAAAAATAATAATAAAGTGTAGCGTCAAATTTCTTCTTGATTAAGGTATAAACCATCAGTCCATGACAGAAACATCAAACAAATAAAAGCATTTGTGAGAACTGCATACATTTGGTGTCATCCATTTTTTTTTTTCGCTTTCCAAAGTGCGTTTCTTGTATTCAGGCATCACAACATAAAAACAGAAACAAGGGACAAGAAATCTTACGCCATTCAAAGTACTTTTCAACAATGTCATTCTTTAATTGTGGACAATAAAAAAAAAGAATAAAAATTGAGCACTAACAAGTGTGAGGAATGTGGCAAGATGAAGCAGACTAGGCATTGTGTTGATAATTAAATACAGGTATAAGTTATTTCATATAGATATATGGCTTGCAAGTACACGTGAAGCAGTACATTGTCCATGTTTGTTTTCCATTTCCTGAGGTGTCATAAAGGGCAGGAAGTTACTGCTTATCCTCCATATAAAAACAAAAATCAAAACAAAAAAAAAAACACAAAAATAAAAAGTTCACATTCTTAGGTCTGACCCGTGGCAAGTACAATGAGGTTAAGAGAACATCATCCACTGACCCTATGGAATTGTAGGCTTGTGATTCAGACCAGCTGAATCCAGATTTTGCTGAATAGAAAAATTTTACAAAAGCCGTTCAGACAAGCATGTGTCTCTTTCTGTGCAGGGCAAGGTGGTCCGAGCGAGAAAAGCTGCGGTCACAGTCTGGGCACTGAAATGGTTTGATTCCAGTGTGTTTACGGAAATGCCGAGTCAGTTCGTCAGAGCGGGCAAACTTCCATGTGCATCCTTCCCAAGTACACTGATAAGGCTTTTCCCCTAAAAGAGAGAACAGGAAGATCATGTAAGTGCACAGAGGAGTAGAAAAAATCACAAATAGCTAACATCTGGTGCAATAAAATGGAGAAATCGATCAATGAGTAAACATTGCTCAGAAACTCTGAGGTGTTCGGGAAAAGTTTTGAAACGGCTTTATAGTGGTTATTGTTAACCTGAGACAGACATATTAGAACAGTCGATGCAAGCAATATTTTAAAAAGTTTAACCACTTTCAGACCGCACCATTTTGCTGGCTTAAGACCAGACCACTTTTTGCGATTCGGCACTGCGTCGCTTTAACTGACAATTGCGTGGTCGTGCAATGTGGCTCCCAAACAAAATTGATGTCCCTTTTTTCCCACAAATAGTGTTTTCTGTCGGTGGTATTTGATCACCCCTGCGCTTTTTACTTTTTGCGCTATACACAAAATAGAGTGACAATTTCGAAAAAAACGCATTATTTTTTTACTTTTTGTTATAATAAATATCCCCCAAAAATATATAAAAAAAACATTTTTTTCCCTCAGTTTAGGCCGATACGAATTCTTCTACATATTTTTGGTAAAAAAAAATCGCAATAAGCGATTATTGATTGGTTTGCGCAAAAGTTATAGCGTTTACAAAATAGGGAATAGTTTTATGGCATTTTTATTAATAATTTTTTTTTTTACTAGTAATGGTGGCGATCAGACATTTTTATTGTGACTGCGACATTATGGCAGACACATCGGACATTTTTGGGACCATTGTCATTATTACAGCAATCAGTGCTATACAAATGCAGTGAGTCATGTGTAAATGACACTGGCAGTGAAGGGGTTAACCAGGGGGTGGCAGTGTAGGGGTTAAGTGTTCCTAAGGGCGTGTTTAACTAATTGTGGGGGGCTGGGCTTTGTTTTAGTGAACACTGATATCTGCTCCAATCACATGGAGCAGAGATCAGCGCCACTTGTTGCTAGGCAGAATGGGGAGATGCTGTTTACAACGGCGTCTCCCCATTCAGCCGCCTCATGAGACGATCACGGGTATCCCCACAGAGATCGAGTACCTGCGACCGGACTCACGGGGGTCCCGGCCGCTGGCGGCGCGCACACAATGGCAGGGCGGCATATAAAATGGACGTACCTGTACGCCAATATGCCTGCCCGTGCCATTCTGCCGACGTACATCGTCATGCGCCGGTCGGGAACTGGTTAAGCAACAACAAATAGATCCAAAGTATAGAGCAAGTCTACAAGGCCTACAAACGCTACATTCTTGTTTGGTCATCGCTCCACCCTGTAGTTCTGTGTCAAAGCAGATCTTGGGCCCACTACCCTTGTCTTATAAAACTGCCCTTGCAATCTTCAAATATTAAGAAAACATGTACAGGCTTCTTCCTGGTTCCCTAGGCTGGCCCACAGATAACGCTACACCACCTCTTGTGCATGTGCCATATGGGATCTGGCTTAGCTTATTTACCTCAATAGAAAGCTGCGTCCGATCCAGCATTCAAAATCTGGGGCAGATTATTATTGAAAAATATCCAGCAGCAGCAGATTGCTTATGCCTCAGTTTGTTATTTGATCAACAAGCCACACTGGATCTTATATGGCACATGCAGAACAGCAGGTTAGATTTCCCTGGAAGGCACTGGTGACGTAGCCTCCCGGAGGGGCGTCTGTGGGGCCAGAGATATGTTCATATTTCAGGGAAATCAGGAAGTGGAAGTACATGTAATTAACAGAAAAAAATATAGAATTTAATTGAGAACTAAAAGCAGGGGTGCCCAACCTGTGGTCCCATACACCTATGAATGTGGCCCAATACAAAATGATAAAAATGTTGATTTTTTGGGGGGAATGTTTTGTAAAAATGTGTTTACACTTAGCGAACGCTTGCAGCCAAAAAATAAATTTGACAGGGTCTCTTTACTGGACTTTTATAAAAGTTTTATATTTTATATTCCCTTTATTAATCAAAAAATATTACAAAAAAAAATGTAAGTTTTATTACTCAGATATTGTAGTGTTTTACGTGTGGCCCAAGACAATTCCTCTTTCAATGTGGTACAGGAAGGTCAAAAGGTTGGACACCCCTGTCCTAAAGGATGATTTAATATCAGAATGCAGAGCTGCATGATCCAGGGTTTTTGGTGCGGGGGGGGGGGGGGGGGTCTGCTTTAAATAAATCCAAGGTAAGGCAGATGAGGGATGCAAGACAGAACAACAAATATAAATTTATGCAACAGTACACATTCGAGACCATGACCTAGAGTGGCCACCCCACAAATTACTGTATGCTGCTGACTTTAAGGAAGACATTCCCTGTATAATAAAAGGTTGCAGACTGCCACCCTGCTTGCCAGGGTTATCAACTGGATCCTCAATGATGCTATCCTTCCAGTTATCAGGTGAGTCGCATCCAATGATGTGGGCCTGCTGATAGGTTACCAAGGCACTGGACAATGCACCATAGGATTGGTTCAGACATTCCCATCACGTGGCGTCAGCATTTGCGTTCAGATACCTGACATTTGTGTTAATTTTGTGTATATCCATTTTACACACAGGTTATCTTCAAGGCCCTCCAAATCCCTCACTGATGGCTCATTAGGGATGCGCTGATACTGATATCGGTGCTGATACTGAGTATTTTCACGAGTACTCGTGAAAATGCTCCAGATACCGAAACTGATACTTTGCGGTGCGATTTGTGTCAGCACCATATGAATGGACACAAATTGAACTGCAAACAATCGCATGCGATTTCCCCCACTGTATTAGAAAGGGAAAAGCGTCATCTAGTGGGCCGTTTAATAAAAATGTTAGAATCCATATTAAGTACAGTTCAAATGCAAAATCTGCATAGGTGTCCCAGTCCTGCCGATGATAGAAAATCATGGCCGCTGGAGGTGCTCACAGGGCTGAAGGAGCTGTATAGGTGGTTCGCCCCCAAGTGGACATCACTTCTGCCCTATACCCATGAGGTCCCAGAACTTCTCCTCCAGGAGGACACCTATGCAGATTTTGCAATTGACCAGATATGTACTTAGTGAGTTCTAAAATTTTTAATAAACTGACAACTAGATTGTGCTTTTCCCTGTCAACACACACACACACACACACACAGGAGGAGTGGGGGAAATGAATGCGATTCAGACAGGAATCACACCGCGTTCCTGTTCAAATCGCACGCGATTCTTTGCAGTGTGATTTGCGCCCGTTCATTTTGTATTGACCCAAATCGCCTAGCAAAGTATTGGTAACTGGTATTGGGGAGTACTGGATTGAAAGGATCAGTACTCATACTCAAAAACTGGTATCGGTGCAACCCTAGTTCTCAGCTGTAAATAAAGAGTGGGCACTGACCACTTGCCCACCTAACCCCTCAGTTGTCTATTATAACACTACAAACCTGGGGAGGATCAGTAGATGGCATCATACAACCCATTACAGCTAGTCAAATCTCTGGTAAAAATCTGACATCTAGCAAAGATGGTGGTGAATGCTGACCTGTGTGTGTCCTCCGGTGTGCTTTTAAATGAGAACTTTTTGTGTAAACTTTGTTGCAGCCATCATAATCACATCTGTGTATCCTTCTCTTCCTCTGTGTCTCTGGAGACTCCACTGGTAGTGGCCTCTTTCCTGGATGTACTATAACTGATGGGTGATGTCTACACAAAAAAACAGAAAAATAAAGGATTACTATGTTATATAACAATTAAGGTATTATAGGTAATGAAGTGCAAGCATCTGATAATTAGTCATAGAAGTATGTAGGATAGGCACAGGGAGAAAATCAGATGTAAACAGCAATAAATTTAATGCACGACTGCATGACATCGGATATCTCTCTTTGAGTACAATGGAAAGGAAAAAAAGGAAGGTGGAATATATTTTTTAAAACAAAAAATGTCTTAGCTTTAGATGTGTGTTAATTATCCCTTGTGAATTTTGAATGAAAGACATACATCCTAAAAACTTCAACAAAGTTTTTAGGGCACATCTCCTATGTCTAGCTCTTCTCTGCTTGCTGCTATTTCCAGCAAATACTGGCTGTCAAAATGACAGCTGGTAATTTCCTTGTATTACATAGCAGGAGCAGCCGTCAATATGCAGCTTTATCCTACAATGATACTTGTAGACAGCTTGCATGTGTCATTCGGTAAATACAATGAACCAATACATTTTATTTATTTATACATATTATTCATATTCAAAAGGTGAGAACTTTGATCTGCATTCGACGTCACTCAAAGAAAACCCTAAAAATAAAACCCCGCTGCCAGCATGTCCAGGAGCAACAGTGTTTTGGCAGAAAAAATGCTTGACGCATGTAAACACACATTAACGCTAACCACATTTAGCACTTGAGCAGTAATTTCAAAGGCCAGAATAAATGATTATTCTAGCCAATGAATTTAACATGCAAGCTCTTGACAAGCGCTTTTTCTGCCAAAACACTTCTGCCTGGAGGAAAGGCGTTTAGGAGATCTCGGCAAACGCCCTGTGTGCATGGGGCCTACAAGTTACATTGCTATTTAGCCCTATTAACCATAATCAATCTGAATGATATCCCTCCTCCCTTTTTCTGCTGATTTTTGCTCATTTCCAATTTTTCTCACCATTTAAATCTCTCCCCCCCCCCCCCCCCCCCCCATTTTCATTAATTTTGTTTCTTACTTTTTTACAGTGCTGCATAACAAATAAATGTAGAAAACTGAAAAAAGCATCCTTTTCATTTGCTCTGCTTTGTACCAGAAACATTATTTTCATTTTATTTTAAATGCGACAAATTCTAAAATATAATATACATTTTTTTTATTTATAGTACAACTACTTCTTTAAATTAAACACTGGTCAAAAAAACAAAAACAAAATACGTATTTTTATCTATAGATTCCATAGAGTCTATAGACAAAAATCTATCTCTTAAAGAGGGATTTCACTGTAAAAAAAATTATTAAAAGCCAGCAGCTACAAAAACTGCAGCTCCTGACTTTTAATAAATGGACACTCACCTGTCCCAGGATCCAGCGATGTCGGCAGCTGAGGCTGATCGATCGCTCGGCTCTTGGCTGCTGCCACCGCCATTCTAGGTGAGGGAATCAGGAAGTGAATCATTGCGGCTTCACTTCCCAGCGCAATAGGAAAGGTCCGCGCTGTCTCTGAGACCCGCGCTGGAACAGGAAGAGGCATAGACTCCCGTGGGAGTCTATGCCTGGAAGCAGGTCTTAAACAGGTATCTGCACCCCCCTCCCCCCTGAAAGGTGTCAACTGTGACACCGGAGGGGGGGAGGGTTCACTTTAGGGTGGAACCCCGCTTTAAGCCTTGTACACACGATCAGATTATGGGACAAATTTTTGTCCGTTTTTTGTTGCATGCCAGTCTCATGTCAAAAGTGACTAGGTTACATTTATATGCAATTCCCATAAGAATTTAACTTCAGAAGTGATGTAATGTGTTGAATTATTTTGTATGTATTTTTTTTTTGTATCTGAGCATGCGTAGTCTTGCTCTTACAATTTTTTTTCGGACGAAAACTGTAGTAATTATACAAAAATCATATGTTGTGTTCACACACATTAAAGATTTTATAGCCTGCACATATCGTTTTTGTTGTCCAAAAATTCGTAATCGGCTGTCGAAAGCACCATACTAAAATCGAAAATCGGCAAATCATTTGTCGGAAAACATTTTACTTCCAATTTTCGTTGATTGATGGACACAGTTCTTCTGAATCCTATTCCATTTTTCAATTGCCGTTTTTGTTTTTATTATTTAAATGTAATATATATATATATTCTATTGAATGTCAATATATTTTTACTTTGCAATGGCTTTGAACAGCGATTGTCACAATAAAGATTTTTCTGACTGTCCTGACTATATGGGCCTGAGCCAGGCCTTCTGAAAATCAGCAGAAAGTTCTTAGTTGGAATTGACTTCCTATGCGAGGAATATTTGGCAACATCAGGTTTAGGATACAGAACAGTCCATCCACTGACCATGTGGGAGTGTATTATTTTGTAATAATTAACAAGGTCATGTTCTCATTTCCCACGCAAACAACTTGAGGATTGCAAAACCCTGTTAGATTCTAGTTTGATCTTTGTACGTTTGTTTATATGTGCTATTTCCTACAAAAGTAATCTGAAACAGCTCTCCTCCCCCCAACTTTAAAAAAAAGAAAAATCTGTTTTACACAGTGTAGCTCTGAAAATCCCTATTCATTGGAGGAAATATTTGTTATTGTCTCAGTCACTCCTTTCAGGGCAATTAAGAATTTCCTGTTGCTCACTGCCAACAGGAGGGTGCGGTCCTTTCTTTGTAAATGACGTCAATTCCTAAAAGTAGTGTTCAGCCTGGCTGCCCCACCCATGAGAAGTCTTAAAATTGGCTCCTTGCATTAAAAACATATTGCCACACCACAGGTTGAATAAAGCAATGACTACGTCTACATTCCAGAGCACCTTGTCTTGTTTTCCTCATTTTAACCCAGTTTCATCAACAGGAAGAGACTGCCTTTCATTTTCACTCACTAACATGTGCAAATAAAATACATCCTGTAAAGGCATCTTTAAAAACGTTCTCTTTAAATTTTGCGTGTTGATGAACTCGTGTTCACATTAGACAGTTTTGAATTAAGAGGTTGTTCCATAGTTTCTGAAAATGGTTCCATAATTTGTTAAACTATAATTATGATAAGTTGAAATAAACATTTTAGCAGGTATAAGTGTTAAATTAGAAAAAAAGTCATTTTTTTGTTCTCACCAATGTCAAACTATGCTACAGTATAGCTGGGGTGATTTTCTTTTAGGTCCTGTACTGGATAAACTGGAAATGGTAGGAAATCTCAACAAAATCAGGGGAACCGCCTACTAGGACAGTAATCAGCGTAACATTTATTGCACAACGGCCACTTTTACTTCTCCCACTTCCTTCTCCCCACTTTCTATTTATTTTACCCTGTGTTGTCGCTGTTTTGTATTTTTTGCAGGACTTTTTTTGATGTCCTGCCAGCACAGCGCCTCACTGGGATTGCAGCTGAGGCATTTTTCAGGCGCTTCACAGGCACTATTAGCGCTAAAGGGCCAGTGTGAAAGGGGTCTAAAAGTCTTGGGAGGGGGTGAGCATGGGCTTTTGGCTTGGTTCGCCCTCTCTCATGGGGTCTCCCTTCGGGGGAGCCCCACCAAGTACTTGGGTGGGTCTGTTTCGGCAGACCCTCCAGAGAACGGGGTCTGTCTAGTTTCGGCCAGACAGGCCACAGTGAGTACCTCAGTCCCTGTCTGCAGCCTAACGCCCCGGGGGATCAGGTTAAGGTCCTTCCTAGGGAGGATCGTGTAACACCTGTTGCATGTTTTGTGTTCACTCTTTATGTGTGTGCACTTTTTTTCTGGCATCGGGTGGAGTTTTTGGGTGTGTTTCAAACGCCACTGGCTTTAAAAAAAAAAAAAGATTAAAAGTAATGAGCATAACATTTGTCACCATTGGATGACTTATCCTCATCACTTGCTTTGGAGACAACTATAACATTTCGGAATATCACCACTCTCTGAAAATGCTCATTAGGACAAACGGAAAGCTGAATTTCCCCACGAGGGACTCAGACAGCAATAAAAACTTGACAGTGGGTCCAACTCTCCCCACTCCATCCAAGTTAAGTTCATATATTTAAAATAATAAAACAAGCTAATCAATCATATAACTAGCTCAGACAAAAGAGACAATCGTATCATTCACATAAAAAAGGACCAAATAGAGATCACTATCCTGTCCAGGTATTTTGTTGTGGATTGCAAGCCAAAATTTGGAGAAAAGTATCTCTCTTTCTCTTAATATATACATATATATATATGGTATATAGTTAGCTCTATCTCACATGAGCAACTATGATTGCACATGTAGGCTGTGAAGGTGGTGATTGGAACATCTTCTTTGCTGTTAAGTCACATTGTCATTAGTAGGTTAAAACTGAGTATCAATAGGATAAAAATCAGTTAAGCGCCTGAAGCGACAGCATTTGTAGTCATTGGGCAACTACCCTTTACCGTTATGCAGAAGCCAATCAACGTTCGGCCTACAGAAGCCTACCTATTCTCCCATTCACCCTTGTTTATCCATATTAATTTTAGCTCTCATCTAAGAATATGTACTGGAATATAATGCCTACTCCTTTAGAATCCTGAAGAACTGTGTTCCCGTGTAATCAACTGGTTATTATACAGTTCAGCACCTCCACGTGGAAGTGGTATATAAACTACATGTAGCTATTGTATTGAGAAAGAATCACTTACTCATGGAACATTCCTTTAGGGGGCGTACTATTACCAGGTGACATTTGTTCTGGGTAAACTTCTGTTATTGTTTGTTCCAGACCAGGCTCCACTTTTATATTTTTTAATAGAGGAGAGTTTTCATAAAAGTCAGAGACTGTCATAGGTACTGCAAAAGGAAAAACAAAACATTGTATTATACCAAAAAGTTCTGTTATCTGTCAAATGCTCTATGCAGAAACAGCATTTATAATATTAATATTATTAATATCAATATTATGATGTCATTATATACTATTCCAAATGAGTATTTGACATTTTCATGATAGGTAGGACAGGTAAATTGTTGGCAAACTTGTTAGGTAGATGCAGTGCAATACAAATGGTTTCTACTCTTCTCCTGAAGTCACTGCTACAAATACAGTTTTTCTTTAGTTTTAGATGGAGTGGAGGTGGATTAGAGCTCCTGTCAGGTTTTTATTGCTGTCTGTTGCAGTAAGTTATTCCCACTAAGGAGATTTGACCAATGTATTTGTCCTAATGACCATTATCACTGAAGGTGAAAGAAAATCCAAAATTTTGAGTGGACACCATAACAGGAATACAGCTGAAATCTTCCATTGGTGACCACCAGGGATTTCCGCTCATTTTCAGATGTGGCTACGGGACAGGAAGTGACAAGAAAATCTCCCCAATGGGACACAGATCGCAAAAAAAGCCTGGGCAGAGTTATAACGCTCTATATCCAAAATTCATGGAAGGGGTTATATTGTTTTATATGTAAAGAAAACATTTTGCCTACAGCTCTATTTTAAAAGAAAAATATCGGTCAACTAAGTGGTGATTTCATGATCACCAAAATAATTAAAAGGAAAAAAAAACAAAAAAAAAAAAAGAAGAGGGAAAACATAGAAAACCTGAATTATTTTCTGCAATTTATAGATAAGCCCATCTCACTACATAAGGTGGGTTTCAATTCAGCATGTTTTTAAAACCTTACAAAATGAGACACATTGTACTCAAAAGTACATACACAATACATGTTCAAAATGTATACATGTCCCACCACTGCAGATCCCTAAATCCCATTGAAAAACATGATAACATGGTCAAATCAAACAGTTCTCCTTGCCCCTAACAATTCTTGCCACATAAGTATTTATTATACAGCTTCCTATTCAACCTTATTCTTAATAAAACTGGTTACAACTGCTGCAATTAATTGAACAGATCAATGATCTAGCAAGGTTCTAACCACAAAAATGTGTTTCTTTTATACTCATGCCTCCTGCAAATGAACTAACAAATAATTGCAAATATCAGAATAAAAAAAATTCACATTCAATTCTTATCAAACGCTCATCAATCTCTTTCTCCATTATCAATTAGTGGTTGAAAGAGAGGTATAGCCAAAGCTTTTTTCGTTCTGCACTCCTGTGATTGGCTTTCAGCAGACAGCATGTCAAAGCCTGCCGTTAGCTGATGAGCCAGTCCAGGCTCTGTAAAGATCCTGGTCCAGAAGCCTGGATCATCAACCGGCTCAGCCTCTCCGTGATTTAGTGAGAGCCTGAGTCAGCCCCTCCCGCCCTCTCCACAGCCCAGCTCTCCCGTGTGCACTGGACAGCAGAGCAGAGAGCCGCTGGCTGACAGAGCGGAGGGGCTAAAGTGAGCGATCAGCTGTGTTTGAGTAGGTGAGTATAAATGTTTGTTTTTTTGGAAGGCAACACTTCTCTTTTAGACATCAATAGTATGCATGTATGTGCAATCCATCTTGTTTGGCCCAATTTCCACAGAACTGCTCCCACCTCCCATTCTCACCAACAGCGCATGTTGACCAAGACATCAAAAGACCTTTCTTCACATGTTTGTGGTCAATGGGTAAAAAGCAGCAGGAGGATACAATAGACCTCTGTTAAAAGCTACTGCTCGCTGCCTGTAGTTAAATAGCTTTCCTCATGGTATAATATCTCTTCTATATACCAAAAAAGTGATGCCTTCTCTCAGCATTTGTAAAGTGTTTATACATTCAATACTTACTGTGCTTGCTGCTTTGACTTTCCATCTCTTCCGCTAGAACTGTGGACACCATAATTTGCTGTTGAAGATGAGGCGCATACATTAATGACTGTACATGAACCGGTTGTACAACCACTGGCTGTAAAAGGGGTAGGAGTCCTGGATTCCTGTAAGTCTGTCTCGGGAAGGCAGATAATAAAGGGTTAATAGCCAATGGCATTTGATAATGTGGCACAGCAGGTGGCGATGGGGTTAATTTTTTCATTGGCGGACTGGATGAGGGCATAAATAATATTGGAGAGCTTCTCTTGGGTGACTGGTATTTGGCAGGAGACGGGGAGCTTCCAGTGGAGGGCGGTGAATTCCTTTTGTTGGTAGTGAGATCCACTGGCTCCATTTGGAAACCAGGAAATGCTTCGTTGCAAGGGTAGAGCTTACTGTGCAGCATGCCAGGGGTTGGATAAATGACGCTGTATTTATTATTTGTCTTCAGTGACTCTAAGTAGCTGGCTTGATATGACTACAGGAGAGATAAAATAAAACAAGTCAGAAACACCTTCAAACACAAAATTCAAACAGTAGAGAATGTGTACACATATAAAACGATTGTTTAAATTAGGAAATGCCGGCAGACAGACACAGCACATGCAGCTTTTCCAGACACGCCACGTACAATTGATACATGGTTGTTCTGTGGCAAACCTGGTGGAAGTTCACTCAATGATGCCAGGTGGACGTGCAGTGTTTAACATACACTCACTGTGATGCCCCTATTTGTTTCATCTTCCGTTTTACAGCTTTAGCAGGTACCTTACTACAGTTATGACAACCCCACAACTACTATAGGGACAGTAGCACAGGGCTCCAGAAATATTTGGTTGCATAACAGTTCATCTAGGCACAAATTGCATCAATAGGCAAGTTTGAATAAAAGAATGCAAATGCAGAATGCAAAATAATGGGGCTCCCTTAACGCAAAGTGTGTTCAAGCGCCACAATAGTGTGAATCTAACACTAATGGTAACAGTCAGTCATGTATTAAAGACTTCAAACTAATAGAGGCCATGAATCTTCTTCCTTATGTCATAGCTGATCAGATCTAAACCAGGAGGAGAATGCTCTGATCCCACAATGTAATAAAACCTGCCTTATTCTGCTTAGAATAAAAAAAAACTTCAACCCTTGTCCTAGTCAAACTGATATTTTCCCCACCACTCCTGCCTCTAGCTCAGCCAATGCAAAATAACGGTCAAATCTGGCTATGTGGGACTTGCTGACCTTAAAAAACAGTGCTCAGGACTAGTACCCAATCATTAGGCCCAAGCATTGTAACATGATGTAGCCAGTTTTAGGGGCTGGGTGCAATAGTGGAAGCGGCGGGGCAACACTGGAAAGGTATCAGTGGGTTGATGGAAGAGGGGTAGGGGCTCCTTTTCACTGATGATGTCACTTTAAGCTGTGTTAGCATAATATAGTGAGGGAGGTGAATGAAGACACAGCGCCATTTTGGGTATTGGAATTGGAATGCATAGTAAGCCTTCCAATACATTAACTTTTCTATATTTTCAAACATATTGCATTCATTATTCCTGTTTTTTTTTTTTTAAGAATCGTTTTTAAATATTTCCAGGTATTAACACATAGTCTGTTATATATTTAAAGCTATACATACTATACAAGTTTTATTTACTAAACACATATGTAGACATTTTCATAATTCATAATTTGTCATTTTAATTTGCATTGTTACGTTTTATAGTTCTATAACAACCTCCGCTTTTCTAGGAACCCCAAGTCCAATGCTTTCGAGAGGACAATTCAGGGTAATCTCATGATCATTGCATGCTACTCATCTTTGAGGACATATATGCAGCACGATCATAAAAAGGTTTTAGCTTCCTATAGTCCACACTATTCTAATTTAAAGCACTGGCATGGTTGGTGTAGTATTGTTATTCATCGATATGGATGTAAAGAATGAAATGATAGAGGAAACAGATGGCAGACAAAGTTAACATTCAGCGTTTGGCCAGTCAGAGACACCCTTCATAAACAAAAGAGAGAAAGTAGAAGACTATGTTCTGTATGACCAAAAAAGCCTGCCAAAACCCATGGTGTGGTTCTTGGCATGGAGCTTTATATGACTAGGTTTCATCCCGTATTAAAGCAATTACTGCATCACACTAGCTATATTGCCATGGAAATATCCACTGTAATATTAAAAGTTTCAATTTACAGTAGGGAGGTAGTCTACAAAGTAAAAAAAAAAAATCTCCTCTCCCTTTAAAGTGTTGTAATCATCACAGTTCTCTATATATTGCCGTTAAATGTGCCATTTGCCGAGTTAAAAAGAAAAATTGGCAGCAGGGAAAATATGGTGACTTCACAGTTTAAAACTGCAGAGTCTGCTTAAAAGAACTATAAAATAGAGCTGATTTGCAGGAATTTGCATTTCCATGCCAAACAGACTTGGAATCAGACTTTTGGGAGGTATTGGAACATGTTTTTTAACAACTGTGTTGACCCCACACCTCCAAAAAGGCTTTGGCAATAAGTTTGCTGTGCACATGTCACCTCTCCTTGAACTGCTGCGACATTGTATTTGATGGGACAACGCAGGAAAAAAGATATAAAAGTGCACAGGTAAATGTCTGCAACTGCTCAACAAACAGTTCCTAACGTAAATATATATAAATGGACACCAAAATAAATAAAGTGCAAAAGCTTTAAAACAAGACTGTACCTCTGTAGCTGCATGTATTGTGTAGTAATTCATCCTCAGAGAACCTCAAATATCCCAAAAGAGACTCTAAAGCTGGCCATGCACCATTTGAATTTCATCCCTTTTTTTTAGGAACCAGACAAAATTTGTTTTGTTGACCCAATCAGCCCCCCATCTTGTGATTGAAAAATCAAAAAAGAGCTGAGCATAAAACTGTTGGCTGAAGGATGCAGCTGCTGTTTGGGTAGTCTGACAGCCGTTGGAGCTGGCTTTCAGACTACAATAGCTACAGCAGGAGCTCTGCATTGTATAGCATAAATAGTAGAATCTGCTAATTTTTTTTTTTTGTTCAGTCCAGAATCACATCCTGTGATTGATAAATTAAAGATGAATAAATTTGAACTCCAGTAAATGATAAATTAAAGAACTGTCAGCTGAAAAATGACTACATCCAATCAGGTGTAGCCACTGGTCGGATATTCTGACAGTCGCTGGCAGCTGCAGGAATATAGTAGCCCAGCAGGGGGATTTGTTCATCCACACTTAGCATGGATCGAGAAATCTTTTTGATTTTTTTCATTCAGCCTATATCGCAAAAAAAAAAATGATAATCTAATTGTATAAAGCCGGCATACATGGGTTGAATTCCAAAAGAATTTTCTTGCGATAATTGTAACTAAGAATTTCTGTTCATATTTCACACCATTAATAGGCTGCTGCAACAACCGATTTTTCTGTAGCCATCGGATTTGAGTGATTGGGCATGTTGGAAATTTTTTGAAACACGAATGTGTGAGAAACACAATGCACATGAGCGCAAGGAAATTCCCAGAAAGAAAAGAATATTCCTGGCCAAAATTCTTTTCTGCAGCAAAATGAGGTGAAATTGAAGGCTTGGTTGGTCGAATTTCGAAAAATAAAGAGGTAAAACTTTACCAAAGTGTTCATTTACTTTTACAAATGAAAAGGTAAACTAACACGGAACACCCTCCCCAGCCCCTAGTCCCTGCTGTACTTATTTCCAGGGATGTCGAGATGTCAGTGCCTATGCAGCCAGGCCTGTCAGTGCCCATGCAGCCAAGTCTGTCAGTGCCCATGCAGCCAGTTTGCTCTTCTCCCTTTTCTCTTTGCAGCTCTTCTGGGTTGGACCAGAGAGATTTTGATTGGTCAGCACCTGCAAAGTTAATTGCTGTTTCCCATCCTGGAAGCGCTGCAGAGAGAGGGGGAAGAGCGGGAACTTCAAATCCCCGGACCGCCGCACCGTCTGCGTGCGCACTGACAGCTCAGCATCCCTAAGCAAGTACAGTGGGGTCGGGAGGTGGCTGGGGAGGGTGTATGGTGTTCATTCACCTTTTCAGTTTTTCTGAAAAGATGAACACTTTAAGACCAAAATTGTTCAATATTTAGATTCTCCACTCACTTCCTCCAAAAACTTTATCTTACATTTTTAATTTAAAAAGCTTTCTTTATAACAGTGCAGAAAATAATAATTTGATTGCAAGGTAACAGAATCGAAGTTTTTATATGGCTGAAATCCTTATTTATATATATATATATATATATATATATATATATATATATACATATAAATATATATATATATACATACACGCACACAGTAATTATGTTTTTTAGTCTGCCATTTAGTAAAGTGTCAAAGTGCATAAAAATTAAACTAAATACGCCCCCCCCACATGACCCCTTTCCTGTATATCAAACCTGACATTAATAAGTCAGCATAACCATCCAGAGTATCAGAGAATTCCCATTTATTTCCTCGTACTCATTAATCAGTGATTCATCTGCTGACAGATTTCCTCTGCTGTCTGATGTCAGACCGATTCCCATTTTGAGCTATGGTTTGCCTTGCCAGAGGAGTGTTTACACAAGCACACAAAATTCTGAAGTCACGAACACGGCATGCGCAGGAAGCCGAGCGCCATCATTTTCACATATACAATCATTCCTAAGATGAGGTTGGATATCTTTTCTTCTACAAAATCTGAATCAGGAAGCTGAAATCTCTTTGTGGCATATACAGTATACCAAGTGCCTGGTTTCTTGTAATATTGAAGAAGCAGCCCTTTAATTATTGCCAGGATTATTTCATAAAGCATGGGTGTTCAATCTGTAGCCCTCTAGCTGTTGAGGAACTACATGTCCTATGAGGCATTTCAAAGCTGACAGGTACAAGCATGATTTCCAAAGGTAGAGGCATGATGGGGTTTGTAGATTTGCAACAGCTGGAGGGCCAAGGGTTGAGCACCCATGCCATAAAGCATTAAAAGGAGCAATGATAATGTGCCGGAGGGCTGAATACCATACTGAGCAAAGCCAAATCTTTTCATCATCTGATTCCAGAAATGTGATTGGCTGCTATAGGTCACAGATGCAATATCTTTATTCTAAACCTGAATTTCCATCTAAAGTTTTAAACTTTTTTTTTTAAGATGTTTATTGCATTTTTTACTTTTTAATAATATTTCATTGACTCTTTAGCCATTTTTTTTTTTTTTTACTTTTCTATTTGTGCCTTACCAGTGTCATAAGTGAGGAAACATATTTAACTGGTATAACCAGACAAGAGATGGGGACATCATCCTGTGGAGACACCTGTTGTGGTGACAGTTGTCGAAGATTGGATTTCCCCTTATTTACGGGTGATTTCATCTAACTCCTCTGGTACAGGAAATAAAGTGTAATCTTCCCAATGGTGACAGAACAAAAAGGCTTAACATAGATTTTATCTACCAAAATAAAATGATTACTTAGGATGCCCTCATGCTTGTAGGCTCGGTTCACACTGGAACTGGCTGCAGATCGCACAAGAGTGCTGTGCGTCCCTGTTCCTGTTCTCCGTATGCCTGAGTTTGGCCCTGAAACTGAGCCAAAGACGCATAGTGTTTCTGTGCAGTGCGCTTCACAGCTGCAACGGAGATTTGTGAACCGGCTCCGTAGGGAGCAAGTCACATTCTCCTGCTGTGCAAATTGGATGAGGAGAAACCCGCATCCATTTTGCATAGGTGTGAACCAGGCCTTAAAGTGGAAGGAAACCCTAACTAGAACTATTCATAAACATCTTGTCCCCCTTTCTTCTCCTACCTATCCTGTCTAACCTGCATAAAAAAAAAGGATGTGTGTACCTACCTATTTTTAATCACGTCATGTGATCCTGCAGCTCCAGCTTCCCTGTGTGCAGGTGCTGCAGCAGAGGAGGAGGAGTGCTGACAATAGCTGGGCTATGGGAGCTTATGGGTGATGTCACAGCTTCCAGAATTCCAGGCTTCCAGTCATTGACGAGCGCTCTCACACAGAGCTGCAGGATCACGTGACCGCAGTGGATTGAAAAAAGGTAAGTACACAGATATTTTTTTTTATAAAGGATAGGCAGGGTAGGTACGATGAGGGGGAGGGAACATTTTTAGAAATAGTGCTAGTAAGGGTTCTCTTCAGCATGATATAACTTAGAGGGTTTGAAAAACAGGATAAAAACCTTTGCCTAAACGTCTGCTCCCCCAACAAACAGTGCCCCCCCATGGTAATGGACTGTCTCTTGATGTCCGCATATCCAGTGCATGGCTTTGGTCCCTGCATCAGAGAACCTTAGACCACCGGAATGCAGGAGGAGAAGAGGCTACAGGGACTGGTCTAGCAGTGCAGAGAAGTCTTCAGGAGCAGAGGATCAGTTAAGTAAAACTTATTTTCCTGGTTCCCTAGGCTTAAGTGAACAGTTAACCCTCTCAGTCTAGGCACAGCCCCGCTACAAAGGGGAACTTTTGGTGTTCCCAAAGATCAGCTTTAAACACATCTCTAAATTGACAGGAAACACAGTCTGACATATTTAAGGAAATGGACTGAAATTTAAGTAAAGGGGATTAGCTCTCTCAAGTGTCCGCCAAAATGACCTAATACAAGTAGAATCGGAGTGATTATATCAAGCAGTCTGTTTAGAAGAAAAGGCCAGAGAGTGTCCAGAGCGCCTTTAAGGAGGCTGGAAGAAGATGAGGTCATTGCAAGTAACTGGCTGGAGGTTTGGCAGGAGTAGAGATGTGTGCTTGGTGCCAGCTGAGAAGTCTGAACTTTTCAGACGCAGATAATCTAGCCATCATTCTCACACAGGTTCTACTTGTTGAGAGCATGTCTGGCTTAAAATGTTAATTAGCAGAGAGGAAAACACGTGATTTCCAGATCAGCCCCCAGCCTCGTCCATACACCTTCAGCTTTGAGACTCCATGGCATTTTATAGGAAAAGATCTGATATACTGTATAATTTGTGCATGTGACTGCACAGCTTAATAGTTTCCTAGAACCAGCAATATTCATCCAAGACTTCTTCTAAAATTCTGATTAGATAAAAGCAGCAGACTTTACAGGTCATCAGTGATCTGCTCCGAAAAATATTTAGCAGGAACCTGCTTCCAAGAATCGGAACGGATCGGACCTCCAATTCTCCTCTATGGAGTGATAGCTGCCGACATCCAATCTGATCCTGTCCGCTAAAAATGCACAGATAGGGATTCTTTCCCCATCTTTCTGGTGGAATGCATGGCAGTCGGGTGTAATTGGACAGGTGGTAGAAGAGAGTGGGCTGTAGCTGTGTCCGCTCTGCATCAGTGGAGTGGATGCGGACTAACCAACCGTCTGCTCAGCTGAGATCAGTGGACAGATTCCACGCTGAGCAGGCGGACTGCAACGGAGCCCACCCTGTGTGCAAGGGGCCTTAGGCAAGGTGTATATTTTGTATGTGTACAGATATGGATATATTTAGTTTATAAGCGATGCCCAGCTGTTACCTTCATCATCACAGAAGTAAGTTCTCAAACTCAGAGCTCCTGCATCAGGAAAAGAAAACGCGTGCGAGGAAGAGAAAGAGCTCACTCCAGAGATTGGGACGGTGAACAGTAATAGTTGGGTCTCGCTTAGCAACATCCTAGCAACGTCATGGGAGTTTTCAGCTCAGACTTCATGATGTGGATAAATGGCCTACACCTATAGCAAGGGCATTATTCAATTTCAGTAAAAGCTACACAGCTTGTTTTCATCTACAGACTTCCATTATCTGCATAGACAGTTTTCTAAGTGAAGGTGAACTATCCCTTTAAACTTTCAGGGCAGGTTTGAATTGGAATGGTGACTTTAAATCGTTGTGTATGTAAAAGACAGCAAGGAGCTGGCAATGTTGTTTTTGGGAACTCCCAACCATGTGCAACCATGTACCCTCTGATGACAAGATTACTAACAAAAGGGGGTGTGGAGGAACAAGCCTGAAGTACTGAGCAGATAAGCTCCGCTCTCTTCATACAGCTCAAGCTTTATTTTCAATATAGATGGCAGTGTATGTTTAAATAGTTCCACAGCTTTACTGTATCATGACAACATGTACAATCCATTGCAGTGTAATGTAACAATGCACAAATGTTTCCAAGCAACAATTGCAACCACGATGACACAAAGTAAAAGAAAAAACGATCTGGTAAACCGGACATTCACCATTAAAACTAAGTAACCAGAGACCAGTTTAAATGATTAGGTGTAACAGATGATTCTGGTGCGACCTCATAATACTCTAGTCATGTAGAGAATATGAAGGACCTGGACATGTCTCTTCAGCTTGCAAGATTTTACAAAGAGAGACAAAACTCTAATGGCATTCAACATGCCCTGCCTACGGCACGTTGGGGAACATGATTATTCCTAATGGAATGACCAGAAGCCATTAGTTAAAGCTGAAAGCTTATATTAGTCCAGCAGAAAATATGATGTATACATTTCAATACACCTTTAGAACATGATGGCATCTTCTAGAACAGTGTTGTTCAACCAGGGTTCTTTCTGAGATTGCAAGGAGATCCCTGAGAAGTGAGCAAAAGTGTGTTGATCCCCACCTATACTAGCCTCCAATGTAAAGGATTATGTCTACATTTTGCACTAATATTAGAAGACACCACAATTTTCTTGTCTTTAATAGGAGTTCCCCAAGAACCTGAAAATTTCAAGAGTTCCTTGGGAGTAAAAAGTTTGATAAAGGCTCTAGAACAACTGTAATTACATTGATAACTTATAGCAGTGATGGTGAACCTTGGCACTCCAGATGTTTTTGAACTACATTTCCCACAATGCTCTTGCACTCTGCAGTGTAGTTGGGCATCAAGGGAAATGTAGTTCCAAAACATCTGGAGTGCCAAGGTTTGCCATCACTGACTTATAGTCACCTTTTGTCCTACCAAAACGTCCCCGCTGTTTGTCACCGCTTTATCATTTAACAAACCATCTGTAGCATCTTTTACTGCTGGAGATCTACAAGTCCCAGTGACTATTAGACATATTGGAACTTGTATATCCACAGTAGCTGAAACCCCACATAACTTAAATCAGTTGTTGGATGAAAAATTCTATCGCTCTCAAGATGCCAGAACATTTTATCATCAAGCCAAAAGATGGAGATGGTCTCCAGACCACAGCTAAAGTAAAGGATCCAAACTGGATCAGAGGCTTTTAGCAGCAGAACATATAAATGTTTTCCTTCCAATGGATATATTTTTATTTCACTTCTAACATGTCAGCAGAATTAGCCTCAGAATTTCTTCAAGGATTTCTCACATGCTGCAAATACTGATCTCTATGACAACCCGATTCCTTTCACAAACACAGGGCTGGAGGATCAGCAGCCGATTTATAGAAATGATCTAATAGCATAAGCTCTTGACTTAAGATGGAATCCAAATGGCTTTCTGAAAGCATTTTCCTTCTGTACAGAAGCACAGTGACAGCATTTGGCTCCATATCCCTCACCTCATAGGCTACATTTATTAGGAATAAGGGAATTATCAGGTGACCAGAACAAGGCATTGGTTCTAGAGTAAATGCAGACTGCTGTGAACAGTCCATCGGTACCAATTTTCCTCGTCTCATTAATGCGACACTTTAAAAAGCAGCATTTTGTAATTTAATCAGTGGAATATAAAGAAATAGAAATATAGGGGCTTAAATATTTTCCATTTGTTGGGCTAAAATTTGGGCTCTCACCAAAACAGGTTAACTGTGTTCAGGCATTGGTCATGTGGTCTTCTGCACTGAAGAGGACCTTGCAGGACTGATATCAGAAGATTGCTAAAGAACATGCTAGCTCTGTCTGACCATCTGTCCGGCATTATCCCTTAGCAGAGACCATGTGACCAATGCCATTGCCATATTCCCATTTTTAACAGGAATAAGTATGCTGGGCATCATTCAATCCAGGAAACTGAGGGCATCTAGTCGTGAAAAAGGAATTACTGTTGCCAACAGTTCTGGACTGAAGGAGTGTATTGCAGGATTTTAATTTTGAAATTTAAAAATAAAATTATCCTGGAGTTGGGCTATAAAGCCAGTGGCTCAAAACCTATTTTCCTGACGCCTTCATGGCAGCACACACTGGGTTGTGACTCCGCCCCCACAACCTGACAGGATTGGATTAACTATAAATTTGAAGGGGAGACACCCTGCTGCATTCTCTTTTTTATCCTCACCTGACAGGTTGGACGGACGGAGTTTTCCTGTTACAGATGAATAAGCCTCTACCGCATTCGCCCCAGCAGGTTCAAGCCTCTCCTGTTTGGAAGTCCCTCCTGTACAGTCTCTAAAGGAGCTTCTATGGAGGGAACCCCCGCTCTGGTGGTCTCAAGGGGCTACTGGATTTCTGGCATTACCAAAGCTTTAAAGAAGCTTTTTTACCTTTGCAGTGGACTCCCCTTCTTCCTTTGCCTATTAATTCCTCTTATTTAAATAATATCCATCTTTTATTCCTATAGTAAGTGGTGGTTTATATTCCCTTTTTTTCTCTACCTTTGGGATTGCTGTCTCTTGTAGTCCCCTGTCATGGCCGCCGTTTGTTTCTCCTTCAGTGGTGTTTTCTCTATGCTGTAATTCCAGCCTAGATGGCGCCGTTCGGCCACTCTGAGCACGTGCAGTGCTAGTGTTTTTTTTTTTTTCTCCCCCTATGTTTTCAATGTGTGTTCCCTTATCCAAAATGGCGCCGGAACACTCGGGACGCTTCTGTGCATGCGCAGAGCGTCAATTAGCCGCCACAATGGCGCTATTTTCAAATACAGAGCTGTATTTCTCTGTGATTCTGCTGTGCAATCTGCAAAACTTAAGGAAGGTTGCTGCCTCTGCATGTAGATCACTCTGCAGTCTCCAGGTAAGTCCCTGTGGGACTCCTATATATATTATTATTATTGTTATTATATTGTTTCTTGCAGATAAACTTTGTTAATAAATAATATATATATTTATATTTATAAGTGAATTGTGTGTGTGTATGTGTATGTGTATGTATATATATGTGTGTGTGTGTGTGTGTGTGTGTGTGTGTGTGTGTGTATATATGTATATATATATATATATGTATATATGTACACATTATTTCTCTCTATATCTCAGACTGTCCTTCACCCCTTTTTTTCTATGGAGTCCACTGCCCACGCAGACCACCATCAGCAAGTTAGGTAAGAGGCTTTACCGGGCAAGGTAAGTATTGAAGGGGAGAAAAAAAGAGTGCCAGACGTTAAATGCTGCATTTTTTTGGCAGCCCGTCTAGATCAAGAGGCGCAAGTTCCAGCCATGGGAGAAGGTCTAGCCATACGCCTAGCAGGATGTCCCGCAGGAGCCGCTCAAGATCTCCTTCATGGCACTGAAGACACAGCCACTCACAACATAGCTACTCACGCCACAGTCGATCAAGTCGCAGGAGATCTCCTTCCTCACAATGTCAAAGCCGCCACACCCAACCTGCAGCAAACGCTTGCTGGGTATGCGGCGCTCCGGCACTACCAGATAACTAACAGATAATAAAGCCTGTCGCAGATGCAAGAATTGCTACAGACCTCATAAGAGAATCAGTGCGGGAGTCCATACTGGAAACAACAACACCAGCATTAGATAGAGCTGCTACCAGTACATCTTCAGCAGACCCCCATCTCACTCAGGCATCACAATCTTCCTCTGAAGATGAGGGTCAGGAGATGTCAGTGGGCTTTGATTTTTCCCTGGTGGAACCCTTTGCAAAGGGCGTTAAAGAAGCATTCGGCTGGCAAGATGATGTGGCGGAACCTCAGAAAATACGGAAATATTTTCCAAACCTAAAAAGAGATCCGTTATCCTTCCCATTTATAGTGGAGCTGGAGGATCTCATTAAAGACGAGTGGGAGAGGTCTGACAAAAGATCTAGTCTTACAAACAGATTAGCCAAGATGTACCCTTTAAAAGAGTCAAAAGTGAAGCCTTTAATTAATGCTCCCATCATCGATTCCTCATTAATGTGCCTCACCTGCAACGTCACACTACCAATCGAGGATGCTGTTTCCTTTCGGGATGTGCTTGACCGAAAGATGGACCTAGAATTAAAGAAGGCATATTCCATGGCTGGGGGAGCCTGTAGACCAGCAATTACCACAGCAGCAGTGGCCACAGCCATCTCAGGATGGGCATCTAATATAGAAAAAGACCTACAGGATGGCATTGAAATGGGAAAGATTATTTCCTCTCTGCAAGAAGTCAAGCTAGCAGAGGCATCAGTAGATATTATAAGATCTTCAGCCAAGGCTATGCTGGCCTCCGTAACAGCTCAAACCGTGGATGGCCGACACAGCATCAAAAATAAATTGGTGCAGAATTCCATATGATGGCGCAAATCTGTTCGGTGCCAAGTTAGACTCTGCCATATCCAAGGTAACAGGAGGGAAGTCAGGCCTGATCCCCTCCGACAGGAGACCCAAGACACAGAAGGGACCTGTTTACAGACGTAATCTTCCGGACAAATATAGAGAGTCCAGGTCCTACTCTCCTGGTAGGGAATTTAGAAGGGACTGGAAAAACACAAAACCTTCTTTTCTAAGGATACAGAAATCTAAGGCCACCCCGGCAGGGGAACAGAAGGAACTTCACCAAGATCTGGTCAGACCATATAAAGGATTTATGGACATTGTCCACAATCCGATTCGGACACAGGTGGAAATTAAAAAACAGACTCCCACCTAATCATTTCCAGGCAACCAGAGTACCATCCTCAGTACCCCAAAGGATTCTGCTAGTAAAGTACGTAGCAGAATTGAAACAAAAGGGAGCGATCCTGGAGGTCCCATCATGCCAAAAGGGAAGAGGGTTCTACTCTTCCTTGCTTCTGCTAAAAGACAGGGGATTTGCGTCCTGTATTAGACCTCAAGATGCTCAACAAGGATATCAAAGTGGAGGCTTTCAAAATGGAAGACTTTCAATCCATACTTCTAGCAATAAATCTGGGCGATTGGATGCTTTCAATAGATTTATCGGACGCTTATCTGCATATACCAATTCATCCAGCCTTTCAAAAGTTTCTCCGGTTAGCCATAAACCAACATCATTTCCAATTCCAGTGCCTCCCATTCGGCATCTCTTCGGCACCCAGGACATTTACAAAAGTATTGTTACAGTTGGTGGCTTTCCTCAGAGAAAAGGGATTACGTGTCCACCATTATCTGGACGACATCCTACTTTTAGCAAAGGATCAAGAGACGTTGATTCAACACCGAGAGATCCTCCTTACAACCCTCCAGAAGTGGGTGGATAATCAATTGGGAAAAGAGCTGTCTGCGACCCACACAAAATATGATATTTTTAGGGGCAGATCTAAACACCAAAACAAACAAGATACAGCTCCCACAAGAGAAGATCCGGCCTCTGATACAGAAAATGCAGAAGCTGCTATCAAGGAATCACTTACCAGCCAGAGCCTGTCTGAGTGTACTAGGGTCCATGTCCGCAACCATACCCATGGTGCGATGGGCACAGTGACACATGAGAACCTTACAGAACTCATTCCTCAGGCAGTGGGATGGAGTCTCAATGGGTCAGCCCATCTTCATCTCCAGATCGGTGAAGCAATCGATATGGTGGTGGACGCGCCCGAGCAATCTCAGGAAATACAAACCGATAGTCCCTCCAGACCCGGAAGTAGTCACTTCGGATGCCTGCCAGAGCGGTTGGGGGGCCCACTATCAAGACCAGGCAGCCCAGGGCCAGTGGCATATTCAGGCTCAAGGTTTGGTCTCGAACATTTTAGAGCTCAGGGAAGCCGTTTATGCCTTAAGGGCATTTGCACCATTTCTGACGGACAAGAATGTGCTCATTCGAATGGACAACCAAGTAGCAGTGTCTTATGTTCAGAAGCAAGGGGGTACCAGGAG
This sequence comes from Lithobates pipiens, assembly GCF_037356315.1. Taxonomy (NCBI): domain Eukaryota; kingdom Metazoa; phylum Chordata; class Amphibia; order Anura; family Ranidae; genus Lithobates; species Lithobates pipiens. The sequence goes on from NW_027507718.1 coordinate 423,204,787, forward strand.
TGCCACCTTGATGGAAGAAGTTCGGCCCATCTTGGAATGGGCTCAGATACATCTAACAAGTTTAAAAGCAGTGTATGTCCCAGCGGCACAGAACATACTACCCGACTGCCTGAGTCGAGAAACGCTATCCAACAACGAGTGGTGGTTGAACCCTCGGACTTTCTCCCTCCTTACGGAAATCTGGGGAACGCCGGAAGTAGATTTAGCAGCCACTCCGACGAATACCAAGTGCCACAGATTCCTGTCAAGAGGTTCATTCCCATCGGTGGAGGGAGTGGACTGTCTAGTTCACCCATGGAACTTCAAGTTGGGGTATATATTCCCTCCAACTCCGTTAATTGTGAGGTTCCTATCCAGGCTTAGGAGATCCTCGGTGATGGTATTTACGATTATTCCACTGTGGCCGAGGAGGCCGTGGTTCACGACTCTTACAGCTCAGCCTTCAACCTCCAGTTCCTCTCCCAATAACTCCAGATCTTCTGTCTCAAGGTCAATTTTTACATCCTGCATCAGAGAAATTGCACCTGATGGCCTGGAGATTGAAAGGGCTAGACTAAGAGCGCAAGGCTTTTCTCATGAAGTCAACCCTGATGCAAGCCAGGAAAGCCACTACCAATACCATCTATTCAAAGGTTTGGGGAAGATTCTGCTTCATGGCACAACAGAAAGGATGGAATTCCCTTTCTCCGCAACCCTCTCAGGTCCTGGAATTCCTCCAGTCGGGGGTCAACAAGGGTCTAAGCTTAAGTACCCTAAAGGTTCAGGTATCAGCTCTGTCAGCTAAAACAGATACTAAGTGGGCATTCCACCCATTGGTAATCCAATTTACAGAGCCTATCTAAACATTAAACCCCCCAGGAGGCCAGTCTTTCCATTATGGGATCTTTCAATAGTTCTCCATGCTTTCGCTTCTCCTCCGTTTGTTCCATTTGAAACTATCTCTTTATGGGACTTGACTTTAAAACTGTCTTTTCTCATTGTGATTACATCAGCTAGGAGAGTGTCGGAGATTCAAGCATTAAGTTAGTTCTCTTTCCTGACAAAGTAGTCCTCAGACCTTCCGATTCCGAACACTTCATACCCAAAGTGGCAACTTCCTTCCATTACAACCATCATCCTTCCATCCTTCACGGATGATCAGGGTAATCCTCATCCACTAGATGTCAAAACAACCATCATGAACTACTTAACTGCTACCACCTCTTTTAGGAAAACTAACTCTCTTTTGATCATTCCCCATGGAACCAGGCGTGGGTAAGCCGCCTCCTCATGCATTATTGCATCCTGGTTAGTCAGAACCATTAAAAAAGCTTACTCCACCCAGCATATGGCGATTCTTGAAGACATCAGGGCTCATTCAACTAGGGCAGTGGCTACCTCTTGGGCAGCGTATTGCAGGGTCTCACCAGAGACAATATGCAGGGCAGCAACGTGGTCCTCCAGGAATACCTTTATTTCCCACTACAAGGTGGATTCTGCTCATTTATCCATGGCCGACTTCGGCAGATCCGTCATTAGAGCCAATTCTTCAGCATTATAAGGAATAAATATTATTTTACTTGCACCCACCCAACTGGCGAGTTATTTCCCAGTGTGTGCTGCCATGAAGGCGTCAGGAAAATGGAAAATTGTATACTCACCTTTCCGTAATTTTCCTTTCCTGACGCATCTTCATGGCAGCACACAGTTGCCCTCCCTGTTTCTTTTGTGATGATATTTACAGAGAATGCAGCAGGGTGTCTCCCCTTCAAATTTATAGTTAATCCAATCCTGTCAGGTTGTGGGGGCGGAGTCACAACCCAGTGTGTGCTGCCATGAAGATGCGTCAGGAAAGGAAAATTACGGAAAGGTGAGTATACAATTTTCCATTTTCAGGAGGTCATCATACTTTTCTTGGAACAAGTTAATTGTAGGTAAGTGGTCACCTATTTTAGTAACAACACTCAAATTTGCAGCTTCTATTTTTTTTCCCACAGGCCACAAAAAAAATACTAATATTTTTCTTTTGGTATACAAATCTGTTGCATACCAGTTGTAAAATTTCTAAGAACCCATTTAGATCTATGTGTGTGCAAAGAGGTAGAAGTTTTTTTGTAATGCTAGGCAGGTGTCTTGTCATATGTAAACATATTTTCATTGTGTTTGTACATGCATTTTGATGTGTGTTTTCAATGCATTCTTTTATTTAGAATAGATAGGTTTAACAGCAATTGACAAAGAATTCTTAATACATGTTGCCAATTCATCAAAACACGTAGGTTTTTTCGATGCTCTGCCATTGACTTCTACAGTGCACTAAAATGTAGAATAAACAGATGTTGTATTTTTTCAATGAGATGGGAACAGACCCTATTTTTATTAAGGGACAATTGCACAAGTGTTTTAGCGCATTGCAATGGGTGTGTTAAAGTGTAAACACTGTTAACAGCATAAACAGTAAACAGAATAAAAACATTCTGCTGACATGCGGAAACAAGACGAAGATCGTTACAGCTACTTTTTTGAGTTGTAATTCTTAAGTATCGACTTAAAACTACAGCGGAGGGAAAACCTATTTTATTCACGTCCTGCTAAAACAATTACTGCTGTCTAAGTATCGACATCCTGCCTGCGGGACAATTACATCCGCTCCATGAGACACAAGTCTTTTGAAAAGGCAGTGAGGAAAGCAGACAAGGTGATGTGACTGTTGGGAGTCTTAGGCTGGCTCAGACTCCGGACCCGTTCCTCATTAGCAGCTAACTTGTAGGACACTAGTGTGAGCCGGGAGCCTGCTGCCAGCATTGGCAGGAGCTGCAGGAAAGATTCAGAACATTAGCAGCAGACTGGCTTCTGTTTTCTGCTACACAGCTATACATAAATCCAATTCCTGGAGCCCCGGTATGTAATAACAGTCGCTGGACACCGTCTAATACATAGATCAGAGCACTTCTGAAAAACTGTGTTATACAAGAGTGCACAAATGCCTTGGGGAAAGGAGAACATTCTGTGTGTATGAATTGCTGTACTGGGAGTAGACGAGTACACAAGCAGATGTGTTACCAATGAAATCATGTGTGGCCTAACAACAGAGCTTTTTAAATGGAACCCCAACATTTGTTTGGTTTGGGATACATTATAGAAGTGTTACAAAAGAAAAACAAATCAAAGGTTTTGTGTTTCGCTCTAATTCCTGCTTTGGGAAAGTAGTGATCGGAAGCTGAAAAAGTCCTTAACAGCAAGACCATTCTAACCATTTCTTTCTCTACCAAAGTTTTTTTGCTGCCTGTAACCTTGTTTAGCTGGTCGCACACTATACAATATCTGTATAAATCACATTTATATTTACCATAAACTATATAAAAGGAGGCCAAACCTTAACAATCCATTCAATTAGTACCAAATCAGATAGGCCTCTGCACTGCATTGCACTGCACTTTATGGTAGACCTTAAAGAGATTGTGTAATCAGAATGTAGAGTGTATGGTAAGCTTTAGGCTGGCCATACATGGTTCAAATTAGCATGATTTGCCCAACAACACAGACCATGTTGACAGGAATTCCTCCTGCCAAGCCATGGTCTGTTCCCGGCGGGGGGGGCAAGGACGGAAGGGGGAAGCCATCCCTGCTGGGAGAAGACAGTAATCATTTCTAGCAGCTATAGCAGCCGCTAGTGATAATTGCTAGCGAATCTGGCAGGCTGGTTGTACCCTAAGTGATCGATCAACTTGGTACAGTCAGACTGCCAATTAATGGTTCTAATTGTGTATGGCCGGCTTAGAGAGATTTTTTTTCCTGCCTAAAGTGGCCATAGAATAACAGACTCCTCCATCAAAACATATAAGGTGAGTGGTAGGATCCCCCCCCCCCCCCAAAAAAAAAAATCAAAGGGTCAACTTCTGTTGAGTAGATCAAAATTTACCTGCTGAACTGGCTGAATTTTGATCAGTCTATGACCACCTTTAGTGATAGTAAATGCACCTTTCGGGGGGGAGTGGGTATCTGTATTTGACAGGTACCCGTACCCACTTCCAGGAGATCTTGCCGCAGCAAAATCACTGAGAAGTTTGCCCCCCCCCCCCCTCCTTCCCCCACCGCGCCATTCAGAAAGAGCAGTGTGCTTTGCAAATGCACAGTAGGGAACCCGCTGTGAAGCCGCAAGGCTTCACTGCTGGTTTCCCTTATAGGCAATGGCGGAGGCAGCACCCGAGAGCCAATGGAAACATCGGCTGGGGTGCCGACATGGATTCCAGGACAGGTAAGTGTCCTAATATTTCACATACACACAATCAGAAAACAATGAGGAAATCGTACGAACAATACCGCTTTCTGATCGATTGGACAACAATCTGATCGTTAGTACGCAGCTTTAGAGAGCCAATCACGACAGTTCATGTGAAATAATCAGATAGGACAAGTACGAAAAGTTCTCTCATACTATATCAGATCGTACAATTTTCATTTAATCAGTACAGTTGTTGTCCGAAAATACAATACATTACATCACTTCCAAATTTTTATTCTGTCTTACGAGAATTTTTATAACTTTAGTAACCTTTTATTTTCGATATGAGAAAGCATGAAAAAAAGCCCCAAAAAAACTGAACAATCATGTACTGTGTGTACCAAGCATTACTCTATCTAAAAGCAAAAGGAAACATGTTTATGTCCAGTTTAGGAAGATCTCTGGTCTACTTGAAAAGATGGAGTGATATTGCTGGCATGGTGTTAAACTGGGTAGCTTTTGACATTACAAAGTTTAAAACCTTGTACTTGGAGAGTAGCGATTAAACCGTACAGTTTACTACCTTTCTGGTCCAAAGTATCCTAGGGATTCAGTATAACTTCAGTATCAAAGAATCTAAAAATTCCTAGTTTGAAGGAACCAGCAACTCAGTAGCAATTAATCATTCACTAAAAGAGTTATTTATGAATTGAAAAAAGCTCACTGTTAGTGCCAGTTCACACAGGGGTGGCTTCATCTTGTATAATATGTATATATTCAAAGCAGAGGAGGGGTAGTGACATCACAATCATGTTCAATCGATGAAGGCCTTTTTAATCAAATAAAAAAAATGTGTTCTATGAATGACAGCAGTGTCAAGTGGGGGACCCCCGGCGGTCAATTTTCAGGGGTTAAGCTGCTCGCACAGGAGCTGGAAAATTGCCGCCGTCACTGTTGCAGTGCCGACTACTACAGCAATTGTCAGTTTCTACCATGGCCCCTCAGGTATGAGATATGCATATGTGCATTGGTACAAGCTGGGCTACTGCAAGTAAGAAATAAAGATCATACCAAGAGTTCAGTTTTACGTTAGCCAATAAAGGATGTTACCTAATCAATAACTAACATGATACAATGCTCTACTATGGCTATGATAGGAGACAGATATAATATACTACATACCATTGGCATGGGCTCCATGGCCTCCTGCTTGATGGGTACTGGATCAAACATCAGCATTATGACATCAATACCACTTTTGTGTTCTTATCTGAAAAAGATAAGATTAAACATCGTTACAACTTTGCAGCAAATTGGATACAGAAACAAACTAAACACTAAAGCCCCATTCACAAATGAACGTAGCGATTTACTTGGTTTTTAATACATTTTTTAAAAAGAGGTTTTTACAGCTATTTACAAGCATTTTTAAATTTGGAAGTGCATTACAAATGTTTTACAGCTTCAGGCTTTTTTGTTTAGCCAATAGAAAGCACTAGGAGGAGAAGAGGGAAAGGAAATTAGGGGCGGAGAGCTGCTATTTGAGCAGAAAACATTCGTAAAACCCTCAAGTCAGGCATTTCTGTTGAAGTCTATGGGGCCAAAAATAATGTAATGTAATGTAATCTGGCAAAAAGAAGTTCATGTTCTTTTTTGAGCGACAGGCATTTTACTTCAGTTAACAGAACACTCAAATGTGAACAGGGGCCATTGAAATGAATGGGATTTGGCTTGTTGAGCGTTTTAGAGCTACAAGCTTCAAGCAGGAAAATCTCTCAGGTGTGAACGGGGGCCTTAGGCTGGGTTCACACTATTGCGAATTGAATGTGGGTTTCCCCGCATACAATTCGCATAGCAGGAGATTGTGGAGCCAGTTCACACATCTCCGCAGCGGCTCTAGTATGAATTGCACAGGAGTGCTGTGCATCTTTTGGTCCATTTTAGGTCCAATTCAGACCAAAATTCTGGCTGAAATCGGGCCTGAGATAGTGAATGGAGACGCATCGGATTCCTGCTGTGAGCCGATGCATTCTCCAGTGTGAACCCAGCCTTAGACGCCTTTCACACTGGCTTACTAAAACTGGAGAGTGCAAAATCTGGTGCAGCTGTGCATGGTAGACAAAAAATCCTGGAAGCTGATTGGTTTCTATGAGTAGCTGCACCAGATTTTGCACTCTGCAAGTCCAACAGAGCTATCTGCTGATTTTCGGATTGTTAGTACGGTGCTTTCGACAGCTAATTTTGCTTTTTCGTCAGACAAAAGTTGGATGTGCAGACTATAACATTTTTGTCGGATGTGAACTCAACGTCTGATTTTTGTTTCATTAGTACGGTTTTCGCAAGAAAAAAATCTTGAGAGCAACACTACGCATGCTCAGAAACGAAAGAATACATACAAAACTATTCTGCACATTACGTCACTTCTGACGTTGTATTATTCATACAAAAATGTTCGTATTGTGAGTAACCTCTCAGTTTTGACATGAGACTAGCATGCCACAAAAAACAAAACAAAAAAAAAAAAAACGGATGTTCGGTCGTCCGAAAATCTAAGCGTGTGTACGAGGCTTAAGTGACAATGTCAGCATTGCCATCTTCTGAGTTTCACATCCTGAAATAAAAAAAAACTGTCAGCCTTCTGTCAATACTTTGTATAAACCGAGAATGATGTAAATCCATGCCGAGACAGACTACCACCTAACAGAAGGCTGACTCACCAATTTTGGGCTTAGCAATTGGTGTAGAACAGAGGATTGTGCAAACATGATTTAATATTCGAATGCAGACAAATTAAATGTTTTCTTATATTCTAAGACAATCAATATATACTAGTGGAAAAAGGACGATCAATGTGCTCTGTTTATAATGAGATAATGAACACATTTTATATACACTTCCTTCACTATGAGTGATGAGAACCAGTTCATCTTTGTGGATGAAAAAAAAAAAAAAAAAAAAGAAGCTTTAGGCAAATGCATGCTTTGGTCCAACCAATAGTTACTCTAAGACACAGCTTGAAAGGCCCCAATAAAACTGAAGCACAATGGGGTTGATTTACTAAAACTAGAGAGTGCAAAATCTGGTGCAGCTCTGCAGAGAAAGCAATTGGCTTCCAGGTCAAAGTGTAATTGAACAAGATGAAGTTAGAAGCTGATTGGCTACCTTGCACAGCTGCACCAGATTGTCAAGTCTCAAGTTTTAGTAAATCAACCCCGCTCTACAGTATATTAAAGCATTCCCCCTCACAGCACACCACATACATTATAATAGAATTAAATTATTTCTAGGTGTCCAGTAGGATTTTAGGAACGGACGACAGCAAAAATGGACCCTGGCACTTCCATGGCCAACAATGCTCTCTATGGTCTCTGGTGTCCTCCAGACCTCTGCCTGGAGTTGTATTTACAGGCATACCCCACTTTTAAGTACACATTGGGGTTTATTTACTAAAGTTGGAAAGTGCAAAATCAGGCTCACTTCTGCATAGAAACTAATGAGCTTCTAACCCCAGCTTGTTCAATTAAGCTTTGGTAATAAAACCTGGAAGCTCATTGGTTTCTATGCAGAAGTGAGCCTGATTTTGCACTTTGCAGCTTTAGTAAATAAACCCCAATGTGCACTCAAAAGTGGGGTATGCCTATATATACATACACACACAAAATTGTTAGTGTAGGATTTAGCAGACAAGAGCATGCTTGGTGAGATCTTTGCTTGCACAGTGAAGAGATCAATAACAGACTAATGCCGCGTACAGACGACCGGAATTTCCGACAACATTTGTGTGACCGTGTGTATGCAAGACAAGTTTGAGCCAACATCCGTCGGAAATAAAGCCATGGTTTGGTTGTCGGAAATTCCGATCGTCTGTATGCGGCATAAGAGTTTGTCTGCGTCACTCTGCTCTTCTCCTCTTTTAGCATGCTCCTTTCACTGCTGCTCAACTGACTGGCTTTCTTATACTGTTTCTATTTTTCCCCACTTTGAGCTCTGCTGCAGAGCACATTTTACTTCATAAGCTAGAGTGCTTTTATTATATCCAGCCTGCTCTGGTACTAACATTGATTGTATGAAACTGTCCCCTTGTTGTTAATATAAAAAGAAAAGGTGTTGCCTGAAACTTGCAATACAATACAAACCTTCCTTTACATAAGGCACTTGCGTGCTCTAGGCATTTAGCATGATAGTATAGTGTGCCGTTGATTGGGATTATAGAGAAAATTCTATTGCACAAAGGGATATATGCTGCATGTTCTAAAGAAAAAATGCTGACCGAGGTCATCTGAGAATAGTTTGTGTTGTTGCTACAAAACAGAATTTTACTTCCTCAAGCGTTTCTGCTTTGACACAGAATTATACAGAAGGTAACAAATCTGCTTATTATTTGAAAGTAGAACAGGAAATTGGGTTCTTTTGATAAAAGATCTCCTTCGATTAAATGTACTTTGACAACTGGGTCAAGGTGACAAAAAGAGGTGCATTCTGTTATTATTGCAATAAAAGACGAATTTTGCCTTTGCGCAGAATTTCATTTTGCTCACCTACTCATACCTTTAAATGGCCAGTAGGTGGCATTGGTTTGTTGTGCCATGACAGGATGCCACCAAGCAGAAGTAGTGAGATAAAAGACACCTCTGTATGTTATACTCCTATGTCGGTCTCAGAGACTGGCAGTGAAAATAACTGATTTTTTATGCTATGTTACTCAAAATCAAGTCAATTTGTCAATTTGTGAAGTGACAATATATGTAATGCAGTTTTATTTTGCCTTAGTATTAGATCACATTACAGGCAGTTGGGAGAAGCCTACAATATGATTGCACTAGGGGGTGACCATCTTAAATCCACACTTAATCCAAAATTGGTTTCAGGCAAAATTCAGGTTATTGTAATCATACAATTATTTTCACCATTTGCTATGCTTTTTTCAAAGCATCAGTAGAATTGCCTCTGATGTCAGCAGAACACACAACAGCAAGAGAAGGAGAGCGATGGAAGAACTTCACAAATGAGCGTTGGAGGAAACAATATAATTTCACATCAGACATCCTAATCATTAGCCACAGCAATCCCAAAACACCAGTTGGCTTATATAAAGGGCAAATTACATGTGCAGATATACACATGTAAGAGTCAAAGATATTTCAGAGAGGTCACACAAGGGAGGTGACAGCTTCCTTCAGTCCCATGGTGAGACACTACGGAGAACCTGTATTCTTTGGAGGCCAATGTGTCATGACTTATAACATCCTTTCTCAACCATTTTACCCCTGAAATAATTTTCAGGTCTCAGGGAACTCTTGCTAAAAACCATTACATTGGGTGGAGTCGATGACCAAAAAGATCAAAATGCCACACTTACAGACAGCTAAAAAAGATCATTGGTGTCATGGCGCTGGCTTGGTCAAGTGGTCCAGGAACCATGCGGGAACCATCAAAAAAGGTGTTTCTCAAGTCATTAGGGGTCAATGACAAAAATGCCTCTTACATTGATGGGCAATAGGAAGAATGCCACCCTAATGCTTAGTACACACAATCAGAAAATCAGATGAAAAATACGAAGCGATCGCGCGGTAATCTGATCGTTAGTGCACAGCTTTCGAGAGCCAATCACGACAGTTCATGCGAAATTACACAAAACTTTTTCTTGTACGATACCAAAACGTAAATTTTTAATTTAATCAGTACAGTATTCGAAAAACAAAACAAAACAGGAGACCAAGACCACGCATGCTCAAAAATGACAGAATACATTACATCACTTCTGAAGTTATATTCTGTTGTATGAGAGTTTTCGTAACATTAGTAACCTCTTCATTTTTAATATAAGAATAGCATGCAAAAAAAAAAAAACAACACACACACAAAGGCATACATTTGGCTTGGCCAAGTGGTGTTAGTCCTGGCAAAATATGAAGGCACCATCAAATGGGAGATGAATAAGCTGTAGCACCTTCCGGAGGAACCCAAGGTTGTAAGCTCTAACAAGCAGGGTCTTTGTTGTAAAGTGCTGCGCAAACTATTGGCGCTATATAAATCCTGTATAATAATAATAATAATATGGAATATGGAGTCATTGAGAATGACTAACTTAATATAAAGCAACAACATTACACAAGCTACAGATTAAATATCATGGGTTATGTTTTGGCTGGACCTGCTAATCATGTTCATTGGGCTTAAGCAGGTATAGAATAAGTACTTGAAATGCATTACAAAGAAAACTAAATGTGTCTAGAAAAGCTAGCTACATTTTAAACCCCATTCTAAAACATGAGACAGCGCTCTTTTTGGGACTAAACAAGTTTTAAACATTTATAAGGAAACAGGAGCCACCACAGTCCTAAAAAGACAGGAGATAAAATAAACAAGGAAGGCCTGCTGACTGGGAAATATCATGATTTTCTTGGGTAGTCTGTATGACCTTTGCTCAGATTTGCATAAAACACTCCATAGCTGCCGCATTCCTAGAACCAAGTGGTCCATATCATTGCACTGCTACTGCGAGTTTCCTTATAGACCTCAGTAAATCTTTTCACACAGTCTATTTTCACGGTGCAGACAGGCAGGGCTATGCTTTCGATGTTCTTGCTACTGTTGATAAGTGTGATGGTGAAAGGTCAAAATGACATCATGGTGTGTTTTAATACATGGCTGTTTTGATGCCCTATCATGGTGATCACCGTACTTTGGCTCTATATTTGCACAAATTAGCTTTTCGGAGCTTCCCATTCAAGCATGAAAAGTGTCTTAGCTGTACCTGCGTTGACCCGCGGTAGGCGAAAGAAGCAGATACAGATCTTGGACAATACTTAATACTGTAACCTAGTTGTTTTGTAAATTTTGCATTTTAATAAGCTACACTATTAATCATTCATGTTTCAAGTTTCCAATAACTCTGTGTTAATAATTTTGCAGTCTTATCAGTCACGGCACACACAAGGTCACTTTATTAACGCTTTGATATCCACTAGATGGGATAAAGTTTCCCTTTTGGAGGGACAGCCTCTACGTATTTGGGGACTAAGCCATATGTCAGAGGGGCGATTCCACTGCTGGAGATAAATCGCCAGGGGCGGGATCACCAAAGAGGCTGCCTGGCTGTCCCTATGGAATCACTTACTCTTTAGGTCAGATGCAGCAAGATGCGCTCCACTGCTGCCCCAAACGTAGCTGAATCTCAAATGCTTGCTATAAAGAGAGACATCTTGCTGCTTTAGTTACAAAGGAATTGATTCCATAGGGACAAACAGTCTTCCTTTCAACAATACTGTGGCTGACAATTTGGGGTAACTCCCAGTGGCAGAGTCACCCATCTGAAATAAGCCCTACTCCTCCCTATTTTCCCTTCTACTATACCCGTTAGCATTCTAAGATGAGAAAGGGGAACCTTTCAGCACAATGTTTCGACCAATGGACACACCCCAACGTCCCACTCTTCGATCACATGAGCCATGATCCAAAAAAAAAAAAAGGATGGGTGCACCACACTAATCCCAAAAATATTCTGTTCTGTAACAAAAGCCAATGCATTTTGGGCGAGTCAAAACTGCGCCTTCAACTGAGTTTGTAGAATGATAACCATGGATGGAGATGTGATGGAGACCTTCCTGGACTGTAAGTTGGAACCCAAATAGGCGACATACCGATGTTTATGGTTATGGCTTACATACGCCTCTTCCTCTAAAGGGCTCCTATTTGTTCTCCTTTGGTCTGTTAAATATATATTTGAACATATTTGGTTAGACCAATTCAACAAGGTAAAAAAAAAAACAGTTAATACTGCCAGAGATCTTGTTAGCTGATAACCTGCTTTTAAGTTGAATTTGTTTGTAAGTCGGAACATGTACATTTTTTTAAGTGTAGCTCTAGCCCAAAATTTTTTTTTTTTACATTTTTTGGATAGCATAGGGAGGGTTAATACCCCTGTAATGTTTGTTTTATTGTCTGTGCCCCTGTTCAGAAGATTTCACCTCACTTTCTGATAAATCTTCAGTGGAGACCCCTTTTTCCATTGACAACACTTACAGGAGTGAATTTCCCTTTCTAGGGGTAAATTTCCTCACTTCCTGTTGTCTCTGTTTGTAAGTAGGAGTCATTTGTAAGTTAGATGTTTGTAACCTGTTCGTAACCTGGGGACCGTCTGTATTGGCATTTTTTAAAAGCCAAGAAGGAAATACTGTGCACCTGCAGAGTCTGCAGAAATTGTATGTCTGCCCCTGGATCTGGGACTCAATGACATATGTCTGGGCAAATTTTAAAAAAATATTTGCAATACATGCATGCACATTTCCCTGTTTTATCCCTCCAAAGGCCCTGAAAGAAATAATACCTGTTGATCTGCAAGAAATTCACCCAGCTCCTAAGTCCTGTTGTCAGGCATGTACTGGCCATCGGGACTACCGGGAGTTTCCCGGTGGGCCGATGGCTCAGTGGGCCACTCTGATGTAAGAGGGCTGGTGATGGGACACTCTGATGTAAGGGGGCTGGTGATGGGACACTCTTATGTAAGGGGCTGCTGATGGGACACTCTGATGTAAGGGGGTGCTGATGGGACACTCTGATGTAAGGGGGCTGGTGATGGGACACTCTGATGTAAGGGGGCTGGTGATGGGACACTCTGATGTAAGGGGGCTGGTGATGGGACACTCTGATGTAAGGGGGTGCTGATGGGACACTCTGATGTAAGGGGCTGCTGATGGGACACTCTGATGTAAGGGGGCTGCTGATGGGACACTCTGATGTAAGGGGGCTGCTGATGGGACACTCTGATGTAAGGGGGTGCTGATGGGACACTCTGATGTAAGGGGGCTGCTGATGGGACACTCTGATGTAAGGGGGCTGCTGATGGGACACTCTGATGTAAGGGGCTGCTTATGGGACACTCTGATGTAAGGGGGTGCTGATGGGACACTCTGATGTAAGGGGGCTGCTCATGGGACACTCTGATGTAAGGGGGTGCTGATGGGATACTGATGTAAGGGGCTGGTAATGGGACACTCTCATGTAAGGTGGTGCTGATGGGACACTCTGATGTAAGGAGGCTGCTGATGGGACACTCTGATGTAAGGGGGGTGCTGATGGGACACTCTGATGTTAGGGGGTGCTGATGGGACACTCTGATGTAAGGGGGGTGCTGATGGGACACTCTGATGTTAGGGGGTGCTGATGGGACACTCTGATGTAAGGGGGCTGGTAATGGGACACTCTGATGTAAGGTGGTGCTGATGGGACACTCTCTTGTAAGTGGCTGGTGATTGGACACTCAAAATGTAAGTGGGCCGGTCTGGATGAAGTCCAGGGCCAAATTTCTGTCCCAGTCCAGCCCTGCCTGTTGTGGGCTGAGAACACACTTTTGTGTGGATGGAGTAGTGTCAGCCCTGCCCATTGTCTTTTGCTAACCGCCTAAAATTCACTCCCTATTCTATTTTCTACAACATAGGCACAAATTATTCTGCAGTCCTAAGATAATAACCAGTACAGCTAACCAGACCATTTGAGATAACATAGGAAGTGTACACAGGACACCAAAATGTCCAACAGCTAATTTTTAACAGCTATACAAAAACACTTTCATTTATTTATTTAACACACCAAAAGGGAGAAAATAAGTCAAGTTCATTGTAAGGATTAACATACACTTTAAAGCCAACCATAATTCTATTTTTACAGCATGGAATATATAGTGACCCTTTAATCAGTCTATTGGTACTGCAATCCCCGAATTAGCTCCACCTCTCCCTGAATACTCCATGTATATTGGTTGAAATGTCACCATGCATGGAATAGCTGTTCAGTATAATTCCGCATACTGTACATCTGCCTGCTCATGTAAAGGGACAAGCCACCCCCTTGCAGAATCCTGAACATGAACCTCTACAGATATGTTCATAAAATCTCATAACACATCTGTGTTGGTAATCAGACATCTCTGCATAGGATATCCGAAAAAAATCCTTCATTTTCTGTAATTCGCTCTCTTCCTCTGGCTTAAAAGGAGAAAAAAAAAAGAGAGAAGGTCTGTGCAGGGGATTGCCAGATGTTGCCGTGTGGGGGCTGTGTGGAATTGTCTGCTGTGGAGTGCGGACCTTGGAGATCAACAATGAGAAGGGAAGACGAGGGGGGCCCACACAGTCCCGGTTCTGACCTTTTCCCCAGCACTTCCTCTGATGTGTTGTAGACATATTGGGCTTTAACCACCTCTGAGTAAGGCAGGCCTGTAAATCATTACAAAAGCACTGCAGGCACCACGGGTGCTGGAGGGTTTAAGGCTGACTGAAAATATGTAGGAAAAGAAGCCAGCAAGGAAGGCTACTCCAGAATATCCCATTAAAGGACGGTATCCATAAATTCTGGATTTATCCACTTAAATGTGTACATGTTCCCACAAATACAGCTATTTCAATAAAAACACACACACACACACACACACACACACACACACACACACACCAATATATAATGTATTTTTCGAAACAGCTATATTTGTAGGAACATGTACACATTTAAATTTGTACATGTTCATATGTCATTACTTATCACTGCCCTTTTTTGATTGTTTACCGCCGTTGGTTTAGTTATGTTAGATTAGATCGGTTAGGCCCCATCCACACTCATGGGACGCAAGAACGTGTCCGATATCGTACCTGTTGCCACAGTGCATGAAAAGGCACAATCTACTTAGCAGGAACGCTGTGCTGCCATTCGTTATTAATGGCACCCTAAATGCACCAGACATGCACGTGAGCTAAACCAGTGCTTGACAAATTTGCTCTGAATCTAGGATCCAGCTAAAAAAAGTTAGGAGGCAGCTGCCCAGTTGCCCATAACTGCATGTCTGGAGTGACAGGCAATAAGAATTGCTCACGGCTGGTGCCCAACGAAAAAATAAAAAAAACGTGATTTAGTTGTGCGCCGTTGAGGCTGCACTGATGAGCTGGCACTGATGAGATGGCACTAATATGCACTCCCCGTCGACTCACTAGCAGCAAGGAAAGGGCGACAGATCAAGATTGCAATCACAACCCCAGCTGTCAAACTGGGAAGGAGATGTCGGAGGTGGGCGGGTGGCAGTGAGAGCAAGCAAGGGAAGAACTCAGCCACGTTTATCACAGCCCCACTCACCAAAGGACGATGCCCGTTACCAAGAAAGGAGCATGTATCCCGCTCCAGCAGCCTGCAAACCCATAGCTTCAATTACCCACCAGCCCGACCCCTTAGTCTGCTTACTCACTGGGGGGTTACACATGGGGAGAATCCAGGCTGCTGTTGCAATGTAGCCTAGGCGCCAGGATGCAATATGCATTGGCCATGGTGACCTGGCACCTGGGATTTGTCGAGCCCTTAGCTAAACTACACTGCAACAAACGATAACTTGTTGCCATGCGTTGTAGTGTGATGTGATTACAGAAAAATGTGTCCACACTTCTTCTGTGAGATTGTCATGCAGAACGCAGCCCACAAAAATGAATGGGGTTCCCAGAACGATACGCACCTAAACGTGCCAGTGCATGCACAGGTCTAAATGGAGCACTATTTTGATACAAAAATGACACATGAAAAACACACTGTACTGTTTATACAGTACTACTTATTTTGTCTTATAATGCCATTGTGAATTGTGAGACATGTTCATGTATAGGAAATGTTCATTCTATTAACTTGTAAATGTCCAAACTTTGCTTCTCTTTATCAAGTTCTTTTTATAGATATCTGTAGAATGTTAACACAGCATTTTGTGTGCCTACAGTTTCCACATGCTGGAAGTACCTGACTATTTGTTCCTCAATTCATTGGTGTTGATTTACCAAAGGCAAATGGGCTGTTTACATTGCAAGGGAATTCATTTCACATAGGGATTTCCCCTTAATGAATGAGGTCAAAGTTAACTTTGCAAAATACCCAATTACATGCGAGAAACACGAAAAAAATAAAAAAATTGATGTTTGCTTGCACGTGATTGGATGATGGAAATCAGCAGAGCTTCCCCACGTTCACTAAGCTAAGCAAAAAAATCCCTTGCAATGTGAACAGCCTAGTAAACCAACCACTATGGATCCAGCTGTAGGAGTGTATAGAAGCATAAATGAACAGGGCATGTGATACATTGCCCAGCATAACAGTATGACATTTGCCAGAAAGGCGAAAAGTCTGGAATTACACTTTACAGCGTAGCCGTGAACTTGAGGGATATAATAATATAATTCACCCTTTATGGCTGTCAACATCAGAATTCCGCTACTTGTATTTTCTGCAAAGTGATTTAAAGGAAGAGAACTGAACTTTTAAAACACAATTTTAATATCTCCACAGGCACTAGCTAATTACATAAATATAACTCGGGACCTCAGCTTTTTTCTTTGTGCTTTAGGAGCTGTAAGGTGAAAACCTCCACAACAGGGCCCAGACAACAAAAATAAAATAGCGTTCTAACCCTTCAACCAAAAACTTAAAACAAAAATAAAAAATTCTTGATTTGAGTTCTATTTTAATAAAAGCTGAAGTTAAAACAAAATGCAAAAATCCCTATAGCTTTAGTGAGCTTGTTTTAGCTGTAATGAAGGATGTCCCGAATGTGCAGGCTGGATCAAATCTTCTGTACAAGGATGCCCTGTCCTCTTCCTGCTGACCTTCCAGTACTGCAGGGGGTTAATAATGCTGGGTCTTCTGTGATAAAATTACCAATGAGGGCCCACCCCCTTCTTCACTGAGAAGGGTTCTTTCATTGCCTGTAAGTGTAAATGGGGGAGAATCGAATGAGTCACAGGATTGTGTCCCCCATTCACAGGCAGTGTAATCAATGAAAAAAACATTTCTCAATAGAAGATGACGTGGCAGATCAGGAACTTTTTCACAGCAGCTTTACAGAAAACTCAAAGCCATTAAATCTACGCAGTTCGGCAGCAGGAAGAGGACGGGACATCCCTACACTGAAGAAATCTACATGCTCCAGCTGCCTGCACACTGATACATCCTAACAGGTAGGTTAGCTCACTATAATAATATAACTTTTATTTTTTATTTTTATCTAAACTTCGGGTTTTAACTAAACTATGAACTGCTTCATATGTCAGCTCTCTTTTCCTTGGGTTTAGAACCACATCTGCTGTGTTTTTACTGCTGTTTTTACTGCTGTCTGAGCCCCAACGGGAATGGTTTTCCCTCACTTCCTGTCCTGAAGCTTTCTATCTTCTGGAGAGGAAGTGAGGGGAAATCTTATGCCGCATACACACGATCAAAATTTTGGTTGGAAAAAGCTCTGATGGTTTTCAAGCTGTCTTGCATACACACGGTCACACCAAATTCCGACAGTCAAGAACGCGGTGACGTACAACACGTACGACGGGACTAGAAAAAGGAAGTTCAATAGCCAGTAGCCAATAGCTTCCGTCTCATAGTTGAATCTGAGCATGCGTGAGTTTTTGCGTGTCTGAATTGCATTTTCGGATAGCAACTTTTTCCGACCGAAAAATTGAGAACATGCTCTCAATCTTTTGCTGGCCGATATTCGACCATCTAAAGTCCAATGGAGCATACACATGGTCGCATTTTTACGTCCAAAAGCCCTCATCGGTCTTTTGCTGGTCGAATTTCCGATCATGTGTAAGCGGCATTAGCGATAACACAGAAAGCTGGGTATATATGCACATTTTTTTTCTGTTCAACCAGCAGGGTGAACAAAAAGAAACAGACAGATCCCCGAATCCCACAAGTGATGTGGGTACAAGGATCTCCCCGCTGTTATTCTGTGTTCTGACAGGGGGGACTTTTCCTCCCTGTCAGAATACAAAGATCAGTGCTGCAGTCATTGGCTGCACAGTGCTGATCAAATGCTGTTTTTTTCAGCAGGACCATTCAATAGAAGCCAGTCATTAGATCAGCTTCTATTGCACAGAAAGCAGTCCATATGTACCGATATTTGTCCGGTTTCTGCTGAACAGGCGGAATTTCAAGGTGTGTATACCCTGCGTAACTTTTTCCAACTTTCTCTGAAACTAAGAATGTTTCGTTTGGAGTTTCACTTCATCTAATTTATAATGGACACAGGGAGAGGCATAGCTGACTCACTGATAGAAACACCATAAAGAAGAGCTAGATAGCAGATACTGCTCAATAATGGGCATCGACATAGAAATGTTCTGTAGCCTTATCAGGCAATCAACCATCATTGATGTCAGCGAGGGCACTTAGAGTACACTAGGCAGTGTTGCCAACCTACCAGATTGAAATTTACTGACACGACACCCAAAACTTACTGGCACTGTTACATTTTTACTGGCATATCTAAAAGTTACAAAATTACAGTTTTAAGTGCAAATTTCAGTATTTAGGCTACAAACAAGTACAATATGCAATTAGCAAAGTAATTTAAGGTAGATATTAAGGCAAAAGCATATTTCTTATTTTATTTTCGATATAGTAATAGCTCAGGGACAGGAATCGAGAGGTCAAGAAATTAGAATGGACGGCACACACACATTAAATTGACTCTCACAGTGACAATGACAGCAGTGTGCAGCAGCACAGATGATGGCACCTCACTGACATGACATGCCCACTCCTGGCATGGAGAGTCACAGTGACCCTCTCTCTCCATGCCAGGTGGTCCCTGCAGTCCACTCCCAAGCTTCACGTGATAATGCCGCCCCGGTCCGAACTATAGCATTCGGATGGTTTCAGGTAAGCATCACAGCCAAATTTTTTACTGCCATCCTTTTTCTTTCACTGGCATTTACTAGCAGGAGAAAAGTGCCAATAAAATGTAAAAATACTGGCGGTTGGCAACAATGACACTAGCACTTCTGTGCTGAATTTGGTGTTCTACTCTTTAACCAGTGAAAAATGTTAGTCTCCAATAGAATCACAACCAACTAATGTACGATACAAAAGGAGAGTTGGGGTATAGTAAATGACATTAATCACTGCAAAATCCAATTGATTAAAGGGTACAGCATAATTTTTATACGGTTTCCATCAAGGTTGGATTTCATTGGTGTCCTTATAGCCCAATTTAAAGTGGAACTACACTGCCTCTAAGCACCCCAAATCTAACATGCTATTTAATTCATTTTTAATATTCAAAGCCATCTCCTCCATCCAAGTCTCCATACTTTATTTTGCTGGGAAATCACTTTGAAAATACACCTCCTAGCATTTCTGTCTGCAGCCATCTTGAGTAAGGGCAAAGACTTCCTGGAATGAATCTGCCCCTAGTCCAGGTATACAACAAGGAGGGCAGGCATAGCTGAAAAATCCCCTTCTCCCCTCCTGAAGACTCCAGGAATATATGACATCATTTGCCCAGGAAAGAAAACAGGAAGCAACTGAAGAAATGTAAAAAATAAAAATAAAAAACATGCATATACGTTTCTATTTATGAAGGCTAGCAGCATAAGGATTAAAAATAGTGTTGATTGAAGGAAATAAGGAATTAAATAAAATAAATGGGGATAAAGGGAAATCCTGGGGTAGGAATGACATAGAGGCGGCCCTCTGTTGCGTTGTTTTATCTTTTTTAAGGCGCTTTCTCTTTCTTATATTAATGTATGTGGATTGAATAAGTCTATTACTGTAATACTCGACAAAATAAATGTATGTATAACAGGAAGTATTAATAATTTTGTTAAGATTAATTTTTTTAATAAAGAATAAAGTAAAAAAAAGTGTTGATTCAGAGAGTGTAGTTCCACTTTAACCACACAACTCCATTCCTGATGTATAAAAAGTGTATCTATGTAGTTGTGAATTCTTTATTGTCTTTACGTGCCACAGATGAGCTTACAAGTGGTCTCAATGGTGGGATAGAATCAGCGTTGGGCTTTTACCAGTCGGGGGTATCATAGCTGGATTTATAAAAGTTGGAGGTACTGGTGCTGGGTTTATACCAGTGTCTTTTTTTTCACCAGTCCCATAAACAGTCACATTAGGTGACCATCATTTCATGTGTAGGGGTACCAGTAGAGGCTGGTGAGTTTTTTTGGGGGGGCCCGGCTGCCCGGTGACACTATCAGAATCCCCTGCCCGCTCATTGTATGCCAGTCAGTCCAACATTTACCCCATCTTGGTGACAGGCAGCGACTCCTGTGTCCTCTCCTCCAGCCCGCCTTGGATCTCTTCTCTGCTCCTCCTAGGCACTGGGCCTCCAATAGGATCGCCTGTCTTTTCAGCCAATCGGGTCTCACGACCCACTTCCTGATTGTCTGGGCGGAGGATTAGTGTGAGAATATCGAATATTCTTTTGCTATTGTCACACAACTGGGTGGGCTCAGAGAACAGTGCTCTGCGCCCTGATCCCACACTTTTTTGAAGCCTATTAGAGCCTCTGGCTCTAATCACATGCTTAAAAAAAAAAACACACCCCCATTGGAATCCATTGTCCAGCGCCCTGTATGTAGATCAGGGGGACAGAAGCATGGATGTGGAGGGTGGTGCCCATGCGCCCCTAATGGACGTGCCGCCACTGAGGGGTACCATTACAGACTGACAGCGATACAGGAATTGACCTGTATACCTAACTGTAGATTTTATGCTTTATTTCAAGAATGAAAACCTTGATTTCTAGGTTTGCTTTTGAAATGACATGTCATTATGTGTGGTTTGTTCACAGTGGACATAAAGGAGTGAAATTTTGAGAGTTGAGAGGGGCCGAAACTAAACTTTGCTCTGTGGTTTTTGTAGTTTTGGAAGTAAATTTTTAACATAAACATGCACCAAACACACACCAAAAAAGCAGAAAACGGGACATCTAAAAAAAAAAAAAAAAATGCAATTGACTGGCGTAGAGAGTTCCATAGGATTTAAAGTGATGCATTTTTCTTCCACATTGTGTAACTAAAAAAACCTGATCAGTGTGAAAGGGCCCTTAAACACACTGCAAGTACAGAAAAACAACTGTTGATGCGTTACACATATAGTATGTTTGTGACGTTGACGTGACGCAAGCCTAAATTGCCAGGCACGTGGTGTCAGCCCTGTCTACTTCATTTCTGATAGATTACAAAAACAGACATATCAAAACCCCTCCCGCTCATCTACATAACCCCTCCTTGTGTACAGCCAGGGAGCATAGGAAGTTCTCAAGTTGCAACATTTCTGGCAAACTGAACAGGTACTTTGAACAGATATATAAAAAAAACATTTCATGTTATGACCAAATTTCAGCAAAATAGATACGTCTACTATTATGGTTTACATACACGTTAAGCAAGCTGTCAGTCATCAATGTACTGGACACTAAGGCCCCATTCACACCTGAACATAACATTTTCAGGCAGAAAATCACATGATTTTACGGCGTTTTTAGCAGCGTTTTTGCTTTTTTTACCGCGTTTGTCCGCGATTTTGTGCAGGGCAAAATGTCACCAATGTAAAAAGAAGAAAAACGCCCAAATCTGCCCGAGAGACAGAAAAGGGTCCAGAGCTTGTTTGAGCTTCAGGCGTTTGGCTTCAGGCGACATGGAGTGGAGATGTGAACCATCTCCATTGAGAATAATAGATTTTATCCCCTCCAGCCTTTTGTAGCTTCAGGCTTCAAGCTACAAAACGCTCAGGTGTGAATGGGGCCTAAGAGCGAACATCAGTATGACCAGTGGTTCTCGTTTATCATTCATCTACATGACTGCCTAAGCTGCAAGAGCCGGCACAATGAACATGAGTGGTAGGTTTCACAGACCCATCCATGAGCAATGTGAATTGCATCAGTTTGATTGCAAGGAATTATATAAGGATGTCATTTTGTTGGATGACAATGACATTAAATCCAGAACCCTTGCTTTTTGGTGGTGTTTCATTTTACCAAGCTTTATGATCCTTCAAAGATTAGTATTCTTGTTTTTGAACCCCCCCCCCCCATTTTTGCTGACAATTGTACGTTTCTGTTGCAATTCCTGTAATTATTGTGCATTTGAGGACAATTGTGCCTAGGTATTACCCCCTAAATTTACCCCACAACCTCCCTTTCCCCTCTTCATCATGGCCCAGCTTTTTTTCCTTTATTACTCATTATTTTATTACTTATTACTTTTTATTACCTTTATTACTTATTACTTTCCTTTATTTCTTTTGTCTATCATTTTTAAAGGAGACCTTTTTAGTTTTCAGGTTCGTTTCAGCTAACCAGACCAGTCTGGACAAAGTGTCTTTTTTTTTAACCTCGAGCCCCCCGATTCACATTGATGCAGTGTAGAATTAGCAGCAAGATCTGTGCGGATTCCGCACCGCATGCAAATCACACCCAGTTCAAGCAAATCGATGTGGGTGTGTATGTTAACGACACCCTGAAATTGGCTTGCAAAACCCAGTGCTATTGGAAGAATCCGATTGCATGGGTGGGAACATCCATGCAATCCGTTTTTGGCGTGAACAAAAAAATAAAATCTCTACGCGTTTTTGGTGCGAATTCAGTGTGATTTGAGCCACACGGGATAATGGCTTAAATCGCACTGCTGAAGATTCACATGTGTCATAAACAGGAATGCGGTGCGATTCCTGTTCAAAAATCACATGCGATTCCCCACGTAGTGTGAACCAGGGCTAAACCTGAATATTTGAAGTAAGTAGATTTGAGTAGGGGAAGTGTTCTTTTATGAAGTGATTCTGTGATCATTATGTTCGTGTGGTTGTTTGCTTTAGCTGGTAGCACCTGCAGGAAAGATGTTATAAAAATAAGTTAGTGGGAAGTTGCTAATTTGAAGAGATTCTTTCTACGTTCTTCACTAAAAATATCCAAGAAATTATTTTTTTTTAGTAATGTCTGCACTGCACTAACAAAAAAGATACACAAACATATTGATTTTCACACTGAGTTTTTGATCAGTTTTCCAATTAGAAAAACGCGGAAGAAAATGCATTCCTTTAAATTCTGTGGAATTCTTCACACCGGTCAGTTGGGTTTCAGTTGCATTTTTGACTGCTTTAGGCTGGATTCACACCAATGCATTTTTTGTGCTTTTTGCATTTTGCACTACAGAACATGTTCCATAGGAAACCATGATAAATGGATTGTAGTGCAAATATGCAAAATGCAAAAAGCACTAAGGCTGGATGCACACCTATGCATTTTTAGTGCTTTTTGCATTTTGCAGGTTTGCACTACAGTCCATATAACATGGTTTCCTATGGAACACGTTCTGTAGTGCAAATCTGCAAAATGCAAAAAGCACTAAAACTGCATAGGTGTGAATCTAGCCTTAAACTGCATAGGTGTGAATCCAGCCTTAAACTGCATAGGTGTGAATCCAGCCTTAAACTGCATAGGTGTGAATCCAGCCTTAAACTGCATAGGTGTGAATCCAGCCTTAATGCTGCTCCGTTGCAAAAACTTGGTAATAGCGCATATCGTCCACTTTAAAAAACTGATCAGTGTGAACGGGGCCCGTTTAGGCTTTAGGGCCTAAAGGGATAAAACATGGGGCAACGTGCATGTATTCCAGAAATGTACTAAATAGGTTTGCTTTTCCCATTTCGCTATGACATATGCTTTAAGCTACATTCCTCGTGGAGGGAAGATAGTTCTAATTGTATCACTTTTACATTAGTAGCTATCAACACTTGTGAATTAGGTATTTGCCTTCAGCAGCTGTGACCTGAAGGTGCATTTCAACAATGGCTGAGTAAGCAAGGTCATGCTGATTTACAAAAGATAGCAAAGCTTTTATCTTTACGGCAAATATCTTTCATTCAGAACCAATGATATATATCTTTTCAGTTTTGAATATATTATACAATACAAAAAAGGGTAACATCCACTAAAATGGAAGTAAGGAACCTGCACAATGCCCTACTATATGGCACTCATGGGCCAACAGCTAGAGTAAAAAAAGTAAAAAGAGGAGCACTAGAAAAGAAGACACACAAGATATGGGTTTACATTTGGACAAATAACGGTACATTTTTGTAGCAGAACTCAGCGTTACATATAACTCAGTTAGGCATGCTACCTCCACTACTTCATTTAATTGACATGTTCCTGGGGCAGCATGGTCTCGGAGTATGACTATGTCTGCTTGCAGAACTACAAGGATATTCTCGGATATTCAACAAAGCCCATTTGTCTACATATACTTAAGCCAAAACAGCATTTTGAGGGCAACAAAAAAAGTTCTACTTGGTTGCTTTGGGTTACAGAATTTAGTACATTGCTACTTTCCAAAGACAACAGCCATCAACAGAGCCCTTAACCAAGGAACTAATACAAGTCCATGGTGGATATTTATTGTTGCCAACGTTTAAAGAACAGATAAGTGGCTATGAAGGCTTGCTGGTTCAACCCACCAGCTAGACTGCAGTTCTGGTCAATCCACAATCCCGTGCAAAAAAGAGCAATTACAATGTACATAACTGCACTCATTGCAGGTTGGCTAAAAGGTCATCCTCATAATGATTGAAAATTGCATAGTCCGGCCTGTATCTACAAGCCTCTTTAGATAAAAGTATGTATACTACCATATTTGCTGCTAGAAATATTTAGGCTAAAAACATATAAACAGTATCCACTATAATGTCAAAAGTATTAGGACACATGTCTTTACACGCACATGAAATTTAATGGCATCCCAGTCTTAGTCCGTAGGGTTCAATATTGAGTTGGTCCACCCTTTGCAACTATAACAGATTCCACTCTTCTCGAAAGGCGGACATGTCCACAAGGTTTGAGAATGTGTCTATAGGAATGTTTGACCATTCTCCCAGAATCGCATTTGTGAGGTCAGGCACCAATGTTGGACGACAAGGCCTGGCTCGCAATCTCCGCTCTAATTCATCACACAGGTGTTCTATCAGGTTGAGGTCAGGACTCTGTGCGGGCCAGTCAAGTTCCTCCACCCCAAACTCACTCATCCATGTCTTTATGGACCTTGCTTTGTGCACTGGTGTGCAGTCATGTTGGAACAGGAGGGGGCCATCCCCAAACTGTTCCCACAAAGGTTGGGAGCATGAAATTGTCCAAAATGTCTTGGTATGCTGATGCCTTAAGAGTTCCCTTCACTGGAACTAAGGGGCCAAGCCCAACCCCTGAAGAACTAAAGAACAACCCCACACCATAACCCCCCCCCCAACAAATAATTTGGACCAGTGCACAAAGTAAGGGTCATATAAAGACATGGATGAGAGAGATTGGGGTGGAGGAACTTCACGAGCCTGTGCAGAGTCCTGACCTCAACCCGATAGAACACCTCTGTGATGAATGCGAGCCGCGCCTTTATTGCCAACGTCGCCTGACCTCGCAAATGTGCTTCTGGAACAATGATCAAACATTCCCATAGACACACTCTTAAACCTTGTGGACAGCCTTCCCAGAAGAGTTGAAATTATTATAGCTGCAAAGGGTTGGCCAACTCAATAGTAAACCTTATGGACTAAGACTAGGATGAAATTAAAATGTATGTACATGTAAAGGCAGGCGTGCCAATACTTTTGACAATATAGTAATACTTTTGACAATATAGTTTATCTATAATCACCACTCAGCAAAGTGTACATTCCAAAGTACAATCAAAGAATCAAAGTAAAATACATCTTTACATAACCATTTTTTTATTTAAAAAAATAGTTTTGCTTCTGGATTTGAGATATGGGAGAAAAAAATCCAATAGACATTACACCTCCCACCATACGCCTCTGCAGTGTTTTGAAATCCTGATGCTTATCCTATGCAGCTACAAGTTCAATGCCTTGCAAATACTTCCTTACTTATTATTTTAAGACTTGCGTAGGTTTGTAACCAAGCTTGTGTTAAACTTTAATTGCCTAAAAAAATAATTGCATGGGGATATATATATATATATATATATTTAAAGGCAGTAGTTATGATATGAGCACATCAATGTTTATTTCGAAAGGCGAGGAATATGAATGAAAGTAACCTATAATAACCAACCAACTCACCAAACTAGAAACTTCCTTGTTAATGGATCCATGCCACTGAAAGCTTAAAATTAATTGGTTGTTATGCCTTACTACACGCATGGCATCATCAACACCCTTTGTAGTGCCTTATTAAAAATGCATTTTTAAACTATGAAAATGATATTATTTATAACATAAAGCCCATATATACTTTGAGGCAGCAGTTAGGCTGCATTCACAGCGTTTTAAATTGCGGGCTGATTTGCCACGAATCTGCCCACAATTTGAAAGTGCTGCTGTGTGAATGGCAAATTGCGGGACTCGCATACGACATGCCAGTCATTTGAATGACCTCAAATCGCGGGGCGGGTCTGCCGCGATTGTCGAGTGATAAATCGCGCTGCGATTACGGCAATGCTTCGCAGGAAGCATGTCGCCCAAAAAAAGATCAGGGGCTATTTTTGGGCAAAATGCTTCCCACGATGTGTGTTGCCGCGACTGCAGTGTGATTTATCACACTGAGTTGTCATTCAATTGAATAGCACGTCAAATGCGAGTCCCGCGATTTGCCATTCACACATCAGCACTTTCTAATCACCGGCAGATTCGTGGCAAATCTGCCCACGATTCAAAACACTGAAGTGTGAATGCAGCCGTATGATATGAGCACTTCAGTGTTTATTTAAAGACAATGATGAATATCAAGAGTAACACATAATAACCAACCAAACAATCAACTCACCAAACAAGGCACTTCATTCTTAATAGATCTATTCCAATGAAAGTTTAAAAGTGATTGGTTGTTATGACATACTATGTGTAGTGCATCCGCAATACCCTTTGTAGTGCCTTATTAAAAATAAAGTTCTTTATCAACTATGAGACACTATTTAGAACAGAGGGGTTGATTTACTAAAGGCAAAAAGACTGCACTTTACAAAGTGCAAATGCACTCTGCAGGGGCAGTTTTCTCCAGAGCTTAGTAAACCAGCAGAAGCTCTGCTGACTTCCATCATCCAATCATGTACCGGAAAAAAATGCTGTTTTTTTTTTATTTTCCTTGCATGCGATTGGGTATTCTTTGTAAAGTGAAGCCTTACCACATTTACTAGGCTCTGGAGCACATGCACTTTTCAAAGTGCAAAGTCTATTTGCCTTTAGTAAATCAACCCCACAGTGTCATATATTTGTTGAGGCAGTAGCTAGGATGAGTGCCTTAGTGTTTATTTGGAAAGAAAAAAGGTAGATGTAAAAATTAACTCATACCAACCAACAGGGGTGGACTGACAACTCATGGGGCCCCCGGGCAATAGGAGATTATGGGGTCCCCGTTCAATAGGAGATTATGGGGCCACACAGTATACACACACACACACACACAGTATACACACACGGACACATACTGTCCCTGGTTTTATTGAAGCTGGCAACCCTGATGGGGCCCCCTAGTGGCATGGGGCCCTCGGGCAGTGCCCGAGTGCCCCAATGGTCAGACCGCCCCTGCCAACCAACCAGTTCACTGTTATAATAGGATCCATTTCAATGAATGTTTAAAGCAGACTGGCTGCCATGGCTTACTACATGCATTACACTCTTTGTAACATGGGTATCATATGTTGGAGGTAGTAGTTATGATATGAGCACTTCAGTGCTTATTTTGAAAGACAAAAGGGGAATATGAAAAATAACCCATCTTAACCAACCAACTGACCGACCAACCTTACCAACCACTTTAATGTTCCAATACATCTTCTTCGGTAAAGTTTAAAACAGATTGGTTCTAATGGTTTACTACATGTTGTGTACCAATACTATTTGTAGTGAATATTAACGGGAATCCATCACCACCCTTCAAATTTGTCAGAGATGGGACAAAATATGCCCTGCAAGCTCAAACTCCTGCACCAAATACTTGCTCTGCCACAGTCAAGCACCTGTCAACCTTCACTATGTAATGGATCTGCTCCAGATCTAGTATGCAGCCTGGGAATTGGAAGATGGCCACTTCCAGTTGAGGTAAGTAGCCTTGCCAGACAAGATTCCCGAGAACAACAAAAGAGAATGTCCCCAGCAGCCCACTAGAATAGATATGAAAAAATAACACTATATTATTAAATTGCTTCCCATCAGGTAGAAGTAGGATACAGTGTAAGCACAAGGAATCTGTAAGTGCAGTGAAAAGTTCATGAGAAGAGCGCAGTAACTCGGAATAACTTATCTACATCAACGTTTACTAATGTAACATAATCTGATTGGCTGCTTTGGGGGTTCTGTCCGATGCACATCATGAAATAAGCTTATTGATTTGCTACTTAAGCAAAGTTTAGCTGCCCGCCCCAGCTGTATCTAAAGTATCTCCAAGTCCCATATCCGTATGATTAGAAGTGTTGTTTGTATTAAATGATGTGAGCGATCACAGAACCTGTTTCACATATAGGGTGGGAGGTCTCTGTCATTTCAGTATTAAATTTGTGGTTCAGAAAAAGAAA
Organism: Lithobates pipiens; assembly: GCF_037356315.1. NCBI lineage: Eukaryota > Metazoa > Chordata > Amphibia > Anura > Ranidae > Lithobates > Lithobates pipiens. Next base: position 423,233,320 of record NW_027507718.1, read on the forward strand.
AAAAAAATCCCTTTTTATCTGCAGAGTTTCTCATGTAACATGCTGTATATAAAATACTGCCTTCTGTCTCCTTTGCAATAAAGACTTGCAGCCGTGTTGTCCTAGGACTACTGAGAACATACAAAATTCCTGCCATTACCAACCATTGGTTTCATCTGATAAAACAAAAGGCTGAAGAACTGATTACCTATACATGAACAGATTGTTGTAATGAATGACCAACACATCCATTAGGCGAGAGTTTTCCAGCATGCAGTACATTCCTGCTGTTCTATTTGTAACTTAGCTACCTTTAAGAATTTATATGGCTGACCTTTGTTTTTATCTTACTTTGTACTGCGCCATGGGAAGTGATGGTGCTACAGAAATCAATAAAAATGAGTCTTTCAACAGATATGCCCTGTCGGACTTTCCGACGGAAAATGTGCTATCGAACTGTGTTGTCGGAAATTCCGATTGTGTGTGGGCTCCATCTGACTTTTTCCGTCAGAATTTCCGACACACAAAGGTTGAGATCTGAATCTAAAATTTTCCGACAACAAAATCCAATCATTTAAATTCCGATCGTGTGTACACAATTCCGACGCACAAAGTGCCGCGCATGCTCAGAATAAATTAGGAGACGAAAGCTATTGGCTACTGGCCTCTTTATAGTCCCGTCGTACGTGGTTTACGTCACATCGTTCTGGATGATTGGATTTTCTGACAACTTTGTGCGACCGTGTGCATGCAAGACAAGTTTGAGCCAAAATCCGTTGGAAGAAATCAGGCGGAATTTGTCATCGGAATGTCCGACTGTGTGTACAGGGCATTAGACCTGTGCTATGTAACAGGACAATTTATTTTTACTAAACCTTATAAAGAAGAAATGCACTAACATACCTCATCTTTTTTGCTTCCTTCCTGTCTCCTTTTATGTGCAGCCATTCTTTGCAGGAAAATTGGCTTTTTAAAGTTTGGTGTCTATTACTTCCACTTTCAGCCTTTCCCAGGAACCACCCTGATGTGCACACTCTTGGCTGATGTCTTATTCTGTGTGTACTTTCACACCACACATAGGACGTACATGTGTGGTTTGGCAGGGGGTCTCTCTTATTGCGTCAGTAGGCATAATGCACACAAGCTCAGTATGGCCGGGCGGTCCTTAGCAGTGAACATGCTTGGGTGCCATTCTTCCTTAGCACCCAGATTGCTAAGGAGGCACCAGGAAAAGGGATGAGTGGACAGCGTCGGCAGGGGACTGCCAAAAGCGGAGGTATGGGACCTTTCTGTGCAATATTGTTGCACAGAGCAGGTAAGTATGAACCTTTTTTTAAATTTTAAAGTGGTTGTAAACCTCAGACATGAAAGAAGAACAAAGCATATCCCTCTATAGTGTGTGCTTGTCTCAGTCCAGAGCACCAAGGCTGGATTCACACCTATGCATTTTTAGTGCTTTTTGCATTTTTCAAATTTGCACTACAGAACGTGTTCCATAGGAAACCATTTTAATGGACTATAGTACAAATCTGCAAAATGCAAAAAGCACTAAATATGCATAGGTGTGAATCCAGCCTAAAGCCTCATACACACGATCAGATTGTTGGCCAACAAAGCGTCAGACTTTTGTTCAAAGGACATGTGCCAGGAACTTGTCTTGCATACAAGCGCTAGACAATTGTCGGCAAACAAACACAAACGTAGTGATGTACTACGAAGAATTTCAGCTCTTGAGTGCCACCCTTTGTGCACCTTCTGCTAATGCTGTGTTTGGTAAGCATTGATTCTGAGCATGTGTGTTTGTACTTTCAACTTTTGTGTGACGGACTTGTGTACAGAAGATAGGGATATCTGTCAACAGACCGTTGTCCACCCAAAATTTGCTAGCCTGCCATCCAACATTTGTTGGCAGAAAGTTGGACCACAATCGTCTGATGAAGCGTACCAACGGTTGGATTTTAGGCAAACAGTCTGTCATCACACAATTCCCTGCCGAAAATCCGATCGCGTGTATGAGGCTTTAGTGTCGTTTCTGTCCACTGACCCGTTTCTCCGCTATCTGCATGAATCACTTCTGACAAGTTTTTATGACATCAAGAAAAAAAAAAAAGTGACAGGGAGGGATCTCCAGCTGATTGACAGCCTCAGTGTGCTGTGTGAAGGGGGGTTGTCTATTTCCTCCAATCAGCTCTCAGAGCTGTGCCCACTGATGTAACTCCAGCTCCTGCTTTTCAGAGCTGAGAGATCCTGTGTAAATTCTGCACTTTGATATGGATGTAAGGGAAAGATGGCTGTAGAAAAACAGGTACAATTGATGTATCGATTTGTTTCATCTCTGTGTATCTCCTGAGGCCAGTCACTTCACTGGGTATATATAGGGGTTTACAATCACTTTAACAAAAAGTAATTTAGCATCACTTTAAAGGGAGGTGGCTGTTGAGTTACGTTTAGAATAAATGAGCCTGTCCGTGCTGTGCTGATAAATCATTATTGGTTGAAAGCTACATACGCACACTGTCTGTGCTAACAAATTTAAAGATCCCAAGGCTTGGCTGGTACATTGTATGTCTCTATCTATGGACACACACAGCCTGGTTGGGGAGTGAGCCTGCACAAGTGCCCCAACAGCACACAGCTTACTATAGGGCCACTCAGAGAAGAGAAGGATCCAAGAGAAGAGGCGGGGGACCCCAGAAAAGGAGGATCAGGGCCACTCTGTGCAATAACATTGCAAAGAGCATGTAAGTAGAACATGTTATTATTTAATAAAGAAGAAAAAAATACCTTTACAACCGCTGTGAGAAATGTATTTTATTTATTTATTTTTGGATGCTTTATGAAGGGGAACTCAAACATAGTGGAGGCTTCTCAAATTTGATGGGAAAAGTGGAAATGCGCTTACATTTCTGCTATGCCGGATACACGGTCAAGGCGTCATGCTGAGCACAAACATGGAAGCCATCCCATGTCATACTGGTTAACGCAAGTTAAGTCTTTTTGCTTTTGCTTCTAAATGCTGTCAGGGAAAAGGCAGGGCTGGTAAGAGAAAATAACCCGGTTCCCTCCCTGAGACAATACCATCTCTTATCACAGCAGACTGCTGTCTGGTTTCCTGTCTCAAGCTTCTGCATTACCGTTTTGGACAAGTGAAACAGGGTAGGCTCATTAGGGGAACAAAGTCGATATCAGATCCCAGTGCAGAAAGTATGCAGACAAGGTCCCTCCTCCAAGGCAAACTATACAAGAGGCTCTCTTGTCTGCAGGGATAGTGCTGGAAAATGCTCCTGAGCACATCCAAGTACGTGTCCTGCAAGAAATGAAGGGCCACGGAGACATGGAGAGCAGTGACTGGATTTGCAATACCACGCATGTTGAATGTGTTGTGGTGCACTGCATCAGTAAAAAAAAGAAGATAAAATTCCTGTTTGTTCCGGTGTCTTGTCAAATAGGGTCCTCCATCGGATGCTGTCCTCTGCGTACTGCGCATGCGCAGTACACAGGAGCACAGATTCCGAAAATTGCCGAGGACGAACGGCGCCTGCGCCGTGAGTCCAGGTTCTATCCCCACTATCCAAGTGGACATAGAGTTAGAATAAAAAAGAGCCGAGCGCAGCGAGGCCGAGCCCGAAGCGTGGCGAGCGAAGCTCGCCCGCGAGGGGCCCTCTAAAATTCTAAACCCTATGTCCGCTTGGATAGTGGGGCTACCTCCTCCACTCACGGCGCAGGCGCCGTTCAGCTTCGGAGATTTTCCGAAGCTTCGTCTGCTCCGTACTGCGCATGCGCAGTACGGAGCGGACACATATGGATGGCCGGACTCTATTAGGCAGAACACCGGCATGTCGGCAGTCAATTCTAATGAACAGACCATCTTAATGCAGTGCACAGTAAAGTGGACTTGTGTACGCATTGCACATTTCCTTATATAAAATGGACTGTCATTTTATTCTGGTTGATATGTGAGCAATCTGTATGCAAGAATGTAAATCCAATCAGAACAATTACATAAGCTTTAGCATGGTAATGTCAATTTCAAAAGTTCCTGAAAATCTGCAGTTGTAAATAAAATACCAGCTGGTGACTCTGCCATGGAGGTCCAAATGCTCACAATTATATTTTTTGTACTCCTGTGTTGTCAACTTGTCACCTGGGCTTCCAAAAAAAAAGACTACAAGTGCTGTTTCAACACACATTAAGAAGGTATGATCCACTATTGTGACCATTAAGTGCAAAAAGACTGCACGAAAATCTGGAGCACATTAGTGGGGTGGCATCCAAGGGAGATTTTGGAGTGTGCCATTAATGGATGAAATTCATTTGGATCAAGACGTCCTTAGTATGTGGTTGCTTCTGTGAATAAATCCGCAGCACGTTGGAGAGAAAGCAGACTCTGGCTTCAGCACCCAGCTGGTATGCATAAGATGACAGAGGATTCAGGCTCCTTGTGAGGAGGGACGAGGGCTATCGTTCATTAAATAATATTCATAGGGATACAAATAACAGCATTATTTCCCATCACTCTGCCTGTGAGTCCTAAAATGATTATATTCTATTACAAAATAAGGCCCCTTTTATATTATCAGTCCTAGCAATCCCCAGGATTGCTATGGAGAATACAGCTGGGCCACACAATGCTCGCCTGCTTGCATGCACCGCTCCCTATGCTGGCTGGATAAGTGAGGCATTACTCGCTCCATGGCAACTGCGTTATCATAAATGGCACCTGTCATCCAGCCAGGGAAGGAGCGACCCATTAAGGGCCTAGTTATTTGCGTTGTTGCAGGTTAACATGTGCTGCATTAAGGCAGCCTATTAAAAAGGAACATTGACCTTTTTTGTACTGCAACACATGATCACACACACAACCAATAAAGTGTAGTGATATATGTAACACAAAAAATGTGAATCTGGCCTAAAGCAGGTAAGTGTTTTCCCTGCACATTTTAGGAATCCTGTGGCTGGCGAGTTCTCGGAGGTCATACAAACCAAGCCTAGGATCCAGGGTTCTCCCCAGGTACAAGTGAAAGGACACATACACCCCAGGCCTATGATCCAGGGTTTTCCCCAGGTATAAGTGAAATAATACATACATACCAGGCCTACAATCCAGGGTTCTCCCCAGGTACAAGTGAAATGATACATACAGCCCATGCCTAGGACCCAGGCTTCTCCCCAGGTACAAGTGAAATGATACATACATCCCATGCCTAGGATCCAGGGTTCTCCGCAGGTACAAGGGAAATGGTACATACATCACAGGCTTAGGATCCAGGGTCGTTCCCAGGTACAAGTGAAAAGATATATACATTGCAGGCCTAGGATCCAGGGTTCTCCCTGGGCACATGTGAAATGATACATACATCCAAGGCCTAGGATCCAGGGTTCTCCGCAAGCATAAGGGAAAAGATGTGAAGACAAACCCAGGTACTCTGGCTTTTTCTATGAAACTATGCATATATCCCAGGCCTAGGATCCAGGGTTCTCCCCGGGTACATGTGAAATGATACATACATCCAAGGCCTAGGATCCAGGGTTCTCTGCAGGTACAAGAGAAATGATACATACATCCCATGCCTAGGATCCAGGGTTCTCCTCAGGTACAAGGGAAATGGTACATACATCACAGGCTAAGGATCCAGGGTCGTCCACTGGTACAAGTGAAAAGATATATACATTGCAGGCCTAGGATCCAGGATTCTCCCTGGGCACATGTGAAATGATACATACATCCAAGGCCTAGGATCCAGGGTTCTCCGCAAGCATAAGGGAAAAGATGTGAAGACAAACCCAGGTACTCTGGCTGTTCTTTATCAGTAAAAAACAAAGGGGGGTTATTTACTAAAGGAAAATCCACTTTTCACTGAAAGTGCACTTGGAAGTGCAGTGGCTGTAGATCCGAGGGGGACATGCAAGGAAAATAAACAGTTTTTTAGCTTGTACATGATTGGACGATAAAATCAGCAGAGCTTCCACTCATTTCAGATCTACCCCTTAAATTTAGATCGACTGCACTTCTAAGTGCACTTGCAATGCAAAGTGGATTTGTCTTTCGTAAATAACCCCCAAATCCTCTTTGTAGACATTTCAAGGGTCGTGTCAAATCTCTCTATTGTCTATCTTTTTTAATAATCATTACCAAGACTGTACAGACAGGATAAGAATACACAGCCTTTCTGGAGAAAATGCTGACTTGTTTCCCAGTTGAATCTTTGCTGTCATTGCAGTTTTTGTGCTGTAATCTCTTTCTTCTCAATTTCCATTATGGACAGTTTCAGTTCTAAACCAATCCCAAATAATGAATACATAGATCAGAACACAGAGAGACTGCATTCTGATACATGCATCAGTCTTGCACAGATGTACACTCAGGGATGCACATGGAGACCCATGCAGCTGCCCAGCTCTCCTTTATTTGAACAAGCAGCTTGCATTGAACACCCGTACCTTCCCTGCAGGTAAACACAGCCCATTGCATATGGGTGTAAAGAACAGTACACCCATGTGAATAAGGCCATATGGAAAAAACAAACAGTTGCTCACCAGTCAGTTTTCTGAAAATATTATTATGGAATTCGATTGCTCTCTATAGGAAACAATTGTTCTCTCTTTTTTATTTTAAAACCAGCCCAGCAGTTCTCACCATTCATGGTACTCAACCTCTTCAAACTGACCAAAACATGCACTATTATGCATCTTAAATAGACATTTACACATAGTCTTAAAGCTGACCTATAACTGAAAAGGTGCATTTATAAAAAAAAATAAAAAATTGTATAGCTGTTCATCTAAAAAACACGCAACTTTGTTCATGCAAATGTTCTTAGGCTATAGTCCCCCTGAAGATTGAATGTGTGAATGAGGGAAATACTGCATTATGGCCACTAGATGGCACAAACTACAAAAATAAATATGTATGCTCCTCAACTCCATCTATTGGCCATAATGCTGTATTTTCCCAATTTAAATTTGATCTGCAGTAAAAATAGTCTGAGAGCATTTGATTTTGCCCCTTTGCATAAAGCAAATTTACATGCAGTTTAGATGTAAACCAAAACAATACATTTTTCTTACTTGCTCCCTTTTGGTCTGTAAGGGCTAGTTTAAACTGTGAATAGATGAAAAGGGGGAAAGAAAAGGGGAAAAAAACAAATGACTAAACTGCTTAAACACTTGAAGCACACTTTTGAAGCAGAGGAGGTGGGGGCATATGATGTCTGTCTATTTTGCCAATGCTGTACTATGCAGGCCTTCATCCGCTAATGACTCAAGGGGGACAGTATTATAATGTGAACACATGCTGTGTACACATTTCCATGAAGAAAATGTTTTTCTTCTTTGTGCTATTTTGTAGAGAAGAGAAAAAAAAAAATCTCCATGCTAATCTTCCCAGATGTTCAGAGACAGTGAGGCTGCTGAAGGATTTCTTACTCACTTCCAATGTTAGTCAACATGACTTGAAGCCTCTGAATCGCTGGTTAATGTTCAACAACCCCCTCCCATCAAAAGTATTGCGCAATCCTTCCATTGGGAAAAAGCGTTAAAGAGCTAAACTACACGTGATTAGTTAATCTTACCTAATGATAGAATAAATCCATTAAAGTAAAGGAAATGACTGATGTTGCAAAAGAATATCAGATCATGTTATTTTAGAAATATTTGCTCTTGGATATGAGAAAGTAGTCTAAATGTATACATTATATTTAATGTAAATATTACTATGCAGCTGCAATATCTCTGACCCCAGTGTGCCTGTACATGACAATTGTGCAATCGCTGCACGGTACGGTCCCGTTTTCCCAGCTTTTTTACCCTGGAGCAGTCGTCCTTAGCCTTTTTAACAAGGAGGAACCCCTGAAATAACTCAATTTCAGGAAGCCTCTGCTTAATAATGATTATATTTACACCTCACAGTACATTAGTAACTGGGAAGAATGCTCTTTACATTTGTGATCGCTGTAAACCTCTTACAGATGACTTAAAAAAAATTGTTGACAGTGGTTAATTAAGCTGACCTTAGACAATTCAAATCCGATTCAACAGAGATCAGATGAGATTCCAACCATGTATGGGCAGGCTGATCAATCAACTTGGGTACAACCAGCCTGATGAACACAGTCATTGTTGATGGGGGAATCATCCCACTTACCCATTGTGTTCTGCCGGCAGGGGAAGCCATCCCAGAGGGAAGAACAATCACTGGTACTACTCGCATGTAAAATCTGACAAGCTCATACCTCCCAACTTTTTGAACAATTTTCAGGAGGAAAAAAAAAAGCCTTACATTGATGGTTAATGGAAAGACTGCTCCCCTTACAGTGGTGTTCACCAATCTCACCCTTACAGATAGCTAAAAAAAGATCATTGGTGCCTCACAGCCGGCTCAGCCAAGTGGGGTTCACCACGGAACTATACAGGCAGTATCTAGAGGAGGTCAATCAGGCTGGATTCACACCTATGCATTTTTAGTGCTTTTTGCATTTTGCAGATTTGCAGCACAGTGGTGTTTTGGGCAGCACAGTGGTGTAGTGGTTAGCACTCTCACCTAGCAGTAAAAAGGGTCACTGGTTCAAATCCCAACCACGACACTACCTGCCTGGAGTTTGTATGTTCTCCCTGTGCCTGCGTGGCTTTCCTCCGGGTACTCTGGTTTCCTCCCACACTCCAAAGACATGCAGGTAGGTTAATTGGCTTCTGTCCAATAAATTGGCCCTAGTATATGAATGGATTGTGGGCTCCTTGAGGGTAGTGACTAATGTGAGTGGGAAATGTACAAGGATAGACACTCACTCAGGATGGACTGGTGTCTTTATTCAACCTTACTAACTATGTACTACAGAACCCGTTCCACAGGAAACAATGTTAATTGGACTGTAATGCAAATGTGCAAAATGCAAGAAGCACTCAAAATGCATAGGTGTGAATACAGCCTCAAGCAATGCTCAAGAACCTCAGGGGTTTAACATACTGTAATACAAGAACAATAGTGTAGAGCAGTGGTCTCCAAACTGTGGCCCTTTGCTTGCCTTTATCCAGGCCTTGGGCCACTATTGACAAGGGGGCATCATTTCTGCTACTGACATCAACAATGGAGCACAATTTCTCCCACTGACACCAAGGAAAAGGCACTATTCCTCCCTCTAATACCAAAGATGGGGCATGGTTTACTCCCACTGAGGCCAGGACAATTTATACTCCCACAAGCCACAGTCTTGCCCCTCTAAGGTCTGAAGGACAGTAAACTGGCCCTTTGTTTAGAAAGTTTGAAGACCCCTAGTGTAGAGGTTGGATGAAAAGCTTGGTGAAAATACATCACTTTTGATGCAGTGTGGACAATAAAGCTACATATAAACTTTGTGTATAAAGTGCATTGTTTCTCCATTCGGCTGGAATGCCTCTCTTCCTGTCAATTCACATTCTATTTTCCCAATTCTGCTCTTTATTTTTTCCCTAAAGCCTTAATTCCACATGTTGTGCAAACAAAGCACATGGTGTGAAGTAAGCTTATTCGCGGCCTTGGCGTATGGACGAGGGATTTCAGGAGATTTCCTGTCAGCCCAATAAATCTCAGCCATTGTACTGGCCTTAGGTATGATTATTTCACCAATGTAAACGTTACGTCTCCAGTCTAGCATACACAGCATCATGAGTTTCCTCAGCTGTCAGGTCTTGAAAAGTTCTAATGGCTACATCAATAAACTGAGGTCTTTATATGTAATTTCTGAGTTCCCAGAGCACCTGAATCCTGCAAATCTCCACACATTCCTGTAATGTCAAGGACCATTCGCACCTATTTATGGTCCCATTTGGGATGCATATTTACCAACAGGAATAGCTAATCCTAGAATTGATGTGTCACACCATAATATTCAAGTCCAAAAGATAGGCTTATTCCAAACAAACTGTAAATTAAAACCAACATGCTTCAAGGGCTATACTCCACTCTCTTCATCAGGGCTTGAAGACATAATCATAAAACTTGGTATGTGGATGAAAAGAATAATGAGGATTTATTTTATTTTTTTAAATACAGTGAATGGCTTGGCAAAGCAAAAGTCAACAGTTGGCTCAAATTACCCACAAAGAATCCACCATGAGAGGTCCATGGAGGACCCAAAATCCGAAGCTGTCCTTTAAGTTGATCAAAGGTATGAGTTTACAGTTGTTTGAGGGACAATGTAATATTTTTAGGGGCAAGCTAGCAGATACCAGGGGGAAGGGGGTATCAATTGGGCAAGTTAGAAAAATGTGTCATGATCACTACTGTCATCCTCGGAGATAGGTGGTGTTGTGTTGGCAGTGTGTCCTCCTCCACTGAAGCACAAACCTTCGCAAGCTCAAGGGGTGGCCATATATGGGTTGAAGCCCTAACTAATTTTCTTTAAAAAATCAGATATTTTGTGAGTTTTTTGATCCGACAGTGCCACCATTGATTTTGAAATTCGACCAAACCAAGTCTTCAATTACACCTGCTACAGAAAAGAATTTTCGTGTCCGGGAATCTTCTCTTTCTGGGAATTTTTTTTCTTGCGGTTATGCAAATTTCTTTTTCGATTCGATTTCTCACATAATTCTCCCATCAGTGATTAGAAAATTGTTTTTAAAAAAATTTCCAACATGCCCGATCACTCAAATTCAATGGGCGCTAAAAAATCATCCGTCACTCCGGCCCACTAATGGTGCGCAAATCAAACGAAAATTATATGGCCTGGCCTTACTCTTTTTGGCTCCTGTGTCCTGCTTTTCACAAAAAAAAACATGGGGACAAATGATGTTGTATTGATACGAGATAAAAACAAAGGAGAGGGTGCTTCCATCTAAATTGAAACCAATTTACATTTAGAGGGAGGCATCCTCTCTTGTTTGTTTTTATATGTGTATTAGGTACTCAGGACCTGTTTAGGGGAGTAGCCACCATCCAACTGTATAACTTTTCTGCCCACTCTCTGACCATTTCCTGTCTGTTATTTAAGGTTCTCAGTAGCGCCGTAGTCCTACCCTTTGTAGATACGAGAGCCCTAGGCTGGTCCACAAATATACACATATATATTTTTGTACAACACATTTTCACACTACTTTTCAACAATCACTTAAGAAGACCAGAATTCTATACCATAGTTGTTAAAACAGGTAGGCAGATTTCAGCCAGTTCCCTAAAGATCTTGGTGTTGCTATAATGATGATGTCACTATAAGCCACAAGAATGGATTGCCCAGCATGGATAAAATAGCAGATTTGCATGTTGAGTAAAACGGTGATCTTTTGAGGGTCTACAAACTGATTCCTTTGAGTATAGCCAAAGGAGATCTAAAGTCATTGTAAGGTCTTTGCTGGTATGAAATCAGCACCATATTACGTCTCCAAACTTTTGGCCATTATTAACCAAAAAATGCTTCCCTGTAATACATGACTTTTTAAGAAGTCGTAGGATGCCCATCGTCCCTTGTTGGTTTCTCCAATTTCCGGGACACTGCATAGGACACATGCATGCCTTGTGAGGACCACAGTTTCTGTGTTTCTTTGTGTCCAATAATGACGATGCTATACAAGGTGGCATTAGCAATATTTCCAAGGACACTGCTTTTGGATCACCCTCCTTCATGTTCAGTGCTGCTCCAATGCAGACAAATAAGAACTGTCCAAATGGTGGAATTACCAGAGATGTTACTCATCCTGGACACATAGAACATCCAGACCTTCCAACTGTAGTTCCATCACAGATCACTCAGCATTGGGCGACACAGTTCAGCTATAAGGATTTTGTGTCACCGCAATGAAGGAAGTTGGTCCACTAGCATTGATAACTATGCTAGAAAAGATGAAAATTCAAAGCCACATTGCACACTAGATTTTTGTTTTTGACCTTAAAGCGGAGTTCCACCCACATATTTTACTTTTCACCATTCAGCAGTAAAGAGTGCATTCATTGCAATTTGGCATATCATTTTTATTTATTTTTTGAAACACTTGCTGCTGTATTTCTTCATAGTATTCCTACTTCCTCCTCCTCGGCCGTGGCCACACATGTCATTTCCGGCTTTGCAATGTCTTCTGGGGTATGTGTGTCATCAATCCAAGATGACAACAGGCATCGCCGGTGTTAAGCCGTTACCCGTCAGAATATGCAACTGAAGTGACGTTGCGTCACGCCATCTTGGTACACCCGCATTCGTCCGCAGTAAGCCTAGAGTTAGAAGTCGGCAAGCGGACATCTTTATACACCCACCGGAGTCTTGCTTTTCACAGTTATTTTTAACAGTAAACTCAGCTTATATAGTGAAATACAGTATATATAAGCTGAGTTTACTGTTAAAAATAACTGTGAAAAGCAAGACTTTCGGTGGGTGTATAAAGATGACTTCTAACTCTAGGCTTACTGTGGAAGAGTGCGGAAGAACCAATATGGCTGCGACTCAGCGTCACTTTGGTTGCATATTCTGATGGGTAGTGGCTTTCTGACAGGACACTGGGTCGAAGCATCGAGAGATCAAGAGCTGCATGCTGGGCATACAGCATCACCATATCCCTGAAGAGACTGCTAGTGGGCTTCACATGCCCACAGTAGAGATGGAAGCGCTTTGCAGAGCAAAAATAATCCGTAAATCATTTTAAAAAATGGGAAAAGAGCGGTGATATGTTAAATTACATGGATTTAATGTTTCAATATAGTGTAAAAGAACAGATTACATAAAAAATAAAATAATTCTGGGTGGAACTCTGCTTTAAATCGAACATTAGTCTAAAATTACAGACAACAACCAAGTTTGCCACGTCTGCAAACAAGTGTTAAAACACTTGTTTATTAAGTGCACACTTGAGAGAGAAAAAATAGAGCACCGTACTGCAAAAGTCAGCTTTCTTAAATCTAGATTGTTCCTCTTTTCCCAGAGTACTTCCTCATGGCCACTCCACCTCATGGCTGCCAACTCCCGGTGAGGTGAAGGGGCAGCTCTCTAGGAGCCTCACCCTGGTTAGGAAAACAAACGTGGAGCCTTAACAGCAGGGAGAATGAGACATTTCCTGAGGAATCCAGGCAGGATTTTTCCCTTCCTGCTCGCTTACACAGTTACCTTTTCCTCTTTCCTGTCCCACCATGCTGTGGGGTCACATCGTGGAAGAGACAAAGGCTTTTAACACTTTCACCCCTGGGGCAAAAGTCAACTTAGGACTTGAAGACCAGTTTGGAGAGAAACACCAAGAGTCACATATATCACATGCATTATTAAGAAATGGTTAAACCTCTAGAAACAAGAAACCTAATTTCCGTACTCCGAGATAACTGAGACACAATGCTTTTATGGACTGTGGGGCCCTATTATCGTGTATACTGGAATCTTGGACTGTCCACTTGATAAGCCTTCTAGATGTTCAAACAGTGGACAGCAAAATAGCAGTTACAACCTATTTTACCCTTATATACCCCAACACACACACACACACACACACACACACACACACACACACACACACACACACACACACACACACACACTAGATGTTTAAAAAGCACATTATTAGGAAATCTTAAAGCTGAAGTCTACAATTAGCTTAATTCTTTCCACATTCTACAGACTTCTCTCCTGTACTCAAATTGCTTACTCAATTTTTTCCTGCACATGGTGAGCTTTTCACAGTGTGCACTAGAAGCTGGGTTTCAGTTCTTTCAGTCATGGAGGCTCAGCATCAAATGTGGACATTAACCTCCCTGGCGGTAATCCTGTGCGTGGCTCGGGGTGAATTTTCATTACCAAAAGCGGTAACCCTGAGCCACACTCGGGATTGCATCGCAGGATCCAGGCAAAGTTACTTACCTTGCACCCAGGATCCTGCGATGTCCCCCCGCTGTGTGCGCGCGCTGTCTCCTCTGTTTGATCACAGTGCCAGGCTCTGTTCCCTGCGAGCGTTGCGACCCACTGGGGACAGAGCACAGCGCCAAATTCAAAAAGTAAAAAACACACAATACATTGTAATCTTACAGATTACATTACTGTATCAAATAATTTCACATCCCTTTTGTCCCTAGTGGCAGGGGCGTAACTATAGGGGGTGCAGCAGTCGCAACCGCTACCGGGCCCTGTGATGCAGGGGGCCCATGCAGCCCCCTCTACATATGTCCGGCAGCAGCATAGGCAGCTAGGGGTACCAGTGCACCATGCACACGGGTGGCTGGAGGGTGACTAGCAGAGCTCCATGCTCGAATATCGCACTGGCTGCTCTTCAGTTGTGCATTCCCCGCATGACCTGTGTCCTCGGCCGGCTCCTCAGAGTACCCCTCCCCTGCTCCATGCATTGCCGCTCAGTCCGATGTCTGTTTTCCCCAGCCAGAGTCCCGCGCCCCCGGAGTCCGGCCTGCACTGCATACTTCCCCCGGGTAAACTTTAAGCACACAGATGCAGTTCAGCCCTATGACAACCGGCTCCCTGGAGGACCTGTAGGCTTGTCTGCCAGCCCCCCTCCTCCCCCGTCATACACAGATGGTAAAAGGTCTTTCTGGGAGATATGCTGATCACCCGTCCAGCACACTGGATGGAGCCCAGGCCAACATGGATGAGTGCGCGGCTTACAGCTTGTTCATGGTGAGTGAGAGGACCCCATCCCCCACACACCATTACATACTCCCTCCATCTCCCCCTTGGGACAGGGCCCCCTTCTCATGTGGGGACAGGGACTCCCACCTCCCCTGGGGACAGGGACCCCTTCTCACCTGGGGGCAGTAACTTCATCTGCCCTGGAGAAAAGGACCTCATCTCTTCGGGGACCCCATCCTGCCTAGGAACAGTCCCCCAATGGGGCACCTAAAAATAAAAATAAAATAATAAAAAAAAACTACTGATACCAGTGGTGGAACTACAGGGCTCACAAAGGTCATATCCGTGACCACGCCCTGGAGTTCCACCGCTGGAATCGGAGGGAAGGGCCCTGGCTGGGGTTCAGGGGGGCCCTTCATGGTTTCTTGCATCGGGGCCCTGAAGGTTCTAGTTACGCCACTGCCTAGTGGTTGGTCCAGTGCCCTGCATGCACCTTTATATTACTTACACTGTCCTTTCTGCCTGGAAACTTAAGATTGTCCATAGCAACCAAAAAGTGTCCTTTTACGTTGAAAGCTGTTTTTGACCAGCTGGAAAACAGCGATAGTAAATTAGAATCACTTGCAGAATTGAGTGATAGTGATTTGTGGGGAAATCCATCATCAAACACTGAAAGTAATGACAGCTATAATTCTGCAACTGAGTAAATTTCAGCGTTTTTGATTTGATTACATTATTCAATACATTTTATTATTATTAGTTATAATTATTTATAGTTATTTATTATCATTTGTGATTTCATGTTTCAAACTTTATCATACCCGGGTTGTCTACTAGAATCTTGTTTGGACAGATTTCTTATTCCTAAGAATTACAGGTCTACAATATAAAATGCCAAATTTCTATGCAAAACAATGGACCGCTTTCAGCATAAAAAATCTGACTTAATTATACCGCCAGGGAGGTTAATAAAGGGGAGTCTGCATGCAAATAAAGTCTGCCTAGAAAAACACACTTTTCCAGACTAATGCTAGGTAAACACGGGCCGGACATGGTCTGTTCAGCAGTTACCAGCTGACTTTCAACCTGTGTGTACAGCTCCTCATGCAACAGAAGCCGGTCTCATGAATGGATTCTGTCGGATAAGCATGCTGGGAAACCGCCAGCTGATTGGCACCTGATCAGCGCTTGCAGCCAATGACTGGGCAGAGGCAGACTCCCTGTAAGCAGGGAGATCGCTGTACTAATATTGCATAGCAAGTACAGCGACCACTTACTGTAGCAGGCTTAACATCCACCCATTAAGAGGTTTCAATAATTGCACAACTCCTTCAACAGCCAGCACACTGCTTGTACCATGGTTGATGACTCTTTAAGTAGTGCGACAAGGCATTGTGTTGTTTTTAAAAACCTATTTACAGCGCCGTGCTAGCTCCACCCACCAACAAGGATCTGCCTGCATTGTCTAAGGAAAGACAAAGACCCAGCGTTCATGTTAAGGGTTTTCAAATAGGTTATGCATGCAAAAAAAAGCTAAAAGCTAATAGAGTAGAGGATAAATCAGACAGATTGGGACAAGGAGTTTCATAGGATTGGAGAGGCTCTGGAAAAGTTCTAAGGCTAAGTTGTAGATGGCTTTGTAAGTTGTTGTTAGTATTTTGAATCAAATTCGTTGGGTGAGCAGAAGCAAGTGGAGGTATTGACAGAGAGGAGTAGCAGACACAGGGCAATTGGTAATGTGGAAGAGTCTGGCAGCAGCATTCATGATGGATTAAAAAGAACGTAGTTGCAGTAGTCGAGGCAAGAGATGACCAGCGAGTGAATTAAGAGCTTTGTAGTGTCATTGGTTAGAAAGGGGCATATTTTGGAGATGTTGGAGGTTGAGGCAGCAAGATTTGGACAGTGATTGGATGTGGGGCTTAAAGGAGAGTTCAGAGTTCAGAGTCCAGGACTATACCTAGGCCCTTGGCATGCAGTTATGGGCTTATAGTTGTGCCATCGATTTTGACAAGAGAGATCAGGGGAAGGAAGTGGTGCGACATTCAGACTGATATGCTGCATCTTTTAGTGATATGCAAAGAGACTGAGAAAGTAAGTTGAGGGGTAGGAAAATAGATTTGGGTGTCGCCAGCATAGAGGTGGTATTGGAAGCCATGGGAGGCTATCAGCTGACCCAGGGAGAAGGTGTAGATTGAAAGGTCATGGGACCTAATGCTAGGTATAGGTCATGAGACCTAATGCTAGGTATAGGTCATGGGAGCTTCATAAAAAGTTTTGTTTATACCATATGCACCCCCAAACAGTTCTCATTCTTTGATTGTGGATTCTAATATAAATATATACAGATTTTTTTATTTTTTTATTGGGCATCAAAAACCACTGAAGGCTGAATGAATGAACCTGTCAGTCCAATGATTGTTTTAGTATATCATCACTGATTACGAAATGATCGGTGAACTCATGGGAACGTTACCTACCACAGGTGCTCTAGTATCCCATATATACCATTAATATTTTTAAAATAGATTTATCTGTTATATTATTATGAAATAAATGCTAGGGTAGAAGGCAGATACACACAAGGAACCCATGCATTGTTTAATATTCCAGATGATGTGATATGGAGCCAGAATCAACGTTGTCAGCTCTACAGTAAAAAACAACAATGTGCTTGAAGTTTATTTAGTACAGCAGGTGATAATCCTGCTATTGATTTAAGTAAAATGACTTGGCACACTGGAGGATGAAGGGAGATTTGTAATCAATCAAAGGCGGGGAAAGCCAGCTATAAACCATACTTCCTGGGATCAGATTGACACAGGGCTAAGTTCTCAGATGGGGAAATTAGATTTTAATAAGCAATAATCAAAAGAGCCTTCTAGGCAAAGGCAAATATACAAAGTTCATCTTATTTACAGTTGGTTAATTCTGTTCAGCCAGTTTTGGGATCTGGGCTCCCCAGCCATACTGCACAACCAGGTTTTTCCGGGTCCTGTAGCACAATGCAGTTAATGTACAAACAATTTACATGAAAAAGAAGTCAATAAAAATCTATCCTGCTGCTAAACTCCGCTCTTATCATTAGAATATGTTCCCCGAAATCCACTGAGAATCTGACACCTACAGGAGTCACGTTAAGCGCTCATTGATTCCTCCCCCTGACCTCACATCACCTCTTCAGAGCTGAATGATGGCGGCATCATTAAACCCACTTCCTGTGAGCCCAGGCTGTCAATTATGTCACATTCCCTGGCAGTGCGTCACCCAGTGAGCACTGTTCTGTACATAAGTAGGGACCACCCACAGTGAAGACAATAAAAGATTTATGATGTCCAGCTGGAAGAAACCTGCATTTTAGGCAACGCTGGCCATAGACAAATGGTATTTCGGCTGATTTGTGCTAAATTAGCTAAAATGCAAGCTGTGGGTTGCCCTGCAAGTACTACTTGGCAACAAAATTTGATTTAAAAATAACTAAGCCAGGTGGAAATTGGCTAAGTTCAGAAGTGTCAATGTATTCAAGCAGTCTTGAGTGCCAGGGCTGCTGAATACAATAGCCAGCAGTGAAAATTCCTTCATTCACAGCCAGCATGGATAGGGGATCGATTGCTTCCAGCTTTGTATGACTAGCTTAAAACTGGGCATGCAGGACTCGAGTCTCAAGCCATGTTTGGTTCTGCTGATAGCACCCAGCTTGACAATAAAAGGAGCTGAATGCAAAACAGTTGGGGTGAACAGTGACTATAGCCAGATGCAGTCACTGTTAAAGCGGAGGTCCACCCTAAAGTGGACCTTCCGCTCATCGGAACCCTCCCCCCCTCCGGTGCCACAATCGGCACCTTTCAGGGGGGAGGGGGGTGCAGTTACCTGGATAATCCAGGTAACTGCACCCACTTCCGGGATAGCTCTCTGCGGAAAGGGGCGTAACTTACGCCCCTTTCCGCAAGTGCCCGCCCCTTCCCGCAAGTGCCCCGCTGCCTGCTGGGAAACACACAGCTCCCAGAGGCAGCGGGGAGTGTCCTTATTGCGCAGCGCGATTCGCGCATGCGCAGTAGGGAACTGGGAAATGAAGCCGAAAGTCTCCATTTCCTGATTCCCATACCCAAGATGGCGGCGGCAGGACCCGACAGACGACCTAGAGATCGGCTTCGGGTGCCGACATCGCGGGCACGCTGGACAGGTAAGTGTCACTATTTTAAAAGTCAGCAGCTGCAGTATTTGTAGCTGCTGGCTTTTAAAAAAAAAAAAAAACGCGGAGTCCCGGTGGACTCCCGCTTTAACTTAATATTATTCTGATGCCCTGTACACATGACTCTGAAGGTTTTTCTGACAGAGTTCCGACGGAATTCCGCTGAAACTGTCTTGCGTACACACGATCACACCAATGTCCGACCGTCAAGAACACGGTGACATACAACACACATGACGGGATTAGAAAAAGGAAGTTCAATAGCTAGTAGCCAATAGCTTCGGTCTTGTACTTGCTTCAGAGCATGCGCCGTTTTTGGTCCGTCGGAACAGCATACAGACGAGCGGTTTTCCCGATAGGAATTGGTTACGTTGGAAATATTTAGAACATGTTCTCTTTCTAGGTCCGTCAGAATAAAAAAAAAAAAGTCTGATGAGGCATACACACAATCGGAATATACAAAGAAAAGCTTCCGTCTGACTTTTTCTGTCGGACATTCCGCTCATGTGTACGTGGCATGACAGTTGCTGGGGACAGCAGTCAGAATTTAATAGCAGTAGCAGATTCATCCATCCATGCTATATAGCTTGGATGAAAATATCTATGGATCTCTCTTGTTCAGCCTGCCAGGCTTAGGCTCCATTTGCCCCTATGCCTGATGCGCCATAATGCTTGACATGCAAAATCCCATGGTTTTCAAATGTGCCAGTTCACACCTGCATGAAGTGTCAATGGATGCTTATAGTTCGAAAAAGTACATTAGCCATGTAAAGTCACTGTAGAGAGCTGTATCTATAATCCATAGGGTACCACAGCACATCACAGCAGGCCCTCCTGCCATCAGTGGCAGGTAGAAAACAATGTACCCCTATTTAGCTTTTTCTGAGTCACCAGCTTGAAGTGGTTTTGGTACCAATAGACTTTAATGGGAGCTCGTGAAAAAACATGCGAATACATGTGAAAACACACTTATGCATTGTGTCCCCACTAGTATCTGGCTTTCTAATGGCTAAAAATAAAATTGAAAAAACGCTCAAGCCTCAGACACCTGCGAAAGTGTGGAAAAACACATGCACAAATGCAAAAAAATGACCAAAGATGCTGAGCTTGAGTATGAATGAAGCCTTAGTAAAATGTATTTTTCATATCGTATGGAGCAAAACTGGGGCTCTGCTTGAAGTGTTTTTGCCTGAGGTGTAAAGGAGGTGTCCCGGAGTTTAATAACCTTTATAAATACAGCATGATATTTATGTTAATGACACTCATCAGTGACTCCTAATAACCTTTTCATTGAGGAGGTGGACATTTTCCCACACATAATCATATTTTGTTGCCTAGACCAACACATAAATCGTGAATTCCACACTGGTTACTGGGCTCAGTACACATGTATCAAGCAGGCCTGTAGACCACTCGAATGGCCGCCTGTTTTTACATTGGTTTCCCTGGGCTGCTCAGGTTTCCTCACACAATCCAAAAGCTCACAGTTTGGCGGTGGTGGAAGTATGACTGTATGATTGCGGTATAGAGAGCAAAGTTCTCCAGAATGTTTTGGGAAAGTGTGTTGCCATTATTCAAAAAAAAAAAAAAAATTCGATTCGGACAATTGGCTGCTTTACTTAAGTGTAAAGTCGGTGAGGTGAATTGGAGGGAAGTATAGAGACAGGACATGAAAAGGTGTTTATTTTCAACATCCGGCCTTGTGCTATTTCTCTACTTCCCTGCACGTGACTGGAGGTTTGACTTGAACAATTTACATCATTTTAGTAAATCAGGCCCACAGCTTGCAACAATGTATTTGTACAGCTATACATCCTTCCATTTTTGTATTTTTATCTAATGCAGCAGTGGCTGGTAGCATATACCCATATGTGCCTGCACGTCACTTCCTCTCATGTCCCAGCAATGGTATACCTCATAGAAAGTGTTGACACCAAACCAGGCCCAATTTTAATGCCGGGGAGGATGCTGCAGGGAGAAGGTGACAATGCCGTTAGAATTTTACCAATATTGCTTCAGTGTTGTCAGCCCTCTTTAGCAAATAGTTAGACCCCTTCACACTGCTGGCGTTTTTAAAGGCGCTACAGTGCTAAAAATAGTGCCTGAAAAAATCAGCTCCATTCACTCCAGTGTGAAAGCCCGAGGGCTTTCACACTGAAGCGGTTCACTGGCAGGGCGTCACAAAAAGTCCTGCCAGAAGCTTCTTTGGAGCGATGGACCCACCGCTCCTCCACTGCTGCTCCCCATTGAAATCAATGGGGCAGCGATGCGATACTGAATAGCGCCACTAAAACGATGGTAAAGCAGCGCTAACAATACCGCCGGTGCCCAGGGCAGGATCAAAAAAATAATAAGCAAGATTTACATAAATGTAAAGATTTCGTAAAGGCAATTCTAAAAAGGAAAAAGAAAAAACACATTTGTCTGGAGTAACATTTGTAGATAAAAAAATAAAACGACAGTTACAGGAGACGATTTGTGACAAATTTCAACTTGCTAAACGCAGATTCTACCCATTACCTTATTTTCAGGGATAGTCCCAGGTTTAGAGATTTTTACTGGAAAAGAAGTTCCCTAGTTGAGTCCCTGTTTACACTGGCAGAGGACACATTTTCCAGGCGTCTGCTTTTTTTTTTTCAAAGTCTAAAGCCAGCCATCCACAGCTTGATGTTCTTTGCCTACATCAACTCTCTCCTTCAATACATTGATTCCCCTATTGACGTTAAACAGCATGCATTGGAGAATCTTTACGGATGCCAATTGCATTCACACAGAAGCGCCACTCACGGCTGCCCAAGTACCAGAACAGTTACTGCATCTGATTGTATGCAATTAGGCCTCATTCACTTGAGTGGCCAGGGGGCAGTAAAATCAGATGCTTGAGCTGTGGTTTTACCTCTTCAACTGCCCACCTGAGCAAGAGCAGGCAGCTGCTCAGGGCTGCGGCACAAATTAAACCACAGGTCGCATTTAGCCAGCAGTACTACCGTCAAACACAGCCCATTCACGTGAATGGAGCCATGTTGTTGCGGCACAGTGGTGTGGCATTTTGAGGGTTAAAGAAGGTGTTGAGGAAGTGACATATTGCCTCCTTACCACTTGTAAAACACACGTTGAAAAATGATCCACCACAGATCGCTTTTTAAAGAAGCAGCTATGTTAAGCACACTTGTGAATGAGCCCTTACTGGAATTATGATACAATAATTTTCCATTTTTTGTCAAACTGGGTGACTGGGTCAGCCAAAATTCACCAGTTTCTGCAAGATTTCAATGAAACAAGTACCAATTTCAATGATTCAGATACAGAAATGGTTGATAACAGTTAGAAATGGGAGATATCTGATGAAACGATCTGACCAAGACTGATGCAGATCAGTGATTGAACAGGCGGTACCCTGAGTTGATCCCGTTTGACCTCTTACAGGAGCACTGTAGATCTCTTAGGGTCTGCTCAAACAAGAGTGATGCCTCCATGGCGCTTTTTTGGCACGTATTTGTAGCATCCACTCAAAAAATGCACCAAAGCATTTGCTCGGATTTTGGCACTAGGCCAAGTGCATTTTGCAATGCACATTTTTGATGCCAAGATGTGTGACTGCTACCCATGTTTGGGTGTGTTTTTCTCACGTTTGCCGAAACGTGGGCAAAAACACCCTGAGATGTGAACGGGGCCTTAATTAGGTCATATATATTTGCTAATGAGTGGTGGAACACCAAGGTCAACACGTTCGGATGGCACTGCTGCACAACTCTAACACTTTATATTACATCATGGACATTTAAGTATTGATTTTTTTTGTTTGGTGGATGATTTATTGCCTTCATTTACTTTTATTGCTGTGGTTATATATTAATTCATTTTAGTCATGTTTTTGTGGATTTAAAGGGACGGCGCAACACTATTCATTGATATCTACAGTATATGTCTTGTATTCAGATATATATAAATGCAGCTGTCTTAAGATAAATTTTTTTTTTTATTATTGGCAATTCACTTCCCTACACTTATGACAGACTTACTGGGGTTGATTTACTAAAGGCAAATCAAATCGAATCAAATCAGTGAACTTTCTCCAGAGCTTAGTAAATGAGCAGAAGCTTAGCTAACAGGCTGTGAAGCCACAAGGCTTAGTGAAGATGCTGGTGTTCTATCAAATTACTGCTACCTGTCAGATCATGTAACGGAAGTGAAGTTCCGACAAAAAAAACACTTACTGCACATGCCTTGTGTGTTCCACGGTGCTATGCATTCCAAACACTTCATGGTCTGACGGGTAGCAGTAATCTGATAGAACACACATGAGGACATCTTACTACACCCAGCTACGTCTTGAATTTGAGTAATTTTAGCAATAAAATGAGCGTATATAAATAAATATAATATATTGATATCTGTGATGCAGTTTGGATGTTTAATTTTGAAAGCCTAAAGGTTTAGCGCTAAGCAGTGCGGGGTGTACTAACATGGCCGCCGCCACCTTCCTACTGCTGGAATCCAGCTTTTTTCAAAATGTAACATCAAAAGGAGCCTTTCAGATGTCAACATACTATATTTATTTATATATACGCTCACTTTAGTGTTAAAATGATTCTGACTCAAGACTCAAGATGTAGCTGGGTGTAGTAAGATGTCCGCATGTGTGTTCTATCAGATTCCCGCTACCCGTCAGCTAATGACGTTTTTGGAACCCATAACGTCGTGGAACGCATATTGGAACGCATAGCACAGTAAGTATTTTTTGGTCAAAACGTCACTTCCATTACACAATCTGATGGGTAGCGGTAATCTGATAGAACATTGACGCCTGCACCCAACGCCGATTGACGAATCAGCTAGAGGTGCCGACACCATGGGATTCCGAAACCAAGTAGCTGCTGACTTTAAATGTTTATTTTTACAGGCTGGAATTCTGCTTTAAAGAGGAAGTAAACCCTGATGGGTTTACTTCCTCTTTTTTTCCCTGCAAAGGTAAAGCATAATGGACTACTATGCATCGCATAGTAGCTCATTATGTGTCACTTACCTGACACAGGAGCCAGCGAAGTCGCCGCTGATCCCTGTAGTCCGCCGCGTCCATCTTGCTGGTGGCGTCTCGCAGCTCCGACCAATGACAGCGGCGCAACCGCGATGACGTCACTCCCGCGCATGCGCACAGGAGTCGCGCCTCGCAGCTCCGTTGCTGTCATACGGCGAAGCCGCGATGACGTCACTCCCGCGCATGCGCACGGGAGTCGACAAATTTGGCAAATCCATTCTTGGATTTGCCGCATTTAGTGCGCCTGCGCGCCGCTGTCTACGGCGCATGCCATTTTCGGGCAAATATCTCCTAAACCATATAGGTTTAGGAGATATTGCTTGGACCTACAGGTAAGCCTTAATCTAGGCTTACCTATAGGTCCAAGTTGTTTGGAAGGGTTTACTTCCTCTTTAAGCTTTGACAGAAAAAAAGCTGGAAGCCGATTGCTTTCTATGCAGAGCTGCACCAGAGTTTGCACTCTCCAGTTTTAGTAAATCAATCCCTTTGTGTCCAGAGACGGCGGTTCTGGATGTGGCTAGTTGTCCGTACATAGCACCAATTCAGGCTGTGTCCAGGTGTGGAGTTTAGCTACATCTGAATTCAGCTGCCCCCTCCAAATTGCCCATCTGAATAAAGCCTTAGAAAGCTGTTACTAGAAGTGGTGACCACATGTGAAGATTTTTCTTCTATTCCTGTCCCGGTGACAACTCAAACAGTTTGGATTCTCCTTTACTGTCAGCCTCAGTGACAGAAGTCCCCAGGACAAATAGAGATAATGAATAATCTCCTTAATGGGCAGTAATAGGCCACCTACAGAGGTTCTAATCCCCCACCACAAAAAAATAAATAAAATAAAAGAGTTTCAGCTTTAGGTTAATGAAATCTTGTAAACATGTTGTCATCTGATGTTTTACAGTCCCTGCTAGTTGTCTATGCTATGCACAGTGGTGTGTCACACCTCTGATTGTCAGGGACGAAGGGTTAAGCCTGGGTGATCAGAGGTGTCACCTCCCTGGGTGGGGTATGGGAGTAGCTGGGGCAGTGACAGGGGTTTGGTCGGACCCGTGATCTGGAACAGCCTGAAACAGGAAAGAGCACACATATGCCATTTGGAATGTATGACGCAAACTCCAGCCTTGAAACAAAGAAAAGGAAACAAGTCTCCTGGCTGAGCAGCCCAGAGCACACACAGCCCTCACTGAGCCATATTCATGAGCAGCTGCACTCACATTCTACAGCCCGAGCGGGTGGAGGTGTTTGCTCTATGGGTGTGAATAATAACAACAGCTTTAGAAGCAGGAACAGCCCTGTTTACAAATACATGAAAGCTGCCAGTCCTGGATGGTGTGACTAAGGTCCCCATCACACCAGGAACCATTCATTTCTTCATTAAAAACAATTATGGGCGCACAAGTCCTATTAACCTGGATTGCCTAATTGTCGCAAAATTATAAAAGTCATCATAATAATACCGATACACTAAATGTAGCAAAACATGCGCTACAACCGCCTCAATTAAAAGCTCAACCTATCTGGTTTTTTTTGCCAACAACCAAAATTGTAACTGGGGAAAAAAAACAAAAACAAACAAAAAAAACAAACACAAAACAAAAAAACAAAAACAAAAAACACAAAAACATTAGCTGTCAGTTTACTGAATAATTTCAACATTCTTTCAGACAAAATTCTGGACTGAAAATTTAGGATGCTCTTGGCTGAAAACCAAAATATATGGAGTGTATATATTATTTGTTATAGTATATATATATATATATATATATATATATATATATATATATATATATATATATATATATATATATATATACATACAACTGAAGCGCCATACACTGGTAAAAGGTCTAGATATGACTTTATTCCAATAAAATTCAGGGGGACCATCCATATTTTTGGTCCCCCTTAACTTTTTTTTTTGGAATAAAGTAAAATCTGGGCAGTGGTGTGGCACTTCAATTTATATTTTAGACTATTGTATTCTGACAGCCACAGCACCTACAGCTGTCAGAATATCTGAACATTGCCTGCATCTGATTGGGTGTAGGTGCTGTTTGGGTGATGATTTTCCACCCGAACTCCTTCAACAAAAATTGGTAAAAAAATTTACTTTTGTCGAGTCAGGTGGTGCCGACAGGCCCACCCACAGAAGGAATTTCAGCTGATTCAGCGGTAATTGATGCGTTTACGGCCAGCTTATCTAATCAGGATGGAGTAGAGCAGTGGAAATGTTAAATACAGAATCAGCCTAATTGCTTATTTCACAAAGCCACCTTCTTTGCATTCTAGGAAGAATGGACGTACATACATGTAAAAGGATACAGTTCATTCCACACAACAAAAGCATATACAGAGTTCACCCTGAACAATCAGAGGTGTCACAACTGCCAGTGTAAAGCATATCACTATGGAAGCCTCAGTGACTGATCTCACATATAACGTCCAGTCCAAGATAAATAAAGAGGACTGAACACCTGTGAGCAATGGCGGACGGGAATAAATAGGTGCAAGTGCCAGAAAGTGCAGCCAGGTGATGGGATTCCGCCATTGCTTCTGATGAGAAACCTATCCTGAGACAACTACAGAAACTGCCACTGATTATTATTATTATACAGGTTTTATATAGCGCCAACAGTTTGCACAGCGCTTTACAACATGCTGATCTCTCTTTCTTAAAATGCTAGTTACCTGGCTGCCATGCTGATCCTGGCACGACATTATTTCTTGTAGGCTGACCCATAGCAAATAAGCATGCAATCCATTCTCAATTCACTATGGTTGGAAAGCCATAGCCAGCCAGGCAGCTAGCATTTTCTCAACTTTCAGCAATGGCATCCTCCACATTGCACTCAGCTCCTGGTCCTGGAGGCCAATTAACACTGTAGAAGTCCAGCAATGCCAAAGCTGACTGTACTCCTGTGAATGCCAATGAAAGCGGCCATAAGTCCTGGAAGTTGAGCAACTAGAAGATGTCAGCAGCCGGCAGGGAGATCCAGGACATCGCATTGCTGGAGCCAAG
This sequence comes from Lithobates pipiens, assembly GCF_037356315.1. Classification (NCBI taxonomy): domain Eukaryota; kingdom Metazoa; phylum Chordata; class Amphibia; order Anura; family Ranidae; genus Lithobates; species Lithobates pipiens. Next base: position 423,260,064 of record NW_027507718.1, read on the forward strand.
GCGAGTATAGTTCCGCTTTAAAATGCATGTGTCCAACATAACCATATCCCCATGATAGAAACGATGCCTGTTCCCATCTCAGCGCTGTCTGTTTTTTGCTGCATGTTAGCGCATCGAGTGGCCCATAGAGGTCAATGGCAAAGCATCAAAATGCATTCAACATGCATTTTATTACTTTGGCAACAGGTATTAACAAGAGTTGGCCAATGGCAGTTAACTCTATTCACTGCATTTTCCTGCATTTTAATTCAGGACAAGCCCCCACCTCCAAGCAACCTCTACTTTACCTGAATTTTTGTTTTTAAAAAAAAAAAGCAGATTATACAAAAACACATCAAGAAACACACAAAATAATGCAGGAAAATTCAAACGCAAAAGGAGTGAACCTCGCCAAAGTGTTATGGTATGGAATCCCCATCCTCCAGCATTGGCATTTGCCATTTAAAAGCCCTATTGCTGCCATCTAGCCTACTCCAACATCATTCAGATGTAACCCTGATTTGGTCCACGGCCCACTGGCTTCAATGTGTCTCATGGCTGGAGGTGTAGCTTTGCCTAAAAAGCCAAAGCGCAACAGAAGAAAGAAAGTTTGTTTAACCCCATTCCAGTCCACAGTAGGGCATTTTCCTGGTCAGCCCTTTAAAAAGTCCAGGGCTTACTTAGCAGTACAGAGCAATGAGCAGTGGTATGTACCAACCCAGAGATTAGTAAGTAGTAGTATGTACTAAGCCAGAGATCAGTGGCATGTACTAAGCCAGAGATCAGTGGCATGTACTAAGCCAGAGATCAGTGGCATGTACTAAGCCAGAGATCAGTGGCATGTACTAACCCAGAGATTATTAAGCAGTGGTATGTACCAATCCAGAGATCAGTGGTATGTACCAATCCAGAGATCAATACCCCAGATGCTTGTACTGCTGGGAAAAGGCATTTTCCCATCTCCTGTATGTGTGAAAGGAAAATGATTCAGTGCTTCTGTTTTCAGGGGAATGAAAAGGACTGGGACCACACTCCGATCACTGGGACCACACTCCGATCACTGGGACCAGTGTGGTCTGTATACAGTGCAGGCTCTGTACTCCTTGTAGCAGTTCTATGGCCACATTTGCTCCCACCGCTGCCCCGATCATGGCAGAGTGAAGGGCAGGCTGAGGACAAAGTCTGCTTATTTTAGTCATGACAACACTCCGACAACCCTACAACGGGAAAGTGATCAGCAGAACCAGGGCAATGATTAATAAATAAGGGCAGACAGCAACACTAATGTACAAGTCATGTAACCCATTGCAGCCCAACTAAAACAGTATGGAGCACTCAAAGCAGTAGAGGATCAAATTCTGATTGGTCCATTGAATCTCACTATTATGCTGTGACCTATAATGGTATAAGCTCCACAGAACCACAAAATCTTACAGCGAAAACTTTTTACTCAAATCCAAAAGACTGTACAAAACTCTTCAATTAAATGCAGTAACTCATGCACCCACTTATCAATCAACTGGTCATACCCTATACCAGTGATGGTGAACCTTGGCACCCCGGATGTTTTGGAACTACATTTCCCACGATGTTCATGGACTCTGCAATGTAGTGGAGCATCATGGGAAATGTAGTTCCAAAACGTCTGGGGTGCCAAGGTTCGCCATCACTGCCCTATACAATCTGATTTAAGTTGACCATACACTATACAATCTGTACATCATCTGCTATCATAAAGTAGAGCAGGGGCTTGTTTGATTGGATACAAATAGAATGGACTGTTTAGATTTGTCCTCATATTACACAGTTTTGGTAAACCTAAAGGAGATTGTGTAAAGATTGGGAAATCTAGAGCTGGCCTCACATAGTACAAACTAAGTAATATGAGGACAAACCTAAACAATCTGTACAACAAACACTGACTGGTGTGAGATGTAGAGGTGGTGTGAAGAATGGATACAAAGGATCACACTGGGATTTTTATTACTTTATTTTGTCACAAAATGTCATCCAGCTCTATACACTGCAATGTGCTGCACAGAAATACTACCGACTCCCCTTTGTAGCATTATCCCAGCATATTGGTGGGACTGAAACAATAAAGACAAAGTGTCCCGTCTATGAGTTCATCAATGGTGCCCAACCAGGCTGGTGTGAGCAAAGAGATCCATACTGAAGATGACAGATACCGACTGAGAAGAAACATGCCCTGACTCACAGTAACCAATCAGAAATCAGCTGTCTTCACCCCCAACAGCCAGAAATCCAATTGTTATTATTGGTCACCATGGACTGCCACACACCACCCGCTTCCTCCACTAGATAGGAGTCCCAAAGGTGTCACTACCCATACATACAATAGAAAGAATCTCCTCTCCCCAGAATTAAAGGTCCTACACAGCTGTACACACACCGGAGTCTCCCCATATCAGCCTGTACATGGAAATGAATATGTGTACTGATAACATTCCAAGGTACACTGTCACCAGGACCGTCCACAGACTGGCGTTCAACTCTGACACACTAACACTTTGGAAATTATACTATTATTATTACTACTACACTATTATATTATTTCACAGCTGAGAATAATGCATTATACACATAATATAAATATATTATTATTTATGTTATGTGTATAATGCATTATTGTTTGTCTCAATTGTGGAAAAAGTTAATATTGTAATATTATTACTACTACTACAGATAATAAGAATAATATTTTTTTTCACAAAAGGAGAATAGCAATAATGTATTATATAAATGTTATTATTCTTTATTTATTTATTTATATAATGCATTCTTGTAATTCTCATTTTTGAAAGCTGTATTATCTGTAGTAGTAGTAATAATAAAAAAAATGTAAAATGATTAAAAAGACAAATAATAATAATAATAATGGCATAACAAAAATAATAAGAACAAAAATGATTAAAACAACATTATAATAATATTATTGCAGAAGTGACATCAGAGAAGTGAGGTCAGAGGACGATGACATTACGTGGTCAGTGATAGAGGAACTTTCATACCCCCCCCCCCTCCCCCCCAGGTCCTGGATGTCAGGACAGAAAGGTGATGAAGAATTGGAATATAAAGCAGCTCTGCCAGGACCCACCATGGTGCCCACATCTGTCCTGCTGGTCCGTCCAATAACTCCAATTGTAGTAATGTGATGGATGATATATAGAATCGGCGGTTTGGTGTATGATATAGTAATATATAATAGTGGCGGTGTTTGGGGTTAGGACTGATCTAGAGATGTGTTGGTGGTGAAGTTGATCCCTGGATCCATCACACAGGACATCCCCATACAAAGTGTCCTCCACTCATCATCACTCTGAGTGTGGAGGGTGCAGAGCATTGCACGAAGTGATCGGGACCACTGGCAGAGGTAAAGGTAGGTGGCAGTAAAGGCAGGTAGAAGAGGTAGGTAGGTGATGGTAGGTGTCAGTGGGGTCCGGTGTCCTGAGTGTGTAGAGAGCTCAGTCCCGGGACCGGATCGGTGCCAATATAACTCCATCCACAGCGGAGAGATCCCCTGAGAGTCCAGCAGAGCGGGGTACGGGGAAGGGAGGGGAAGGTGCGGGGAAGGGACGGGGGAAGGTGCGGGACTTACTGTTCGGAGCTCCTCCTGGGTGAGGACGGCGCGGATCCCGGAGCGGTGTGATTGCGGAGACGGTCGGGGCTCATTGCACTGCCAGGATGGGAGGTCTGAGCAGCGGCACTCAGCCGGCAGGGTGGGGCAGGGCCGGGCACGCCCATTGGGTGGAGGATGGAGCTGGGTGGAGGCTGGGACCAGTCAACATTGACACTTTATAAATATATATTTACACAACGCCGCTGGCCAATCCCCTCCCTCCCTCCCCTCCCCCTTCTCTCCTCCGATCTGTTCTCTCCACTGCACACTGTACAACCAGGGGGACTACAGATCACAGCAACACCCCCCATACCAGAACATACTGCCCTAAACACTGTACAACCAGGGGGGACTACAGATCCCAGCAACACCCCCCCATACCAGAACATACGGCCCTACACACTGTACAACCAGGGGGGACTACAGATCCCAGCAACACCCCCCCATACCAGAACATACGGCCCTACACACTGTACAACCAGGGGGGACTACAGATCCCAGCAACACCCTACCCCCCCATACCAGAACACACTGCCCTATACACACTGTACAACCAGGGGGGACTACAGATCCCAGCAACACCCTACCCCCCCCCCCCCCCATACCAGAACACACTGCCCTACACACTGTACAACCAGGGGGGACTACAGATCCAAGCAACACCCCCCCCCCCATACCAGAACATACTGCCCTATACACTGTACAACCAGGGGGACTACAGATCACAGCAACACCCCCCATACCAGAACATACTGCCCTAAACACTGTACAACCAGGGGGGACTACAGATCCCAGCAACACCCCCCCCCCCATACCAGAACACACTGCCCTACACACTGTACAACCAGGGGGACTACAGATCCCAGCAACACCCCCCCATACCAGAACATACGGCCCTACACACTGTACAACCAGGGGGGACTACAGATCCCAGCAACACCCTACCCCCCCATACCAGAACACACTGCCCTACACACTGTACAACCAGGGGGGACTACAGATCCCAGCAACACCCTACCCCCCCCCATACCAGAACACACTGCCCTACACACTGTACAACCAGGGGGGACTACAGATCCAAGCAACACCCCCCCCCCATACCAGAACATACTGCCCTATACACTGTACAACCAGGGGGACTACAGATCACAGCAACACCCCCCATACCAGAACATACTGCCCTAAACACTGTACAACCAGGGGGGACTACAGATCCCAGCAACACCCCCCCCCCCATACCAGAACACACTGCCCTACACACTGTACAACCAGGGGGACTACAGATCCCAGCAACACCCCCCCATACCAGAACATACTGGCCCACACACTGTACAACCAGGGGGACTACAGATCCCAGAAACACCCCCCCCCCCATTCAAGAACACACTGCCCTATACACACACTGTACAACCAGGGGGACTACAGATCCCAGCAACACCCCCATACCAGAACACACTGCCCCACACACTGTACAACCAGGGAGGACTACAGATCCCAGCAACACCCCCCCCCCCATACCAGAACACACTGCCCCACACACTGCACAACCAGGGGGGACTACAGATCCCAGCAACACCCCCCCATACTAGAAAACACTGCCCTACACACTGTACAGCCAGTGGGGACTACAGATCACAGCAAAACCTCCCCCACATACCAGAACACACTGCCCTATACACACTGTACAACCAGGGGGGACTACAGATCCCAGCAACACTCCCCCCATACCAGAACACACTGCCCTACACACTGTACAACCAGGGGGACTACAGATCCCAGAAACACCCCCCCCCCCATTCAAGAACACACTGCCCTATACACACACTGTACAACCAGGGGGACTACAGATCCCAGCAACACCCCCCATACCAGAACACACTGCCCAACACACTGTACAACCAGGGAGGACTACAGATCCCAGCAACACCCCCCCCCCATACCAGAACACACTGCCCCACACACTGTACAACCAGGGGGGACTACAGATCCCAGCAACACCCCCCATACTAGAACACACTGCCCTACACACTGTACAGCCAGTGGGGACTACAGATCACAGCAAAACCTCCCCCCATACCAGAACACACTGCCCTATACACACGGTACAACCAGGGGGGACTACAGATCCCAGCAACACCCCCCCCCCCATACCAGAACACACTGCCCTACACACTGTACAACCAGGGGGACTACAGATCCCAGCAACACCCCCCCCATACCAGAACATACTGCCCTACACACTGTACAACCAGGGGGACTACAGATCCCAGAAACACCCCCCCCCCATTCAAGAACACACTGCCCTATACACACACTGTACAACCAGGGGGACTACAGATCCCAGCAACACCCCCCATACCAGAACACACTGCCCCCAGGCATGTACTGGCCATCGGGACTACCAGGAGTTTCCCGGTGGGCCGATGGCTCAGTGGGCCACTCTGATGTAAGGGGGCTGGTGTTGGGCCACTCTGATGTAAGGGGGCTGGTGATGGGCCACTCTGATGTAAGGGGGCTGGTGATGGGCCACTCTGATGAAAGGGGACTGGTGTTGGGCCACTCTCATGTAAGGGGGCTGGTGATGGGCCACTCTGATGTAAGGGGGCTGGTGATGGGACACTTTGATGAAATGGGGCTGCTCATGGGACACTCTGATGTAAGGGGTGCTGATGGGACACTCTGATGTAAGGGGTGCTGATGGGATGCTCTGATGTAAGGGGGCTGGTGATGGGACGCTCTGATGTAAGGGAGTGCTGATGGGACACTCAAAATGTAAGTGGACCGGTCTGGATGAAGTCCAGGGCCAAATATCGGTCCCAGTCCAGCCCTGACTGCCCCACACACTGTACAACCAGGGAGGACTACAGATCCCAGCAAGACCCCCCATACCAGAACACACTGCCCCACACACTGTACAACCAGGGGGGACTAAAGAGCCCAGCAACACCCCCCATACCAGAACACACTGCCCTACACACTGTACAGCCAGGGGGGACTACAGATCACAGCAAAACCTCCCCCCCATACCAGAACACACTGCCCTATACACACTGTACAACCAGGGGGGACTACAGATCCCAGCAACCCCCCCCCCCCCATACCAGAACACACTGCCCTACACACTGTACAGCCAGGGGGGACTACAGATCCCAGCAACACCCCCCCATACTAGAACATACGGCCCTACACACTGTACAACCAGGGGGGACTACAGATCCCAGCAACACCCTCCCCCCCATACCAGAACACACTACCTTACACACTGTACAACCAGGGGGGGGGGGGCTACAGATCCCAGAAATAACCCTCCCCCTCCATACCAGAATACACTGCCCTACAAACGGTACAACCAGGGGGCACTACAGATCCTAGCAACCCCCCCATACCAGAACACACTGCCCTATACACACTGTAGAACCAGGGGGACTACAGATCCGAGCAATACCCCCCCCCCCCCCATACCAGAACACATTGCCCTACACACTGTACAGCCAGGGGGGACTACAGATCCCAGCAACACCTCCCCCCCATACCGGAACACACTGCCCTATACACACTGTACAACCAGGGGGCACTACAGATCCCAGCAACACCCCCCCCCCCCATACCAGAACACAATGCCCTACACACTGTACAACCAGGGGCCACTACAGATCCCAGCAACACCCAAGTGATCTGTGTGGTGTGCATAACCCTGGCACAGATCACATACTCCTGGCATAATTGGGGGAGTTATAGAGTGGGGGGGGGGCACTTTTTACCTCTCTCCTGGAACCAGTCATTTTATTAGAAAACAATAGAAGTGAGCACCAGTAATAGAGGACATGCTATACATAAATGAGTGTGCTGTCTCTTTAAAAAGTATTGTTATCAAACACAACACCTATGTGCAATGTGATAATACTATATCAACATTTTCACATAAGAATAAGTCTGTGTGAAATAGTCCACATCAACCATGTAAAGTGCAAAAAGTTCTATACAGGTGGACAACAAGTGCCAGCAATCCTTAATGCAATTCCTTGTGATCCTTCACCAACACACTATAAGTGCTTATCGGACCCCCAGAAAAGAGGTGTAAAGCGCTTTCCACCAGCTGCTCTGGGACAGCACACTCAATAATGTATACCAAGTTCTATGGATAATATCTTATTTGTAGTGCAGCATCTTTTATTTTAGGTCAAAGTTTTATTTTGAGTGTTACTTTTGGCACTGAGTACTTTGTTAATTGTTTTATTTTTCAATATAGGACATGACAAGAGCCGCGGCCATCATCAGTGTTGGAGCAAGGTGTGTGTGTCAGTGTATATGTGAGTGGTGGTATCAGTATATATGTAGGTGGTGGTGTCAGTATATATGTAGGTGGTGGTGGTATCAGTATATATGTGAGTGGTGGTATCAGTATATATGTAGGTGGTGTTATCAGTATATATGTGGATGGTGGTATCAGTATATATGTAGGTGGTGGTGGTATGAATATATATGTGGGTGGTGGTTTCAGTATACATGTGGGTGGTGGTGGAATCAGTATATATGTGGGTGGTGGTGGTATCAGTATATATGTGGGTGGTGGTGGAATCAGTATATATGTGGGTGGTGGTGGTATCAGTATACATGTGGGTGGTGGTCGAATCAGTATATATGTGGGTGGTGGTGGTATCAGTATATATGTGGGTGGTGGTGGAATCAGTATATATGTGGGTGGTGGTGGTATCAGTATATGTGTGGGTGGTGGTTTCAGTATATATGTGGGTGGTGGTGGAATCAGTATATATGTGGGTTGTGGTGGGATCAGTATATATGTGGGTGGTGGTGGGATCAGTATATATGTAGGTGGTGGTGGGATCAGTGTGTGGGTGGTTGTGGGATCAGTATATATGTAGGTGGTGGTATCAGTATATACAATATCTCACAAAAGTGAGTACACCCCATACATTTTTGTAAATATTTTATTATATCTTTTCATGTGACAACACTATGACACTTTGCTACAATGTAAAGTAGTGAGTGTACAGCTTGTATAACAGTGTATATTTGCTTTCCCCTCAAAATAACTCAACACACAGCCATTAATGTCTAAACCATTCAGTATATCTGTGGGTGGTGGTGGGATCAGTATATCTGTGGGTGGTGGTGGGATCAGTATATATGTGTGTGGTGGTAGGATCAGTATATATGTGTGTGGTGGTGGTGGGATCAGTATATCTGTGGGTGGTGGTGGAATCAGTGTATATGTGGGTGGTGGTGGGATCAGTGTATATGTGTGTGGTGGTGGGATCAGTGTATATGTGGGTGGTGGTGGGATCAGTGTATATGTGGGTGGTGGTGGGATCAGTGTATATGTGTGTGCTGGTGGGATCGGTGTATATGTGTGTGGTGGTGGGATCAGTATGTATGTGGGTGGTGGTGGGATCATTATATATGTGTGTGGTGGTGGGATCAGTGTATGTGTGGGTGGTGGTGGGATCAGTATATATGTGGGTGGTGGTGGGATCAGTATATGTGTGGGTGGTGGTGGGATCAGTGTATATGTGTGTGGTGGTGGGATCAGTATATATGTAGGTGGTGGTGGGATCAGTATATATGTGTGTGGTGATGGGATCAGTATATCTGTGGGTGGTGGTGGGATCAGTATATATGTGTGTGGTGATGGGATCAGTATATATGTGTGTGGTGGTGGGATCAGTGTATGTGTGGGTGGTGGTGGGATCAGTATATATGTGGGTGGTGGTGGGATCAGTGTATATGTGGGTGGTGGTGGGATCAGTATATATGTGGGTGGTGGTGGGATCAGTATATATGTGTGTGGTGATGGGATCAGTATATATGTGTGTGGTGGTGGGATCAGTGTATGTGTGGGTGGTGGTGGGATCAGTATATCTGTGGGTGGTGGTGGGATCAGTATATATGTGGGTGGTGGTGGGATCAATGTATATGTGGGTGGTGGTGGGATCAGTGTATATGTGTGTGGTGGTGGGATCAGTATATATGTAGGTGGTGGTGGGATCAGTATATATGTGTGTGGTGATGGGATCAGTATATATGTGTGTGGTGATGGGATCAGTATATATGTGTGTGGTGGTGGGATCAGTGTATATGTGGGTGGTGGTGGGATCAGTATATATGTGGGTGGTGGTGGGATCAGTATATATGTAGGTGGTGGTGGGATCAGTATATATGTGGGTGGTGGTGGGATCAGTGTATATGTGGGTGGTGGTGGGATCAGTGTATATGTGGGTGGTGGTGGGATCAGTGTATATGTGGGTGGTGGTGGGATCAGTATATCTGTGGGTGGTGGTGGGATCAGTATATATGTGGGTGGTGGTGGGATCAATGTATATGTGGGTGGTGGTGGGATCAGTGTATATGTGTGTGGTGGTGGGATCAGTATATATGTAGGTGGTGGTGGGATCAGTATATATGTGTGTGGTGATGGGATCAGTATATATGTGTGTGGTGATGGGATCAGTATATATGTGTGTGGTGGTGGGATCAGTGTATATGTGGGTGGTGGTGGGATCAGTATATATGTGGGTGGTGGTGGGATCAGTATATATGTAGGTGGTGGTGGGATCAGTATATATGTGGGTGGTGGTGGGATCAGTGTATATGTGGGTGGTGGTGGGATCAGTGTATATGTGGGTGGTGGTGGGATCAGTGTATATGTGGGTGGTGGTGGGATCAGTATATATGTGGGTGGTGGTGGGATCAGTATATATGTAGGTGGTGGTGGGATCAGTATATATGTGTGTGGTGATGGGATCAGTATATATGTGGGTGGTGGTGGGATCAGTGTATATGTGGGTGGTGGTGGGATCAGTATATATGTGGGTGGTGGTGGGATCAGTATATATGTAGGTGGTGGTGGGATCAGTATATATGTGTGTGGTGATGGGATCAGTATATATGTGGGTGGTGGTGGGATCAGTGTATATGTGGGTGGTGGTGGGATCAGTATATATGTGGGTGGTGGTGGGATCAGTGTATATGTGGGTGGTGGTGGGATCAGTATATATGTGGGTGGTGGTGGGATCAGTATATATGTAGGTGGTGGTGGGATCAGTATATATGTGTGTGGTGATGGGATCAGTATATATGTGGGTGGTGGTGGGATCAGTGTATATGTGGGTGGTGGTGGGATCAGCATATATGTGGGTGGTGGTGGGATCAGTATATATGTAGGTGGTGGTGGGATCAGTATATATGTGTGTGGTGATGGGATCAGTATATATGTGGGTGGTGGTGGGATCAGTGTATATGTGGGTGGTGGTGGGATCAGTATATATGTGGGTGGTGGTGGGATCAGTATATATGTAGGTGGTGGTGGGATCACAGAGCGGAGATCTCCCGCTTACCCAGTGCGGCTTCTGTCATACGAAGTCGTGCCTCCTGGACCAGGTTCTATGATAGATGTCACCAGTGTGCTCTTTATCATAGGACATCCTTGGCTTCCTGGTGGTACACGTCACGGAGGAGCCGATGCACGTACCCGGTTGCTGTGATATCTGCCGGGCACCCGCGATCGCTCATGACAGAGCAGGAATGTGGATCTGTGTGTGTAAATACACAGATCCACATCCTGTCAGGGGAGAGGAGACAGATCGTATGTTCCTAGTATATAGGATTGGTCTCCTCCTTAGTCAGTCCCATCTCCCCCACAGTTAGAATCACTCCCTAGGTAACACATTTAACCCCTTGATTGCCCCCTAGTGTTAACCCCTTCCCTGCCAGTGATATTTATACAGTAATCAGTGCATTTTTATAGCACTGATCGCTGTATAAAAGTCACTGGTCCCAAAATAGTGTCAAAAGTGTCCGTTCTGTCCACCGCAATGTCACAGTCACAATAAAAATTGCAGCATTACTAGTAAAAAGAAAAAAATAATAAAAATTCCTTAAATCAATAACCTATTTTGTAGACGCTATAACTTATTACTGCTTATCGCAATTTTTTTTACCAAAAATATGTAGAAAATTACACATCAGCCTAAACTGTTAAGGCTTAAGTTGGCATATTATAGCAAAAAGTAAATATTGTGTTTTTTTTAACCAGTTCCCGACCAGCGCACTCCGATGTACGTCGGCACAATGGCACAGGCAGGTATATTGGCATACAGGTACGTCCATTCTGGTCGGGACCCCCGTGAGTCCGGTCGCGGGTCCCACGGACTCGATCGCCGCGGGCATACCCGCGATCGTCTCACAGGGCGGCTGAACGGAGAGATGCCATTGTAAACAGCATCTCCCCGTTCTGCCTAGCAACAAGTGACGCTGATCTCTGCTCCATGTGATTAAAGCAGAGATCAGTGTTCACTAAATGAAAGCCCAGCCCCCCCCCCCACACACACACAGTTAGTAACACACCCCTAGGAACACTTATAACTCCTACACTGCCACCCACCGGTTAACCCCTTCACTGCCAGTGTCATTTACACAGGAAATATATAATGTATAGCATTGATTGCTGTATAAATGACAATGGTCCCAAAAATGTGTCAAAAATGTCCGATGTGTCCGCCATATTGTCGCAGTCACAATAAAAATCGCTGATCGCGGCCATTACTAGTAAAAAAAAATTATTACTAAAAATGCCATAAAACTATCCCCTATTTTGTAAACGCTATAACTTTTGCGCAAACCAATCAATAATTGCTTATTGCGATTTTTTTTACCAAAAATATGTAGTAGAATACGTATCGGCCTAAACTGAGGGAAAAAATGATTTTTTTTATATATTTTTGGGGGATATTTATTATAACAAAAAGTAAAAAATAATGAGTTTTTTTCAAAATTGTCGCTCTATTTTTGTTTATAGCGCAAAAAATAAAAACCTCAGGGGTGATCAAATACCACCAAAAGAAAGCTCTATTTGTAGGAAAAAAAGGACGTCAATTTTGTTTGGGAGCCATGTCGCACGGCCGCGCAATTGGCAGTTAAAGCGACGCAGTGCCGAATCGCAAAAAGTGGTCTGGTCTTTGGCCAGTAAAATGGTCCGGGCTGAAGTGGTTAAAGTTGGCACTCTTTTTTTGCTTCAAGTGCAAATAATTAAAACCACACAGGTGATCAAATACCACCAAAAGAAAGCTCTATTTGTGGAAAAAAATAAATTTGGGTACAATGTTGCATGACCGCACAATGAAAACTGACCTGGGCAGGAAGGGATGAAAATGCCCGGTATTGAAGTGGTAAATTAATGAAAGTGTATTTCTTCCAAAAAAAAATTGTATTTGAAAAACAGCTACATAAATACAGTGTGACATAAAATATTGCAACAATTGCCATTTTATTCTCTAGGGTCTCTGCTAAAAAAAAAATATATATATATATTGTGTCAAAAAAGGTTTAGGCATGAAGGGGTAAATAATATCAGCTCCCAGCTTGAAACAATGGGAAAGAAGTGAGAAATCTTCATAGTGTAAGACTTTTCTTTTTAATAAAAAATAAAAAAAACACATTCACCAAAAAAACTTACATTATCTGTGCTCTGTCCTCAGGATCAGCCTCATGGTGTGACAGTCTGCTCCCCCGCAGCCTCTTGTTTGTTCTCTTCCTGTGGGCAGGCTAGGGAATTTTATGCGCCCAGGAATTGCTATTAGGCCACTGGGACTACATGTCCCACGATGCTTTGGAGCTGCTGGAGGCTCTGATGGGCTCCCTCCCTCTACCAATGAGGAAGAAGGGGAGGGAACAGAGTGGGCGGACGCTCACATAGGCTGCAGTGTTCGGAGGAGAGGAGGAGGAGAGGAGGGGGGGTGGGAATCCCCACACGAACTGATAGGTTGGCTCTCACTCCACTGTCAGTGGATTAGTGTGAGCGCGACCGACGGGAGGTGCGGGAACAGAGCGGCCTCCACTACATAAGTGAGTGCCTCTCGAGTTTCCGCACCCCTCCCTCTGTCTCAGCTTGCAGCCCCTGCCCTGACCCGAAAAGAAAAAAAAAATCGTGAGTGGTGGCCGCTGGCCATTATGTGTATATTGTTAGGGCAGCCTAGGGGGAAATTGCCACCCTGCCCCCCGGCCCAGCCCGCCCCTGCTGTTGTAGTACCACAGCCTGGGAACATAGATGTCATCTGCTGCTATTTTGGGTTTCATGGACTTCAGGACCAGACTTCTCTCCCTCAGATATGTACTCCTCAGGCCACCAATTTTTGTGTTGAAATATTTGATGTGTGCCCTGGGGGCCAAAGGCTTCACAAATCTCCCCAGTTTCAACATTGCTGCCTCCCTCTTTATCTGTTACTGACACCTAAATAAAGGTATTTTTTGTTTGGATTAAAGCGGGAGTACACCGGGACTCCGCGTTTTTTTTTTTTTTTAAAAGCCAGCAGCTACAAATACTGCAGCTGCTGACTTTTAAATAGTGACACTTACCTGTCCAGCGCGCCCGCGATGTCGGCACCCGAAGCCGATCGCTCGCTCGTCTGTCGGGTCCTGCCGCCGCCATCTTGGGTATGGGAATCAGGAAATGGAGCCTTTCGGCTTCATTTCCCGGTTCCCTACTGCGCATGCGCGAGCCGTGCGGCGCAATCCGGACGGTCCCCGCTGCCTCTGGGAGCTGTGTGTTTCCCAGCAGGCAGCGGGGCACTTGCTGAAGGGGGCGGGCGCTTGCAGAAAGGGGCGTAACGTACGCCCCTTTCCGCAGAGAGCTAGCCCGGAAGTGGGTGCAGTTACCTGGATTATCCAGGTAACTGCACCCCCCTCCCCCCTGAAAGGTGCCGATTGTGGCGCCGGAGGGGGGGGGGGGGATTCCGATGAGCGGAGGTCCATTTTGGGGTGGACCTCCGCTTTAAATACTTGCGTATGTGTTTTCCTTCCAAAAGGCCAGTTTATTTGTGAGCAGGCAGGTACATTTCCAAAAAACAAAGTTAAATAAATAACAAGGGGTGTTAACACTAAACAACCTCCTGTAGATTAAAAAAGAAAAACAAAATCTCAAAAATCAAATAATGTTGTTGTTGTAAGTTGACCCAAAAAGAAAAAAAATAAATGAGGAGAAATTAGCAAAGTGTCTTTAAAGGAGATTTTTAGGGAATCCCCCCCCCCCCCCCCCAAAAAAACATCCCAAAAATAAAAAAAACAAATCAAACCTTGTGTAGATGTGACGCAAACTAAAATTGTATTGCTGAAATGGTTAAAAAAGAGTAATGAAATCCGTTCGGGAGAAGTGTGTGTGACTATGAGCATCAAAAGAAGTTGGTTCTTGCAGCATTGTAAAGAACAAGAGAATGCGCTTAATGAATGATTTTTGAACATTGCGGCGTGACGAATGTGCTATATCGCTTACGAGCAGTAGTTTTACCTGGATGAGCGCTTCCGTGTCGGAATTTGAATGTGAGCATGCGTGGCACTTGGTCCGATGAAAATGCTCTACACATGATCGGATTAGGTCCGTCCGGCCCAGTTGGTCAGGAAATATTTCCAACATGTTGGAAAATTGGGTCGGACGGAGATTCGAACGGAATCAGTCCGATGCATACCACACACAGTCGGATTATCTGAGGACACGGTCCGATAAGACTCATTCCGACAGATTCTCCGACCGTGTGTACGCGGCATAACACATGAATATGCTTTGATCTAAAGCATTTCATTGTAGCTCTGGCTGTATGTTTAGGGTTGCTGTCCTGCTGGAAGGTGAACCTCCACCCCAGTCTCAAGTCTTTTGCAGGCTCTAATGCCACGTACACACAACTGGACTTTCTGGCAGAATAAGTCAGACAGAATCATTCCGTCGGATAGTCCAATCGTTTTTCTTTAAAAAATTCAGACGGACCTAGAAATAGAACATGTTTTAAATCTTCCGACGGACTCTATTTCTATCGGGAAAACGGTTCATCTGTATGCTGGTCCGACGGACCAAATACGACGCAAGGGCAGCTATTGGCTACTGGCTATTGAACTTCCTTTTCTAGTTCCGTAGTACGTCATCACGTTCAAAACAAATGGACTTTAGTCAGTTCGTGTGTGGGCAAGTCCATTTGTTTGGAAGTCCATCGTAACTCTGTTGAAAGTCCGTCGGGAAGACCGTCGGACCTTTTCTGCCAGAAAGCCTGGTCATGTGTATGCGGCATAATGGGTTTTCTTTTAAGATTGCCCTGTATTTGGCTCCATCCATCTTACCATCAGCTCTGACCAGCTTCCCTGTCCCTGCTTAGGAAAAGCATTCCCACAACATGAGGCTGCCACCACCATGTTTCACAGTGGGGATAGTGTGTTCTGGGTGATGTGGAGTGTTAGTTTTCCTCCACACATAGTGTTTCGCTTTTAAGCCAAAAATTTCAATTTTGGTCTCATATGATCAGAGAACCTTCTAACACATGTTTGCTGTGTCCCCCACATGGCTTCTCGCAAAATGCAAACGCAACTTCTTATGGTTTTCTTTCAACAATGGCTTTCTTCTTGCCACTCTTCTATAAAGTCCAAATTTGTGGCGTGCATGACTAATAGTCAGGGCCGTCTTTAAGGCAGGGCAAAAGGGGCAGCTTCCCTGGGCCCTGTCATTGTTGTGGGGCCCAAAGCAGCTGCCTCATACTTGCCAACCATTACAGTTTAAATTCCCTTGTCCCTTGAAGTTTAAGTCCTGTGCTGTGTCCCTATATCCATGTGAAGTGCTGCTACTAATGCTGCCCAACTCTGCCCTATTGTTGTGTACAGATGACTCGCCTGCAGACCCTGTGTTTACATGTAAATTACCGGCATTCATATGTAAATAGCAGCGACCTTCATATGTAAATATCTGAGGTCGGCGGCATTGATATGTAAATAAAGGTGGCATTCTTATGTATATCATGCCCCCTGCAGTGAGGAGATGATGTGCTGTAACCTATAGCAACCAGTGAGCAGTATTACTGTACAGTAATCTCTAGCAACCTTTCAACAAGCAGAAATCATTTGTTGTAACCTAGCAACTAATCAGTGAGCATTAATGTGTACTGTAACCTCTAGCAACCAGTCAGTAAGCGGTAATAATATGCTGTAACCTCTGGCAACCAATTGCAATCGCTGCCTGATCTGATACAGTAAACTGATTTTAAGTCTAGCTGCTATTTATTGTATGTCTCAGAGAAGGTGGAGAGCGAAATTGTATGGAGGGAGGGGGCCCCCAAGAAAATTTTTGCCCCGGGTCCAACCAATATTAAGGACGGCCCTGCTAATAGTTGTCCGGTGGACAGATTCTCCCACCTGAGTTTTGGATCTCTGCAGCTCCTCCAGAGTTACCCTGTCCCCATGGCTGCTTCTCTGATTAATGCTCTCCTTGCCCTGCCTGCCAGTTTTGGTGGACGGCCATGTCTTGGTAGGTTTGCAGTTGTGCCATACTCTTTCCATCTTCGGATGATGGATTGAACAGTGCTCCATGAGATGTTCAAAGCTTGGGATATTATTTTGTAATCTGAACCTGCTTTAAAAGTTTCATCAGCTTTATCTCTGACCTGTCTGGTGTGTTCTCTGGCCTTCATGATGCTGTTTGTTCACTAAGGTTCTCTAACAAACCTCTGAGGGCCTTATGGAACAGCTGTATTTATACTGAGATTAAATCACACACAGGTTGACTCTATTTACTACTTATGTGACTCAGTGGCAGCTGGTGCTCAAAACTTTTGGTGGGGGGCGCAAACAAACTGAAAAATACTGAAAAAATCCCCCCATCAATTGCAGCCTCACTGTGCCCATCAAATACAGCCACTGTGCCATCAATTGCAGCCATTGTGCCCACTAAATGCAGCCACTTGTGCCCATCATATGCAGGCACTTGTGCCCTATCATATGCAGCCACTGTGCCCATCATATGCAACCACTGTGCCCATCATATGCAGCCACTTGTGCCTGTCATATGCAGCCACTTGTGCCCATCAAATGCAGCCACTTGTGCTCATCATATGCAGATACATGTGCCTGTCAAATGCAGTCACTTTTGCCCATCATATGCAGCCATTTGCACCCATCATATGTAGCCATTTGTGCCCCATCAAATGCCGCCACTGTGACCTCTGCCCTCTGTCTGCCTGCCACTTATCTCATTTTAGTGGTGGGTCAGGCAGCAGCGAGCTGTGGGACGGCTCTTGTGTCCTCCATGCTTTCCACTTCTCTCTTCTTTGGTCTGCTAGGTGTCCATTTGGGGTGCCTGTGCCTCGGCCAATCAGGTGACAGGTATTAGACCCATGCTACCTGATTGGTGGCGAGGCGGTTCAGTGTTAGAAAAGCAAATATTGATTTGCTTTACTAATACATCTGGGTGGACTGCGAGCGCAATGCTCTGCGTGCCAAGTCCAAGTATGGCTTTAATCGGGTGCTTCAAAAAAACACCCCCACCGCTGGAATTCAGGCACCCGGTGTTCGAAAAGGGGCCAGATACCTGCATAGGGGGTGGCAGTAGCGGCCATGGATCTATATCCATTAGTCATAGAGGGGGTGGCTGGAGAGAGGGGGCGGTGCCCGTGCGCCCTTAATGGACGGGCCGCCCCTGAGGAAACTTCTGAAGGCAATTGGTTGCACTCGATTTTACTTAGGGATATCAGAGCAAAGGGGGCTGAATACAAATGCATGCCACGCTTTTCCGATATTTATTTGTGAACATTTTTGAAAACCATTTATAATTTTCCTTCCACTTCACAATTATGTGCCACTTTGTGTTAATCAAACAAGAAAATTTTAATCAGTAACAACCCTAACCTAAATAGATCCGACCAAAATGATGGGCAAACGAGGAGGAAAAAGGGACAGAGAAACTTTGTTCCAAATCAGGGACAATCCCTCAAAATCAGGGACAGTTGGAAGCTATGATATATGTGTGTGGGTGGTGGTGGTATCAGTTTATATGTGGGTGGTGGTATCATTTTATATGTGGGTGGTGGTTATTGTATCCATGTATATGTGTGTGGGTGGTGGTGGTATCAGTATATATATGGGTGGTGGTAGTATCAGTATACATGTGTGTGGGTGGTGGTGGTATTAGTATATACACTATATTGTTAAAAGTATTGTGATGCCTGACTTTACACGTAAATGAACTTTAATGGCATCCTGGTCTTCAATATTGAATTGCCCCATCCTTTGTTAGCTATAACAGCTTCAACTCTTCTGGGAAGGCTGTCCACAAGGTTTAGGAGTGTATCTATGGCTGTAATGGCGAACTTTGGCACCCCAGATGTTTTCAAGCTACATTTCTCATGATGCTCATGCACTCTGCATTGTAGTTGAGCATTATGGGAAATATAGTTCCAAAACATCTGGGGTGCCAGGGTTTGCCATCACTGGTCTATGGGAATGTTTGACCACATTTGTGAGGTCAGGCCCCGATGTGGACAAGAAGGACTGGCTTCGCTCTAATTCATCCCAAAGGTGTTTTATGGGGTTGAGGTCAGGGCTCTGTGCAGGCCAGTCAAGTTTCTCCACCCCAAACTTGCTCATCCATGTCTTTGCGTTGTGCACTGGTCCAAATCATTTGGTAGAGGGGGATTGTTGTGTGGGGTTGTGCTTGACCCCTTAGTTCCAGTGAAGGGAGCTCTTAAGGCATCAGCATACCAAAACATTTTGGAAAATTTCATGCTCCCAACTTTGTGGAACAGTTTGGGAAGGTCCCTTCCTGTTCCAACGTGACTGCTCACCTTTGGGATGAATTAGAGCGGAGACTGCGAGCCCGGCCTTTTTTTTGTCCAACATCAGCTCCTAACCTCACAAATGCACTTCTGGAAGAATTGTCAAACATTCCCATAGACACACTCCTAAATCTTGTGGACAGCCTTCCCAGAATAGTTGAAGCTGTTATAGCTGCAAAAGGTGGGCCAACTCAATATTGAACCCTACGGACTAAGACTGGGATGCCATTAACCACTTGCCGACCGGTCATAGCCGAATGACGTCTGCAGCACGGTCGGCTTATTCTGGGAGGGTGTACAATGACATCCTCTCAGAATCACCCCCTTGGGCACGCACCCAGGAATGTCCGTGACCGTCGAGTCCTCTGGCGTCACGGGGTAAAGGGCCAATGACAGTGGTCCTTTACCGATGACGTAATGACGGAGATCACTTGTCAACAAATCAGCACATGTCCAGTTCAACTCTCTCCTCTCCTCGCACGCTGTACACACTTATCGGTACTGCTGCGAGGAGAGGCAGGAGACTGCAGCAGCACCCACCCGTGCCTCATCCATGCCTGATCTATGCTCTTATGTACCTGATTCATGCACATATGTGCCTCATTCATGCCCATATGTGCCTCATTCATGCTCATCTGTGCCTCATCCACACTTCATCTGTGCCTCATTCATGCCCATCTGTATGTGCCTCATCCATGCCCCATCTATGCCTCATCCATGTCACATTCATGCCCATCTGTGCCGCATCCATGCCTCATTCATGCCTCATTCATGCCCATCTGTGCCTCATCCATGCCTCACCTCTGCCTCATCCATGCCACATCCATGTCTCATCCGTGCCACATTAATACCTCATCCATGCCATATCAGTGCTCATCCGTGCCTTATCCATGCCCATCTGTGCCACATCCATACCTCATCCGTGCCTCATCTGGCCTCATTCATGGTCATTCATGCCACACCCATGTCCCATCTTTGCTCATCCATGCCACATCAGTGCTCATCCATGCCACATCAGTGCCACTACAGTGCTTATCAATGCCCTACAGTGCCTCACAAAAATGTAATTGGTAGTCAGGAAATTCAATTTGGAACTTTATGTCCCTAGAGCACCTAATGGTGCTCCCTGAATGTTGGACCAGGCTGTGTAAAAGTCTCACACATGTGGTATTGCCATACTCAGGATGAGTAGCAGAATGCATGCTGTACATGCTTTATGTTAGAAATATCTTATAAATGGACAACTTTGTATAAAAAAAAATTTGTTTTCATTTTCTTTTCACATTTTCCAAAAACTTGTGGAAAAAAAGGACATATTCAAAAGACTCATAATGTCTGATAGAATATACATTGGTGGTGTATGCTTTCCAAAATTGGGTCATTTTGTGGGCGTTATCATTGTTCTGGTGCTCCAGGGTCTTCAAAAGTGTAATAGGTTGTCAGGAAATGAGATGTGTAATTTATGCTCCTAGAACACCTGAAGGTGCTACTTGCATGTTGGGCCTCTGTATGTGGCCAGGCTGTATAAAAGTCTCACATATGTGGTACTCAGTAGGAGTAGCAGAATGTGTTTTGGGATGTAGATGTAAGCATGCATATGCCATGTGAGAGAACCTGTTAATGTGACAATTTTGTGTAAAAAAAAAAAAATCTTAATTTTGCAAAGAATTTTAGGAACTATAAAAAACTCACCATACCTCTTACTAAATACCTTGGAATATCTACTTTCCAAAAAGGGTCATGTGGGGGAGGGGGGGGGGATTTGTACTTTCCTGGCTTGTTAGTGCCTCAAGAAATTAGATTGGCCATCAGTACATCTGGTGTGATCAATTTTTAAAGATTACCAACATAACTTGTAGACTCTATAACTTTCACAAAGACCAAACAATATACACTTATGTGGGTTATTTTTTTTTTTACCAAAGATATGTAGCAGTATAACTTTCAGCCAAAATTTATAAAGAAA
The DNA here is from genome assembly GCF_037356315.1 of Lithobates pipiens. Taxonomy (NCBI): domain Eukaryota; kingdom Metazoa; phylum Chordata; class Amphibia; order Anura; family Ranidae; genus Lithobates; species Lithobates pipiens. Next base: position 423,281,245 of record NW_027507718.1, read on the forward strand.
AAATACTAATTTGCTAAATTTTATAACCGAAACAAAGAAAAATTATTTTTTAAACAAAATGTTCATTTTTTTTTCATTTATAGTGCAACAAATAAAAAACCCGGTGGTGATTAAATACCACCAAAAGAAAGCTCTATTTGTGTCAAAAAAAGGACCAAAAATTCATATAGGTACAGTGTTGCATGGCTGAGTAATTGTCATTCAAACTGTGCGTGTAAAGGCAGGTGTCCCAATACTTTTGACAATATAGTGTATGTGTGGGTGGCGGTGGTATCCATGTATATACAGTACTATGCAAAAGTTTTAGGCAGGTGTGAAGAAATGCTGTAAAGTAAGAATTCTTTCAAAACCATCATTTCTAGGACTCCTTGTTCTTCTTTACACCGAAGATAGTTCTTAAAGGGGAAGTACAATCAAAGCTTGTTTGGCTGTACTTCTGTGCAGCAAAGGAGTGCAGTTCTTTCTGCACTCCTGTGACCCATCTTCAGCTGATGTCACAGAGCCGGTCTAGGCTCTAGAGAAATCACGACCACATGGTTGGGATCAGCTCGGATGCCTGTACCAGCACCTGGCTCAGCCTCTCAGCAAACCGCTGAGAGCCTGAGCAAGCTGCTCCCGCCTCCTCCGCAACCCAGTGCATCAGTGAGCGTGGGGACGGGGGGGGTTGCGGTGACCGAATCTTCTTTCTGAAAATGCCAGCACCATGGCTCTGTTGTTCCAATATGTATATTCATTAACCTGGAGGAGGTATGCAGATAAGAATTTTTAACTTTCCTTAAACTTTTCCGATGTGCATACAGGCTCTGGCTTAAAAAGACCCACAGTTCAGCATTACAACCAGGTAAAGAGCATTGTTAGACAGGTTACTGATGATATCTTCCGCATATCTATCATGAAATCATGAATTTAATACCTTGACTGCAATTATAAGTAGTGCTGTTAGATGAGCTCCAGAACATGGACACAGGCTGCTTCAGGTGCTGGTGCAGGTGGACAGCTCACACTCAGCTCTCCAGGCGTGTTGCCTTCCTTCCCTCAGGCTCTGAGCCATGCTGCCTGGAGAAGATAGAGGAGGTGAAGGGAGCTAAAATTAACCAGGCGCAAAGAAGGAAAACATTCATCCCCTGCTTTGAATGCTGGGGCCTCGCCTCAGCCTCATGACGGGACATCACTGGTTGCTGGATGCCAGGGGGCATGTAACAGTGAGTGACTGCCACAACTTCAGCACCCCCCCCCCCGTGTGGCAGCTTGTGGCGCCTGGGCGCAGTACATCCTGGGCACCCACCCAGGATTGTCCCTAAATGTTCATGTGTGGACACCTTGATCCGGAAGGGGGGAACACTTGCCTCCCCATGTGGATGTCCATGAGAGTAACTAGCAGAGTACATTTGGGGCCAATCACATGGCGTCCTGATAGTATGGCATAATGGATGAGTATCTTCCTGTATCTTCCTGTATTTCTCAGCAATGAAGACACTAGCGTGAGTTTCCTTTGCTGGGAGGGTGTATATGAATGTCCTCCGTGATCGTGCTGCCTGCACGCCCCCTACAGCACGTGAGCAGCAGAGTCTGTGATCGCCGAGTCCTTCAGACTCAGCTGATCACAGATGGGGGGCAAAGGGCCAATCACAGCAGCCCTTTACCATATGATCAGCTGTCAGCCAATGACAGATGATCACAGGATGTAAACACAAGCCAGTTATTTCCTTTTCTTTCCTCACACTGACAGCGTGAGGAGAGAAGAAGAAATCCGATAACTGTCTTCTGTTAAAAGACATTGGCACTAATAATCAGGGCACTAATTATCAGTGTCCTGATTCTAAGTGCAGTCCCAACAGTGCCCACCAGTGCTGCCAATGAGTGCCAACCCGTGCCGCCAATCAGTGCCCATCAGTGCTGCCCATCAGTGCCTCATCCTCAGTGTCACCTATCAGTGTTGCCTATCAGTATCCATCAGTGCCACCTATCAGTGCTTCCTCATCAGTGCTACCTATCAGTGCCCATTAGTGTTGCCTCATCAATGCCCACCAGTGCCGCCTCATCAGTGCCCATCAGAGCCACCTATCAGTGCCCATCAGAGCCACCTATCAGTGCCACCTATCAGTGCCCATCAGTGCCACCTATCAGTGCCGCCTCATTAGTACCCACCAGTGCAAACTATCAGTGCCCATCAGTGCAGCCTCATCAGCGCACATACTGTAAGTGAAGGAGAAAAAGTACCTGTTCGCAAAATTTTAACAAACTATGAACATTTGTTTTTGTTTGTTTATCAAAAATTTCATATGGGTACAGTGTTGCATTACCGCACACTTGTCATTCAAAGTGTGACAGCGTTGAAATGTGAGAATTGGCCTGGGCAGGAAGGGGGTAAAAGTGTCCAGTAGGCAAGTGGTTAAAAGTGTTACTAAACCCAGGACCCTGCATTCACTTTATCTGGTTTCCCACAGCACAGAGAACGTGGAAATCTGCGGTATATAACAGTCTTGTGACTTCTATGAGTGTCTGGTTAAAGCTTGTAGGAGGAGTTTTCTTTCTACTCTGGCTGTCTTATGAGGCTGCAGGACCCCTGACCCTCTGTCTGGACAGTGCTGATTGGCCCTGTGCTGATCACATGCACTCTCCCAAGAAAAAAAAACCTCTCTAACAATATACACCAAACTGAGCACGTGCAGCTTGCCCCTAATGCTCTGTTCTGTCAGGAGCTGGTTTGGGGACTGTGGAAGAAGGGGGGGGGGGGGGGTAGAGAAGACAGAATCAAAGAGCCTTTTTACACAATGCAGAGGATTAACCCCTTGGGTTCCACAGTGAGTATAGCAAGCATGATTTGCTGCATATACAGACTGTAGTGGGTTTAGTAACACTTTAAGGCAGCAGATGAAAGACACATCATGCTTACTTCTCTTGACATCAGCAGATGTCCAGCAGTGCCAGCAGCACAGAACTGGCGGAAACCAGTGGAACCCAGGTACACCCAGGGGCAGTTGAGTCAATCAGGCAGATAGACCAATCGGGCAGTCGGCACTGCCCAGGGGCCTGGGGACATTAGGGGGCCCCATGAGAGGCTCTATACATATATATTAGGGCTGTTACTGAATAACATTTTCGTGTTCGATTAATCGATTTTTTTAAAATTGATTATTTGACTAATTTCGATTACCGTATTTATCTGCGTATAACATGCACCCCAAGTTTAGGAGGGAATTTGAAGGAAAAAACTTTTAGGAGGGAAATTTAAGGAAAAAAAACTTACATTTAAATGCCCATCAATGCAGCCTTATCAGTGTCCATCTGAAGCCTTGTCATTGTCATTTGCAGCCTTGTCATGCAGCCTGTCCATCATTGCAGCCTTGTCATTGCAGCCTTGTCATGCAGCCTGCCGTCATGCAGCCTGTCCGTCATTGCAGCCTTGTCATGCAGCCTGTCCATCATTGCAGCCTTGTCATTGCAGCCTTGTCATGCAGCCTGCCGTCATGCAGCCTGTCCGTCATTGCAGCCTTGTCATGCAGCCTGTCTGTCATGCAGCCTGTCCGTCATTGCAGCCTTGTCATGCAGCCTGTCCGTCATTGCAGCCTTGTGCATCGTTGTCCCCTCAGTGATGTCGGCTTTTATTTTTAAAAATGGCGTCACCGAGATGTCCTGTGTATCTCGGCGGCGCCCGGTAGTTCTCGGAGGCTCTTGGCTGCCTTCGGCTGTACTCGGCGGCTCTTGGCTCCCTTCGACCGTACGCGGCGGCTTTTGCCCGCCTTCGATCGATCAAAAATCGATCAGAAATCGTAGTGGATCGGTGTATAACACGCACCCGCGATTTCCCCCTGATTTTAAGGGGAAAAAAGTGCGTGTTATACGCCGATAAATACGGTAATTATAACGTACATACAGATCCAACTACTTTTAGCTGATCTCCTTGCATTGCAACTCTGCATTAGTCAGTGATAAATTTGATATACACTATATACAATCTCCCGACACCAGTTGGTTTCCACAATCCATGACTTAACTTCACAGTTCACACAAATACATTTTAAATTCAAACTGTAGCACTGATGTAAGTAATTTCTTTCTTCCACAGTAGCGTGACAATCCCTCCCCCTTCGGTTTAAATAATCACTATCACCTTATGGCATGGACCCCTGTGCAAACAGGTGGTCATGCAAGCGGGTATCAAAAGGGTTAACAGGGACCATAAACTTCTCTCATGTCTCCTTAGATCTCAGCAAGAATGCCAGGTCATGGGTAAAGATCTAAGTGCTCACCGCTTAAGTATAAGATTACATTTTTGTGTTCAAACACAAACTACTCACATATAGCTGATAAAAACACAGCATGTAAAGCCGACAATCGTGTTAGTTCCGTAGGGCAGCAGTGGGTGACGTCATGCGTAGCTCCTCCCCCGTACGTGTTACATTCAATCAGAACTTCAACGTCACCGGACTCCTCCCACTTTCCCGTCGTTAGCAGACGGAGGCACTTGGGGAAGGGGGAGGAGTCCAATGACGTTGATGTCCGTGATGTCACCGGATCTCTGATGGAACTCCCTGAAGACCCGGAAGCCGGCGGAGAGGTGAGTACCGACCAAAAGAATTTTGATCGATCAAAAAATGAATCGATTGATTGAGGAATTAATCTTTAATTTCCACAGCCCTAATATATATATACATGCATACAGTGCCTTGAAAAAGTATTCATACCCCTTGTCAATTTACACATTTTTTCATGTTACAACCAAAAACGTAAATGTATGTTTTTGGGATTTTATGTGATAGACCAACACGAGGTAGCACATAATTGTGAAGTGGAAGGAAAATGATAAATGGTTTTAAATTTTTTTTACAAATAAATATGTGAAAGTGTGGCGTGCATTTTTATTTAGCCCCCCTGAGTCAATACTTTGTAGAACTGCCTTTCACTGCAATTACAGCTGCAAGTCTTTTTGGAGAAGTCTCTACCAGCTTTGCACATCTAGAGAGTAACATTTTTGCCTGTTCTTTACAAAATAGCTCAAGCTCTGTCAGATTGGATAGCGAGCGTCTGTGTACAGCAATTTTCAAGTAAAAAATAGAATTGGGAGAGAGGAGACTTTTTTAAGGTGCCAAAATGAATAAAACTATAACATGTATAGTAAAAACCTTTTATTGTACATAGGTTAAAAAAGATATAACAATCTTAGTGAGAAAACATTAAGATCCAACAAAATTATTCAAGGATATATTGTATTACTGTACAAAAACGTTATTTTAGACATGTTTTGCTAAAGTACATAGCTTCTTCAGGAGATTCACAATTGTCTGTGTACAGAGTAATCACTGCAATACATAATAAATATACATAAGACAAACAAAATAACAGGTCCTACAATACATTTTTTCATATATATTATTTGTATTGTTAGCTTCTATATAGGACCTGTTATTTTGTTTGTCTTATGTATATTTTTTATGTAATGCAGAGCACCTTCTTCCACATGTTTCCTGTGTCCCCCACATGGCTTCTCGCAAACTGCAAACAGGATTTCTTATGGTTTTCTTTCAACAATGTCTTTCTTCTTGTCGCTCTTTCATAAAGGGCAGATTTGTAGAGTGCATGACTAATAGTTGTCCTGCGGACAGATTCTCCCATCTGAGCTGTGGATCTCGGCAGCTTCTCCAGAGTTACCATGGGCCTCTTGGCTTCTTCTCTGATATGCTCCCCTTGCCCGGCCTGTCCCTGCTTTAAACTTCTCCACAACTTTATCCTTGACCTGTCTGGGGTGTTCCTTGGCTTTCATGATGTTGTTTGTCCACTAAGGTTCTCTAACAAATCTCGGAGGGCTTCAAAGAACAGCTGCATTTATACTGATATTAAATTACACACAGGTGGACCCTGTTTACTAATTAGGTGACTGAAGGCAATTGGTTCCACTAGATTTTAGTTAGGGGTATCAGAGTAAAGGGGGCTGAATACAAATGCATGCCACACTTTTCGGATATTTATTTGTAAAATAATTTGGTGTAGTATACAATTTTTCAATCTATAACAATAAACATTGGTGCAAATGCAGAATGTGCACCTTACAGTCAGTGCAGCCAATCATAAGGCTTGGGGGGGGGGGGGGGGGGGTGAGGCAGGATCGGGAGACCATTTGGGGGGGGGGGGGTGAACACTCTGCTATCTCTCCCTGGCTCCCCAGCTCAGCTCCGGAGGATGGTGTCCACCCCCAGGTGTTCCTGCCTCTTTCCAGTTAGAGGTGTGCTCTCTCCCCAATAGCAATTCTCAGCTACATATTGGCTCCGCTAATTCACCTCCCACTGCAGGGGATTAGACTCGGGGATTTTGTGCTGGGATAGGGGGAAGGATTTGTTCTGTGGGCGGTTGGGTGAAAGGAGGATTTCTGCTGGGGAATATTGGGAGGGGAAAAGAGTTTGTACTAGAAGGGGGATTTGTTTTCGGAAGGGGGATTGAGGGGGAGAGGATTTGTGCTGGGGGGGCAAAAACTTGTGCTGGGGGGGTTGAGAGTTAAGAGTAGTGATGGATTTTTTTTAAAGGGGATTTTTTTTAAATGGGAAAAGTTTTTTTTTTTTGCTGAAAGGGTAAGATACGGAAGAGTATTGCTTGAGGGGAGCATTTTGTACTCTCCCACACCCTACACTGCCCACACTGTGTGTTTTACTACCCTCACTCTTGCACTCTTTTTCTTGTGTACTCCCAAACTTTACCATGCATTACATACTCCTGACCCTGCTCTCTGCGTGTTATGTATGCCCAAACCTGACACTGACTGCAGCGTTTTACATACTACTGATCCTTGCATTCTGTGCATTGAACACCCCAGTCCTCTGCATTCTGACATACAGGCTCCTCCACTATATATGTGACCCACGGTTTGTTTAGTGTGCCGCAACCACTGCAGGAGTGCCAGCAAGGGAGGGCGCTCGTCCCAGCTCCTGTAGTCATAGGAAGGAAGTGAGGAAAGATCCCCGGTGCCGCACATCCATGGAGTCCTATAGTGGTATGAGAGAGACAACCTCACCTTGGGCTCCTGCCAGGCCATGCCCCCAACTCATTTCACTCTGCCCCCCCCCGGAGCTTAGTTATCGGGATGCACAGTCATGTTGGAAAAGGAAGGGGCCATCCCCAAACTGTTCCCACAAAGATGGGAGCATAAAACTGTCCAAAATGTATTGGTATGCTGATGCCTTAAGAGTTCCCTTCACTGGAACTAAGGGGCCAAGCTCAACCACCGAAAAGCAACCCCACACCATAATCCCCCCTCCACCAAATGATTTGGACCAGTGCACAAAGACATAGATAAGCGAGTTTGGGGTGGAGGAACTTGACTGTCCTGCACAGAGTCCTGACCTCACCCCAATAGAACGTCTGGGATGAATTAAAGCGGAGACTGCGAGCCAGACCTTCTTGTCCGCAGAATGGGATGTCATTAAAGTTAATGTGCGTATAAAGGCAGACGTTCCAATACTTTTGACAATATAGTGTGTGTGTGGGTGGTGGTGCTTCTATCAGTATGTATGTGGGTGATGGAATTATCACTGTGAGTGTGTGGATGGTAGTGGAGGGGTATCAGTATATATATGTATGTGGGCAATGGTGGGTTAATTTAGTTAGAAAAGTTCCGTTTACACAAGATCTGTGGCTGTGATTGGCAGCTATTTTTAGTGCAGCCCCAACACATAGACAAGGCAAAATGCCTTATTTCCACAGTGTTGCTGTATTGTATGCAGTTCTTTTTTTTTAGCATGATGGATTGAGATGCAAACCAGCATTTTGCAATATTGCTGCAGTAAATAGGACTCCAGTAAAGTTTGGTGAACACCAAAAAAAAAAAAAGTGTCATCAGGATTGGCACATTGACACTGTTGTAGCACAGCAGCGGTCGTGCCTACAGTGCAGCTGGCTGATGTGAACCTAACATATAGGATAAAGCTATATTCACTACTAATCATGTGCAAGAGAACAATTCTCCTTCACATATAAAATGTGTGCAATTTACAAAAAGGTGCTTGCACTTCATTTGTGCACTTTTCACATGATGCACCAAAAAGTGCAAAAATGTGCACACACTGCTACATCTGCCTAGGTGTCAATAGACCCTCAGGCTTCATTCACACCTGTGCATTGTGGGAATGTGTGCAAAATCTTACACTTTACCACAATGCACAAAAACATGCTGCACCTTTGCTGATGTGCGCCGGTGCTCTTTATTCTTAGTAGCACTCCCATGAATCTTGCTGATTCGCACATATTTTAAAAAGTGTCAAGGACTTCTTTTGTGTGCTTCTCACCCATTATAATTAATCGGTTGCCCTAAATGCTACGAATGAGAATGGGCAAATCTGCCTTATGCCCTGTACACACTGTCAGATTTTCTGCCGGAAAATCATGTCGGATCATGTGTGGGCTCCATCTGACTTTTTCCGTCGGATTTTCCTACGCACAAAGTTTGAGAGCAGGAGCTAAAATTTTCCGACAACAAAATCCGATTGCATAAAATCGTGTGTAGACAATTCGGAAGGACAAAGTGCCATGCATGCTCAGAATAAACTAAGAGACGAAAGATATTGGCTACTGGTCCGTTTTTATATTTCGGCCAAGTTTCGGCCAAAATCCGTCGGAAAAAATCAGACAGATTTTGTGGTTGGAATGTCCGACCGTGTGTATGGGGCATTAGGCTACATGTACATGGGGGCATTTGTCCATACCTGTAAATACACCGTGTATTTTCTGATGCCCGGGATGTCCTAGTGCTGAATGGGTGAAGGTGGCTGTACACAGCTATGCGCCGTTATTAGTGCATGGGCACAGATGTAATGCCCCGAATGCGTCCTTGTGCATAAAGTCTTGCAATTCATAATTCTTTTGAACAGCTCAGTGTACAGTAAGACCCCTTTCACACTGGGTTGTTTTTCAGGCGCTTTAGCGTTAAAATAAGCGCCTGAATGAAGCCTCAACTGCAATCCCAATGTGAAAGCCCGAGTGCTTTCACACTGAGTCGCTGCGCTGACAGGGCGTCAAAAAAATTCCTGCAAACAGCTTCTTTGCAGCGCTTTTGGAGTGGTGAATACACCGCTCCTAAAGCTCCCCTTCCCATTGAAATCAATGAAAAGCGCTTGCAAAACGCCTGAAAAGCACTTTTGGCAGCAGCGCTTTGTGGGCGCTTTTAACCCTTTTAACCCTTTATTTGGCCACTATCAGGGGTTTTTAACACAATAGCGCTTGAAAAACACTGGTAAATCGCTGCTAGTTTAAGCGGCGCTTTACGAGCGTTTTTCGGGGCGCTAACATTGTAAAAGGGCTCTTAAAGCACTTGGGCTTTCACATTGGGATTGCAGATGAGGCTTCTTTCAAGCGCTTTACAGGCGCTTTTTTTTTAACACTAACGCGCCTGAAAAACAGGGGTCTAAATAACAAATGGATTACACACTGAGGATGCATTTGAACCTGGTGCACTGTGTTGTTTTTGCTGCGTTTTTGGCACATTTCTCCCGCTTCACTTGAATAGGCTGCCCTATGCAGGAAAAATGCGCCAAAGTAGCGCAAGTACTATTTTTGTGGCATTGGGCCAAGCGCATTTTGCATCTTTGTGAAAAAAACACAGGGCTACTGTCAGCTTTTGGGGTGCTACTAGGAAAAATCATTGAAATAATTTGCTTTTCTGCCTGCATTTCCCCTAAGCTCAATTGTGTGACTGCAGCTGTCTATCTATCTATCTATCTATCGATCTATCTATCTATCTATCTATCTATCTATCTATCTATCTATCTATCTATCTATCTATCTATCTATCTATCTATCTATCTATCTACTTTTCTATGTAGCTGTCTATCTGTCACATTGGGATTGCCATGAATGAAGTCAGTACTCCAGTAGTAAGCAGACTTCCCATCATTGAATTTGGGCATGAAGAAGTTATTTGTGCTCTCCAGTCTGTAGAGCGGTTCTCCTACGTCCTGAGCACACAGATGGGCACAGATACAAGCTAACCACAGGAGAGAGGAGGGCAGGGAGGGACCACATTCTTGTTTTGGGGTTTCTGGGAGGGAGGGAGAGGTGTGCATCTGGCACAGCTGCTATAAAGTACTCCACCTTCAAAAATGCAACAAAAACAACACGCAGCAACACCCAGGGCTGAAGGGGAAGGAAGGGAGGTGCTCTGAAACCCAGCATTGCGAGTCTTCAAATACATCTCTAACACACTCATATCACTGGCCTCTTAACCCCTTAATTACTAGTGTCCATCGTCCCCGTCCGTCCGGTTATACATGTTCCCTGGGTATTCATAATGCAACGTGCTCTGCCATACACTGAATATTTCATCATTCCAAACATGATGTAACAGTTCTGGAGATATGTCCATTTGGTTGTACTCCCAATCAAATGAAATGACTATTAGCTCTGTGGGTAAGAGAGGCCTGATGGTTACTTTCAGTACTGTTTGCATCATGTTTCAGAGTGATTGTGTCATTTTCTTGTTTAGTTAATGATTATTAAAGCACTGGTGTCAGGCGTGTTTTCTTACTAAACACAGATAAGGCTCAGGGCATTTTTGCAGCACACACGATACAATAAACAGAAATTGAAATTAGATGGAACATAATAAAAATAAATAAAACACCTAATAATTGATATAATTATTAATAATTAAAGCCATTATCTATCGACAGTATTGATCTATCTATCTATCTATCTATCTATCTATCTATCTATCTATCTATCTATCTCATTTAGTCCGTCTAATTTAGGAACAAGCAATCTAAAAGCTATTTTTTTTATATGGTAAATCATTTTCTGCTAATTTGAATCCTACTATTGATTTAGTTATTAGTTCATTAATGCATTTTGATATCTATCTATCTATCTATCTATCTATCTATCTATCTATCTATCTATCTATCTATCTATCTATCTATCTATCTATCTATCTATCTATCTATCTATCTATCTATCTATCAATCTATCTATCTATCTATTCAGATGTCCATCTGTAAAATTGGGATTGCCATGCATGAAGTCAGTAATCCAGTACTAAGCAGACTCCCCATTATTGATTTTGGACAATCAATCAGTCAATCTATCGTTATCAATATCTATCAAGTTGTCATTAAAGCGGTTCTCCACACTAAAGTGGAAGTTCCGCTTATGTGACCCCCCCCCTCCGGTGCCACAATCGGCACCTTTCAGGGGGGAGGGGGGTGCAGTTACCTGGTTAATCCAGGTATCTGCACCCACTTCCAGGACAGACCGCCGCAGACCGCCGCAGATGCCCCCCCCCCCCCCATTGTGTTCTGGGAAACACACAGTTCCCAGGACACAGCGGGGACCAGCAGAGTTGCGCAGCGTGACTCGCGCATGCGCAGTAGGGAACCTGGCAGTGAAGCCGCAATGCTTCACTTCCCGATTCCCTGACAGAGGATGGCGGCGGGGGCAGCAGAGAGATGAGCGATTGCTCGTCATCTGCCGCCGACATCGCTGGACCCTGGGACAGGTAAGTGTGAATTTATTAAAAGTCAGCAGCTGCAATATTTGTAGCTGCTGGCTTTTAATATTTTTTTTAAAGGTGCAGAACCACTTTAATGGTATAAATAATTCTGGAGAGCATTCTAAAAGCTATTCTTTTTTTAACATGTGTACACTAAATACATGACTAAACACAAACACCAAACGCCTCCTTGATATTATTTAGTTTTGAAATAAGCCACTTTATTCGGCTTATTCTATTTCATAGGCTTTCTTTATTCTATTTCCATCTGGTGATTCAACCAGTAAGGCCTCATGAACACGAGACGCTGTTAAACGCGCGTTCAGAGGCAGTTGGACACTTTTTCCAACTGCCCCTGAACTCATGCTTTATGCTATGTGTCCATGTACACAGTCTTGTTTTTCCCCATTTTTAGGCAGTTGTGTTTAACCTCGTTTTTCCAGAGGCAAAAAAATGGGTTCAGACACTTTGCTTTTCCACGTTTCAGACGCAAAATGCAGCTAAACGGGGCACATCGCGTTTGTGTTTATAAGCGTTTTTAAAGGAACCCAATTTTTTGGACCAGAAAACTCAGAAAAGACAATGTTAGATAATTTAACAAATTGTATTAAAGTTTACATTTGCTTAAAATAGACAATTAAAAAAAAAATAAAGGACAGAAAAAAAAATCATCTGTACATCTATAGATAAATATATTTTATAAATATATGCACATACCTGATCGTCACCAACAGACGTTCCTCTGGTGACACATAGTTTCTCATATTGGTGTCCATGCATGTCAGACCAGGTCGTACTTTTTCTAAGAGCAGATCGAATGTCACAATGGACATACGGGTAAAATTAAAAAACTTATTGGGGTAGATACGCAGCTGTACATACATGTTTGTGAAATATTCAACGGACATTCGCTGTGCCATCAACAGATGGGTCCAATATCGAGGAGCTCTGACTCTGGACCTCTCACGCAATTTGCGACGACGTTGTTGCCTCATCAAGAGCAACATCAGGAGCATTTCCTGACATATCATTCAATATGGTATCCATTTCCAAAAAAAAAAAAACACAGAAAGAGAGGCAAATGCAAATGTACAACTGCTCTCTCTGCTGCTGCTGCTCACCCTGATCAAAATGGCAGAAATAGTTAATAATACACGCTTTCTGAGCTTGGGGAGGGTCTATATGATGTTATCTTTACAAACGCTTATAGACGCAAATGTGGTAAAACGTGGCTAAACGCAGCAAAATGCGCATTTTTAAACGCAGGTATCTGCTTTTCAAAACATGTGTTCAGCAGAGTTTGCACCGGCGTCTCATGTGCATGGGGCCTTAGTCTGTTGTTTTAACATAACAAGCTCTCTCGCAGTTAGAGTGTTGAGGCAAACCCATTTAAGATCAGCTTTTATTTATTTATGTAAAAACCTTTATCCCAAAAGGAAAAAAAATATTTGCTGTAACTGCTTATCTGGAGTTTGGCTTCAATTTGTTACAGTATTTAAATCTGCTAATACAGCTAAGGCCGCGTACACACGGGCGGACTGTTCGCCCAACCTTGTCCGCTGAACAGTGTTTGGGCGGACAGTCCGCTCGTGTGTGGGCTTTCAGCGGACAGTTTCAGCGGACAGTTGGACGGACAAAGTCTTTCGGAAATTCCGAAAAACTGTCCGCTGAAACTGTGTTTGAGCGAACAGTCCGCCCGTGTGTGGGCTTGTCCGCTGTACTTTCGAAATGAGCGGACTGTTCCCGCTCGGAAAGTCCGCCCATTTCGAGCGCGTGTACAGGTAGGCGGGGCCCGCGAAGGAGACGTCGCGGGCTCCGCCGCCTGGAATGGGCTTAAAGGGGAACCCCAACGCCGAAAAAAATCGGCGTGGGGGTTCCCCCCAAGTCCACACCAGACCCTTGTCCGAGCACGCTACCCGGCCGGCCAGGAAAGGGGGGCGAGCGAGCGCGCCCCCCCTCCTGAGCCGTACCAGGCCGCGTGCCCTCAACATGGGGGGTGCCTTGGGGAAGGGGGGGCCGCGCGGCCCCCCCACCCCAAAGCACCTTGTCCCCATGTTGATGAGGACAAGGGCCTCTTCCCGACAACCCTGGCCGTTGGTTGTCGGGGTCTGCGGGCGGGGGGCTTATCGGAATCCGGGAGCCCCCTTTAAGAAGGGGGCCCCCGGATACCGGCCCCCCACCCTATGTGAATGAGTATGGGGTACAATGTACCCCTACCCATTCACCTGTGAAATAAAGTACAAATAAAAACACAACACAGGGGGAAAAAATATTTTATTGCACAGCCGGGGGTCTTCCGTCTTCGGGGGTCTTCTCGCCGGACTCCTCCGCTATGTGTGTGTAGCTCTTTTGCCAGCGGAGGAGTCCGGCTTTCTTCCTCCCCGCCGCCGGCCTCTTCTCCCGACTTCGGGGGTCTTGTCCCCCTCTTCGGTTCTTCTGCCGGGCCACCGCGCCTGGTCCGGTGGCCCGGTCTTCTGTCGCCGTCTTCCGTTCTTCTGTCGCCGCCTTCGGTTCTTCTGCCGGGCCACCGCGCCTTCTTGTAGCTCTTTTACAGGCGGTGGCCCGGTCTTCTGTCGCCGCCGCCGCCTTCCGTTCGTGTTCTTCTTCTTGTTCTTCTTGTTCTTCTCCAGGCGATGTTGACACGTCGCTCTCTCCGGCCGGAATGCCAGAGCCGCCCTGCGCTGTGACTTATATAGTGACAATGGGGCGGGGTCACATGGTATATGTCACATGGGTTGATGTCACATGGTGACCCCGCCCCCTTACGATGTCATAGTCCCCATGTGACATCAACCCATGTGACCAACCCATGTGACATATACCATGTGACCCCGCCCCATTGTCACTATATAAGTGACCGCACAGCGCGTCCCCGGCATTCCGGCCGGAGAGCTCGTCGAGTCAACATCTCCAGGAGAAGAACAAGAAGAACAAGAAGAAGAACACGAACGGAAGGCGGCGACGGCGACAGAAGACCGGGCCACCGCCTGTAAAAGAGCTACAAGAAGGCGCGGTGGCCCGGCAGAAGAACCGAAGGCGGCGACAGAAGAACGGAAGACGGCGACAGAAGACCGGGCCACCGGACCAGGCGCGGTGGCCCGGCAGAAGAACCGAAGAGGGGGACAAGACCCCCGAAGTCGGGAGAAGAGGCCGGCGGCGGGGAGGAAGAAAGCCGGACTCCTCCGCTGGCAAAAGAGCTATACACACATAGCGGAGGAGTCCGGCGAGAAGACCCCCGAAGACGGAAGACCCCCGGCTGTGCAATAAAATATTTTTTCCCCCTGTGTTGTGTTTTTATTTGTACTTTATTTCACAGGTGAATGGGTAGGGGTACATTGTACCCCATACTCATTCACATAGGGTGGGGGGCCGGTATCCGGGGGCCCCCTTCTTAAAGGGGGCTCCCGGATTCCGATAAGCCCCCCGCCCGCAGACCCCGACAACCAACGGCCAGGGTTGTCGGGAAGAGGCCCTTGTCCTCATCAACATGGGGACAAGGTGCTTTGGGGTGGGGGGGCCGCGCGGCCCCCCCTTCCCCAAGGCACCCCCCATGTTGAGGGTGCGCAGCCTGGTACGGCTCAGGAGGGGGGGCGCGCTCGCTCGCCCCCCTTTCCTGGCCGGCCGGGTAGCGTGCTCGGACAAGGGTCTGGTGTGGACTTGGGGGGAACCCCCACGCCGATTTTTTTCGGCGTTGGGGTTCCCCTTTAAGCCCATTCCAGGCGGCGGAGCCCGCGACGTCTCCTTCGCGGGCCCCGCCTACCTGTACACGCGCTCGAAATGGGCGGATTTGCCTCCGCCTTACGTGGGCGAGTCCGTTCATTTCAAAAGTTGAGCGAACTGTTTGCCCAACCTTGTTCGTCAAACAGTCCGCTCGTGTGTGGGCAAGTCCGCTCATGCAAATTTTGAGCGGACTGTTTGACAAACTGTTTGCCGAACAAGGTTGGGCGAACAGTCCGCGCGTGTGTACGCGGCCTAAGGCTTAATGCACACGGGACATTTTCCAACCTCTCCTGAATGATTTTTCTTGACAAATAGGAATTTACGT
This sequence comes from Lithobates pipiens, assembly GCF_037356315.1. Lineage (NCBI taxonomy): Eukaryota > Metazoa > Chordata > Amphibia > Anura > Ranidae > Lithobates > Lithobates pipiens. Next base: position 423,296,760 of record NW_027507718.1, read on the forward strand.
TTTGTGCCGCGTTTACAAGCTGCGTTTAGCCACGTTTGCGTTCAGAAACTTTTTTCTTTCAAATAGTAAAAAAAAAAAAAAAGCCAGCAAACGAAATGCGGCTAAATGCGAGTTACGGCGTTTACACATGTTTACAAGCTGTTACAGGCATTTAGCGTTTTAAATGCCTCTGAACATCGGTCCTGAACAAATTTTTTTGCTTTCCAAAAAATTATTCTAAACTCAACTGCCTAAAATGACTATAAAAGACCCTGTGTACATATACGGATAAGATAACATAGAGGAGAGTTCAGGGGCAGCTGAAAAAAACACCCAACTGCTCCTAAATGTCCGTTTACCAGCAGAAGTGCCCACAGTTCACAGAACATTAGTGTGATCAGTAAATTGTAGAACGTTGTAAATATATCATTAAATAATATGGCCCACCTAGTCTATTCGATACCCTGGGCACCCTATTGCTTCGTACAATAAAATTTTCAGTAATCTTGAAATTAAATGAATAATAATAATAATGAACAATAAAAATATGAAAATTAAACAAAAAATAATAAAAGGAAATGTGGTTTCCCCTAACATACATGCAATGTAGTGTCTACTTGCATTGGTGGTCAGTGTAGGTAGGAGGTCAATTTGCCGTTTGCTCACAGTTTAAGGAATACCCAACAATCCTTGGAGGAACCCTTGGGTTCCATGGAGTCCTGGTTAAGAACTGCTGAATTATGTGATTTTTAAAATATGATAAAAAATTTATTTATCTGCATCCCCAACCTTTCCTAAATGTAGTGGAGAATTGCCTTTTATCTGTCTGGTCTCCCCTTGGCCAGAACAGCATTTTTATACAGTGCAAATCGGACTAGTATGACAATAGAAAATATTGCTTATGTCTTTCCGCAGTATGGGGTATGTGCCAGAGATGGCCATTATGGCTGCACCTGGTGATACCCTTTCCAAAAGTTTTGGCTACTGCAAATAAATGTTGCTCTGGCTCAGGCATCAGCAAAGAGAAGTCAATGGTCAGTCATTCATTTTAAGAAATTAAGAATTAAGAATGTTAATCAGCATGTGCTATAGCTATTCTGCTACATAAGCGGGGTTCTCAAATTGCCAGTGAGGCGGACTAGTGAACTATACATGGATAAAATACTGAACTTCTAAGTAGGTAGGATCTGTTCCCCGACGTATTTCAAGCTTCTGTTTTCCATTTTTGACAAGAGTGTATCTTTAACAAAGATGATATCAAAGCTAATAATTTTCCGTTGCAACTTGGGAAAAAAATAAAGTAAAGACATCATTTGCATAGTTTAATTTTGAATAATTCTATGTTTAGAACTGGCTTCTGTAAAAACCTTATTATGGTGCCCATCTTTATGATTGCAAGTGCACACACCATCATATACTGCATTCTAATAAGACATGAAGAACAGGTTTCTGAAATGACTAACAACAGTGTAAAAAGGGAGAGAAGAATTCAAGTAGGAGGTGACCAGTGATTATGGATAAAAGTGATATTATGGCGCTTAAGGAGGACCTTTATTGTGGAAGTTGTCCTTTGCCATGAGTCAGCATGATTGCTTGCGGTCTCCCTACAGATGATCATTTTCCTACTGCTGATTTACCATGTTCTGCTCTGTGTCCTTACGTGGAGGTAGTCATCTTGGTTGAGGCTTTTCTTCTTAATGTCAGAAGTGTCCTCCTGATGATGGGTGAGCTGATAAATGGTGGAGGAAATATTCAAGAAGCACCAGGAAAGATAGAGGAATCAGAGATCCATAAAATGAATAAGCAAAAGCAGGGGGATCCTTGCACTGCAGGTTTTCAGATACAGCTTATTCTCCAGCAAGGAGAACAGTGGGTAGCACAGTAGGGACATCACCAAACATCATTTAAATCTCCATAGACCAGCAATCAGAAGCAGCAGGGCCTTAGGTGATCTCATACTCTACATATACAGCTATGAAGCTACAGAACAGGGGTGCAAATAAGTGCACTTCTCAGTAAGAATTTAGCACAAAAGGCTGGGTAATGCTTAGAGACAATTAACATGTCAAGATTATCGGTGACATTATTACATACTGTATAGGACACTTTAGTAAGAAAAAAGTGTCCACATCCCAATTTGTTTACAGTATTTTATTAAACATAAAAAAGGTGGCTTAGCCCTCTTTCACATTGACAGTTCCTTTGAAATTGTGTGACTTCATCTTAAATCACACAATTTCAAAGCCGCATGTCAGTGCGACTTCAGGTGCAACTTGGAAGATATCCGTGTGGCTTCATGCACAGATGTCTAAGTTGCACCTAAAATCCCCAAAAGTATCCCCAAAAGTAGTGCAGAAACTACTTTTTCAAATCAATGCAGCACCACAAAGTCGGCGTTGCACCGATTTAAACAGTGTTGGCAATAGGGTGCGACTTGTCACGTGATTTGACCTGTCAAATCACATGACAAGTTGCTCCAATGTGAAAGAGGGCTAAAAAGCAACCATTGCTAAAAGTGAGAAATAAAATAACATTATGAGGTTGATTTACTAAAGACAAATATTGGGGTTGATTTACTAAAGGTAAATAGCCTGTGCACTACAAGTGCATCCTCAAGTGCACTTCTAGTGTACAGTATTGTGTCATTCCACTGCACTGCTTTCTTTTCTGAATGCTATTTAAAATCCAACCCAAAGGACTCCGCTGTATTGTTTTACCACTATGTACCTCTATATATTTCAAAGATGGGTTGTAATGTCTGCCAAGTCTTGTTCCAGTAAAATGGTATAAAATGAGGACACAGTGGAAAAATTTGGTAGGAGAGGAGATAAGTCAAATGTTTTTTTAATATAAAGTCGTGTCTATATTTGTTTGTGCTTTGTTCTGATAGCAAAATATATGTTATATTATTTTCAAACGCACATTGAAAGAATTATAAGTTTGAAGCCATTAATTTTAAAATAGTAACAGAGATTCATAGAAATAGGGCGAGTGGGTGTGGGTGGGGTTGGAAAACATAGGAGAGAACATGGTAAAAAATAGAAAGTTGGGAGGATGCGTCTGGTCACAGTGTGGATTGCCAGGTGATGTCATCACCAAAAGATGAATTTCTTGCTTGGAGTCTCACATGAAGAGGGAAGATGCAGCTTCATGAAGACAACACAGATCAGAGGAGTTCCAGGCTGAGCTAAAAAAGGAATGGCAAATTTATCAAGTAACTATTTTATTGCCGTTGTAAAGTGAATGGATCCTCCGTGTCAGCAAAGTCAGTGAAGGATATAGATATGATTTTATGTTCTTTGCTCACTTTCTTACTGTTGCTCAACATTTTGCTGGGTTACGTGATGGAATCTTGATTACAGGGTAACTGAAGGCCCACCCCAGGCAGATATAAAATACACAAATCAATGCAGCTCTTTATGATAATCAGATGCTAAATGCTCCTCTGATGTCACCGGTGGAGAGAACACCTCTACAAGAAGGGAAGGTAAATTGCACTTATTGTGATACTGACAACAATCCTACAATGATAATTCCCCGTGCATAAATGTGAAAGCCCAACAGGAAAAGTTGCAGAAATGAATAATTCCCTTGAAGCCTTGCTGCCCTCTAGGACTAGGGTTGTCCTCAGGAACACTGTAAAGATAGATAAAAACAGAGGGCGCAGTGGCTTAGTGCATTATCCAACACAATTGTTATTGAAAGTAAAGCATAATAAATATCTACTCACAAACATATGTAATTAAAACGCTCATCTGGCCACTGCTCGTGGCTCCACCCTCCCAGGTTGTCCAAAGACTCGAGCTCAAGGGAGACCTCACCAGGGTCCATGCTGGCTGCTGCGTTTCGAAGTTATGTCCTTTTCATCAGAGCCAACTGATGGCTCTGATGAAGAAGGACATACCTTTGAAACACCTACCTATGTTAGCAGTACAATCCTGGCGGTGCTTATAAACTTTTTACAGTGCAGTAAAAAATGTGATATTGCTGTCTGTGTACCTGTTGGGGGGATTTTTCCCTCACTTCTTATTCTGTGACAAAACAATGGAAAGTTGAAAGAGGCTCTAAACCAGTCACCAAAGGGCTGTACATAAAACTCAGTTGCAGAGACAGCAGACACACAACAGGATATGGCTATAGGCATTAAACAAATGATTGTCAGAGACTGTGGGCATAATACAGGAGATGGTTTGAGATTACAGACATGATTCAAGAGATGGTTAGAGATTGTGGACAGGACCGGCGTAACCATTAGGCGGAACAGGCAGCCACCTAGGGCGGCAGGATAGAAGGGGCGGTAAACCCTTGCTGACAAAGTGATTTCTCACAGCTCCCTGCTATTACACACCGACCGAGCAGATTGACACTATTGCGGTATGCGAGGTGACAAGCCACAGCATGAGCCGGGCAGTGATAAGGATAAACAAGCAAGCGGAGCAGGGGGGTGGAGTCTATGAGGGCAGCTGCGGGAGGAGCGTCTTCTCCCCCAGGCACCATGACTGGTAGTGTTGAGATGAAGATGTATATCTCTATCTCCAGCGCTCCACAGCCTCTGGCATCCTGTCATTGTCACACAGTGAGAACGGGAAAGACAGCTTACACAGGAGTTGGGCTGTGTTCTGTCTCCACTGCCATCCTAACCTCGCCCTCACTCTGCTGCTTCTCCAATCCAATACACCGCCTCCCATTTGTGCCCGCCAAACCCCGCCCATGCTCCATCCACATGCATGCCGTGCACTTGCTCTGTGCTGGGAGAGGAGTTCTGTGAACAGCTGAGCGGTACTTTTCAAACTAAAGATTCCACAGCCTTGAGGGGCACCAGACTGGATGGGGGAGACATAATTAGTGAGTGTGATTCCCGGTCTATGAATGGAGGACAGTTGGGTGTTTAATAGGTCTGTCCCCTCCATTTATGGATCACGGTATTATTCATAAAAAGCTTCATTTTCTATAAATGGAGGAGTTGGGCCAAAAGGATGGGCATAGTCAAGGACTCTTGAGAGCCTGTAAAATATCTTCAGTTCGATTAACCCCTGCCACTCTGGAAGATTACAGCAGTGGGGGATGGGGATGGGGGGGGGGGGGCATTGATGGAGGAGGATTTCTACTGAAATAGAAGAAACACAAAAAGTCATGTCCCAAATTGTTACAATGTAGATGTGTGGTGGATCTGAGCAATTGATGGGCTACATTTTCCCACCAATTTTCCAGAGAACCACACAAAAAGGACTCACTACCACTTGTTTAAAAAAAAGGCTCACTGAAATTCCCTGCGGGATCTGCAGAGAAACACTGCCAAGATATAGGCTGTTACTCTGTTGGTCTGTGCCCCCATCAGGGGGATTCCATTGGGGCTGGGAACCTGAAGATTTTGTGAGCTCCTAGCTGAAATCTGTGGACTTATTGCCTTTATGTACTTACTGCCTTAATGGACTCTGCTGTTATTCAGGTGTGATTCATTTATGGGCACTAGAACACCTCTGTACAGGATTGTGTGTGAGAAGCTGCTTTGCATGAACTGTCCCTGCATGTTTGCCTTTCTTCAGTAAAGTTACCATTAACTGTTAATTGCATGGTCTGAAGTCTCTCAAAGGGGTGAGTGCAGTAGCAAAAGAACTGAACTTGCTGCACAACAAGGGGACTGAGCTAGAGGAAGATGCAACACATGGGTCTAACACGCAGAGTACTGTGTGGAAGTTAATGTGTCATTACTAATTACTACAGTGGGACTTTAAATGAGGCGATGACCGGGTAAGGTCAGTTGCCTCCATCCCTATTTGAATAAAGCAATCAGGATGACTGGGGGTTGGGACTTTAAATGAAGCAGGCAGGTGTAAAACATTTAAATTTATTGGAAAATCAATGGTAAGTTGCATGAGGATAATCATGAGTACACCAAGAAAACCAATATATTCCATACAATGGATAGACATACAGCAATAACAATTGACCACTAAAAATACAAATCACATTACAAGTGATCATTAAGTAAGTAAAACATATAGTTGGCATAAAACATGGCATATAGTAGCTCTATGCATTTCGTGGATTCATCCACTCTTCAGGAGCATGCACGTGGAAAACTGAATGCTGTAGTATAATAATAAGAATATCTGTAAGGTCTGACCCTGTCACGGAAAGCAGAGATTAAAATAAAGTAATTAGAAGTAATATTGGCTAGGATAAACCCCCCAAAACCACTCTCAAGAGTACTTACATTATCTGTATCTATGCAGTAGCAATGTGCCAAAATGAATCAGAATAACCCCATATGGGTATCACTGGTGGGAGCTGAGGTGGTTAATGCCGCGTACACACGAGCGGATTGTATGGCGTACTTAGTCCGTCATACAATCCGACGGACAGTCCGTCGTACTTTCCACTGAACGGACTTGACCACACACGGATACACAAACAGTCCGTCGAAAGCTTGCGCGATGACGTGTACAGCACGTACGACGGGACTAAAAATAGGAAGTCCAAGACACAGCAAAGCACCCTTCCGTCATGTAAATCCTTTCTGGGCATGCGCCATTCTTAGTCCGTCGAACTAGCATACTGACGACCGTATTGTCCGCTGAAACCAAAGTACGACGGACAGAATTTCGAAAAAACCGAAATACTTAGTACTCCGGACTGCACGCTGAAAAAGTCTGCTGAAGCCCACACACGAGCGGATTGTCCGCTGAAATGTGTTTCGACGGATTAAGTACGCCATACAATCCGCTCGTGTGTACGCGGCATAAGGCAGACCAGGACTGGACAAGGATGGTTTCCAAAAAAGGAAATTCCAAAAATTAATAATGGTCAGCAATGACCATATGTGCTAAAAATAAAAGAAAGATTGTAAAATAGGTTGGAAGGTCATATTATGTGGTACAATAGGTCATCTGTCCTAAACTTGGTAAAGGATAGGATAATGAGATGCTAATGAGTGTATAGGTAAGGCCGCGTACACACGGGCGGATTGTCTGCCCAACTAAGTTCGGCAGACAATCCGACAGACAGTCCGTTCAAAATTAGCATGAACGGACTTGACCACACACGATGAGCAGACAGTCCGCTGAAAGCGTGCGTAATGACGTGTACAGCACGTACGACGGGACTAGAAAAACGACGTCCTATACACTGCAATGCAACCTTCGGCCGTGTAAACCCTTTCTGAGCATGCACCATACTTAGTCCGTCCAACTTGCCTACACACGAGCGGACTGTCCGCTGAAACCAAGTTTGGACGGACAAAACCAAGTTTGAACGGACTGTCTTACGGAAATTCCGTAAGACTTTGTTCGTCAGATTGTCCGCTGAAAAAGTCCGCTGAAGCCCACACACGAGCGGATTGTCCGCTGAAACACGGTTCAGCGGACTAAAGGCCCGTACACACGGTCGGACTTTTTGACAACAAACATGCAAATTAGCTGTTTTGGAGCAACATCCGACTGTGTGTACGCTCCATCGGACAAACTTTTTCTGTTTTCATCGGACTTTTGTTGGCTGTGCGAACGGACAAACTTTCTGGCAACAAAAGTCCGATGGAGCAAAGTCTGACCGTGTGTATGCAAAAGCATCGGACTTTTGTACAAGGTACAAACACGCATGCTCAGAACCAATGCAAAAGATCAGACTACAATACAGAAGTTGACCTAAGGTGGCGCTGGAGTCATTGAACGTCCTCTTTTGAAGTGGCGTCAGTACGTTGTGACGTCACTACGTTCGTGTTTGTTGTCAAAAAGTCCGATCGTGTGTATGCAATACAAACTTGTGGACCACGCCCTTTGTACAAAAGTCCACGGGAAAGTTTGTACAAAGCCCGATCGTGTGTATGGGGCTTAAGTTGGACAGACAATCCGCCCGTGTGTACGCGGCCTAAGGTTAACTTAGTGAGAGTAGAAAGTTGGAATGGTTAGAAAAGTGAAATATATAGAATATTTTAAGAAACCATATCAACCAAAGAGATTAGATGGAATAAAATAGAAGTGCAGCATAAATCAAATAGTGAAAAAGTGAAGATCAAATTACCTAATAAACACTTCAGTGTTGAGTGATCCACAAGGTGTGCAGATAAAGGGCTGGAACCACCATGTGAGTCAAAGGTTTATCCTAGCCAATATTACTTCTAACTACTTTATTTTAATCTCTGCTTTCCGTGACAGGGTCAGACCTTACAGATATTCTTATTATTATACTACAGCATTCAGTTTTCCACGTGCATGCTCCTGAAGAGTGGATGAATCCACGAAATGCATAGAGCTACTATATGCCATGTTTTATGCCAACTATATGTTTTACTTACTTAATGATCACTTGTAATGTGATTTGTATTTTTAGTGGTCAATTGTTATTGCTGTATGTCTATCCATTGTATGGAATATATTGGTCTTCTTGGTGTACTCATGATTATCCTCATGCAACTTACCATTGATTTTCCAATAAATTTAAATGTTTTACACCTGCCTGCTTCATTTAAAGTCCCAACCCCCAGTCATCCTGATTTACTTACTACAGTGTTATGTTATTGCTTAGGGCAGCCATTTAGCCAGGCGGCGGGTGAATGGCAAGGGTGATAGCTCTTCTGGTAGTGAAGGGGGGGCGATGCTTAGCACCTCCACTAGTGGTCAGTTCTCCAACTTTCTTGGACCAGGTCCGCAGCACAGAGTGCCTAGGGAAACAGCCTGGCATCACAGGAGACAGTGTGTAGAGGGGCCCTGGGAGAAGAGAGCAAGCACGGAGGTTGGAGGAGAGAGAGAAAGTGTTTCCTGTATCCCATTGCAACTATGGGAGGTGTCACTGGGAGACAGGGGAACCCCTGTACAGGCCCAGCAGTACTGGCCTCAAAATTCTGCAAACCTGGGAAGTAGTGTCCTCTATGCATAAAAGTGTTCAAGTGACTTCAGTGTGATGGAGTCCGCACAGAGAGCAAGGAGTTACAGTGTCATTGCAGCTCACTTCTAAGCCCAGGAGACCTGCCCTAATGTTGACTGTCATATTACCGCAGTTCAGGCATTAGCGAGTGTAGTTTCATTTGTACCCATACAGGCACCTAAGCCCGGCTCACAAATGCACATTTCATGCAGGTAAAAAACACAAGGTAGGAAGGTTTTAATCCCTTTAAAGATGAATGGGTACAGAAGCTATAGTGTATTTTAAAATTGTATTTATGTCTTTAGAAGATTTATACAGGGGTAGTTTTACTGGGTATTGAAGAAATGGGGGAAGGGAGTTGTCTCTGGAGAGTTGTCAATATGTTGAAGGATAGCTCACACCCTGTCCCTGGGTTTTTGGCTTTGAAATCCTCGAAGGAGGAAGTCGAGAGACAGAAAGTCTCAGCCACATGTCCTGTCCATGCTACTAAACCACAAGCCAGAAGGGACTATTATACAAGTATTCCTATGATCTAATATTTAAACTGCAGCTGCTGAGTGTATATCGAAATCCTTGTGACAGACATAGTATTTCTGCCATGTCTGTATTATTATCTCACATGCACAGAGCCATATAACTAGGTCTGTGCTACTGTATGTGTAGTGGTCACTTTCCAGTATATTGGTAGTTGAACCTCTTTATTGCATTATAATGTATTCTATTATAGTTTACCATGTCCCTTCTGATCTGAGATTCTATAGCTAGTTTTGGCATAGGGCCTGATAGCCAACATAGGCTAGAGCCAGGTTAGGCATTGGGATCATTAGCTCAGAGGACGCGTTGCATGTCAAATTAGAAATGATAAGGGAGGGACTAAAGTGCAGAGTAGATAAGCTGATTCGGACTTCCAGTGCCACAGTTCATGTCACAACACAGTTCCTACCAGTGAGAAGCTCTATTGCAGGCTGATTGAACAATAGTTTAAGGATCTCCCCATGACCGCAAATCTTGTCCTCAGTTGTCTTACTGAAAGACAGATGCTGCATCGTCCTCAGGGGTCCCTGCAACTGGACTTTGCTGCAACATTCATCTGGATGTATCTATTAATAACTAAATATACACAGGTACAGTAATACCTTGGTTTGTGAGCATAATTTGTTCCAGAAGCATGCTTGTAATCCAAAGCACTCTTATATCAAAGCAAATTTTTCCATAAGAAATAATGGAAACTCAGATGATTTGTTCCACAACCATTTATTCATATAAAAATGATCAGAAGATGAGAAAAAAAGCTTATATTAATACTGTACAGTACTGTAGGAATACTGTACTGTACCTCTGTGTTGGAAAAAAAAGAAGAAGGATCACAGTTTTAATGTAAAAAAAAAAAAGAATTACACTGACAATGTTAAGGAGTCTGGAGCTCATCCATCTAAAGTCGCAGTGTATATGTACATGTAGCCAAGGGTTTGCTACTATAGTTATTATAATTGAACAGTTTGTTGTTGTTTCAAATGAGTTTGGCTCCCTCTAGTGTCTGCTGAACTCTGTTAGAATTTTTTCCCTTACACAGAAGGAAGGATGCAGCAAAGTATTGTGGGAGATATAGTTTGGAGGAGGAAGTGACTCTGTTAGCTGGATCAGCTCTGAACTACATGACACACAATGCAAAGCGTGCAGAATTTCCTGCTGGGAGGAGTGATAAAAGGACAGTAGACAGTACAGTATTGCTGAGTGAGTTCTTTCTACAGACTGCTGGGGAGACTTGTAGTTCCACGGAGGTGAATCTACTTCTTCACAGGCATCATGCAGCTGGACTTTGGGGCCTTGTGTTTCTCCCCCACCCTGTAAGGTCAGTACTGTATTGCACTCACATGTAAGGAGGGATCTACAAGTGGTGATATTTCTTCAGTTAAGCAGTCATCAGCATATCTTTTGTTCTACAGTAATTTATTATTTATTTGTGGATTACAAATACTGCAGTTTAAACATCAGGCTAGCTGAAGATATCCGGAGTTGAAAGAACTTTCATCATCTTCCTCTTTTACCAAGCATTGCTGCCCTACTTATAAGTTGAACTCTGAAATATAGCCTAGGGGGAGCCATTGACTATATTCTAGACTTTATACTGTGTTCTTGAATGTAAAGAATATATACTGCATTTTGGTCTGTATGTTGAGGCCTCAGTGGAAAGGTATTTAATATAGGTTTTGAAGGTTTTGAAGATATTGTTCTTAGAGCGATTATAAGATTATAGGTTCTGTATATGTGCATTAAGTGATAACAATTATCAATTATAATTTGTGTTTATTCATGCTCTTCATTGTGTTCCATTACTTATTTTAGTAAACTTTTCTGAGTGGTTCAGTGATATTGTGTGAGTTTCTCATTGCTAACGTCACATTGCAGAATGGAACCCAAGGTGTCAGAGGTAAGAGAGGCTCTGCAGAGTCGGGGTAGCCAGTGGGGTATAGAGTCAATCAGCAGCCCTCATGGGGGTACCGCTACATATAGTAAAGGCGCTGGTGAACAGTATACAGCGCTGTATGTGGCCATAGGTTTGGGGGCGATAGTGGCTCTCAGCGCCTCCTTGAGAACCCGAAGACACTGGGGAACTGTTAACATAATTTCCGGGTGCTCCAAACACAAGTTATGCCCACCCCACACAGCTGGGAGTGTCTCTGAGTATCTCTGAGTGTCCCCAGGAAGCGCTGGGAGCCACCATCTCCCCCAAACCTCTGGCCACCTACAACACTGTACTGTATACTGTACACCAGCGCCTTAACTATACATATACACAGCAGCTTTACATAGATGAGCACCAGACTCCTTAACATTGTGAGTGTAATTCTTTTGTTTTTACATTAAAACTATGCTTATATATCAAGACAGCGCTCACATATCAAGTCAAAAACTGTTTTAAAAAGTTGCTCGTCTTTCAAAACGCTTGTATATCACGTTACTTGCAAACCAAGGTATTACTGTATATGTGACAATTCCACCAGAACTCCTAGCAAGCCCTTTCCTGATAGTACCTGATTTTTATATTGAATGTAATGTTATTAATCTCTTCTTGTATAAAGCTTGTATTATTTCTATACTGGTGTGCATCTATATGCTTATAGTTAATGTTACATCCTGGTTGCAGTAGTTCTTCTGATCCCAATTACTTTGTTTAGATTACTGGTTAATTTCCCAGGAAGGCAATCCCCCTTGTTCACAGAGGCCCTGTCCTGGGTGGAGCCACTGCAAACTGTATTATAAACAGTACAAACAAATGGCCACAGCCCACACCTGTAACTGGCCTTTACAGCAATTAGCACATGGAAGGGCAACGCATGTCAAACAAAGAAAATTCCCAGCTCAACTTACCGACCAGCCTGCAACCAACCAAATTATCCTGTCTAACTGTATGCGCTAAAACAGGGGTTTAGTTTGCACACATTTGCAAATCCATGCATAAACTGCAGTCACTTCATGGCACCCCAGTGTTATCTGCAGGTCTTACTCTAAATTGTGAGATCCTCCATAGTAGAAGCACATGTATTATAATGGATAGGCAGAGGGTAGGTGAGCCTGGAGGAGCCCATCCCTCCTCAAAGGCACCCGCTCTGGACACCCGGTATAAAGCACAATGGTAGCAAATGTGTCCAGTGTGTCCCCTCACCAGTATTCCAACAGTTCAAACAAATGGTGACTGTCCTCACCTATAACTGGTCTTTACAGCAAGGAGCACATGAAAGGACCGAAGAAAAATTCTCAGCTCAACTTACTGACCAGCCTGCAATCAACCGAATTATCCTGTCTAACCATATGCGTTAAAAACAGGGGTTTAGTTTGCACACATTTGCAAATACATACGTAAGCTGCAGAGCCACTTCACGGCACCCCAGTATTATCTGCAGTCCTAACTCTAAATTTTGAATGCCTTCATAGTAGAAGCACATGGATTGTAATGCAGCCCTCAAATTTTCCACTTGCCTACTCACATTTTGAGAGCGGAAAATAATTACTGGTGAGCGTGGGCTGCCTGGGGTGGGCCTGAATGGGAGCCATTCTCCCAGCCAGGGGAAGAGAGAGTAGAGGAAGAGGCGAGCTGGCCGAATCATCAGAGATCTGGGATTGCCCGCTGTAACAGCTTTCTTTTGAATTGTCAGGTGTTTCTGGCACTCACCGGCAGAAAGTCCCGCCTCCTGGCCCGGTGCATTTGATAGACAGAACACTGGTCCAATGCTGGGACGTATGACATCGTCAAAGGCGCCGGGCCAGGAGGCGGGACTGTGTGATGGTGAGTGCCAGGAAGGAACACCCAGCAATTCAAAAGAAAGCTGTTACCATGGGCAATCCCCGATCTCTGATGATCCGGCGGGCTCGCCTCTTCCTCTCCACAGGTGAGGCTGCATTGATGGACACAGATCACGCTGTGCTGATGGGCACAGGTCATGCTGTATTGATGGGCACAGGTCGCGCTGTATTGACAGGCATAGGTCACGCTGCATTGAGAGGCACTGGTCATGCTGTATTGATGGGCACAGGTCATGCTGTATTGATGGGCACTGGTCACGCTGTATTGATGGGCACAGGTCACGCTGCATTGATGGGCACAGGTCACGCTGTATTGATGGGCACATGTCATGCTGCATTGATGGGCACAGATCAAGCTGTATTGATGGGCACAGGTCAGGCTGCATTGATGGGCACTGGTTACGCTGCATCAATGGCCACTGGTTAAGCTGCATCGATGGGCACTGGTTACGTTGCATTGATGGCCACTGGTGAGGCTGCATTGATGGGCACAGGTGAGACTGCATTGATTGGCACTGGTGAGGCTGCATTGATGGGCACTAGTGAGGCTGCATTGATGGGCAGTGGTGAGACTGCATTGATGGGCACTGGTGAGGCTGCATTGATGGGCACTGGTCACGTTGCATTGATGGGCACTTGTGAGACTGCACTGATGGGCACTGGTGAGACTGCACTGATGGGCACTGATAAAGTTGTTGTTAATATTTATTTTTGTAGCTTAATTCTGCATAAAATATTAAAGTGTTATTTCATGAGATAAGTTATGAGGGGTGTGATTAGGGGTGGGCATGGTAGGAGCTGGGTGGGGCAACTGGTGGCGAGTAACCATTAAGGCCTGGCTAGTAGCCCAGGACTTGACATTTTAAGCTCTGTTATAATGTATAGACAGAGGGCAGGTGAGCCTGGAGGGAGCCCACCCCTCCCTTAGGGCACAGGGGCACACTGGACACCCAGCATAGCTAGGACTGCAGATACAACTGGGGTGTCATGAAGTGGCTCTGCAGCTTATGCATGCATTTGCAAATGTGTGCAAACTAAACCTCTGTTTTTAACGCAGACTGTAAGACAGGATAATTTGGTTGGTTGCCAGCTAGTTGGTAAGCTAGGAATTTTTATTGGTTTTGTTTAATCCCACTTTCACTTAGCGAAGGTTCTGGTTCCCCTATTTACCTACAGGTTTAGCACAATATCCTATTTGGGGAGGACCATATCTTATAATACCCCAAAGAGGGCTACAGTAGGTTGTCATTTCATGTGTGGTATGTGATATTCTTTGTGAGGGGGCTATATCTGTGTTTTCATTTTCATTTTACATTTTTAACTGTAAAATTATAATATATTTTCAAATTCTGATTCTTTTTTTCAAGAATATCTTAATACTTTTTATTTCTTATCATGGACTGTGTTTGCTAAATATGTTTAATGGGATTATAAATTTTTTTTCAGTTATTATATTTTGTTCTTTTGTTTTGTAGCCAGCACCTTCTGTTTACCCTGCAACATCTTGATGGTGTTGGAATGATTGGGGACGCTCGATTCTCTGTGCCTACAGACTCTCAAAATGCAAGTTTGGTCCTGCTGACATTAGTTATGGTGCCTGACCAAATTGCATTAGTTCATATTCTGGATGAACAATGCCTTCCATTCCTGATACGGCTTGTAGCAGTTACTCCCTTGATTTATATTCCTGTGAGATTGGCTCCAGCATATGGGATATATCTCTGCTGACACATTTGGTAAGAAAACTCTCATTTTATGTCATAAGATCAGAAAGAGTGTGGTTGAAGAATTACATACTTTTCTATCTGAGAGCCCAGCCAGAGACTCATTTAACCCCCGTGAACTGCAGATCACCCTGGGAACAAATCATGTACGAGGTTCAAAGCTATGATATGCCTTGTTTCGCTTCAGCAAAATTATAAGAGCTCCCAGAGGATTGGGAGGAGAGTGTTACCCAATATCAACCATTATTGTTTATCGTTCAGGCCCAGAGAGTTGTGATCCAGCTACAGAATTAGAGGGTGAGGAAATTTTCTCCTTTTCTTCTTTTTTCCTGACATTGCCCTGTGTTTTCCTCTGTATATAGTGATTTAAAGACACACAAACACACATGTACATATATATATATATATGGGGCTGGTGCAAAATCATGTATAAGTGTCCTACACCCAATCTTTAAAGAGGAAGTAAACTCTCCCACTCTGATGCTTCTTTTCATTTAGTCCATTATAATAAGTAATTATCAAAGTATAACCACTGTAATCCAGCCCAAATGGCACATTACTTACTGTTTAAATAAACTTTAAAAAACTTGTTTCCAGGGGTAAGGCAACGCCATCTTAAGTATTGTTTTCTGAGTCCACACTGGAGTGTATTTCCGCCCTTACATTGAGCACTTCCTGTACTGTTAACCAAGCCTCCTTCTCAATCCAATGTTTCTATGGCAACCCTGCTTCCCTGTTCATAGCTGACTTGTTTATTTCATAGTATTTACTTGTGCTGATTACTTAGTGTTTGCCTGTATGAGTCCTATCAGCTTCAGCTGATAAGACTGCAGTTATTTCTGTCCCATGCCCTGCTTTACACTGCATGTGAGGTCACATGGTCACATGGTGTGTAGAAGGAAGCTCTGAGCGATTAGCAGCCTCCTGAGAGTTCAGTGCTGTGTGCCGTAGGAAGTCCTGATAACAGATAGATAAGACATAGAGAGTGTGCCGTAAATCAGGGGAGATCTGGGCATGCTCAGTGATGTCATTCTAAAGAACAAAAAGGATTACAACAATACTAAGCAAGTAAGGAGATATCTACAAGCAGTGTTCATTAGGGATTTTTATGCTGATTCACATGGGACAAAGTTGTAGGGGAGGGTTTACAACCACTTTAATTAGAGTAACATGGAATTCTACAAGATTATAAATACCTCCTGTATAAAGGTGTTGAGTCTTCGAACCTGGTATTCAATACACTCACCCTGGAATTCATAAAGAGTGGCAAAGGCACACTTTGGACAGGGCCGGATTAAGAGCATCATGGGCCTGGTGCTAAGGACTTTGGTAGGCCTTTTAATGGAAATAAATAAAATGAAAATACAAACAATTTTTTGTTAAATTAAATTAAATATGCTGCTGCCATTTACATATCATTTGTGTACACTGCATACAGAGCAGGGATGGGCAGCATTAGCGACTCACTTACACCATTGGGCTGGGCCTATCTTAAGGTAAGGGGCCTGGAGCTGCAGCTCCAATAGGCCCTATATTGATGTGGCCCTGACTTTGGAAGAGCGTCATACCTCAATGCAACAGATTAATGTACCTGAAAAAAGGAACTTGGCTCATAGATGCACCAGAAGCGGCAACAATTACAGACAGTTTCCTTAACTCCTAAATGGTGGTATTTCTTATTGAATTTGTTGTTGCCATACAGGCAGATTTGAAAAGTGTCACAATAAGAACTATTTGAATCTGTGGCACTCATCAGTAACATCCCTGAGAAGTATTGCTCCCTGAAGACGTTGAGTGGCGAAATACATCGGGATTAAGTTAAGGATGGTGACGTCATCCCGCACGCAGACTGCATTTGTACTGAGCTAGAGGGTGGAGCCAGCAGTCACACATTTTTTCAATTAAAAAAGGACTTTATATCATGGCGCCCTTTTGTTTTTTTCCTTTTGTCTACATAGTATGAGAGGTCCATAGAGGAACAGTGGGGGTGTAGTGGAAACCCCTTGGGGGAATAGAGCACAATTTGACCCATAGTGTAGGGTAAGAATATCTGATTTTGAGTTTTTTGTGAGGTTGGAGGTGGATTTGCAGATGGTAAATTGGGTGGCACAATTTGAAGAGGATCACTCATAAGTGAGACACTGGCAATGCAATGAATTGACTGTTCTTTCTGTGGAGTGCAGTGCTTAGCACTTTAAATAGAACTGAGATAAAACACTTGCAGTGTTATTAATTTGTGCAGCAGTAGTCACTTTGTGAATTTATTAGGAACATTTTTATGATGGGAACTTTCATTTTTGTAGCACTATTATGTTATGTATAATACACTGTATATTTATGATTTTATTATCTCTCTGAAAGTGTTGCATGAGTTACAGTACATGAATTTGGTGCTAGACTCCCTAAAACAACAATATTGCTAAAAACATATGTCACTGCACATCCGGGATGCGAATCTCCCATTCCACCACATTCCAAAGGTGCTCTATTGGATTGAGATCTGGTGACTGTGGAGGCCATTGGAGTACAGGGTTCAAGAAATTAGTGGTGAGAGGATTTGAGCTTTGTGACATGGTGCATTATCCTGCTGGAAGAAGTCATCAGAAGGCTACACTGTAGTCATAAAGGGATAGACATGGTCAGCAACAATTTCAGTAGGCCGTGGCATTAAACAATGCTCAGTTGGTACCAAGGGGCCCAAAGTATGCCAAGGAAAATCCCACTCACTATTACACAACCACCAGCCTGAACCATTGATACAAGGCAGGATGGATCCATGATTTCATGTTATTTATGTCAAATTCTGACACTACCATCTGAATGTCATAGCTGAAATCGAGACCCATCAGACCAAGCAACATTTTTCCAATCTTCTATTGTCCAATTTTGGTTTGTCTGTGCGACTTGTAGCCTCAGTTTCCTGTTCTTTGCTGATAGTAGTGGCACCTGGTGTGGCCTTCTGCTGCTGCAGCCCATCTGCTTCAAGGTTTGATCTTTTGTGTGTTCAAAAATGGTATTCCTCTCACCTTGGTTGTAACGAGTGGTTATTTAAGTTACTGTTGCCTTTCTATTATCTATAACCAGTCTGCCCAGTCTCCTCTGACATCAATAAGGCCTTTTCATCCAAAAAAAAAAAACGCTCACTGGATATTTTCTTTTGGTCAGACCATACTCTGTAAACCCTAGAGATGGTTGTGTGTGAAAATCCCAGTAGATCAGCAGTTTTTGAAATACTCAGACAAGCCCACCTGGCACCAACAACCATGCCACATTCAGAGTCACTTTGTTCCCCTTTCTTCCCCATTCTGATGCTCGGTTTGGACTTCAGCAAGTCGTCTTCGCCACGTGTAGATACCTAAATGCATTAAGTTGTGCAATTGAACACTTGTTTTCTTTTGCAAACGGTATTTTTAAATATATGCAGTTGAACCGAAGCTCACCATCTCTAATGCATCTCATCCTTATATTGCTGGAACTCTTTTGTCAAAGAGAGCATTTGTCGTTTCATATCTCCCCATGCCATATGTTTTCAAAGTAAACGACTGACAAAAGGGACATTTTGGAAGAGAATAAATATGTATTGACTAAAGCAGAACTAAACTCAACTCTTTATAGCGAAGCTACGCCCTCCTATCCTTAACAGCTGATGAAGCTTCCATCTTAGTCTAATGCTGGCCATACACCATGCAAAAAATCGGCCAAAATTCGGTCATTTAGACAGTTCTTTCGTTTTTCGGCCAGTTAATGGGCACAAAATCGATAATCGCTGGAAAGTTTTTGAGTTGAAAAAACGAAGTACAAGTTTGGAAATTTTCTGCCGAACGGACGATAAATTGAAAGGTTAATGTTTTTCCTGTCCAAACTGTCTGCACTAGGTATATGTACAAAAACTACCAAAAAATGCATTCGTTTATGTCCACTGAACGATTTATTGGTCATTACATGATGACACTATCATTTGCGCTCATGGCCGAATGTTCGTTTTTGCGAAAATGGGTTCGGCCAATTTTTCATATAGTGAATGGCCAGCATCAGTGTGATCAGCATTTGCCATGGTGCTGCACATGCGATCATGACTATTTTATGGTTTGACAGTTCAGTTGTGAGCACAAGCAACTATGACAGTAAACATGTCTTGAATGTAACTGTTTTGGGAAAAAGTCTTTTTTTTTACAATATAAAATAAACGCAATATTATTATTATTATTATTATTCAGGATTTATATAGTGCCAACAGTTTGCACAGCGCTTTACAACATGAGGGCAGACAGTACACTTACAATACAAATCAAAATAGGAGGGATCAGAGGGCCCTGCTTGTTAGAGCTTACAATATGTCAAATCATAAGTAAAATGAGAAGTAGGACACAAGCATTTGGGCACGACAGCATGGGCATGCGACCACCCGTCCATAGTTTAAAGAAAATATAAAAAATTCTAAAAGGGGCTACCCCTTTAAATATTTAAAAAGTGGCTTAGACGGGAAAAGCGGGATTTAGGCAGAAAGGAGAGGTATCATGTGACCCTCAGGAATATTGTGAAAGGTCACGTGATACTTTAGAAAGTTCTGGAAAGCAGGGCTCATTATATAAAGGAGCCCCGCTGTGAGGTACTTGCCAGTGGGTTGGTGACAGAGCGACAAGCTCCCCACCCCACCTCCCTTGTCACAAAGGCATGTTTTTGTGGTTCGTAACCCTTTTTATTGAAAGGGGGGACTGATAGTTATGATTTAACACTATAAGTATCGATCAGGTCACCCTTGAAAAAGTCACGTGTCTAGTGACGCAACTAGTCAGGAGGAGGAGCCTGTGTGCACTGTCAGCGTATGAGGAGATCCCAGCGTTATGCTGTATGCAACTGATCATTTCATATACGAACTATCCTGCGGGGGAGCGTGAGTGAGGTTCACCCTAACTAAATAGGGATCACTTTGTTATCTGCACAATGGTCTTGTTTGGTCGTTGTTTTTCATATTATGGAAGCCTGCTGAAAGTTGGAAGTTCATCCATGAGAATTAGCAGTGAATGAATGAACCATCTCTTACTCAGAAGACACATTATCTAGTCCCACATATGTGAATTTATTGGCAGAGACTTTGGTTTGTACACAGTGGAATGTGATATTCTTTTACCTGTGGCAAAAGTTTGCTCTATTGTTATCATTACGCAGAAGGAATTTTATATATTTTATATATTTCTTATATTTTGTATGGTTCACTATATGTTCATAATTATTCACTTAATTTGGTGGCACACTGTGCAATATTAGTAGGTTAATATTTGCACAATTATTAATTTAAAACCAGTTATGATTTATGATATTGGTGCTCGAGTCCTTTATGACTGAGCAAAGTTGTATTTTTCAGTTAATAAAGTTATAAAGTCTAATGATTAATAAATGATCCTCAATATGATGTTGTTATTCATGGATAATTTATTTACACCAATAAATGTGCCACGGCCAAACTTTTTCCAACTCAGTGGTGTCTGTGTATTTATTATATTTAGGATTTAAGTTAGCTTTTGGGTGAGGAAAGAAGTGCGACCTGCATTTCCCATATACCTTTTACCTCTCTTTTCTTTTGTTATATTTCTCAAATGCAAGTTTTTTTTCTGTTGTTCTCAGGCTTCCTTGTCTAGGGTGGCTATGTTTGTTCTCCATGTCTTCCATGTGTTGGTGGCTCAAGTAGCAACCCTTTCCTACTTGCCCCTGAGACAGACTACACAATTTTATGTAGGTACCTCTATGGGAATTGTATTACAAATAGAGTAGATCATGTGACCAGAAACAACGTCACTGCTCACTGTACATTAGTAGCAGTGACATGCATCAGTGGAGGATAGGGAATGTGCACTGGACAAAAAATAAGCCTGAAAACAATGGTAAGAGACTTAAAAAACTGCATATTTGATATTTTAGAACAATTGATGTAAAAAAAAAAAAATGTTCAGTTTAGTGTCACTAAACACAATAAATGGGTTCAAATCAATGAGTTTAGTCCCACTTTAAATGTAACTGTTTTGAGAAACCTGTAGATGGGGTGCAATGAGGCATGGTAAGAATAACACACTCAGTCCCCATGCAATGAAAGAACTTGTATATTGAAATAATTCAGAGACAGTTCACAAAAAACCCGATGGGAAGGCAGCCCAACTGGGAACACTAACAAATCCAACAGCGTGTAGAGAGCAGGATGCAGCTGAAGTGACAGCACCTCCAGAGATGGGAAAAATGCAGCCTGGTCATCTTGTGCCCAAACAAGCAGGTATCCAGAGAAGTTGCAAGCCCTACACTTTCCCTCCTCATTGGGAACCTTTCCCTGCCACTAGTTCTGTCCCTACCAGGCATGGTACCTGTCCCTACTCTACCAACTCACAAATGCATGCCAAGCCTGGGAGCCAGGGCCTTGAAAAGGCTCTGCCTGACTAAGGATGGCTGCCAGAATCACATGGGGCAGCAGCATCCAATCAGATAGCTTCCCCAGGAAATCATAAAGGAACCCTGTTCCTCCTGACATCCTCTCCAACTACTGTGCCTCTGTGGGGGAGTTCCACCTGCAGTGGAGAAAGCGGGCGGCACCTGCCTACACTCCCCCATCTTTGACAGATGCTGTCCTCTGCATCACAATAACATGGAAACAAGAATAATGCTGGCAATAAAAGCACAATCAAAGTATAATTAAGGCAGAGCAATAAACAATTAAAACATAGAATATTTTGCAGGGAGCTGCCCCTGGTTAGACTTACAAGGGCATCAGTTATCTTGATTCTCTGTAGAGTCACTTGGTAAAGGTTCAGCTGCAGACAGTGACTCCGGAGTCTCAGGTAGCAGGGGATCATGCGTGTCTTATATTTAATCCTCGCCCTAGCCCAAGGTTGAATCCTCAGACATGTCAATACAGTCAGTGGTGCTGGATAGAGTGGATGGGCCTTCCAGGCTCTCAACTTCAATGTTGCCAAGTATCTTCTCTCCAAGCGGGCCCTCTAGGTGTGATATGATCTGTTCCGTAGTAGCTCACTCGTGTTTTGGCAGCACCATCACCGTGTGGTGGGCAACATCCTGTAGGGCGTTAATAGCCACCTCTGCCACCAGTGGGGCTGGAATCTGATACAAGCACACAACAGTCACCAGTCTCTCCTTCCACTCTTCCAATGGAAGGTTAGAGCCATTGAACTTTGGTATTAGAGCTAAGGCCAATCCTAGCAGAGCCATGTTGGAGCCCAAACCTCCTTCCACACCTGCTGCAAGAGATATATCCTGCCAACTATGCCAAGTGTAGGTGGGGTTCAGCTCGGTGCGGAAGGAATAACAAACTTCCAGTGCAATGAGAGAACTTGTATTGAAATAATGCAGTCAGTTCACAAATAACCAGTTGGGAAGGCAGCCCAACTGGGAACACTCACAGTTCCAACAGCGTGT
The DNA here is from genome assembly GCF_037356315.1 of Lithobates pipiens. Classification (NCBI taxonomy): domain Eukaryota; kingdom Metazoa; phylum Chordata; class Amphibia; order Anura; family Ranidae; genus Lithobates; species Lithobates pipiens. The sequence goes on from NW_027507718.1 coordinate 423,319,049, forward strand.
AGAGAGCAGGGTGCAGCTAATCTGAGAGTGCTTGTAGAGAGGGGAAGAATGTGGTTTGGATGTCTTGTGCCCAAACAGGCAGGTGTCCAGAGAAGTTACCAGCCCTGTTCTTTCTCTCCCTGCCAATAGTTCTGTCCCTACAAGGCGGGGTACCTGTCCCAACTCTACTAACTTGCAAATGCATACCAAACCTTGGAGCCAGGGCCCTAAAAAGAAGGCTCTGCCTGACCCAAGTTGGCCAACAGAGTCACATGGTGAGGCAGTATGCAATGGGATAACTTCTCCAGTGACCCAGGAAACCATAGAGAAACCCTGTTCCTTCTGACATCCTCTCCAACTACAGTGCCACAAAGGAAGATCACAACTTGCAGTGGAGAAAACAGACTAAACTTCCCTACAAACCCATCGCTTCAACTGTTTGCCAACAATAATACATTCATGAATGATGCATGTCATGAATGATACCTATTACTGTTGTTTGTGCTCTTGTCCGAACTGTCAAGCCATCAAATGGGTGGTGTCATAAATGATCAAATGTGGAGCATCGTGGCAATTGCAGATCATACAAGGGCTAAGATGGCAGCTTCCTTGGCTTTAAAGGATAGGAGGGTGTAGTTCCACTTTAAGGTTAATTAGAGCCACCTCAATGAACAATAGTATAAAGGAGGATATTTATAATGATCAGTGACAACCTGCAAAATCTTTATTGTTCTGTACAGCCACACCTTAGTAGTGTCCTACATACTGCTGATAAGCTTTATTCTAAAGTGTGGGCCATTTTTTTCTGAGCACGTAATTATTTATCACATGATCCATATTTTGAGAGAATATATATTTTTGAGGGTTTAATGATCTAAATATAACACTGTGTGTTATAATGTACATTCTTGAAGAGACATTTCACACAGAAAGGAGAATCCTTGTTTCAGATGGTTGTAGCTTACCTGTCTTTTTCAGAGATGTCTGTCCTAGTTCTCCAAAAAAAAAATGTTATGTCTATACTGACCAGTCCAGCTTCATTTTTTAATTACAGTGAGAACTAAAGCCCATCTCCCAGAAATCAGTTCTCGATCGCAGTGGGGGCGCACACACACTGCAAGGATTAACTGCTCGTTTAGTTCTTGATCACTTTTGGTTACTTTAATTACCTAAAGTGTTGCTAAACCCATGACCCTGCATTCACTATATCTGCCACAGTACACAGAACATGGAAATGCAATTATTTTAGTAAATATAAACATCTAAATACCTTTTCTCATCAGCAATATATAGAAGTCTTGTGACTTCTATCAGTGCCTGATTATAGCTTGTAGGAGGAGTTTTAATACTGCACTGGCTGTCATATCAGGATGCATGACCCCCGACCTTCTGTCTACACAGTGCTGATTGGCCCTGTGCTGATCACACGCACTCTCCCAAGAAAAAAAAAACCTCTCTAGCAATATACACCAAATTGAGCATGTGCAACCTGACTCCACTGACTCTCTCTTACCTGGACATGTTTTGGAGACAGGATTCAAGAAGACAGGATCAAACAGCGTTTTTTCACAATGCAGAGGATTAACCCCTTAGATTCCACAGTGAGTACAACAAGCATGCTTTATTGCATATACAGACGGTTGTGAGTTTAGTACCACTATAAGATCAATTTAACTTACCGGATCCTCCTCTCCCCTGGCATATCACACTCTCCCATTCTCTGGGGGTGGACTGTCCTTTGGCATCATCACATACAATGCAAGGCTATGGACCCTGTATTGGTCTGGGTGAGGTGAGTACTTTAGCTGGGAGCATTAAGGGGAAGGCGCTGTGCAGCAGCGCGGAAGAGCGGAAGATCTTGTATGTAAATCTACTTTTCTAAACACATGTAGTGTGGGCAGTTCTCCGGCTCTACATAACTATCTCTTCCCTTGTAAACCGGGATCGGGAGTAAAAAAGGCTCCAAACTGCTGGTTGAAGTGGTTTACGAGGGGCCAAATTTTGTAGAGCCGATCGTATTCAGGGTCACCCCAAGGACAACAGAGTTTATTGTCATTGAAATTCATGAACTGCAAGATCTGCTCTTCACGTGACCTAGTCATAGAGGCAGAGAACAAGAGCATATGGCGAATTGGGTCAGTGGACCAATATGACCGCAACTCACTTTTTTTATGCCCATGAGGAGGGAAAGGTCCAGGAAGGTCTTAAATTCGGAGACCATAATAGGTCTCCAGTCTTTGGCAAGGGTCAACTGGGGATTAGCAGCGATGAATTGACCAGCATACAAATTGCTTTGGTCCAAAAGAGATCTATAGAGATCTTCCATGAAAAACAGCAAATAAAAATTAAGTGACGTAAACTCAACTGTTTCCACCTGAATTTCGGTTGGCCAGTGAATGGGGGAAGTACGGGTGCTGCAGAATTGGTGGGCTCCCATTTTGAATTGGCAAATGCAGCAGAAAGGTCACTATGGGCTCGACGGACCTGTCTTTGCCCTTGTACACACGATCAGAGATTCCGACTGTGTGTGGTCTGCATCGGACTGTTTCCGTCGGAATATCCGTCGGACCAAATTTTCCAACTTGCCAGAAATATTTTCCGACAAAATGCTCCGATCGGACATACTCCTATCATGTGTAGAGAATTTCGATCGGACAAAGTGCCACGCATGCTCAGATCAAATTCCTACATCAAAGCTATTGGCTACTAGCCTGAACATAGTCCCGTCATAACGAAATTACGTCATCACGTTCCGAACTATCGGATTTTCCCGACAACTTTGTCCGACCGTGTGTATGCAACAGTTTCGGACAAGATCCGCCGGACAAAATCCGACGGATTTGGTTGTCGGAATCTCCGACCGTGTGTACAAGGGCTTTGTCTTCTTTGTGGCTGCTAGCCACCTCACCAGCTTGAACTGCACTTATGGGACCCACCACGTCACCGAGTGTTACTGCAGTGCTGTATGTATGACCAGGATGTACTAGGCCGTGGGAGCTTGCCAGTTCACCAGAAGGATGAACAGCACTAGTACTGGCTCTCTGCTCCACACGAGAGCCCTGCTGTTCTTGCACCTCAACAACAGCATAAGAATAGGGTTGGGTACACCTGACCTTGGCAGGGACCACTACTCCATCATCAGAGCTATCTGTCAGGGTGACACTGCTATCTACAGGTTCATATTCTGAGCCTGATTTTGACAGATGAAAACTAAGGGGTAATTGGGACTTTAGATGAAGCAATTGTATAGTGGAGGTAGATTTGAAATATATAATTTTTAAAGTGATGACATTGATCTAAAAACATAAAAAATATTTAATCATTTCATATATATACATAGCACGTGCACAGGGCAATAAACATGATAGGTAGAGTGGTACAAGCATAGCGACACATAATCAGAGTGATAGATATATAGATAATATGGCATATAGATGCCACGGCAACATGCCCAAGGCTGACACATGTGCCCACATGGTATTTATGTGCTTATTAGCTGGTATATGACCAATATCATAGAATATTCATAGTCATTAAATGAGGATCAATCCGTATATGGTATAGCTGTGACATCAAGTATAGTTTGACGCGTTTCGTGAATTTGTTCCACTCGTCAGGAGCAGATGATCATCACCACAGATTCCTATTTGGTATAAATATGTAGATGTAATATACCATATTGAGAGTAAAATTATACAAGATATTATAGTCTATAGACAGCTCACCAACCACACTCACCAACCCAAACAACAGATGCAGCACATGGTGGGCCGCGGATGCAGACCCCACCACGGGAGCTGAAGCGGTATAATAAGGGGAAGCAACATCGGGTGAAAAAAGAAGAGTGCAGAGTATGAACAAAAATCTCCATATAGCAGACAGTAGTGTATAATCCATGGAGTAGGAATATCTGGGAACAAAATATTATATTAAATTTGTGTATAGTTTGTAGCAATAATATGTTGTAAATAAATAATTTTTAATAGTGAACTCAGTATAGCTTTGCAGGGAGTGATATCAGGAGTGTGAATGGTGCCAAAAAATATATTTATTAAAGAACCTGTGTCATAAAATAGTTAACAAAAAGCATAAGTGTATATGCATATGGGAGCATGAATGAGCCCCGCAATGGGGGGTAAAAAAAGGGAAAAATCTAAAAGTGAAAAAGTGAAACACTATAGAACTAAAAACAAGAACCGCCAAAAAAAAAAAAAAGGAAAAACGACCCCAATGCTGCATCAAAGCACTGCCGGCAGATGGATATAGCAGGTGTGCAGTAACCCACAAGAGGAGACCGGCCGTATAAACAGCCCACTCGGAATGAGGGATGTATATATATGCCGCCAACGGCACAGGGTGGACCAATGGGGGAGAAGGAACCGCACCTAGGCTGAGTAAAAACTCAGTAACCAGTGCGGGAACTCCTCCACAGGGACACAAGATGTTACAGCTGGGTGCCGGCGCCATGACGCCATCACGGACGTCACACGCACGGAGTACCTGAATCTGAATCTGACAGATGGGTGGGTTCCTCTTCATTCTCGTCTGTAATGCTCAGAAACGTGTAGGCCTCTTCACTAGTGTACCTTCGATTGGACATTTTGGCCTCTAAATTTACTGGTACAACTAGTGAGACTCACAGGAAAAAAGAGCACATGACTGTCAGCGACTGCTTCAATCACTACCAAAAAAACTGTTATGCTGCGTATTCACGATCGGACTATCCGGTGGACTTAGTCCGGTGGACCAGAGTCCGCCGGAAAATTCGATTGTGTGGGATCCAGCAGACTTTTTCTTCCCAAAAGTCTGGCGGACTTAGAAATAAGACTTGCTTCAAAATGGTCCGGCTTTTAGTGAACAATTCATTTGTCTGTGTGCTAGTCCGGCGGACTAAAACCAACGCTAGAGCAACTATTGGCTACTGGTTATGAATGTTCTTATTCTACGTCATCATGGTCGAATCCGCCGGACTTTTGGAGTGATCGTGTGTGGCCAAGTCCGTTCGCTTGAAAGTCCGGCGGATTGTCCACCGGATAGTCCGATCGTGTGTACGCAGCATTAGCACTCGCAGGGATCATGCCTGACTCTGTGAATGCTGCAGTTATGTGTTTAGTGTTTTGTAAGTGACAGTGATCGATTGATACTGTACTTGGGTGGGCTGGGCTGGGCAGAGGGGCTAAATGCAGGTGCTAGCAGGTATCTGGGCTGATGCCGCTAACACTGCGTTTTTCGGAATCCTAAACTATTGGAGACGCTAATATAGTTCTGATCAGAGCAAAGATATCGATCCGTTCAGACACTATACTACTAAGGGACGTGTATGGTGCACGCATGGATGTTAGCGCTACTGGCAATAATCTGATGCTGCCTGGGGTGACACATACCCTAACTGATGCTAAAACCTAACTGATATCACCCGCTGGGTGATCAGGGGATTAAACCCTTTATTAAGTAATGTACCGCGGGTGCCTTGATGCTATAAAAAAATAACTAACCTGTGACACTAATATGGTGATCACTGGTGACAGGGGGTGATCAAGCGGTTAAACCTTTATTAGGGGGTCTCTAGACATATCTGGGCCTACTACTAAGTAGCCTAACACTGATTAGTGTCACAAAGGACACCAGTACAGTGATCAAAGAAAAATATGAACACTGCACTGGGTGACACATTGACAGGGAGTTAAGGGGTTAACTGGGAGGCGATCAGGGGGGGAGTGATCCGGGGGTGAAATGTGTGCCTAGGTGTACTGTGTGAGTGTATTTTTGGTGAAACTCACATTTGGATGTCCCCTCCCTCTCTGGAATTCTTTTCCGTGCCAGAGAGGGAGACGACATCATTTCCCCTGCCTATGTTTACACTTACAGGCAGGGGAAGCATTTCATTCCTCAGAACCGATCAGCAGGTTCAGGCCAGAAATCATTGGACCAGGCCTGGAGACTGATCAGTTCCCACACAAATCCGATTGTTGCGGCCGCCTAGGGAGCACTTACGTGTGCCCCCCTAGGCGGCCGAGCACCTGGCGTAAGGTCAATGGTTCTGGAAAAGGGGCAGGGCAGAGAACAGAAGTGACATGGGGTGCATGCGGGGGCCCTGACCAATCCCCAACTAGGATTGGCAGGGGGCAGGCCTCCTACATATATCCATGATCAGCCTGCTGGAGGGGGGATTGTCGGCTGGGTGGGCTGGATGATGGATTATTTGACTGTCGTGTCTGAGGGAACCCCCTTTCGGGGGAGTGGGGGTGTACCTCAGGCGGGGAGCTTGGAAGCTGGGAGGGATCCTCTCTTTACACAGTCATAGAGATGTGTCCTGGAATAGGAGCTGGAAGAGACAGTTGGAAACATGTCCGGAGAAAGTCATCCAGGAGGGATCCAGGCCAGGTGTCAGTGAGTGGAAAGTACAGTGGAAAGCTCTGGAGGAGACATGCCGGGGGAGCTGAGAATGTAGAACCAGAGGGAGAGACTGTGGGAGTTATGTGTCAAGTTGCTGCAGCCAGGAGAGCGGGCAGCATTTGCAAACGGACTTATCGAGTACATTTATTCTTCTCAATCAAATCGATTGTTACCACAAAAGGGGTACTGCAGACCCCGGCCCGCAAAGGGCTATCAAGGAAAGACACTAGGACTTATTCAGAGTGAGGCCTAGTCATGTGCTGATGGTGTGACGGAAGACTAAATTTGGATAGTGAAACAAGCGTTCCAAAGTAGTGTGCTGGAGGAGAGGTGAAGTTAGTGCTCCAGAATAGTGTGCTGGAGGAGAGGTGAAGTTAGTGCTCCAGAGTAGTGTGCTGGAGGAGAGGTGAAGTTAGTGCTCCAGAGTAGTGTGCTGGAGGAGAGGTGAAGTTAGTGCTCCAGAATAGTGTGCTGGAGGAGAGGTGAAGTTAGTGCTCCAGAGTAGTGTGCTGGAGGAGAGGTGAAGTTAGTGCTCCAGTGTAGTGTGCTGGAGGAGAGGTGAAGTTAGTGCTCCAGAGTAGTGATGGCCGAACGGTTCGCCCGGCGGTCGTTTCGCGGCGAATTTCCGACATTCGCGGTCCGCACGTTCGAACGCCTTTTTCCGTCGTTCGCCGCGGCGGACTTACGTGTTTAATGTATACAAGAACTTTAACCTTTGGTGACACGTTTATCATGTGATACAGGACAGCCAATTGAGACATGACAGCACATGGACACTTGTACATTCCCCCTAACCTATAAATACACCCGATCCGGTGGCCATTTTACATTCTTTCTTCTGTTAAGATAGGGACAGGTTCCTGTGTGGAGTAGGGAGAGATAAACCACTAGCTATTTGGTACACAAAAGTTCTTTTCAGGACTGGTATAGGTGTTAGGTGTTGATAGGTTTGCTGTGCTGCTGATTCTTGCAGCAGCCTGAGTGTCTTTTGTTAGTTTAGAGAAAGGGAAAGGACGGTGTATGCTACAGGGACAGCCAGATTAGTCTTTCATCATCATCATCATCATCATCATCATTAGCTGTTACTATCAAGGTCCACAAAAGAGCTGTTCCAGTAACCACTAATCGTTCTCTTTTTTTGCCAATTTGTATAGGGACAGGAAGGAAGCAGTGTTGTCAGGCAGTGAGGGTAATTTTAAAGACTTGCTGTTATTATTAGTTCCACAAAGGTTCTTTTCAGGACTGGTATCAGTGGTACAGTAATAGGCTTGTACATGTATAATATTCTTTCTTCCAAATATAGAAAGGATATTATACTTGACTGCTGCCCTTCTGCTGCAGTCTGCTAAACATTCACAACTCACTTGTTCCACAAAAGTTCTTATAAGGACTGGTAACTTGGTATAGGGTGCTACGGTACATAGGCTTGAGTGCGGTACAGTCTGCTGTTCTGTAAGGACCGCTATCGGTCCACAATAGATAGGGTTGACGTGCACCACTGCTGACCGCTGCCCTATACTGCAGCAGTCCTTCAGCGGTATAGGGACTGACGTACAGTCTGCTAAACACTAATACACAACCTGCTTGGTCCACAAAAGTTCTTATAAGGACTGGTAACTTGGTATAGGGTGCTACGGTACATAGGCTTGAGTGCGGTACAGTCTGCTGTTCTGTAAGGACCGCTATCGGTCCACAATAGATAGGGTTGACGTGCACCACTGCTGACCGCTGCCCTATACTGCAGCAGTCCTTCAGCGGTATAGGGACTGACGTACAGTCTGCTAAACACTAATACACAACCTGCTTGGTCCACAAAAGTTCTTATAAGGACTGGTAACTTGGTATAGGGTGCTACGGTACATAGGCTTGAGTGCGGTACAGTCTGCTGTTCTGTAAGGACCGCTATCGGTCCACAATAGATAGGGTTGACGTGCACCACTGCTGACCGCTGCCCTATACTGCAGCAGTCCTTCAGCGGTATAGGGACTGACGTACAGTCTGCTAAACACTAATACACAACCTGCTTGGTCCACAAAAGTTCTTATAAGGACTGGTAACTTGGTATAGGGTGCTACGGTACATAGGCTTGAGTGCGGTACAGTCTGCTGTTCTGTAAGGACCGCTATCGGTCCACAATAGATAGGGTTGACGTGCACCACTGCTGACCGCTGCCCTATACTGCAGCAGTCCTTCAGCGGTATAGGGACTGACGTACAGTCTGCTAAACACTAATACACAACCTGCTTGGTCCACAAAAGTTCTTATAAGGACTGGTAACTTGGTATAGGGTGCTACGGTACATAGGCTTGAGTGCGGTACAGTCTGCTGTTCTGTAAGGACCGCTATCGGTCCACAATAGATAGGGTTGACGTGCACCACTGCTGACCGCTGCCCTATACTGCAGCAGTCCTTCAGCGGTATAGGGACTGACGTACAGTCTGCTAAACACTAATACACAACCTGCTTGGTCCACAAAAGTTCTTATAAGGACTGGTAACTTGGTATAGGGTGCTACGGTACATAGGCTTGAGTGCGGTACAGTCTGCTGTTCTGTAAGGACCGCTATCGGTCCACAATAGATAGGGTTGACGTGCACCACTGCTGACCGCTGCCCTATACTGCAGCAGTCCTTCAGCGGTATAGGGACTGACGTACAGTCTGCTAAACACTAATACACAACCTGCTTGGTCCACAAAAGTTCTTATAAGGACTGGTAACTTGGTATAGGGTGCTACGGTACATAGGCTTGAGTGCGGTACAGTCTGCTGTTCTGTAAGGACCGCTATCGGTCCACAATAGATAGGGTTGACGTGCACCACTGCTGACCGCTCACCTATACTGCAGCAGTCCTTCAGCGGTATAGGGACTGACGTACAGTCTGCTAATCACTAACACACAACCTGCTTGTTCCACAAAAGTTCTTATAAGGACTGGTAACTTGGTATAGGGTGCTACGGTACATAGGCTTGAGTGCGGTACAGTCTGCTGTTCTGTAAGGACCGCTATCGGTCCACAATAGATAGGGTTGACGTGCACCACTGCTGACCGCTCACCTATACTGCAGCAGTCCTTCAGCGGTATAGGGACTGACGTACAGTCTGCTAAACACTAATACACAACCTGCTTGGTCCACAAAAGTTCTTATAAGGACTGGTAACTTGGTATAGGGTGCTACGGTACATAGGCTTGAGTGCGGTACAGTCTGCTGTTCTGTAAGGACCGCTATCGGTCCACAATAGATAGGGTTGACGTGCACCACTGCTGACCGCTGCCCTATACTGCAGCAGTCCTTCAGCGGTATAGGGACTGACGTACAGTCTGCTAAACACTAATACACAACCTGCTTGGTCCACAAAAGTTCTTATAAGGACTGGTAACTTGGTATAGGGTGCTACGGTACATAGGCTTGAGTGCGGTACAGTCTGCTGTTCTGTAAGGACCGCTATCGGTCCACAATAGATAGGGTTGACGTGCACCACTGCTGACCGCTGCCCTATACTGCAGCAGTCCTTCAGCGGTATAGGGACTGACGTACAGTCTGCTAAACACTAATACACAACCTGCTTGGTCCACAAAAGTTCTTATAAGGACTGGTAACTTGGTATAGGGTGCTACGGTACATAGGCTTGAGTGCGGTACAGTCTGCTGTTCTGTAAGGACCGCTATCGGTCCACAATAGATAGGGTTGACGTGCACCACTGCTGACCGCTGCCCTATACTGCAGCAGTCCTTCAGCGGTATAGGGACTGACGTACAGTCTGCTAAACACTAATACACAACCTGCTTGGTCCACAAAAGTTCTTATAAGGACTGGTAACTTGGTATAGGGTGCTACGGTACATAGGCTTGAGTGTGGTACAGTCTGCTGTTCTGTAAGGACCGCTATCGGTCCACAATAGATAGGGTTGACGTGCACCACTGCTGACCGCTGCCCTATACTGCAGCAGTCCTTCAGCGGTATAGGGACTGACGTACAGTCTGCTAAACACTAATACACAACCTGCTTGGTCCACAAAAGTTCTTATAAGGACTGGTAACTTGGTATAGGGTGCTACGGTACATAGGCTTGAGTGCGGTACAGTCTGCTGTTCTGTAAGGACCGCTATCGGTCCACAATAGATAGGGTTGACGTGCACCACTGCTGACCGCTGCCCTATACTGCAGCAGTCCTTCAGCGGTATAGGGACTGACGTACAGTCTGCTAAACACTAATACACAACCTGCTTGGTCCACAAAAGTTCTTATAAGGACTGGTAACTTGGTATAGGGTGCTACGGTACATAGGCTTGAGTGCGGTACAGTCTGCTGTTCTGTAAGGACCGCTATAGGTCCACAATAGATAGGGTTGACGTGCACCACTGCTGACCGCTCACCTATACTGCAGCAGTCCTTCAGCGGTATAGGGACTAAGAGTTTTGTCACAGGGTCATTTAAAAAATGACATGCAGAGGAAGAGGCAGGCCCTTCCGCAGGGGTGGTAGGGGTAGGGCAGGAGCAACAGGCTTGAGCCAAAGTGGGAAGTTGCAGAAGGTGCGTTCAATTACTTTAAAGGATGCACCAGACTTGGTTGAGTGGCTCGCTCAGCCTTACTCTTCTGCACCCTCCTCATCCTCTCGATCTGCACCCTCTTCTTCACTCTCTGCTATGTGCACCCCCAAAGACACTACCACCAACAACACGACCACCACCACCACCACCACATACCTTCCGCTTGAGTCACTGGAATTATTTTCCGATCCATATCAAGAGGACATTTCTGATGCGCAGCCACTCTTGGTATTGGATCAGGAAGAGGAGGTAGCAACAAGCGCTACTCAGCAGTCTGACGCCAGTACCCAGATCAGCCCAAGGAGGAGGTTGGTCCCCGGTGTTGCTGCCTACTCCGAGATCTCTACTTATAGCGGTGGGGAAGGTGACGTTGATGATGACGTGTCTAGTGATGTCACGTGGGTGCCCACAAGAGAGGAAGAGGAGGGGAGTTCAGAGGGAGATATGGACCAGCAGATAGGGAGGAGAAGCAGCAATGACTTACATTGCACAGCAGGGACAAAGCAGACTGCAAATGTATCAGGAGCGAGTCATCGACCATGTACGGTCACATCTGGCGCTCCCAGGACACCGGCACATGGCTCCGCAGTGTGGGCTTTTTTTAACGTGTCCGCTGCTGACAATAGCGTTGCCATCTGCAATCTTTGCAGTCAACGCGTTAGTCGCGGTAAGCCCAATACTCACCTAGGGACGACCGCCTTAAGAAGGCACATGAGCAGCCATCACCGAGCCCAGTGGGAGCAACGGAACACACAAAGCCACACTGCAGGCTCTCACCGTCCAGCCTCGTCTTCTACTTCTCCTTCTCCTCTCTCCTCACAATTGTCCTCCACTCCACCTTCCATCACGCCAAGCTCACATTTTTCTGCAAAAAGGCAGGCTTCCGTGGGCCTAATGTTTGAGCGTAAAAAAATGATGATGCCGGATAACCCTCTTGCCCAACGGTTGGCGGCTGGCTTGTCAGAACTCATAGCCCGCCAACTACTGCCATATAAACTGGTGGACTCGGAGGCCTTTCGCAAATTTGTGGCCATTGGAACACCACAATGGAAGGTCCCAGGAAGGAAGTATTTCTCAGAGAAGGGCATCCCAGAGCTATATGGCCATGTTCAGCGGCAAGTGAATGTATCTCTGGCACACAGTGTCGGTGCCAAGATACATCTGACCACAGACACGTGGTCTAGCAAACACGGGCAGGGAAGGTATATCAGTTTTACTGCCCACTGGGTGAACCTTCTGACGGCCGTCAAGCATGTAACCCGTGGCACCCGTGTAGATTTGGTTTTACCGCCACGGATTGCATGCAGGCCTGACTCTTCTTCTCCTCCTCCTACTCCATCCTCCTCCCTCTCCTCCTCAGCTGCCTCCTCCTTTTCCGCTGCTAGCGTCTCTTCCACTGCACCGCCCAAGCTCCCCAGAACCTATTCCACATGCCAGGTGAGACGTTGCCATGCCGTGCTGCGTCTGTTGTGCCTGGAAGCAAAGAGCCACACTGGCCCGGCACTCCTTTCAGCTTTGCGTTCACAGGCAGATGAGTGGCTAACACCGCTCAATTTGACAGTTGGTAAAGTGGTGTGTGACAACGGTGCCAATCTGCTTAGCGCATTGAAACAGGGCAAAATCACGCACGTGCCGTGCATGGCACACGTCTTAAACTTGGTCGTGCAGCGATTCCTTGTCAAATACCCTGGGGTCCAGGACATCTTGCGGCAGGCAAGGAAAATCTCGGCCCATTTCAGAAGATCTTACACGGCCATGGCTCGCCTTGCTGACATTCAGCGGCGACACCATCTGCCGGTCAGACGTCTTATTTGCGATTGCCCGACGCGATGGAACTCAACCTTCTATATGCTTGATAGGCTGCTCCAGCAGAAACGTGCAGTTAACGTCTACCTGTATGAACTCTGCGAAAGAAACGGTTCTGGGGAGCTGGGTTTTTTTTCACCGCGCCAGTGGCTGCTCATGCGCGACACATGCAGACTTCTGCGGCCATTTGAGGAGATCACCAAACTGGTCAGTCGCAGCCATGGCGCCATCAGTGACATGGTACCTTATGCCTTCTTTCTGGAGCGTGCATTGCGTCGTGTCATTGATCAGGCTGTGGAGGAGCAGGAGCGGGAAGATGAGGAAGTCGCAATGCTGGATGAATTCCCAGGGGGGGCTACTCTATCTGAGACAAGTCAACAACAGGAGTCTGATGAGGAGTCAGAGGAGGATGGTGCCGGGGCGGATGAGCAGGAGCAAGAAGAGCATGCTTTAAACCTTTCTGGGATCCCTGTTGTGCGAGGATGGGGAGAGGAGAATGAAGAGGACGACATTATCCTGGATGATGAGCAGGAGCCAGGCCACCACACCGCTTCCACTTTAGTGCAAATGGGGGCCTTCATGCTCCAGTGTTTTAATAGGGACCCCCGTATAAAAAGCATGAGGGTCAAGGACCAGTACTGGGTGGCAACGTACTTAGACCCCCGGTACAAACACAAAATGGCGGAAATGTTACCGCCGTCGCAGAGGGCTGTCAGAATGCAGCACTTCCAGGCCTTGCTTCGAGAAATGCTGCATTCTGCTTTTGCGTGCGCTGGCAGAGGAGCAATTCCCACTCCCAGAGAAGGATTTGCGGGTACCAATCCAACAGCGCCTGCAAGAAGAGGCCGGTTTGAAGATGTGTTGGTGACTTCGGATATGAGGTCATTCTTTCAGCCGACCCATCGACAGGTGTCATCCGGATCCAGCATCAGGGAACGCCTAGACCGTCAGGTGTCCGACTACATTGGGTTAACGGCCGATGTGGACGCTCTGAGGAGTGATGAACCCCTAGACTACTGGGTGGGCAGGCTTGACCTCTGGCCAGAGCTTGCCCAATTTGCAATCGAACTGTTGGCTTGCCCCTCATCCAGTGTCCTGTCCGAAAGGACGTTCAGCGCAGCAGGGGGGATTGTGACCGATAAGCGTACTCGCCTAGCTCACCACAGTGTTAACTACCTCACATTTCTAAAAATGAATGAGGCATGGATCTCGGAGGAATTCAACACATGTGACCAGTAGACCATGTATATGTCTATAAACTATTTTTTTAATCAAGCACACAGACCTTCTTAATTCATTTGGCTCACTTCCTTGACCCAAAAAAGCACACCGTACTATATGCCCCTACCCTCCTCTTTGAAGAGGTTGAGCGGTGTCATATTTCTACTGGGGCTGCTTATGATATCCCTGTGCTGTGCTGACTTCCTCCTGGGGGTTCTTATTATGAAGGGATCACACTATCCCTGTGCTGTGCTGACTTCCTCCTGGGGGTTCTTATTATGAGGGGATCACACCATCCCTGTGCTGTGCTGACTTCCTCCTGGGGCTGCTTACGGTGCTGCTGTCAGTGCTGTATGTCACGGTGCTGCTGTCAGCGCTGTATGTCACGGTGCTGCTGTCAGCGCTGTATGTCACGGTGCTGCTGTCAGCGCTGTATGTCACGGTGCTGCTGTCAGCGCTGTATGTCACGGTGCTGCTGTCAGCGCTGTATGTCACGGTGCTGCTGTCAGCGCTGTATGTCACGGTGCTGCTGTCAGCGCTGTATGTCACGGTGCTGCTGTCAGCGCTGTATGTCACGGTGCTGCTGTCAGCGCTGTATGTCACGGTGCTGCTGTCAGCGCTGTATGTCACGGTGCTGCTGTCAGTGCTCTGTATTACGGTGCTGCTGTCAGATGCCTCTATCACGGTGCATGTGTCATTCCGGTATGTCACGCTGCTGGTGATCATCTCCTGCACCCTCTTCTTTGCCTACCCTGGTCCCTGACCTTCCCTCTCCTCCATTGCCTTCATTAGCTCCATAGTCCTGAATTGTTAGAACAATTTCCCAAATAAAATAAAAATGCTTGTAGTTATCGATCCCAAATTCACCTCATACATGTATTATGTCATTGTCCAGATGGTGGGACTACGTTTTACCCCCTAATAATTACCACGTGGCCGCAAATTCGACATGAAGGTTTGCAAAGTTCGCCTCCCATTGAAGTCAATGGGGCCCGCGGCGAACGGTCGGTTTCGCGAACGTTTGGGTCCGTTCGCATTTCGCGTTCGCGAAACGTCCCGTCGGAAGTTCGTCCATCACTACTCCAGAGTAGTGTGCTGGAGGAGAGGTGAAGTTAGTGCTCCAGAGTAGTGTGCTGGAGGAGAGGTGAAGTTAGTGCTCCAGAGTAGTGTGCTGGAGGAGAGGTGAAGTTAGTGCTCCAGAGTAGTGTGCTGGAGGAAGTGTGCTGAGGAAAGGACAGTCAACCATCTTCCGTTCTGCTAAGAAGTATATGCACAGCTACTTTTGATCTGCTGAGAAGTGTTGACGCAGCTACTTTTATTGTACTAAGTATTCATCCTACGGGCATCGCATGTCCCTTTTCCCCAACCAAGTTCAATCTCCTAATAAAAACAACAAAAACAAGCAAGAGACTGTTCATTGTCTGAGGAAGTATGCTTACAATGGATGTCTGGGCAGCAGGGTGAAATGTGTGGATGCTGTAACACATAGCAACCCCACGGGGCCAGCGCTACATATACATTTATTAATATATTATTTAATAGAGAATTGCAATACTTTGTGCCTGTTATATCTGCCCAGAGTTCAGGATCTGACTGGATTGATTGGTATAGGCAAATTCAGACTTTTTTTTTTTTCTCATATAATTTGGACAATGGGAGGATTCAGGGTATAGAAAAGTCTACTCTCAATCTATCTGCTGCTTATAACATGCTGGTTTATGTATGATCCTGCAGGCTGCAGAAACACCACTCCACCCATTTCCAAGGAAATAAATATGACACTGAATAAATCCATAGATAGGAGAGGCTGAATATTCCAATCCTTGTCATCAACTTCTGCCCTCTCTTACCAATTCAGCAGCCACAGCGGGCACTCCCAAGTTCTGACTTAATTTGATATCAAAGGATAGTTTATCCACAGCAAATATTGCATAACACATAGGAAAAAAAGACCTAAAATATTCATACAAAATGCAAAGCTTTTTATCGGCCAGGAGCATTGGACAGAGACCCTAGATGAGGAGAATTGGGGCTGCTGTATGGAAAAACCACTGCGCAGAGAAGGTAGGTATAACATGTTTCTTTTTTTTTAATTAAGAAAAAAGCTTTTAACCACTTAAGGACCTCTTTCTGAGATTTGTTATTTACAAGTTAAAAACATTTTTTTTTTGCTAGAAAATTACTTAGAACCCCCAAACATTATACATTATACCCTAGAGAATAAAATGGCGGTTGTTGCAATACTTTCTGTCACACAGTATTTGTGCACTTTTTTTGGAAAAAATAAAACAGCAGTGAAGTTAGTCCAATTTGTTTTTATATTGTGAAAGATAATGTTACGCCGAATAAATTGATACCCACCATGTCACACTTCAAAATTGCGCCCACTCGTGGAATGGCAACAAAGTTTTATCCTTAAAAATCTCCATAGGCAATGTTTAAAACATTCTACAGGTTGCATGTTTTGAGTTACAGAAGAGGTGTAGGGCTAGAATTATTGCTCTCGCTCTACCATTCGCGGCGATACCTCACATGTGTGGTTTGAACATCATTTTCATATGCAGGCATTGCTCATGTATGTGTTCACTTGTGCACACAAGCTCGGCAGGATGGAGTGCATTTAAAACATTTTTTTCTTATTTATTTTAGCTTTTATTTTTACACTGTTCTTGGGAAAGGACCCGATTGCCTCCGCCGCTACCAATGGCTCTGCTAAGCGGCGGAGGGCACCGGTAAGCGGTGGGTGGGACGGTCTCCTCTCCCGGTACTAAACTTAAAAGTGATCTTGCGACAAATCTGCCGCAGAGACAATTTTTATCTTGAAGTGGACCGCCCACTGAAGAAGAGGATACTGCGGTTATGGTAGGTAGCTGCTGCCATAACAAAGATATTCCTCTTCAAAGTACCATCATATATCGATGGCCCAGAAGTGGTTAATATAATTTTAACCACTGCCCGCCCACCATATTGTATAATGATGGCGGCAGGGTGGTTCTCTCGCTCTGGGACAATGTCATATGATGTTGTTCCAGTCTCAGCGTGCATGCTAATCATTGACTATCAGTGATGCCAGTCAGTGCTGCCTATCAGAGCCTATAAGTGCCGACTATCAGTTCTCATCAATGCCACCTATCATTGGCCATCAAGGCCGCCTATCAGTCACCATTAGGGGTACCTATCAGTGCTCATCAGTGCCGCCTATCAATGCATAGTGCTGCATATTAGTGCCTCCACATCAGTGGCCTTCAGTGCCGCCTCATCAGTGCCCATCAGTGCAGCCTATTAGTGCCCATCAGTGGCGCCTCATCAGCACACATCAGTGGTGCCTCATCAGCACACATCAGTGAATGAGAAAAATAACTTATTTACATTTTCTAACAGAAACTAAGAAAAACATTTTATTTTTCTAAATTTTTTCATTTAAAAAAAATAAAATAAAAAACCCAATGGTGATTAAATACCCCCAAAAGAAATCTCTATCTGTCTCAAAAAAATAATAAAAATTAGATTTGGGTACAGTGTTGCATCACAGCGCAATTGTCACAGAACACCTCCAGGTTGTCATATTGCATTTTACAGAAAATTACAACACTGTGGATTGAAGAGGAAATTAAATTTTTAATACCATTAATTACAGTATGGCTTATGTAGCATTTCTATATGCTGTATTATTATTTTTTATTTGCTATTTTTTTTTTTACACAAAAGTGGAGTAACCCTCTAAGCAATGTTTTTCTGGTCAAGAATAAATCTTTTGTACAAATAAGACAGAGAAGGGCAGGAATTGGTGGAGTTTTTTAGTACAGCGAGGAGGACTGACAATACTGGTTGGGATTTCAGGACAGAAAAGGCAATGCGTTGTCAACCCAACAGAAAGGCAGGAGCACACTGGATTTCTAGCAGATGATCTGCTGTTTTTCTGTACTAGAGATATTTTGTTAGCACAACAATTTACAGAAGAGCCCGCATAATATATATATATTTGATTAAAATCCCGCAGCTTTGTATTTAGCCATTATTCATAGCTCCCAACTGTCCCTGCTTTTGGAACAAAGTCCCTCTGTCCCTCTTTCCTCCTGATTTGTCCCTTATTTTGGTCTGATCTATATAGTTGTATATAAAATGCACTTTTTATTTTTCAAAAAGTATTTCCCAGTGCTAAACCTTTCCTCCAATTTACTGAATTTTTAACTGTAAAAAGCCAGTATAAAGGAATAGTAGTGGTAAAAAAAGAGCACTTGTGGGTTTAAAGTGATTGTAAAGTCTAATTTATTTTTTCTATAAAAATAACAAACATATTACATATTATACTGACCTGCTCTGTGCAGTGGATTTGCACAGAGCAGCCCAGTTCCTCCTCTTCTCGGGTCCCTCTTCTGTGCTCCTTGCCTCTCCCTCCTGTTGAGTGCCCCCAGAGCTAGCAGCTTGCTATGGGGCACTCGAGCCGAGTCACAGCTCCGTGTGTGCATTCAGACATGGAGCTACAATTCGGTCCGCCCTCTCGCTCCTGATTGGCTTTGATTGACAGCAGTGGGAGCCAATGGTGCAGCTGCTGTGTCTTAGCCAATCAGGAGGGAGAGTCTCGGATGGCTGAGACACTCATGGACATCGCTGGGGAGATGGGCCTCAGGTAATTATTAGGGGGGCTGCTGCACACAGAAGGCTTTTTATCTTAATGCATAGAATGCATTAAGATAAAAAAAAAAAAACTGACTTTACAATCAATTTAAATTCTCCTTTAAGGGGGTGTGGCAGGGGGGTGTGTCCTATGCCTACATACGTTTGCAAATAGGTGTCCCTCATTCCCTCATTTCCATCTCAGAAAGTTGGGAGGTATGCATTATTTTCCTTCGGATAACAATAACATTTCAAATCATATTAGCCTTCAATGAAAAAAATAGCCACTAATTCACATGAAATGGCCTGCATGTATTTCAACGAGCAAAAATAAAGGTATTGCCAGTAAGGGCCGGTTCACACAGCGAGGCGAGGCGAGGCGACACGGCTCGCCTCGCCTCGCTCCCGCAAGTCGCCCCCATTCAGTACTATGGAACCGTTCTGAGAGGAGCGACTCGAGTCGCTCCGACTCAGAAAAAAGGTTCCTGTACTACTTCGGGGCGACTTCGGGGGCGACTTGCATTGACTTCTATACAGAAGTCCTCTGCAAGTCGCCGCTGAGCTCCCCGCAGGTCGCGGCGAGGTAAGTCGGAGACGCCTCGCCGCGCCTCGCTGTGTGAACCGGCCCTAATGTGGAATCAGATATTGTTTACATTCTGTAGCTGGAGCTAAAAATATAACGCTAGGATTCTGATTACAAGATTTCATTGGTCTTGTGACTTTTCCTTTGTTTTTGATATTAAAAAGCAAGCAAAAGTGCAATCTGATTAGGATATAGTAGATTTTATTAACCAGTCAGAAATTAGAAATCACTTATCTTATTTCTAAAATGCAGATTTGCTTGTATGGATTACCATAGTGGGCAGATGATCATTGCTTCTTGTTGATGGAAAGCTGCTTCGGATATCACTCCTACCAGTCAGATGGTGCTGGACACATGGCTCAAGCCTTCTTGTTTTAGTGGAAAACAACAGGAACACAGAAATGGGGAAAATACATCTTAACTATAAAGTTTTGCTGGAAAGATGATACATTATAAACATAACAATATCACCTATTGGCAGAATTAATAATCACAATATAATACACTCATCGGCCACTTTATTGGGTACACTTGCTTGGTAACACAAATTGCTAATCAACCAATTACATGGCAGCAACTCAATGCATCTAGGCATCTAATGTCGACTACTTGCTGAAGTTCAAACCAAGCATCAGAATGGGAAAGAAAGGGAATTTAAGTGACCTTAAACACGGCATGGTTGTTGGTGATAGACGGGCTGGTCTGAGTATTTCAAAAACTGCTGATCTACAGGGATTTTCACACACAACCATCTCTAGGGTATACATGGTCCAAAAAAAAAATCCAGTGAGCGGCAATTGTTTGGAAAAAAAGGCCTTGTTGATGTCAGAGGTCAGAGGAGAATGGGCAGACTGGTTCAAAATGATAGAAGGGCAACAGTAACTCAAATAACCACTTGTTACAACCAAGGAATGCAGAATGTCATCTCTGAATGCACAACACATTTAATGTTGAAGCAGATGGACTACAGCAGCAGAAGACCACACCGGGTGCCAATCCTGTCAGCTAGAACAGGAAACTGAAGCCGCGTACACACGGGCGGACTGTATGGCCTACTTAGTCCGTCGAAACACATTTCAGCGGACAGTCTGCTCGTGTGTGGGCTTCAGCTGACTTTTTCAGCGTGCAGTCTGGCGTACTAAGTATTTCTAAGAATTTCCGTAATACTGTCCGTCATACTTTGGTTTCAGCGGACAATCCGCTCGTGAGTAGGCTAGTTCGACGGACTAAGAATGGCGCATGCTCAGAAAGGATTTACACGGCGGAAGGTTGCATTGCTGTGTATTGGACTTCCTATTTCTAGTCCCGTCGTACGTGCTGTACACGTCATCGCGCAAGCTTTCGACGGACTGTTTGTGCATCCGTGTGTGGTCAAGTCCGTTCATTCGAAAGTATGACGGACTGTCCGTCGGATTGTATGACGGACTAAGTAGGCCATACAATCCGCCCGTGTGTACGCGGCTTGAGGCTACATTTCACACAGGCTCACCAAAATTGGACAATTGAAGATTGGAAAAATGCTGCCTGGTTTGATGAGTCTGGATTTCAGCTGCGGCATTCAGATGGTAGGGTCAGAATTTGGTGTAAAGAACATGAAAGCATGGATTCATCCTGCCTTGTATTAACGGTTCAGGCTGGTGGTGGTAAGGAAATGGTGTGGGGGGATATTTTCTTGGCACGCTTTGGGCCCCTACTAAGGGGCCCAAAGCATGCCAAGAAAATATCCCCTACACCATTTCACCACCACCAGCCTGAACAGTTGATTGGTACCAACAAATTGAGCATTGTTTAAATGCCACAGACTACCTAAGTATTGTTGCTGACAATGTCCATCCCTTTATGACTACAGTGTACCCACCTTCTGATGGCTACTTCCAGCAGGATAATGCACCATGTCATAAAGCTCAAATGATCTCAATCTGGTTTCTTGAACATGACAATGAGTTCACTGTACTCCAATGGCCTCCGTACTCACCAGATCTCCATCCATTGGAGCACCTTTGGGATGTGGTAGAACTGGACATTCACATCATGGATGTGCAGCTGACAAATCTGCAGCAACTGCGTGATGCTATCATGTCAATATCAGGGCCGGTGCTAGACTATTTTGCACCCTAGGCAAGACCAGCTACTTGCGCCCCCCCCCCAAAAAAAAAATTCAAAAAGAAAAATGTGATGGCTTTGTGCAGTGTCATTAAATAATAGCACAATACACTCTTTGATCACAGATCCCAGTGTGTATTGTGTGACAATCTGTCACAATTTTTTTTTATAATGCCACTTTTTAATTACTTCACTGTGTGCCATTATAAAAAATATATTAGCGGCGGAACCCCAGGGCCCGATTGCAAGGGCGACCTGCGGTGGCCTGATCGTTCGGCCTGGATTAGGAGCATCATAGGCCTGGTGCTGAGGATTTTGGTGGGCCCTGGATTATGAAGCCCCTTGCCCTGTATGCTACATTCAAATTTTCTCTACAGCCCCGCCTTAACCACCACTTGTGCCTAGGCATTCTTTCCATTACCACCCACTGCACCTGGGATCCCTTTCCTCATTATCTACTATGCCTGTAGCCTCCCTTGCCTGACCACCCACTGCACCTACAGCCCTCTTCCCTAACCACCCAACATGCCTGGGGCCCCCATCCCTCACTATCCACCATGCCTAGGTACACCTTCCCTTACCACCTACTGTGCCTGTAGCCCCATTTATTGCAGAAATACTACAGGAGATGGTCAGAGACTGCAAAACATACTACAGGAGAGGGTCAGAGACTGCAGACATAGTACAGGAGATGATCAGAGATTGCAGACATACTACAGGAGATGGTCAGAGACTGCAGACATACTACAGGAGATGATCAGAGACTGCAGACATACTACAGGAGATGGTCCGAGACTGCAGACATACTACAGGAGATGATCAGAGACTGCAGACATACTACAGGAGATGGTCCGAGACTGCAGACATACTACAGGAGATGGTCAGAGAATGCAGACATACTACAGGAGATGGTCAGAGACTGCAGACATACTACAGGAGATGGTCAGAGACTGCAGACATACTACAGGAGATGGTCAGAGACTGCAGACATGGTACAGGAGATGGTCAGAGACTGCAGACATGGTACAGGAGATGGTCACAGACTGCAGACATGGTACAGGAGATGGTCACAGACTGCAGACATGGTACAGGAGAGGGTTAAAGACTGCAGACATAGTACAGGAGAGGGTTAAAGACTGCAGACATAGTACAGGAGAGGGTTAAAGACTGCAGACATGGTACAGGAGATGGTCAGAGACTGCACACATAGTACAGGAGATGGTCAGAGACTGCACACATGGTACAGGAGATGGTCAGAGACTGCACACATGGTACAGGAGATGGTCAGAGACTGCACACATGGTACAGGAGATGGTCACAGACTGCAGACATGGTACAGGAGATGGTCAGAGACTGCACACATGGTACAGGAGATGGTCACAGACTGCACACATGGTACAGGAGATGGTCACAGACTGCACACATGGTACAGGAGATGGTCACAGACTGCACACATGGTACAGGAGATGGTCACAGACTGCACACATGGTACAGGAGATGGTCACAGACTGCACACATGGTACAGGAGATGGTCACAGACTGCACACATGGTACAGGAGATGGTCACAGACTGCACACATGGTACAGGAGATGGTCACAGACTGCACACATGGTACAGGAGATGGTTAAAGACTGCAGACATAGTACAGGAGAGGGTTAAAGACTGCAGACATAGTACAGGAGAGGGTTAAAGACTGCAGACATAGTACAGGAGAGGGTTAAAGACTGCAGACATAGTACAAGTGTGTCCTAGCAGTGTGGAAAAACATTGATCACTGCAAACAGGGGTTTACAAGATATAACTATTAGTGGCAAAAAAAAAAAAACACATATTTTTAACAGTCATTTCTCAAGCACAGGAGGACAGTAAATAGTTAACATGTCTGTGAAGCTCCCAGCTTGACCAGCTAATTCCTTCAAAGATAACAAGGAAAGTTATGCAGGCCATACACGGTCGAATTTCGAACGAATTTTCTTTTCAAAATCAGAAAATTCGTTTTTTTTGTGATCCGATGATGCCACCATTGATTTTCGAAATTCGGCCGACCAAGCCTTCAATTTCACCTCATGTTGCTACAGAAAAGAATTTTCTTGGCTGGGAATCTTCTTTTCTCTCCGTACATTTTCTTTTATCTCCGTACATTTTCTTTTATCTCCGTACATTTTCTTACGTTTCTCGCACGATTCTCCCATCATTGATTAGAAAATCGTTCGTTTTTCTAAAAATTTCCAACATGTCCGATTCCTCAAATTTTATTTCTGCACGAAAATCGGCTGTTGCTGCAGCCCACTAATGGTGCGAAATTCATACGAAAATTCTTAGATACGATTTTCGAAAGAAAATTCTTTCGAAATTCGAACCGTGTATGGCCGGCATAAGTTTGAAGGTCTTGCAGAAGTCTAATCATCAGTCACTGTGCTGTGCAAATACAAACACAGATAAAAAGCCGTGTGAGAAGATAGAGGGGAAGTCATCCTGATCATTGTCTAATCTACACACAGGACAGGAGAACACACCGATTATTACACTTCTGCATTAAAAGTGAGTGTGTGACATGATCATACCTTCTTCTTTCTCAGGTATGTCGGATCCTCTGCATCTCATCCTGCTCTGGTCACTGGCATCTTCTGATCAAATGTGGCGGGCTGGGCAATCTGATTGGCTAATGGGGTGGTGGGAGGCGGAGCAACGTAGAAGTCATGCCCTCCCACTCAGAAGAGCAGCGCTATTGGCTGCCTGACACACTGGTCTGTCCCTCTCCCTCCATCATGTGAAAGCCGTGGGATGGAGAGGGGGAAGCTGAACACCGCTCTGCTTAATAACACCCGCCCGCTGCACTGAGCGCCTTGCTGTCCCGGGGCCCCTCTATCAACAGCCCTGCTGGGAGCCTGGGGAGCGACAAGGAGGAAGAGATGAGGCAAGGGTCAGCAGCGCCCCTAGGTGGCAGTGCGCCCTAGGCGGCCGCCTAATCCGCCTAGTGGTTGCACCGGCCCTGGTCAATATGGACCAACATCTCTAAGGAATGTTTCCAACACCTTGTTGAATCTTTGCCACAAGGAATGAAAGAACTTCTGAAGGCAAAACAGGGTCTAACCTGGTACTAGCAAAGTGGAAGGTGAGTGTATATGAGAACAGTTGTTGCACCTATTTCTTTATACATGGAATGCTAGCATTTTATCTGCATAATAAAGAAGAGCAGCACATCAGGTCAAACACTAGAGAAAGAGAGCACACTTTATTGAAGATCCTGCATTGGTCTTCCACTTATTCAAACAACTATCACAAAAACGGTTCAAATAACAAAACATTTTCTATTTTTATATACCGTATTTATCGGCGTATAACACGTGTTGGCGTATAACACGCATCCCAAGTTTAGGAGGGAAGTTTAAGGAAAAAAACTTTTAGGAGGCAAGTTTAAGGAAAAAAACTTACATTTTAAATGCCCATCAATGTAGCCTTCCACTGTCCCCCTGCAGCCCTACACTGTTCTCCTGCAGCCCTACACTGTCCCCCTGCAGCCCTCCACTGTCCCCCTGCAGCCCTCCACTGTCCCCCTGCAGCTCTCCACTGTCCCCCTGCAGCCCTACACTGTCTCCCTGCAGCCCTACACTGTCCCCCTGCAGCCCTACACTGTCCCCCTGCAGCCTTCCACAAAATTGCAGTATGGTTAGTTTTAAATTTACCGCCGCCGCCATCGAGATCTTCGGCTCCTCCCGCCACCGAGATCTTCAGCTCCTCCCGCCGCCACCGTCGAGATCTTCGGCTCCTCCCGCTGCCGACATAGACCGAGCCAAGCCGAGGGTACTCGGCTACCTGGCTCTGCTCGCAGTAACGCCCTCGTCCCGCCCCTTGTCCTGGCTCCTGTGATGGACACAACACCGGGCCAATGGCGGGACGTAAAGGCTAGGAGGTGGGACTGGGCGTGACTGAGAGCGGAGCCGAGTACACAGTACACTCGGCTCAGCTCGGTAAATGTCGGCGGCGCTGCACAGAGCGCAGATCGGCGGGGGGATCGGCGTATAACACGCACCCATGATTTCCCCCCGATTTTAAGGGGAAAAAAGTGCGTGTTATACGCCGATAAATACGGTAGATATTATTTAGTGTGTAGGTGGGATACACCGCGGTGCAGCAGCAATAACGCACCCAGTCCCAATGCGACAAAAGAACTTGTACTGAAATAATGCAAACACAGTTCACAAATGACACGGTGGGAAGACAGCCCAGCTGGGGACACTAGCAGTTCCAACAGCGTGAGAGAAGGATTCATCCGAACTGACAGGGCCTGTTGAAAGGGAAAGAATGTGGCCTGGCTATCCTGTGCCTAAGCAGGAAGATGCCCAAAGAAGTTGCAAGCCCTACATTCTCCCTTCTCGCTAAGAACCTTTCCTTGCCTCTAATTCTGTCTCTACCAGGTTGGGTACCTGTACCTTTTCTACCAACTCCCAAAATACATGCCAAAACTGAGAGCCAGGGTCCAAAAAGGTCTGCCTGACCCAAGATGGCTGCTATAGTCACATGGTACAGCAGCATCCAATAGAATAGCTTCCCCAGTGACTCAGGAAATCATAGAGAAGCCATATTCCTCTTGACTTCCGCTCCAAATGCAGTGCCGCTGTTGAATAGCACCACTTGTGGTGGTGAAAGTAGACTGCACCTGCCTACAAATGCATTTACGCTTTAATATGTCACATGAGTTAAGTGTTATTTATTGCCCCATTGACACGCCAATGAAAGCTGTCCAGAATAAATAATGGCAGTGATTTCGATGAATCTATATAGTCTAGGGATTTCCTTTTATGCCGCGTACACATGATCGAATTGTCCGGTGGAAAAGTCCGGCGGACTCGAGTCCGCTGGACAATCCCCCCCTGTGTGGGCTCTGGCGGACTTTTTTGACCCAAAAGTCCAGCGGACAATACGGCCGTGTGTGTGCTAGTCCGCCGTACTTTTGAAATGAACAGACTTTTCCTGCCCAGAGAAAAGTCCGCTCATTTTGAGCACGGCTCCAGGTAGCCGGGACTAGCGAAGGAAGCGTCGCTGGCCCCGTCGCCTGGTATGGAGTTAAAGGGGAAGCCCTACGCCGAAAAAACGGCGTGGGGTCCCCCCCAGGTCCATATCAGACCCTTATCCGAGCACGCTACCCTGCCGGTCAGGAAAGGGAGTGGGGACGAGCGAGCGCCCCCCCCCCCCCCCCTCCTGAGCCATACCAGGCCGGTTGTCGGGGTCTGCGGGCGGGGGGGCTTAAAGGAATCCGGGAGAGGGGTAGCAGACACAGTTTGTAAGGTGGATGAGCCCGGCAGCAGCATTCATGACGTACTACAAGACAAAGAGAGTATCCAGCACACAGAGAGCAAGCAATCCCAAAAGTGACAGGCTATGGGGACATAAAGCAGTCAATTAAGGGTGCGTAAAGTCCAGTTAGCTCAAATAAAGGCAGTCACTGTAGAGGAGCTAAAAGGATAATAATAAGAGTTCTAAAAAGGACACCGGTACCTGCATTGTCCTGGTTTATAATTTACAGAGTAAGGGCCGGTTCACACTGCAGGCGAGGCGAGGCGACTCCGACTTGCCTCGCCGCGACCTGCAGCGGCCTCAGCGGCGACTTGCAAATGACTTCTGTATAGAAGTCAATGCAAGTCGCCCCGAGGTCGCCCAAAAGTAGTACAGGAACCTTTTTTCTGAGTCGGAGCGACTCGAGTCGCTCCTCTCAGAACGGTTCCATTGTACAGAACGGGGGCGACTTGCGAGAGCGAGGCGAGTCGTGTCGCCTCGCATCGCCCGCTGTGTGAACCGGCTCTAAGGAGGTTGAGAAAATCATTCATAAATATTGGAATGTTTTGAAACAGGATACTCAATGTAAAAAGAGTATATCAGAAATACCGAGGATAGTGTATAAGAGGGCACCCAATTTGCGTGACTTATTGGTACATAATGTGGTAGAACCACCTCCCCCTAAACCCAAAATGTTTTGGGATATAAAGGGTTTCCACAGCTGTGGACTGTGCTACAGCTGCGTCAGGGTCCCTAATAACACTAAGAAAGTAAAAGAATTCACAAATCCGCAAAATAGTCAATTGTACACTATTAAGGATTTTATTTAGTGTGATGCGATGGGCGTAGTCTACTCAGTGAAATGCCCATGTAATTTGATCTATGTAGGTAGAACTATAAGGACATTAAAAGAACGTATGGAGGAACACATGAGGAGCATCAACAAGGGGTTCGACAAACATTTCCTTTCCATTCATTTTAGGGATGTACATAATAAAAATACAGATGGGATACAGTTTTGGGGCATAGAAGCACCCAAGCGACTTGGAGAGGTTCAAATTATATAAGGGAAATCAACAAGAGAGAATCATGGTGGATACACCAGTTAGGTTCCCTTGCTCCTGGAGGGTTGAATAAGGAATTCGACCTAAAATGTTTTTTAAGTAATTATTAATTATATGGTTTTTCTTATCATGATGCCACACAGATGAGGGTATGGGCCTATTTGCAGTATTCTTCTGTTAATTATACCCTGGGGGGTTCTGACCATATCATAAATATGGATTATTCCAATTTTTTTTATTTTATTCCAATTTAGTATTCGGTTTTGTTTTTTCCCATATTTTTAGTATTTTGTAGAATTTTCTATTCTGTATCTGCATTTATATTTTAGATATATAATTGTAGATTACCATCATCCATCTGTCTATGTTATTGGTCCAGTTCAGATAAAGTAGTTCTTTTGAATATAGAAAGTTTTTTATAGGTATATTTTTTATATATGTGTTTAATATATTTTTTAAGATATGTTTCTCTATTTTAATTTTATTTTTAATTTCATATATATCTCTCCGTCTAATATTGATTGACATGATTTACTTTTCACCACATCGAATAGCTAGCACTAAAATCTCCCAAATTATTATAATCATCAAATGACATACAGCGCGATTAAGTTTATAGGTATAAGTATTTAATACAATGAGTGATAAAGAGTAAAGGATTCCATCAAATTAAAACATTTATATGTGTAAATTCATGCATATATATGGTTATTGTGATGGCCGATTAACGTATGGTATGCTGATCTGATTCTATGTTCATCCTGGGTACATTTACTTTAAGGTATTTCAGTGTTTGTATCCACCTAATTAGACACATAGACGTTTTTATCATTGAATCGTATTGATTCATCACTAGAGTGTCCTCTGGCCACAACAAAATGGCCGCAGACGCTCTATAATAATTGACAGCTTTACCGTCCAATCATATTGCCCCCTGAGGAAGATATGAAAAACCCCTTGTATCGACACACGTTGGGGAAGGGGACAGGGCGCCATGCTAGGCAGGGAGCCTGCCGTGGACAGCACACCACCCCGTTATCGACTGTTATATCCTGCTGATTTACGTTATTTTTAGAGTGGCGCTCTCACGTGCCATGCTAATGTGAGTACCCTGTGTGGGATTTTACTGTGTTTTCAATAAAAGTTTTGACATATTACACTATGAAGCCCTCCTCTTTCTATTGTTATTACTGTGGCACAAGAGAGACTCCACAGATATTGGCCACCCCAGGAATCTGGATTTACTCCTGAACCATTTTAGGTTCCAATGCATGCACTGACCAAGCCTAAACAGCAAGGTCACATGCTCTAAGGTGAGCGGCTAATACCTAGGGTGAACACAGTACCACAATATTGGATTTATGTCACAACAAGCACTGAATTGCATGGATTTGATTGAAGCACCTATGGACTGATATTTTGAAGATTGCACAGCACATTGTAGCACTTTTTTCATATATATATATATATATATATATATATATATATATATATATATTTTTTTTTTTTTTTATTAAGTATTTTGATTGTCCATTTTTTAAGTATTTTGATTGTTTTTTTATGGATGCTATATCATATCGCACATGAAAGCACTTTATTGGCAACATTGCATGTATGTATAAACAAGAGTATCACTTTATTGCTGTTGGCATATAGCACATTTCACTATTATATTTCACCATTTCGATTTTAATTTTGAGAGCGCAGCGTATTATAGTATATTCATGATGGCCCGATGAAGGAGCATGAATGCTCCGAATGCGAAGACAGGCCCCCTGTCAGTGACGCTCCAATGCCGACCCCGATCTCTGCCTGCTGAGGATTCCTGGACTGTCATCCCGGGAGTGCTGAGGCTCCACCGTCTTGTCTTGTCCTGCCTCCTACCCAGCGGAAGAATCCACCATCAGGCCATCCAGCCAGTTGCAGCGGGGACATCACTTCTGATTAACATGATCTACCTTCTCCTTGTGAATTGTTAACCCTTTGATTGCCAATAAAGTACCAAACTGTGCTATGCTTAGATGGTGCTTCTCACTCTCCTCTATTCATGACGGACTGAAGGGGAGCTAGCCTATGTTAAGGTAAGCCGATAAGGAGAGAGGTGCAGTAGTCCAGGTAGGAGATGACCATGGTGTGAATTAGAAGCTTTGTGGTGTCATTGGTTAGGAAGGGGTGTATCTTGGAGATGTTGCGAAGGTTGAGGCTGCAAGCTTTGGGCAGTGAATGGATTTGGGGCTGAAAGTCCAGGATCACACCTAGAACTTTGGCGTACGGGGACAGGTTAATAGTTGATGATATCAATGTATCAATCAGCCATTTATACTAATCATAATAACAAATGTTCATCATAACCAATGATCAGCATTATCATTCATAGCAAAGCAATGCTAATTATTACTATCAGCATAAAATTAACTGTTTCATGACTTTACTTAGGCATGTAGTATTATTTTGATCATGTTGTAGGCAAACAGTGACTAGTTTATGCTTGCCAGATATAACAAGGTAGCCAGTGGTGGTGCGTCCACTGGCCCGCTCTCTCCAGCCATCCCCTGCTATGACCAATGGATAGCATGAATCTATTCACGGTCACCGCTGCCACCCCCTTTTCAGGCACCCGGCCCCTTTTCAGGTCAACGGGTGCCTGAATTACAGCGGTGGGGGCAGGGGGGGGGGGGGTTTCTAGCACCTGATTAGAGCGATAGGCTCTTATAGGCATCAAAAAAGGTGACCTACAAGTGCCATGCTTGGCGTTCGCAGTTCACCCAGGTGTATTAGAACAGCGAATGAACATAACACGTTTGATGGCACAGTGGCTGCAATTGATGTTTTTTTCAGTATTTTTCAGTTTGTTTGCACCCCCCAAAAAATTTTGAGCACCAGCTGCCACTGAATGTAGCTTTTTAGACAATTGTGCACTTCCAACCATGTGGCAACAGTTTGGGAAATGTCTTTTTCTGTTCCAGGTTAACTCTGCCCCAGTGCACTAACCAAGGTCCATAATAAATTATTTGGTGAGTTAGGTGTGTAAGAACTGCATAGAGCCCTGACCTCAACCCTACTGAACACATTTTGGATGAATTAGAATGCTGATTGTGAGCCAGGTCTTCTTGCCGAACATCAATACCAAACATCACAAATGTCCTTTTGGTTGAATGACAAAGGGGGGCACTAATTGGGGCTCACCTGCATGAGACTGTGGCCAGCACACCTGTAATAGGGTGTATAGTTAAGGGATTTAATGGGGTGACTGTTTCTTTAAAAGTTCTGTTACAGGTTCTGGAGGTCCAATGGGATCGCTGGGAAGGTGCTGGAAGCCTGGACAGCCTATAAAAGGCAGCTGCAGTGGGGCTTATTCCCTTTCCCCTCGGACCGGATCAGCAGCAGAAGTACTCCCTCCCCTAGTCGCGTGCACCTGTTATGTGGTAGGGTCACCCCAGATTTCCGGGGGGGGGGGGGGACTGTTTGGTTAATGAAAGAAAATGGTTACTGGCTGAAAACTGGGCAGTAATTTGATATTTTTATCATGAGAATAAAATAAGATGTTTAAGTTGTTAAGCCAATAAAGGTGTCACAGCCAATTATGGATGTCTGTGTTTTTTTTTAGAAATTTCCGGGTGGTGTTGAAGGTGGGTGGGTGTGTGGCATACAGTCTCATGGGCACAAATCCCAACAGACAAACACTTAAGGAATCCTTTCCAATAGAGTGCAGGCTGTTATAGCTACAATTGGGGGAGTGTAAGGTGGGAGATTCCATGACAAAGCCTAAAGTTTGAAAAATTGATGTCCAGCTAGCTCATTTGGGTCATATTGTATATAAACATATCATGCAGTTTTACTTTATCTAAAAAAAGAAAATCAGTTAACTACAATTTGCCAATGCACTTTATGAACCCGACACATAATATATTAATAAATTATAAAAAAGAAGAGCATAGAATTTTTAGTTGTTTGAGGGTTTATTTAGTACAAATTATAATTTGATTTCCTGAATGTGGGGTGAGCGAGCCTTCTCTAGGCTGTAGTGGAAAAACAAGTTATACAGCGATCTGATTAAAAACTAAAAAACATCCAGATTTGTATTCATTCAGAGCCTGCATGCATAGCCGGTGGTTGTATGTAAGGAAATATGCCATTGTTCTGAAGATAGCATGCATTCACTATGCGCAAAGTCAGCTTATTAAGGTGACATCACAGCAGGCAGCAAGGAAATGACAGATATTTAGGGAATGGCTTCTACATTATACAATGTTTATATGATTGACAGGTTCTCTTTACATGAACAAACTCACATGACAGCGCACCTGGCTACCTGCTAGTCATCATTATGTGATGAAATAATCCAAGTTTTTGATGACTTGCTGATTTGCTATTTTTAAAAAAAGGCCCGTGTAAAAAACAAATAAAAAAATTATACAGCTGAAGAAAGGTTTAGTGCAGTCACGTTGTATCTCAAGTTTACTCCAGTATTAATTACTTTTTTAGTAAGGATGAATTAAACCTAAGAATGTTCACTTTCCTGAAATTTCGGTGAAGGCTGTCACATTTCAGTGAAATTTTATAATTTTGAGGGAGGGAGAAATTAAAGTAGAATTAAACCCAAAAGCATAAACGTAAAAAAAAAAACGTAAATCAGACACCTTTGGACAGCAGCATTGTCAGTCTGGGGGGTGTTACACAAGCAGATTTAGATGGACTTAACTAATAAGTTGAAGTCGAATTCCAGCTACCACTGTATAAAAAGTTACAGCAAATATATATATATTTTTGGGGGATTTTGGGATTCATACATGAATAAAAGCTGATCATTGCAAGTCAAAGGTAAATGATTTGTCTCAATCCTCTTAAGTAAGTTGAAAAAAATAACAGATGTACTGGCAGGATCACCCGGCGAAATAAAGGTAGAAAGCTTAAAAAAAATAAAATGGATGTAGCCACACACAGTCGGAGAATCCGTCGGAATGTGTCCTATCGGACCATGTTGTTGGATAATCCAACTGTGTGTGGTATGCATTGGACTGATTCCATCTGAATATCCGTCGGACCAAGTTTTCCAACATGTTGGAAATATTTTCCGACCAATGGTCCGATAGGACATACTCCGATCATGTGTAGAGAATTTCGATCGGACGAAGTGCCACGCATGCTCAGAACAAATTCCTACATCAAAGCTATTGGCTACTAGCCTGAACGTAGTCCCATCGTAACGAAATTACGTCATCACGTTCTGAAAGATCGGATTTTTCGACAACTTTGTCCGACCGTGTGTATGCAACAGTTTTGGACAACATCCGACGGACAAAATCCGACGGACAAAATCCGACGGATTTGGTTGCCGAAATGTCCGACCGTGTGTACAAGGGCCTAGAATAGGGTAATTTAATAATTTTGTGGTTTTGGGTTTAATCCAACCACCCTGGATCTGTTCTTGTACCAAAATGATCCCTCCTTAGATTCATTACTCTACACTTTTCCAATGTACAAAAAACAAAACGAAAAACAAAAACAGTGAAAAAGGGAAAATAAACAGCACACAAATAATGGACAAATGCACAAAAAGATGAAAAAACAAAAACAAAAAACAAACATACAAAGAAAACCAAATTCTGCAAACAACATTAGCATAAGCACACCCAAAAAAGCTACAACCTTTAATAAAAAAAAAACAGACAGGAATTTAAAATTTTGGGGTGTCCCCTTCCCAAAGCAGAATCTTCCAGTGGGGACACTAGTTTTAGTGACCCTGGTGACAACCAAGGATTCCTTCAATCTGGAGGGCATTTCCTGTTTTGCCACTAATGGGACACAGATGTAAAAAACAAAAAAAACCTGACCTGAAAAAAAATTTTTGCAATTAGTTCTACTTGAATATATTTTTATTTATTGATGAAACCACTCTGACATAAGTTATAACAATTTAGACTGAGATATTTTTTCAATCTTATTGGTGATGCTTTCATAACTGATTCTCCTGTATGAACTATATTCACTGTTTCTAGGATCTAGTAAGAGTTCAGCTCCCACAGCCAGTTCCATCCTATGTTGCATACATTTCTTTCAATTCTACCTAAGAGAAATAAGTGTCCCTTATAAATCAAACACGCTGTTTACTCTTAAAGAGTGGCAAGCATCAACATTTGAGACTTTCTCTCATCTTAATATCCCTTGCTTAGACCCAAGCCCAATACTTATGAGACTATCTCATAGCAAAATCAGAATAATGCTTTATGATTATGAGCTAAGGCATACAATGCATTACGCCCCTGCCAAC
This sequence comes from Lithobates pipiens, assembly GCF_037356315.1. Taxonomy (NCBI): domain Eukaryota; kingdom Metazoa; phylum Chordata; class Amphibia; order Anura; family Ranidae; genus Lithobates; species Lithobates pipiens. The sequence continues at coordinate 423,352,915 of NW_027507718.1, forward strand.
TTGCTGTGGACATTACAATAAAGCATTGTCAGAAAAATATTGTATGGCTTTTAGCCTTTTTTTTCTTTTTTGCTGTGAGGGAGCAAAGATTGGATATCCAAGGCTATACCTTCATAACTGCACATTGTCTTCCAGAGGGTCTGGAGTGACATTTCTCTTTCTCATGAGTCTTTCATTGCCAGTCTCAAACTTTAATGGATTGTCATGGAATAGAGGAATCCATCCCAGACCTTCACATTGATATCTAAAGAACCCATTTCACTTTTTTTTAATTCAAATAGAACTGCAATCTACAACACAATTATTTCTACGTTATTTTAGGCCACCTAAATTAACCTCAATTAAAATGTCTTATATTATGATTGAACCACAGCCAAAATAATGACAGCAAGATTTTCTCAGGATACATTGTATTGATAAACTATATAATTATAGTGAATAAATTAACACTATAAAAACCTAATGTGTTGCCTAATATAGGCTGTCAACTGAAATTGCCTATTACCAGTTAGGTTCTTGCTATTTTTGGGGTAGCACTAAAGTTTGTTATGTAACAAAGGTGGCCAGAGTGTGCATGGATATGTAATGCCACGTACACACGACCGGACTTTCCGGCAGACTAGGTCCGGCGGTCTTCCCGTAGCCAATAGCTTTGGTCTCGTAATTTGATCTGAGCATGCTTGGTACTTTGTCCGATCGGAATTCTCTACAAATGATCGGACAAAGTCCGATCGGATCATGTTGTTGGAAACTTTTATATCCAGCTCTCAAACTTTGTTGGTCGAACATTCCAATGGAAAAAGTCAGATGGAGCCCACACACGGTTGGATTATCCGAACAGACATTTTCCGTCGGAATGTCCGACCGTGTGTACGGGGGATTACAGTCTACTTCAGCCTTTTTAACACACCCTCAAAACAACTTTCCAATCTCAGGGAATCCCTGCTAAAAATGATTATGTCTACAACTCATGATACATTAGTTTGATGGTCAGTGGGAAGAATGCTCCTTACAGTTGGTCAAGGAACCCCTAGCAACCTGTAGAGGAACCCTAGGGTTCTGCAGAACCTTGGTTGAGAAACCCTGATCTACTTATTTATTCAGATATGAACATTGATGTTATCTAATTTTGACTGGTACTTTACACTTACCGGGAGGACATTAAGCCCTGACCTCTCTGAATATAACAGGTCCCCACTTTTGCAGCTGTAAAGGTAGATTTGCTTATTTTTAATCTTATTAGTATATTGCAGCATTAATGTAAAAGCGTGACTGCTCATATGCCTCACACACATTATGACTTTTCACATACCTGTAATCTGTTGTGGTAATTTGGACTTTCAAGTACGCTGGAGAGCTATCTAGATCTTGAGTCATCTCATATTTTGTCATATATTTTATGGAATGACAATAGTAGGAGTGATCCTGATGAGCTTTAACAACATAGGTGGATCTTTAAGATAAGGTAGCACCTACAATTACTGAAAGCAATAGATTTTGATGGACACATTCAAGTAATTGTAAACCAATTTTTTTTTTTAATAACAAACATGTTATACTTACCTGTTCTGTGCAATCGTTTTGCACAGAGCAACCCAGATTCTCCTCTTCTTGGAGCCCCCGTTGGTGCTCCTGGTTCATCCTTTTCTTGGTCTGCCACCATAGGAAGATGCTTCCTGTTGTGGCATAACTGCGGACCCAATCCCGAGCCATGCTACCTGTGTCCATTGACACAGACATAGAGGCTTGGCCCACCCCCTGCTCCTTTGCCACAGGATTTGATTGATGGTAGCAGGAGCCTATGGTTACTCTTGCTATCAGTCTGCCCAGTGAGGAGGGAGAGAGCAGAGAGAGCCACTGCTCTTGGATTGAGATTATGCTCAGATATGTATAAGGGGGGGCTGGGCAGGGGGGGGGGGTTACGGAGAGCTGCACACAGAAGGTTTTTTACCTTAGTGCAGGAGTCTCCAAACTTTTTCAAATGAAGGGCCACTTTATTGTTCTTCAGACTTTAGGAGGGCCGGATTGTGGCCAGCAGAGGAAGAAAATGTCACAGGCCCAGCATCAGTGAGAACAAATATGGCCTCAGGGTTGGTGGTCAATAGGAGGAGTATTCCCCCTATTAGTAGGAGGAATAGTATCCCATCATTGGTATTGGTGGATTATATAGTGCCCCATTGTTGGTGTGGGAGGAATTGTGCCCCAAGGGCCAGAAAAAGGCTAGCAAAGGGCCACATCTGGCCCTCGGGCCACAGTTTGGAGACCCCTGCCTTAGTGCATAGAATACATTAAGGTAGAAAAAAGCCTACTACCTTTACAACCATGTGTTTTTTTTTTTTAGAAATGTATGTGTATGATATATGGTATAAAAACGAATGACCTTCACCGTAATTAGTACATAGACAGCATATAGTCTGAATCATTTCAAGATGTTAGTTAAACTTAAAGCGGAAGTAAACCCAATGATTTAATAGTTTCAAAAAACAGTTATATTCCCAGCATGCCGGAAATGCTAACTGTCACATTGGTTGTGCTCTCAACCGAATTGTCACACCATCCAATGGCTGGTGTCATAATTGATCACATGTGCAGCATCGTGGCAGTTAAAAATTAAACAGAGGCCAAGATGGCAGCTTCCATGGCTGACAAATGATAGGAGGGTTTACTTCCACTTTAATACTTTGTTATTATATATTATGATTATATCTACATCGGTGCTGTACAGAGTGATGGCCACATCTTTTAATACACGTCATATACGTCATACTGGGGTGTTTAGGATTTGCTTAGACTAGAGTAAACCACTGTCATATCAAGCAAACAGATGTCAATTCTACTACTACGGATGGGCATGGTACAAACTTTGTTCACTGCATGATCTCAAACTTTGTGCTGCAGGACGATCAAAATTGGGTTACATATATTTATTGCTAAAACTGGTGAATATCTAGGTTGGGGGCTGGATTTCTGTAAGTGCTTTGGGAAGAGAAAATAACACAAACTCTCAGTGAGGCGCACAAAAATAAAGCTACTAGACCTAACTCCATCTAAAAATCATCTTGAAATGTTTATTTACTAGGGTATGATTTTCTGATCACCAGTTTATTGTTCTATGTGATGTAACAGTGCGGGAACAGTTATTACTAACCAGATGTCCATGTATATAGTTTCCATCTTGGACTAGAACAGTAGAGACTTGTACCTTGTAACAGTTGATAAAGGAAACTTAAAGGTAACACATACAAACACATGCTCATATGCAGTATATGTGTAGTTTGTGTTATAGCTGCCATTACAGTGCCTTGAAAAAGTATTCATACCCCTTGAAATTGTCCACATTTTGTCTTGTTACAACCAAAAGCGTAAAAGTATTTTGTTGGGATTTTATGTGATAGACCAACACAAAGTGGCATATAATTGTGAAGTGGAAGGAAAATAATAAATGGTTTTCAAATGTTTTTACAAATAAATATGTGAAAAGTGTGGCGTGCATTTATATTCAGCCCCCCTGAGTCAATACTTTGTAGATGTTTGACCATTCTTCCAGAAGCACATTTGTGAGGTCAGGCACTGATATTGGACAAGAAGGCCTGGCTTGCAGTCAGGCTCTAATTCATCCCAAAGGAAGCCTATCGGGTTGAGGCCAAGACTCTGTGTTGGGCCATCCCCAAACTGTTCCCACAAAGTTGGGAGCATGAAATTGTCCAAAATGTCTTGGAATGCTGACACCTTAAGAGTTCCCTTTACTGGAATTAAGGGGACAAGCCCATCCCCTGGAAAAACAACCCCATACCATAATAACCCCTCCACCAAATGATTTGGACCAGCGCACAAAGCAAGGTCCATAAAGACACAGGTGAGCCAGTTTGGGGTGGAGGAACTTGAGAGCAGAGACTGCGAGCCAGGCCTTCTCGTCCAACATTGATGCCTGACCTCACAAATGCTCTTCTGGAAGAATGGTCAAACATTCCCATAGACACACTCCTAAACCTTGTGGACAGCCTTCCTAGAAGAGTAGAAGCTGTTATAGCTGCAAAGGGTGGGCCAACTCAATAACGAACCCTACAGACTAAGACTGGCATGCCATTAAAATTCATGTGTGTGTAAAAGCAGGCATCCCGAAACTTTTGATAATATAGTGTATGTGAGCTAGCTGATACTCAAGGTCCTCTCTCTGGCTCTCTTTCTTGTGAGAACCTGCTTCTAGGTGAAAAGGCCGAGTGCTAAAAGAACCCTAAAACACATAGACGTACTGCCTGTTTGTTACTGGGCAATTCATTAGGGGATATGTAGCGATGGGAGGTCTCTGTATGCTATTATCATATATTTTCTTTCCCTGGAAGCAGAATCCAAGACAATATATATCCAGCACAAATAAATTAGGACTTTATTTAGAACATATAAAGTCTGAAAGGTCTTTGTGTTGGGTGCAACCCATTAGGGGGCACCCTATTAGTCAGGAACTGAACTAAGTTTAGTTAGTGGCTCAGAAAAGCAGACACTTATTTTATGCTATGGACTTGCTGTACAAAGCCCTCCTGTGTTGAACTGTGTTTGTTTGCTGCCTTGCTAAATAAAAGTGTAGGACAAACCTGCCTAGACTGTACCCGTGTGTCTCTGTCTTGCCCAGGGCCATCTTTAATGCAGGGCAAAAGGGGCAGCTTTCTGGAGCTCAATCATTGTTGTGAGGCCCAAAGCAGCTACCCCTTGAGCGTGTGCTGCCTGTAAATAGCTGATATGTGGTGGTGGGGGGGGGGGGGAATAGTTAACCAGGGTCCAATCAATATTAAAGATGGCCCAGGTCTTGCCAAAATTCGTTTTGCTTCTCCCCTTTATATTATACATATAAAAATCATTTATATGATTGTGTTAATGATTAGAATGCCTTTTTTCTTTGTATAGTTTTTGCTTATGTATGTACACGTAGGCAGCTGTACATCTTATATTTACCTTATACGTCTCTCTTGGGTCCTTGTATTCACATTAAATCTATTAGAACATCTAGATGACATACATAACAATCTGAAAGTCAAAATGCTTCCACTCCATGATCTTCCCACAATAAAATCCAGAGTGAGTGAAATTTCTGACTTTACCACAGCTGCAATATGTTGTGGAATCCGGGCCGGTGATACCACTAGGCAAACTAGGCAGCTGCCTAGGGCGCACTGCTTTCTACTCTCTTTTGTCTGCAGCAAGCAACAAGTCTCAGCATCAGCAGACAACCGCCGCTCCATTCACACATAGTGTCCGTGTCCCGACTCCCGAATGAATGGAAGCAAGCAAGCATTGATTGATGGGCACTGGTAGGCTGCATTGATGGGCGCTGGTGAAGCTGCATTTGATGGGCACGTTATTAAAAGGTGGGGTATATATGAGCAGAGCAAAGGGGTGGAGTCAAGGGGCGGGACAAAATGAGGTTTTCGCCTAGGGTGTCAAAAATTCTTGTACCAGCCCTGTGTGGAATCCGCAGATGTTACAGTTTAAACTTGCTCTATATTGCACGGCAGAAATGATTAGAGCCCTTGGCGTGGCTTGAGACTTCTTGTTTTTGTTGACACATTTGGGCCGGTGTCCTTATGTAAATCTTGTACATACAACCAAGGCCCTTCACGCTATACATTTTCCTGCTTACGTCACCAGCAGATTAGCTCACATTTGGTATGATTAAAAATACCTTTAACAAAGGATCTATTTTATTGACATATCTCAAGGGATACTCCTGTAGTAAACACTGTATCATGCATGTGTACTTGAGTAGGAATTTGGTATGTACAGAATAATCTTCATCTTCCCGGAAAGAACAGGAGGCCGTCTTTATTCTGCGGCAGGTTAAAACAAGTGTGTTTTGGAAGACTGCAATAATGTTTTTGTTGTCATGGGAAAAATGGTTTATTTGATAAGTAGAGGGAAGTCATGTTATCAGATTGTCTTACAAAACTGCTTAATGATAGCGTTATTCTAGACTCCAGTTTTATTGTGATATTGCTTAAAACTAAACTGATGGCAAAAATAAAACATTATTACTTAAACGGCTATGCATTTATATATAAAAAAAAAACATTTATTAATAACTATAACTACTATAATTACCTGAATCTTTATTAGTTCCCCATAATTCTTTGCATAGTAGAATTCCTATTGCGAGAAGGAGAGGCAGCAATTTAAGCCAATTAGGCTCTACTGCATTGCACAGTGCTGTCAGTGTCATACATGGAGAACAGACAAATATAATGATGGACCCATAAATGTACTGGAGCCCCTTCATTATACTGGGGCCCCTAAATTGTACATGCTATACTGTGTGGCATGGGTGCCTGGATTCTATGTGTAATTGTATGGACTTAAAGAATATGTAAACCCAACATTTCCTTTTCCTGCTTTGTGCCTACTGTACCATGTACGTGTATGAAAAAGTATCCTGTTCTCTTTGTATTGCTTCCTTTATGTGAAATCCCTGGTGTTCCTGCCAGTCCTTCTGCTTTCCTGTCAAAAACTGACCACACTAGTCATGGGAGAACGACGCGGTCAGTTCTCTAGCTGTGCTGGGAACTCAGCCTATTCTTTAATAATTAGACTTGCCCAGACCTCCCTACATAGCCATTCACTGGGAAGACCAGTGTACTGCTATTCTCCTCCCCAGCTCTCTGAGCTGCTTATGCACCTGATAAAAGAGAGTATGTGATCACTTATAAAAAAAGAAGAAACAACAATGGTATTTATAATTTTACATGTATATTTATTCATATTTATTATTTATATATATATATATCTATATATAGATCTATAGCTATATATATATATATATATATATATATATATATATATATATATATATATATACACACACACACAAACACATGCCTTCCATCCCTTTTTTAATCTAAATGGGTTGTTTTACAAGGTGAGGGTTTACATGTACTTTAGATCCCTTTCACACTAGGGTGGTTTTCAGGTGCTTTAGCATTGGAAAAGGCCTCTGCTAAGCTCCTGAAAACCGCCTTCCATTCATTCAAGTGTGACTTTTCACACTGGGACGGTGTACTTGCGGGACGTTACAAAAAGTCCTGCAAGCAGCATCTTTAGGGGCAGTTTGGGAACGCTCTATTTAGTGCTCCCAAAATGCCCTGCCCATTGGAATGAATAGGCAGCCCTTCTGAAACGCCAGAAAATCGTTTCGGAAACGCTGCAAAATGGGAGTTATTAACCCTTTCTTTGGGGTTAAAAGCACCCCGCTAGTGGCCGAAATGTGCTGTTTTAGCTCTAATGCAGCCACTCCCCAGTGTGAAAGGGGTCTTAAATATGCTTTGGTAGATTTAAAAGATATATATACTTTGTACTGTATATAATATAATATAATGTAGGAAGTTAATCAGATTGTTGGCTTCAACTATATATGCAGATCAAAATCACCAATAGCAAAATGTTGGCCGGGCGGTGGTTCAGTTATCCTGATCAGGCACCACATAACTTCCTTTAGGATGTGCTGCTAGTGCGCACCTCCAAGGGCATGCAGCACGGCGATCAGGGATGAGGCATGCCCCTCGGACACAGCGCATCCCGATCAGGGCAAACAGCCAATGAAATTGCCAGCTGTGTCCAATCACAGCCGATCACAACTGTAAACACAAGAGCGGTTACTAGAGAGTACACCATTCACATTTTTATAAATATTTTATTCTATCTTTTCATGTGACAACACAGAAGAAATAACACTTTGCTACAATGTAAAGTAGTGAGTGTACAGCTTGTATAACAGTGTAAATTTGCTGTCCACTCAAAATAACTCAACACACAGCCATTAATGTCTAAACCGCTGGCAACAAAAGTTAGTACACCTCTAAGTGAAAATGTCCAAATTGGGCCCAATTAGCCATTTTCTCCCCCCTCGGTGTCATGTGACTCGTTAGTATTAGAAGGTCTCAGGTGTAAATGAGGAGCAGGTGTGTTAAACTTGGTGTTATCTCTCATACTGGTCACAGGAAGTTCAACATGGCATCTCATGGCAAGAAGATTGCCAAGACCCTGAAACTGAGCTGCAGCATGGTGGCCAAGACCATAAGACCATAAGACCATACAGCTGTTTAACAGGACATGTTCCACTCAGAACAGACCTCGCCATGGTCGATCAAAGAAGTTGAGTGCTCATGCTCAGCATCATATCCAGAGGTTGTCTTTGGGAAATACATATGAGTGCTTCCAAAATTGCTGCAGAGGTTGAATGGGTGGGTGGGGGTTAGCCTGTCGGTGCTCAGACCATACACTGCACACTGAATCAAATTGGTCTTCATGGCTGTCTTCCCGGAAGGAAGCCTCTTCTAAAGATGATGCACAAGAAAACCGGCAAACAGTTTGCTGAAGACAAGCAGACTAAGCACATGGATTACTGCAATCATGTCCTGTGGTCTGAGGAGACCAAGATAAACTTAATAGGTTCAGATGGTGTCAAGCGTGTGTGGCGGCAGCCAGGTGAGGAGTACAAAGACAAGTTTGTCTTTCCTGCAGTCAAGCATAGTTAGTTGAAGTACAGAAAAACCTTGCGCTAAATATAGCTAAGACTGCTGCACTTTTACTACTCCATGAATATGAGGAGGTGAATATACGGTGCACAGGTCCTCATGTGATATATGATCTCTAGTGATGGACGAACTTCCGACGGGACGTTTCGCGAACGCGAAACGCGAACGGACACAAACGTTCGCGAAAACGACCGTTCGCCGCGGGCTCCATTGACTTCAATGGGAGGCGAATTTCGCAAACCTTTAGGTCGAATTTGCGGCCACGGGGTAATTATTAGGGGGTAGCACGTAGTCCCACCACCTGGACAATAGCATAATACATGTATGAGGTGAATTTGGGATCGATAACTACAAGCATTTTTTTTTTATTTGGGAAATTGTTCTGACAATTCAGGACTATGGAGCTAATGAAGGCAATGGAGGAGAGGGAAGGTCAGGGACCAGGGTAGGCAAACAAGAGGGTGCAGGAGATACAGAGCACTGACAGCAGCACCGTAATACAGAGCACTGACATCAGCACCGTGACATACAGCGCTGACAGCAGCTCCGTGACATACAGCGCTGACAGCAGCTCCGTGACATACAGCGCTGACAGCAGCTCCGTGACATACAGCGCTGACAGCAGCTCCGTGACATACAGCGCTGACAGCAGCTCCGTGACATACAGCGCTGACAGCAGCACCGTGACATACAGCGCTGACAGCAGCTCCGTGACATACAGCGCTGACAGCAGCTCCGTGACATACAGCGCTGACAGCAGCTCCGTGACATACAGCACTGACAGCAGCTCCGTGACATACAGCGCTGACAGCAGCTCCGTGACATACAGCGCTGACAGCAGCACCGTGACATACAGCGCTGACAGCAGCTCCGTGACATACAGCGCTGACAGCAGCTCCGTGACATACAGCGCTGACAGCAGCTCCGTGACATACAGCGCTGACAGCAGCTCCGTGACATACAGCGCTGACAGCAGCTCCGTGACATACAGCGCTGACAGCAGCTCCGTGACATACAGCGCTGACAGCAGCTCCGTGACATACAGCGCTGACAGCAGCTCCGTGACATACAGCGCTGACAGCAGCTCCGTGACATACAGCGCTGACAGCAGCTCCGTGACATACAGCGCTGACAGCAGCACCGTAAGCAGCCCCAGGAGGAAGTCAGCACAGCACAGGGATGGTGTGATCCCCTCATAATAAGAACCCCCAGGAGGAAGTCAGCACAGCACAGGGATGGTGGGAGCCCCTCATAATAAGAACACCCAGGAGGAAGTCAGCACAGCACAGGGATGGTGGGAACCCCTCATAATAAGCAGCCCCAGTAGAAATATGACACCGCTCAACCTCTTCAAAGAGGAGGGTAGGGGCATATAGTACGGTGTGCTTTTTTGGGTCAGGGAAGTGAGCCAAATGAATTAAGAAGGTCTGTGTGCTTGATTCCAAAAATTGTTTATAGACATATACATGGTCTACTGATCACATGTGTTGAATTCCTCCGAGATCCATGCCTCATTCATTTTTAGAAATGTGAGGTAGTTAACACTGTGGTGAGCTAGGCGAGTACGCTTATCGGTCACAATCCCCCCTGCTGCGCTGAACGTCCTTTCGGACAGGACACTGGATGAGGGGCAAGCCAACAGTTCGATTGCAAATTGGGCAAGCTCTGGCCAGAGGTCAAGCCTGCCCACCCAGTAGTCTAGGGGTTCATCACTCCTCAGAGCGTCCACATCGGCCGTTAACCCAATGTAGTCGGACACCTGACGGTCTAGGCGTTCCCTGATGCTGGATCCGGATGACACCTGTCGATGGGTCGGCTGAAAGAATGACCTCATATCCGAAGTCACCAACACATCTTCAAACCGGCCTCTTCTTGCAGGCGCTGTTGGATTGGTACCCGCAAATCCTTCTCTGGGAGTGGGAATTGCTCCTCTGCCAGCGCACGCAAAAGCAGAATGCAGCATTTCTCGAAGCAAGGCCTGGAAGTGCTGCATTCTGACAGCCCTCTGCGACGGCGGTAACATTTCCGCCATTTTGTGTTTGTACCGGGGGTCTAAGTACGTTGCCACCCAGTACTGGTCCTTGACCCTCATGCTTTTTATACGGGGGTCCCTATTAAAACACTGGAGCATGAAGGCCCCCATTTGCACTAAAGTGGAAGCGGTGTGGTGGCCTGGCTCCTGCTCATCATCCAGGATAATGTCGTCCTCTTCATTCTCCTCTCCCCATCCTCGCACAACAGGGATCCCAGAAAGGTTTAAAGCATGCTCTTCTTGCTCCTGCTCATCCGCCCCGGCACCATCCTCCTCTGACTCCTCATCAGACTCCTGTTGTTGACTTGTCTCAGATAGAGTAGCCCCCCCTGGGAATTCATCCAGCATTGCGACTTCCTCATCTTCCCGCTCCTGCTCCTCCACAGCCTGATCAATGACACGACGCAATGCACGCTCCAGAAAGAAGGCATAAGGTACCATGTCACTGATGGCGCCATGGCTGCGACTGACCAGTTTGGTGATCTCCTCAAATGGCCGCAGAAGTCTGCATGTGTCGCGCATGAGCAGCCACTGGCGCGGTGAAAAAAAACCCAGCTCCCCAGAACCGTTTCTTTCGCAGAGTTCATACAGGTAGACGTTAACTGCACGTTTCTGCTGGAGCAGCCTATCAAGCATATAGAAGGTTGAGTTCCATCGCGTCGGGCAATCGCAAATAAGACGTCTGACCGGCAGATGGTGTCGCCGCTGAATGTCAGCAAGGCGAGCCATGGCCGTGTAAGATCTTCTGAAATGGGCCGAGATTTTCCTTGCCTGCCGCAAGATGTCCTGGACCCCAGGGTATTTGACAAGGAATCGCTGCACGACCAAGTTTAAGACGTGTGCCATGCACGGCACGTGCGTGATTTTGCCCTGTTTCAATGCGCTAAGCAGATTGGCACCGTTGTCACACACCACTTTACCAACTGTCAAATTGAGCGGTGTTAGCCACTCATCTGCCTGTGAACGCAAAGCTGAAAGGAGTGCCGGGCCAGTGTGGCTCTTTGCTTCCAGGCACAACAGACGCAGCACGGCATGGCAACGTCTCACCTGGCATGTGGAATAGGTTCTGGGGAGCTTGGGCGGTGCAGTGGAAGAGACGCTAGCAGCGGAAAAGGAGGAGGCAGCTGAGGAGGAGAGGGAGGAGGATGGAGTAGGAGGAGGAGAAGAAGAGTCAGGCCTGCATGCAATCCGTGGCGGTAAAACCAAATCTACACGGGTGCCACGGGTTACATGCTTGACGGCCGTCAGAAGGTTCACCCAGTGGGCAGTAAAACTGATATACCTTCCCTGCCCGTGTTTGCTAGACCACGTGTCTGTGGTCAGATGTATCTTGGCACCGACACTGTGTGCCAGAGATACATTCACTTGCCGCTGAACATGGCCATATAGCTCTGGGATGCCCTTCTCTGAGAAATACTTCCTTCCTGGGACCTTCCATTGTGGTGTTCCAATGGCCACAAATTTGCGAAAGGCCTCCGAGTCCACCAGTTTATATGGCAGTAGTTGGCGGGCTATGAGTTCTGACAAGCCAGCCGCCAACCGTTGGGCAAGAGGGTTATCCGGCGTCATCATTTTTTTACGCTCAAACATTAGGCCCACGGAAGCCTGCCTTTTTGCAGAAAAATGTGAGCTTGGCGTGATGGAAGGTGGAGTGGAGGACAATTGTGAGGAGAGAGGAGAAGGAGAAGTAGAAGACGAGGCTGGACGGTGAGAGCCTGCAGTGTGGCTTTGTGTGTTCCGTTGCTCCCACTGGGCTCGGTGATGGCTGCTCATGTGCCTTCTTAAGGCGGTCGTCCCTAGGTGAGTATTGGGCTTACCGCGACTAACGCGTTGACTGCAAAGATTGCAGATGGCAACGCTATTGTCAGCAGCGGACACGTTAAAAAAAGCCCACACTGCGGAGCCATGTGCCGGTGTCCTGGGAGCGCCAGATGTGACCGTACATGGTCGATGACTCGCTCCTGATACATTTGCAGTCTGCTTTGTCCCTGCTGTGCAATGTAAGTCATTGCTGCTTCTCCTCCCTATCTGCTGGTCCATATCTCCCTCTGAACTCCCCTCCTCTTCCTCTCTTGTGGGCACCCACGTGACATCACTAGACACGTCATCATCAACGTCACCTTCCCCACCGCTATAAGTAGAGTAGGCAGCAACACCGGGGACCAACCTCCTCCTTGGGCTGATCTGGGTACTGGCGTCAGACTGCTGAGTAGCGCTTGTTGCTACCTCCTCTTCCTGATCCAATACCAAGAGTGGCTGCGCATCAGAAATGTCCTCTTGATATGGATCGGAAAATAATTCCAGTGACTCAAGCGGAAGGTATGTGGTGGTGGTGGTGGTGGTCGTGTTGTTGGTGGTAGTGTCTTTGGGGGTGCACATAGCAGAGAGTGAAGAAGAGGGTGCAGATCGAGAGGATGAGGAGGGTGCAGAAGAGTAAGGCTGAGCGAGCCACTCAACCAAGTCTGGTGCATCCTTTAAAGTAATTGAACGCACCTTCTGCAACTTCCCACTTTGGCTCAAGCCTGTTGCTCCTGCCCTACCCCTACCACCCCTGCGGAAGGGCCTGCCTCTTCCTCTGCATGTCATTTTTTAAATGACCCTGTGACAAAACTCTTAGTCCCTATACCGCTGAAGGACTGCTGCAGTATAGGTGAGCGGTCAGCAGTGGTGCACGTCAACCCTATCTATTGTGGACCTATAGCGGTCCTTACAGAACAGCAGACTGTACCGCACTCAAGCCTATGTACCGTAGCACCCTATACCAAGTTACCAGTCCTTATAAGAACTTTTGTGGACCAAGCAGGTTGTGTATTAGTGTTTAGCAGACTGTACGTCAGTCCCTATACCGCTGAAGGACTGCTGCAGTATAGGGCAGCGGTCAGCAGTGGTGCACGTCAACCCTATCTATTGTGGACCGATAGCGGTCCTTACAGAACAGCAGACTGTACCGCACTCAAGCCTATGTACCGTAGCACCCTATACCAAGTTACCAGTCCTTATAAGAACTTTTGTGGACCAAGCAGGTTGTGTATTAGTGTTTAGCAGACTGTACGTCAGTCCCTATACCGCTGAAGGACTGCTGCAGTATAGGGCAGCGGTCAGCAGTGGTGCACGTCAACCCTATCTATTGTGGACCGATAGCGGTCCTTACAGAACAGCAGACTGTACCGCACTCAAGCCTATGTACCGTAGCACCCTATACCAAGTTACCAGTCCTTATAAGAACTTTTGTGGAACAAGCAGGTTGTGTGTTAGTGATTAGCAGACTGTACGTCAGTCCCTATACCGCTGAAGGACTGCTGCAGTATAGGTGAGCGGTCAGCAGTGGTGCACGTCAACCCTATCTATTGTGGACCGATAGCGGTCCTTACAGAACAGCAGACTGTACCGCACTCAAGCCTATGTACCGTAGCACCCTATACCAAGTTACCAGTCCTTATAAGAACTTTTGTGGACCAAGCAGGTTGTGTATTAGTGTTTAGCAGACTGTACGTCAGTCCCTATACCGCTGAAGGACTGCTGCAGTATAGGGCAGCGGTCAGCAGTGGTGCACGTCAACCCTATCTATTGTGGACCGATAGCGGTCCTTACAGAACAGCAGACTGTACCGCACTCAAGCCTATGTACCGTAGCACCCTATACCAAGTTACCAGTCCTTATAAGAACTTTTGTGGAACAAGCAGGTTGTGTGTTAGTGATTAGCAGACTGTACGTCAGTCCCTATACCGCTGAAGGACTGCTGCAGTATAGGTGAGCGGTCAGCAGTGGTGCACGTCAACCCTATCTATTGTGGACCGATAGCGGTCCTTACAGAACAGCAGACTGTACCGCACTCAAGCCTATGTACCGTAGCACCCTATACCAAGTTACCAGTCCTTATAAGAACTTTTGTGGACCAAGCAGGTTGTGTATTAGTGTTTAGCAGACTGTACGTCAGTCCCTATACCGCTGAAGGACTGCTGCAGTATAGGGCAGCGGTCAGCAGTGGTGCACGTCAACCCTATCTATTGTGGACCGATAGCGGTCCTTACAGAACAGCAGACTGTACCGCACTCAAGCCTATGTACCGTAGCACCCTATACCAAGTTACCAGTCCTTATAAGAACTTTTGTGGACCAAGCAGGTTGTGTGTTAGTGTTTAGCAGACTGTACGTCAGTCCCTATACCGCTGAAGGACTGCTGCAGTATAGGGCAGCGGTCAGCAGTGGTGCACGTCAACCCTATCTATTGTGGACCGATAGCGGTCCTTACAGAACAGCAGACTGTACCGCACTCAAGCCTATGTACCGTAGCACCCTATACCAAGTTACCAGTCCTTATAAGAACTTTTGTGGAACAAGCAGGTTGTGTGTTAGTGATTAGCAGACTGTACGTCAGTCCCTATACCGCTGAAGGACTGCTGCAGTATAGGTGAGCGGTCAGCAGTGGTGCACGTCAACCCTATCTATTGTGGACCGATAGCGGTCCTTACAGAACAGCAGACTGTACCGCACTCAAGCCTATGTACCGTAGCACCCTATACCAAGTTACCAGTCCTTATAAGAACTTTTGTGGACCAAGCAGGTTGTGTATTAGTGTTTAGCAGACTGTACGTCAGTCCCTATACCGCTGAAGGACTGCTGCAGTATAGGGCAGCGGTCAGCAGTGGTGCACGTCAACCCTATCTATTGTGGACCGATAGCGGTCCTTACAGAACAGCAGACTGTACCGCACTCAAGCCTATGTACCGTAGCACCCTATACCAAGTTACCAGTCCTTATAAGAACTTTTGTGGACCAAGCAGGTTGTGTATTAGTGTTTAGCAGACTGTACGTCAGTCCCTATACCGCTGAAGGACTGCTGCAGTATAGGGCAGCGGTCAGCAGTGGTGCACGTCAACCCTATCTATTGTGGACCGATAGCGGTCCTTACAGAACAGCAGACTGTACCGCACTCAAGCCTATGTACCGTAGCACCCTATACCAAGTTACCAGTCCTTATAAGAACTTTTGTGGACCAAGCAGGTTGTGTATTAGTGTTTAGCAGACTGTACGTCAGTCCCTATACCGCTGAAGGACTGCTGCAGTATAGGGCAGCGGTCAGCAGTGGTGCACGTCAACCCTATCTATTGTGGACCGATAGCGGTCCTTACAGAACAGCAGACTGTACCGCACTCAAGCCTATGTACCGTAGCACCCTATACCAAGTTACCAGTCCTTATAAGAACTTTTGTGGACCAAGCAGGTTGTGTGTTAGTGTTTAGCAGACTGTACGTCAGTCCCTATACCGCTGAAGGACTGCTGCAGTATAGGGCAGCGGTCAGCAGTGGTGCACGTCAACCCTATCTATTGTGGACCGATAGCGGTCCTTACAGAACAGCAGACTGTACCGCACTCAAGCCTATGTACCGTAGCACCCTATACCAAGTTACCAGTCCTTATAAGAACTTTTGTGGAACAAGCAGGTTGTGTGTTAGTGATTAGCAGACTGTACGTCAGTCCCTATACCGCTGAAGGACTGCTGCAGTATAGGTGAGCGGTCAGCAGTGGTGCACGTCAACCCTATCTATTGTGGACCGATAGCGGTCCTTACAGAACAGCAGACTGTACCGCACTCAAGCCTATGTACCGTAGCACCCTATACCAAGTTACCAGTCCTTATAAGAACTTTTGTGGACCAAGCAGGTTGTGTATTAGTGTTTAGCAGACTGTACGTCAGTCCCTATACCGCTGAAGGACTGCTGCAGTATAGGTGAGCGGTCAGCAGTGGTGCACGTCAACCCTATCTATTGTGGACCGATAGCGGTCCTTACAGAACAGCAGACTGTACCGCACTCAAGCCTATGTACCGTAGCACCCTATACCAAGTTACCAGTCCTTATAAGAACTTTTGTGGACCAAGCAGGTTGTGTATTAGTGTTTAGCAGACTGTACGTCAGTCCCTATACCGCTGAAGGACTGCTGCAGTATAGGGCAGCGGTCAGCAGTGGTGCACGTCAACCCTATCTATTGTGGACCGATAGCGGTCCTTACAGAACAGCAGACTGTACCGCACTCAAGCCTATGTACCGTAGCACCCTATACCAAGTTACCAGTCCTTATAAGAACTTTTGTGGACCAAGCAGGTTGTGTATTAGTGTTTAGCAGACTGTACGTCAGTCCCTATACCGCTGAAGGACTGCTGCAGTATAGGGCAGCGGTCAGCAGTGGTGCACGTCAACCCTATCTATTGTGGACCGATAGCGGTCCTTACAGAACAGCAGACTGTACCGCACTCAAGCCTATGTACCGTAGCACCCTATACCAAGTTACCAGTCCTTATAAGAACTTTTGTGGAACAAGCAGGTTGTGTGTTAGTGATTAGCAGACTGTACGTCAGTCCCTATACCGCTGAAGGACTGCTGCAGTATAGGGCAGCGGTCAGCAGTGGTGCACGTCAACCCTATCTATTGTGGACCGATAGCGGTCCTTACAGAACAGCAGACTGTACCGCACTCAAGCCTATGTACCGTAGCACCCTATACCAAGTTACCAGTCCTTATAAGAACTTTTGTGGAACAAGTGAGTTGTGAATGTTTAGCAGACTGCAGCAGAAGGGCAGCAGTCAAGTATAATATCCTTTCTATATTTGGAAGAAAGAATATTATACATGTACAAGCCTATTACTGTACCACTGATACCAGTCCTGAAAAGAACCTTTGTGGAACTAATAATAACAGCAAGTCTTTAAAATTACCCTCACTGCCTGACAACACTGCTTCCTTCCTGTCCCTATACAAATTGGCAAAAAAAGAGAACGATTAGTGGTTACTGGAACAGCTCTTTTGTGGACCTTGATAGTAACAGCTAATGATGATGATGATGATGATGATGATGAAAGACTAATCTGGCTGTCCCTGTAGCATACACCGTCCTTTCCCTTTCTCTAAACTAACAAAAGACACTCAGGCTGCTGCAAGAATCAGCAGCACAGCAAACCTATCAACACCTAACACCTATACCAGTCCTGAAAAGAACTTTTGTGTACCAAATAGCTAGTGGTTTATCTCTCCCTACTCCACACAGGAACCTGTCCCTATCTTAACAGAAGAAAGAATGTAAAATGGCCACCGGATCGGGTGTATTTATAGGTTAGGGGGAATGTACAAGTGTCCATGTGCTGTCATGTCTCAATTGGCTGTCCTGTATCACATGATAAACGTGTCACCAAAGGTTAAAGTTCTTGTATACATTAAACACGTAAGTCCGCCGCGGCGAACGACGGAAAAAGGCGTTCGAACGTGCGGACCGCGAATGTCGGAAATTCGCCGCGAAACGACCGCCGGGCGAACCGTTCGGCCATCACTAATGATCTCTTTTAACTTGGAGATCTTTGGGATCTGGTAGGCGACACATTTAATTATATTTGGAAAAATGGATTGGAAATATTTTCTCACTGGAAGTGGTTCACTTTATTTTATTGAAAGATTTGAACATGGATTGAAATGAAAACACCAGGACACTTTATATGTATATTTTTTGATGAAATATTTTTTTTTTTTTTATTACTTTTTATTTTTTGTTGAATATTATATTTTTTTGATGAATAATTTTTGAATGAATTTGGTTTCATATTATGCTATTATGTTTGTTTAATCACATGGTGCTAATGTTTGTGTTTGTGTTTCACAATACTTCACTTTATTGGTTCACATGAGACAGCGCATATCTTTTATATTTTGGGCATAGTAGTGGGAGTGTCATGGTCTGCGGCTGCATGAGAGCTAAAGTTCATTGAGGGAACCATGAAAGCCAAACATGTACTGTGACATACTGAAGCAGAGCATGAGCCCCTCCCTTTGGAGACTGAGCCGCAGGGCAGTATTCCAACATGATAATGACCCCAAACACACCTCCAAGACCACCACTGCTTTGCTAAAGCAGCTGAAAGTAAATTTGGTGGACTGGCCATGCATGTCTCCAAACCTAAACCCTGTTGAGCATCTGTGGGGAATCCTCAAATGGAAAGTGGAGGAGCACAAGGTCTCTAACATCCACCAGCTCTGTGATGTCATCATGGAGGATCGGAAGAGGACTCCAGTGGCAACCTGTGAAGCTCTGGTGAACTCCATGCTCAAGAGGGTTAAGGCAGTGCTGGAAAATAATGGTGGCCACACAAAATATTGACACTTTGGGCTCAATTTGGACATTTTCACTTAGGGGTGTACTCACTTTTCTTGTCAGCGGTTTAGACATTGATGGCTGTAGGTTGAGTTATTTTGAGGGGACGGCAAATTTACACTGTTATACAAGCTGTACACTCACTACTTTACATTGTAGCAAAGTGTCATTTCTTTAGTGTTGTCACAGCGCACACTAGCATAAAGGATGTCAAGGATAACTGAACCACCACCTGTCATTTTGCTATTGGCTGGGCAGGATTTGGCTATATAGTTGAAGCCAACAATCGGATTACCTTCCTACAGTATAGGAACAGATCTACTGCACATGCCTAGCCTGACCAGGAGAGTTTTGGCACACAGCGTCCCAACAGCAAAGATCTTCAATGGTCATGGACAGGTGAATAGCAGACTAGAAGGGTTTGCTAAGGGAAGGAGAACTACATTTTAAGGATAACTGTATGCTAAAGACTCATGCACACATGTGGGTGAGAGGGGGGGTAAAAACAGGTGATTAAGTGGTGGTTTTACTGCCTTCACCCAACCTCTGGGCTGCAAGTTAAAACGGCCAGTGTTAGTTCACATAACTGCAGTTTGTCAGCGCCTGGCTCGGGGTGGAATTCCAGTACCATTAGCGATAACCCCGAGCCAGACTCGGGCCTGCATCGCAGGATACAGGGAAAGTTACTTACCTTGTCCCCTGGATCCTGCGATGTCTCCCTGCAGTGTGTGCGAGCTGTCTCCTCGCTCAATTCACACAGTGCCGAGTTCCGCCGGACTCCGTTCCCTGCGAGCGTTGTGACGCGCGGGGACGGAGAACGGCGCCAAATTAAAAAAAGTAAAAACACAGTACATATACAGTACACTGTAATCTTACATAGTACAGTACTGTATAAAAAAAATTACACCTCCCATTTGTTCTTAGTGGTCTGTCCAGTGCCCTGCAGGCACTTTTAGATTATAAATACTGTTTTTTCTGCCTGGAATTTTAAGATTGTCCATAGCAACCAAACGAAAGTGTCCCTTTATGTCATAAGTGGTTTTAGACCAGCTAGAAAACAGCGATAATAAATTAGAATCACTTGCAGAATTGAGCGATAGTGATTTGTGAGGAAATTTGTTATCAAACACTAAATCTAATGACAATTCTGCAACTGAGCAAATGTCAGTGTTTTTGAATTGATTACATTATTGAATTTTTTAAATTATTATTATTATATTATTATTTGCTATAATTATTTATAGTTATTTATTATATTATAATTTATGATTCATTTTTCAAACTTTATTATACCCAGGATGTCTACTAGACTCTGGTTTGGACAGATTTAAGTGAGTTAGTCCTAAGAATTTCAGGCCTACAATATAAAACGCCAAATTTCCATGCAAAACATTGTACCGCTTTCAGCACCAAAAATCGGGAATAATCGTACCGCCAGGGAGGTTAAGGGTGTTTGACAATTTTTCCTGCCTCTATATGCCCCTCTATTTTAGTCTATGGGTCCTTGCCCACAAAAGTGTTTAGCGTCAGGTGCGTTTAAGAGGCGGAAAAAAAACATCACTTGAGCTTTCAGGAGAGGAGCGTTCTGGCAGAAAAAAATGCTAAACGCGCATAAATGTGTACACACGCCTAAGCACTGGGCTTGTTTAGCATTTCAGCCTCCATTCATTTCAATGGCCATAACAAATTGATGTTTTGACCAATGAAATGAACAAATGCCTGTCACGCCTGAAGGTGCCTAAATACATCTGCAAAACATGGCTTTAGGAATGTTTTTAATGCTGCTTTTCTCCTACCAGGAGAAAAGGCATTCAGAAGAGCTAAGCAAACGTCTAATGTGCAAGAGGCCTAAATGGTCAGCTTCCATAATTCTCTCATCTTAGTTTCCTCGACATAACATTTTTTTAATTCTTACTGCAGAAAGGACACGAAGGCTTATTGCATCTCTCAGCAACAAAACAGTCCAAGCATTTCCACCAGAATTTCCAGGTCTGCCCACAGAGCCAAATAAGGTGCCACACTTTCTTCTAGAATGTAGAATAGACAAATTCCTGATGCAGTTACAAGAGAGTGCCATATTTATTGCTGTGTGGTCACACCTTATGTCAGGAAACTCCTACCAGAGAGTCCATAACAAAGGCAAGAGTCCAAGCCAAGAATTTGTTACATATAGTAACATTCACAATTCAGTATCAGTCTCAAGAAACATGTTGTCTTGCTTTTTGACTTGGTGGTTTGAAATTGGTACTGTTGGCACTGGTGCAAAAAATTACATATGGTCCTAAATGCTAGTGGACCTATGTTGATAACCGTTTACAAAAGACCAAATGTCCATTATTTTGGACTTAGGTGGACATATTCTATAGTGCGATTTCCTTTATGATATGGTATTGTAAATTGATTATCTGTATTCTGCACAGCGTGGGTAAGTATTTGTATCAGAAAGCTTTAATCAGATAATCAGATGATTGGATATTGACAGGAGAGGTCGCAAGAGAGAGATTGCATTTAGGTCCATTTTAGGTGATTAGATGTCATAATTGCATTGAGCATATCATATAGCAAAGCTATACCATCATTCTGGAACTGTATAACACAAAATATGGAAGTTTAAATTTACTGAGGGATAAACATGTGTTACAGTTTGTGATGTATAGAAGTGCTAAGAGGAAGTTAGTCTTCAAATGCCCACTTTAAAAGACTACTTCAGTATAATTGTACAAGGAACTTACGACACATGTAACATATATAGGCAAGTATCTTATATTAGGAACTACAGCAACTGTGTCACTGCCTGATCATCAGTCTGTAGACCTATTGTTCCTCTTACTAAGACACTAATGTACTGAATATTTAAACTTACCGGTATGTATGTTCAAACAGAATACATATTCAATCAGTAAAAAACAGGAATAAAGACCATTTATAAACCATTACCACTTTAATTCAGTTTTTGTTCAACCTCTACCAAGAGCATTATGGAAAACTACCATTATTAACTCACTTTTACAAAATACAATTTGGATCGCACTGTCATGTAAATCCTGTGGCTTCAATATATTCTGAATCACAGGCCCTAAATAAGCATGCAGCAAGTGAGGAAAGAACTAATATGCATAATTTTCTAAGGTTAGCCATTTATAAAGTGACCTTTATATGACCCACCTAGCCAAATCAGAAGAACTTAAAGTGATTGTAAACCTTTGTTTTGTTTTTTTTTAAATACAAACATATCATACTTTCCTCCACCGTGCAGTTTGTTTTGCACAGTATGACCCCGAACCTCATCTTCTGGGGTCCCCCTGGTGATGCTCATGGCTCCTCCTCACGGCATCTTGCGGGTGCAATCCCTAGTCCAGCATTTGCATGCATAGACACAGAATTCCGGACTAGGCCCCACCCCCGGTGCCCATGTCATTGGATTTAAATGTTAGCAGTGGGAGCCAATGGCTGCGCTGCTATCAATCTATGCAATCAAGAGCCGAGAACCCTGGGCAGAGAGCTAGAGCGCATCTCCACTGAGGGAATAAAAGGGTTTAGGTGAGTAAAACGGGGGGGAGGGGGGGGCTAGGGGGTTGGTCAGTGTTAGAAGTTTTACATAGGATGCATTAAGATGAAAAAACACAAAGGGTTTACCCCTTTAACAATGGTTATCCTGCAGGTTTTCTTGAAATGCATTTGCACCTATAGGGATCTGCTGCCCTTTACTGTCTGTATTTGTAAATAGCTGTGGATTATTAATTATCATAGAGTTTAGTTGATTATAGATAGGTACTTCCTGTCCCTGGTAGCTGGATCAGAAACCCCAAAAGAAGGATCTGAAGAGAAAGAGGAACTGAGGCACATGATCTTACACACACACACACACACACACATCCAGAGACTATTATACAAGTATTCATATGTTCTAATAGTTTAACTGCAGCTGCCCATAGCTTCTTGAGTGTGTAAAGCTTGGCTTTAGTATTTACAAGTGTCAGCTTGTCTCCCAATGGTTCCTACAGATCTGATCTCCTAAGCAGCTTCCACTGAGTGCAGGATGGGGACTGTCAAGTACCTGGTGGAGATCAAGCTGTAGAGCGGGCTTCTCTTGCACTTCCTGTCCAACACCCCTGTACGATATGACAGGGAGTGTAGGACACAGAGTGGCATAGCAGGTGGCACCCGCTGAGGCTTGACAGAAACCCGATGGCTGTAGATCACCAGACAGGTACGCAGAACTGGAACTCTGTGATGTTTGATCAGTAAGTAGGAGCGAAGCCAGAACATAAGCCACAGGATCATCAACAGCTGATCAGTTCAGGTACAGGAACATGAGACTAAAGCGGGAACAGGATAAAAGCTGGGTTTGCTACACAATCGGGCAGCAAGGTACAAGAACATGAGACAGGGGCAGGGTCAAGAATGGGCAGAGGTCACAGGTAGGCAGGCAGAAGTCCAGAAGAGAGGTCAAGTAAGGCCGGGTCAAACACAGGTAAGCAGGAAACGGATCAGGTCACAGGCAAACAGGAACAAGCTGAAAGAACACTCAGCAATGTGTTCATGTCATTGTTTTGTTTAAATAGGCGGTTTGGCGCCAGTGCGTCCACATGTGTGTGTGCGCATGCATGCTCACCATCACGCTCACTTGAGCATGTGCATATGCATTTTCCTTCTTGTGCACACACTAGTGTACCCACACATGTGTGTCTGTTTACTGGACTTCTCTTACATGTTGTAACATCTTTTCAGGGTGAGCCCGAAAGAATGCCTGTATCCGTATTTTGGTATGAAGATTGGTTTCTGGTTCCCATGAGTTTTCTTCTGGCCCGTAGCCTTTCAATTTAATTAATGAATTAATTCATTAATTTTAATTAAATACTGGATAGTGTCAATTCCCTTTTTCCTACAATCCATAATTGTCTCAACCTCATATTCCTCATTGCCGTCGATTATTGCAGGTGCTATTGGACCTGCCTCATGCCCAGGGAATGGGTCTAGCCTTACGGGCTTTAGCAAGGACACATGAAAGAAAGGGTGGATCTTGTATGTCTCTGGGAATGAAGGTTCATAAACTGCTGGATTAATTTGTCTTTAAACAGAAAATGGACAGATATATCTAGGTCCTATTTTCTTGGATGGGCATGACCATTTTAGATTGGTAGTACATGTACATAGCCAAACCTTGTCCACTATTTCAAGTTTTAGGTATCCTCTCCTTTTTCTGTAAAAAATTTTTTTATTGACTTGTGCTTTGGAAATGGCATCTTGCAACACCTTGTTGTTTGACTGCAGAAATGTCACCCTCTCCTGGACTGGGGACACTGAAGAACCAGGCAGTGTGTTGATTAAAAAGGCTGGAAAGTACCCATAATTTGCAAAAAAGGGGGCTTAGTGGACCGCATCATTATATACGAGTTCTGCCAGGGGTAGGAGTGATGCCCATTCATCTTGAGCAAAATACAAGAAGCACCGGAGGTATTGTTCCAAAGTCTGGTTCATTCGCTTTCATTTGTTTGTAGGTGATAGGCTGAAGAAAAACAAGTTTAGTCTACAAAGATCTTTCCAGAATCTAGATGTAAATTGTACTCCTTGTTCTGAAGTGATGATGTTGGGTACCCCGTGGAGCCTGACCACTTCTTTGATGAAGGTACAAGCAGTTTCCATTGCTGAGGGGGTCCCCAACATAAGGATGAAATGGGCCATCCTTGTTAACCTGACAACAATCACAAAGATGGTAGTAAATCTTTCAGATGGAGGGAGTTAAACAACGAAGTCCATATGGATCATCTCCCAAGGTCTCTTGGGGATGGGTAAAGGCATTAGCAAACCCCAAGATTTGGTCTTGTCACTCTAATTTTGGATGCAGACTCCACAGGTACCGACATAATCTTTGCAATCAGACCTTAAAACCAGGCCACCAAAAGGAGCATTGCACAAGTTCTATTGTTTTAGTTGCCCCAAAATGCTCTGCCAAGGGATGATCATGACACAGGCTAAGGATTTTGGGATGCAGGGGATACAAACACATTTTAATGCAGCAATAGCCCCTCTTGTTCCTGGAAACAAACACCTGGCAGTAGAACATCCTTCTTGGATGCCTGTTTAAGCTGGGTAATCATATCTACTTGTAGTAGAAAAAAACATTGGGCCGGCGGGATTGTGTCTGCTTGGAGATGTTCCTCATCCTCTAGGTACATGCGAGTGCATCAGGCTTGCCATTCCCGGGAACCCAGTCTGTAAGTGATATGAAAAGAAAAACGGGAGAAAAATAGTGCCCACCTGGCCTGATGAGGTCTCAATCATTTGGCCGCCCTAAGGTACTCGAGAAAATAGGGTGGGCTGCCCCTTCTGACAAATAACGCCATTATTCTAGCTCCTGGTCTCCCACATCATAATTCCTTTCTGTTGGGCTGAGTTTCCTAGAAAAGAAGGCAATGGGATGTAACAGAAACTTTATACCCTGGCGCTGTGACAGGATGGCACCCACGGCAATCTCTGAAGGACATATGGCGATGCAAGATCTGGATGTTGCAGTATAGGTGCTGTAGTAAACAGAGTTTTTAACTGGTCGAATGCTGCTTGTGCTGTGGATGTCCACTGAAAATGGGTCTTCTGCATTGTCCACTGGGTAACAGGAGAGATGATAGCAGAGAAATTCTTATTAAACTTTCAGTAAAAGTTGGCAAATCCTATAAAACTTTGCATGCTCTTACTGTCTGTTGGAGTGGGTCATTCAAGTATAGATTTGACTTTCTGAGGGTCCATGGAGATGCTTGAAGTGGAAATGATAAGTCCCAAGAATTGGATCATTTATTTTTTGAATTTCCGCTTCTCGGCCTTTGCGTAGAGTTCATGGTCTCTTAGTAGTCTGAGAACTTTTTTAACATGTTCGCGGTGTACTTTGATGGATGTTGAAAAAATAAGGATGTCATCAAGATATACAATCATAAAAAGATCAAGAAAGTCTCTGAAAATGTTATTGACAAAATGCTGAAAAGTTGCTGGAGCATTGCACAATCCAAAGGGCATGTCGAGGTATTCGAAGTGTCCGAATTGAGTGCGAAAGGCTGTTTCCCATTTGTCCCCTTCACAATTGTATGCTCCTCATAAGTCAACTTTCGTGAATACAGTGGCTGCCCTAAAGCATTGAAAAAGTTCAGGAACCAGGGGCAAAGGATATCTGTTCTTGACAGTGATTTTATTTAATTCCCGGTAATCAACACAGGGACGCAGGGAGTAATCCTTCTTCTCTACAAAGAATATTCCAACACCCACGGGGAATGTGGAAGGTCGTATGAAGCCTTTCTCCAGATTTTCCTCAATATATTGGTGTAGTCTTTCAAGTTCCAGTTCAGAAAGAGGGAAAATGCACCCAAAAGGTATGTCAGCTCCTGCCAAAACTTAAATTGGGCAGTCATATAGGTGATGGGGTGGTAAGATGGCCCCTTTCTTTTTATCAAAATCTCAAAGAATTCATGGTAAACTTAAGGCACAAGCTATGATACAGGAGAGTCAGAATGTATGCCTAGAAGGGGTGCAGGTTCCACAGGAATAGACTGGAGGCAGGACTGTTTGCAATAGGAGGATGGAAATATAATTTTCTCTGATGCCCAGTTTAACTGAGGATTGTGTGCTTGTAACCAGGGGATGCCCAGATTAACGGGAAACAGAGGAGATGGAATATTGTCCAAACGTAAGTATTCCCGATGGCCAGTATCAGATATAGCCAGAAATGGGCGAGTCATGGTCCCAGATTTGAGACAGGATCCATCGGTCAGATGGATAGATAACTGGTGAGTCTTGACCTGCAGAAGAATCTGATGATACTGAGCAGTCTTTATCCATGAAGCAGCTACAAGCTCCGGAATCAATGATAGCTGGCATTTGGATGTTCCTTCCTGGGGTCTAAACTGAAAGGGACAAGGTGATATGTGCAGATCTATTTTTCACAGAAAAGTTGGCAAGGTAAGTAGGAGGAGCCACTTTGGACATAGTGGGCCTTACAGGGCAATTTTGAAGGTAATGTCCCACTTCTCCACAATACAGACACAAGTTATTCCTGTGTCTCTCCACAGTCTTTCTTCAATAGTGAGTGGAGAGAGCAAAAGCCCCAGTTGCATGGGCTCTACCATGGAGTTCGTGGGAATAGGGGTAGATGGAAGAGGTGCAGGAGTTATTGGTACTCGACGTAATGTCCAAGTAGGTCTGGTACTACTGGCTCTTTCTGTTCTCCTCTCCCTGAATCTGCAATCAAGCTGAATAGCAAGACAAATGAGGCTACTGAGGGAACCGGGAAAAACACCCTCTCTCGCAAGTTTGTCTTTGAGGCCTTTAGACAGGCCAAGGCGCAATTGATGCCATAGGGCTGCACCATTCCAGCCCGTATCAGAGGCCCACTGATAGAATTCTGCAACATAGTCTTCAACAGGTTGGTGACCTTGCTGTAGTGTATTGTTGCCTTGAGTTTATTTGAAATCTCCATTAATAGTTGTAAAATAATTGTAAATATGAATATATTTCATTTAAACTTGTATCAATGTGGGTGCGTTAGCTAGCGTCACAGAAGTCTCTGTTATGCCTAAACTTGTGTATCTAAACAATGGTACCCAAACCTCTTTGTTCTACAAATATTCAATTCAAAGGATCCCTTGTTTAGATATGCAATGAGGGCTGTAGCCAGTCTGTCATGAATACTTAATTGCCCGGAAAATGTAATCTACTTACAAGGTTAAGTTTCCTCCTCAAAATAGTCTGGGTCAAGGATTTGCATTGAAAGGGGCTTAACTATGCTAACTCTAGGGATTGTAGATTTAGCCAATCCTTAATAGGGAGGCCCACCAATCAGAGCTATGTCATGCACACCAATGAGGCATCAGCCTGTAATGATATACACCGGCTAGATGGGAGGGAAACACACACTCTATGGTAGAGCAGCCATCGGAATAGAACCTTGGTGGAAATGGTAACTATGGGAAAGGTCTGACTTGTACTTATGTTTTAAAGAATATACTCTTTATTCCTTCATGTAATCCATGATTTTTACCCTTTCCCTGTACAAATAGATTGTGTGCATTAGTCTAGGCCTCTTTACTATTTACAAATACTTTTATGTTATTGTGTTAAAGCTTTCACTCATAGTCAAAGAACTCTCATTTAACCCAAATCATATCTGAGAGATATTAAATCTCAAATATAGTAAATGGGTAACAGTTTGTACGGTAGGTTTAGCAGTGGCAGATCGCTCGGGGTCATCATAGAGCTGAGCCATTTCTTCAAAGAATGATGTGATAGAGTCCAGGACTGCACTGTTCTGTTCCAGAAGATGATGGGCCCATGACTGTGGTTCTCTGAGAAGCAGGGAGATGGCAAAACCCACCTTGGTGGTTTCAAGCAAAAAGTCCTAGTTTGCAGGGCAAAGTATAGTTCACCAGAGTTCCTAAATGCCCGGAACTTGTGCCGATAAGGCCCGGGAATCTCTTCTGGGTCAGGTACCCAGTGTTCCGGTGATGGGGTAGGTGCAGATGAGGTCCGTTTAGATGTGGAGGGACCAGGAGCAGCAGCAGGTGTGGAGTTTACTGAGGTGGGGGCCATGGAGTGGATGCATCCATCTAGCTGGAAGTAGCTTTTTTGCAGGATGTCGACTGCCTGGGTAAGAGAGTCAAGTTGCTGGCACAGCATATCCAGAGGCGAAGCCCCTCTCTCAATATATGACATCTGGTTGAGTGGTACTGTCACGTACCTGGTAGAGATAGAGCTGTAGAGGGGGCTTCTCTTGCACCTCCTATCCAACATCTCTCGTAGAGATAACAGGGATTAGGACACAGGGTGGCATGAGGGCTGGTATAACAGGTGGCACCAGCTGAGGCTTGACATGAACCCAATGGGCGTAGATCACCAGACAAGCACCTAGAACTGGAACTCCATGATGCTTGATCAGTAAGTAAGAGCATAGCCGGAACATAAGCCAGAGGGTCATCAACAGCTGGGCAGTGAAGGTACAGGAACATGAGATTGAAGCAGGAACAGGAAACAAGCTGGGTTTGGTACACGATCGGGCAGCAAGGTAAAAGAGCATGAGACGGGAACGGGGTCAAGCACAGGTCAAGGTCACAGGTAGGCAGGCGGAAGTCCAGAGGAGAGTTCAGGTAAAGCCGGGTCAAACACAGGTAAGCAGGAAACGGATCAGGACACAGGCAAACAGAAACAAGCTGACAGACCACTCAGCAAGGTGTTCATGTCACTGTTTGGTTTAAATAGGCCATTTGGCGGCAGTGCATGCGCGTGTGTGTGCGCGCGCATGCTTGCACATGTGCATATGCATACTACTTCTTGTGCACGCATTAATGTGCTCGCGCAGGCACACCAATGTGCGTGTGTTTACTGGACTTCTCTTACAGGGACAAGGGAGATGCAGGTGCCCTGGGTGCAGTGCAGATACTGATACCACCACTGGATGATCTCTGTGCAAGTGAGAAAGGCGGAACCACCTACATTGTGTGGAAAGGTACTTGCGAAGAACATGGGTGAAAGTGAGATGTGGAGGAGCTACAGAGGTAAGCAGCCATGGAAGAAGGCTAAACTTTTCACTCTGTGTGTAATGCATCCCTTTACCACATAATCAGCTGTGACAGCTGATCATGATGTAAACACAAGCCGGCTATCGGCATTCCTTCCCTCACGCTTACAGAATGAGTTGAGGAGAAGAGAGCCGATAATCAGCTTCTGTTAAAGGGAAATTTTCATCAGTGTCCTGATTATCAGTGCAGTCTCAACAGTGCCCACCGGTGCTGCCTATCAGTGCCCACCAGTGCTGACAATCAGTGCCCATCAGTGCTGCCAATCAGTTCCTCCTCATCAGTGTCACCTATCAGTGCTGCCTATCAATGCCTATCAGTGTCGCCTATCAGTACCCTTCAGTGGCACCAACAGTGCCCTTCAGTCACCTATCAGTGCTGCCTATCAGTGCCTATCAGTGTTGCCTATCAGTGCCACCTATGAGTGCCCATCAGTGCCACCTATCAGTGCATCAGTGCCACCTATAAGTGCCCATCAGTGCTGCCTCATCAGTGAAGGAGAAAAATTGTCTGTTTGCAAAATCTTATAACAAACTATGAAAATGATTTTTTCACTTGTTTAGCAAAAAACTAAAAACCTAAAATCCTTTTTAGGGAGGTTCATTTCATATACCCCCACCCCCCCCAAAAAAAGTGGGCTACACACCTTTGGTGTAGTAACACTTAAATTAAAGTTTCCCTACCCCCAATCTGTAAATGGTTTTGTGGCTTCATTGGATATATCTCATTAGGGATAGGTAAAAATAAGACTGGCATGGGGGCTAGGGGCAAGGAAAGTTCCAATATAGGTGCTACCGTAAGAAGGCGCAGTTATGCATTTCCCCAAATTTAAACAATGCTGGCATTTTCATTATTTTTGTTGGTGTTATCTTGTTGAATTGGGAACATGGAGCTAGTGGAAGAAATAATTCAATATAAGTGTTACCAAACCAAAAGTGCAGTTACAAATCCCCCCTCAGTTAACCATTTCCCTACCGCCACATGCCGATGTACGTCAGCAAAATGGCACAGGTGCACAAAAGAGCTTAATCGTATGTCCGTTTGTAATCCCAGGACAGCGGGTGTACAATGTTGCAGTTCAGTTAAAAATTGCAGATCACCTTCATTACTAATGAAAAAAAAAAGTATAATAAAAATGCCATAAATCTATCCCCTATTTTGTAGACACTATAACTTTTGCGCAAACCAATCAATATACACTTATGATTTTTTTTACCAAAAATTTGTAGAAGAATACATATCGGCCTAAACTGAGAAAGAAATTCGTTTTTTTATATATTTTTTGGGGTATGTATTATAGTAAAAAGTAAAGAATATTGCTTTTTTTCAAAATTGTCACTATTTTTTGTTTATAGCGCAAAAAAATAAAAAACGTAGCAGTGATCAAATACCGCCAAAAGAAAACCAAAGAAACCACCAAAGAAAAATTTGTGGGAAAAAAAGGATGTAAATTTTGTTTGGGTACAACACTGCACGATCGCGGAATTGTCAGTTAAAGCGACGCAGTGGTGAATCGCAAAAAATGCGCTGGTCAGGAAGGGGGTAAAATATTCCGGGGCTGAAGTGGTTAAACACTGCTTGCATTTTCATTCTCCTTTCAGTCATTAGTACTTTTTTCCTTCTTTGCTTTGCCTTGCTCCTTTTTGGGTAAATTTCAAACAAACAGGATAATAATAAATACTGATGACATGCATAGGAAATTTCAATGGTATAAATGAGAACCTGCATGGTACAACAGCTTTCCTTCTGATTTTTAAATGTAAAGAGGCATTAAAAATGGATTGAAAACTGAAGTAAGACACCCGTGTGCACATAACCCAAAACCACTTCTTGCAAGTGGATTGCACCTAGCTGTGCGGCCCTATATGTTTACCACTATGTGACCATTCACCACAGTGTCTGGTACAAAATATTTTGCAATATAAGGCCATGAACTTTTTTTTTCTGCACACTTCTCACTTCCTCCAACTCTGATGGGTAAAGTGGGTGCAGTCTAAAGAGAGCTTAGAAGAGAGGAATTAGTTAAAGACATTAGACTCTTACACAAATAAAATGTGGGGTTTAAATTGGTTGTAAAGTTAATTTTTTTTTCCTTCTTTAATGACATCATTTGCCCAGTTGAATAGTTCATGCTAATCATGCAGTTGTTACAAAAGACATTACTTAAAGTGGATGTAAACCTGAAATTTTTTATTTTTTTTGTCTGGCACAATATAGAGTATGGGATTTCAGATCGCTGTGCCCAGTCTTGCCACAAAGAGTTAATCCAGCTCTGAGCAATCCTCATATCTTTTTTCAGTGAAATAAAATGGATAAGCAGTGAAATCTTTATCGTTCTTCCCCATTGCTGTGAGTGACAGGTGATTTACATATCTCGTGCACTAGCCTAAGACATGCATTATTTTTTAATTCCCTCCCACTCCTTTCTTCAGCAGCTCTGCAAGGATTGGCTGTTCCACACCTCAGCAGGATTCGGCATGCTGAAGTCATGTGGGGAATTTTCTGGGTTTTGACTGGATGTTAGTGATCATAGCAGAAGTTCAGTGTAAGAATACACAGGAGAAAATGCATGTTGATAAGGGGAGTGTAGAGGTGGGCGGGGAGACTACTGACATCACGACTCCACCCACTGAGCCCTGGAAAACAGACCCACCCACAAAATCTGCAGTTTTTCAGGTCTCATAGCAGACAGAGGGGAGACATTTGACAGATAAGTATACATGTATATCCTTATAGATAACCAATATTGCAGTAGTTTAGAAAGGATGAGAGTGGGTTTACATCCACTTTAAGAAAATATGTATGCTGTCCTAAAGAAAGGTCTTTAGTAGACCCTGACGACATCCTTACATATTTTTTTTGCATTCCTCTTGGGGCACTATTCCTCCCACTAACACCAACTATTTCTCGCCCTAATACCAAAGATTGGGCATTTGTTACTCCTGTTGGGCACAGTGCGCCCCCCCCCCCCCCGTGAAGGACAGTAAAGGTATTTTGAAACTAGGCTAGTGATGTAGCTGGGGGCAGAGTTGAGGAGACTGATGGAGTGAGTTGAGGGGTGGAGAGATAGATTTGGGTGTCGTCAGCATAGAAATGATATTGAAAGCCATGAGAGGCTATCAGCTGACCCAGGGAAGAGGTGTAAATTGAAAATAAGAGAGGTCCAAGAACATAACCTTGGGGGCCCCAACGGAGATGGGAAGAGGAGTGGAGGAAGTAGAATTGTAAGGGACACTGAAGGTACGTTGGGATAGGTAGGATGAGAGCCACTGAAAAGCACAGTCACGGAGACTGAGGGATTAACGTTTTTTGAGGAGGAGGGGTGGTCAACCGTGTCAAAGGCAGCTAAAAGGTCCAGAAGTAGGAGTACAGAATAGTGTCCGTTGGTTTTTGCAGTTAGTAGGTCATTTGTGAGTTTTAAAAGAGAAGTTTCTGTGGAGTGTTCAGGGTGAAATCCAGATTAAAGAGGATCAAGAAGGTTGTTCTTAACGAGGTGGTCACTCAGTTGGTTGCAGTGCTTACATTTTTATTTATTTTTTTGCTTTTATGACTTCTATCTTTCCATCATTTGCTGGAGCAGAATGTAGCATGCTGCAATAAGATACAACCTGTCCTTTCTTTCAGCGCATATCAGCGCAGGGCATTGGTGTGAACTAGCACCACTGCAAACAATGGTATTTGGCCTGACCTTGCTCTGTGATAGCTCAGCGCTGGTTATGTCAACAACCCTGTACTGTTCCTGTGGTCTGTAATAATGATAAATGACTTCTAGGCCCAGACATAAAATTTGATTTCTGTATTCATTCATTCGTTCCTCTAGAAAATTGTTCTCAAATATTAGTGGTTTTAATGTAATTAAATGTGAAATCTTAGTGTGACTCCTGCAGATAAACAGTAGGCCAAATTATCTGAGAGTCTTTCTTTTGCAGCGAAGAATCCTGTTCTAGCAAGCACTGAGCCGGCAGGTTCACCAAGAGGCTACTGAGCTTTCAATGGAGCACATTATGCTGGGTGGATGCAGTTTGGTTTTGGCAAGATGCCAGTTTTTCCTCTTTTCTTTTTTGTTCCCCTTTTGTAATAGGCAATGCTTTAGAACGTACATCTGCCTAATCATGGTATTACACTATGCTTGGCAAATAGAGAACGCTGTCAAGCTAATTACAGAGAAGATTTTATATTTTAGAGAATAGCATACATTTTACACTTACTATTTCATCCTGATTGACAAAGTGTTGAAGACGCGTTAAAAAAAAAGACAGATGAAGTTTAGATAAACACAGGTCAGGAGCTACAGGGACTGCAGGTAGAGTGTGATTTATGTCATTATCGCATACCTGATCAACAGGCAACGTGTGAAGAAGACAGTTTACACACATGCTGACTGACGCCAAGGTTTTCCAATGGAGGTTGTGCCTCTAGTATCTGTCTGAGTGTCCCATAACAAAACACCATATTTTTCTTGTACCTCCCAACTTTCTGAGATGGTATAGAACAGTGATGGCGAACCTTGGCACTCCAGGTGTTTTGGAACTACATTTCCCATGATGCTCATGCACTCTGCAGTGTAGATGAGCATCATGGGAAATGTAGTTCCAAAACATCTGGGGTGCCAAGGTTCGCCATCACTGGTATAGAAGGACACCTATTAGCAAAACATAAGTAGGCACAGGACACATGGATAATTAATATCCCAAAAATAATTGGCTAAAACCACCAGTGTTTTTTTTTAACCGCTTCTTTTTTTATACTGGCGTATGAAATTAACAAATGCAACTATGCAAAAATGAGATGAAAGATTTTGCACTGTGAAAATTTTTTGATAGATACATCTGACCAAAATGAGGGACAAATTAGAAGGATAGAAGGACAGAGGCAGTGACGGTACTACCAGGGTTACAAAAGTCGCACCTGCGACCAGGCCCTGGCATTCTGCTGCTGGGGGTGACCCAAGACAGCAGGAAGGAGGCCCACTGAAGAACATGGGTTTGGTTCACACTGCTGCTACTGCAAACTCATGCAACTTGCTTGCGATTTCCTTACGACTTGCCTGTGATTTCCTTGCAGCTTTTCTCTTTTAACATTGTGCCCCCAGAGCCCACCCTATTTTGAAGCCTATTAGAGCTTCTGGCTCTAATCAGGTGCTTAAAAAAAACACCCCTGTCCATCCCCACCATATAAGTCCATGCATCCGGCTTCCTGAAAGGGTGCATGGATAGGGGGTGGCGGCGACCGTGCGCCCACAATGCATGGGCCAGCCACTGCTCTGGACAGAGATTTTGTCCAAAAAGGGGGACAGACCATCCAAATCAGGGACAGTTAGAAGCTACACTATATTACCAAAAGTATTGAGACACCTGCTTTACCACACACATGAACTTTAACCACTTGCTTACTGGGCACTTAAACCCCCCTCCTGCACAGACCAATTTTCAGCTTTCAGTGCTCTCACACTTTGAATGACAATTACTCAGTCATGCAACACTGTACCCAAATGATTTTTTGTCATTTTTTTTCATACAAAAAGAGATTTCTTTTGGTGGTATTTGATCACTTCTGGGTTTTTTATATAAATGAAAACATATATAAAAACAAATAAACAAACACATTTTTCTTCATTTGTGTGATAAAATGTTGCAAATTAGTAATTTTTCTTCATCAATTTTGGCCACAATTTATACTGCTACATATCTTTGGTAAAAATAACCCAAATTAGTGGATAGTATGTGGTCTGTGTGAAAGTTATAGAGTCTACAAGCTATGTGCAAATCATAAAAAATTGATCACAGCCTATCTCATTTCTTGAGACCCTAACAAGCCAGAAAAGTACAAATGCCCCCGAAATGACCCCTTTTAGGAAAGTAGACATTAAAAAGGTATTTAGTAGGAAGCATGGTGAGTTATTTGAACTTGTCATTTTTCCACAATTCTTTGCAAAATTAAGATTTTATTTTTTCACAAAATTGTCATTGGAATAGCTTATTTCTCTCACATGGCATGTACATACCACAAATGACACCCCAAAATACATTCTGCTACTCCTGAGTATTACAATACCAAATGTGTTGGACTTTTTCACTGCCTGGCCACATACAGAGGCCCAACATGCAGGGAGCACCATCAGGTGTTCAAGGAGCATAAATTACCCATCTAACTTGTTGACTACCTATTACACGTTCGAAGGCCCTGAAGCACCAGGACAATGGAAATACCCACAAAATGTTTATAAGATATTTCCAACACATAGCATTTACATAGCAAAAATGACACCCCAAAATACATTCTGCTACTCCTCCTGAGTATAACAATACCACATGTGTGAGACTTTTACACAGCCTGGCCACATACAGAGGCCTAACATTGAAGTAGCACCTTCAGGCATTCTAGGAGCATAAATTGCACATCTCATTTCTCAATCACCTATTACACTTTTGAAGGCCCTGGAGCACCAGGACAATGGTCTTACGAAAGGTTAATTTTTTTCCATACGTTTTTGGAATATGTGGAAAAAAATGAAAACACATTTTTTTTTACACAAAGTTGTCCGTTTATAAGATATCTCCAACACATAGCATTTATATAGCAAACATGACACCCCAAAATACATTCTGCTACTCCTCCTGAGTATAACAATACCACATTTATGAGACTTTTACACAGCCGGGCCACATACAGAGCCCCAGCACTGAAGTAGCACCTTCAGGCGTTCTAGGAGCATAAAATACACATCTCATGTCTCAACCACCTATTAGCCCTTGTACACACGGTCGGACATTCCGACGGAAAATGTCCGATCGGACCGCGTTGTCGGATAATCCGACTGTGTGTGGCCTCCATCGGGCTGTTTCCGTCGGAATATCCAACGGACAAAGTTTTAGAGCTGGGCTGTAAAACTTTCCGACAACATGATCCGATCGGACTTTGTCCGATTGTGTGTAGAGAATTCCGATCGGACAAAGTGCCACACATGCTCAGATCAAATTCCTAGACCAAAGCTATTGGCTACTAGCCTGAACGTAGGCCCGTCGTAACGAAATAACGTCATCACGTTACGTACGATCGGATTTTCCGACAACTTTGTCCAACTGTGTGAATGCAACACAAGTTTTGGACAAAATCCGCCGCATTTTGTTGTCGGAATGTCCGACCGTGTGTACAAGGGCTTACACTATTAAAGGCCCTGGAGCACCAGGACAATGGAAACTCCCACAAAATGACCCCATTTTGAAAAGCTAACACCCAAACGTATTATCTATGAAGCATAATGAGTCTTTTGAAAGGTAAAATTTTTTCCACAAGTTTTTGGAATTTGTGGAAAAAAATTAAAACACATTTTTTTACACAAAGTTGTCTTTTATAAGATATCTCCAACACATAGCATTTATGTAGCAAACATGACACCCCAAAATACATTCTGCTACTCCTCCTGAGTATAACAATATCACATGTGTTAGACTTTTACACAGCCTGGCCACATACAGAGGCCCAACACTGAAGTAGCACCTTCAGGTGTTCTAGGAGCATAAAATACACATCTCATGTCTCAACCACCTATTACACTTTTGAAGGCCCTGGAGCACCAGGACAATGGAAACAGCCGCAAAATGACACTATTTTGCAAAGCTAACACCCCAACATATAATCTATGATTTATATTCACTGTAATACGTAGGATCACTCACAAATAACTCACAAATCCTCAGTCTCTGTGTGAGGAGGCAGGGCTGTCAATGAGAGATGATCTCAAATGTTTCTATTTGAGATCATTTCTCATTGGCTATGCTGATCGCATAGTAAACGGCTGTCGTGATTCACCATTTTCAGCGATCTGTGATTGGCTGTGTCC
This sequence comes from Lithobates pipiens, assembly GCF_037356315.1. Classification (NCBI taxonomy): domain Eukaryota; kingdom Metazoa; phylum Chordata; class Amphibia; order Anura; family Ranidae; genus Lithobates; species Lithobates pipiens. The sequence goes on from NW_027507718.1 coordinate 423,390,003, forward strand.
AAGGGACATGACCAACACAGATTTTCTCCGATGCGTGCGGGGAGCGTGGAAAGGGGAGGATGTCTTTTGACGCCCTCCCGACAATGTAGGTCTGCGCTGTAGTTGTCAGTCGGCTATAGCGCAGACAGGAACTGGTTAATGGCATCCCAGTCTTAGTCCATAGGATTCAATATTGAGTTGGCCCATCCTTTCCAGCTATAACAGCTTCAACTCTTCTGGGAAGGTTGTCCACAGGGTTTAGGAGTGTGTCAATGGGAATGTTTGACCTTTCTTCCAGAAGCGAATTTGTGAGGTCAGGCACTGATGTGGACCAGAAGGCCTGGCTCAAACTTCAATTCATCTTAAAGGTGTTGTATCAGGTTGAGGTCAGGACTCTGTGCAGGACAGTCAAGTTCCTCCACCCCAAACTTGCTCATCCATGTCTTTATGGACCTTGCTTCGTGCACTGGTCCAAATAAATTGGTGAAGTGAGGATTATGGTGTGGGGTTATTTTTCAGGGGTTGGGCTTGGCCCCTTAGTTCCAGTGAAGGGAACTCTTAAGGCGTCAGTATACCAAGACATTTTGGACAATTTCATGCTCCCAACTTTGTGGGCGGCCCCTTCCAGTTCCAACATGACTGTGCATCAGTGTGCAAAGCAAGGTCCATAAAGACATGGATGAGCCAGTTTGGGCTGGAGGAACTTAACTGACCTGCACAGAGTCCTGACCTCAATCCTATAGAACACCTTTGGGATGAATTAGAGCGGAGACTGCGAGCCAGGCCATCTCGTCCAACATCGATGCCTGACCTTACAAATGCGCTTCTGGAAGAATGATCAAACATTCCCATAGACACACTCCTAAACCTTTTGGACAGCCTTCTCAGAAGAGTTGAAGCTTCTATAGTTGCAAACGGTGGGTCAATATTGAACCCAACGGACTAAGACTTTGATGCCATTAAAGTTCACGTGCGTGAAAAGGCAGGTGTACCAATACTTTTGGCAATATAGTGTATGTTTTTGTATTACAGCAAAACAAGCTGTAATATTATTTTGAAGTCTGATTAAATTATTATATATTGTAGATCTTTTTTAATTATTTCTTTTCCTGTTCACTTTGCAAGGGAAGTTGCAATTTGCACACAAATCTTAGTGAATGTGGTGAAATTTCACATTGTAAAGAACAGCCAATCATGTGAAAGGAAAAAAAAAACTGTGTTTTTTTTTTTTGCATGCACATAATTGAATATCGGAGGTCAGCAGAATTTTTCACCTCATTCACTATGTTCTGGGGAAAATTTGCTTGCAAATTAAAACTTTCCTTGCAAAGAAAACAGCCCATTTGCCTTTAGTAAATCAACCCTTTTGAGTCATGACTGATTTGGGGCTCATTTTCACCTGCCACACCCTCTGATAAGTGATCTGTGTTTGATTGCTTTTCAGACGGCCTTTGAGAGGTGGTGAGGAGCAATGTTAATTTTGTTAACTAAGATATTATCGTCGACTAAATCAACACTATTTACGTTAACTAAAATAAGACTAAAACTAAAACACTTAAATGACTAAAATACAACTAAAACAGCATTTTAGTCAAAAGACTATGACTAAAACTAAATCGAAATTTGATGTCAAAATTAACACTGCAGTACTATATGAGGAGAAGTAGGGGATATCTACCAAGCTACTGAAAGAAAAAAAGGCTATTCTTATTTTTTCTCTTAATATTTAATGTTGGTAATATATTCTGCTAATATGTACTAACAACCAATAGAGCTTACAGTTTTTTTTATTTAGTTTTTTTATATTTTAACGCCTTTGCGTCTAAGGGTAAAACAAATCCTAATGCCTAAGCCCAATTTTGCAAATTTGACATGTGTTAGTAAAACTATACATATCATCATATACTTTGCGCATCCAGGTCGATTATGCCTTTTTTTTTAAAGGACGAATTGGGCTTTCATTTTTTGGCAAATGGCAATGGATATCTCCTATTTTTTGATTATTATCTAAGGAAAACTGTCCCAAAATAGTAAAACATTTTCATTTTTTTATTTAGCTGTACCATAACTTACCACCAAAGAACAACCCAAAACAAATTCTCTAACTCCTAACGATCGCAGCAATGCCACATATGTGTATGGTAGATGTTGTATATACCCGTAGTACAGCCCAGAAACATTTTGCTTTTTTTTATTCTAAAACACACTGACGCACCGATACTAACAAAGAAAAGAAAAAAAAAATCCTGTCCAAAAAAAAAAAATACTCAGCCTGACCTTTGACCCTGACATTGTCATTTGACCCAAACACTAGCCCTGGCATTGACCTGAAAACACTATCAAGTGAATAAGAGCAAAAAAATTGACTTTAGCGGTACGGTTTGAACTTACAATACTGAGACATATTGTAAAAATACAAATGTATTAAATAAATTAAAACGTTACCCATATGGGCAAACATAAATCAAATACAGAACAAATAAAGAATAAGAAATGGAAAATAAATTCCTCTGATAAGGACTAAGAAGGAACTATGTATATCAACCCGATGATAGGGGGATTTAATTAATGTCCTTCCAGTCATGATCTCAACGCGTTTCTCATGGAACCGCTTCTTCAGGCGTATAATTCAGAGGAAAATGTATTCTATAAAGAGAATATATACATGACATAAGAGATATTCATACATCAAAACATCATAATAATAACCTAGGGCCATTGGGCCAACATCCTGCTTCATTAGAGAGATTTCATAATTAACTAGAACCATTTCTCCTTATCCACCAAATGGCCATGAAAAACAAGGAAGCATTTGTACTCATACAACCACCCCAGCCACTCGAGGTGCCTCGAGGCAGCAATGGCAGTCCCCCGGGAGAGTGCAGGAGCCAGGTGAAGATGTGCAAGATAAAGAACTATCAGACAAAGAAGATTCCAATTCATAATTAGTATTTCTAATGTGGTCCATAGCAAAGATAGACGACTCCTCCCAAAAAACCCACACCATGTATCTATATGTAAGTAGGAAGAGATTCAACCGCATAGCATAAGTACATAAAGAGTATATAACAATACACACCCAAAGTAGTCTTGACAATATTAAATGGGACGGGGTAGGGCTGATGGATGGAAAGAGCAGAGACGTAGTCCTCAACAGGAAGGCACTGAGCTCATTGGTGAACAACTAAAGCAAACATTTCAAGAAAACACAAATAATGACTCATTCCAGAATCATACCAGAATTTGCCCATCAAAGGCTATGTGTATATATATATATATATATATATATATATATACACTAGGGCTGTTACTAATTAAAATGTTCACGTTCGATTAATCGTTTTTCTTTTTAATTGATTCATCGACTCAATTCGATTAATTATAACGCACATAGAGATCCAACTACTTTTAGCTGATCTCCTTGCATTGCAACTCTGCATTAGTCAGTGGTAAATGTAATATACACTATATACAATCACTAGTTAGTTTCCACAATCCATGACTTAACTTCACAGTTGACACAAACACGTTTTAAATTCAAACTGTAACACCGCCGTAAGTCATTTTTTTAAGAAAAACTTAGAAAATTAGTTTAACTTTAATTATAAAACGTATCTAGTATATTGACTGTCAGTCACTTTATAGTAGGCAAGTAGGCACCACTTTAGTCAGTCACACAGACATACCAGAGTGTTTACATTTTGTTGTTTTTTTTTTTACAACAATGTTAAAAACGGAGGTTATCAAATTTGCCTACACTTAGCTCACTGAAAGATCCCAGTTAAGCACATCCATATTTACCATCAATGTCCAGGCTGTCCGGTGACGTCACGGACATCAATGTCACCAGACTCCTGCCCCCTTCTTTTTGTTAGCAGACAGAGGAACAAGGGGAAGGGGGGAGGAGTCCGGTGACATCGATGTCCATGACGTCACCGGATCTCCGTTGCAACTCCCTGAAGACCTGGAAGCCAACGGAGAGGTGAGTACCGATCAAAAGAATTTTGATCGGTCAAAAAAATTAACGATTAATCGAGGAATTAATCTTTAATTTTCCCAGCCCTAATAAATACACATACATAAGCCACATATAGAGTATATACACTAACCTGATATTGATCATTGAAGAATTGAAGACATAGAGAGGCATAAAGGCTAGTTTCATTGAAAGAATCTCCCATTGAGCTGAGCACTGAAAGGAACATCAGAGGCTATGAATACAGAATCAATCATAGAATCCAGAACGGTCCCCCTAAGTAAACATACAGCTTCACTAAGGTATTAGTAACAGAGCTCACCAGAACACCACTCCATACGTCCACACCACCGCCATAAACAAACATAGGGAGACAAACTCACTCATTAAATAGCCACCTGGCTCCTATCCGGTCGCTGACGTCAGCCTTGTGCCAAAGCGCTGGTAGATGATGCTGCTGGATATGATCCTGAACTGCACATGCGTCATTTACGGTGCATGAGCGGTACTGCAAGATGGTACAACTCGGGAAGATTACATCTGAGAGCAAAGCTACCACCCCCCCATCCCAACAGAAGGAAGCATACCCCAGTCCCATATGATGAATGGACTAGGTATATCAACCACACAATGGGAGATCACACACTCGCCCAAAAGGAATTAGACATCAAGAATAACCAGACTGGCACGGGGGGGGGGGGGGGGCACAGTCACCCATTCACGGTAACACAATTTTAGCAGCAAGGGAAAAATGGTAAACCAACAATTATACTAGATTAGTGATGGTGAACCTTGGTACCCGAGATGTTCTGGAACTATATTTCCCATGATGCACATGCATTATGCAGTGTAGTGGAGCATCATGGGAAATGTAGTTCCAAAACATCTGGGATGCCTAGGTTCGCCATCACTGTACTAGATCATAACACTGGATATGTTTTATAAAGAAATCATACAAAAAACAACTACATAATTTCAAATATAAGATTTAAAAATAAACTTTAGAAAGTTAACCTCAAAGGCATTAGATCATAAGGCTATTCAGTAACCCAATAAGCATGGAGACAATGGAGACATGGAGACAATAGCAGCATCTGGGGGAGGGGTGGCATATGCAGCTGCCAATATATTACCCTATATTAGTAAGGGACAGATTATAGAGTCTAGATCATCATTTCATATAAGGATGCGCTACAAAAAGGGTTTGTATGAACTGATTTTGTTGATCCCAGGAGGGATAGTAGCTGATAATTTTTCAATCCATAATGTTTCAGATTTCAAAATTTGGTTATCCCAATCGCCTCCTCTTGAATTTGGAGGAATTACCTCCAATACAAAAAAGGACACTGTGGTGTTATCAAATTTGTGATGAAGGCCTAGTGACAGGAGTAATTACCTAACCGTTTCCAGAGTAGTATACGGTATATGATCCCTAATCTTCTGGCAAAATTCCCAGATGGTTTTTCCAATACAAAAAGCATGGCATTGGCATGTCATTAGGTAAATTACACCCCTGGTTTTACAATCAGCATGATGTTGTAATTGTTGCCATAGGCCATTGGGCAGGCAGATACCCCTACCTTCTGTAACCCAGGGGCAACAATAGGTCTCCCTGGAAAGGTGGAGAGTCAGGCTTGATCTATTCTGATAGTGACTGGATGTAAATGTGTCACGTAGAGATGTAGCCTGTCTAAAAAGGAATTCAGGGGTATGATGTAAGTATTTGGATATTGTGTGATCCTCTGCTAGTAGATGCCAGTGATGGGAGATTAGTGAGCGTGGAGATTGCTCATTGGCCAAATAAGGGATAATAGATTTTACAGTATTTGCAGTAGTCTTAGGGGCACTCCTAAAGAAGGGGTCCGACCTTGATCATGATTTCGCTTTGTTAAAAGCTTTCCTCAACAAGGACCTAGAGTACCCTCTGGCCGATCGTGATATTGAACAGTAGATCCAGGGCTCAAGTCCTGCGGGAACGCATGGGAACGGAGTTCCAGTACTTTTTCCACAACAGGAACTCAGTTCCCGTTAGCAGTCGTGTCCTGCAAGACTTTGAAGTATGTGAGCTGTGTGGCAGGTGCTACACCAGCAGCCGCTGACACAGCTCGCAATAGCAAGTGCCGCACACCTGACCATCCAGGCATTGCCAGTAGGAGGCCCCATGATAGCTTCCGCTTCAATCTACCTGTCAATCACAGCTAGCTGACGTGTAGATCAGGTATAGGTCTAGCTGATGGGTAGATCAGCTATTCTGCTCAAAGGACACGCAGGGAGAGAGGTGAGCTGAGGGAGGAACATCAGTTTGGGGTGGTAAGCTGAGCACAATACCTGGCAAAGTTTAATGCCAGGAGGGAAGTTTATGTGGAAATATGTGAAGGGTTGGAATAGCAGCGAGTGTGTGTTGGAGCCCTGCAGAGTTTGCAGCCCCCCAAGCTAACATACATCTCCTAAGCAGGAACACATCACTAATTTTCCAAGCATTCTGTCCAGATAATGTGCAGTTAATTTATGAACTTTCTGTTTAACCCTGTGTTATCCAAACTCTGTTCAATGAAAAGTGTAAACTCAACACATAAACACTCTATATACAAAATAAAATTCCCCAATAAAGATCAGAACACGATGTTCACATTTCCAGGGAAGCACAATTGAATGAATGCTGATTATTCAGAGAATTACCGTATTTTATTGAGGATTTTTTATTTTTTTTATGTACTAACAGTTAAGCTTCATACACACAATACGAAAATTGGATGAAAAATATCACTTTTGAAGCGTTCGTGCATATGAGCGTATCATTTTTTTAATTTTTTTTGGTGGCGGAGTGGATCTTGGGTGGGAGTTCCTACACTTTTTTCCCCAGGACTTGACCCCTGAGTAGATCTGATTGGTGGATAAAGTCCTCCTCTGGGGTGCAACTTCTTCTCAGACACAGGTACTGTGTATAAGGTATACTTCTAATTAGTGGGGCAGAATGAGAGCTTGATGCGTGCAGTAAGGTATTGCCAGCACTAGGCTTATGATATAGGTTAGTCACTATATCACCATTCTCATCAATGATGATGGTAAGATCAAGGAAGGACACCTGATGTGGGCTAAAGGTGTATGTAAATTTGAGGTTATGTTGATTAGTATTGAGGGCCTCCAAAAAACAGAGCAGCTCCTCCCTGGATCCTGTCCAGATAATTAGTAGATTATCAATATGCCGAAACCAGTAGAGTACCTTAGCTAGCCATAGGCTAAAGGGTTCATCCGCAAAAATCTGTCTTTCCCAGCCCCTGAGATAGAGGTTTGCATATGATGGGGCACACCATGTGCCCATCTCAACCCCTTGGACTTGCAAATAGAATTGGTCCATAAAGGTGACATGGTTTCTGGTTAAGATGAATTTCAGCAGATCCAAGACAAAATGATTATGATGCCAGGTGGTCCTATCCTGCTCCATAAGAAAGGACCCAATCACTCAGATTCCCTGCTTGTGTGGGATACCTGAATACAAAGCCTCTATATCCACAGCTACGAGCAGGGCAACCTGGGGAACATGGGTCTCCTCAATATGTTTCAAAAGATCTGATGTGTCATGAATATAAGAATATAAGAAGGAAGACAGGTCACATGGGGCATGAGAAAAGAATCAACATACCTACTGGCCTTCTCACTAAGGGATTCATTCCCTTTGCGAGGCCTGTTCTGAGTGGAACCTCTCCTGTTAAACTGCTGTATGGTCTTTATGGTCTTGGCCACCATGCTGCAGCTCAGTTTCAGGGCCTTGGCGATCTTCTCATAGCCTAGGCCATCTTTATTTAGAGCAACAATACATGTTTCAGATCCTCAGAGAGTTCTTTGCCATGAGGCATCATGTTGAACTTCCAGTGACCAGTAGGAGAGAGTGAGAGTTATAACACCGAATTTAACACACCTGATCCCCATTTAGACCTGAGACCTTGTAACTCTAATGAGTCACATGACACCAGAGAGGGAAAATGGCTAATTGGCCCAACTGGGACATATTCACTAAGGGGTGTATTTACTTTTGTTGCCAGCTATTTAGACATTAATGGCTGTGTGTTGAGTTATTTTGAGGGGACAGAAAATGTATACTGTTATAAAAGCTGTACACTCACTACTTTACATTGTAGCAAAGTGTCATTTCATTAGTGTTGTCACATAAAACAATACATAATAAAATATTTACAAAAATGTGAGGGGTGTACTCACTTTAGTGAGATACTGTATATATTATGGTAATAGGTTGTTTTATGTTATGGTATAGTGTGACATATGCGTATTTTAGGTCAGTAATATGGGTGAGTAAGGCCCTCCTCGAGACTCTGTATCTGAAAGCTGTTTAAAATGTTGCTCTGAGTGTGTGCTGGTGAATGGTGAGTGAGTGGACACCCCTTGCCTGTACTGCACACCGTCCTGAAGATACCGGAAAGGAGAAAATACTGAAGATAAAGAATGGTGACATGGAAGCTGTCGCTGAAGAATGATGGTGGTGTTTCACTCAGTGGCAAAGCGGGACATGTTGGGAAGCACAACACGTTAAGACCGTTATGGACTGTTCCATAGGAACTGTTTCTGAAGACATGTTGGGAAGCGCGACACACGTTAAGACAGTTATGGACTGTTCCATAGGTGCCGTGTCTGAAGAAGGGCGATATGCACCCTTTAGGCGCAAAGTGACCAGTTGGAAGGCGACATGGTTTAATATCATAGTAACATGGTGCAAAGCGGGTAAGTTGGAAGGTGACATGATTTAATATCATATTTCGATTTCATTCCCTAGTTCATACAAGCAGATGGCCCAGAGTTGGAATGTAACCAGTTAAATTCCAGAGCTTTGTAGCATATCAGAATCTGCATCTGAACCCTTGGCTCCAGAACATCTGTTGCTGACAATACACTGGAAGCAATCTTCAAAGGGAGCCATGGCTGCCAGGATGATTGATGACGGTGGGAGACAAAGATCAAAGGATCAACAGGCACCCAGAGATGATACATGGACAATGCTGCCCCTAGAGGCCATGCAGTAGGATGGACAGTCATATAATATATTAAAAGGATTACCTCTTGGCAATATCTCATTGGACAGGGGTGGTTACGAATAGATCTGAATGAATGTGTAATAAGGGCACACAGGTAGGAATTCGTCCATTTTTGCGCTGTTTGCTCGTACCTGATGGCTCTCTGAGCCGCATGGCTTTCTCTCTTTGCCATGTGAGCCCAGCCTGATCATACAAAGCCTCAAGGAAAGCATTGTAATCAGTATCTTTGATATTCTTGTATTATGTGTTCTGTTGGTATATGTTTGTAATATCTTTCTTTAGTATTTTCATGTTAGCGTTTCCTATTTTCTTGGGAAATAAATAAGATTTTGTTTTATTAAGTGGCAGCATTGCTAACCTTGTATTATTGTAATATCAACAGTAACAGTAACATGTGATCAGAGTTTTAATAGACTAGCTAACTATAGGAATAGACAAGTTAATACATAGGTGCAATAAATAGAGGGGATCTGTAATTACCTTCAAATAATAATATTTATTTGCATAATTTTCTTCAAGGAGTATATAATGAGTTTGGCAATTCTAGAGAAATGCGTAAATAATGCATTAAAATTTAACTAAACCCTTTCGATTTTAGTCAACTAAACATGACTAAAATGAAAACAGATCAGATAACTAAAATACGATGAAAACAAAAAAGGCATTTTAGTCAAAAGACTATAGCCCCATACACACTATCAGAAAAATTGATAGTGTCATTGAGATGCATTGCAGCAACAGCATCTGTACACCCCTGTGTGCTGCCTTTGCAGATTAACCACTTAAGCCCCAGACGAATTTGTAGCCAAAGAACCAGGCCCCTTTTTGCGATTAGGCACTGCGTCGCTTTAACTGACAATTGCGCGGTCGTGCGATGTGGCTCCCATACAAAATTGGCGTCCTTTTTTTCCCACAAATAGAGCTTTATTTTGGTGGCATTTGATCACCTCTGCGGTTTTTAGAGCGACAATTTTGAAAAAAATTTAATATTTTTTACTTTTTGCTATAATAAATATCCCCAAAAAATATATAAAAAAAACGTTTTTTTACTCAGTTTAGGCCGATATGTATTCTTCTACATATTTTTGTTAAAAAAATATCGCAATTAGCGATTATTGATTGGTTTGTGCAAAGGTTATAGCATTTACAAAATAGGAGATAATTTTATAGCATTTTTTATTAATATTTTTTTTTTACTAGTAATGGTAGCGATCAGCGATTTTTATTGTGACTGCGACATTATGGCAGGCACATCGGACATTTTTTACACATTTTTTGGACCATTGTCATTTATACAGCAATCAGTGCTATTTAAATGCACTGATTCCTGTGTAAATGACATTGGCAGTGAAGGAGTTAACCACTAGGGAGCGGGGAAGGGTTAAGTGTGTGTGTGTGTTTTTTTTTAACTGTAGGGGGGTGTGGCTTGGCATCTGACATCACTGATTGTCTTTCCCTATAACAGGGAACAGGTTCAGTAGGAAGCACGAGGAGAGGATTGTTTACACAGACCTCTCCTCTTTGTTCAGCTCTGTGACCCAATCGCGGGACACCAGCGGCGATCGGGTCTGCTGGTCCCGTGGCCACGGTCACGGAGCGCTCCCGACCCACGGCTGGACACTTAAAGAGCAACGTACAGGTACGTGCTTGTGCTCAGCCGTGCCATTCTGCCGACGTATATGTGCAGGAGGTGGTCCTTAAGCGGTTAAGGGGGAGCAATTGAAGGGCAGTAAAAAAACAAAGTGGAAGCAAAGCAAAGAGCATACCCTGAGACACAAGCTAGGCCTAGATACAAGATGATGTCATTGTGAATGAATTGATATGAATTGATATGGGGATTGCTAATACATACACATTTCACATACAGAATGCCCTTCAGGAGAAACATTGGGTGAAGTTAAGACCGAGTGTTGGGTGACATTGGCAGTAGAAACTGGCTAACATTCGGCTGGCGCCCGTGGGTAGGGCAGCCAGTCCGACAGAAGTTCAGCTTCTCTCGAAGGGTCATGATGGAAAACGGTCAGACCGGCTCTCAGTCAGCGTATTTAGCCAATGTTCTGTTGGGGTGGGGGGCCCTCTTCCTGTCAGAACACAATAGAAGAGCAGGGGAGATTGCTGTACTAACATTGGAATATTAGTACAGCTGCTCAGCCCTGAGCTGTCAGTACTACACTAGTAGTGTGTACTGGGCTTTAATCTTCATGTGGCCACATTATGACTACTGAAGTCTGCAAGTCTGCACCTCCTTCATTCCAGAAGAGTTTATGGTACTTCTGTTCTGAACTTAACATTATAGTAGAAATTGCAACTTATTATATTTAATCCCAAATACAGAGGGCATAATATATTTACTAATGTTTTAAGATGCAAAAATATGCAAGAAAAGCATTCACCTTTTCTATACTCTTAAACCACTGAAGGGTGCAGAGAAAGAGTGAGAGAGCCACATGCATCCTTGTTCTTCACGATTTTTTTCATTAACACTCTCAGTCTGAATGAGGAGACATTGTCATGAAGGGGCACCAACTTCCTATAGCTAGCAAGATGCAGCACAATTCTTTAAAGGGTAGCTCCACTTTCATGGGGAAAAAAATTACCAAATAAAAAAAAATTATAATATACAAATACAATTGCAACATAAGTCATATTGTAATTGAATGTTATTAAAAATTACATTTTCTTTTCAATCTCCAGGGCTGTAATTTTCTGTAAAATGCAATGCAATATGGCTACTTGTGTATATGTAATATCCTGCTTGTGTGATTGGCTCACTGATTTTTCCCAGAAGTCTGCAATAAGATACAAGCCCGATTTTTGGCACCCCCTGCAATAAAAATGTAATTTTTGGTGAGATACTGCCAATAGGAAATTATATCTAAAGGGATGAAGACCCTGCAATTTTTCTCATTAGAGCCCTGCAAGTGCAGCAGCTAGTTAATAATTATGAAACCACTCCCATTAGACTTCCTGCACATGAACACACACAAACACACAGTGATTTCTTCAGAATATTAAAAGGTTGTTAAAATCCTTGTAATGTACATCCAGAGGGGAATGTTTTTTTCTCAACAAAAGTGGTTACCCTTTAAAAGAGAAGTATGTTCTTTTTGTTATTTTATTGACCAATCATACTTACCTAGGTGGATGCAGCATCGGTGCGATGCTACATCTGTCCCCCGCCGTCTCTGCACTGAGAACCAAGCCATGAACACCGCCGATGGCTCAGTTCTTTCACCTCCTTGAGTGGAGAACTGCTGCCTGTCAATTTGGTTTCTGCCATTCTCGTTCTGGGAACTGCCTGGTGAGTGAGCGGTGATGTGTGCAGGGCTGGACTGGGAGTAAAAACCAGACCTGGAAATCATTTCCTACCAGCCCCATAGCATTATTATACCAGCCCAACAGCATAACGTCATTATTTTCTTGTTCATAAAAGGGAAAAACATGCATTTTAAAGCACATTTGAAGAGTGTATTATATATAGATGAGACAGATATGAAAGCACATAGGGCTTTATATACACACACATATATATATATATATATATATATATATATATATATATATATATACGCAAATTCTGGTTAAAAGTGGTAAAAGTGTAGAAATCATCAAGGGGGAACTCCAGGAACTCTAGGAATGTGTGTGTGTGTGGGGGGGGGGGGGACTCTTGTGACCAGAGACCACCTTCCACAGAAAGAATACACTAAGGTTGGGGGGGAGGGGGTTATTAATATGAAGGGGAAACCTTATCTAACAGCTTTATCGTGCCCATCAGTGCAGCCTCACCTGTGCTCATCAATGCAGCCTGACCTGTGCCCAACAATGCAGCCTACCTGTGTCCATCAATGCCGCTTCACCTATGCCCAACAATGAAGCCTACTTGTGCCCAACAATCCAACCTACCTGTATCCATCAATGCCGCTTCACCTGTGCCCAACAAGGCAGCCTATCCGTGCCCAACAATGCAGCCTACCTGTGACCATTAGTGCAGCCTGCCTGTGTCCATCAATGCAGCCTACATGTGTCTATCAATGCAGCCTACCTGTGTCTATCAATGCAGCCTACCTGTGTCCATCAATGCAGCCTACCTGTGTCCATCGATGACACCTAACTGTGTCCATCGATGCAGCCTACCTGTGCCCATCAGTGCAGCCTACCTGTGCAGGGGAAGAGAGGAGAGGAAGAGGATTGCTGGCTGGATCATCAGAGCACCGAGGAACATCACTGTATCAGCTTTCCTTTGAATTGCTGCGTGTTCCCGACACTCGTCGTCACATACAGCCCTGTCTCCTGGCCCCAATACTTTGATACACGTCACACGACCCGGCATTGGATGGTGATCTGTCCATCAAAGTACTCAGGCCACTCTGAGGTAGCCCGCGCTTGCCAGCCCTCATTTTCCTTTTGCAAAATGTGAGTAGGCGAGTGGAAAATCTGAAGATACAGGAGATGGTGTGAGACTGCAGACATGATACAAGAAATGGTCAGAGACTGCAAACATGATACAGGAGATGATCAGAGACTTTGAACATGATACAAGATAGGTCAGAGACTGCAGACAGGATACAAGAGATCAATGCATCAATGTAGCCTAGCCAGTGCCCATCAAATGCAGCCTCATCAGTGCCCATCAAATGCAGCCTATCAGTGCCCACCATGTGCAGCCTCATAGTATCCACCAATGCAGCCTACCAGTGCCCCCCAATGCAGACTACCAGTGCCCACCAATGCAGCCTACCAATGCTCATCAATGCAGCCTACCAATTCCCATCAATGCAGCCTACCAGTGCTCACCAATGCAGCCTACCAGTGTCCACCAATGCAGCCTACCAGTGTCCATCAATGCAACTTACCAGTGCCCACCAATGCAGCCTACCAGTGCCTGGATGGATCACACACAGAGCGGCGATCTCCCACTGTGTGATGGTCGGAGCTTGGATTTGAATATCCCGATTGGCCACTGTAACAAAGTCCCGCCCCTTAGACCAGCTCCTATGATACAAGTCACACTGATTTAATTGGATCAGTGTTCCTTCTATCACAGGAGCCATGATCTAGGAGGTGGGTCTTTGTTACAGCGGCCGCCGAACATTTCAGACCTAAGCTCTGTAACACAGCAGGAGATGCCCATTGTGTGTGATGTAAAACAAGAAGAGGAGGAGGGAGGGGAGGACTCTTGAGCTTTGGCACCCGGGCCACCCAGGATGGGCCCTACTGCAACCACAACTCAAAGCAGCCCCAGGGTAGGTAGGCTGCCGGGAGATTTCCCACTATCCCTCTAGGCCATTCCCGCCCTGGATGTGTGCAAACTGCATACTATAGCCCCGAGTTCCTGGCCAACCCCAGGCCTTGAGATTAGGGGATAATAATTGTCAAAGAGCAATATGATACCCGGGGCTTTTTGGGGCTCACTCGGAGGCTATAGCCTGGGAAAGGGAGGAGCATTGTATTATTATTCATTGTTTTATATTAGATTGTAGATTGCCTTGACACTTGAGTCATGTAACAATTTGTCTATTGTAATATCCGTTTGTTCGTGCCTGCATTCTTTGTACAGAATAAATGTGGAATTTAGCTGTTATCTTGTTTATTTTCACAAGCCATGGGTCTACTGTAAGCATAAACCACTCCTGTGGGTCTCATCATGTGAAACTTGTCTGAAGTGTCACACTGTCCCATAACAGGGTGCTGTATATCAAAGATTTCCTGCTGGAAATCCAGGCTGCAAGAATCAACACATCAAAGGAGAAAGAATTTCACAGTATTGCTTTTCTAATACATCTGGTGTTCCTTTTTTCATTATTACATTGGGTCGGCACATGTCACAGAATGATGTGCAGCCCACACAGTCTCTCCGACTGTCACAACAAACATGTCACATTTTGTTCTTGAACTTTGCTGCAATGGAGACATTAGCTATGTTACCAATTTCCAACCTGCTGAGGGAATAACATCAAGCACTAGACAAATACAAGTAATAACTAGTTTAATTTCAAGTGTGTAGTGTCTAAACACTCCCCTAGCTGGGTTTCAGCTTTTACTCGGGTTATTTCCTCATATTTTACTCCAGTTCCTAGGTATAGCATGAAGTACGTTGGCTGTACTTGTCTCATGCAAACACTGCTTGCAGACCGGTTCAAATAGAATATTACAAGGGCTTTTCAACTCAGAATAATATATAACTGAGTATAAGTTATGTTGCATAACTTAAGGGATAAGTTCACCTATTGTAACATGTTACACCCATATTCATGGTGAAACATGTTACATGTTACATATGCACCAGCCCCCTAATCCCCCATTTTGACAGCTAGCAGGGGATCTTCTCCCCCTGGTAGCTGTCACAATGTGAAAAAAATGTGACCGCCCGTTACAGTGTAACTGCCTGCCCATATCGGAGGTATGGACAGACAGCTTTACAGACAGTCTGCATGAGTGTGGCATTACACCCATGATCTGCTGATTGTGGGCGCAAAGCTTTACAGGTCCCTAGTAAAGAAAAAAAGAAAAAATAAATAAAATAATAAATGCATATTTTTTTACCTGCAAAAAAATGTGCGTTTATTATTTTTTGTAAAGGTGAACTTATCCTTTAAATTATATTTAAAACCAAAATGTATATTATATATTAGTTATTATATCTTGTGAGTAGCACTCTTCTTGTTCCTGGGGAGATATGCTCCACTGTATGTCCCATGGCCCATAACCAATATAACCAGCTTGGGTAGGCTGCAATATAAAAGGAAGGAACAAGGCAGGTTTCAACTTGACAATAGCAAAAAAAGCAGCCAGAAGCATGCTTGTTAGGCTGAAGGCAGGCAGGCTTTCTCTTGAAATAGAAATTAGAGTGTGTTATTTTAGAGACAAAAATTGCAAATATTGTACAATGGACAGTGTGTAAGCAGTTTCATTAGGCCATAATATAGGAAGGAAAGATGAAGTGAGTTTTATCTTGCAATAAATATTAGAGTATATTATGTGACAAACAAAAGCCACAAATATTGTTCAGTGGCTAGAACTATGTAAGCAGCGTGGTTAGGCTGCAAAGTAAGAGGCAGAGACAAGGCAGGTTTTTCTTGCAATAGAAATTAGATTGTTCTATTGGCCACAAATATTTCGAGTGTGAATGCAGGAACATTGGAGCAGACAGCAAACTTTGAGGCGTAATGCATGATTTTTCCTGAAACAAACATTGGAAATAAGTCAGTAGAGGTCCAGCTGCAGAAACATTTTGTGGTACCTTTACAATGCCTGGACACTGTAATAGGCTGCAAACTTTGAGACACAAAGCAGTATTCCCTTACAAATTTTGCATCTAAGGTCCATTGTAAAAAATTGTGTAGCACCTTTACAGAGTTGGAGCACCAGAACAGCCCACAAACTTGAACATACAGTGTTGGACTCCTGCAGCAAAAACGTGAAATCTGAAAGCTGAGGTCCAGCTATGGAAACATTGTGTGGTACCATTACATTGTGTGTAGCTTTCAAAGCAAGGGTTTTGTACTCATTGGTAATCCAAGACTGATTTATTTTAATGAAAGTGAACCAGTCCACACTGTCAGGGGACAAAATCTCCTGCTGTGCTGATGGCCCTCTTAGATAACACACCGGCTGCAGGGCAAGTCAAAAGATACAGCACATGACATCAATGACATGCTCACTTCTGCGAGTGCCAGCATTAGCTCTCAACTAAGTGTAGTAAGTAATTGTGTGGCTCAGGCACTGCTTGTTCTACCTGCAACCAGACCTATCCATTGTGGTTTAAAAAAAATAGCTGAAAAGCAGTGCTAAAACAAATGCAGCCGGCACTACGCCTTCTTTCTGGGATCAGAGGATTGGAGGCATGTTGGTCACACAGCAAAACACAGCAAAGGGGTTATGCATGTTAAGCTCACCTCGGGATGGTGAGCAGGCTTTTGAGCATAAAAGCAGAGGCACTCCACCTCCTCACCCCACCCACATACGATTTCCAGCATTTGGGAGGGGTGAAACTTTCCTCTTGAAACTTACCCTATTTTTTCCTCCTCACTACCAGCACTTCAATCATTCTACTCATATTTCTTCTATGCCTCTTGTTGCCTTTACCTCAAAGAGATAGAGACAATAGGAAAAGAATCTTGAATGACCCTAAGACAGCAGCAGGTCTTCTTCTTCCTCCTACTACTGAGCCTCCAGCACTCAATCTATGAAGTCATGAAATCTGTGCTCCAGGAGGATCATGAGAGGAGTTTTATTAATAATCCCTGCCTTGTTGCAGCTCATCATGTTATTTGCCTTTTCAAAAGATGCCAAAATGTGGCATGAAGGTACTGTAATTGGCAGACAGCTCATTCTGGTTCTAAATGTTTGCCAGGCAAATCGTGGTGGGGTATGACTGCCTCCAGTGGCCACAAACTCTTCTGATCTGACAAAGATCCTACTTCATGATGAACTACTGCACTACCGGGTGGAGGACAGACAAATTACATTAAACATGCTGGTGTAGGACAGGGATTGATGGCCTTCAGGGCAAAATAATTGTGACTGGGTAACTGCCACTGTGGTGTAGCCCAAGCAATAAACTCAAAGAAGGGAGATAATCCCAAAAGTTGGAATGGGAGCAGCTAAAAAGCATACAGCTTTGCCAAACTTGCATGAAGATGCCGGGCATAGGGGTTTATTGAGGGCATTTTTTCTCCTGCTTCATCAGTTGCAGAAGAGATACCTGCTGCTGGAGACAGAGAGGTGGACATAGGAAAATTTTGCAAAGGTCCCAGCCTCCGATGGTCCCTCCATGATAAATAGTAAATAGATGGTGTTGCGCTCCACATAAAATAAATTAAGTCTAATAACACAATTAATAAATAATCTCATAAAATCTTGAAAACGCACTCATGTGATTAAAATTAAAATCACTAAATAATCGCATAAAATCTTGAAAATGTGCTCATGCGATTAAAAATTCCATTAATTCTAGAATAAATACCAAGTGAATAATACAGTGCTTGAAGCTATTTCCTACTAATATTCATAAAATGAAGAAGCTAAAATAATCTATATACTCGTGATAAAGTGACAAGAAAAAAAAATCGCAAGTCTTAAAATTATCAACAAAATCGTGACATCAAACAAATCTGTGTCAGTCCATGAAAGTGCATACAAGTGCCAGCAATATGTGCAAAAAAGAGTATATATAAAAATATACAATAAAAATATAAAAAACGGTGTATGAAAAAATTATTATCACAAAATGCAAAAGATAGTAGTCCAGCAAACGTGATAAAAAAATGTCTCTAAATAAGTGTACAAAGGCTAAATCATAAAGTTCATGCAGAAGATGAAATAAATCCACGCTGTGCTATGTGAGGAAATGAATCCTATGAACAACCCCGGGATGATTCCACCAGTGATTTTTCAGCTCCTTAAACGTGGGTGCTCACACACTGAGTGCAGTGGGTACCTTACCTCACTGCTGTCAGTAAGACAGCAAAATACTCCAGTGCAGCAGTTGTGTCCTCAAATGGGGTGTATATCCTCAGTAGGTATAGGGGAACTTCAACACTTTGCGGTATATATCCTAAATGTAGTATGGGCGCCCCCAAAACCTTTTCCTCCAGATATTCCGCAAGGGATCGCAAATCAGACCCAAGAAAGAAAGAGGGGTGCTCCAATAGTGAAGTACGTTCACACAAATACTTTATTATAAAAAGGAACTAAGTCCTGGGTACTCACACTTATACAGTAACAATCAAGCGTTTTTTTCACTAACAAACAACGAACGGCTTCCTCGTTCGTACCCCGGACGTCACTTCCGGTATCCTCCTAGGCCAATCCTACGCGTATCGTCATTGATCACGTGACTTCATCAGGGACTAATGCATAGGAGGTGGACGAACGTTTAAATAGTCTTTGTAATGGGCGGCCATTTTCCTGTAGTCAATCCTATTTACTACTATTCGCAGGCACGACTCTAGTTAGACGGCCATTTTGTGATAGACTACCTTCTCGACCGGTTCTTGTGCGCTTCACGGTCGTATTTTCTATAGATACAGAAATAGTCTATTCGTGTATTAGGTAGATCTGTGTCCGCTTACCTGGCTTCAAGCCTAATTGGGACATTTGGTGGTTATGTTTATTCAAACAATAACCCGGGATCTACCTAATAGCATTCTTAATGTCAGTGGCAATGTAAACACATTCGCTTGCTATTGGAACGACGGGACCACAGTTCGTTCGTGAGCTGGTTTAAAATTAAACTTAAAATTGAACTAGTATTGTAATAGGAAATAGAAAATTCATAAAAAATTATAAAATTATAAAAAATGGCTTGAGATGGAGGGTAATGTGCGAATTATTAGATATTCTTTAATTGGTAAAAAAACATATTGACTCTAAATCTTTCCTATAAATTAAAATATTGGTACTGGTTAATAAGTAAAATATCTAGAATAGTGTGACATAGTATTTTTCATATTAAGATAAAATAAAATTAAAATTGCTCCCGACACTTTAAGCGATGATCAAGATATCAAAAGGACGCATATATATGCGATTTGGGGGATGGGTACCGGAAATGAAGTCCAGAGTTCCAAACACACCCCTTTCAGTATATCATTGTAGAGTACAGTAACAGGCAAGATGTTGTATGTCATAATGCTTTAAATATATAAAATTCAAATTCATAATAAAATATCTAAAATTACCTAAAAATCGCTGATAAAACAGTTAAGATCAAATTCTATGTTGAGTCCTTGAGGTGTGAAAGTGTCTAAGGTAAAAATCCATTTAGATTCTAGCTGGCTGAGCGTTCTCACTTTATGCCCCCCCCTCCAATGCTTTCTGTAGGGCTCGATCCCCCAAAATGTGAGGTGGGTGGGATCCTTATTATGGTGTGTTAGAAAATGTTTTGACACACTGTGTTTGTCAAATCCATTAATTATATTTTTAATATGTTCCTTTATGCGAACCCTCAGCGGTCTCTTGGTGCGGCCTACATACTGTAGGCCGCAACTGCATTGTAGGACATAAACGGCCCCTTCAGTGTTACAACAAATAAACTCTTTAATATCGTAGGAATTCCCAGTGCTTGTGGAGCTAAATTTGAATCTTTTTTCTGGTGGGCGTTTTGTTTTTGTACACGCGAAACACCGCTTGCATGGAAAAAAACCCTTTCCTGTGAAAAAGGTCACACCATTGTATGGTGGGTCAGGAACATTCCGGACGATCTTATCCCTCAATGTTGGTGCCCTTTTGTACACGAACTTGGGAAATTGGGGTAGAAGGTCTTTTAGATGCACATCTGAGCGTAAAATATACCAGTACTTTTTAATAATTGCCTCTATTTTCTTATATTGGGCATTATAATTCAGAACGATTGGTACTTTGCCTGCTTCCAGCTTAGGGATTTGTTTGTCTTTAATCATCTCCATGCGATCCATATTTCTAACTTCTAAAATTTTCCTTCTAATTTCTTCGTCTTTATATCCTTTATTTGTGAACCTATGACCAATCTTCTCTGCTTGTGTCAGATATTCTTCCGTTTTTGTGCAATTTCTGCGCAATCGCATCAGCTGCCCTTTTGGAATATTGCACAACCAGTTTTTGTGGTGGCAGCTCATGATTGGCAAATAACTGTTTTTGTCCACATTCTTAAAGTGCGTTCTTGTGCGTAGAGTTTCATTTTCTTGCAATATTTCTAGATCAAGAAAAGAGATGGATTCGCTATTAACTACCCATGATAATTTAATATTTCTGTCATTGCGATTCAGTGTCTCCAGGAATAAGGTTAGGCTATCTATGTCTCCTTTCCAGAGTATGAGGATGTCATCTATATACCTCTTATATAATATTAACTCTTCAGGTTTGCCAGGTAGTATCGCATCCTCTTCCCATTGAGACATATAAAGACAAGCTACACTGGGCGCAAACTTCGCTCCCATCGCAACTCCAGTTTTTTGGTAGTAATACTCGCGATCATACCAAAAATAGCTGTTCTTGAGGCAAAAGTCCAAACATTTCACTAAGTATTTTCGCTGTACGCATGGCAAAGTACTGTATTTCCTTAAGCCCCACTTCACTGCCTCACACGCTTGATGGTGTAGGATTATTGTATATAGTGACGAAACGTCTGCAGATGCCATAATCCATGGGCCTTCCTCTTTTGGTAGCCCTTCCAAAATTTGTAATACTTGTTTGGTGTCTCTGAGGTACGCTTTTGTTTGTTTGACTACTGGTTGAAGATATTTATCGATATATTCCCCCATTCTAGAGGTTAAAGAGTCGATCCCATTAACTATGGGTCTTGGGGGCGGGTCTGCTTTATCCTTATGGATCTTGGGAAGTGAGTAAATAATCGGGGTCCTACATGCCTCGGGGATCAGATACTTCGCTTCTTTTTTAGTCAAGATGTTTCTTTTTAATCCCAGATGCACCACCTTTTCCAGCTCCTTTCTACATTTAAACACTGGGTTTTTTGGTAATTTAGTATAGGTAACACTGTCTGACAGTAATTTTGTCATACTGTTCTTATACTGTATTTTAGAGAGGATTACAATCCCTCCCCCTTTGTCAGCAGGTCGGATAACTATATCCTTCCTCTTTGTTAGTTTTCTGATGCCGCTCTTTATATGTTTAGGTTCCTCCAGTTTCTTAATTCTTAAATCTTTCAAGTCTTGTAAAACCACTTTTTTAAAAACTTCAATATGTCTGTTGTTCGAAATCAAAGGGTTAAAAACTGATTTATTTCTTAATTCGCTCCGTATGATATCTTGATCCTCATTCTGAATTCGCTTTTTAATCGGGTTACCAGCCAAGTATTTTTTAATATTCAAGGTCCTTACATACTTCTGTATTCCTACATAAGTTTCAAATTTGTCTAAATTCTTTGTCGGGGCATATTTGAGACCTTTATCTAGTACGCCAATCTCTTCTTGGGACAGGGGGAGGCCACTCAAGTTGAAGATCCCCTCACCTTTTAGTCTCTTCTTTGCCTGTATTCTTTTTCCGGACCTCTTCCCTCTCTTCTTACAGGACTTCTTCTTTGATCCCATTGATCGTTTAGGCGTCTTGGTGGGTGATTCTCCGTGCCCCTCCCTAAAAAAGGCCTGCTTTGATACTGGTCCTGGTAGTAGCCATGGGATCTCCCATCTCCATTTTCCTCATAATGGTCCCTTAGGGGAGCATAATAATTGTTTGTAGGTATTGGATAGCGTCCATCGGGATAGGGGTAATCGCGCGGTGTGCCCCAATTATCTCTATGACCAGTCCCATAATTATGTGGGGGGGGTCCTTCCTCGTTGGCCTTGCATTCCTTGGGGTGGGCCCCTATTTTCCCTTTGATCCCTAAGGTCATATGGTGGCTTATTGTAGTTGCCATTCTGTGTCCTTCTCTGGTTATTATTTTTCCAGTAAGGCTTCTTACCCCCATTATGTGGTGTTTGGTTTGAGTAGGGCGGTCTCCTCTCAGCTCTTTGTGGTGTGGAGTAGTTGTGGTCATTTTCTCTCTCATTACCCCTTGGGGCCCTAGATGGTTCTACCCGATTTCCAGTTTGTAGATCATTTTGCTCTGGTCTGTATTGGATACTCCCAGGTTGTGTAATTCTCTCTGGGGTGGAGAATGTAGAGATCGGATCCAAATTACCTCTCTGTCTCTGCCATTTAAAAACATCATCATTTTTAAAATCATTGATATCCCTTGTGTACTTCTTGCTTTTCCTAGTCTGGACTTCTTTGTCCTTCTTGGCTAGGTCTTTATTCAATTGTGACATGAGTGAGGTGAGCTCAGGCTTATCCTTATGTGTTTCCAGTTCCCCTTTTATCTCTCCTATGGTCTGGTCTATTTTCTTTAATTTCCTCTGTTTTCTTTTGAGTAGGAAAATAAGTAATTCTAAACCTTTTGTGTTAAAGAAAGAAAACCATTCATCAATCGACTCCTGGTCAACCAAACCATCGTTTGGTGTAATATCCCATCTGAGTCTTCTCGGCACTATGCTGTCTTTCTGGTACTGCTCAAAAGTGGTTATGTCCCACCATAGGCTCACTTTTTTCTCCATATTGTGGCCCAACTTCCGCATCAGACTCTCTAAACCCCCATTTTTTATTACATTGGAGTCTGAGCTATTAAATACTTGTTCTAGATCAATTTTCCTTTTTTCCATAAAAGAAAATACCTCCATTATGGCTGCAAGGATATATGGGAGAGTAAGTCAAAGTAGTAATGGTAGGTTATCCTCGCGCTATAGTGGTAAAGTTAGAGCAGGTTGGTGTGGTTGCAGCAGAAAACACCGACAGAGGTGCAAACCCTCCCCTCAAAGTGACAGTAAATAGTAAATAGATGGTGTTGCGCTCCACATAAAATAAATTAAGTCTAATAACACAATTAATAAATAATCTCATAAAATCTTGAAAACGCACTCATGTGATTAAAATTAAAATCACTAAATAATCGCATAAAATCTTGAAAATGTGCTCATGCGATTAAAAATTCCATTAATTCTAGAATAAATACCAAGTGAATAATACAGTGCTTGAAGCTATTTCCTACTAATATTCATAAAATGAAGAAGCTAAAATAATCTATATACTCGTGATAAAGTGACAAGAAAAAAAATCGCAAGTCTTAAAATTATCAACAAAATCGTGACATCAAACAAATCTGTGTCAGTCCATGAAAGTGCATACAAGTGCCAGCAATATGTGCAAAAAAGAGTATATATAAAAATATACAATAAAAATATAAAAAACGGTGTATGAAAAAATTATTATCACAAAATGCAAAAGATAGTAGTCCAGCAAACGTGATAAAAAAATGTCTCTAAATAAGTGTACAAAGGCTAAATCATAAAGTTCATGCAGAAGATGAAATAAATCCACGCTGTGCTATGTGAGGAAATGAATCCTATGAACAACCCCGGGATGATTCCACCAGTGATTTTTCAGCTCCTTAAACGTGGGTGCTCACACACTGAGTGCAGTGGGTACCTTACCTCACTGCTGTCAGTAAGACAGCAAAATACTCCAGTGCAGCAGTTGTGTCCTCAAATGGGGTGTATATCCTCAGTAGGTATAGGGGAACTTCAACACTTTGCGGTATATATCCTAAATGTAGTATGGGCGCCCCCAAAACCTTTTCCTCCAGATATTCCGCAAGGGATCGCAAATCAGACCCAAGAAAGAAAGAGGGGTGCTCCAATAGTGAAGTACGTTCACACAAATACTTTATTATAAAAAGGAACTAAGTCCTGGGTACTCACACTTATACAGTAACAATCAAGCGTTTTTTTCACTAACAAACAACGAACGGCTTCCTCGTTCGTACCCCGGACGTCACTTCCGGTATCCTCCTAGGCCAATCCTACGCGTATCGTCATTGATCACGTGACTTCATCAGGGACTAATGCATAGGAGGTGGACGAACGTTTAAATAGTCTTTGTAATGGGCGGCCATTTTCCTGTAGTCAATCCTATTTACTACTATTCGCAGGCACGACTCTAGTTAGACGGCCATTTTGTGATAGACTACCTTCTCGACCGGTTCTTGTGCGCTTCACGGTCGTATTTTCTATAGATACAGAAATAGTCTATTCGTGTATTAGGTAGATCTGTGTCCGCTTACCTGGCTTCAAGCCTAATTGGGACATTTGGTGGTTATGTTTATTCAAACAATAACCCGGGATCTACCTAATAGCATTCTTAATGTCAGTGGCAATGTAAACACATTCGCTTGCTATTGGAACGACGGGACCACAGTTCGTTCGTGAGCTGGTTTAAAATTAAACTTAAAATTGAACTAGTATTGTAATAGGAAATAGAAAATTCATAAAAAATTATAAAATTATAAAAAATGGCTTGAGATGGAGGGTAATGTGCGAATTATTAGATATTCTTTAATTGGTAAAAAAACATATTGACTCTAAATCTTTCCTATAAATTAAAATATTGGTACTGGTTAATAAGTAAAATATCTAGAATAGTGTGACATAGTATTTTTCATATTAAGATAAAATAAAATTAAAATTGCTCCCGACACTTTAAGCGATGATCAAGATATCAAAAGGACGCATATATATGCGATTTGGGGGATGGGTACCGGAAATGAAGTCCAGAGTTCCAAACACACCCCTTTCAGTATATCATTGTAGAGTACAGTAACAGGCAAGATGTTGTATGTCATAATGCTTTAAATATATAAAATTCAAATTCATAATAAAATATCTAAAATTACCTAAAAATCGCTGATAAAACAGTTAAGATCAAATTCTATGTTGAGTCCTTGAGGTGTGAAAGTGTCTAAGGTAAAAATCCATTTAGATTCTAGCTGGCTGAGCGTTCTCACTTTATGCCCCCCCCTCCAATGCTTTCTGTAGGGCTCGATCCCCCAAAATGTGAGGTGGGTGGGATCCTTATTATGGTGTGTTAGAAAATGTTTTGACACACTGTGTTTGTCAAATCCATTAATTATATTTTTAATATGTTCCTTTATGCGAACCCTCAGCGGTCTCTTGGTGCGGCCTACATACTGTAGGCCGCAACTGCATTGTAGGACATAAACGGCCCCTTCAGTGTTACAACAAATAAACTCTTTAATATCGTAGGAATTCCCAGTGCTTGTGGAGCTAAATTTGAATCTTTTTTCTGGTGGGCGTTTTGTTTTTGTACACGCGAAACACCGCTTGCATGGAAAAAAACCCTTTCCTGTGAAAAAGGTCACACCATTGTATGGTGGGTCAGGAACATTCCGGACGATCTTATCCCTCAATGTTGGTGCCCTTTTGTACACGAACTTGGGAAATTGGGGTAGAAGGTCTTTTAGATGCACATCTGAGCGTAAAATATACCAGTACTTTTTAATAATTGCCTCTATTTTCTTATATTGGGCATTATAATTCAGAACGATTGGTACTTTGCCTGCTTCCAGCTTAGGGATTTGTTTGTCTTTAATCATCTCCATGCGATCCATATTTCTAACTTCTAAAATTTTCCTTCTAATTTCTTCGTCTTTATATCCTTTATTTGTGAACCTATGACCAATCTTCTCTGCTTGTGTCAGATATTCTTCCGTTTTTGTGCAATTTCTGCGCAATCGCATCAGCTGCCCTTTTGGAATATTGCACAACCAGTTTTTGTGGTGGCAGCTCATGATTGGCAAATAACTGTTTTTGTCCACATTCTTAAAGTGCGTTCTTGTGCGTAGAGTTTCATTTTCTTGCAATATTTCTAGATCAAGAAAAGAGATGGATTCGCTATTAACTACCCATGATAATTTAATATTTCTGTCATTGCGATTCAGTGTCTCCAGGAATAAGGTTAGGCTATCTATGTCTCCTTTCCAGAGTATGAGGATGTCATCTATATACCTCTTATATAATATTAACTCTTCAGGTTTGCCAGGTAGTATCGCATCCTCTTCCCATTGAGACATATAAAGACAAGCTACACTGGGCGCAAACTTCGCTCCCATCGCAACTCCAGTTTTTTGGTAGTAATACTCGCGATCATACCAAAAATAGCTGTTCTTGAGGCAAAAGTCCAAACATTTCACTAAGTATTTTCGCTGTACGCATGGCAAAGTACTGTATTTCCTTAAGCCCCACTTCACTGCCTCACACGCTTGATGGTGTAGGATTATTGTATATAGTGACGAAACGTCTGCAGATGCCATAATCCATGGGCCTTCCTCTTTTGGTAGCCCTTCCAAAATTTGTAATACTTGTTTGGTGTCTCTGAGGTACGCTTTTGTTTGTTTGACTACTGGTTGAAGATATTTATCGATATATTCCCCCATTCTAGAGGTTAAAGAGTCGATCCCATTAACTATGGGTCTTGGGGGCGGGTCTGCTTTATCCTTATGGATCTTGGGAAGTGAGTAAATAATCGGGGTCCTACATGCCTCGGGGATCAGATACTTCGCTTCTTTTTTAGTCAAGATGTTTCTTTTTAATCCCAGATGCACCACCTTTTCCAGCTCCTTTCTACATTTAAACACTGGGTTTTTTGGTAATTTAGTATAGGTAACACTGTCTGACAGTAATTTTGTCATACTGTTCTTATACTGTATTTTAGAGAGGATTACAATCCCTCCCCCTTTGTCAGCAGGTCGGATAACTATATCCTTCCTCTTTGTTAGTTTTCTGATGCCGCTCTTTATATGTTTAGGTTCCTCCAGTTTCTTAATTCTTAAATCTTTCAAGTCTTGTAAAACCACTTTTTTAAAAACTTCAATATGTCTGTTGTTCGAAATCAAAGGGTTAAAAACTGATTTATTTCTTAATTCGCTCCGTATGATATCTTGATCCTCATTCTGAATTCGCTTTTTAATCGGGTTACCAGCCAAGTATTTTTTAATATTCAAGGTCCTTACATACTTCTGTATTCCTACATAAGTTTCAAATTTGTCTAAATTCTTTGTCGGGGCATATTTGAGACCTTTATCTAGTACGCCAATCTCTTCTTGGGACAGGGGGAGGCCACTCAAGTTGAAGATCCCCTCACCTTTTAGTCTCTTCTTTGCCTGTATTCTTTTTCCGGACCTCTTCCCTCTCTTCTTACAGGACTTCTTCTTTGATCCCATTGATCGTTTAGGCGTCTTGGTGGGTGATTCTCCGTGCCCCTCCCTAAAAAAGGCCTGCTTTGATACTGGTCCTGGTAGTAGCCATGGGATCTCCCATCTCCATTTTCCTCATAATGGTCCCTTAGGGGAGCATAATAATTGTTTGTAGGTATTGGATAGCGTCCATCGGGATAGGGGTAATCGCGCGGTGTGCCCCAATTATCTCTATGACCAGTCCCATAATTATGTGGGGGGGTCCTTCCTCGTTGGCCTTGCATTCCTTGGGGTGGGCCCCTATTTTCCCTTTGATCCCTAAGGTCATATGGTGGCTTATTGTAGTTGCCATTCTGTGTCCTTCTCTGGTTATTATTTTTCCAGTAAGGCTTCTTACCCCCATTATGTGGTGTTTGGTTTGAGTAGGGCGGTCTCCTCTCAGCTCTTTGTGGTGTGGAGTAGTTGTGGTCATTTTCTCTCTCATTACCCCTTGGGGCCCTAGATGGTTCTACCCGATTTCCAGTTTGTAGATCATTTTGCTCTGGTCTGTATTGGATACTCCCAGGTTGTGTAATTCTCTCTGGGGTGGAGAATGTAGAGATCGGATCCAAATTACCTCTCTGTCTCTGCCATTTAAAAACATCATCATTTTTAAAATCATTGATATCCCTTGTGTACTTCTTGCTTTTCCTAGTCTGGACTTCTTTGTCCTTCTTGGCTAGGTCTTTATTCAATTGTGACATGAGTGAGGTGAGCTCAGGCTTATCCTTATGTGTTTCCAGTTCCCCTTTTATCTCTCCTATGGTCTGGTCTATTTTCTTTAATTTCCTCTGTTTTCTTTTGAGTAGGAAAATAAGTAATTCTAAACCTTTTGTGTTAAAGAAAGAAAACCATTCATCAATCGACTCCTGGTCAACCAAACCATCGTTTGGTGTAATATCCCATCTGAGTCTTCTCGGCACTATGCTGTCTTTCTGGTACTGCTCAAAAGTGGTTATGTCCCACCATAGGCTCACTTTTTTCTCCATATTGTGGCCCAACTTCCGCATCAGACTCTCTAAACCCCCATTTTTTATTACATTGGAGTCTGAGCTATTAAATACTTGTTCTAGATCAATTTTCCTTTTTTCCATAAAAGAAAATACCTCCATTATGGCTGCAAGGATATATGGGAGAGTAAGTCAAAGTAGTCCCTCCATGATACTCTTCTCAACTTGATGTGGCATATCCTAAGCATCTGAAACCACTTATGAGACTTCCTTTCTGTCACTAGAGACCATAGATGTTACAATGAATGTTGTAGGGGGGAGATGTGGAAAGTTAAGAGGAAGTGGAGTGCAGGTCTTATGTTGCTGACTTTTCTCACTGAGGTGCTGCTTCCATTGAGCTGCATGGTGCAGAGTCATGTGTTTCCCCATTCATGTGCTACCCAAATGGCTGGTACTCTTATGGTGGCTGATATGCTGCAGGCAGTGGCTGCAGGCCACAACAATACTGTTGGCAGCAGATACGTTAAAAAGGCCCACACTCTGTGGACCAACCTTGGGGATAGCAGTGACACGTACCTGTGGGCAGTCTTGCTAAATAGACTAGGATGGCTGCTCCCTTCAGTCAGATGGATAAAATCACCCAAAATATAATAAAATATAACTCTGTCCTAAAAAACAAACTAGGAAACACTAAACCTCAACCCATTTTTTAACCTAGCAGAAAATAAAACAATTTGGATAGACATGAAATGAGAGAAAAACAAAACAATAAAACAACAAAAATTGGAGACTGTGGGGTGGGGTGGTAACAGCTAAAACTATAGTTGTTAACACAAAAAGTCCAAAGAATTGTTGGATCTCTGAACTATGAACATGGCAGAGTACAAAAGAATTTGTAACCCAACACACTGCAAACCACCCATGTTTATCACAATATAGCATAGTATAATACTGTATAGCAAATAACTTACCCTACATAGACTGTTGGCTCTAACTAAACTACTACAAGGAACAAATTCAGTGAGATGAAAAATATGTTATGGTGCTGGTAAATCAGTAAATAATGAAATGCCACCTACAATTTTTTAAATGTTTCAAGCCAAGGGGATAATTAGGGAATTATTAAGAATATGTCCTGTACCTCTCTTGCCCTAGTAGTGATGAATGTCTAGGTCTAAGTGATAGGGTATACCTCCCCATCTACATCTAGTATGGATGGGTCCCTAAAGCTGGCCATAGATGATTTGTTTTTTTCCATTCCATTCAATTCCTCCATCCACACACATTGTATTCTGATAGATGGACTCTCTGCTGTCAGAATACACTGATTAGCAGCTACAGCCACTGATCGACAAAAGTTTTCCAACATTCCTGTTTAACAAAAGTCAATCTAATGATTAACTTTTGTCCAATAGGGATGGCCACACAGGAATCGCAATTCAGCTGGTCCTTGCTGAACCAGTCGAATTTCAATCCATCTATGGCTAGTTTAAAGTGGTTCTAAAATCAATAGATGCATTAGGTAAAAAGCCTTCTGTATGCAGATACCCATCAGCCCCCCCCCCCCCCCCCCCTTATACTTACTGGAGCCTGATCTTGATCCAGCGCTGTGCACAAGAGCAGCAGCTCTATCTGCTCTCTCTCCCCTCACTGGATAGAGAGTAAGCAGTGGGAGCCATAGCCTCCTGTTGCTGTCAATCTCAGCCAGTGAGCAGAGAGGAGGGGGTGGGGCTGAGCCACGCTGTGTGTTAATGGACACACAGAGTTTGGCTGGGATCAAGCCTGCATGAGTGTTCCCATAGCAAGCGGCTTGCTATGAGGGGGGAGTAGCCAGGAGTACCAACAGGGGATCCGAAAAGAGGAGGATCAAGGCTGCTCTTTGCAAAACCATTGCACAGGTAAGTATGACATGTTTCTTATTTAAAAAAAAAATAGGTTTACAATGACTTTAAGTTTCAGAGAGCCCTAGTAACGCTGCACAGTTTGCATGAATAGTACATCTACCATTGGTCCCTGGTCAGATGACCTGCAATCACCTTATGTGGTGTATGCGTCAGCCCTGTATTACGTTGGTCATACAGTAATAGATTTTTTCCCTCAACCTGCAGGCAGAAAAAAAAAATTATCAGATTTTTCCATCCACGCCAAACAGGAGGGGGTTTTGCACTGGCAGCTGTCAGAATACAGTGGGTGCTGTCAATCAGTGGTTGATGTTATTTGACTGCACTCACTGTTCAGCAGAGAATTATAAATCAAGCTCCTTTGATTTTTGGTTCAGAGTTTGTCGGGAAGCAAGCTGCTGACAGAGTCACCCACTGCTCAGAATTTCCTTGTTTTTTTCAGAAAATGGACAAAAATTGAAGCAGTAAAAATCCAAAATGGCTTTCTAATCCTTCCACACTCTAAGGCCCTATTTACACTTTGAGATTTTTAATTATGGGCAAAATTGGTGAGATTTTGCCCACTCTTCCAAATCATGCTAACATCTCAGCAAAATGTGCAGTGTTCGTTTGTGTGCCATTCATTCTTAATAGCATCTCACGCCCTGATTGTTGCATCAAAACCGCCTGCAAATCATGGCAAAAATGTGAAAAAAAATCTAGCAAAGCTTGTCACCCAAAAGGGAGCAGGAGGTTCTTTTGCGTGACAAACAGATGAATGGGCTGCCCTATGCAGAACACATAGAAACGTGTAAATCGCACCAAAAAATGCGAGTAGGAATGCACGTTCCCATTACGCAAAGTGTGAATGGGACCTAAAAACAAACTGAATATACTCGTACTGGACATACCCTTTAACGAGCTAGTGACGTCACGTGACTGTAACCCTCCTCTGATATACAGTATCTCACAAAAGTAAGTACACCCCTCACATTTTTGTAAATAACAGACAATGCTGAAGAAATGACACTTTG
Organism: Lithobates pipiens; assembly: GCF_037356315.1. Lineage (NCBI taxonomy): Eukaryota > Metazoa > Chordata > Amphibia > Anura > Ranidae > Lithobates > Lithobates pipiens. Next base: position 423,421,429 of record NW_027507718.1, read on the forward strand.
CTACAATGTAAAGTAGTGAGTGTAAAGCTTGTATAACAGTGTAATTTGCTGTCCCCTCAAAATAACTCAACACACAGCCATTAATGTCTAAGCCGGTGGCAACAAAAGTGACTACACCCCTAAGACCCCTTTCACACTGAGGCAGTTTTCAGCAATTTTAAAAATAGCGCCTGTAAAGCTCCTAAAACCTGCCTCTCGTGCCTCCCCAGTGTGAAAGCCTGAGTGCGAGATCGGAAAAAAGTCCTGCAAGCAGCATCTTCGCTGTATACAGCGTTCCTACACCGCCCCTGCCCTTTGGAATGAATGGGAAGCGCTTCCAAAGCCCCTGAAAAGCGATTCGGAAGTGCAGTAACACAGTGCTTTTAACCCCTTTTTCGGCTGCTAGCAGGGGTTAAAAGCGCTGCTTAAACATCGGTAAAGTACCACTAGAACTTGCGTTGCTTTACCGCTAACGGACCCACCACCCCAGTGTGAAAGGGTTCTTAGTGAAAATGTCCAAATTGGGCCCAATTAGCCGCTTTCCATCCCCGGTGTCATGTGACTAGTTATTGTGAATGGGGAGCAGATTTGTTAAATTGGATGTTATCACTCTCACTCTCTCATACTGTTCACTGGAAGTTCAACATGACACCTCATGGCAAAGAACTCTCTGAGCATCTGAAAAAAAGAGTTGTTGCTCTATATAAAGATGGCCTAGGCTATAAGAAGATTACTAAGATCCTGAAACTAAGCTGCAGCACGGTGGCCAAGACCATACAGCAGTTTAACAGGGCAAGTTCCACTCAGAACAGGCCTCGCCATGGTCGACCAAAGAAGCTGAGTGCACGTGCTCATCGTCATATCCAGAGGTTGTCTTTGGGAAATAGATGTATAAGTGCTGCCAGCCCATACTCCGCACACTGCATCAAATTCGCCTGCATGGCTGTCGTACCAGAAGGAAGCCTCATCTAAAGATGATGCACAAGAAAGCCCACAAACAGATTGCTGAAGACAAGCAGACTAAGGACATGGACTACTGGAACCATGTCCTATGGTCTGATGAGACCAAGATGAACTTATTTGGTTCAGATGGTGTCAAGCGTGTGTGGTGGCAATCAGATGAGGAGTACAAAGACGTGTGTGTTGCCTACAGTCAACCATGGTGGTGACAGTGTCATGGTCTGGGGCCACATGAGAGCTGCCGGGACTGGAGAGTTACAGTTTATTGAGGGAACCATGAATGCCAACATGTGGCCGCCGGGCAGTATTCTAACGACCACAAACACACCTCCAAAACGACCACTGCCTTGCTAAATAATCTGAGGGTAAAGGTAATGGACTGGCCAAGCATGTCTCCAGACCTAAACGCTATTGAGCATCTGTGGGGCATCCTCAAATGGAAGATGGAGGAGCGCATGGTCTCTAACATCTACCAGCTCCATGATGTTGTCATGGAGGAGTGGAAGAGAACTCCAGTAGCAACCTGTGAAGCAATCTGGTGAACTCCATGCCCAAGAGGGTTGAGATAGTGCTGGAAAATAATGGTGGCCACACAAAATATTGACACTTTGTGCCCAATGTGGACATTTTCACTGATTGACACTGATAAACAAGCTGTACACTCAATACTTTACATTGTAGCAAAGTGTAATTTCTTCAGTGTTGTCACATGAAAAGATATAATAAAATATTTACAAAAATGTGAGGGGTGTACTCACTTTTGTGAGATACTGTACCTCAACCTGATGAATAAAGGCCCATACACAGGATACGAAAAAAGTAAAATTTTGCCCGACGAACGATCTGCGGATTTTTGGATCATTATGGTGCTTTCTACAGCCGATTACAAATTTTCAGATGACAAAAACTGTATGTGCAGGCTATAACATTTTTATCGTACGTGAACACAACGTCCGATTTTCGTATAATTAATACAGTTTAGTCCAAAAAGAATCAGAAGTGCAAAACATACGCATGCTCAGAAATGAAAAAATACGTACAAAACAATTCAACACATTATATCACTTCTGAAGTTGAATTTTTGTATGAAAGTAACCTCTTCACTTTCAACATCCGACTAGAATGCAACAAAAAATGAATGAAAATTATTCCGATAATCTGATCGTGTGTACGAGGCTTTAGAGCGGAGACTGTGAGACAGGCCTTCTCGTCCAACATCAGTGCCTGACCTCACAAATGTGCTTCTGGAAGAATGGTCAAATATTTCCATGGACACACTCCTAACCCTGGTGGACAACCTTTGCAGAAGAGTTGAGGATGTTATAGCTGCAAATTGTGGGCCAAGGTAATATTGAACCCTACAGACTAGGTGTACCAATACTTTTGGTAATAAATTATATAAGCAACGATAACCCTGACAACCTGAACATGCTAAAAATATCGCAATTCTGTATGATAACTGCCTATAGAATCATTCCTTAACATCCTGTAAAGTTTTCCTGTTACATAGACAAAATAAAATTGCAAATTGCAGGAAACTCTAAAGATCTATTACTGGCAATTGTCCAGGGCCCCAAGCCTTAAGGGGCCCCAAGGTCACCTGAAGTAAATGATTCCTGTTGTAAGCAAATAAACACTATCTAGTTAGTGCCAAAGCGGAAATTTCTCACATTTTCTCCAAAGATTCAAGAGCGCATTCTTGCACTGTGTGAAGCGTCCACATAGCATCTCTGGTAATCACGGGGTTAACCCTCTTTCTTCTCTCTTCCTCTTCAGGGGTCCACAGCTGCACAAGGACCGTCTTTTTCATACTGTTCATGCTGCAGCTTTGTATAAATTTGTACAGACATTTTTCAACAAGATTTACTGGGAATGATTTGATTTTTATTCTGCATTCATGAATTACAGTTTACATTTTACAGTTGTTATTTGCGCTTCTGCGCGTTTTATGGCTTTGTCTATTTTACGCTATTCATCCTCTACATGAACTGGTAGAGGATTTAAGTAATAGGACTCTTATTATAGAAATAAATTCTCAAACTACACATGCAGTTAAAGAATGGAATGATAATATCGTATTTTCATTCCTGTTTTATTTCACATATTTTAGTTCAGATTTACATGCAGACCAAGCTGTCCATCAAGAATGACAGTGTCAGGGGTTGGAACAAACTATATCACTGTAGGGGGGCTTGTGTAGCAGCAATAGTTATTTTTTGATACGGTGGGTAAAGATTAGATCCCCAGTCAGGTTTTTACTACTTTTCAAGGCTGTGCTTCCCTTCCCACACGTTCAGATTTTCTGCTGATTTCTGTCTTCAGATTTACCAAAACCATATAGTGCAAGGGCCTGCCTGATTGCATACAACAGTGATTCTCAACCAGGGTTCCTCCAGAGGTTGCTAGGGGTTCCTTCAGCATTGGGCAATTTCTGCCTCTCAGATAAGTTCCCACTGACACCATTAATCTTTTTAACTATCCGTAAGGAGGTAATTCTTCCCAATGACCACAAGTGTAAGGACCATTCTTCCCTCTGACCATTACATTAATGTATTATGAGTTGAGAGTTCTAATTTTTAGCAGGGGTTCCCTGAGACCGAAGAACTATTTCAAGGGTTCCTCTGTGTTGAAAAGGTTGAGTAAGGCTGGCATACAAATTTAAACTCCTAGAATTTGACCTCATATTATATGGTTTTGGTAAATCTGAAGTCAAATATCAGCAGAAAATCTGATAGTGTGTATGGGGCTTAACTCTCCCTTAGGCCGCGTACACACGGGCGGACTGTCTGACGGACTTGGTCCGCTGAAACGTGTTTCAGCGGACAATCCGCTCGTGTGTGGGCTTCAGCGGACTTTTTCAGCGGACAGTCTGGCGGACTAAGTCTTTCGGAATTTCCGTAATATTGTCCGTCCAAACTTGGTTTCAGCGGACAGTCCGCTCGTGAGTAGGCAAGTTGGCGCATGCTCAGAAAGGATTTACACGGCCGAAGGTTGCATTGCAGTGTATTGGACGTCGTATTTCTAGTCCCGTCGTACGTGCTGTACACGTCATCGCGCAAGCTTTCAGCGGACTGTCTGTTCGTCGTGTGTGGTCAAGTCCGTTCATTCAAAAGTAGGACGGACTGTCTGTCGGATTGTCTGACGGACTTAGTTGGACGGATAGTCCGTCCGTGTGTACGCGGCCTTACTCACTCTGTGGCAACAATTTCACCAGACAAAAAGTGAAAAAAATCCAACAGGAACACAGTAAAAAAAAAAGGAAAATTATTATCAAATACTTACTGTAATTGTCTTTTCCTCCTTAAAACACAGTCCACCCAAAAGTGGAAGTTCCGCTTATTGGATTCCGCCACTATTATACATGCTATTGTATGTGCGTCTCTGTCGAATATAAACAGTACTGAATGCAACATATTCAAAGGATATCCGATTCTAAGAGAAAGAATATTTGACTGGAAAAAATTTACCTTAAAGGGGAGCTGCACCTTTAAAAAAAATATTAAAAGCCAGCAGCTACAAATATTGCAGCTGCTGACTTTTAATAAATGGACACTTACCTGTCCCAGGGTCCAGCGATGTTGGCGGCAGATGACGAGCGATCGCTCGTCTCTCCGCTGCCCCCGCCGCCATCCTTTGTCAGGGAATCGGGAAGTGAAGCATTGCGGCTTCACTGCCCGGTTCCCTACTGCGCATGCGCAAGTCACACTGCGCGTCTCCACTGGTCCCCGCTGTGTCCTGGGAACTGTGTGTTTCCCAGAACACAACGGGGGGAGCGGGGTATCTGCGGCTAGCTGCGACTAGCTATTCCCGGAAGTGGGTGCAGATACCCGGATTGACCAGGTATCTGCACCCCCCTCCCCCCTGAAAGGCACCGGAGGGGGGGAGGGATCAGATGAGCGGAACTTCCACTTCAGTGTGGAGGTCCGAGAACATTCAATTATGCCCGTTCTTAGGCAGCCCTAGCTATATACACAGCCTGTCAAACGCTTTAAAACATCACAATTTTTCCAGTTTTTATAGAAATTTACAGTTTAATGTGCTTTAAAAATAAAGCATAAAACAATTAAAAAATTGGACAGAAAAAAATAAATCATGGAATTGTTTTCTTTAACAAACTGTAATTTAAATTTTTTTACTCTCTAAAGTAGCCACATTTTGCATATATAACAGCCTGTAGTCAGGTAGAGTTTATGCTGTCCCAACCAGGAATTTTAGTGCTAATGATTTTACCTGTTTTTTTTTTCTTAGGTCCAACCCACTGATCCTGTGCTGTATAAAAAGGGGACAGGGGTCTGATTCAAGAGCTTGAAGTGCGCAAGAGTGAGCATGGGAGAATGTTACTAGAGTCTGCGGTTGCTGCTACTGTTGATGGACTCAGTCCTGTTGGCCTGCTGAATATGCTGAGTCTGGGGTAACATTTATTAAACATATGCCCTCAGGATCCTGCTACAGCCTGGAAATACTGCTTCGACTTTCAGTCCACTCCAAAGATGTTACATAGTTACATAGTAAGTGAGGTCGAAAAAAGACACAAGTCCATCAAGTCCAACCTATGTGTGTGATTATATGTCGGTATTACCTTGTATATCCCTGTATGTTGTGGTTGTTCAGGTGCTTATCTAATAGTTTCTTGAAACTATCGATGCTCCTCGCCGAGACCACAGCCTGTGGAAGGGAATTCCACATCCTTGCCGCTTTTACAGTAAAGAACCCTCTAGGTAGTTTAAGGTTAAACCTCTTTTCTTCTAATTGTAATGAGTAGCCACGAGTCTTGTTAAACTCACTTCCACGAAAAAGTTTTATCCCTATTGTGGGGTCACCAATTTGTAAATTGAAATCATATCCCCTCTCAAGCATCTCTTCTCCAGAGAAAATAAGTTCAGTGCTCGCAACCTTTCCTCATAACTAATAGCCTCCAGACCCTTTATTAGCTTTGTTGCCCTTCTTTGTACTTGCTCCATTTCCAGTACATCCTTCCAGAGGACTGGTGCCCAGAACTGGCCAGCATACTCTAGGTGCGGCCAGACCAGAGTCTTGTAGATTGGGAGAATTATTGTTTTATCTCTGGAATGAATCCCCTTTTTAAAGCATGCCAATATTCTGTTTGCTTTGTTAGCGGCAGCATGGCATTGCATGACATTGCTGAGCCTATCATCTACTAGGACCCCTAGATTGTCCCAGAGGTTCTCCCCCCAGTGTATCGATTGCATTCATATTTTTGCCACCCAATTGTATTATTTTACATTTTTCTACATTGAACCTCATTTGCCATGTAGTTGCCCACCCCATTAATTTGTTTTCTTTTTGCAAGGTTTCCACATCCTGCGGAGAAGTTATTGCCTTTTTAGCTTAGTATTGTCCTCAAATACAGAGATTGAACTGTTTACCCCATCCTCTAGGTCAGTGATGGTGAACCTTGGCACCCCAGATGTTTTGGAACTACATTTCCCATGATGCCCATGCACTCTGCAGTGTAGTTGAGCATCATGGGAAATGTAGTTCCAAAACATCTGGGGTGCCAAGGTTCACCATCACTGCTCTAGGTCATTTATGAACAAATTAAACAGGATTGGTCCCAGCACAGAACCCTGGAGGACCCCACTACCCACCCCTGACCATTCCGAGTACTCCCCATTTATCACCACCCCCTGAACTCGCCCTTGTAGCCAGTTTTCAATCCATGTACTCACTCTATGGCCCATGCCAACAGACCTTATATTATGCTAATGATACCATTCTCATTGCTAAAATCTTGTATATAGTCCCTTATCCTCCCCTCCATAGAGTTTACATACTATTGATGGTAGACTAACTGGTCTGCAATTCCCAGGGATGTATTTTGGGCCCTTTTTAAATATTGGTGCTACATTGGCTTTTCTTCAATCAGCTAGTGCCATTCCAGTATCACAGTCCCTACTGTGTTTTTTAGACGGCCAGTTGTGGTCGTGTCCCAAGTGGCTCTGGGTGGTATTGAAGTCATGACTGTCAATTGTTGCTCCTGTTTCTTTAACTCTGAGCCACACCTCAGGTCTATTCAGCCTGCTTTCCACCCATGCCTAGTTTAGTATAAAACCCTGTCTCACTCTGAGGGCTTTGGCAGTTCATTTTGTCATGTTTGCCAAGTGTTCCTGTGCTCCTGTCTTCTGTTGCAGAGTTCCAGTGTTCCAAGACTGACCCCGGCTTCAGACCCTGGCTTTGTTTATCGTTATCCTGACTTCTGGAATCCCTGACTACGGCTTTACCTAGATAATTCTTTGGCTAATTCCTGTCAAGCCCCGTGCAAAGATTCACAGCCCGGGTAGCTTATCTCTTTGTTACCGTGGGCTGTGTCTATTTGCAAGGGTGAGCCTACATCTCTGCGCCATGGACTCCAACCTAGGTAAACCCTCACATCCAGTCAGTAGACTGTCAGTAAAAATTAGGAACAATGGTCTGGCAATTACCTGACTGAGTTCCCTAAATACTCTCGGGTGCAAGCCATCTGGTTGCAGTGATTTATTAATCTTAAGTTTCCCAACTCTAATTTTAATTCTGTCCTCTGTTAACCATGGAGGTGGTTCCTGTGATGTGTCATGAGGATAAACACTTCAGTTTTGGTTCCTGAAGCCCCCAGATTCCTTTGTGAAGACTGAGGAGAAGATTAAATTCAATACCTTTGCCCTCTCCCCATCCTTTGTAACGAGATGTCCCTCCTCATCTTTATGGGGCCAATATGGGGTCTCCTTCCTTTTTTACTATTTACATACTTAAATAATTTCTTGGGATTTTTTTTTCTCTCCTCCACTATGTGCCTTTAATGTTCCATTGTAGCCGTCCTTATTGCACCCTTACATTTCTTGTTGCATTCTTTATAAAGTCTGAATGCTGATGATGATCCCTCAACCTTGTATTTTTTGAAGGCCTTCTCCTTTGCTTTTATATGTATTTTTACATTGGAGTTAAGCCATCCAGGACTTTTGTTCGCTCTTTTAAATGTATTACCCAATAGGATGCATTGACTAATGCCCTTATTTAATATGCTCTTAAAGCAAACCCATCTCTCCTCTGTGTTCTTTGTTCCTAAGATTTTATCCCAATTTATGCCTTCTAGCAAGGTTCGTAATTTAGGGAAGTTGGTTCTTTTGAAATTTAGTGTCTTTGTATTCCCCTTTTGTTTCCTATTTGTGTGATTTATACTGAAGACAATTGACCTGTAATTGCTGTTACCTAAATTGCCCCGTATTTCCAGATCCGTGATCAGGTCTGTATTGTTGGTAATCAGTAGATCCAGTAACGCTTTATTTCTAGTTGGTGCGTCTACCCTCTGACCCATAAAATTGTCCTGCAAGACATTTAGGAACTGGCGAGCCTTAGATGAATGCGTGGTTCCCTCTGCCCAGTCTGTCTGGATAATTAAAATCCCCCATTATGATAACACTTCCCTTCCTTGCTGCTAATCCAATTTGTGATATGAGATCTGTCTCCCATTCTTCCCTCAGGTTAGGGGGCCTATAGCATACTCCCAGTATTATTTTCCCCTTAGCTTCATCCCTTTGGAGCTCTATCCATAAGGATGCCACCTCCACCCTAGCTCCCTTAGTGATGTCATCTCTCACATTCACTTGTACAATATTCTTGATATAGAGGCATACCCAGGGCTCAAGTCCTGCGGGAACGCGTGGGAACGGAGTTCCTGTACTTTTTCCACAACAGGAACTCAGTTCCCATTAGCAGCAGTGTCCTGCAAGACTTTGAAGTATGCGAGCTGTGTGGCAGGTGCTACACCAACAGTTACCGACATAGCTCACAATAGTAAGTGCCGCATACCTGACCATGCAGGCTTTTCCAGTAGGGGGCCCCATGACAGCTTCCGCTTCGATCTACCTGTCAATCACAGCTAGCTGACGGGTAGATCAGGTCTAGGTCTAGCTGACGGGTAAATTAGCTATTCTGCTCACAGGACATGCAGGGAGAGAGGTGAGCTGAGGGAGGAACATCAGTTTGGGATGGTAAGCTGAGCACAATACCTGGCCAAGTTTAATACCAGGAGGGAAGTTTATGTGGAAATATGTGAAGGGTTGGAATAGCAGTGAGTGTGTGTTGGAGCCCTGCAGAGTTTGCAGCCCCCCAAGCTAACATACATCTCCTAAGCAGGAACACATCACTATCTCCCCAAGCATTCTGTCCAGATAATGTGCAGTTAATTTATGACCTTTCCATTTAACCCTGTGTTATCCAAACTCTGTTCAATGAAAAGTGTAAACTCACCACATAAACACTCTATATACAAAATAAAATTCCTCAATAAAGATCAGAACATGATGTTCACATTTGCATGGAAGCACAATTGAATGAATGCTGATTATTCAGAGAATTACTGTATTTATGTTTATTGAGGATCGATTTTTGTTATGCACTAACAGTTAAGCTTCATACACACAATACGAAAATTGGATGAAAAATACGACTTTTGAAGTGTTCGTGCATATGAGCGTATCATTTTTTTTTTTTTTTTTTGGTGGGGGAGTGGATCTTGGGTGGGAGTTCCCACACTTTTTTCCCCAGGACTTGACCCCTGGGCATACCCCTCCTCCTTTTTAACCCTCTCTATCCTTGCAATAAAGGGTATACCCTTGAATGGTTGCCAGCCAATCATGAGAGCTGTTGAACCAGGTCTCTGAAATTCCCACAAAATTCAAATCCTCCTCGTACAACAGTATGTCTAGTTCACCCATCTTGTCCGCCAGGCTCCTGGCATTGGTGAACATGCCACGTAAGTTTAGACCAGTCGCATATTATCCTCTTATTGGGTGCTCTGAGATTGCAACTAGGACTTGCTACTATACTTACCTTGGGTTTATGTGCTTTGGTCAACCTATCACTAATGCCCCCAATACTACCCTCTGGAATATGTTCCGTGGTGACTATCTCTACCTCTGGACCCTCCTCCCCATTGCCTAGTTTTAAAACCCCTTTTTGCCCATCTTCATTCCCAGCTGATCTGCACCCTCCTCATTTAGGTGCAGTCCATCCCTTCTATAGTACTGGTTATCAACCGAAAAGTCGGCCCAGTCCTCTAGGAGCCCAAACCCCTCTTTACTACACCAGCTCTTCAGCCATTTGTTTACTTCCCTAATTTCCCTCTGCCTTTCTGGTGTGGCTCGATGTACCAGTAGTATTCCTGAGAATACTACCTTGGAGGTCCTTTACCTCAATTTAGCTCCCAAGTCCCTAAAATTGTTCTTTAGGACACTCCATCTGCCTCTGACAGTGTCATTGGTGCCAACATGCACCATGACAGCCAGGTCTTCCCCAGCCCCTCCCAGTAATCTGTCCACAAGATCCGTGATGTGTCGAACCCCAGCACCCGGTAAACAACATACAGTTCGACACTTCAGGTCTTTGTTACAGATTGGCCTCTCTGTCCATCTAAGAATTGAGACCCCTACCACTTGAATCCGCCTTTCCTTGCCTTTTGCTCCCCCCCCCCACTGTCACTGGAGTTCTTCCCCTGGCAGCTAGGAGAGTCCCTCAGCTCCAGCAGTGCTGGTCCCTGTCTGGTTTCACCAATGTCACTCAATGTAGCATACTTATTGGGACGCTTCAGCCCTGGATCAGCCTCCCTGACACGTCCCCCTCTACCCTTCCTGACTGTCATCCATCTACTCTTTCCTAGTGCCTGCACTTCTTTGTCTTCACCCACCTCTGTGCTGGCCCCTGCTGGCACCTGCCGTGTACGTTCCTGGCTCTCCTTTAATATGGAGGGACTGCTCGGTGCTGACAGTTGCTTCCCCAGATTCAGAACCTGGGCTTCTGGGGAAACAATGTGTTTACATTTTGCACAGCAGTATTCACCCTTGATCACATGATCAAGGAATGCATAAATGCCGCAAGATGTGCAACGAGTCACCTCTCCACACCCGCCTGACATTGTACCTATTAATTTAATGAGGATTGGGGATTATACCTTGTCCAAATTACCTAACAACTAGCTTCCTGACACTAATATTCAACAAGACAATACACAGGTACTCAACAAGGCAATACACAGACACTCAACAAGACAAGACGCAGGCACTCAACAAGATAATACGCAGGCACTCAACAAGACAATACGCAGGCACTCAACAAGACAATATACAGGTACTTGCAGACTTAGGTGCACTCAATCTCAATCCTGGATACTACTATCATGGACTCTGCCAAAGATGCAATCGTTCCTGTCCAGGTATGCTGGGGCAGCCACAAGCCTGAACTAGGGAACGAGAGATGTTAGGAAAAGACTGTTACTGTTGTTATCTGGAATGACCAAGTTTTTCAGTAAAGCATTTGAAACTTTGTCTTTGCCTGGTCTGAAGTTACTTAAAGGGTCTTATGCAAGTAAACACAATTTTTAGCCTATAGCTTGGGGGATGAGTATAATGTTATAAGAGTTAATACAGCCTGTCATAAGCATGTACAGTGCCTTGTGAAAGTATTCGGCCCCCCTTGAACTTTTCAACCTTTTGCCACATTTCAGGCTTCAAACATAAAGATATAAAATTTAAATTTTTTGTGAAGAATCACCAACAAGTGGGACACAATTGTGAAGTGGAACGAAATCTATTGGCTTTTTGAAACTTTTTTAACTAATAAAAAAATGAAAAGTGGGGCGTGCAAAATTATTCGGCCCCCTTGCGTTAATACTTTGTAGAGCCACCTTTTGCTGCGATTACAGCTGCAAGTCGCTTGGGGTATGTCTCTATCAGTTTTGCACATCGAGAGACTGAAATTCTTGCCCATTCTTCCTTGCAAAACAGCTCGAGCTCAGTGAGGTTGGATGGAGAGCATTTGTGAACAGCAATTTTCAGCTCTTTCCACAGATTCTCGATTGGATTCAGGTCTGGACTTTGACTTGGCCATTCTAACACCTGGATACGTTTATTTGTGAACCATTCCTTTGTAGATTTTGCTGTATGTTTGGGATCAATGTCTTGTTAGAAGATAAATCTCCGTCCCAGTTTCAGGTCTTTTGCAGACTCCAACAGGTTTTCATCCACAATGGTCCTGTATTTGGCTGCATCCATCTTACCCTCAATTTTAACCATCTTCCCTGTCCCTGCTGAAGAAAAGCAGGCCCAAACCATGATGCTGCCACCACCATGTTTGACAGTGGGGATGGTGTGTTGAGGGTGATGAGCTGTGTTGCTTTTACGCCAAACATATTGTTTTGCATTGTGGGCAAAAAGTTTGATTTTGGTTTCATCTGACCAGAGCACCTTCTTCCACATGTTTGGTGTGTCTCCCAGGTGGCTTGTGGCAAACTTTAGACGTTTTATGGATATCTTTGAGAAATGGCTTTCTTCTTGCCACTCTTCCATAAAGGCCAGATTTGTGCAGTGTACGACTGATTGTTGTCCTATGGACAGACTCTTCCACCTCAGCTGTAGTTCTCTGCAGTTCATCCAGAGTGATCATGGGCCTCTTGGCTGCATCTCTGATCAGTCTTATCCTTGTCTGAGCTGAAAGTTTAGAGGGACGGCCAGGTCTTGGTAGATTTGCAGTGGTCTGATACTCCTTCCATTTCAAAATGATCGCTTGCACAGTGCTCCTTGAGATGTTTAAAGCTTGGGAAATCTTTTTGTATCCAAATCCGGCTTTAAACTTCTCCACAACAGTATTACGGACCTGCCTGGTGTGTTCCTTGGTCTTCATGATGCTCTCTGCGCTTTCAACAGAACCCTGAGACTATCACAGAGCAGGTGCCATTATACAGAGACTTGATTACACACAGGTGGATTCTATTTATCACCATCAGTCATTTAGGACAACATTGGATCATTCAGAGATCCTCGCTGAACTTCTGGAGTGAGTTTGCTGCACTGAAAGTAAAGGGGCCGAATAATTTTGCACGCACCACTTTTCAGTTTTTTATTTGCTAAAAAAGTTTAAAATATCCAATAGATTTCGTTCCACTTCACAATTGTGTTCCACTTGTTGGTGATTCTTCACAAAAAATTAAAATTTTATATCTTTATGTTTGAAGCCTGAAATGTGGCAAAAGGTTGAAAAGTTCAAGGGGGCCGAATACTTTCGCAAGGCACTGTACATGTGACAGATGGGATGGCTTTGAGCAGGAGGAGTTGTCAGCATTTTCTCCGTGAGCAGGTTTGTCTCCCATAACTGGAGCAGATCTACAACACAGAGTTCCCGGCCTGTACATAGGTATGCAAGATGAAGAGTTAAATTAATTGCATGCATGTAGTCAGTGCTAGGAGCACAGCAGGGCTTCATATTGTTACTGGGAGTGAGGGAGTGGTGATACGCTGGACAGGTGGAGAGGGAATTTGCTCCATGTGTCCCTCCTAAATGCATGAGTAACCCTTGTGGTGTCCATCACCCCCTGTACAAAGTGCCTAGCGTAGCTGGCAGGGCTGGGCTTAGCCCTTCCTTCTCAAAGCTGGCCGCTAAGCTGTCGGCTAATTGCCAGCTCCTATCTCTCCACAGTGACTCACCTGTTGATTGTATTCTGCTCGTCAGTCCTGCCTACTTAAACCATTCAGTCCAGAGGAAATCCGCTTTCGCCTTGGTCACACTTCTAGAGATGCTCTCCTGTGTTCCTGTTAAAGACTTGCTTGGCTGACATTCCTTCTGGCTCCAGATCCTGCTTCCTGTTCTACTACACTCATCTCTGGTTCCCTGACATTTTGGCTTGTCTGACTATCCATTCAGGTTTCTGAACTCTGGCTATATTTTGACTACGTTTACTCTGTTTAACTTTTTTTATTATTATTAAACAAGTGGGATTTAACTGTACTTCTGTCTCAGTCTGATTCATGGTTTCTGACAGTAGCCCAGAAGAACCCACCCGGGGTAGGCCCCTTATGTGACCATTGCTTGGTGCCAAACAAGGAAGAAAACATGGTGCATGTGACAACCACCCCCTCACCCTAAACCCCCTACCTTTACAAGCTTGACACACTCGTGGCATTCTTTCTATAATGGAAATCAAATATTGTTGGAAAGTTCTTCCCAGCACTGTTGCTGAAATTCCCACAAATGTGTTGCACTTGTAGGTTGCTTTGCTTTCACCCCTCTGTCCAGTTCATCCCAAATTAACTCTATGGGCTTTTATCCTACAGGCTGTACTTCAAGATTTGAAGCCTATCATCTTGTTCTTTTCTTCTAAGGTAGCTCTGACACAGCCTGGAGGTATGTTTTGGGTCATTATCTTGTATTAGGATGAACCCCTGAGCAGCTAAGCATATTCCAGACGTTATCACATGCTGCTGCAAAATGCTATGGTTGTAATTTTGGTTCAGGGTACCGTTCACTCTGTGCAAGTCGCTGACTCTGGATCCAGCAAAAGAGCTCCAGACCATTATGCTTCCTCCTCCATGCTTGACAGTTGGTGTGACACACAGAGGAACGATCCTTTGAGCAACTCAACAGTATTCAAAAACCCTGTGCAATAAACTGAAAATCTCAAATTTTGATGAATTGATCCATAAGACCTTCTTCCAGTCTTCAGTAGTCCACTGCTGGTGCTTCATTGCCCAGACAATCTTCTTTTTCTTATTTTGCTATCTTAGCAATGGCTTTCTTACAGCCACTTAACCTGTTCAACCTGCAGCTTGATGTTTACTCTTTACAGTTTAAACTGAGACTTTCTTTGACCAGTGTTAAGCTGTGTTTGAAGCTGTTGTCAAGCTGTGAGCTGCCTGTAACACAAGCTGTTGATTAGAATCGTGTTTTCTGATTCTGTTGTGGATTTGGGTCTCCCAGATCTCCTCTTGTCAAAGTTTCCTCCAGTTTCCAAGTGCCTTTTGATGGTGTAGGAAACCATACTCACTGTCACCTTGGCTTTCTCTGCCATTTCTCTAAAGGGAAAATCTACACTTTTATAAAGTTCTAGACGTCTGTCATCCTTAATTATTTACCCCTTTCTCACCATTTTGAGAGCAATATACTACTTCCTGCAGTACAATACTGTTCAAATGTTGCTTAAGATAGTGTAGTAACCCAGTCTCAGTTTCAACACTGCCTTTTTTTTACAGACAGTGAGCTTGTAAATAAGGAACAAAAGTTGGGACACTTGTAGGATCTGTTAGCATAAACTTTCAAAAATTAGTTTACTTACATTGCTGCAGAACAGCCTTCTTGTAAAACCCTGAAATGCACATTATTTTTCAGCTTTTGTTATCCTAAACTTTTTTTTCACCTAACAGTTTACTGCTTACCTTTGTACCATTTCAGGTTATTTACTGGACTTGAATTGTTAAAATCTCAATAAAAACTGGGAAAAAGGCGTTCTAAAACTTTTGACCGGTAGTGTACATTGTGTAAAAAACCCTGAAATTAGTGAGTAAATGCTGAGTAGTAGGTTACACAGAATGACTGTACCTGCAGTTTCTTTGGTAGAATAGCTATGCGATAGACCCCTAAGCTCCCATTCACACTTATCGTGAGTTGACGTGGAATTTTTTTTCATGCTTTATTAGCCCTTGTACACACGGTCGGACATTCTGATGGACAATGTCCGATAGGACGTGTTGTCAGATAATCCGACAGTGTGTGGGCTCCATCGGACCAAGTTTTCCAGCTGGGCTATAAAATTTTCCGACAACATGATCCGATCGGACTTTGTCCGATCATGTGTAGAGAATTCCGATCGGACAAAGTGCCACGCATGCTCAGATCAAATTCCTAGACCAAAGCTATTGGCTACTAGCCTGAACGTAGTCCCGTCCTAACGAAATAACATCATCACGTTAAGTACGATCGGATTTTCTGACAACTTTGTCCGACTGTGTGTATGCAACAGTTTCGGACAAAATCAAAACAGATTTGGTTGTCGGAATGTCCGACCGTGCATACAAGGGCTTACATGCAACTTGGGATACAAGTAGCAGAATTGCATGTTTATATATATTTTTAAATAGGAGGGATCACCTGAAAAACACTTGTCAACATGCATTTTTCAGGCTCATTGAGGCCTCTTGCCCAAGGGAGTAAAAAACGCTGTGTTTTTTACTGATTTGAAACAAAATGCTTTATTGTCTATGGAACGATGCAGACTGAGTAAAGAATACAGTGTTGAGTAAAGAGCAGTAAAACAAAAATAGAAAATTTTACGCTTGAGTGTAGGAAGGGGGCCATAATGGAATTCTTCATCTTGAGTGTTGTAACGCGGGAATGGGGGCTTATTTAGGGGGAATATCCCTAACTGATGCCTGGACAAACCCGATAAGTGTTCTAAACATTCCCCACTCTTTCCAAGAAATTAAATAAAAGTTTGGCTGCACCAGTGGCGGCCCTAATAGGGTTCAAAATAGGGTGGGCACGGTATTCGGTTTTTGCTATGGTCACACTACAGTTCCTCCCCACCAATCAGAAGGCAGGTCTGTGAGACCTGTTTCCCGATTGGCCAAAGCGCCAGGCCATCCTATTGGATGTCTAACTTTGGCAGAAGAAGAGACTCACAGGGGAGGAAGCCTGAGGAGCAGACGCCGGAGCCATCGCTGCCTGCACTGGTGGAGAGGAGGAGGACAGCCCCACCACTGCAGGAGAGGAGGAGAGCCCCACGGATGGTCCGGCGGTTGGTCAGTGCCATGCTGTCCAGTGGTGCAGGGGGGAGTTGGTGCATGTTTTCTACCCCCCCTCCTCCCCATAGGAGACATACACTTTAAACCACGTAGATAAAATGAAAACTTTGTAAACCTCCCATGCAGTGTCCCAATCCTTGTTGATATCACAGCTGCTGGTCAAAATGATTTGTGTGTAAATTTGGAGAAAATAATAAAGTATGCAAAATAAAAAAAGGAATTTATATAATGAATGCATGTATTACTTATAATTATTAAATATAGTTAACAGAAAAAGAGATTATTTGCAGCCATATTCCTAACTTCTAATAAAAAAATTCCCTGTACATTACCATTAATATGGATAACTGCAGGAATGAGAGTTTGTTTTTTTGTTTATACACATAAGGCAATATGTACATTTAGTTATATCATACAGCATAGATGAAAATGAACCCAAAGCCTGACTCACTATTTGATGCACATACAAACTTGACAAGTCACACTTTTTTCTTAAAGTTGTATGCCATAACAAGAACACATGCCCTTATTTTTTCCACGGAGAAAACCGAGCCAGCATGTCTATCTATGAAATGTGACAGCCTTATTTATGTCATTTGTACCTTTCATCCCTCTATTTAATTGCAAGGCCGTGAAATTCCCATTTGCCTCATTGGTACAGTACGGCTAACAGTCCTGAGGCTGTGTTTGACCTTCTTTAGATCGTGTTCTGTGTTTACAGGTGATTGTGGTTTGTGATTGTGGTCAGCAGGCCCCCCCAAGGATCTGAGCCAGAAGTGGTAGAACCGAGTTTAACGCCATCCTAGCCCTGGATTTAGACAGACCATTACCCTCCAAACAATGCTCTACAGATTTATCCACTTGGGCCCAGGCAATGAGAGTGACCGAGGCCTGGAGATGGAAACACCCCTCGGCCAGGACTTACTCCTGCTTCTCAGCCACATACAAAACATCCTCACGCATTGACCTGAACTTTGCAAATCTGGCCATGATGTCGGATGTGCTAGACGCCATATACCTACCTAGTGGGCTATTAGATCATTGCCCTCTTCTTCTCAATATCTGTTCCCCCACCTCCCGAACCTCCACCCTTTGGCGCTTGGGGACCCACTGGCTCTCCCACGCCAACTTGACCAACACTATCCCACCTCGCCTTACTGAAAACTTAATACAGGGTCCTCCTCCCCAGGTTACATGGGATGCCTTCAAGGCTTTCACCAGGGGACAGTACATCTCCTCAATAGCTGGGATTCCTAGGGAATAAGTCGCTACCACAACTGATTTACAAAACAAGGTAGATACCCAGACTGAGGCCTACGTGGCCGACCCCACTGATTCTGGCTTTGACTCCCTTAACAGGAACTGCACCTCCATCTTACCGAGCTTACCAGACTGGATCTTTTGTGTAACTAAGGTTTTTTGCACAAGGAGACCGGAACGGTCACCTCCTGACGGTGTTAGCACAACACAATCAACCCCGAACGGTGATACCTAGCATAATGTCCCCTTCGGGTGAATCGGTCTCTTCCCTCCCAGACATATTGGTTGTCTTTCGGTGATATTATAGCTCCCTTTACGCCTCCGTGCTAACCTCGGACTTCATGCCTCAGGACTTGGTGCCTTGCCTGGACCCATTGGCACTCAGCTGGCTTTCAGATGGCAAGAGGGAAAATTTGGTGAGGCTCATTACCCTGGAGGAGGTTCTAAAAGCCATCGGGTCCTTTCCCGCTGGGAAATCCCCAGGCCCAGATGGTCTCCCCATAGAGTTATACAAGACCCACGGGGACCTACTTGCCCCCAAACTGGCCTAGCTCTATTCTCATTGTCTGGCTGAGGGCACCCTCCCCACCTCCATGAGTCATGCACATGTAATTTTGACTTACAATGCTCCTGAAGACCCTACATCTTGTGCCTCATATAGGCCTATTGCTTTACTTAACAGACTTCAAAATCCTTACAAAATTGCTCACTATGAGGCTATAACACCTATTACCATCTGTAATCGAGACTGTCCAAACTGTTTTTATGGCCAATAGGACTACTGATGTCAACTTACGATGCCTATTTACCAAAATACACGCACAATACCTCAACAAAGGTTCCTGGGTGGTCGCATCCTTAGACATAGAAAAGGCCTTTGGCACTGTGGAATGGCTACAGGTACTATACAAGCACCCCACATCAGCCATTAAGCTGGGGGGGGGGGCTTGTCACAGTCCTTCCCTTTGTCCAGAGGTATGCAGCAGGGCTGCCCCCTCTCTAGCCCTTTTCGCCATCGCGATGTAACCATTAGCGGAGGCCCTACGCACCTCCCAACATATTAAGGGACTGCGTGTTGGCTGGCTTGAGGAGAGGGTCCCCATATATGCAGCCGACCTCCTCCTTTTCCTTTACGATGCAGATTCATTTCTCAAAGGGGCACTGCAGGTTCTAAACTCATTCTCCACCATTACAGGCCTCAAAGTTAACTGGTCAAAGTCCCTTCTGTTCCCTATAGACCCCCACAGCTCGTGACACCGCCCCTTCTGATGTACCCCTACAATGGGTTGAGAATTTTAGATACCTTGGGGTAGTGATCTCGAGACAGGCTTCAGATTTTCTGACCCTGAATCTATCCCCAGTGGTCCAGTAGACACAGCTGAAACTGAAGGCATGGGAGTCCCTACCCCTATCATTACTGGGTCAAATAAATCTGATAAAAATGAAAATCCTACCTAAATTTACTTACTTCGCCACCCCGGGGTGCTGGCGTTGGGGGACAGTACCAGGGGACTTTGCTTATGTCTTTTGGACCTGCCCAGCCATTGTCGAGTATTGGAAAGAGATATTTAATGTTATAACCCAGGTCACTACCATACCACTCCAACACGGACCGGACACGCACCAGACTTAACCCGATACCCTCTGTTAATCAACAGCCATTCACAGTTGTAAGTGTAATATGTATTTCTGAAGTGCACATTCTAGCTCCATACTGTCTTGTTACCTCAGGAGCTGGCCTGTTACAATCATCATGGTACCTCATGATTCCTGTTATGTTTCATATAACTGATTACCAAATGTCATGTTTTCTGTAAGAGCCACAGTTGATACCCATCATAACCAATGTATGTTGTTTTCTGTTTAATGTTCTGAAATTCAATAAATAGATTAAAAAAAAAGATGCAAACGCATCACAAGCAAAGCAGATCAAATGCAGCTTCCTGTGTTTGTACACATGCATTTGAGCTGCACTGAATTTAAATGTAAGAGCCAGTGTTTGACAGCAATAAATACTGTATGTCCAGAATTTGATCCTCATGTAAGTCATATTATAAAATAAAGACATTTGGGACATTCAATAAAAGCTTTGTGAGATCATTCTTTCAGTGTTGTTGTATTAGGGAATCTAGAACCATATTCCTGCAACCCACTTTTGTAGATAGTCCTGGCAAATGGGACACATTCACAATGCATTACTTGCAAACTTTTCTAAATGTCACTATGGATGCAAATAATTCATATTGCTACATTGAAGGTAAGAAAACTGCAGGTAACAACACCAAGTAATAAGTAATAAGTCCTATTTACCTCCAGTTATTTACTCCGTCTTTCCATCACTGTTGACCTCACGGTATCATTGGTTGTTAGGATGCTGTCTTTGGTTGCTAGGACACTGTCAGCTGCACAGCATTTTTGGTTGCTAGAATGTTGTTCTCCTTCTTAATTAATGAAATTAAGTCTAATTTTATTCTGGTATTATTGTTATTTTCATAGTCCTCATGAAGCCGGTGCTTTGCCCCGAAGTATGCAGGCTTGTTGTTTTATATTTGCAAAAGTTCTTAACAAGTACCATAGATTTCTTTGTTTTTTTTTTTGTTTTTTTTCAGTTTATTTGAAAAAATGGTGGGGTCTGAAATACAAAAAAACAACTTATATGTCCATTACACGTATGCAAATTCTGTGACATTTTGTAACTGGAGTAAATCTCCTTTACCTTCGTGTTACATTTACAGGACATCAGAGAACCCCATCTCTTTCACACAATACCCAGACAAACACACTTCTTCTACACATTTTTTCCATGACAGGTTTCTTTTTGATGTTTTTTAGCCAATAGGTTATACATCGTGGTAGGTCTTCTCATTGCAGCCTGTTGTATTGAATCGCAGAGCTAATATAAAGCAGCTAAGTGAAATTAAAAAGATCTTGCACCCAGGAAATAAGTTAATGTACATAAAATGTGTAAATTAATAATTCCTGTGAATCTGGCTGCTGTGGATTAAAACAGGTACTATATAATCAAAACACTAAGTACAAAGCAACTTCCTGAAGATGTCCAATCAAGATGAAACAGGTCGAGGTGTGTTCTACGTGCTGATGTCATAAAATCAGCTAAACATCCCAGAATGTGGTACCTGATTATATTCCTGCATTTTCCCCTAAAAATATAAATGGGCTGTATGTGACTTGGATGTCTCCTAAACACACAGTTGTGGAAATGCTGTGTTTAGCTAACCCCGATTATGGTCTCAAAACTGACTTTATTCAATTGATTTTTGTTACAGTCTTGGCTTTTTCCCAGGGCTAGAACTTCCATCTGCAGTCTGCACCTGCATTTTACAAGACATGACCGAAAAACAGTCTGAAAAAAAAGTTGTTATTTTGAAAAAGTTACTCTGTGCCAAGACTATAGTGTGAGTTTTAAGATGAAAAAAAATATATATATACACAGAGCTGTGCAAATTGTGAAGACTTTTGCAGATATAATTTTACTCTACATCAGAGTAAATGGTGGTTTTGGTATGTGAAAACCAGATCACAGCTGGCAGGCAGCCATTACTCTGAAGTAGACAAGCAGTGAGGGATCTAAAGGCCATTCTCCTGTGTCTCTAAATTACTGAGCTGATCTGCCAAATCTTACTTGCTTAACATTTCTTTTTACTTGGTGTTTTAAAGCGGATTTGGGTTTATACTTCATTATCTCATGATTATACCAGTTTATATGTTGTAAAATGTATCATTTAATTATCCAGTAAATGGTTTAAAGCAGGCATACTGTATCTGTTACAATCTTTTATGTCAGTTTTTATAAAAGAGTTCAATTGTAGCCCAGCCCAATATCTCCAGAGACTTTTTTTTTTTTTTTGCAATTTCCGATGCCTTAAAGTGGTTGTAAATCCTTACATATACCCACTGGAACAACTAACCTCAGGTGATACACACAGATGAAACACATACTCCTACATAGGTTATACCTGTTTATCTGCAGCTCTTTTTCCCTATAGCCTCCTAAAGCACACATTTTACACAGCATTGCTTAGCTCCAGAAAGCAGGATGCTGAGATTTGATGTCACACACTGCACAGCATTGTGTAGAGGGCTGAGTGTAATTTGAGACCTGAGTGGAGGTAAAGGACCCCCCCCCCACACACATACACACTGAGTGGTTATTTAATAAAAGCAAACCCACTGTACACTACAAATGCACTGCAAGTGCTTCACTGTAGATCTGAGGAGGACACGCAAGGAAAAAAAAACAGCATTTTTGCTTGCACATGATTGGATTATAAAATCAGCGGAGCTTCCGCTCAATTCAGATTTTCCCCTCAGATCTACAGCAACTGCACTTGTAGTGCACAGTGGATTTGCCTTTAGTAAAACAACCCCACAGTCTCATAGAGACTCATAGGGAAACATAGCACAGCTTAGGATGTCAATCACCTGCTGTGTGCTGTAAAGGGGGGGGGGGGGCAATGATTGTTTCCCAGCATTGTCTGGTGTCGGCACACTTGGTGCTTTGGATCAAGGCAAGTACACACTATAGAGGGATATGCTTGGTTCATTTTTAACTGTAGAGGTTTACAATCACTTTAAAAAGAATTTGCAGTCAGAAAAGTACAGTTGTTGCCTTTGGTGACCTGACCTCCTTCTCAGAATGTTAGTTGCCTGGCTGTCTTAGAGCTTTGTACTTTCTAAATCACTGGCTTGGGGTTCCATTATAAGCAATGGCATCACAAATGCATTCAGCTATTTGAAATAATGGGTGGAATCACGTCAATTTCACCCATGATCAGTTGTAAATGGAGCCTTATAGTGGTCTTAAAAAATAAAAATAAAAACATAATATAATAAAAAAGCTGTATTTTGTAGAAAATTAGATTGCATACATCCAGATATATAAAAAAAAACCTCCAAGGCAAGAAACAATTTAAGTAGGTGTCCTGGATGTATCAGAGGATATGTATAGGTCTATAGAAAGTGATAAATAAAAGAAAATATGGGCAGTATTCTAAAATATAGCAATTGTTTATATTCAACAAGCCAGAATCTTAGTACTTGAGATACATAAAAATATATAGCACATGGATGGTACACAGGATAGTCCCTCACTGGATATACATAATCAGATAGGTCAAATAATTAAATGCACACTTTACTGTCTGTTAAAAGATAATAGTTGCGCATCATGAGATTTTTGCCCCTCTATAGTGTGTCAATTAAAGTAGCCGTGAATAACACGATCTCTGTTTGCCTACCTGTTCAGCGGGTAGAAATGCGTCAAATACCCATGTGATCTGTGCATGTATAATCAGAAATAAGTACACAAGATAATGGGCTGGACTGGGAAGTATTGACTGGTGGCTACAATTTAATAAAAGTAATACACGGTACAAAGTTAAAATGGACCGGCCGGCTTGGATGGATGACGTCACTGCAGCTGCGGACTGGGCAGCATTGTCCACATGGTAAGAAGGAAGGGGTTGTGGTGGCAGAGGGCATCCCTGGGCTCTTGGACAGAACTGACATGTCCGAGATGGGAAGCAGCCATGGTCAGCTTGGAAAGCAAATGTGTCAATCTCACTATGGGTTACTGGGAGGAGCACATCTGGGCCAACAACCCCTTTGCCGAACACATTGTGTTCTAAAGAGGATATATCAATGACATTCTTCTCATCTGGTATGGGAGCCTAGATGTGTTCTCGTCCTTTGTGGCCCATTGTAATCAGAATCCCTTAGGGTTGTTCTTCACTAATGTGATTGACCCCGCTGAAATTGTTTTTTTGGACCTGGTTCTCTCACATAAGGAAGAACTACACCAAACCTACCCATGGCAGTTCCTACCTCCATTATTCCAGCTGCCATCATCCAGCTTGGATACGAAACAATCCCGGAGGCCAATTCAACAGGTTATGTAGGAATTGGCAGACACTTACAGGCCACTAAAAGAGGGCAAGCAGGCTCTGTGTCTACAGTTGACAATGCTGGTCATGGACACGGTGCATCCTCAGCACATGGATGTGGGGCAAGCTTGTCCTTTTTTTTGCAGCTGGCCGTGTTATTGAGCCCTCTTCATCCTCCTCATCCTCTGTCACCCAGGCTCAGAGTAGTTTGTCTGCCAATGCAGCTGCCAAAGCGGTCTATTCCATCGGCTCCATGTCAACAGTCACTCCTTCCCTAGCCCCACCATTATGTACGGAGGAGTGCCCCGAACTATTTGACCACAGTGTCGGGTTCATGCTGCAGGAGGATGTGCAACAATTTAAAGGCTCTGATGATGGTACCCAGGTTGAGGAAGGGAGTAACGTGAGCCTAGAGAAATGGGGCGCCCAAGAAGGTCAAGAAACTGGTAGTCATGTTCCCTGAGCTGCAGCATACTGCCAAGTTTGATCCAGTGATGAATAGGGAGGGGATGAGGAGGTCACTGACTCTACTTGGATGCCTGATAGAATAGAGGAGGAGGAGGCACATCTCCAACGAGGCAGGATGCCCTCCGGGGGGCAGCTTAAGGGCAGCCACCCTATTGCATCATACCGCAGAGCAGGTGCAGGGCACTGCTGACTCCCCGCATATTTTAAAAAGTTCTTTGGTGTGGCCCTTTTTTGACACGTGTGCAGCAGATCGCACCGTTGCTGTTTGCAACATATGCCTGAAGCGTATCAAGCATGGCCAAAACAGAAGCTGCTTGGTCAGCACATGCTTGACCAGACATATGACGACCTCCCATGCAGTCCATTGGCAACAGCACTTAAAGGATCCACATCAAAGAACAAGGCTGACCTCTCCTTGCTCCTCATCATCGTACCTCCAGTCCTCTCAGAAACCTGCACTGAGAATAATGAAGGTATAGAAATAGGTGTCCAAGTGTCCCAGGTGTCCATCCAAGTGGCCAGTCTGCTAGTGGTACACCAACATAGGATTTAGCAGGCAAATTTCCCTACCAGTTGCTAAACCATCAAAAGAAATTCGGTTCCAGCCATCCACATGCTCAGCGTCTGAATGCTAGCTTGGCCAAATTGCTAGCTATGCAACTGCTGCCTTTTCAGCTTGTAGACTCTGCCCCCTTTTGTGAATTTGTGGAATGTGTGGTACCTCAGTAGCAGGTTCCTAGAAGCCATTTCTTTTCACAGAAGGCCATTCTGGCTCTCTACCAGCATGTGGAAGGCAATGTCTTGACCTTGTTGGACAGGGCGGTCAGCAGTAAGGTGCATGGAAAGGGACGTTACCTTTCTTTCGCAGCACACTGGGTAACTCTGCTGGCAGCTGGGAAAGATGCAGGACAGGGTTCAGTATTGCTGGAACTTGTTCCGCCACCACGCCTCCAAATGCCTCAAATGCCTCTGAAAACATATGCTGCATGGCCTCCCTGATCCTGCAAAGCATGGGAAAGTACCCCAGGATTTGTGGCATCAAGGAGAGGGATCATTATTGGCTGGCAACTCTTCTTGATCCACGTTACAAGGGTAAGGTTGCAGAACTTATCCAGCCTTTGCAGAGGGATGAAACATCTTTGCAGGTTTGTGCAATGCATTTCCAGAGCCTGGGAGGTTACAATTTTCTGATGCTGGACAACGTGTTGCTGAGGCTTCATCTAGTCACAGAAAGAGCGATGGAGAAGGTGGCCGGCTGACCAATGCCTTCGGACAATTCTTCAGTCCTTAGTGCCCAGGTCTGATCAGTTCCAACCATCACCAGCGTCTGAATTACATGGTGCAGGAATATATAGTGGCAAGATCAGACTTGGAGACCTTTCCAACAGTGCATTACTGGTTACTGGGTCTTGAGGATGGAGCTTGTTCAATATGCACTTGAGCTACTGGCCTCTCCTGCATCCAGCGTTCTTCCGGAACGCACATTCAGTGCTGCTGGAGGCTTTGTAAATGATCACAGAGTGTGCCTGTCCACAGACTCCGTTGAACGTCTCACATTCATAAAAATGAATCAGTCTTGGATCACCAGCTACCAAGCACCTGATGCTGATGTAAACGATTGATTTTTCTATGGATGTGGGATCCCTTGAAGACTGCTTATGCTGAGTGACTATCCTATTTCTCCTCAATCTTAATGATGATAGCTTCTAAGAATATTATCAGTTCAGGGCACCACCGCTGCTGCCTAAGGCCCAATATTTCTGCCCCTGTTTAACAGGGGAGCGTAATTACAATTTTTGATTGATCTAATACTTCACAGCAGGGCCTGTTCCTGCGCTCAACAAAAATATCTGTGAGGCTTTAAAGTGTTGTGCCACCACCACCACCACCTCCTAAGGCCCAATTTTTCTGCCCCTGTTTAACAGGGGCACGTAATTACAATTTGTGATCTAATATTTCACAGCAGGACCTGTTCCTGTGCTCAACAAAAGCATCTGTGAGGCTTTACAGTGTTGTGCCACCACCACCACCGCCTAAGGCCCAATTTATTTGCCCATGTTTAACAGGAACTCGTAATTACAATTTTTGATCTAATATTTCACAGCAGGAACTGTTCCTGCGCTCAACAAAAAAAAGTATCTGTGAGGCCTTACAGTGTTGTGCCACCAACACGACCACCACCACCACCACCCCCTAAGGCCCAATTTTTATGCCCCTGTTTAACAGGGGCTGGTAATTAAAATTTGTGATCTAATATTTCACAGCAGGGCCTGTTCCTGCACTCAACAAAAGTATCTGTGAGGCTCTACAGTGTTGTGCCACCACCACCGCCTAAGGCCAAATTTTTATGCCCCTGTTTAACAAGGCCACATAATTACAATTCTTGATATAATATTTCACAGCAGGGCCCATTCCAGCACCCACCAAGAGTAACTGTGAGGGCTTACAGTGTCACCAACACCTAAGGCCCAATTTTACGCCGAGTGTATAGGGCAAACAGGCGGTCCCCTATTTTCAAACATTCGACTTACAAATGACTCCTACTAACAAATGGAAGGAGACAACAGGAAGTGAGAGGAAATCTACCCCTAGGAAGGGAAATTCTCTCCTGTAAGAGTTAATATGGGAAAAAGGTGTCTCCACTGATGCTTTATAACCAATCCGTGTTTCTACAACAACCCAAAATTTTCAAAATCCAATTCTCATTGGGACAGAAAGTGAGGAGGTGAAATCTTCTGAACAGGGGCACAGACAGCAAAACAAATGTTACAGGGGTGATGATAACCCTTCCCTATGTTATCCAAAAAGCTTAAAAATAGATATTTTGGCTGGAGCTACACTTACAAAATGTACCTGTTCCAAATTACAAACAGATTCAACAAACCTACAGTCCCTATCTTGTTTGTAACCTGGGGACCACCTATATACTGCTGCTGTTCAGAGTATATAGGGCCTGGGGGCCCCACACCTTTTTTTTTTATTTGGGTGGCTTGGTAATGGGCCGGGGGGGGGGGACATTACATTACAGTCACAAGCAGTTTTAAATTACTTTTATTCCTTTAGAAATGTAATTTTGTGCAGGGACTGTTCTAAACATAGGAAAAATGCGCCACGTTACGGGCATACTATAGACACCCCACAGGCACAATATTTAAAGGAATATTTCACTTTTATTGTTTCACTTTAAGCATTACTAAAATCACTGCTCCCAAAAAACGGCCGTTTTAAAAACTTTTTTTGCATTGATTCATGTCCCCTGGGGCAGGACCCGGGTCCCCAAACACTCTTTATGACAATAACTGGCATATTAGCCTTTAAAATTAGCACTTTTGATTTTTCACATTCGAGTCCCATAGACTTTAACAGGGTTTGTGTGTTTGCACAAATTTTTGGGCTGTTCGCATGTTCTGCCACAAACCGAACCGGGGGGTGTTCGGCTCATCCCTAATTGCAGCCACCATTCAATACTTTCCAGTCCAGTTGTCAACCCCATTATCGTAGGTGTACAAAGCCTATTGCAATAAGGGTGTGCACCCCAAAGCTCAAACACACATGCGTGTGTAATATATATGGCAGTGGACAAGTCAGTAGGGCGTTGTCAGCAGGGTAGAGATTTAGGAGCCCTGTTGGGGGGCTTTGGTGAAATATCAGTGGTCTAAACAGACCCCTGATGTCTCACTTTTGAGACAGAGAAAGGGACTGAGGACAGAGATTCCACAGTCCCTTTCTCTGCAGCCAGGCAGCAGGGGGGATCTGCACAGTACAGGGTGATTAAGGTGTGCCCAGGGTTACCTCGCACCCCATGTACGCATGTCTACAGTATGTCCATTTTCTTCAGTACTTCAGCACTTGATCCCATGCCACCAGACAGCAGCACAGTTCAGCTGGCTATACATTAGGTGGCTTTTCTGTGATTAGGGCCTGAAACCCAGTCTTTTTTTTCTTTAACAAATAAATACACAGACTACTGCACTTTGTGATTTTATGTTTACCCTATCATGTGATAAAATAGGTTTTAATGTTTTATGCACAAAACCTTTTATAAGAATTGTAACAAAAATGATATATCTTATGACAAAAATCTTTGAGCCTTTAAACTCCCATAATAAATGGGGGGAATTTAACCCTTTCTGTTATTGCAATATAGGAGTATTATACCCTCAACATTCCTCTAATAGGAGTATTTATTTCAACCTTTTCGTTTAAATCTTGCAAATCCTGAGTGGTGTACATTTAAATCAATAAGGGGAAATAGCCACCCTCACCTGGAACTGAAACTACAGAAGCGTTTTGATTGGTTCAATCATCACTACTAAAAAACAACAAACGAGAAAATTATTGAATTGCTGATTTACAGTAAAATATGTCACACATACCCCTAATTTCCAACTGTAAATACCTGTAGTCACTCAAAATATAGCTTGAGGCAAATGTATACACCTGGAGAATATTTGAAATAAATCATCACCTTATATGGCAGACCCTGTTCAGCCTGTTAGAAATAATAGATCCACACCTGTATATACCCTTCAAAATAATGCATTTCAACACATTTGTGGCTGTTCAGACATGCATTGCTGTGAATAAGAGGTTCCCAATGTAAATCACATTTGTATTAAATACTGAATTTTCTACACATGTAACCAATGTCAAATTTGCTGATGCTTGTAAACAAAATACATATAAATGAAGGGATGCTTACATTACTGGTCTAGAGGTGGATTTATGAAAAGGCAGATTTCTAGAGAGGCTTTTTCCATCAATGAAATATGAATAATTGGGCATTTACCAAACAGCTACAAAACAGGTAGAAGCCATGTGCTGTATCTTTTTCAATTGTAAATCAATTGTAAATCACAACAATGGAAACATTTTACTATATGAACAAGTAAATGCATTTGGTGAGTTACTAATACTATCCAACCAACACTGCAATGAGCTTATACACTGGAATTTCAGCCAAATTTCCTTAAAAATTATATAAACCCGTAGAACAGACTGCTTGTATTTGATCCCTTTGGTCTGTTAATTCTAACATTGAAATTTTATTTCAGTATCACTATTGTCACGATCTGAGAACTGAAAGACTTGGAATGGAACTTTAAAACTCTGGAACCCAAGTAGCTCGGACAGGGGGTAAAACCTTGCACCGGATCAATGTACGCATAAACGTAACATTACCTCCCCCCCTTTTATGGGGCCTCCCCGTTTGCTGGCACCTGAGTTTTAATGGGAAAGCGAAGGTGGAATATTTTCACCAGGCGAGGAAATAACGTTATCCAGAGTGGGAGGAATTTCTCAACCAGGCAATTCATCTTTAATATGTTCTGTCAACCCTTGCCAGAAGGCTGCCGTAAGTACTTCATTGTTCCAGGAGAGTTTAGCTGTTAGGGTGCGGAACTGGATGTCCATCCCTGTCCATCAGTGAGGGTGCCCTGACAGAAGCAAAGAAGTGCACCTGCAGCAGATGATGCATGGCCTGGCTCATTAAATATTCTCTCAAAGAGAGCAAGGAATGCTATGATATCATTGGTTACCAGATCAACCTTTTCCCACAGCGGAGAGGCCCATGCCAAGCCTCTCCAGAAAAAAGGGAAACCACACCTTAAAAAAATAGAAATATGACAACAGAAAAAGACTGAGTAGCCCATCGAGTTTGCCCATGACCTTGGCCCCGATCTGAAGTAAAATTCTGCAGCTGTAACTCAAAGTGAATATTACATTAGTTAACAAACTCAGGGTAGGTCTTAGGATCTTCAGAGAATTGTGGCGGAGCTGGAAGTTGAAGTGTGGACACTGCCGCCGGAGCAAATTGCAGCACAGGGACAGGCAGAGGTATATCTGCAGACACCAGAAGTAAAGCTTGGAGTGAATCCAAACCAGTGGACAGTGTCTGGAGATGACAAAGTACTTGAACTTGACTTAATTGCTGAGCAATTAGCCTTTGGAGAAGTTGCTCGTTGAAGTCTGCAGGTGATAGGGATTTGTCTGTCATGGTTTGTGGAAACTGTCACTTCCTGAGAACTGGAACACCTGGGACTTTAAAACTCTGGACCTAGCAGAGCAGTGGGAGCAACTAAATGGTTGCCATGGTATAGATTCTGGAAGGTGCAGGAGCAGTGTCATCACATGCAAATGGGGGGCTGTCAGAGACACAGGCTCTAAGGAGCTGCCTGGTCTTCACCACCAAAACCACTGGAGGTGTGGATGTTGCTCTTCAAGGCAGCCCCCAGGTTTTAGCTCTCTAACACATCCGTACAGGCACAGTGCCAGCATATTGCACACAAGATGGACTCAGGATACACACAGGATATAAGGACCAAAGGAAAGAAGAGACACTAGGGGGAGGTTGCAGGGAACAAGTGTGAAACACAGGAGAGTGGGGGAATCTGGCAATAGCGCAGAGTGAGATGGACAACAACAAGCAGGAATGAGGGGCAAAGCAAAATCACAAACAACAATGCTGTGGCAACAGAAAACTAAGGGATACACAGGCAGAAACTGAAGGAAATACAAAAGTGCAGCAAGAGGGAGAACACTGAGAACATCAACAAGATCAAACAAACATAGAGAATACAAGTGTACTGAGGGAACAGAAAATGCCAGAGGAACAGAGGTCCGGCTTCTGCGTGGAGACACGTTGCTCGAACACTAAACCACACTAACCCACAGGTGAAAACTCTTAATAATACCTAGGTTCAGGATGGATTGGCAGGAACCCGAGCAGCTCGGACAGGGGATAAAACCAGGCGCTGGATCAATATAAATGGAAACGTGACAACTATCACCAAAAAAAAAACACTACCAGAAAAAATACCTGTTATGTCGTGTACACACGACAGGACTTTCTGGCAGATTAGGTCCAACGGTCTTCCCGACGGACTTTAGGCAGACTTCCAACGTACTTTCCGAACGAACGGACTTGGCCACACACAATCACACCAAAGTCCGATGGATTCGAACGTGATGACGTACGACCGGACTAGAATAAGGAAGTTCATAGCCAGTAGCCAATAGCTGCCCTAGTGTCGGTTTTCATCCGTCGGACTAGCATACAGACAAACGGATTTTTCCACCAGACTCGAGTCTGAAATCGGAATCTGAAATGCATTCTAAATCTAAAGCCCGTCTGATTTTTAGACAACAAAGGTCCGATGAAGCCCACACACGATCAAATTGTCCGGCAGATTCATTCCGTCGGACCTTTGCTGTCGAAAAGCCCGGTCATGTGTACACGACATTATTGTTGTCAGAAATACAGAGCTGTTGTGTGTCTTGTGCACACTTCCTTTGTTATCTCAAGGAGTCTAATCAACCCTGCAAGTTCTTATCTGGGACCAGAAAACATGCGAATGTTATAAAGTTGAGGACAGGGAAGACATTGGGCAGGACTGACAGCATTCCTGCATTTTAAGTTTAGCACTGTGTTGTCAGCCCACAAGGAGAAGCTGATTGCATTTTGTTTCACAGGTATTTTTCTGAACATCCAGTGTCTTTAATAGTTTTACAACATGGGGGAGTATGCATATATTGCCAAGATGTACTGCATATTTTTTATATGCCCTTACCATATACATTCATTTGAGTTCTCTGCAATCCACTGCAACAAGACTGAAAGGATAGTGTCATCTGGGAGTGTACTTCCTGCAGTCTGTGTTGTGTAACTGCCTCTATGTCACCTTACTTTCAAGGCAGGCTGTAATCTGATTGGTGGCTGTAGGAAACTTTTATACCAGATCATGTGACAGATACAGCAAGAAGTGTGTAATGAGCATATTTGCCAATATCTCTTTTGCACCACAAATGAGGATTTGTGAAAATTGCTGATCAAAAATCTAGAGTTTTTATTTTATTTTTCATTTTTTCCACAGAAAAAAATAATAACAGAGAAAAAAGTAAAAAAAAATAAAACATTTCAAGCAACAGTACACAAATAGCAATGAAAAACTCACAAGGGGGAAAAAGCACAAATACAAAGAACATCAATAAAATAAACAAAATATCCTAAATATACCACCCTAAAATTTCACACTCTCTAAATAAAGAATATAAATCTTATATAAATATGAAACGTAAATCTTGCCTAAATTGTTCAGTGTTCAAAATTTAGCATTTTCGTGTCAGCAGATTTTTGGAACTGGTGAAAATAATTTCACTGAAATCAATATGCTCTTTCCTACCAATTCTTAGATTACCCATGCATTGAAACTATATTAAAAGTACAGGCATGGGACTTTTAAGGCACAGCCTATTGTTTAAAAAATATAAACTTTTATTCGAATTTGCTTAAAATCAGACAATATTCAGTCCATACTGCTTAACTGCAGTCTGAAATCCGATCCACCGAAGAGTGGAAGGATTTTGAAAGAAGATGGGGCTTATAAGAGAAGTAGTTGTTGAGTGGGGGTTTTAGGATGGTGTTTCTACAGACCTAGATGCAGCAACCATTCACGTATTTTATTTTGGGATTAGTAACTCTTTCAGTTGATGGTAGTGTTTAACCTCTTGCATAACACATATATGTGGTTCAAAAGGGTGAGCTTTAATGCTCAGACAAAAAGGGACATCTCATGTTCAGAGACCAAATGGATTTACCTTTTGAAATCTTATCTGCCATTTGGCCTGAATGTGGAGTGGGACATTAATTGTTTCATAAACAAGAGTTAATATGTAAAACCTTCTTTTGCGCCATTTCTAGGTTCTTGCCATGCCTAGCATTTTCGAATAACAGTACTATTTTTGTCCATAGTAACCTTCACATTTTGGGGGTTTTTATTTTATTTATTTATTTTATTTTAATTTTTTTAAATTTCATTTTATTTTTTGGCCAATTTGAGTTATCATGTTGCTGTGAGGTTGATCCTTAGGGAGGATACAGATCTTTTAATGTTTCAGTTGATGGGTTTGTATTCAAGTCCATCTTATTTAATGTTTTTATAGTCTATTATATTTATTTCTCAGTTTTTTGTAGGTCTCAATAATGTCTGATTCTGGATTTTTAATCTAATCAGTGTCTGCTATTTCTATAAAAAAATGTAGTTTAAGTTTCAATTTTTACCACTGGATGGTGATCATCTGTGGGCATTACCAACATCCTGGTGATTGGATGTCAATAACCTCCTTCACTGGCTTATTTTAAATTTTGATTGGTGACCAAGGGTTTGCCTATAATAACTGCATGGTATAGTCGTGTGTTCAATGCCCCTGATGATGTAATTTATGGCGAAATGCGTACAGTGTATCAAAGACGTACAACGCTGAACTTACCACCCAAGCGTGGGCGATCGCGGCCATTTTGGATGAAGCCATTCATTTACTGCTTCATCAATGCTGGTTTTTCACTGATAGCATGTAAGTGCAACCTTTTAAGATACAATAAACTATTTTGAACTGGTTTACGCTATGGTCGGTCCTGCATTTATACCCTGCGTGTAACCTGATGAATGCGGGTTGGAGGTTTGACTGAGGATGTATTTGAAGTCGCGATTGCCTGCCTTGCTGATGTGGAGTCTATTGAGGTTCCCACAAGTGCAATGAGCCTGTTTTCACCATCTTAAATGGGGTCAGAACTATCTGGTAAGCCTTCTACTTCATAGCACGTGGTGGAGTAACTTTCTTTAGAGGGTTTTTTCAAGCTATCTTCACACATATTTTTTCTTCTGGGTAATGCTTCCATTCATAGAAGGACTGTCGCATGTCATTTCTACAGGAATCTGGTGTGATTCCTGTACAAATGACATGTGATACGGCAGACAGCATCAGTGTGAAGCCAGCCTAAGTTTAGCAATTTGGCAATGCACATTTTTATAACAATTTAATGCCCAGACGCCACACATATGGGTCGCTGGGTGACTGATGTTTCTGTGCTGAGAGCATGCTCACTGCGCACTCCTAGCACAGAGACCGAACTGTCAATGACAGGCCTTGGTACCCATTAATGATGAGTAGCTTGTGGGACTGGCTCCTGATCATGTAACCACTGTGACAGCCAATCACTGATCCTTCCAAACCTCCTGGGCGTTCAGAACCTTTTAAAGGGACACCAGGGTGGTCAGGAAATGATGAAAGCCCCACTCTGACATTAAACAAATTTTTTACTATCCCTCCTTCCTACCCCCTCTAACCCATTCTAATTTGATTTTTTTTCCCTCTTACCTTGTGAAGCCAGATATACTCACATAAGTACTGCTTACAGGTCCTGGTTCTGGGTGAGTGGACAGATGATCTGGCCTGTGGTGCCC
This sequence comes from Lithobates pipiens, assembly GCF_037356315.1. Lineage (NCBI taxonomy): Eukaryota > Metazoa > Chordata > Amphibia > Anura > Ranidae > Lithobates > Lithobates pipiens. The sequence goes on from NW_027507718.1 coordinate 423,455,803, forward strand.
ACCTGAGATCACCGAAGTGGGGCTTTAATGCTTCCTTAATGTAATTTTCTTCATAGTGAAACTACTGTAACACCCTCTAGTGCTGGAATTGTAGGTAGGTTTTTGGTGTTTAAGTGTAGGTAATTTTTTGCAGGCTTGGCTAGCAGCCAAGCCTGCCTGTGTTTTTTGTCCTGGGTTGTGCAGAAATCCAGGGAGAGCTGGTTGACCCACAGGCACGAAACACGAAAATGCTCAATTTTGCACACTGAACAATTTAGATAAGATGTACGCTCCATATTTATATAAGATTTATGTTCTTTATTTAGAGAGTGTAAGATTTTAGGGTGGTATATTTAGGATATTTTGTTTATTTCATTGATGTTCTTTGTATTTGTGCTTCTTTCCCCTTTGTGAGTATTTCATTGCTCTTTGTGTACTGTTGCTTGAAATGTTTTATTTTGTTAATTTTTTTCTCTGTTATTATTTGTTTCTGTGGAAAAAATAAAAAATATAATAAAAACTCTAGTTGCATGGAGTGTTCTGAGGGCCCTGAGCAATCCTCAACTTGAATTGACAGGGGGCAGGTCCCCTCAAATACTCAGGGTCAGCCCATCTGGGGAGGAGTTGTGTTCGGGTGGAAGCTGAAGATGGAGTGTTAGGCTGTCATGGCTTTTGAAGGAGGAGGGGGGTGACCTTGGTCCTGGACTCAGACAGGGCCCTTTCAGAACACATGGAGGTGTCCTGGACAGGGGACCCTAAGAGCAAGGAGAGGACAGCAGGAGAACACTGCCGGGAAAGTCTCCAGGAGCAACAGGAACAGTCAGGAGGGTTGGTGAATGACACACAGTCATAAGGACTGAGAAGCACACCTGAGAGCACTGGGATGTAGCAGTCTGGGATGGTTGTAGAGCCAGTCAGGAGGACTGTGATGGCATGGGCAGTGGAAAGAGGCAGCTGTAGCCAGGAGGTGGTACTGGGAGCAGTAGCCACATGTGGGACAGCTAGCATTAAGAACTACTACCATTTTTGAAATGGCATTTGCTTTGGGCCTGGCTGAGCCAGTGTCAGGCCCCAATCACAGTGTTAGTTGGTCTCGGGAGTGATAGTCTGCAAGCAAGTTTATGTGCTGAAGGTGAAGAGAAGAGGTTGTATATACCGGTGTGTATAGTTCAGTCCCTAAATTTCCTATCTTCAATCAAGTGGGCATCCCTTATGCACCCTATCCCCATCCAAGTTCTATTCCCCTAATAAAACAAAACAAACTACAAGGAGTGTTTCTTGGCTGAAGTGTGTCTGGAAATTCATGTGCAGGGTGGGAGATGGACCGCAATTACCAGCAGCCCCTACGGGGGGGGGGGGGGGGGGTACCGCTACACTACATAGTTATGATATCATTTTCTGTCTCCATGTAAAACAAGAAGGGCTCAGCTATGTGCCTATCACCATCTTGAATGCCAAGAGTCATATCCGCAGTAGCTTTCCAATAACGTCTTACTGATGAAATGGTAACTGGGAAAAAAGCTGTAAAAGCTGAGCTTCAAGTTCCTCTGGTGGAGTGATCTGTGTGTGCAGAAGTGTAGTCACCTTAGCTTGCAGTGGTGGCTGGTGTTTATTTATTTTTTTGGGGGGGGTAAGTTAACAATGCACCCACAGACACCCCCCGGTTGGTCGGTCAGTTCTGCACTTACCCCATCTATGGCACAGGCAGCGTTTTTCCCTCTGGGCACAAGGCGAGGGGCAGCGGCTTCTCCTGCATCTCCTCCTCGGCATTACTGCGGCCATGCGTCTCCTCCCTCCTCCTCCTAGGCCAAAAGGATTGCTTCTCCTTTCGGCCAATCAGAAAACGGGTCTCAAGACTCGCTTCCTGATTGGCCGGGAGGAGAATCAGTGTGACAATAGCGAATATTCATTCCCTATTGTCACACAAATGGATGGACTCGGGTCGCAGTGCTCTATGCCTCGAGCCCACCCTTTTTTGAAGCCTATTAGAGCCTCTGGCTCTAATTACGTGCTTCAAAAAATAAAAAATAAGATTGGAAACCATGCGTCAGGCGCCCCGCATGTAGATTAGGGGGCCAGAAACATGGATAGGGGGGCGGTGCCCCTGTGCCCTGCATTACTGGCCACCACTGTTAGCTTGTAAACTGCTCAAGGACGGGGAGTGAATGTGCAATATGTAAAGCGCTGTGTAATTGTCAGTGCTATATAAATATCTGAAACAACTATATAATAACCTAAATTAAATAAATCTCACTAGTAGTATTTATACTGAAACATGAATTGTATGGGTTGAGGCAAAATCCTCCTGCAATGAAATAGAGAGATATATCTCCTGAAATCATTTAAATAGAAAGTAGTATTAAAAATTCTGTCAGTCCCTAGGTATATAATATATACTGTATATCTAGTACATTCTACAGAGCCTAGTGTCAAACACAGAAAACCACAATTTCCTTTTACCTGTTATAGAATACATCTAAAAATAATAAGCTTACAGTGAAATAATTAAATACATGTAAAAGGTTATGTAAGGTAAATAGTCACCACAAAATGCCCAAATATGAAATAAAAACCTTCAGGCTTTACATTGCTTCTGATGCAACTTGAAAATTGAATAGCAATTTAAGAATGGTGCTCCATTCGGGGTTAATGAGTTCTGCATTTAAAAACTCATTAAATTCTACATAGTCAAACTCTAAATAGAATTACATATTTATTTGTCAAATCGGTGTTCTATATATGTTTTAAAAATCATATTTATTAAATCTGTGCAAAGTGAAGTGTGATTGCATTTGCACATTCTGCTTTCTTGTGGTAGAATGCATCCATTTAATCACAGAAATATGCATCCAAACGCAGCGCCACCCTTGATGGAGCCACTTGGTTTCTTGGGTTCTCTGTTCTGCACCTCCACTCCAAAAACACCCCCAACCCCTCTAGCACACCTAGTTGAATGGAAATTACCGCAAAAGAGTCACAAGCAAAGAAACTTTTGACTTTGTAGCAAGCTAATACCAGGAAATGAACTCAAGACTGTATTTACATGGGTTGAATTAAAAAGCGGTTTGAGCACAAATATACACGCAGAAGGTAGCTTTAGACACAGTCTGCTAGACAGCGTAGCTACTATGCCAAGGCAACTTAGAGTTCTGTCCCACTAGACTGGAATTAACACAAAAGGTTAGCAAGATCAGAAGTGGACAGAAAATATAATCTTTGTGTTAACAGGGATGGTGCACTCAAAGCAAATAACTAAGCCCTGTGTGATACCCCCGAGTGGTACCTCTGCACTAAGCAACTAGCAAAGGTCTCTATGTGGCAACTGTAAAGGTATAGTCTTTAGCCCTGGATCTTTAGCCAGCTAACATTTGGGCCAATTCATACTGTTGGTGCACATGAGAACAGTCACAGTAAGGCGTGTAGGCAACAATAAGCTACAAGACAACTGCAAGCTACAAGTCAATTCCTAAGGGCACAGTCGCTATAGTGGCTATAGGTCATGGTCTCAAGTCCCTCTAACCAGGCTCAGTGTCCCAGCATGAAAAGGTATCCTCTACCCTGGTTCAGCATGGCTATGGCCCTTAGCTCACCTGATGGGACCACTTTTTTTATATCCAAGGGCGTGACCACTTTAGCGTAGGTGCAGCTCTAAGCTCTCAGCAGTGGTAACAGACCCAGTCTCTGCACTCTCCAATGCTCTCTCTCTCTCTGTGGTCTCACAGTGGTATGCCTGAGGTCTCTAGCCGCAAGCAGGTCTGACTCTTTTTCCTGTTTGCCTCACTTACTGTGTCGACAATTTTACTCCAGAGTTGGACTTTAAAGTGGTACTCAACTCTCACAACGTTGTTTTTTTTCCCCTCTTACCTGTAGTCCTGGGTTCTCCCGAAAACACATGCACAGCGAATCCAGAGATCTCCTGTTGGGATCTTCTATTTGGGTGATATTGGGCTTCTCTCTTGGTCCTCTTCAGCTGGCTGCCTCTTCTGAGCGCAAACAGCAAGCTACCAATGATGCTCCTGGCCCATCCTCCAGTCTGCTCCCCTGGTTATTTTGTGTACCTGATCCTGCAGCCCCATGGGAGATATGATGTAAAGAGACTGCAGGACCAGGGACAAGTCATTTTGGCCTAGGCAAGAAGGGCCAAAGATAAAAAAAAGATAAAACAAAAAAATGCAATTGTGCTCGGGGGATGGGGAGGTGTTTAATCAACATTAAAGCCTTGTTTTTTTAAATAAGCCCAGATCCTTCTCTTCTCGGGTCCCATGCCATCTGGCTCCTCCCTCACCGTGGGGGTACCCAAGCTGGTGTACTTACAAGCCACGGCTCAGCCCTGCCAATTCAGCGGCTTCCAAGCCACTGTGTGTCCATTCAAATATGGAGCCGCGTCTCAGCCCTGCCCCCTCCTGATTGGCTCACTGCCTGTGATTGACAGCAGTGGGAACCAATGGCTCTCGTGGACATTGCTGGATCGAAAGGGGGCTTAGGTAAGTATTAGAATGCATGATGGTAAAAAACCTTGTGCCTTTACAACCACTTTAAAGGGTTTGTTAACCAATCCATAGAAATGATGCCAGCCCCTCTATTAGAGGCTGGCATAGCACACTGTGTCTGTCGTTTAAAAAAAGTGTTGTAAATACCTAATTTGAGCTGTCTTCAGGGCGGTCACATCACTTACGGCCGCTTTACAGCTCTGATCTATTGCTTCTGAGGGAGGGGCTGTGATCTCCCTCTGATGTCAGCCGGGGAGATCACCTAGCCGATTTTCTCCTCCTCAGAAGCCGTGTATCGGAGCTGTAAAGTGGCCGCGGGTCACGTGACTGGCCTGAAGACAGCTGAAATTAGGTATTTACAACACTAATTCTTCTAAAACTACAGACACAGTATGCTATGGCAGCCTCTAATAGAGAGGCTGGCAGTGAATATTTTGTAATTTTATTCTACAAGAATAGCATGGGGGGGTTGGGCCGGCTGGAGACAGACACAGAAGGGGATGATAGGCAGGAAGGGGGGGGGGGGAGAGAGGAGAGCAGAGGGGACAGTGGAAACAGTGTATGACAGAGGCACTCACTTTGACCACGGTGATCAGGGCGGAGCAGCCCTGGTTATTGTGGTCTATTTAGAGAGGGCATACAGGGAGTGGCACGTTCAGAGTTTTTTTTTTTTACAGTTTAGAGGGGGGCAGATTACACAGCACAAGGGCTTTGCTCTGTAATCTGCATATTTTTTTGGGGGGTTAACAAACGCTTTAAGCCCTTCTTTAAGCTTAGAACTGCTCACTCTCACCTCCTAAGCCTTCTTATTGGTTATATTCAGGGGTCAAGTCCTGGGGAAAAAAGTGTGGGAACTCCCACCAAAGATCCACTCCCCCACCAAAAAAAAATAAAAAATTATACGCTCACATGCACAACACTTGGCAGGGTATTGAAGAGTATTGGCAGAGTATTGAAGAGTATTGGCAGAGTATTGGCAGAGTATTGAAGAGTATTGGCAGAGTATTGAAAAGTATTGGCAGAGTATTGAAGAGTATTGGCAGGGTATTGCAGAGTATTGGCAGGGTATGTATTGCAGAGTATTGGCAGAGTATTGGCAGAGTATTGGCAGAGTATTGCAGAGTATTGCAGAGTATTGACAGGGTATTGCAGAGTATTGGCAGGGTATTTATTGGCAGAGTATTCGCAGGGTATTGCAGAGTATTGATAGGGTATTGCAGAGTATTGGCAGGGTGTTGCAGAGTATTGGCAGGGTATGTATTGCAGAGTATTGCAGAGTATTGGCAGGATATTGAAGAGTATTGGCAGAATATTGAAGAGTATTGATAGGGTATTGCAGGGTGTGTATTGGTAGAGTATTGGCAGGGTATTGCAGAGTATTGGCAGGGTATGTACTGCAGAGTATTGGCAGAGTATTGGCAGAGTATTGCAGAGTATTGACAGGGTATTGCAGAGTATTGGCAGGGTATTTATTGGCAGAGTATTGGCAGGGTATTGCAGAGTATTGATAGGGTATTGCAGGGTGTGTATTGGCAGAGTATTGGCAGGGTATTGCAGAGTATTGGCACAGTATTGCAGAGTATTGATGGGGTATTGCAGAGTATTGGCAGGGTATTGCAGAGTATTGGCAGGGTATTGAAGAGTATTGGCAGAGTATTGGCAGAGTATTGGCAGAGTATTGAAGAGTATTGGCAGGGTATTGCAGAGTATTGGCAGGGTATGTATTGCAGAGTATTGGCAGGGTATTGCAGAGTATTGGCAGGGTATTGAAAAGTATTGGCAGAGTATTGGCAGAGTATTGGCAGAGTATTGAAGAGTATTGGCAGGGTATTGCAGAGTATTGGCAGGGTATGTATTGCAGAGTATTGGCAGAGTATTGGCAGAGTATTGCAGAGTATTGACAGGGTATTGCAGAGTATTGGCAGGGTATTTATTGGCAGAGTATTGGCAGGGTATTGCAGAGTATTGGCACAGTATTGCAGAGTATTGATAGGGTATTGCAGAGTATTGGCAGGGTGTTGCAGAGTATTGGCAGGGTATGTATTGCAGAGTATTGGCAGGATATTGAAGAGTATTGGCAGAGTATTGAAGAGTATTGGCAGGGTATTGCAGAGTATTGGCAGGGTATGTATTGGCAGGGTATTGCAGAGTATTGGCAGGGTATTGCAGAGTATTGACAGAGTATTGCAGAGTATTGATAGGGTACTGCAGAGTATTGGCAGGGTATTGCAGAGTATTGGCAGGGTATGTATTGCAGAGTATTGGTGGGGTATTGCAGAGTATTGGCGGGGTATTGCAGAGTATTGGCGGGGTATTGCAGAGTATTGATAGGGTAGTGCAGAGTATTGATAGGGTAGTGCAGAGTATTGATAGGGTATTGCAGAGTATTGGCAGGGTATTGCAGAGTATTGATAGGGTATTGCAGAGTATTGGCAGGGTATTGCAGAGTATTGATACTGATAGGGTATTGCAGAGTATTGATGAGTATTGGCAGGGTATTGCAGAGTATTGATGAGTATTGGCAGGGTATTGCAGAATGCAACTTACTTACACACTAGTGACTGACCTCCTGGTATTCTCTTCCCTTCTGTTCTGGGGGGAGAAGAAGTAAACTCGAAAAGTGCAGCGGCTGTGGCCCCAGGAGGCACTGGGTAGAGGGGAGCGGGAGGACAGTCCGGAACTCCAGAACCAAGCAGGCGCGCAGCGTGTGTCACACTGACTGACGGTCTCGTGCCAGTGCGTGCCCACGTGCATGGCCGAAGTCATGTGACCGGTTGCTAGATGCGGAGCAGCCCCTGCCTAGCAACCAGTCACTCGGCGGCTGAGCAGCGGCGCGGACTACGCGCTGCATAGCCTCAGCCCGGCTCAGACAGCTAATGGGAACGGCGTTCCCGCTGTGGAAATAGTACGGGAACGCCGTTCCCATGCGTTCCCGCAGCACTCGAGCCCTGGTTATATTCAATGCAATCTTAGGAGTTGGGTTTTGCAAGGATAAAGCCCCGTACACACGATGGGAATTTGACCAGCAAAAGCCCGATGAGAACGACCAATGAGAGCTATTGGTTGGAAAATGCGACTGTGTGTATGCTTCATTGGACTTTTGCTAGCCGAATTTCCACCAGCAAAAGATTGAGAGCATGTTCTCAATTTTACGGTCTGAGAAAATTCCGTTCGTGTGTATGCAATTCTGATGTGCAAAAAACCACGCATGCTCAGAATCAAGTAGGAGACAGAGCCGCTCAGTCTGGTAAAACGACCGTTTGTATTGGAGATTTTTGCAAATTTTTTAATCTTTCAATGCAGCACATTCTCTTCTTCTTTATAATGCTAGAAGAATTACGTTGTTTTGCTGCTCATATTCACACAGAGTTCTCACAAACGTATTTCTTTATTATTTATCATGATCTCCTGAATAATCTTTTTTTATATTCAAGCCAGATCTCCCTAATAATGTTTTGAATTATTTTTTATAGTCTTTTTTTTATTTTTATCAAGATCTGTTGGTTTTTTTATTATTATTTTATAGTGATCTACCCTTTTTTTTTGTTATGTCGTGTTTCCACAACACCATTATTATCTTGTATTTGTAAACCTCAAGGAGGTTGCTTGGTGTTGGTATCCCTTGTTAATTTGACATTGTCTTTTTGAAATGTACCTGACTACTCACAAAAAACTGTCCTATTTTAGGAAAAAGCAAATATTTTCATAACTAAAATTCTACATTTATTCTGGCTCACAATAACAAAAGAAAGAGGGAGAGCGACGCTGGAGAAACAGCTGGAATTTGAGAAGCCTTTGGCCCCCAGGGCACACATCAACTCTGTGGATAAAAAAGTTGGTAGCTTGAGAAGTCCATATAGAAGGGAGCAAAATCTGGTCCAGGACTCCCAGAGATCGGGAACAGCAGCAGGTGACATATATGTGTCCCCAGGCTGTGGTACTACAACAGCCTGCATCTTCTGTCAGATCAGACTGAACCTAGGCCATAGATTTCTTGTCTTCCATGCAGCCTTCCCTCCATGCTTCCTTGCAGCCTTCCCTGTGGCTCTGGAGGTGGACTTGTGGCAGGAGGAGGAGGAGGATATAAGTACATAAGTGGACATCATCCGTTATTTGGCCACTCAACCCCTTATGGATGGCCTCAAAAATTTGTTTTTCACATTTGCGGCATTGACCCTCCTCCATTTGCTGCAAATTTGAGGCTAAATAGATGCCATAGGCATCTACAGCATCGAGGGGGGATTTCAGGGCTGCATTAGCCTCCTTAATGAGGGCAAGTGCTGCCTCATCCATTGGGTGGAAGGCAGAGGGGAGGCACCTGTGATTGGGTGTGACTGGGCCCCGCCACCTCCTGGCTGACACTTCCCCCTGCCTCTTCCTGTGTGCCACATTCCAGAGCCCTGTCCTAGCTGAGGTCTTCCTGTGTATGAAAAAGGGACAGTTTTAATTTTTGGTTCATCAGTCACACGCAATTTTTTTCTCATGACTGTTGCAAATTCAATGTTAATAAATAGAAAAGACTATCATTCTGAGCCCAGCATATATTCATTCTTGCCCCATTCATTTGTTAGCAATAATAACATCTAGTTAACAGCAATAATTTTCCCACAAAAATTATGTTGAAAAATACTATACCTGGCTCCACCTGGGCTCCTCAATTTCTTCCAGGATGGAAGGCCCAGGTTGGTCCTTGGAAGCCTCAGCTGGGGTTGAGGGAAGGGCTGAGGGAAGGCTGGCTGGAAGAGGGGCCGAAAGAGTCGAAAGTGATTCCCTGGCTTCAGTCTGGTCTTCTAGAAAACACACCCTGCTGTAGTACCACAGACTCGGTACATACACGTCTTCTACTGCAGCTCCTGATCTCAGGGACTTCTGGACCTTCTGAAGCTCCTTCCTATGCGTGCTTCTCAAGCTACCAATTTTCCTATCCACAAACTCAAGGTCTGCATTGGGGACCCCAAGTCTTCACAAATTCCAGCAGTTTCTCCAGCGATGCCTTCCTTGCTAATTTGTTGTGATATAAGGGATTTTTCACCTCCCACAAATTGTGCATATCCCCGTATCTGTCTATGAATTCGCAGAGGAAGTCTGGGTCTTTAAATTGTTTCATTTTTGCTGCAAGACCAAACAAAAGACAAAAACACTAATATCAGGCTAGCCTTATCCCAATATAGGCCTCAATCTAGAATCGGTATAGGCCACTCATGTCCCAAGTTAAAATGTTACCTTCGTTATTACGTTTGTCGCTTCCGTTCCTCCGCATACAGAATGTACGTACGACACATGTGTGTTAGCTTTATATACACTGCACATGCCTGAAACTCCACCCGCGTCGCCTGCCCCTAACATTCTTTCTTGAATATTCCAAGCCCCTTCTCTTTCTTCACAGTGGGAGAGGAACATGGCAGAGACACAGCAGGTGCTTAATACCAGTAACGAGGAGGAGGAAAGCCTGGAGCAAGAAATGTCCTGATCCTAGAGGAGAAGATTTAAGGCCTCAAATATGTCCTTTGTAGAGATTGTGAAAATGGTGGACATCCTGAAGAGGGACGACTATGATGGGATGTATGCACCGTACCTAAACCCAAATGTGAGAAAGGCCAAGATCATGACTAAAGTTGTGAAGTGAGTCTGCGCCGGATTTTTAGGGTACGACGATTCAAGGAGCAATTGAGGAAATGCTGGTCAGACCTATAATTAAGGGGGCTGGATCAGTATAGAAGGATCAAGAAAGTACTTCTAAAAAGTAAGTACTTGTCGTGTGTTCCTATTATTATTATTACTTGCATGTTGCGCCATGCGCTTTTCTTTACTGTTGTACAGTTTAAAATGGCTACTTTCATGTTCGTGGGCAGCACAGAAATCAGTCGTAGTAAACATAATTAATTTGCCAACTAAATATGATGTTTTTGCCAGATACAGGGTTAACTACATTTGGTCATGATAATTTTTCAAAAAAGAAGTTTAGGATATTGTTGTCTAGATATGTTTGAAACTAGAATGAATTGCAAACTTCATTCAGTGTAATGTAAGGAGAGGACACTCAGCAGCTGTTTACACATCTGGACTCAGGAGCACTAGTGTGGGACACAAGAACAAACTTTTTAGGGTGTCCCACACAGGTGCTGCAGTGGATACTTGGGGTGTCTACATGTGTGAAACTTGTCCAAAAAAGGTAAGTATTCCAGCTTTGGTAAGTGAAAAAAGCATGTCTTCAGCTTGGAACTCTGCCTAAACAGACAATTGTACCACACTTTTTTTGGTACCACACTTCCAAGCAATGTTTCACATTACTATTTCTGGCCACAAATATCGGTGTGCTAAGTATACCTTTTGTTTCATTCTCATAGGGGAGCAAAGACTCTGGACTTCTGAGCACACCAGGGACCCCACACCTCCTGAAGAAGGGGAACAGAGGTCACAATCTGAGGATGTAGAGGAAGGAGAGGTGGTGGAGATTGCCACCACCATAGGTAAGTGTCTGACACCACAGATTCAGGTAATAGATGTATGCCTGCGTATTTATAATACATGGTGTGTAGTTTTTTTTTAGGTGATGTGCAGGTTGTGGAAAAACAATCACATCATTTCACCAATGACAGTGCCCAAAGGCTAATCCAAGAGATAATGTGTTGTAGTCGGGATTTAGACTTTATAAAGCAAAAAATAATTGAGATTGAACAAAAACTGAAGAAAGTGATTGATGTAATAGGAAGAATATAAATACCCAAAAAATGCCACCATTTTAGAATTTTACGGACACATTTTTTATTCATTTCAAAAGTCAAATTTTGAAGATGCACACAGTGTGTTAACATGTGCTATCTGCCATCAGGGGATATCAATGTACGCGTTTTGTGCCTGCAACACCTTCCTCAAAATTCAAGTAGGTGAGAAGAAGGTATTGCACTTACAAAACAAGTCCATTGATCCCCCATGATGGGAGATAGCACATGTTGACATTAGGCATGGGAGATCAGGAGGGAAATCCCCAGTTTGACTCTCAATTTGTGTGCATCTTCAAAATGTGGCTTTTACAGGGGTGACTTCACTCCATCTGATGAAGCCAATATCAAGACATTTTGGACACTATAATGTCTGATATTAAAACAAAATAAATTATACCTAAACACTGTGTACTGCAAATAATAGGAAATAATTTAAGTAGCGCTAAATATCATTACTAAGTGATCTTAAAAAAAAAAAAAAAAAATATATATATATATATATATATATATATATATATATATATATATATATATATATATATATATCAACATTAAACATATAACACCCCGTGATGACGTGCTATGTAACTAAAGTCCATTGATAAAGTGCAGAAAAACAATATAAGTGAATATTCATCTAATCCTTCAATCTTCCACCACACCGATGTGTCTGTGATTCCTCTCCCAATGAAAACGCACTCACCAGCTGATGTTGCCTCCCACTTTCGTGTTTGGCAAAAAGAGCAAGCACACCCCACCTGGGTAAGTACCCCGATTACTTCCAGCCAAGCATATCCATATGTGAAAAATAAACAAAAAAAGTGCTCCACATAGCGTGATACTGTAAACTGATTTATTAAAAAAAAAAAATTCCACAATCACACTTCAATGTTTCCACCCACATGTTTTAAAACTTGGTGCCAGCAAAATCAAATCTCTCACAGCAAATTGTGTGTAAACAACTTGTGATGGTGCACTACGGTCGTGGCGAATCCAAAGTGTGACTCAATTCTCACCCACTCCGTGATCACCGTTCGTTGGGCAGGTATACGAGTACCAAGCAGTCAAACCTCCACTCCAACCAGTTATGACCTGTTCCGACCGTTTCCGAACCACTCCGATCGGTACCGTTTGATATTAATGAAATCTATGTCCGTGTGGTCACACCCTCGACATGTTTTGTCATACCGAGTTGGTGTCTGTGTGGCCAATTCCTAGGAAGAAGTCCGTATATACAGATTGTATAGTTGTCTGTTATATGCTGAGCTTGAATAATTCAGGTTTGGAACAGGTTCAGTCTTTCTGTCAAAATCTAACAGAGCTGAAATATTGGGGCAGCTGATATCAGAATAAGTAACAGTAATCACTGCAGATGATTCAACCAACCAGAGTCCAGGTACTAAGAATGATCGTTTGGACCATGTGAGCAGGAAAAAATTTTGACAAGCTAATGAACTTCAGAACTTAAGTATTACAAGTATTACATTACAAGTATTTAAATAAGTTATTTTGGAATATCTACGAAGTTTTGTAGATTTGTAAACTTTAAAGCGGAGTTCCACCCAAAAATGGAACTTCCGCTTTAAGTGATGATGACCCCCTAAAATGCCACATTTGGCATGTCATTGTTTTAAGGGAGGAGTGTATACCCTCTTTTTAGAGGCACCCAGCTCCCACTTCCTCCCGGAGCTCCGCAACGCTGGAAGGAAGTTCACCTCTCCCCCCTCCCTCCCTGCAATCTTCTGGGACACGTCACACTGTGAAGCCACAGCTGGGCGCCCACAGTTACAATACTGGCACCGCAGAGAGGAGGGGGTGAAGAGCAGGGCTTCATTCCCCCACATCGCTGGACTGTGGGACAGGTGGGTGTCCGATTATTAAAAGTCAGCAGCTACACTTTTTGTAGCCGCTGACTTTTAAATGGGTGGAACTCCGCTTTAAGGACTAAAAATTGTATCATTCCCTTTACAGTGTATATGGAACTTTTAGTATATTTGCATACAAATAATATACTGTATAAATTGTAGTAAATTCTCATCACTAAATTGGGGAAGGAAGACGTACACTATATTACCAAAAGTATTGGGATGCCTGCCTTTACACATACATGAACTTTAATGGCATCCCAGTCTTAGTCCGTAAGGTTCAGTATTGAGTTGGCCCACCCTTTGCACAAATAACATTCTTACCAGGTGATCAGCTGTGACCAATCCTCGGTTCGTGATAACAGGGAGAGTGGCTCTCCCAGTCAGAGGGGGGTCTGTGCTGATAATCAGCATATTGATTATCAGCACAGCCATCTCAAATGTACAAATCCCCTGCCAACCAGTGCCCAGTAATGTAAAAACAATCAATGCTGCCAGCGCCCACTACAGTGCCAATCACTGCCCCCACAGTGCCAATCACTGCCCAGCAGCAAAACCTGTCAGTACTTATCAGTACCTCATCATCAGTGCTGCCCATCAGTGCCACCTGTTGGTGCCAATCAGTACCGCCTATTAGTGGCAATCAGTATCGCCTATCAGTGCCAATCAGTGCCACCTGGCAGTGTCCATCACAGCCACCTGTCAGTGCCCATCACAGCCACCTGTCAGTGTCCATCAGTATCACCTATCAGTGCCCATCAGTGCTGCAGATCAGTGCCGCCTATTGGTGTCCATCAGTGCTGCATATCAGTGCCGCCTATCAGTGCCCATAAATTCTACATATTAAGTGCCCATCAGTGCCACTTTATAAGTGCCAACTAATCAGTGCCCATAAATACTGCCTCATCAGTGCCCATCAATACCGCCTCATCAGTGCCCATCAGTGCCACCTCATCAGTGCCCGTCAGCGAATGGGAAAACCAAATTTTATGACAGAAACTAAAAAAATATTTTTTTTTCAAAAATGTTGGTTTTTTTAATTTGTTTAGCAAAAAATAAAAATCGTAAAGGTGATTAAATGCCACCAAAAGAAAGCTCTATTTGTGGGAAGAAAATGATAAAAACTTACTTTGAGTACAGTATTGTATGACCGCGCAATTGTCATTCAAGGTGCGACAGCGCTGAAAGCTGAAAATTGTCCTGGGCAGGAAGGGGCGTAATGCCTGGTATTGAAGTGGTTAATATATGATTCATGCAGGATTGTTTGCAAAGAAGTTAAAGTTGAAGTTTATTTTTTGTTTTGTTTTTTAGAACTGGAATTAGGGACAGCACTTCCATTTATGATGAGTGTCCCATATGCTGGAGGCTGCTCTCTTACTTTTAATCTTCCATCCTCTCCCCCCCAGATACCATAATCTTCAGCAGGATGACAGGTGGATGAAACAAAGGTCTTCTTCCTCCATTCATAGTATTCTTTTCATCATGGGAACTGATAGTACAGTCTCTATGAATGGAGCAGGGGAGGGGAGAGGAAAGTACAGCGTAGTCGTGACTTTTGATGAATGCCTGTGATAGGTGGATCGAGGGTATTACCCCCACAGCACCGGAAGGTCTCAGCTGCAGGTGTATCCAGGGGCAGGACGGAAGACTTCAAAGTAGAGCGTTTCCACCAGCACACCGGACACTCAACGTTCATGTAAATACCATCCCTGCTGCTGAATAAAAAAATAAAAATAAATTAATAAGCTTCAGCTTTGAACTATTTTTGCTTAGTTTCATGTGCCTTAGGTTAAGAAAGTGCTGTCTAGGGCATTATATATTAAATATATATTAAACTTTTTTTCTCTTAAACATATTAGTTGTGTTGATTTTTTATTTTTTTTGCAGAAGACAGCTACACATTCTGAATTTTGTTATGTATACCAAACTCATGATGCTTACTGGATGCAAATGCATTTTGGTAGTGGAAGGGTGGGGAACATCCTATACATCACAGTTAGTGTAGCGAAAAACAGCACTCCTCCCTAATATAAAGTCAAAGAGGTGCAAACCAAAGGAGTGTTCACATGTTGACAAAACACAGGACATTATTATGCTAACCTTACAAATAACACATACTACTACTAACCTCAGCACCCTGATGTGAAATCTGAACAGGTGCACCCTTGTATTAAATGTAAAAACATTTCATCCCCCACCCCATTGAGTCTTTAATAATGCAGATTTTTAGTTTTATTTTTTTAAGAAAAATCTGTGTGTATTTCTTGCTTCTGAAAGATAAAAAAAAATAATAATAATAATTTATAATGTTTACTGTTTTTATAAGGCTCTATTCAAACTTGTGCGACTTGTCATGTGACTTTGGACATGACAAATCAAATGACAAGTCGCAGCAATTTTGACAAGGTGCATGCACTACTTTGGTGGGACTTTGATGCGACTGAGTATAAAGTTGGATCAAAGTCATGCTCCGAAGTCACACTGGAAATCGAGTGACTTTGGAGTCGTGCCGAAAGCAATTTCCTGGTAAAGTATACAGTAGATGTAGATCCAATCATTGCAAACTCATATAAGCTTTAAAATATTCATGCCTTTTCAAAAGTAATTTTCAATATTTTTAAATTGTCAGCGTTTATTAAAATATCACCTGGTGATCCTGTCATGAGGTTCATTATTCATGTACTTGCTGTTTTTTTCTTTTTTTGATGGGTCCCCTGCAGTTTTATGCCATAATGTGCTAGTATGCACAGAATACTAGCACATTATGACAGACTTACGTTTTAAACAAATCTCTCCTGCGCTGAGCTGTCTCTGCAACAGATGCTTCTATCTTCAACTGGTCTTCGTTCTGGGTTTGTGCTGTCCGGGTGTTTGAATGGCTGGACTGCAATGACATCACTCCCACACATGCACATAGGAGTCACTATCACATTACAGCATTCTCTGTAATCATGGCAAACTCATTGTGTCCTGAATGCAGAGCAAACTCTGTGTGTGACATTGATGTCATTGGCAGTGGCGTGTCGCTATAGGGGTGTGGTCCCCAGAGGGGTGACACCATCAAGTAAGAAGTGATATCCGACAGCGATGGTGTCACCTCCTTCTGTGATAGCGCACGGACCGAACACTTCATTTACAGGGGCTGGTTTGGGATGCACACTGTGACCATGCATTGTTAGCTCAAAGGTAGCTTACCCAGCGCCCTGTAGGGCACTGTGGCAGACTAGACAGGAGAGAGCCCGATGTGGTTGAAACCATGTTTTACCGCACCAGGTGACACCAACATTAATGATGCCACTGGTCATGGGCTGGAACCATTGTGAAAATCGACTAAATGCCACATGTTTAGGAGATATTCACTGTACCTATGTACCTCCTAAGTAAGAGATATTTGAAGTTTACCTGTAGGGACAAGTTTAAACTCAGAGTTTACTACTGTTTTAAATTCATACCAAACAATAACTTTTTTTCTCCAAAAATAATCCATACACATCTAACTGCCATAAGCCCGGTATCCTCATATTCGGCGGGCGGTCGTTCGGCTACAAGATAAAAGTTGTCTCTGCGCCAGATCACTGTTATCGGCAGTGGGAGAGGGGCCCCCCCTTCTGCCGTGCTTTGGTGCCTTCCGCCGCTTACAGGAGCTGTTGGCGGTGGCGGAGGCGATCCGGTCCTCTTACTAGCTGGGCATGGAGACGAGTGAGGATAAGATGGCCCCCACCCTTCTCCATGACATTGCAGGGCGGAAGTGACATCAAAACGTCACTTCCGCCCATAGCTCTTAAAGGGCCATTTTTTAAAAATAATTTTTTATGATAATTTTTTTGATTGCGTTTTAATGTAAATATGAGATCTGAGGTCTTTTTGATCCCAGATCTCACATTTAAGAGGTCCTTGTAATAGGAATAAAAGTGATAAATTATTATTTATTTTTTGTTAAAACCACACATGTGAGGTATTGCCGTGATCGGTAGAGTGAAAGTAATCATTCTAGCTCTAGACCTCCTCTGTAACTCAAAACATGCAACCCGTAGAATTTTTTAAACGTCACCTATGGAGATTTTTAAGAGTAAAAGTTTGTCGCCATTCCACGAGCGGGCGCAATTTTGAAGCATAACATGTTGGGTATCAATTTACTCGGCATAACATTATGTTTCACAATATAAAAAATGAGGCTAACTTTACTGTTGTCTTATTTTTTAATTCAAAAAAGTGCGCTTGTAAGACTGCTGTGCAAATACTGTGTGACAGAAACTGCCATTTTATTCTCTAGGGTGCTTGAAAAAAATTTATAATATTTGGAGGTTCTAAGTAATTTTCTAGCAAAGAAAACTGTTTTTAACTTGTAAACAACAAATCTCAGAAAGTGGCTCAGTCCTTAAGTGGTTAATAGCCCTATAATGCATTTTTCATAAAAAGAATTATGTGTTTTTCTGACTCCTTGTAACATCCTCTGTGAGCTTCTGAACCTCTCTTTTCCCCCTCACTTCCATTTGTTTGGAGTGAGCAGTGCACATTAGCTGCAGTCATGTGCTCTGCTCTATGCACACTATACATCCCATAGTTCATCTTAGGAGCAAGCAAGAGAGAATGGCTACACTCCTACGTACAGTGGAACAGTGGAGAACAAATGTAACTACCCAACAGAAAGTCAGATCACAGCAGCAAAAATAAAAAGGAATTAAAGTGGTTGTAAACCCTCCCCTACAACTTTGTCCCATGTGAATCAGCATAAAATACCCTAATGAACACTGCTTATAGATATCTCCTTTCTTGTTTAGTATTGTTGTAATCCTTTTTGTTCTTTAGAATGACGTCACTGAGCATGCCCAGATCTCCCCTGATTTACGGCACACTCTCTATGTCTTATCTATCTGTTATCAGGACTTCCTACTGCACAGCACTGAACTCCCAGCAGGCTGCTAATCACTCAGAGCTTCCTTCTACACACCATGTGACCATGTGACCTCACATACAGTGTAAAGCAGGGAATGGAACAGCAGTACTGCAGTCTTATCAGCTGAAGCTGATAGGACTCATACAGGCAAACACTAGGTAATCAGCACAAGTAAATACTATGAAATAAACAAGTCAGCTATGAACAGGGAAGCAAGGTTGCCAAAGAAACGTTGGATTGAGAGGGAGGCTTGGGGAACAGTACAGGAAGTGCTCAATGTAAGGGCAAAAATACACTCCACTGTGGACTCAGAAAACAATACTTAAGACGGAGCTGCCTAACCCCTGGAAAAAAGTTTTTTTAAGTTTCTTTAAACAGTAAGTAATATGCAATTTGGGCTGGATTACAGTGGCTATAGTTTGATAATTACTTATTATAATGGACTAAATGAAAAGATGCATCAGAGTGGGAGAGTTTACTTCCTCTTTAAAAAAAGGAAGGATACTGAGAGTAATAGAAGCTACATTTTTGCCCTTGTACACACGGTCGGAAATTCCGACCACAAAATCCGTCAGATTTTTTCTGACGGATTTTGTCTGATACTGGTGTTGCATACACACGGTCAGACAAAGTTGTCGGAAAATCCGATCGTTCGGAACGTGATGACGTTCGTTCGTTACGATGGGACTACGTTCAGCCTAGTAGCCAATAGCTTTGCTCTCGTACTTTGATCTGAGCATGCGTGGCACTTTGTCCGATCGGAATTCTCTACAAACAATCGGACAAAGTCCGATAGGATCATGTTGTTGGAAAATTTTATATCCAGCTCTCAAACTTTGTTGGTTGGACATTCCGCCTGCAAAAAGTCAGATGGAGCCCACACACGGTCGAATTATCCGACAACACGGTCCTATCGCACATTTTCCGTCGGAATGTCCGATCGTGTGTACAGGGGCTTTGAGTTAAGAATATATTGTATTAAACTAGAGGCCCCAGTCTCCCAATTGTGTGTTTACACCTTATCACACAGGTATCCAAAGGAGACTACACGTTGGTGTTAACACCAATATGCAACTGTTGCAATTTTCTAATCTATGTGGAATGCCATATACTGTATATATTGTTGTATTTATTCTGGTTACTGTTTAACGTGATTACCCCACCTATCCATTGTAACAGGATATTCCGTCTTGGTCTCAAGAGCATATTTGCTGTTTCCTGTTCAATGAGGACAGGACCAGATTTTTAGGGGGGGGGGGGGGGGTGGATAGATGTAGCACCCTGTCAAAATGTTAAGATAAATTTAGTTTTTTTTTTTGGCTTCACTGTACTTAGTGGAGTAGTGATTTGTTTTCTAGATCTGGTCAGGCTTTCTGAGGCTGGGTAATTGATTTCTCCTGCCTGTTTCTGGAGGGCGCTTCCAAAAAACAGAGCAGGGAGGGTCAATCACTTAATTATGAATACCGTATTTATCAGACCTCAGCCAATCCCTGAGAGGGGGCATCCAGAAGGTGGCTGAAAAAGGCGATACATATTTGTGAGGCTGGAGTTTCTGGTTGGGAAAATTACCATTTGTCTCTCTCATGTAAGAGTGTCTGTCATGCAGAAGCTTGGTGGAAGTCAACTCCTGCTACATTGTGAGCAAGACCTGGTTTTGGGACTTTCCTGTGTGCCTGCAGAAATAAAAAGGAAGTTTGTCCTGTTGATTTCTGATATTGTTTTGAAGTGTCCTGACCCCCTAAATCCCCTCCCCTATTGTAGGTGTGTATGGAACTGTGTTTGTGGCAGGCAGCCTCTGTACTAGTAAGGGAAACCTGTTCTTTCTCAACAGCCCCTCTGGGGGTAGCGCTACACAATCATGATCCACTATTGTCACCTTCAGGAAAGCTGTTCTAACAAATATCAGACTGAAGTGCATATAGCAGCTGTATACAAGCAGCAGGAGATTAGCATCTATGAGACAAAACAAAGAATATAAAAAGGTTAACACAAGTACTTTAATAAAAACCAAAAAGGCAACTGTTTATTAGTCACAGTGCACAGAACAAACTGAATGTCATTTAGCCAGGGCCTTTTAACACTTTGCTGTTCTGGTGCGCTGTGTTACCATATGCTGGGGGTAAGGAAGCCTGTTCATATAAATTGGCTGCCACTGCACCAGAATGAACAAAATAAATTAAAATACATTTTTTTTCCAAAGCAACACACCACAAGGCACAGTAATGCATTAACATGTATTGTGGTACATTGCAAAGCTTGTATGTTGGAGGTGCGTTGCCCAACAACTCAAGGTGAAAGCCCTAGCACAGTGGTTATCAACCCTGTCATCAGGGCCCACTAACAGGCCAGGTTTGCAAGATAACTGAAAAACATCACAGGTGATATTATTTTCTGCTCAGTGATTGCAGTATTCTAGTCTGCATCTCCCCAAGGTGATACATAAAACCTGACCTGTTTGTGGGCCCTGAGGACAGGGTTGATGACCACTGCCCTAGCATTTACCTGCTGCATTGAGGATGAAAACTTGTAAAGTCAATCTGTTTTTAATCTTCAGGCACCTGATGTAGGCAATCCTGTGCCTCCTGTAGCCTTGTTTTCCTGTTCTTTCTGATACTGTTGCCCAATTTTCTTCAAGATTGATTGCACTGTGCTTTATGATGTCCTTCTACACAATACTGTTGTGGCCTTTAAGAATTTGTGGGCTTCCTGGCAGCTTAAACAGTTCTTACCATTCTCCTCTGACCTCTTTCATTGAAAGGGTGTTCTCACCCAGCATTGTATTTATGTTTCACACCATTCTTGGTAAACCTTTAGGCTGTGGTAGTTGAAACCCCTGAAGATCTTAAGTTTTTGAGATGTCTCAGTCACCACATCTGGTATCAACAATCAATTAGAACATGCATCTTCCCATATTTATGTTTGAACAACAACTGAAGTTCTTACCTATATCTGCAAGCTTTGTACCCTGAGTTGCTGTTTGTCTATTTGCAAAACAAGCAGGTAAGAGGTAAGTGGTCACTTAATCTATATAACGCCGTCCTTTTGAGTATTTTTTTTTTTTTTTAAATAGATATAAAAATACAAGTGACAAATTCTTATTGGTTGACTTTTAAGATAAAATAGAAGCTATCAATTTGCAGTCATTTCTTCACCTTATATTTGTATGTTCACTTATGTTAATTTATGACTAATAAACTTTCTGGACTATTTCACAGTGACAACATAATTACTTCCATACAATTTCCTGTCTGCAAGATTAGTGCAGTTCTCTTGGAAGGCCACAAATCTGTATTAGCTAGCTATTAGTAGTAATGACATCAAGGGCAATTGTAGTGAATCAGAATACAGTATATTTCTTATAAATATGTGGATCTGTACTAATAACTTTTATTCTATTGAATAGAAATAATCTGCTTGGTTTTCGATTTGAGGGGGGGGGTTTGTTGAATCCTGCCTAAAATCCTCTATTGTAGTGAATCTTGATACGAAATGCTGGCTATTTTTTTTAGCCTAATAGGCAAGTTATTGTCAAAAAAAGGGCTCAGAGAGCTGGACAGTTCCATAGGAGACATTTGGCAAAGCCCCCCCCCCCCCCCCAAAAAAAAAATACTAAACATACTGTACAGGGGGAAAAAGGTCCTTTAAATGCAACTTTGGGGTCGACTTGGGAGAAAAGAACCAACCTTTAAAATTACATGTTAATAGTAAAGTTTGTAAACTTATTTTGCAGTACCACATTGCATTGTCTTAAAAGGTTTCATAAAATGTCAAAACAGAGTCTAAAAAAACACTTCAAAACCTTAACTCAACATTCCCTGAACCTTCTCCTGTTCCTGTATCCAGAATTATTTTCTAAATATTAAAAAATATAGACTTCAGGTACAGTATGTGTTATAGAATATGTATATGAATTGGCTAGAGTTAGGACAGTATGTGAACACTTGGATAGGCAGCAACAACCTGAGACAAGGCAGAGTTATCCTTGTAATAGGAATCAGAGTGTATTATTTAACAGACAATGGCTACAAGTATTGTTCAGTGGCTTGACAGTATGCAAGCAGCTTAGTTAGGCTGCAATATAGGAGGAAGAAACCAGGCAGGTTTTATTTTGATATAAACATTAAAGTGTATTAGTAGCAAGTAAAAAAAAAAAAAAAATTGCTCTATTACCACCACTAAGTGGAAATTTTGTGGCCTGGATTTCCCCAGAGTGGCACGATGGCAGCACGCAGCAGGTAGTTATATTTGCCTTCATAATTAGTTATTTATTTCACCGTATTCAGGGAACCAACTGGCAACTAGAGGTACGCTTCGTCGCTGGTCTGACGATTCGATTCGATTACGATTATCATGTCAACTATTTGATTCCGCAATGCAACATGATTACTGTCCATGGTTTTCATCAAAAAAATCCAAGCAGTCAGAAGAACTCCATTTATTTATTTTTTCTGTTCTTAAAAAAGACAAAACTCCTTGCATGTAGCAAAGTCTAACCACAGCAGATAACAACTTAACCACTTCAATACAGGGCATTTATACACCCTTCCTTCCCAGACCATTTTTTAGCTTTCAGCACTCTCACACTTTGAATGCCAATTACTCAGTCATGCAACACTGTACCCAAACAAAATTTTTGTCATTTTTTTTCATACAAATAGAGCTTTCTTTTGGTGGTATTTAATCACCACTGGGTTTTTTATTTTTTGCGACATAAGTGAAAAAAGAGCGAAAATTTTGAAAAAAAACACTTTGTTTTTAGTTTCTATGATAAAATTTTGCAAATAAGTAATTTTTGTTCATAAATATGGGCCAAAATTTATACTGCTACATCTCTTTGGTAAAAATAATCCAAATTAGTGGATATTATTTAGTCTCTTTGAAAGTTATAGAGTCTACAAGCTATGGTGCAAATCATTGAAAATTGATCACATCTGATCACACCTGATGCACTGACGGCCTATCTCATTTCTTGAGGCTCTGAAATGTCAGGAAAGTACAAATACCTCCCAAATGACCCCTTTTTGAAAACTAGACAGTCCAATGTATTTAGTAAGATGCATGGTGAGTTTTTTGAAGTTGTAATTTTTTCCCACAATTCTTGGGAAAAAGAAGAATGTTGTTTTTTTTTTTGCTTTGTTTTTTACAAAATTGTCATAACTCTTCCCGAGTATGGCGAAACCACATGTGTGGGACTTTTACACAGGCTGGCCACACAGAGAGGTCCAATATGCAGGGAGCACCATCAGGGGTTCTAGGAGCATAACTGACACCTCTAATTTCCTAATGACCTATTACATTTGTGAAGGCCCTGGAACACCAGGACAGTAGAATTACCCACAAAATTACCCCATTTTGGAAAGCAAACACCCCAACGTCTATTCTACGAGGCATAATGAGTCTTTTGAACAGTTCATTTTTTCCACAAGTCTTCGGAAAACATGGAAAGAAAATGAAAACATATATTTTTTTTTTTTACACAAAGTGGTCAGTTTATAAGATATTTCTAACTCAAAGCCTGTACATAGCAAAAATTACGACCCCAAAATACATTCTGCTACTCATCCTGAGTATGGCGATACCACTTATGTGTGATTTTTGCACAGCCTGGCCACATACAAAGGCCCAACATGCAGGGGGCACTGTCAGGCATTCTAGGTGCATAAATGACACCTCTAATTTTTACACAAGTTTTCAGAAAACGTGGAAAGAAAATGAAAATCTTTTTTTTTTTTTTACACAAAGTTGTCCATTTATAAGCTACTTCTAACACATAGCATGTATATAGCAAAAATTACACCCCAAAACACATTCTGCTACTCGTATTGCGATACCACATATGTGAGACTTTTACACAGCCTGGCCATATACAGAGGTCCAAAATCCGCCTAATACCTTCAGGCGTTCTAGGAGCATAAATTACACATTCCTACCTATCACACTTTTGAAGGTAATGGAGCACCAGGGCAATGGAATTACTCCCAAAATGACCCCATTTTGGAAAGCAAACACCTCAAGGTGTATTCTATGAGGCATGGGCTGCAAATAGGTACTCGGGTACTCTGATGGGCTGGACACAGGTACTCTGCTACTCCGATGGGCTGGTGACAGTTACTCCGTTACTCCGACGGGCTGGTGACAGTTACTCCGTTACTCCGACGGGCTGGTGACAGGTACTCCGTTACTCCGACGGGCTGGTGACAGGTACTCTGTTACTCCGATGGGCTGGTGACAGGTACTCGGGTACTCCGATGGGCTGGTGACAGGTACTCGGGTACTCCGATGGACTGTGACAGGTATTCGGGTACTCAGATGAACTGTGACAGGTACTCGGGTACTCAGATGGACTGTGACAGGTACTCAGATATTTGGGGGCTCAGATGGGCTGGGACAGGTACTCAGATATTCGGGGGCTCAGATGGGCTGGGACAGGTACTCAGATGGACTGTGACAGGTACTCAGGTACTCAGATGGGCTGTGACAGGTACTCGGGTACTTAGATGGGCTGTGACAGGTACTCAGGTACTCGGGTACTCAGATGGGCTGATAGGTACTCAGGTACTCGGATACTCAGATGGACTGTGACAGGTACTCGGGTACTCAGATGGGCTGACAGGTACTCAGGTACTCGGATACTCAGGTGTTCTGTGACAGGTACTCGGGTACTCAGATGGGCTGGGACAGGTACTTGGGTACTCAGATGGGCTGGGACAGGTACTCGGGTACTCAGATGGGCTGTGACAGGTACTCAGGTACTTGGATACTCAGATGGACTGTGACAGGTACTCAGGTACTCAAGTACAAAGATGGGCTGTGACAGGTACTCGGGCACTCAGATGGGCTGACAGGTACTCAGATACTCGAGTACTCAGATGGGCTGTGACAGGTACTCGGGTACTCAGATGGGCTGGGACACGTGGTAAAGAGCCAATTTCATTCTCCTCTCTGCATGTGCCCTAGGCGCGTGCACAAGCTCCGTGAATGTACACAGTACATGTGACCGACTGTGATTGGACACGGCCGGTCACGTGTATCGGCGGTGGATTCATCCACGATAGCCATGCTGTGGGCCCCCGTGGGCCCGCAGGAACGGCAGAATACCGAGAACGTCATATGACGCTCACCCAGGATGGGAGATCCCATCTGTGGGCATCATTTGACTATGATCCGGTATTGAAGTGATTAAAGAGGAGCTCCAGGCTCCCACCCAAAATACTAGACTAGATGGTCAGAGACTGCAGACATACTTCAGAGATGGTGAGAGACTGCAGACTTGATACAGATATGGTTATAGACTGCAGACAGGTTACAAGAGAGGGTCAGAAAACGAAGGACAAAAAATAATGTCTATTTCAGAATTATACAAAAAGGCTTTTTTTTCAGAAAATAAGTAATGTGTTATTAACTCACAGTTATTCTGCAGCAATGTAAGTAAATTAAGCCTTGAATATTTATGCTAACAATTCCTACAGGTGTCCCAACATTTGTTGATTACTTACAAGCTCTCTGTCTGTATAAAAATGGTTACTGTGTTACTAGACCCTCTTAAAGCAGAGTTCTGCTGAAAAAAAAAATATTACGTCAGCACCTACAAAAAGTGTAGCTGCTGACTTTTAATAATCAGACACTCACCTGTCCCATGGTCCAGCGATGCGACTCCTCTCCCCCTCCTCTCCACGGTGCCGGCATTCTAACTGTGGCAGCTCGGCTGTGGCCTCACAGCCGGGCATGCACTGTGCATGCGCGAGCCGTGCTGCACGCTGTGAATTGCCGCAGATGTCATGTCAGAGAGAGCCTTCAGTGCAGTTGGGGGGATTTGTGACTGCGAAGCTGGCTTTTTTAACCGGTTCCCGACCAGCGCACGCCGATGTACGTAGGAAGAATGGCATGGCTGGGCAAATGGGTGTACCTGTACATCCCTTTAAATTTTCCGCCGTGCCATTGTGTGCGCACCACCAGCGGCACACGCGCATCTCGGCTGGGACCTCCGTGAGTCGGGTCGCGGGTCCCGCGATCGCCTCACGAAGAGGAAAAACGGGGAGAGGCTAATGTTAACAAGCATCTCCCCATTCTGCCTAGTGACAGTGTCACTGATCTCTGCTCCCTGTGATGGGGAGCAGAGATCAGTGACTTGTCACACTTAGCCACACCCCCCCACAGTTAGAATCACTCCCCAAGACACACGTAACACTTACCCTGCCCCTAGTGATTAACCCCTTCACTGCCAGTGTCATTTACACAGTAATCAGTGCATTTGTAGAGCACTGATTGCTGTATATATGACAATGGTCCCAAAAATGTGTCAACAATGTCCGCTGTGTCTGCCATGTCACAGTCATGCTAAAAATCGCTGATAGCTGCTATTACCAGTAAAAAAAAAATGATTAATAATAATGCCATAAAACTATCCCCCATTTTGTAAACACTATAACTTTTGTGCAAACCACTACAAGCAACAATAAATGCTTATTGCGATTTTTTTTTTTTTTTTTTACCAAAAATATGTAGAAGAATAAGGCCTAAACTAAGGGAAAAAAAAGATTTTTTTATATATTTTTGGGGGATATTTATTATAGCAAAATGTAAAAAAGAATGCATTTTTTTTTTTAAAATTGTCGCCCTTTTTTGTTTATAGCGCAAAAAATAAAAACCGCAGGGGTGATCGAATGCCACCAAAAGAAAGATTTATTTGTGGAAAAAAAGGACGTCGATTTTGTTTGGGAGCCACGTCGCACAACCACGCAATTGTCAGTTAAAGCGACGCAGTGTCAAATTGCAAAAAGTGTTATGGTCAGGAAGGGGGTAAATTCTTCCGGAGCTGAAGCGGTTAGGAAAACAAATCACGGGGGACTACCAAACACACACTTCAGATATTTTTACACTTCTTTTCCAAAGAATGCAGTGAGGTGCTGTGGAAAAAATTTAGCTCTGAAATGGACTGTCAGCAAAAACTGCCTAATGTACTGTCATCACCCCAAGCTAAAAGTTATAATGTAAAAAGAAAAGGGAAATACCCCAATTAGAAGGAAAAAAATTTCTAAGGTGTTGACAATTTAAGAGCTAGCTATCAATCGGTTGTGGACAGATGTTGGTCCTTGAAAAGATTTTTGGGTGTACAGATCTGTGCACACAGCCAGGGCACATAAAAAACGTACACCAGCTCTGCAATTCAAAGCATTTGTTAATGTAGATGTAAACCCAACCATTAAAATCTCATACAACCTCTAACCTCATAATATCACGTGGAACGCCTGTTTTTAATTTAAAGTGATATTAAATTTTTTTTGTTTTTTTTTAAATAACAAACATGTCATACTTACCTCCTCTGTGCAATGGTTTTGCACAGAGCAGCCCCAATCTTCCTTTTCTCAGGTCTCCCACCAGCCCTTCAGGCCCATCCCTCCTGCCTAGTGCTCCCATAGCAAGCACAAGCAGGCTTGCTTCCTGTGTCCATTCACACATGGAGTATGGCTTGGCCCCGTTCCCACTTTCTCCTCATTGGCTCACTGGCTGTGATTGACAGTAGTGGGAGCCAATGACCGGTGAGGAGGGAGAGACACAGGAGAGCAGAGGCTTTCATACACATCGCTGGATCGAGATGGGGCTCGGCTAAGTTTTAAGGGGGCTAAAAGCACTGCTGCACACAGAAGGTGTGAAGGTAAAAAAAACTTGAGCCTAAAGAACCACTTTAATCAGTAGCTTTCATGAAAGAACACAGTTTATGATACTGATATAAAGGGGGTAATTTGTTGA
This sequence comes from Lithobates pipiens, assembly GCF_037356315.1. Taxonomy (NCBI): domain Eukaryota; kingdom Metazoa; phylum Chordata; class Amphibia; order Anura; family Ranidae; genus Lithobates; species Lithobates pipiens. Next base: position 423,483,509 of record NW_027507718.1, read on the forward strand.
TGACATTCCATTGCCTGTAAATCACCGTGTCCTATGCTCTACCAAAAAGAACAGTGTAGTTCTGTGCAGATGTACATCGTGTAGACATGCTCCACTGTTGTCACAATGAAAAAAAAAAATCTGAGAAAAACACAATTGCAGCCTGTAACAGTTAGGAAATATGTCCTGTGAAAAAAAATGCACACAGTCTGTTTTAACCTTAGTGCATTTAGGCAGATATAGGCTGTAAAATGGCTGCAGTACATCAGCAGCATTAACTTGAGCACTTGAGTCCCCAGGCTTATGTCACCCTAAAACCCCTTAAATGCCAGAGCGATTTTTTTTTTTGCAGTGATTCCTCAGTTCTGCACATTTATTAATTTTAGATTTTGTAGTCTAGTGTATTATACATGTTTTTTTCCAGGATGGGTGAGACTTTTATTTGGTAGCAAATTTGGATACATACAGTATAATTTTATTTCCTTCGTTTTTAAAGGGAGTAAATAGAAATTAGAAAAAAAAAATTCTCCAACATTTGCATAATTTGCACACACCCATATATTTCCCACAAAATATATTCAAAAAAGTCTGCTGATATAAATGAGATCACACTAGTGTGACTTTCATGTACCATAGTGGAATGGTAAAGCTCAAAGTGAATGTGCACTTTTTCCTTCTCCTTCTCATTGTGATGTACATGGGGAAAAAAAGAAGTTTGCGTAAACATAAAATTAAGCTAAGATTATTAAAGGAGAAGTAGGGCCAAAGCTCTTTTGGCTGAACTCTTATGGATCACAGAAGTGCATTTAGTTCTGAACTCTTGAGACTCAGATTCAGCTGACAGCGGGCTAAAGTTCACTGTCCGCTGACATCATTCAGCTAATCCAAACTCCAGAGGAATCACAATTTTAATGTAAGGATGCACCCAGATATCTGAAAAGTCGTTGACTCTGTCTCTCGCTGAGGGCCTGAGCGCTGGAGGGGAAGAGCACAGAATGGTGACTTACAACATCAGATAAAGTAGGTTGTTCCAATACTTGCCTGTTTTGGGGAACATTGGTAATCAAATACATTTTTCTAATCTATCTAATTGCTTTATTTCTTAACAGCTGCCAGGGATTGTCTTACAGACATTTGAGTGGCTTTCAAATATTTATGATAAAGTATTACGAAGTGCAGCGGTGGAATATTGATGGATCCTTCCAGTGGCGTAACTAGAACCTTCAGGGCCCCGATGCAAGAAACCATGAAGGGCCCCCCTGAACCCCAGCCAGGGCCCTTCCCTCCGAGTCCGGCGGTGGAACTCCAGGGCGTGGTCACAGGTATGACCTTTGTGAGTCCTGTAGTTCCACCACTGGCATCAGTAGTTTTTTTTTATTAGTTTATTTTTTATTTTTAGGTGCCCCATTGGGGGACTGTCCCTAGGCAGGATGGGGTCCCCGTCCCCAGAAGAGATGAGGTTCTTTTCTCCAGGGCAGATGAAGTTACTGCCCCCAGGTGAGAAGGGGTCCCTGTCCCCAGGGGAGATGGGGGTCCCTGTCCCCACGTGAGAAGGGGCCCCTGTCCCCAGGGGGAGATGGAGGGGGTAAGTAATGGTGTGTGGGGGATGGGGTCCATGACTCACCATGACCAAGCTGCAGGCTCATCCATGTTGGCCTGGGCTCCATCCAGTGTGCTGGACGGGGGATCAGCATATCTCCCAGAAAGACCTTTCATCATCTGTGTATGACGGGGGAGGAGGGGGGCTGGCAGACAAGCCTGCAGTGTCCTCCGGGGGGCTCTCATAGGGCTGCACTGCATCTGTGTGCTTAAAGTTTGTTTACCCGGGAGAAGTATGCAGTGCAGTGTGGGCCGGACTCGGGGGGGGGGGGGGGGCAGGACTCTGGCTGGGGAGAACAGACATCGGACTGAGCGGTAATGCATGGAGCAGGAGAGGGGCACTCTGAGGAGCCGGCTGAGGACACAGCTTATGCGGGGAATGCACAACTAAAGAGCAGCCAGTGCGATAGTCGAACATGGAGCTCTGCTAGTCACCCTCCACCCACCCGTGTGCATGGTGCACTGGTACCCCTAGCTGCCTATGCTGCTGCCGGCCATATGTAGAGGGGGCTGCATGGGCCCCCTGCAGCACAGGGCCCAGTTGCGGTCGCGACTGCTGCACCCCCTATAGTTACGCCCCTGGATCCTTCATAGCCCTTTAAAGAGTTTAAAGAGACTTCCTCTTTCATTCCCTGCAAAGGTAAAGCATAGTGGACTACTATGCATCGCATAGTAGTCCATTTTGTGTCACTTACCTGATACAGGAGCCAGCGAAGTCACTGCTGTCCCCTGTAGTCCGGCGCATCCATCTTCTCGGTGGGGTCTCGCTGCTCCGCCGCTGTCATTCGGCGAAGCCGTGATGACGTCACTCCCGCGCATGCGTGCGGGAGCTGCCCCTCGCAGCATATCGCCATTGACCGCGGCGCGCTCAGTGCGCCTGCGCGCCGCTGTCTATGGCGCATGTACCGTAGACAGCGGTGCCTGTCTTTCGGCAAATATCTCCTAAACCGTGTAGGTTTAGGAGATATTTCTTGGACCTACAGGTAAGCCTTAATCTAGGCTTACCTGTAGGTCAAAGTGGTTTGTAAGGGTTTACAACCACTTTAAAGGAGCATGGGATACTTTATAAATATTTTTGGAGCCCTGGACACTTTAATAATAATTACTAATTAATTTATGTCACTATATTATTTTTAAATTGCACAGTCGTATGCACATGAGTTTGGTGGAGTTCTGACTAAGAAGTACAATGGACTATTCTGGGTTCCTGGATGGGACACCATGGTGGTCTTGTATGGAGATTTGGAGGTGATACCAGGTCCCCCACATACGTTGTATTAATCTACATGCGCATGTGACTCTTTTTATATAATGGGTCCAATTGTTCTGATAAGAGTCCTCTTAATCTTAGGTGGTGGTGCACTTTGATGTTGCAAGCATCCAGATATATAAGATTTACTGCAAGTGCACTTGGAAGTGCAGTCGCTCTAAATCTAAGGGGTAGATCTGAAATGAGTGGAAGCTCTGCTTATTTTATCATCCAATCATGTGCAAGCTAAAATGCTGTTCTTTATTTTCCTTACATGTCCCCCTCAGATCTACAGTGGCTTTACTTCCAAGTGTACTTTTCAGTGCACTTTCAAGTGCTCTTGCAGTGCAAAGTGGATTTTCCTTTAGTAAATAACCCCCAATATTTGTTTGTATGATTTCTGGTTATCACAATAAGCACTATCACTATAAGCTCGGCAATGCAAATTTATAATTCATTTTGCAAGGACTGCTAATGCGCTACAACCAATCTTTGAATTCATCTGCACTTTTTTAATTTGTCATACCACAAAGCACAAGTGGTTCACATCTGTGCCTTGTGGTGGGCTAAAATGCAGGTCCATTGTAAAATATTGATATGAACTGGGATGCCATTTAAAATAAAGCCACCACACTACCCTGAATCACGGTTTATGTTTTGGTGCATGTTGCTGCAACCCAAAGTGTGAATCCGACCTTATGAGTTCATTCACACCAGGTGTGGTGGGACTGCATTGGGAAGCTATTTCAGTGCAGTTCCAAGACAAAGCTAAATGCCTTTTCTCCAGTGTGGCTGGTTCACATCACTACGTTGCAGTAGTGTGCAGGCAGTGTGCACTGAAAAAAAAGTACTTCATGCAGTATTTTTTCCAGTGCAACGCAGGTTACCGCATACCTGCTGATAGAATTCTATGAAATATCACTGTAGGACATTTCAATAAAGTTTTTTTTTTTTTAACCACTTGCTTACTGGGCACTTAAACCCCCCTCAGTCCCAGACCAATTTTCAGCTTTCAGCGCTGATGCACTTTGAATGACAATTGCGCGGGCATACAACACTGTACCCAAATGAAATTTTTATCATTTTTTTCCCACAAATAGAGTTTTCTTTTGGTGGTATTTAATTACAGCTCGGAGTTTTATTTTTTGCTAAACAAACAAAAAAAGATGCAAAAAAAAAAAAATCATGTTTAATAGTTTGTTATAAAATTTTGCAAACGGGTCATTTTTCTCCTTCATTTAAGTGCGCTGATGAGGCGGCACTGATAGGCTGCACTGGTGGGCACTGATGGGCTGCACTGGTGGGCACTGATGGGCTGCATTGGTGGGCACTGATAGGCTGCACTGGTGGGCACTGATAGGCATAGTTAAGGCGGCACAAATAGGCACAGATAAGGCAGCACCGATGGGCACAGATAAGGCGGCACTGATGGGAAAAGATGGGCACATAAGATGGCACGGATGGGTGGCACGGATGGGTGGCACGGATGGGCACTGATAGGTACCACTGATAGATGGGACTTATGGGCACTGATAGGTGGCACTGATAGGTGGCTCTGATAGGTGGCACTGCTGGGCACTGATGGGTGGCACTGCTGGGCACTGGTAGATGACACTGATGGGCACGGATATGTGGCACTGGGGTGCAGCACCTTTGTTAAGGCAGATTGTGGGCACTGCTGGGTGGCACTGTGGGCACTGCTGGGTGGCACTGCTGGGTGGCACTGTGGGCACTGCTGGGTGGCACTATGGGCACTGCTGGGTGGCACTGACGGGGGGCACTTACTTTTTTTAATGTGGCACTTGCAGGGGGCAGGTGGGCACTGGCAGGGGGCAGGTGGGCACTAGCAGGGCTGGCCATGATCGGGACTGATGTCCCGATCACGGCCGCCGGTGATTGGCTTTTTTTTTTTCTCCTCGCGCTGTCAGCGCGAGGAGGAATAATAGCCGATTACCGGCTCCGTTATATCACATGATCAGCTGTCATTGGCTGACAGCTGATCACGTGATAAGGGGTCGGGATCGACCCCTTGCACGGATCGGTGATCAGGCGAGTCTCGTAGACTCGCCGATCACAGAGCGCGCCGTGCGCGCCCCTCAGGAGGCGCGCAGGCCGCTCGTGCACGGGACGACGTCAATAGACGTAGTCCCGGAAAAGGAGATCCGCGCTGTAGCCGTCATTTGACTATAGCGCGGATCTCAAGTGGTTAAAGTGAATCGTTTGATGCAACCGTATGGTGTGGTGCCTTTAGAGTGGGCTGTTGGCTGGGGTGAAGGAACCTATAAAGAGAAGTGCCTATGTCCAATATATTATTACACTAACTGAATGTTATTATTATTAATAACATCAATCTAGGTAATAGGATGGATTTAAGACACAAGTTCATTATCAAAATATTGTGCACAACTAAATCAGTTCCAAATCTGGTTTCCATAAAGTACTTAAGTCCATAAATGCATAAACGATTTCCTCTGAGTTCATGGAAAAAGTTAATGTCAAAAATAAACTTTAATATGATTAAAGTGTCTTTTTCAATCTATACATATTACATCCTTTTCTTTCTTAACAATTAAAGTGCTTCTTCACCCTGAAAAAGAAGAATTAAAAGTCTGTAGCTGCTGACTTTTAATAATAGAACACAGCTTTCCAGAGATCCAGCACTGTCCTCATCCAAGCCAACTCTTCGGCCATCTCCGGGTCCCGGCACCGACATGTTTACTTTGGGAAGCCAGCTGTGTCTGCTTGCGGCTTCACATCTAGCTTTCTTCTGTGCATGCTGTTTGTGACTGGTCCTGCAACCTTCTGGGACGTGTGATGTTTCCAGAAAGCTGCGGGGAAAGGGTGGGGGGCAAACGACTAGGAGCGAAAGTGGGTACCTATCAAAATCAGGTACCTGCTCCCGACCTCCAAAAAAAAAAAAGAAGAAGTGCCAAACCTTAAAGAGGAGGGAGGGAAAAGGCAGACAAGTGTAACTTCCCCTTTTAGGTAAAGTTCCGCTTTAAAGATCACTGCGCTTAAGCTTACACCCATGACAAAGACATGCTTGCCCTCATGGGCATAAGGATGCACAGGTAGTCAGTACACCCTCATGCAGGCAGTCCCATTCATGTCGTGTTTGGGGACCCGCAATTGGGAGCAGTGGCTCTGTCCGTGCAGCCACTGCATCCCAATTTATATTGGATAGGTATGCATGCAACACCTGTGCATCCCATGCCTGTCCTAACTCTACAAATTTTGAGAGGCTCCATAATAGAAGCACATATATAGTAATGGATGGATTGAGGACACATTTTTTGTTTTTGTTTGACATGTGTTGCCCTTTCAGGTACTCCTTGCTATTAAGGCCAGTTATAGGTTGGGGTAGTTGCCCTTTGTTTGTACTGTGTCCAGTGCGCCCCTGTGCCTTTAAGGAGGAGTGGGCTTCCTCCTTAATCCAATCCATTACTATATATGTGCTGCTAATATAGAGCATCTCAAAATTTATAGAGTTAGTACTGCAGACAATACTGGAGTGCCTTGTCATGGCATCTGCAGCTTACGTATGTATTTGCAAATGTGTGCAAACGAAACCCCTGTTTTTAATGTCACCTTGAGGTTAGTGCTGGTCAGCTGGCGGTGGGACCAGACAATAGACAGGACAATTTGGTTTGTTGGAGGCTGGTTGGTAAGTTGAGCTGGGAATTTTTCTTTGTTTTTGTTTGGAACCAGAACTGTCGCCTGCCAGAAGTGTTGAGAGGAGACACAGCTTTAACCCCTTGCTACAACCAGTTTCACATAGACTGCTGTTTATTTATTAGCCCTGCAGCTATACCTCACTTACTCTTAAAGGGACAGACTGTTTCATGCCACCAACAGAAAGACACCACCACCATCTGACCAACACTAACCTTAAAGGGGTTGTAAACCCTCGTGGATGCAGTCAGTCAGCGGTCCCCCAGCCCCCCCCCCCCCTTTCACTTACCTGGGCCCATCATCTCTTCGGCGGGGACGTGCTGTTTCTCTCTCTCCACAGGGTCCCAGCTCTTGATAGGATAGATTTATAGCAGCGCAGCCATTGTCTCTCGCTGCTGTCAATCAAATCCAATGACGCGAGCGCCAGGGGGGGGGCTGAGATCAACATTCGTGTCTATTGGCACAAATGCTGGACTCGGGAGCACGACCGCAAGGCAACCCCCTCAGGAGAGCGCTTCTCCTAGGGGTTTATTTGATGCAGGAGAAGCTGCAAGAGCTGCCGGGGGACCCCAGAAGATGATGTTCAGGGGCACGCTGTGCAAAACGAGCTGCACAGTGGCGGTAAGTATGATATGTTTGTTATTTTTTTTTTAAAATGATTCTTTACAATCACTTTAAGGTGCGAGGTGTTTGCTTCCACCATATAGGTGTACCCTTAGGAACCGCTTAAGAATACCCGTATCTGGGGTATCTCTACAGAACACACTCAAGAACATTATCATTGAGTTATTTTGGGACATATTTTGCTCATTAATATTTGCCTAAGTTAAAGTTTTGGCTAATATTGATGCAAGTTAGGTATTTCCTCCTGTGATAGGTCAGAATTCACTTCATTAGTTCTGCAGCTTTGAACTGTTTATTGCTTGATGCCAAGTCTTGCATTGCTTACCTGCTTTTATATAATACACTTACTTAACTTATCATCTGGTAGTCTTTGGTCTAATTTCCGTATATTATTATACATCTGTGGCTTACTAACGCCTATGTTATCCAGGTGCAAGTGGTCCTCCACCTTTAACCATGTGTTTTAGTGGGGGCCGAGGTTTTAAGGGTCATGGAAAAACAGAAGACCCATCATCACCAGTGGCTAAATGTCATTAGCACAGAACAGGCGGAAACCAGTGGGACCCAGGTACAGCCATCTACTGTCCAGAGAAGCCTGGCCAGATGTGGTCTTCATTGAAGAAATATGAGCAAAAGCCATATTTCTGACATGGAAACAAGGCTAAGCGACTCAACTATGCTTGAAAACATTAAAACCAGGGTGCAGAAAAATGGCAGCAAGTGCTCTGAAATGATAAGACAGAATTTGAAATATTTGGCTGTAGCAGGAGGCAGTTTGTTCGCCGAAGGGCTGGAGAGAGATAAAATAATGATACAATAATGAGTGTCAAGAGCAAATGCTCCAAAGCTTAGCAAATGCTGACTTCCATCTGCTAACTTCCATCATCCAATTATGTACAAGCAAAAATGCATTTTTTAAAATTTTCCTTGCACATGATTGGGTACTCTTTGAAAAGTGAAACTTTACCTCATTCACTAAGCTCTGGAGCAACTTCATTTTGCAAAGTGCACAATGTATTTGCCTTTAGTAAATAAACCCTTATATGTGGTCCCGTTTGTGGCTCTGTGTGGTGAGCGCTTTTTTCCCAGACAGTATCAAGCAAACCCTCTGACTGTCCCCAGTGGTGAGAAGCGGTACTATGGGGTGTGCCCATTATGAGAATGGAGCTGGTTGACCACATGTGACACAAACATGCATGTTACCGGTTTCCTCTGGCAGGTTTCTGTTGCTCATGTGCAATGGAGATGATTTCCATTAGCTAGTGGAAGGCAGTTTCTTTGGGGTGATATTTATCACATATTTTGGACTCTTTTGCATTGGACTTTGATTACACTGATTTATTTATTTTTATCATTTTTGAATATTGTGGATGCTTTTTGCATTATGAATGCTGTGTTGATAGCACATGCTTTAAGCTTTTTAATATTCTATATTTGGAGGCGCTGCATTGTTTTCTTTACACACACTCACATACATACATATAGTATCTCACAAAAGTGAGTACACCCCTCACATTTTTGTAAATATTTTATTATATATTTTCATGTGACAACACTGAAGAAATTACACTTTGCCACAATGTAAAGTAGTGAATGTACAGCTTGTATAACAGTGTACATTTGCTGTCCCCTCAAAATAACTCAACAGACACAGCCAATCATGTCTAAAACGCTTTATTTTTGCTATTTATTTATTTATTATTAGGGTAATAACTTGGATAGGGATGGGAGGTTATGGGATGCCCATTTGACTTTAACAACAACTGCAGGGACAACTCTTCCTATATACAATCTCTATATACAGCTCCACTTCTTCCTCCAGCACATGCTTGCAGAACTCAGCTGGATCACTGTAAAGATCTGAGAGGCTCTTAGTTAGATTTAAAGCAAGGCCCATTACAGGCAGAAACCTGAGGACCCTTAGTTGTGTAGCAGAATGTCAGTGTCCAGCTTGCTTCACTCCTGTGGCTACTGATCCCAGCACCACCTCTTCAGGCACTGACAACCCACCTGGCTGCATCTGCCCATTTCACTAATCTTTTTCCACCACAGTCCAGTCACCAGCCCACCCGGCTGACTCTCTGGAGATCTCCCAGACTGTCAGAGAATTAGTAGACCAGACTGTGTGGACTGCACAGAGGAAACCAGAAACACATGTAATTGAAAAATAATGGTGTTTATTTACATAGGTGAAAATTAAGTGAATATAATAGTGCACAAACAACCCAAAACCACAAACAACAATGATATATATACAAATATTGGGGAATACCAGAATCGTAACAAAAGCCAGGCCGAGGTCATACAGAGGGGGGTCAGCAGATGGGTAAGGATGGGGAACCAACAGGACAGGGCGAGGACAGATGGATGGATGGGCTGTAGAGCAGGGATCCAAGGCAAACAGGAGGGACAGGTCCAGGATGGGGTCAGATACAGGCTCAAGGTTAGGATAGCAGGCTCAAGGTCAGGATCCAGGGAGAAAGATACCAAGGCAAGTATGTGTGGGCTTGCCGGGTATTTATAAGACTGCATTAATTGTCCTCAAGTAACACCTGAGTGCAGGAAGTGTTGCCTGCTCCCTACTGCCAGGATCCATCCGCTGGTGGACGCTAGTACTGCGGCCCAATGATGACATAACACCAGCAGGGAAAGTTTCTCCTGACAGTTACAAACTGCCAGGAGACACCTGCTGGTGGACCTCAGCACTGCATGCCAAATGATGGATCTTACCAGCGGACGGAACCTTTCCTGACAGTACCCCCCCTCAAAGGAGCAGCCTCCGGACGCTCCAATTGACTGAAATTGTCCATAGTCTATGGCGTCAAACAGGACACTGGATGGGGGTATATCAGGCCGTGCAACAGGCTCTTCAGGCTGGGCATCAAGGCAGACAGAGGGCTCCAGGTCATGGGCAGGTTCCGGGTTGTCGGACTGGGCAGCAGTCACCTTGAACTGGGCAACAGGCACATCAGGCTGGGCAGCCGGCACAGGCACTTCAAGCTGGACAGAGGGCACTTCAAGCTGGACAGCGGGCACAGGCATGGGCACTTCAGTCTGGGAAGCAGGCACGGGCACTTCAGGCTGGGAAGTAGGCATTGGCACCTCAGGCTGGACAGCAGACAGGAACACATCGGACCGGGAAGCTGGCGCATCGGACCGGAAGGCAGGCAGCGGCACGTCAGGCTGGAAAGCAGGCAGCGGCACGTCAGGCACATTAGACTGGAAGGCATCGGACTGGAAGGCCGGGACATCAGACTGGAAGGCATCAGACTGGAAGGCCGGGACATCAGACTGGAAGGCATCAGACTGGAAGGCCGGGACATCAGACTGGAAGGCATCAGACTGGAAGGCCGGGACATCAGACTGGAAGGCATCAGACTGGAAGGCCGGGACATCAGACTGGAAGGCATCAGACTGGAAGGCCGGGACATCAGACTGGAAGGCATCAGACTGGAAGGCCGGGACATCAGACTGGAAGGCATCAGACTGAAAGGCCGGGACATCAGACTGGAAGGCATCAGACTGAAAGGCCGGGACATCAGACTGGAAGGCATCAGACTGGAAGGCCGGACCATCAGACTGGAAGGCATCAGACTGGAAGGCTCGGACATCAGAATGGAAGGCATCAGACTGGAAGGCCGGGACATCAGACTGGAAGGCATCAGACTGGAAGGCCGGGACATCAGAATGGAAGGCATCAGACTGGAAGGCCGGGACATCAGACTGGAAGGCTGGGACATCAGACTGGAATGCATCAGACTGGAAGGCATCAGACCGGAAGGCCGGGACATCAGACTGGAAGACATCAGACCGGAAGGCCGGGACATCAGACTGGAAGGCATCAGACTGGAAGGCCGGGACATCAGACTGGAAGGCATCAGACTGGAAGGCCAGGACATCAGACTCGAAGGTATCAGACTGGAAGGCATCAGACTGGAATACCGGGACATCAGACTGGAAGGCATCAGACTGGAAGGACGGCAGCGGGACATCAGACTGGAAGGCTGGGAGGTCACGCTGGACAGCAGGCACTGGGACGTCAGGCTGGACAGCAGGCACTGGGACGTCATGCACATCAGACTGGGGCACAGGAACTTCAGACGGAGACACTGGCTGGATAGCAGGCAGATGTTTGGCAGAATCAGGTGGGTGATCAGGTTCAGCTGGCATGCAGGCAGACTGGGGCAGGTTGGTTGGTGTGGAGGCAGGTTGTGTTACTGGCAGGGTCAAATGGGTAGGAAAGAACTTTCGTCTCTTTTTAGATTTAGCTACTGAAGTCCTGTAGGTAGCTGTGGATCTATAGGTAGGGGATGAAGCAGACTGGAGAGAAGGGTTGAAATATGGCATGGAAGAGGTAACAGTAACTGGGGGAAGTTCTTGAGGGATAGTAGGCAACGGGAAAGAGGCAGTTGGATTAAAGGCAGGGTATGTGCAGCAGGAAGAAACAGGATATTGATATTTGGTGGGGAGTAGATTATATTGGGCTGAAACTGAGGTTGCCATAGGTGATGGAGGAAGAGACTCTTGGGCAGGCAGGTGTTTGGCAGCAGAGATGGTTTGTTGTGGGCTGGCTGTGGCTGATTGCAAAATACCAGACCATGCTAAAAGTAGTGGTTGCACAAACTGCGGGTTACATACTGCCTGTCTGACAAGGGATTGTACAGAATCAACACATTCTATTATCATCTGTCGGGAACAGGCTGTGTAATGCTCAAAAAGTAAGGGGAATCATCTTCCAGAAGCCATACCAGTGATCTGAATTGATTAATACTGAAAGGGGGAGAAAAATCATCATGGCCCCCCGGGATGCAGAGCAGGGCCAGCTCTGTGCAGATTTGAATTAATGGCTGAACATCCCCAAACAACATACAGCCCTGATCAACCCAGGAGTGAGCTAAACGAATGGTTTCCAACAGCTGATCACTGGTGCACTCTTTCAGTGTCTGGCGAAGATAGTCACCACTCTCAGACGCCAACAAAGCATAATAACGAATCACCTCTAAATTAATTTCAGCAAAGCAACCTGAACCAACCTGAACCTCTGTGTAGCCACTTCTGGTCAGGGATGGCCTTGGTATACTGTCAGAGAATTAGTAGACCAGACTGTGTGGACTGCACAGAGGAAACCAGAAACACATGTAAGTAAAAAATAATGGTGTTTATTTACATAGGTGAAAAGTAAGTGAATATAATAGTGCACAACCAACCCAAAACCATAAACAACAATGATATATACAAATATTGGGGAATACCAGAATCGTAACAAAAGCTAGGCCAAGGTCATACACAGGGGGGTCAGCACTGCAGATGGGTAAGGATGGGGAACCAACAGGACAGGGCGAGGACAGATGGATGGATGGGCTGTAGAGCAGGGATCCAAGGCAAACAGGAGGGACAGGTCCAGGATGGGGTCAGATACAGGCTCAAGGTCAGGCTAGCAGGCTCAAGGTCAGGCTAGCAGGCTCAAGGTCAGGCTAGCAGGCTCAAGGTCAGGCTCCAGGGAGAAAGATACCAAGGCAAGCATGTGTGGGCTTGCCGGGTATTTATAAGACTGCATTAATTGTCCTCAAGTAACACCTGAGTGCAGGAAGTGTTGCCTGCTCCCTACTGCCAGGATCCATCCGCTGGTGGACAGTAGTACTGCGGCCCAATGATGACATAACACCAGCAGGGAAAGTTCTCCTGATAGTTACAAACTGCCAGGAGACACCTGCTGGTGGACCTCAGCACTGCATGACAAATGATGGATCTTACCAGCGGACGGACCCTTTCCTGACACAGACTTACTGACCTGCCCCTGCTATCCCCTCTCCTTACTCCCATGCCTCCAGGAAGGGCTTCCTCTGTGTGTTTTGGTAGGATCCTTCCAGCACCCAAGCCTCGGCCCCGGGGTCACCCCCCAGACTAAGTGGCACCTTTAAGAGCCACCGCCAGCCTCCTCAGCACTTCATCTCCATCTTCCACCAGACTGCCCCTCTTGCATGACTAATGCCTATTTATGCCAGCCCTTTACTGGGGATTGACTGAGGTCCTAATAAATAATTCAACCTCCCCCACTATGTCTAGAACATTCTTCAATGTCCCAGAAAACAGGGGGAGGCACCAGAGAAGCTGCTAGGATGACTTACCCAGACCTGAGTCACTGAACCCTTACCCAGATTCACAGCTCAAACTTATCCCTAAGCTTAAATAAATGTATCTACATCTAGCACACATACTAGAGGGTGCTACACATACATAGGCTTTTGAAAAACCTTGGCTTACTGTACCTGACTGACCAGCATTTGGCACTTACACTACTGAGTAAGATGCCTGTGTACACAGTATTGCATGGACAGGAGATGGGGCTTGTCAGGACTCAGGAAGCAGCTTTCTCCATGCACAGTTCTGGACATTACTGCCCACTGCAGCACGTCAGTTCAGTGCTTAATGACAGTTAGCTGTTGGAGCTGTACTAGAATACTACAAAAAATAGTGGTTGTCTGCTCTGCTTGGTCACACATTTTAAGACTAGCCAGCGCTGCTGTGCTTCTCCTCCTCTCTGCTGACGGAAGTTGAGAGTGATGCTGCTGTCACATCTCCTGTGAGCCTTTAGTGGCAGAACATAATGCAAGATTATCACGAGGCCCCCAGAGCCCAGGGGTGCCCATGTGTTAAGATGGCCCTGAGCGGGGGCTATTGTTCTTTTTCTTCCATTAACACTTTTTTTTAACATTATTACTTTTTGTTATATACATATGTGTTTTTCTTAGTGGTGTTCCCTAGAGATGAAATCAAAACCAAAAGTATTGTATAATGTTACAATAATAAGACCATAAGAAAGTATGGAGAAAGTATGGATGTGAAGAAACAAGCTTGGCTGATCCTTTTTTTAATCTAAAATTTAGGGTTTTACAGTTAAATGCCTGGTGAGTACTGTCTTCTGTTAATAGGCAGCCTCTTAATAGGATGTTGGGTATTAATGTAAGTAATGTAAGGTAGGTTTGCAAAATGGATTTGTAGTGATATGTTTTGTCATTGACAGTACAAAAGGATGAATGTTTGCTTAGAGTCCAGCCAAGAGGTACATCTTGGACATTAAGTCCATATCAGCGCTCCTCCTGTTGTAAATACAGCAGATACTTCCATTACAAATGCAGCTATTGGGGGCCTATCCAGAAAAAAACTGTTGGTCCCTCACACCCCTTAGTCTTGCCATTTGTAGGATGGGTCTAACAGCAGAGCCAGGCTAGAGGAGGAGACCGTGCTCTGCACAAACACACAGTTTGAGTGGCCTGGAGTGGTCGTTGCTGAGCTCAGTTGGTACAGAGAGGGGACACACTATGCACGTGTGCAGTTTGAATGGCCTGGGGTAGACACTATGAGGTGCATTATTGTAATGTACAGCCCATCCTGCAAATGGTAAGAGGGAAATGAGAATCCAGTGTTTTTTATAGAGAGGTCCCTCGCAGTGGCGTAACTAGAACCTTCAGGGCCCGGATGCAAGAAACCATGAAGGGCCCCCCTGAACCCTAGCCAGGGCCCTTCCCTCTGAGTCCGGCGGTGGAACTCCAGGGTGTGGTCACAGGTATGACCTTTGTGAGCCCTGTAGTTCCACCACTGGTATCAGTAGTTTTTTTTATTAATTTTATTTTTTATTTTTAGGTGCCCCATTGGGGGACTGTCCCTAGCAGGATGGGGTTCCCCGTCCCCAGAAGAGATGAGGTCCTTTTCTCCAGGACAGATGAAGTTACAGCCCCCAGGTGAGAAGGGGTCCTTGTCCCCAGGGGAGGTGGGGGTTAGTGATGGACGAACTTCCGACGGGACGTTTTTCCCAAACGCGGACCGCGAACGCGGCCGATAGTTCGCGAACGCGCCCGATAGTTCGCGAACGCGCCCGATAGTTCGCGAACCGGAACGTTCGCGGCGGGCCCCATTGACTTCAATGGGAGGCAAACTTTGCAAACCTACAGGTCAATTTTCCAGCCACAAAATAATTAATAGCTGTGCAAACATAGTCCCACCACATGGCCAATGACATAACACATGTATGAGATGAATCTGGGATCGACAACTACAAGCATTCTTTTTTTATATGGGAAATTGTTGTGACAATTCAGGACTGTGGAGCGCATGAAGGCAATGGAGGAGAGGGAAGGTCAGGGACCAGGGTAGGCAAAGAAGAGGGTGCAGGAGATGATCACTAGCAGCGTGACATACAGCAATGACACCTGCACCGTGATAGAGTCATCTGACAGCAGCACCGTGACAGAGAGCACTGACATCAGCACCGTGATATACAGCACTGACACCTGCACCGTAAGCAGCCCCAGGAGGAAGTCAGCATAGCAAAGGGATGGTGGGAGCCCCTCATAATGAGCATAGCACAGGGATGGTGGGAGCCCCTCATAATATGCACAGCAGAGGTACAGCCCCAGGAGGAAGTCAGCACAGCACAGGGATGGTGGGAGCCCCTCATAATAAGCAGCCCCAGGAGGATGTCAGCATAGCACAGGGATGGTGGGAGCCCCTCATAATAAGCAGCCCCAGGAGGAAGTCAGCACAGCACAGGGATGGTGGGAGCCCCTCATAATAAGCAGCCCCAGGAGGAAGTCAGCACAGCACAGGGATGGTGGGAGCCCCTCATAATAAGCATCCCCAGGAGGAAGTCAGCACAGCACAGGGATGGTGGGAGCCCCTCATAATAAGCAGCCCCAGTAGAAATATGACACCGCTCAACCTCTTCAAAGAGCAGGGTAAGGGCATATAGTACGGTGTCCTTTTTTTGGACAAGGAAGTGAGCCAAATGAAGAAAGAAGGTCTGTGTGCTCGATTAAAAAAATTGTTTATAGACATATACATGGTCTACTGATCACATGTGTTGAATTCCTCCGAGATCCATGCCTCATTTATTTTTAGAAATGTGAGGTAGTTAACACTGTCGTGAGCTATGGTGGTGGTGGTGTTGTTGGTGGTAGTGTCTTTGGGGGTGCACAAAGCAGAGAGTGAAGAAGAGGGTGCAGATCGAGAGGATGAGGAGGGTGCAGAAGAGTAAGGCTGAGTGAGCTATTTAACCAAGTCTGGTGCGTCCTTTAAATGAATTGAACGCACCTTCTGCAACTTCCCACTTTGGCTCAAGCCTGTTGCTCCTGCCCTACCCCTACCACCCCTGCGGAAGGGCCTGCCTCTTCCTCTGCCTGTCATTTTTTAAATGACCCTGTGACAAAACTCTCAATCCCTATACCGATGAAGGACTGCTGCAGTATAGGGCAGCAGTCAGCAGTAGTGCACCTCAACCCTATGTATTGTGGACCTATACCAGTCCTTATGGAATAGCAGACTGTACCTCACTCAACCCTATGTACTGTAGCACCCTAGACCAAGTTACCAGTCCTTATAAGGACCTTTGTGGAACAAGTAGGTTGTGACTGATTAGCAGACTGTACGTCAGTCCCTATACTGATGGACTGCTGCAGTATAGGGCAGCGGTCAGCAATAGTGCACCTCAACCCTATGTATTGTGGACCTATACCAGTCCTTATGGAATAGCAGACTGTACCTCACTCAACCCTATGTACTGTAGCACCCTAGACCTTACCAGTCCTTATAAGGACCTTTGTGGAACAAGTAGGTTGTGACTGATTAGCAGACTGTATGTCAGTCCCTATACTGAAGGACCGCTGCAGTATAGGGCAGCGGTCAGCAGTAGTGCACCTCAACCCTATGTATTGTGGACCTATACCAGTCCTTAACGAATAGCAGACTGTACCTCACTCAACCCTATGTACTGTAGCACCCTAGACCTTACCAGTCCTTATAAGGACCTTTGTGGAACAAGTAGGTTGTGAATGATTAGCAAACTGCAGCAGAAGGGCAGCAGTCAAGTATAATATTCTTTCTATATTTGGAAGAAAGAATATTATTCGTGTACAAGCCTATTACCATACCACTGATACCAGTCCTGAAAAGAAGCTTTGTGGACCTAATAGTAACAGCTACTGATTAAACTGACCCTCACTGCCTCACACACAGCTTCCTGCATGTCCCTATATAAACTGACAAAACAGAGGCTGCTGGAACAATAACTTGAATAGCACTTTTGTGGACCTAATAGTAACAGCTAATGATTAAACTCACTGCCTCGCACACACCGTCCTGTCCCTTTCTCTACACTGACAAAAGACACTCAGGCTGCTGCAATAATCACTAGCACAGCACTGCCTATCCTGAACTACACCTAACACCTATACCAGTCCTGAAAATAACTTTTGTGTACCAAATAGCTAGAGATTTGGGTCACTGCAATCTCTCCCTGCTCCACACAGCAACCTCTCCCTATAGTGACAGAAGAAAGAATGTAAAATGGCCGCCGGATCGGGTCTATTTATAAGTTAGGGGGAATGTCCAAGTGTCCATGTGCTGTAATGTCTCAATTGGCTGTCCTGTACCCCATGATGGATGTGTCATCATAGGTCAAAGTTCTTTTACACAGTAAACACGGAAGTCCGCTGGGCGAACGGCGGCAATAGTCCGCCGATCGGGCGGACCGCGAACAGCCGAAATTTGCCGCAAAACGACCGCCGGGCGAACAGTTCAGCCATCCCTAGTGGGGGTCCCTGTCCCCACATGAGAAGGGGTCCCTGTCCCCAGGGGGAGATGGAGGGGGTATGTAATGGGGGGTGTGGTCCTCTCACTCACCATGACCAAGCTGTAGGCTGCGCACTCATCCATGTTGGCCTGGGCTCCATCCAGTGTGCTGGATGGGCAATCAGCATATCTCCCAGAAAGACCTTTCATCATCTGTGTATGACAGGGGAGGAGGGGGGCTGGCAGACAAGCCTGCAGTGTCCTCCAGGGAGCCGGCTGCACTGCATCTGTGTGCTTGCATGGAGCAGGAGAGGGGTACTCTGAGGAGCCGGCTGAGGACACAGATCATGCGGGGAATGCACAACTAAAGAGCAGCCAGTGCGATAGTCAAGCATGGAGCTCTGCTAGTCACCCTCCACCTCCAGCCACCCGTGTGCATGGTGCACTGGTACCCCTAGCTGCCTATACTGCTGCCGGCCATATGTAGAGGGGGCTGTGTGGGCCCCCTGCATCACAGGGCCCGGTTGTGGTCGCGACTGCTGCATCCCCTATAGTTATGCCCCTGGTCCCTCGCATCTGTAATGGAACGACCCAAACCATTTACAACAGAAGGAGCGCTGGTGCTGTATGTACAGTACTATTCATTGAGTAATTGAATGGGATTTTTGGAAAAAATTCCTAAAGGGGAACTTACATTTTATTCACTTGATTACTGTAAATCTTAAAGGTCTATTTCCAAAAAGTTTGCTGTGTGAATGTCTCAAGCATTTGCACAAACATTATGAATATTCCCTGCAATTTGCCTAATATGTTTATTTCCTATAATCATCAGCTCCATATAGTGCCCATTATGGTCACTAGATGGAGCTTACAATCATAGGAAACAAATGTATTAGCAAATCTGTCTTTACATGAAAAGATTTTTCTCATTCAGCCCAGAGGTTTGAAGATGAGAAGTCCATAGATTCCACCACCCACATTAAACAGTTTGGATAGATAAATCTATGACTGACAGCTTCTATATTCTGACAACCAGCACTGGCGGCTGTCAGAGTACCCAAAAAGTGACTGCAACTGATTTGCTGCTTTTTTTCCAACCAGCTCTTTTGTTTCTCATATAAAGTTTGTCAAGCTGGTGTCGGCAGGGTCCCCCACTGCTCAAAATGAAAGCTGTGTATGGCCAGTTTAAGAGATTATCTAGTAAAATGGAAATTCCTTTTTGCAGGGGATCCCTAAAATGGTACTTCTATCATAGTGCAGACTTCTGAGAAAATCAATGAGCCAACCAGAAAAATTATATCGGAGGGGTGTTCTGTATACCAGCAATGTACAGAACATCTCCAGGTTGCCATATTCCATAAAATGTTTTTACATTTTGACTAAATTGCAGCATCTACAGATTGAAATGGATTTTTTTTCCATATTTCTTTAAATTAAAATATTACTTGTATAGCAATTTTATTTGCTAAACTTTTTTTTAATGAAAGTGGATTGTTCCTTTGACGAAAAAAATTTAACTTAGCTTTAACGTCATGTTACAAATAATTTCATCAAGATTAACAGTAAGTATGTGAATTTTGCTCTGATTCCCTTCCGGTTAAATGAGTAATTAGTCCATTACCCAATAATACTTTGTAGGTAAATTATTTCAAGATTCCTGGATGCCTGCCACACAGTTTTGGGAGTATTTAAGGCCAGGGTGTGCCAAGGATGATGTTGGTTCTGTATAATGGATTAGAAATGTACTTGATCTGAAAAGTCAGAGAGCTTGAGTTTAAAATTTAAGCTTGCATATTGTTAAAAAAAAAAAAGGTTATTTTTTAGTTTACAATAAAACATGGATAATAATTTTACCGTCTAGAACTTCACTTCATTCACAAAAAACAAATGTAGCGCCACCCCCGCAAGGGCCACTGTAATATACGGGTCTTCTGTCCCACACCAGTGATGACTCACCCTCCCCAGGATCTCAGTAACACCAAAACACTGTTTAAACTTTTAGCTGGGCTTTATTAGAACTAGTAAAAAAAAAGAGATAAACTGATTAACAGAATACAAATATTAAGTGCAATAATATACTACAACTTCTCAGTAAAGGAAAACAGGATTTGTGTTCATTCACTTTAACCGCCAGTGGGAGGCCTTGCCTGAAATGCACTGAACAAGTAGTGAACAAACTGTACAATACAATACAAATAATAATGTTCAACAATTCCCAAAAATTGATATTACTGACTATAAGATCCTACCTAGGTCTTGTAGGTTCTAGCTAACCACTGGCCAGTGGGAATTCTATTCACACAAACACACACAGAGTCTGCCAGCGTTGGGGCCCTTTAAATCCTGTGTTTGAGTACTCAGACTTTTGTGAAGTAAATTTGTAATCCACAGAATGGAAAGGGATATCTTCACAAAGTGTCACAAAGATTAACAGATGTGGAGATCCACCTTCAGATAAAGCTGCATTAACAGTAAATAGGACCTAGCAGCTAGATCCACATACACAAGGATGGCAGAAGATCTCTCACTATTAGATGCACTTGATATATCTTCCTTCCAGCAATTGGTAGATTGATCGCTGTCTCAGATGACTGGATGGTGATGTGAGTAACACATGCCACAGAAACCTCCAAACAGGATAATGATGATGATTGCTGCAGCACTGAAATTGGTCTCTAGATTTCTCTGCACTGTTAGCACATCTTCAGTAATCAGGCAGAATAACACACTGCAAACTCCCCTCTCAAGTGTGCACCTTCCTTTAGGAGAGTCACAGGCTCTGGAAGTGTTCAAGAGTTAAACACATGGGATACTTTCTTCTGTCTGCCTGCCACCATGCCAGTCTGTCTCTCCTCCTGTGTCCTCCTCTCTCTCCCCCAATCACAGCTCTCCTGAGTAGCTATCCAATCCTGTCTTTCATTGTTTTTGTTGTTAGGGGTGGGCTTCTTTCTTAGCTACAGCAGGACCCAATCTGCCTTCAATCCTGCAGCTATCAGTTTAGCCAGAAAATGCAATGCAATGTTTCAGAGAGCAATATTCTGCATATATTACAGAGGCAATACTAAGCCTGTGCTACATCCACCCCCTTCTAAAAAAATCTTTGGTCCCCCAAAGAGAGAGATGAGTGCAGTTAATAATAACATAGCATTTGTACAGTAACCTTACACATGGACCAACAAATTAGGCCTATGATCTTAGGCTGATTTTATGACATTTCCTAACAAATGCATTAGGTAATGGGACCTGCCACCAAAGTGTGTTAGGCGATGGGTTGGGGACATCGGTCACTGGTACCACCATAGAATGTGCCTGAGAATCAGGAAGTCTGTGAACAGTGGGAATAGCTTGTTCCAGGGGTGTCATATGTTAATCTAAGTGGGGGTCTCACTGTTCTCTTAGCTCTCTGTTCTTTGGGCTGAAGACTAGTCTCTTCACAGGATTCTTCAACCCGGTTCAAGGTGGCTTTCCTCAAACAGTTTTTCTTCAAGTTCAGAGGAACTCCCATCCAGAAACCCTTCATCAGGTTCATGGACTAACTAGTAAGCTTGCTCTACTAGCTCTGAATTTCCTTGCACCTGGGGCACAAATTCTGATGCATCAGGCCGGAGCACACTTGAGGGCTGATTAGCAGTTGATGTGGAGGGAGTGGCATCCATGGGCTCAGATGGCCACAACCATCCTACCTCAAGCTCATCATCACTGTCATCTTCTATTGTTGTGGCCTCATCTGGCAGTAGAGGTTGAGACCTAGTAACTGGAACTTGCCTGAAAGAAGACGGTTTGGGTAATGAAGTCTCTGTTCTCACAGGTACCTTGACGGTTTCACTCAGAGGTAGTAAATAATTTAGATGCCAGGTCTTCAGGGGACCCGTTTTTTCATCAGGCCAAATTTGGTATACAGGACGACCAGGCAGTTGCTTACAGACAACATATTGTTGAGAACTCCAATGGTCAGCTAACTTATGCTTTCCAGAAAGACCCAGATTCCTCAGCAACACCTTGTCACCCTGCTGTAAATCATGAATCCTAACTTTCAAATCATAATTCTTACTGTTCCACTGACCTCTAACACCAGAAGCTTCTTGTGCCTTCTCATAGGCTAGTCTTTAGGTTCTTTCTGAGCCTATCCCCATAGCCCCTGTAGGATGTAGTGGAAGTTCTGTCTATTGAGACACCGAAGGCCAAGTCCACTGGCAGACGAGCTTCTCTTCCAAACATCAGTCTATATGGTGAGTAACCCGTTGCGTCATTTTCAGTACTGTTATAGGCATGAACCACAGCGGAAATGTGCCTGCTCCAATGCTGTTTTCTGTCAGATGGAAGGGTTCCAAGCATGTCAAGGAGGGTACGATTAAACCTCTCTGGTTGAGGATCCCCTTGAGGGTGGTAAGGTGTCGTTCTCGATTTTTTGATATACAGAAGATCCAATAGCTGTTTAATGAGCCTGCTTTCAAAGTCTCTTCCTTGGTCAGAGTGAATTCTCTGAGGTAATCCATAATGAACAAAGAATTTCTCCACTAACACTTTGGCGACTGTGACAGCTCGTTGATCTCTTGTTGGATAAGCCTGGGCATAACGGGTGAAATGATCAGTCACTACCAACACATTCCCTTGACCACTCGTGTTGGGTTCCAGACACAAGAAATCGATGCACACCAGATCCATAGGACTTTGATTCTGTAGATGACCCATTGGGGCAGCTCTGGAAGGCAAAGTATTTCTCTGGATGCAGCGAAGGCAGGAGTGACAGTAACTTTCGATTTCAGTTCGCATACACGGCCAGTAGAAACGATCCCTAACTAACTTAAATGCTCTATCAGGTCCCAAGTGTCCATGTTGATCATGTAATGCATTCAGCACTGTCCCCCTATGCTTCTCCGGGAGGAACAGCTGCCAACTCTCCTCTGGATAATCCGAGGGGCCCCTTCGGTAGACCACTCCATCTGAGAGCTGCAGTCGATTCCACTCCTTGTGAACCAATCGAGCCTCCTTTGGGGAGTCTGCTGTGAGTAGAAGTTTCGGGGCGACCACTCTCCAAGGCTTTCAAAGTCAGAGAACAAAGGGGATCTTCTGTTTGATCCTTCCTCAAGTCTTTCTTGGAAAGGGTAGGCAGTCCCTCATCCCTCACTTGGGTCAAGTCACAATAGAGCTTTGGGACCCCAACAGTGGTGACTCCAATGGCTTCGCCCCTGTCGCTCCTCTGGCTCTGTACTCAATCCCTTGACATAAAGCCTGAATGCCTTCTGTCGACAGTTGAGTCCACCCTTCTGTATGAGTTAGCGGGTCATAGGGTCTCCTTGACAGAGCATCGGCATCCCTATTAACAACTCCAGGTCGGTACTTAAAGCTAAAACGGAAACTAGAAAGTGCTGCCAACCATCGATGTCCCGTGGAATCCAGCTTGGCCGTGGTAAGGACATATGTGAGTGGGTTGTTATCTGTTTTGACTTCGAATTCTGCACCATACAGGTATTCTTTAAGCTTGTCCACGACAGCCCATTTTAACGCCAAAAATTCCAACTTATGGGTAGGGTAATTTCTCTCAGATAGAGTAAGGCTTCAACTCACATAAGCAACCGGTCTCAGACGTCCATCATGTTCTTGGTACAACACACCACCTAGTCCTTCTCTGCTGGCATCAACATGGAGCTCATAGGGCTTGCGGTTGTCAGCGTAGGCTAAAACTGGTGCATTGGTCAAGCTCCGTTTCAACTGAAGGAAAGCTTGTTCGCACTGATCAGACCACTCTCCCTCTATGGACTCCCAAGACTTTCTCGCTCCACTAATTTGCCGGACTTCTTCTGGGACCTCTTGCTCTCCATCATCTCCAGCCCGCAAAAGCTCAGTGAGAGGTCTGGCTATATTGGCAAATCCCTCCACAAACCTCCTGTAGTAGGAGCAGAACCCAAGAAAAGATCTCAGCTCTTGCACATTTCTGGGCCTGGGCCAAGTGGTAACGGCTTCCAACTTCTTGGGGTCAGTGGCCACTCCCTCCACTGAGACAACATGCCCAAGGTAGGTGACTGTTGACTGGTATAACTGGCACTTCTCAAGGGACAGCTTCAATCCCTCTTCATAGAGTCGCTTCAGAACCTTCTCTAGACGCTCCTCATGTTCTTCCAAAGTCCGTCCAAAGACAATTATGTCGTCTAGCTACACTAACACTTCAATTAAGTTCATATCACCAACAGTCCATTCCATCAAGTGTTGGAATGTAGCAGGGGCTCCAGACAGACCCTGTGGCATCCTTTAAAACTCAAAGAACCCCACTGGGCAGATGAAAGCGGTTTTCTCCCGGTCATCTGGATGCATCGGGATCTGATGGTACCCACTTCTCAGGTCTAACACGCTGAACCATTTGGCACCTGAAAGGCATTGCAGGGCATCTTCTATTCGTGGAGTGGTGTACTGGTCTGGAATGGTTCTTTTATTGAGAGTGCGATAATCGATACAGAGCCGTAATGACCCATTTTTCTTCCTCACCACCACAATGGGAGAAGCATAGGGACTTCGGGACTCTTCAACTCCGCAATATATTCTGTAAGGTCATCTAAATCAGCTAATGGTATTCGTCGTGACCTTTCCCGAAATGGCCTATCCTCTTGTAGACGAATATGATGCTGTGCACTCTCTGCGCATCCCACGTCAAACTCATTTTTAGAGAAAACTTTCCTCCACTTTAAGAGTTGTGTTTTTGCCCATTCTTTCCATTCAGATGTCAGAGGAGAGCCTTTTGGATAGAAATACTCCTCTGGTAACTCTTCCTTGGCTTCCCCGACTACACTGTGTTGTGTGATGGGTGTGGCTGGATTTACCTGCCCTATCATCATTCGGGTCCGAACCTTTACTGGAGAATCAGTAACATTACGAACACTGACAGGAACTTTTCCATGGGTTCTCTGTAAGACCTTCATAGAGAATACTTCCGGAATCAGTTCCAAACCTGAATTTGTCTTCTGTGGGTCACCTTCAAGGATAACATAAGGACCAGGTTGGTCCCAATTCAGTTTGACTGAAGCCCGCAAACATGTTACTTCACCTGGCTGCAAGACCTTTTCCATCTTGTCCAACTTCCACAATTTTCCCACTCCTTCTGTTGGGGCCTTTTGTTCATGGACCAATCGCTGGTACACTGAGCGCAGCATCGGATGTACACTTTTAGCTGCATCTTCACCCTCTGGGACCTGAGGAGTAAGTAACCGACGAAACAAGTCAGTGTTCGTCCCCACAATCAAGGAACTCCGATTAGCCCCCGGGGGGCGGGGACATACAATGGCCAATGTGTCGGAAGTCTCTTTCTGCCCTACAACAGATGGGCCAAATTCAAGCTTGACTGGAAGATTTCCGTCATAGGGAAGCTTCTTAGTTCCTATACCCCAGATCTCTAGACTCTCTAACTTCTGCAAGGGCAGGTGTTTCAGGTGTTTATCATAGAAATCACGTTAAATTAGAGTCACTTGGGCACCAGAGTCTAGAAGGGCTTTTGTGTATACACCTTCCACCTGAACTGGCACTATAGGAGAAGTACCCACCAGCTTGTCAGGCAACTTGCTTGGTTGTTTTGATGCAGCTTGCTTGGCTGTTTGGGCTTGAATCCCTCTTTTGGCCTGGGCCCGTTTCCGTTGTCGCCTGGACTGACTGTTTTGGTTGTGGTGTGCACCGATCTCCCGTGATCCGGGACCCGACTCTGAGAGTAGCTTGGGCAGCCTAACTGAGGCTTTGGGTGAGGCTTGGTACAAAAGTTTAGGCCTTACCCACCCTTCATTTAAGACTTGTGAACTGGAGCGAGTTGACTTAGATGGGCACCCGGCTGGCTCCCTCACCAGGGCCCTCTGGAGTTTCCCGCCGGCTTATGATGTACTCTTCGTGGCTTTGTTGGGCTGGGACAGTCACGTAGATAGTGACCGATACCCCCACAATTATAGCAGGCCACTGAACTAAAGGGCTCTCCAGCAGGAACATTCTGTATTGCCTCTGCCCTGGTTGGTTTCAATGTCTTTCCCCCCTCTGGTATGGCAATTCTGGCAGACAGCGATGTCATCAACTCCATCATCTGTGACATCTGAGTTTTCAAAGCCATTACTTCGGACTGGACTTCAACTATATAAAAATACACAAAACCTGTAACTTTAAATCAAAAAGTCCACTTTTCATGTATAGCAGCGCATGCACATTTTTCACAAAACAATTTTTGATTTAAAATGTGCATGCGCTGCTATACATGAAAAGTGGACTTTTTGATTTAAAGTTACAGGTTTTGTGTATTTTTATATGTTTGTGGTTTTAAAAGCAGCAGCTTAGAAGCGGTATCTTACAATAGTGGAGTACCTCATAAATATTGCATTTAAGCATCCAAGAGCACGGAGTAGTGTGCTATTTGGGCTGGCGTATATTTTTTTAGCACATTCTTTTATATTGGACTTCAACTATACCCATTGTTCCTACTTCTACGGTGAAACCCGCATGTGAAGCACTAGCAGGTTTTTTAGCCTTAATTAAAGCCTCTTCTTCTAGGATAGTTTTGACCAATTTGGAGTAAATCAATGGCTTGTTCTGGTCTCTAGCCCGAAATTTCAATATTATGGGATCCAGTGGGAGTGCTCCTTTAAGAATTTGATCCAACAAAGCTTTGCTTGCATGACTCAGCTCCATGCCTCCTTTTAGAATGACCTGATGAAGGATTTTATCCAGTCGTCGGACATAAACGGATAACTCTTCTCCTTCATTTTGATAGGTGTGTGAGAACATATAAATTGGCTCAGCACAATCCTCCACGCCTCCAAAAACCTCTCGTAAAGCTTCTAACACTCAGTGGCTGCGCAGCCTGGCTTGTCCCTTTTTAGATTTCTGATTACATCTGAAGTAGGAGATCTTAGGCTCTCGATTAACCTTTGTCTTTTTACTGTGTCAGCGACTTCCCATTCTTCCACAGCTTGCACTGCCTGATCTATCCAGGTTTCAAAGTCCTCTTCCCCGGATGGCACAGGGACCTTCCCAGAATAGAACTGCAACTTTCGATATCCATAATTGGCAGATGTGGCAGAGTTTTGTGCCAACGTTTCCACCAGCTTTCCCATATCTGTAAAGAATGTATCAGGAGGGAACCCTGTAATTGGGATGGAAGTAGTAACTGATACTCCTGGTCCTGATGTTGTTGAGCTAGCATTTTCAGGGTGATCATCCAGCATACTTGGCCTTATAAGCTGAGCTTTGAGATCCCCTGGTAACTGTATGCTATCTCCCTGGAAACAGGTCGGGATTCCTCTTTTCCATTCTAGCAAAGCATAGGTGGAAGAGGCTATCCGATCAACTTTCAGGTCCAAAATGAATGTTTTCTGATCAGGCATCAAAGCCGACACTACTTGCTGGACTTTTCTCAGTCCAGGTGGCACCCATGAGACTCATAATTACACGGAGCTCCAACCTGCCATTTTGTTCTGCACACCACTTGGCAGCAATGACCGGGTCCATCATGATGACTGGGCTGGTAGAGGTAGTCATCACTCTGTGACAGGGACCAGAAGGTATCCCGGATGAGAACCCCCACATGTAGCGCCACCCCCGCAAGGGCCACTGTAATATACGAGTCTTCTGTCCCACACCAGTGATGACTCACCCTCCCCAGGATCTCAGTAACACCAAAACACTGTTTAAACTTTTAGCTGGGCTTTATTAGAACTAGCAAAAAAAAGCCCTGAAAAGAGATAAACTGATTAACAGAATACAAATATTAAGTGCAATAATATACTACAACTTCTCAGTAAAGGAAAACAGGATTTGTGTTAATTCACTTTAACCGCCAGTGGGAGGCCTTGCCTGAAATGCACTGAACAAGTAGTGAACAAACTGTACAATACAATACAAAGAATAATGTTCAACAATTCCCCAAAAGTGATATTACTGACTATAAGATCCTACCTAAGTTTTGTAGGTTCTAGCTAACCACTGGCCAGTGGGAATTCTATTCACACAAACACACACAGAGTCTGCCAGCGTTGGGGCCCTTTAAATCCTGTGTTTGAGTACTCAGACTTTTGTGAAGTAAATTTGTAATCCACAGAATGGAAAGGGATTTCTTTACAAAGTGTCACAAAGATAAACAGATGTGGAGATCCATCTTCAGATAAAGCTGCATTAACAGTAAATAGGACCTAGCAGCTAGATCCACATACACAAGGATGGCAGAAGATCTCTCACCATTAGATGCACTTGATATATCTTCCTTCCAGAAATTGGTAGATTGATCGCTGTCTCAATTTACTGGATGGTGATGTGAGCAACACATGCCACAGAAACCTCCAAACAGGATAATGATGATGATTGCTGCAGCACTGAAATTGGTCTCTAGATTTCTCTGCACTGTTAGCACATCTTCAGTAATCAGGCAGAATAACACACTGCAAACTCCCCTCTCAAGTGTGCACCTTCCTTTAGGAGAGTCACAGGCTCTGGAAGTGTTCAAGAGTTAAACA
Source organism: Lithobates pipiens (assembly GCF_037356315.1). Classification (NCBI taxonomy): domain Eukaryota; kingdom Metazoa; phylum Chordata; class Amphibia; order Anura; family Ranidae; genus Lithobates; species Lithobates pipiens. Next base: position 423,511,670 of record NW_027507718.1, read on the forward strand.
CATGGGATACTTTCTTCTGTCTGCCTGCCACCATGCCAGTCTGTCTCTCCTCCTGTGTCCTCCTCTCTCTCCCCCAATCACAGCTCTCCTGAGTAGCTATCCAATCCTGTCTTTCATTGTTTTTGTTGTTAGGGGTGGGCTTCTTTCTTAGCTACAGCAGGACCCAATCTGCCTTCAATCCTGCAGCTATCAGTTTAGCCAGAAAATGCAATGCAATGTTTCAGAGAGCAATATTCTGCATATATTACAGAGGCAATACTAAGCCTGTGCTACACAAAAAAAAAACCCTTTGAAAGTGAAAACACTTTACTGTTTTAATAAATTAATCTTACCTTCTTCAGATCATTAAAATTTAAGAAATTAGTCACTAAAATTAACACTTTTAAGGTTGGTGATGCAGTAGCTGTCTGGAATATGCATTTCTTGGTGTGGTCAGAAGTTCATCTTTCAATTAATGACTAAATACATTTAAAATGAAAAAAATGTAGCATTCTTTGCTCGCTTAGCGAAGATATGGTTGTCAAACTGTAATCAAACAACTATACACATTAAGTATTGCTGAAGGGAATGCGTTAGATACTCACATTCCTTTCACTACAAATGTGGCTTACAAAGTCTACTTATTTAACCACTTGCTGCCCGCCCTATAGGCAATTGACGGTGGCAAAGGGGTTTCATAATCCTGATCGGACGTCATATGACGTGATCAGGATTATGAGCCGCTGCGCGCCCCCGGGGGTGCGCATCGCGGCGATCGTTGTTGCGGGGTGTCAGTGTGACACCCGGCAACTACGATCTCAGTAAAGAGTCTCCGACGGAGACTCTTTACCACGTGATCAGCCGTGTCCAATCACGGCTGATCACAGTGTAAATGGGAAGAGCCGGTGATTGGCTTTTCCTCACTCGCGTCTGTCAGACGCGAGTAGAGGAGAGCCGATCGGCTGCTCCTCTGACAGGGGGGGTCTGTGCTGATCGATTATCAGCACAGCCCCCCCCGAGGATGCCCACACTGGACCACCAGGGATGCCACCAGACCACCAGGGAAAAGGTAATCCTCCCTAGACCACCAGGGATGCCAGTCAGCACAATGGATGCCAATCAGTGCCCATAATGGATGCCAATCCCCCCCCTTCTTTTTTGTGGGAAGCTCACTCACTTTGTATTTTTTTCTTTAGTATACTTTGGGTTTTATATTTTTTAATAGTTATCTCAAAGTTTTAAGAAAACCATAAACCTGCATTCACTATATCTGGTCTCCCACAGTACACCGAACATAAAAATGCAATTATTTTAGTAAACATAAACTGCTAAATACCCTTTCTCATCAGCAGTATGCGACTTTTATCAGTATCTAGTTAAAGCTTGTAGGAGGAGTTTTCCTTCTATTCTGGCTGTCCTATGAGACTGCAGGTCCCCTGACCCTCTGTCTGAACAGTGCTGATTGGCCCTTTGTTGATCACATGCACTCTCCCAAGAAACAAAAAACTCTCTCGCAACACACCAAGCTGAGCATGTGCAGAGTGACTCCAAAGGCTCTGTTTTTACAGGAGATGGATTGGGGACAGTGGAAGAAGAGGAGGATCACAGAAGACAGGAACAAACATCCTTTTTTGCACAATGCAGAGGATTAACCCCTTAGGTTTTACAGTGAGTATAATAAGCATGCTTTACTGCATATACAGACTGTTTTTACTGTGGTGGGTTTAGTAAACTTCCACTTATGACTTTTATTGTTCATAAAAATAAATTGTAGCACACTCATGCCTGAATGTAGCATCTGATTCAAACATCAGGAAGACTCTGCTAAGTTTAAGAAGATAGTTTTGATTGACGGTCCCTTGATGGTATCTTTTGCATTAATCTATGTAAAACCATGCTTCATTACCTTTATGTTCTCTTCTGTGTACCTTAATCACATTTTTTTTGTATGACTGAAAGATTTGAAAAAAAAAAAAAGAATAAAAAGAAATGCAATTACCATGTGTTGATCTGTACTTCACATGCGTCCACTGGTACTTATTGTACTTTTGCTTTAGTATGCAATTTCAAAGGATACCATGCATTACTGTGCTTTGCAGTAATGGGCACTGAAACATGTTATCCCATGTTGTGGCAATGCATAGGTCTGACTGGCTCCTTAAGCTTGGTAAGTTAATACACCTCCTATTGTGATCCATTCCGCAATGATACTGTATAAAGCTGGAGGACAACTTCACTTTTCAAAGACTGCAGTTCTGCAGTCTATTTTCTGTGCTATCCCTTCTGTCTGCATGTGGGTCATCTAAATTGCCAATAATTTCATGACTTCTTAAAGCTACCAGGATAGGAAGTGACAGGAAATCTTTCCAAGGGGGACACAGACAAAAACAAAAACACATTTCTAGAAGAGTGGGGAAGGGTTAGTACTTCTGACAATGCTTTTATTACTTTGTATGCTTTATTGTACCTGGGACATTTGCTTCCTTAGTTTATTGTAAGTGGAAACATGGGGACAGTATATGAGTGAAGACCTCCCCAATGGGGTCCCAGACACCACCGTAAACTAGTTTAACTGTTCTTTATTCTGTCCAAAACAATACATGTTTTTTGGCTGTAGTAAGTTTTTTAAGGAATTTAGAAATAAACTAAAGGTAATGTGCCTTGAGTTGTTTGCCATGGATTCTACCAAATCTGGTCACCACTGACTGGCTTTTTTGGAAGATGCATCTTGAAAGTTGCCTGCTATGATTTGGCGGATTCATTTCCTAACTACACTACATCCAGATGACTTACACATGAGTCACACAAGTGAATTTAAAAAGATGTTTAAAGCCCAATAAAAGTCACAGAAATAGAATACACAATTATACAGGCATCGTAACGGAAGCTAACTAGTGTCAGTTTGCTATAACCGAATGGGTGTGGTGTTGTTAGTATTGTACATTATTTGCTAATTTTAACAAATAAAGGTGACAACTTCAGTTCCACAAAGGTTTTATCACATAGCGCTGGTGAATTTACCACATCACACCATATTTTTGATTTATGAGGTTTATTGTGTGTAAATCAATTAAACAAATATTGCACAGATTTCTGCCCTTCCTAGTTACTGTCTGGTGGTTCTAGGAGGTGTCTACCCAGGAGAGCGGAAAAAGATTATTTTGAAGCAGAAATGAAATGACGAAAAAATAATTATATAAAAATAAAAAGCTTTCCTAAAACAGAAAATATTGGCTTGTTTCACTTTCATCACAAATCCCCAAATAGTGGAGGGAGTCATACAAATCATTCCTGTATGTCCTGGTTGTACATGCAGAACTATTGGTGCATAGTTCAGATACAGTCATATTATAGAGTAATTGATTCCAAACTGCATATAGCTGTTTCAAGCTAGTTGGGCTAGTTGGCCACCGTTAGTGTAGTGCTATGGGGTAGTGCTTCGGCAGGAACACAAAAGCATAACTAAATGGGTTATGGCCAGTTTGAAATAAATGTCTCTATAATATTAGACTGTATCTCCGTTAATACCAGCAGTTTTGGATGTACAGTGGCCCTACCCACTATTCTAAAATGAGGATTTTGGATTTGTGATGAAAGTAAAACATGTAGTTACGTATTGTTTTAACCCCTTACCACTGTCCTCAGGCAGCCCCTTAGGTGGGTGGTAATGATGGGAGGAAGAGGCAGCCTCCTGATCACGTGATCACTTTGATTGGCTGTCACAACAGTCACATAATCAGGAGCCCATCTCCTGAGACTGGGAACGGTCAGTGACAGCTGGGTCGGTGTGCTGAAAGAGCACAGAACTTCAGAGCCACATAGAAACATATGTGCAGTTGTTGGGTATCAAATCTAATTTTCCCTGACCCCTCATATAGTCATTACCCAGTGAAAAGAAGTTAAGAAGGCTCTAATATTCTTCACACTTTTTCAGTGTGGGCTTTTTTTCTTCCTGTTGGCACACTTCACCATAGTCTGTCTGTTTTACTATCTCAATGAGACAAAAAAATGGTTGTGATAGGTTACTATTTTGTGCAAGAAAATAATGATTCCTCATCTATTGTCAAGACCTAGATCTGAACCCAAGACCACTGCTGAATCTGGAAGTAGCTCTTCTTGACGAACCACCAGCTGCCTGCCAGGTCCCTTGGACAACCTTACTTTCTATGTTGTTTCTGGTGAATCTTGAACTCCTTGCTCCTCCCATGGAATTCCTATTTAAGGCATGCCTTTGCATTTCCTGTTTGCCAATCATTGTGCTATTTTCCAGACAATATCTTGCTCCTTGTGCTCCTGCTTCATCTGTATCTTCACTACCACTCATTACTAACCTTTGGCTTGTTCCTCGACTACACTTCTGTCTGATCCCAAGCTGCAACAACTGATTTCCGACCTTCGGCTGGTTTTCTGACTATGCTTTGGCTTGATCCCCACTTGCTACATCTGCCAGTGCACCCCAGATTGCTCACCTCCTGATTGGATGAGCCTGAGGACCCTGAAACCCATCTCCACCATCAGAAGATGTAGTGAAGACTGGCTAGTTCTTAACAACATGCCTAATGGGCCCGCATCCTAGTGAAGACTGGCTAATTCTTAACAACATGCCTGATGGGCCCATGTCAAATCTAAGGGGCCCTGCTTGTGTATTTATTGTGTTGGTTTCTGTGTGAGCCTTTCCACTGCTATTGCTACTGGCCTCCAAGCCTGACACCTTAGTGTGACTCCCATGTGATATTTATGTATGTGAATTGAATGTTCAGGGATGAAAATGACAGTGAGAAAAACGAAGGCAGTTAATATATGTTCCACAGATTAAAAGATTAAAGTATATGAGGAGGGTTAGAATCTCTGTCAAGTTTTTAACGCTATCATGGGCCCCATTTTAATAGATTTATTTTCAGTTCCTGTTTGTTTTGGGTTTAATATAAACTTTAATTGAAGCTCTTCTACTTCTTCTTCTAATAATCTTAGCTTCTCTTTGTGTTGCTGTGTGCTACTGAGCCATAAAAGGCAGTAGTATATCTCCTGTCATTTTGGTTTGATTAAACAGTATAATGAGAATATGTTTGATTAATTCCCTCCATTAAATTACCAGCCAGCTTCTGAGCTTCTGTGTGGTTTTACCAGAATATCAAAGCTACAAATAAGGTGTTAATCTATTTTCCAGATCAAAAAAATGTACTTATGCTGAAGTCTCATGTAATGATTAAAGCATCTGTATAGTAACATTGCCAAAAAACTCTTATCACACCTATATTGGAATAATATATGTTCTGAAAAGTTAAAAAGTTAAATTATGTTCACTTTTTATTATATCTTATACTTTCCTTGCAAGACTGAAGTCTTACACTGTATATGCATGTGCCTTATAATGTTATAGCACACCGGTAAACAAAGACAGAAAAGATCTTAAAGCTAAATTTAGGCAAGTGGCTAAATATAACGGTGAAATAAATATATGTGAACTGTTTTAACTTCCAAAGATTTTGTAATTCAGAGCCAATTTTATGATCTGATTCTTTAACAAGCAAGGCAGCCATATTGTAAACCACCACTTTTAATAGTGTGCAGATTCAAGGAAATACCTCCTACTGATTGAACAATGAAAGAGCAGAAAATCACAGATAAGGTTACTTCTACGATCTCTCAATATGTTAGTCTATTAAATGTCAGCATATCTATTGCAGGAAAGTCAGAAAGGCTGCAATTGCTGTCCCTTATAAGGGGTTACAGTATGTTAGTATCGAGAAAAATGCACATATTCATACTGGTTGCATTTAAGAATTTAACCCCTTCCCAACCGGCTCCTGTGTATATATACGGCGGCAAAATGGCTCTGTTACGCAAATCGCGGTATATATACTGCGGCTCCTTTAAGAGCCATAGCAGCCGCGTGCACCCACAGCGGGGAACCTGATGTGTGTGGCCGGAGGGTGCGATCCCCGCCGGCCGCCCCGCAATTGTGGGCACATGAGCAGGAACAGGGATTTATGTGTGTAAACACACAAAACCCTGTCCTGTCAGGGGAGGAGAAACAGATTGTGTGTTCCTACTAAGTAGGAACAATGATCTGTCTTCCCCCAGTCATTCCTATCCTCTCACAGTTGAACACACCTAGGGAACACATATTTAACCCCTTGATCGCCCCCTAGTGTTAACCCCTTTCCTGCCAGTGACATTTATACAGTAATCAGTGGCTATTTTTAGCTCTGATCACTGTGTATGTGGTCCCAAAAAAGTATCAAAAGTGTCCGATCTGTCTGTCGTAATGTTGCAGTCCTGATAAAAATCACTGATCGCCGCCATTTCTAGTAAAAAAAATAATAATAAAAATGCCATAAATCTAACCCCTATTTTGTAGACGCTATAACTTTTGCACAAAGCACTCAATATATGCTTATTGTGATTTCTAATAAAATATGTAGAAGAATACGTATCGGCCTAAATTGAGGAAAAAATTTGTTTGCTTTTTTAAAATAAAAAAATTGGATATTTATTATAGCAAAAAGTAAAAAATATTGTGTTTTTTTTTCTAAATTGTCACTCTTCTTTTGTTTATAGCACAAAAAATTAAAACCACAGAGGTGATCAAATACCACCAAGAGAAAGCTCTATTTGTGGGGGAAAAAAGGATGTAAATTTTGTTTGGGTATAACATCGCATGATTGTCAGCTAAAGTGACGCAGTGCTGTATCGCAAAAAATGGCCTGGTCAGGAAGGGGGGTAAAGGGTGGTTAATTCTTCTGGGTCTTTTATTTTAAAATGTAAGGGAATGTTTGAAATTTATTTACAAAAGTTTCCCTGCCTTTTCCCTTTTTCTCACTGTGCTGATGTAACCAACGCTCCCCCTCCTCATGTTTGCCTGCAGCTGGCCATGATAGAACCCCATAGACTTCGATTGGCAAGGACACCCTTGGGGTTTGATGCTTGACATCAACTCTGAGTCAGTTTCAGATATGAAAGCCTTTGCACCTACTATACCTCCCGAAGTTGCTCAATCTCAGCATACCAGTTAATGTAACTAACTTTGTTCCATATGCAGCTGTCCATCCAAAGTCTGAAAACACAGGCACGTCATAATTTGCTAAATACATGGCCTTCACTGGACTCACTCCCCTAGGCCTAATGGACACAAGGGAGATGGAGTGGGATTCCTCTTATCTCCCCAAAGCACCTTCCAGGTTATTTACTCCTTAAGAATTGCTGTGATCTACCGGCCCCCTGGACCATTATCGACTTTCCTTGATGAGTTTTCTGCCTGGCTACCCTACTTTCTCTCTTCAGAAATTCCCACAATCCGTCTCGGTGATTTCAACATCCCTGCTAATACAAACACTCCTGCTACTTCTAAACTTCTTAGTTTAACCTCTTCATTTGACCTGAAGCAATGGGTACAGGCTTCCGCTCACTCTGATGGCAACACCCTTGACCTTGTATTCTTCTACCTTTGCACTCCATGTAACTTCTCAAATAATCCTTTTCCTCTCTCTGACCATCACCTTTTTAGTTTCTGTATCTCCCTGTCTTCCAACACCTTTCCCTCCAATCGCCTAACCATCACCCATAGAAACTTTTGCAACTTCAACTCTTCTCTCCTCTATTTTGCTGCTGACCACCTCTATGACAAAATCTCTCCCCTGTCCTGCCCCAACCAAGCCACTTCCATCTACACTAAATCCCTGTCCTCCACCCTGGACAAGCTCGCTACCCTCACTACACACAGAATCAGGCCTCGACTCCTACAACCCTGGCAAACAGATGACTCTAGAATTCTCAAAAAATACAGTCGCCCTCTAGAGTATCTGTGGCACAAGACCAAGTCTCTCAAAGACTTCAACCAATACAAATCTGCCCTCCAAAAATACTACTCTTTCCTCCACACTGCCAGGCAGACCTATTTTACAACTCTTATTAACACCTTCTCGTCCAGTCACCGTAAACTTTTCTCTACCTTCAACTCTTTACTTCATCCTCCACCGCCTCCACCCACTGACTCACTGGCCCAGGAGATTGCTAATCACTTCAAAAACAAGATTGATACAATCCGCGATTAAATCTCCACTCTACAGGTATCTTCCCCAGTTAAGACCCCATTACAACAGGTACTCTTAACACTCCCCTTATTCAAAACTGCTACTACAGACAAAGTTGCTAAACTCCTTTCTAACGCCCACCTAGCCACCTGCCCCCTGGATCCTATTCCCTCTCAAACACTACAGTCGCCATCTGACTCTATCCTACACTCTCTAACTCACATCTTCAATCTCTTCCCTCACCTCTGGCACTTTCCCCTATGCTAAAACATGCCCTGGTCACCCCCATACTTAAAAAGCCGTCCATGGATCCTACCAATCTTAACAACCTACACCCTATCTCCTTGCTCCCCTTTTCCTCTAAACTCCTTGAACGCCTGGTTTACAACCAACTGAGTGACTACCTCATTAAAAATAACCTTCTTGATCCCCTTCAATCTGCATTTCGCCCTCAACACTCTTTTAAAACTCACAAATGACCTACTAACTGCAAAAACCAACAGACACTATTCTGTACTCCAACTTCTGCACCTTTTCAGCTGCCTTTGACACGGTTGACCACCCCCTCATCCTCAAAAAGCTTTACTCCCTTGGTCTCCATGACTGTGCTCTTCAGTGGCTCTGATCCTACCTATCCCAATGCACCTTCAGTGTCACTTACAATTCTGCTTCCTCCACTCCTCTTCCCTTCTCTGTCAGAGTCCCCCAAGGTCCTGTTCTTGAACCTCTTTTATTTTTAATCTACACCTCTTCCCTGGGTCAGCTGATAGCCACTCACGGCTTTCAATATCATTTCTATGCTGACGACACACAAATCTATCTCTCCACCACTCAACTCACTCCATCAGTCGCCTCACACAGCACTAACTTACTAACAGACATATCTGTATGGATGTCACACCACTTCCTCAAACTCAACTTGTCCAAAACCGAACTTATAATATTTCCTCCCCCACGTGCCTCTTCCCCTGACTTCTCTGTCAAGAGCAATGGCGCAACCATCCACCCATCCCCACATGTCAGGGTTCTAGGTGTTATCCTGGACTCTGAACTCTCCTTTAGGCCCCACATCCAATCACTTTCCAAAGCTTGCTGCCTCAACCTCCAAAACATCTCTAAACTACGTCCCTTTCTAACCAATGAAACCACAAAGCTCCTGATTCACTCCCTGTTTATTTCTCGTCTTGACTACTGCAACTCCCTCCTCATTGGCTTACCTTTAAATAGACTATCCTCCCTTCAGTCCATCATGAATGCTGCTGCCAGACTCATCCACCTTACAAACCACACAGTGTTTGCTACCCCTCTCTGCCAATCCCTCCATTGGCTGCCACTTGCCCAACAAATTAAATTCAAAATACTAACACTTACTTAAAAAGCCATCCACAATTCTGCCCCCAGCTACATCACTAGCCTAGTCTCAAAATACCAACCTAATCGCCCACTTCGTTCCTCCCAAGACCTCCTGCTCTCTAGCTCCCTTATCACCTCCTCCCATATCCTCCTCCAGGACTTCTCCCGAGCCTCGCCCACCCTCTGGAATTCACTACCCCAATCTGTCAGAATGTCTCCAAATGTATCCACTTTTAGGCGATCCCTGAAAACTTTCCTCTTCAGAGAAGCCTATAGTGCCTCCATCTAATAACTGCACTATTTTCTCCATGAGCTCATCCCTCACAGCTATTAAGCTTTTGTATAACTTGACTGTCCCTCCTAGATTGTAAGCTCTAACGAGCAGGGCCCTCTGATTCCCCCTGTCTTGAATTGTATTGTATTGTAATATCTGCCCTAATGTGGTAAAGTGCTGTGTAAACTGTCAGCGCTATATCAATCCTGTATAATAATAATAATAATAATAAAATACATGAGGCTGGGAATCCATATTCAAAACTTCCATCAGTGAACTGGTCAACTACAGAAGAACTAGATCTGTTTATCAGGTGGCTAGGTCCTCAGTCTGCTGAACATATCAAAAGACTCAAAGCTATTTACATCGACAACCCTGCCTTTGGCAGCCCAGAAGCCATTGAGGGTGCTTTATTTATAAGGTTGCAGAGCTTCCCAAAAATATCTAAATGAGACAAGAGCTTGGTGACCTTGTCTTTGAGCTTCAGCTCCAAAACTGATACCTACCTACCCGGCCTCGGTTACCTAGATACTGCTCACATGGTATACAGGAAAAATGGGCATCACTGAGATCAAGGTACAAGGAAAAAAACAACGTTTCCTTCCCTCTTTTTCCAACTTCTATAAGTTCATTAGAAGAATTGCAGATGCTAAGAAGAACCCAAGCTTCTTCTTTGGGGAATCCAACCCTCTCGGCCCACCTTCTCCAGGGCTTGCAAGCTCACGCATTTCACATAGTGATTGCAGAGGTTCAGTGTCTGTGAAAAGGACTGGAATTCTATCTGGACCTACTCTAGTCCCTGAAAAGACTGATCAGAATGAGAAGCTTGAGAACTCAAATCGCTCATACCCCATACATAACAAACCACACCTGCTTAGGAAATGTATTGGTTTCAGAAAGGAACTCTTGAGTTTTTCAAAAATGTGAGATTTGCTTCAAATGCTTTGTTTCTACGGAACACTATTCTAAAGACTGTAGGGCTACTATTAAGTGTATAGACTGTAAGACTGTATACTATTCTATATAATCAGAGTAACAGATCTCTTGCAAGATCAAAGCTTTTTGGCCTGTTAAACATAAAAGGAGATGCCTTACCTCACACACTGGGTACCTGTGCTGGCATTACAGAAGTTTCAGGCAGGAGAAAGACTGGTCTTGTTGTAGCTTTGCTGAATGGCAGCACAGGAATAACATTGCCAACTCTCGTCCAGTGCAAGCAGATTCCAACCAACAGAGAGGAAATTTCTACTCCTGCAGCTGCCTCTCACCTCTCTCACTTGAGGCAGAGCTGACCACATAGCAACTCTTGACAGAAATGCCAATACCCTACTGTTTTGCGGCAGAGACACTCCAAAGGTACACGAGGCTTGCCAAGAAATCAACAGGCAACATGATGAACCATATGCCCAATGCCTGGACCTAGGCTGGGTTATCATAGGCAACATCTGTCTGGGTAATGTCAGGGGGTCTTCCACAGTTTTCCTTTTCAGACTTGTGTCCTGCCAAATGGTTGCATTACTTGCTTTCAGCAGTGCCATCACTGCCATGTCAAAGAAAGACTTTACAGTAAAGGTTTTACCATGGCTCAGAGTTGGTAATGATGCAGTATAAATTTGGCAGAAACACAATGCAAGTTTGGTATAGGAGAGGTTCAGATTTGGTGAACTATAGGTCCTGCTCTCAGAGGCTCAGTTTCAGCTAACAATGTAAAGGCAGGACAGTGGCCCTCTCACTGACTTCAGGGAGGTGGTAGAAGTCTCTGGTGGTGGAAGGTCTCGTCCTGGCAATTCTGAAGTTCAGCTGGCTGAAGTGGAGAGTCAGATGAACATTCTGATCTCCCTGCAGCAACCAAGCTAAGGAAACAGGCAGAGGGTGTCAAACTTGGGCTTGCACCTAACTGGCTTGGCTTCCTGCATGCAGCATAGTGTACTGGTAGCTGTGTATGCATGGACTCCCGTAGTACTAAGAAAGGAAGCTTTTTCTGGGAACACAATGAAAATCCTCACCTGTCTCCTCCTACTGCCCAGAGTCTGGTGCAGCACAATATTAAAATCACAATAGAGCGAAAAGGAGGCAAATACAGGGCAATGTCTCTTCCACCATGTTGTTGTAGTCTAACACCTGGCTACATACCAATCCAGGGCTTCGACTCTGTGCAGCCATATTAGCTGTTGAAATTGATGAGCTTCTAAAATTTTAAATATACTTTTTTTTTTATTGTCATTCCCACCTGACTTCTTGAATGATAAACCCATCACAAATGGTTCTACATTTGAACTGGTGCATATTGCTGCCTTGTCCTCTGAAGAACTCGATTCAAAGGGCTCTAAGAAGGCCTGATGCATGTTGCTGCCTTCCCCTCTCAAGATATACCCATGGACTGTGTTCTGTGCTATCTTATATACCTCAGTAATGACTTTGCCAGTTTTACAGTACTTTGTTCTTTGTTCTTCCCTTTCTTCTCTTTCAGGTGTTCCTGGAATAGAGTTTCCACTTGCAATGTGTGGACTTGATTCTCAGTTGTTTAATATTTGAAGTCATAGATTTTGATGGGGAGTGTGATGGGCTGATTAGCACCCGGCCTGGGTTCCTCTACCAAGATATAGCTTCCTCCACTCTGGAACCAGGAACCAGGTATTATAGCACAAGAACTAGACGACACTAGCTTAGGTTCAAACTGGAATTGCCTTTATTGTAAATTCACACAGAATATATACCACACAAAATCTGGTAAGAGCTTGATCACATTATCCTAAACACCCAGTCTGCAGGTGGGCTATTATATTCCCTCTGACCTTTAGCCTGTACAAGATTAAAGCGGAAGTGAACCCATCAATTTAACAGTTTCAAATAACAGTTACATTTCCAGCACATGTCGGGAATGTAACCATCACATTGGTTGTGCTCTCAACCAAACTGTCAAACCATGCAATGGCTGGCATCATAACTGATCAGCATAGGCGTGCGCAGGGGGTGTGACAGGTGTGCCTGTGTGCCAGGTGTGCCTGGGCACACCCTGATCACTATGTGCAGTGCTGATTCCCCCTAGTGCCTGGGCTTTCCCCTGGGTTGGCCCCACCCCATAGTGCTGCTATGTGGTGGGGCCAACCTCCCGGGTGCTGCGGGGGATGTTTCAAGATAGAGAGCGGGGGAAGGTGCTAGTAAATATGTAATTTACCGACCCCTACCTTTTCTAAATGAACACATTCACTCACTGTGTCCATTCATGACTGAAGAATAGTAAACTGTGTTTAGTATGCTTCAGTTTGTAAATGAACAGGAAGCCACTTAGCACAGAGCACTTCCCATTCATTCACTATCCAGTGCAGCTGAGGCTGCAGGGAAAGGCGTGTATGTTTGAGCTTTGGGATGCACACTCTAATGCAACAGGCTATGCGCACCTATGCTGCATCATAGAAGTTGGAGATTAAACAAAGGCCAAGATGGGAGCTTCCTTGGTTGAAAACTATAGGAGGGTTTACTTCTACTTTAATTTTACACCTTTCCATCCACTCCAGAGGAGAAGATTTATTGTCTTCATTCAAAGTTAATCCAAGCCTTGCTCTCAGCGTTCATCACATATTGTCCATCATTAGAGAAAGATCTGCTCTCTCCATGTGATCAGAGGCTGAACTGGGATCTTGTTCATGGTTCCGTCTTTCAGGGGGAGTATTATGTTATGCATTCATAGTTTGCTTAACCACTTGCCGACCAGCGCACGCCGATGTACGTCGGCAGAATGGCACAGGCAGGCAAATGGGCGTACCTGTACGTGCCTTTAAATTTGCCACCCTGCCATCGGGAGCGCGCCGCCGGCGGCGCGCTCCCACGCTGGTCGGGACCCCCGTGAGTCCGGTCGCGGGACCCGCGGACTCGATCGGCGCGGGCATACCCGCGATCGTCTCACGGTGCGGCCAAATGAAGAAATGCCGTTGTAAACAGCATTTCTCCATTCTGCCTAGCATCACTGCATTTATATAGCAGTGATTACTGTATAAATGACAATGGTCCCAAAAATGTGTCAAAAATGTCCGATGTGTCCGCCACAATGTCGCAGTCACAATAAAAATCGCTGATCGCTGCCATTACTAGTAAAAAAAAAATAAAAAAAAATTATTAATAAAAATGCCATAAAACTATCCCTATTTTGTAAACGCTATAACTTTTGCGCAAAGCAATCAATAATCGCTTATTGCGATTTTTTTACCAAAAATATGTAGAAGAATACGTATCGGCCTAAACTGAGGGAAAAAAATGTTTTTTTATATATTTTTGGGGGATATTTATTATAACAAAAAGTAAAAAATAATGTGTTTTTTTCAAAATTGTCTCTCTATTTTTGTTTATAGCGCAAAAAATAAAACCCACAGAGGTGATCAAATACCACCAAAAGAAAGCTCTATTTGTGGTAAAAAAAGGACGTCAATTTTGTTTGGGAGCCACGTCGCATGACCGCGCAATTGTCAGTTAAAGCGACGCAGTGCCGAATCGCAAAAAGTGGTCTGGTCTTTGACCAGAAAAATGGTCCGGTCTGTAAGTGGTTAAACCATTTTTAAAATACATTTTCATAATTTTTGTCCCTACATCATTCCATAGCTAGGGGATGCTCTTTTTAATTAGTCACATCCTTCTTCTTCATACTTTAGCCTCACTATATGTACTGTATTCTGCTGAAGCTAGACTCACTGGGGGAGGTTTACTAAAATTGGAGCATGCTCAGTCTGGTGCAGCTGTGCATAGAAATCAGCTTCAAGGTTTTATTGTCACAGCTTAATCGAAAAATCTGAAGTTAGATGCTGATTGGCCACCATGCACAGCTACACTCAGTTATAGAGGTCACACTTGCAGTGCTTAGATTGGAAAAACAGAACACTACCTTTTAAAAAAAAAAAAAAAAAACAAGAACAGGTTTATACTTACCTGCTCTGCTCAATGGTTTTGGACAGGGCAGCCCAATCCTCCTCTCCTCATGTTCCATGATGGTGCTCCTGGGTTCTCCTCTTCTCAGGGTGCCACCAAAGTAAGCCACTTCCTATTGTGACACACTTGCGGGTTTATACCCTAGCCGCACTGCCTGTATCTATAGATACCGACAGCAATGGCTCAGCCCTACCCCCTGTTCTCTCCTCACAATTTCTCACAAGTGTTTTTTCCACCACAGTGCTGCTGCCAGGAGGAAAGACTGCTAGGAGAGATAGAAAAGCATCCAATGTGCATGAGGTCTTAGCTATTACAATCACTTTAATTTAAGGTTGCCATCAAAATGTGCCAGAAAATGCAAGGCCCTCTTGTTTGCAGCCCCCACCTCCTACATAATAGAACTTTGTAAAAAGCAAAACTTTGTTAAAAAAAATAAAATAAAAAAAGTTTAAAGAAAAATGTTACAACAATTCTAACATTACACCCCTTCTGGCTGAAGTTGCCCAGTGATGTCATTGGTACTTACAGGAATTGGCTGAAATACAGGATGCATGATGGGAATTATTTACATTTTCTATCCGATTTTTGTATACGTTTTTACTGAGAATGTTCTATTCAGGAGATAGAGGGCTGTAACCTCATTACTGCAACTAACCATCACATCAACTATCCCAGCATTCCAATCAATAACACTCACAAAAACTATCCCAATATCCAAACCCTCATAATATGACTCCCTAATGAAAATATTTTGTAGATCTATAATATATTGATATTTTTCAAAATAGGAGGGAAGGTCTACTGTTGTTCCACCACCCATAGTATCTGGCATTCTTAGCAGTAAGACAAAAATATATCAGTAAATAAATCACTGTCTGGACCATACAGGATAATGAGCAGATCTTACCTAGCTGAGCTCCTTCTTTAAATGGGAAATTCACGTACCTGCTGAATGGAACACGGATTCGAGGGTAAACAGGCCATTGCAAGTCGGAAACATTATCCATTTTGTGGACAGCCTTGGCAGGGAGTATATTATTTTTTCTGCATGTGACAAACGATGGGTAGGGATAAAGGTTTTTGTATACACTGTAACTTTAGTCATTCCTTAAGAAAGTTTTTAATAATGTATCTGTATTGCATAAAATCTTCCTGACAAATAATAATGGGGTATATTTGTATTTCCTAGGTGTACAAAGATGTGCTTTTTGATTTGAAATTATGACAAATGTGCTGCACACGGGAGAGTTATACCCAGATTCATCAAATACTAGCATTTGAATATATTTATATTTGTATCAAGTGCAGACAATATATATATATGTGAAGCTTCACAAAAAGGAACGGTGTTGGTTCGGTTTAAGAAAATCCTGATTGGCCGCCCTTTAGTAAAGGGGTGTGAGTTGTCCGATGCTCTCCCTTTATAACACCTAGTGTGTAGTGGCATGGCACCGCTGTTGAGGACGTCAATGATGAAACGCGTACGATGGAGCCACGCACACTACGTCACTTCCAGAAGCTCGATCGGGTGGAACGCAGCTAGAGAGCACGCCGCCCATCCACAGATCGAGCTCCTTCCTTGAAATATTAGATTATTTTTGCCTTTGGATACATTGCCTACCAAATAGCAGAGAGTTTGTTGTTATACCTAACTGGATGGACGCTGGTGTAATCTAATAGATGGTTTTACATACTTACTTTATTTTTTACTTTTTATTTTAATTTTTTTAATGGATTTTTAATAAATGGAATTTGAGCTTTAAAAGTACTACACTATGGGAGCCATCCTTTGTCTTTTTTGAGGACCAGACTCGAATACATTCCTATATATATATATATATATATATATATATATATATATATATATACAAATAAAAATTGGAGGAAAAAAGGGGGGGATGCCCTGTGAATTACAGGACCTCTGGAGGTGCGCAGAGTGGAGACAGAAGTTGAGGGGGCCGAGCCGGTCCAGCTGGAAGGAGTGGAATTACACGTATACTACCCCTGTAGGGGTGTGAGGATCCGGTAAGTAGGGATCCCTAAGGGGGAACACTCAAGTCACTTGAGATATTTCAAGCACCAAAGTCACTTTTTCACAGTTTTTGGACTTTTTGCACATTAAGTTGATAAAAGAATAAATGGACAATTTTTTTATGTATACAGTTTATATACTTTTCTTATCACTATTAATATTATTAATTCATTTATTTATTTTTATTTTCTAATATCTTTTTTTATTTTGGTATTCACATTCGAATATGGTCTAGCCTGACTGCACTGCATAATAATTTGTCACGTGTAGCATGACTTTGATAGAGGAATGTGATACTGTTATTGTTTTTTGACTGACCCTCGGTCAGCTAATCAGTCTAGTTTAATTTTATTGGAATTCATTCACTTACTTATTTATGATTATTAAGATATGAACATAGATTATAGTAATTACACATGTTTGTGTGCACAGGGTTATTATAATACGTTTGACGCAGCCTAGGTTCCCTTATGGTAGGTATACTATAGGGTACCAGCACATTTTTGCACACACAATCATTATATACATTCCTTGATAAGGGACAGTGAGGGATGTTCTGGATTTGGGGAACCCATTACAGAGTAACCATCTCCCCCTCTCTCCTTTTTCCTCTGGTTAGAGGACCTATAGGGGTGTAGTCTTGTAACCCTTGAAGGAGTTTCTTTAGACATGATTTAATATACATGTACACATTCGAGGTAGTGCCACTCACCCCAATTGTTATATAATATTTGTTAATAATGTATTTAGCAAAAACCACAGCACTAAAAGGGCCTTATACATTGCTGTTAAGAAATTGTAATATAACTAGGGTGGTTTATCAAGTTAAATGCCCATGTGGAAAAATACATTTGGGGAAACAAAAAAGCATTCCCTATAGTATTTTTATCTTGGAGGGAGAAACAATACTGGTAGAACATGAAGACTCCATATGTCTACTAACATGTTTAGTCATATTTCAGCTGCACTTAACAATCAGGCCATCAGGTCCATTGCACTTATAAACTAGGGACACTAGCCCTGACAGGACTGAACAACCGTTTTTGTTTTCTGTGAGTTTGGCTTCAGTTAAATACCCCCCCCCCCCCCCCCCCCACAGGTTTAGTGTGTATAAAGTAGGGCATGAAACCCCCTAGAAGGTTTTTCAGGATAAATTAAAGCGGAGGTCCACCCTAAAGTGGACCTTCCACTCATTGGAACCCTCCCCCCCTCCGGCCCCACAATTGGCACCTTTCAAGGGGGAGGGGGGTGCAGGTACCTGTACAGTACAGGTATCTGCACCCACTTCCGGCGTAGATTCTGCAGAAGGTACGCCCCTTTCCGCAGAATTGATGGGAAACACACGGATCCCAGAGACAGCGGGGACCATCCTTATTGCGCAGTGCGACTCGCGCATGCACAGTAGGGAACCGGGAAATGAAGCCGAAAGGCTCCACTTCCTGATTCCCATACCCAAGATGGCGGCGGCAGCACCCGAGAGACGATAGAGAGATCGGCTTTGGGTGCCGACATCGCGGGCACGCTGGGCGGGTAAGTGTCATTATTTTGAAAGTCAGCAGCTGCAGTATTTGTAGCTGCTGGCTTTTAAAAAAAAAATGGCAGACTCCCACTTTAAGACTCACCTGAACTTGCAGTTTCATTTAACAAAACACATTTCAGCTTCATCAAAACAAAAGATGTTTAAATGTAGATAAGCTTTTAACATGCAGGCATGCTATAGAGAACCATTGCTCTCCATATAAGATAAGTGTTTTTCCTGCAGCGGTCTGAAGCTAGGGATGGGGACGGTGCAGGCTGCGACTTAAATGTTGCTAGTTTGGAGGTTTAAGCAAACCCTAAAATGTTCCACTCCCATTTTTCACTCACCACAAATGACATCTCCTGTGACATCACCGACCAAATATGGTCATGTCTGTATTTGGTCACATATGTCCCCCAGGGGACCAGGGCCGGTGCTACCATTAGGCAAACTAGGCAGCCGCCTAGAGCACCCTGCTGCCTAGGACGCCCAGCCACTGGTGTTCCTACTTTTTTCTCTCTGAAGTAAGCAGCTAAGTGTCAGCATCAGCAGGCAGCCGCCACTTCGTTCACACAGAGGCACAGCAGCGGTGGAGGACTGTGTCTGTGTCCCGACTCCCGAATGAATAGAAGCAAGCAAACATTCATTGATGGGCACTGGTAGGCTGCATTAATGGACGCTGGTGAGGCTGCATTTGATGGGCGCTGGTGAGGCTGCATTTGATGGGCGCTGGTGAGGCTGCATTTGATGGGCGCTGGTGAGGCTACATCTGATGGGTGCTGGTGAGGCTGCCTTTGATGGGCGGTGGTGATGCTGCATCATTGGGTGCTGGTGAGACTGCATCTGATTGGTGCTGGTAGGCTGCATTTGAAGAGCGGTGGTGAGGCTGCATTAAAGCGAGCTGGTGAGGCTACATTTGATGGGCGCTGGTGAGGCTACTTTGATGGGCGCTGGTGAGGCTGCATTGTTGGGCGCTGGTGAGGCTGCATCTAATGGGTGCTGGTGCGGCTGCATCTGATGGGTGCTGGTGAGGCTGCCTTTGATGGGCGGTGGTGAAGCTGCATTGTTGGGCGCTGGTGAGGCTGCATCTGATGGGTGCTGGTGAGGCTGCATTGATGGGCGCTTCATTAAAAAGGTGAGGTTTTCTTGGGCAGGAAAAATGGGGTGGAGTTGGGGGTGGACTCGGGGGGGGGAGCCAAGGGGGGTGGCAAAATTAGGTTTTGTCTAGGGTGTCAAAAATCCTTGCACCAGCCCTGCAGGGGACCACACCCCTTTGATTAATTTTAGTGGCATGAACTATGAGTGAATAAGAGGTGGGATTTGCTTTTCCAGTGTGTCAGTGGCTTTTGCATTATGATTGACATGTTTCTACATCGCTTGATGATGTGATTGATGATGGATTGACATTTTGGGCTTTTTTTCAAATAAAGGTCTTGTTTAAAACCATGTAAGTGTATTTATTGACTTTTTACTTTTCTGTGTGAATGTGTAGTGCTCTAGGATATCTGGGTCCGGGGCTCTAGGCAAAGCTCCGCCCCTGATGACACCACTAAATAACCTTGGTCAGAGAGTCGTCCAGCTGTTACACACGGAAAATACTCACACATAGTTATAAAGTAACTGAGGAAATTGTATCGGTGTAAAGTGTACAGTAGCATTTTAACAGTTGACAGACGTTAATGATAAGCAATAGGTTTCAGCATAGGAAAAATGCAATACAGTCCAATGCCCCTTTAAGGTGCACCCACCCATCCTACAGGACTAAGAATATAAACAATAGCTCTCAGACTTAGAGATATTCCCCAAGTGAGATGAGATAAAAGAGAGTAACTAAGAACTTATGGCTAACTCAGTAGGCCCTCAGTTTGAAGGGGCTGGGTTTAAGTACTAAAAAGTTGGTCAAATCTACTACACACAAAATGTAAGGTTAGCTCATCTGCCAGCTTAGTTGGGGTCCTTAAGTTGGTGTGCAGTGAAGTCTCCAGGCTTCTGCTGCTTGATTGGGCAGCAATGTGCCCTCCTGATCCTTGTACAGTGCCCTCCTGACCCCTGGTATGTGCCCTCCTGACACCCCTGGTGTGTGGCCTCCCGACACCTTGTTGTGTGCCCTCCTAAACCCTGTACTCTGCCCTCTCGACCCCTGGTATGTGCCCTCCTGACCCCCTGGTGTGTACCCTCCCGATCCCCTGGTGTGTGTCCTCCTGATCCCTGTTGTGTGCCCTCCCAACCCTGGTATGTGCCCTCCTGACCCCCCTGGTATGTGCCCTCCTGACCCCTGGTGTGTGCCCTCCTAATCCCTGTACTGTGCCATCCCGACCCCCCTGGTATGTGCCCCTTTCTACCACTGTGGTGTGTGCCTTCCTGACCCCCATACTGTGCCTTCCCGACCCCCCTGGTGTGTGCCCTCCCGCCCCCCATACTCTGCCCTCTCATCCCCCGCTCTGTGCCCTTCTGATCCACCCTGGTGTGTGCCCCCCCCACTCCCTATATTGTGCCTACTTTGACCCCCTGGTGTGTGCCCTCCTGCCTGCTGTACTGACCCTCCTGCCCTCCTGCCCCCCCTGTACTTTGCCCTTGCTCCCTGCACTGTGACCTGTGCTATCCTGACCCCTTTTACTGTACCATGCTGACCCTCCCATACTGTGCTCTTTTGATCCCCTGTCCTTTGCCCTACTGATCCCTGACTACCCTACTTTATAGTCACCTCTGTACACTGCCCTACAGAAATGTTTCAGGTATGTCTGTATGGTACTGATTCTGTATCTGCGGACATGTTTCTGGTGTGTCAGTATGATACTGACTCTGTATCTGCAGACATGTTTCTGGTATGTCTGTATGTTACTGACTCTTTGGCTGTGCACATGTTCCTGTGTGTGCCAATATGGTACTGACTCTATAACTGAGTTGGTGTTTGTAGGCGTATTTCTCGTGTGTAAGTTTGGTACCTATGTGCATGGTATGTGTTGTTAATAAATGGATGATAAAATGGATAAAATGCTGTAACCTTGAGCAATCAGTCAGTAAGTGGCAAGGATGTGGTGTAACCTCTAGAAACCAATGCGTGGCAATAATAAGCAGTAACCTCTAGCATCCAATCAGTGAGTGGTAATGTTGTGAAGTAACCTCTAGTAACCAATCAGTGAGCAATGCGGGTGGGCAGTAACCTCTAGTAACCAATCAGTGAGTATGGACCAGTTCTTTATGTTTACATTATTAGAGTTTTTAAAGATAAGTCTATCAGCATGTTTATTTGTTTTTTGGGATGTTGGAGTGGATAGCAAAATTGCATGGGGGGGGGGGGGGGGGGGGTTTAAGAAGAAAATGTTTGCCCAGGGTCCAATCAATACTAAAGACGGCCCTGGTTGGGGGGCCACCTTGCTCTTTGAAGATGCAGCTGTAATGATGATAACTTTCACAATCCTACAACGGCCCTTGTCTTTAGTGATGGCCGAATGGTTCCCCCGCGGTCGTTTCGCGGCGAATTCCGGCTATTCGCGGTCCGCCCGTTCGGCGGACTATTGGCGCCATTCGCCCGGCGGACTTCCATGTTTACTGTGTAAAAGAACTTTGACTTATGATGACACATCCATCATGGGGTACAGGACAGCCAATTGAGACATTACAGCACATGGACACTTGGACATTCCCCCTAACTTATAAATACACCCGATCCGGCGACCGTTTTACATTCTTTCTTCTGTCACTATAGGGAGAGGTTGCTGTGTGGAGCAGGGAGAGATTACAGTGACCCAAATCGCTAGCTATTTGGTACACAAAAGTTCTTTTCAGGACTGGTATAGGTGTTAGGTGTAGTTCAGGATAGGCAGTGCTGTGCTAGTGATTGTTGCAGCAGCCTGAGTGTCTTTTGTCAGTTTAGAGAAAGGGACAGGACGGTGTGTGCTGCAGGGACAGCCAGTTTAGTCATTAGCTGTTACTATCAGGTCCACAAAGGTGCTATTTCAATTATTGTTCCAGTAGCCTCTGTTTTGTCAGTTTATATAGGGACAGGCAGGAAGCAGTGTGTGAGGCAGTGAGGGTCAGTTTAATCAGTAGCTGTTACTATTAGTTCCACAAAGGTTCTTTTCAGGACTGGTATCAGTGGTATGGTAATAGGCTTGTACATGTATAATATTCTTTCTTCCAAATATAGAAAGAATATTATACTTGACTGCTGCCGGGAACCAATGCTGACACAGGCTCTCATAGAGAGACACAGCTGTCAGCTCCTGTGGGGGAATTCTCCCCCTCTCCTCCTCACTCTGTGTCCCTAAGACAAAAGGTCCCATACTTTTCTATGGTGGCAGAACTGCACATCCCAGCATGCTCTGGGGAAAAGAAGAAGACACCCAGAGGCTTACTGGGAATTAGGCAGATGCCACAAGACAATGGAGAAAACCAGACCCTATTGCTCTTAATTTTCAAGCATTATTACACAGTTGACCCATTTTGAGATATATTTGTCTATTGTTCAGCTATATTGCTATTGTTTGTTACCTTTTCGGAGAAATTTCACAGTAAAGACTATTTCTGTGTTTTACTACCATTGGTGGTGTTTGCACTAACTTATTTGCCAGGTGTGTCAGAGGGCCTGAGACTGTTCTTGGGGTTGAGAGGCAGAGTACAGAACCAAACATACTTAAAGAGCTCCTAGGGGGGTAGCACTATACTAGTACATCTAACAGTATCCTCCCCTCAGACTGACAATGCTGCTATCCAAATGTGCCCCATGCTCATTTATCCAGAGTGGGGGGCACTCTAATATAGGAGGTGTGTTACTAGCCAGATCACCTGGTGAAAACAGAGAGAAGAAGCCTAAGAATAGAAAACTACTGTAGCCCCCACATTTAATGACTGGTAAGCTGCAATATATTCCATTTTTTGGTTTTGTGTTTAATACCACTATAACATCAGTGGTGTTTAGATTGGCACTGGAACTTGAATGATGCTCTGCATGAAACTCGGGTACGTTTGGCTTGTCTCTCTAATCATCAGAGAGCATGAGGTTTGTAGGTCTGACACAGCAAAGGGCAGGAAGAACCTCTGCAAAGAGACCACTACTTCTGTACAGAGAGCAAGGGTCTATCTCTACAGTATGCTGGCAGGGGACAGTCTTTTATACTCAATATATACTGTAGCTGCTAGCTGTAGCTTTTCTAAAGAGCTCTAAGGCTGATAGATGCAATAGATGCCTTGCTTTTTTTTTTTTGAGCCAAAGGGCTGATCAAAAAATAATAATGAACAGATTCCCCTATCCACACATGTGCCATTGTATTCTGACAGTGGGACTCATACACTGTCAGAATGCATTGATTAATGGCTGCAGCCGGCTGATTGAGAAAAAATTTCCAACAGTCCAGTTTGATAGAAGTTGATGGTTAGATTGACTTATGATGAGTAAGATCGGAAATAGATTGAATTTTGGCCGGTCACTGCTGAACCATCCAAATATTAGTCCATCTATGGGCAGCCTAAGCCTCTGTACACCTTTTGTCGTATGTGATAATAGACATAGCCACTAATTATTATTGCAAGGATTTAGTGGGTGGTTGCTTCCATTTCTCCCATTTTCTTTGCCTCCATTCCCATTGGGTCTGGTCTCTTTCTGTGTAGGAGTAAAGAGTTTAGAGCCAAGGATACCTAGGTGAACTGACCACTGGGTTCCTGTCAGGAGAGGCTGTAAGTGTGGATGGGCTACTATATAGGTTAAAATGTCATGATATATTCCTTCAGATAATGCTGTTTTCACAAATGATTATACTGGAATAAATAACTATATTCTAAATATACGTACACATATCCAAATGGGCACATGTTGTACCGCAATACCTACAAAATCTTCATCAATCTTCATCCACATGGAAGCACTGTAAGGAACTTGTATTCAGGCCTCTGCAGAGTTTAGAGGTTTGTATGCTCCAGTTGTCTAATGCTTGCTGGGTCCATGAACTATCTCATTCCATGTGTAGGCTGTTCTTATCAAGTAAGAATATAAAGGGTGGCATACTTGACACATCACCAGTTGTCCATTAAAGATATATAGAACCTTATTAGCCATAAAGACATCTATATTCCCACCCTAAAATTTCTGTCTGTGTTTCTACTGTTAAAAGACTATATGCCAACTACATTACTTCAGTTAAAGGGGTTCTGCACTCATAATAAAACATTTGCCCATTCTGTTGCCTCTAGTTCATATATTTCATAATGCCACCTGTTTTTTTTTTTGGATTCACCTACCTTTTGTAATCTGTAGTAATTTATTTTAAACCCCTGCGGCGATGGGCGGTCTCTTGCGGGGATCAGCGTCATTTCCTGCTGAAGCCCGCACTGTCTCCTGGGATCTCGTTGAAGTAATCCCAGGAGACATTGTGGCTAATGCACCCGACATCTCGCGAGATTTCGGGTGCTACAGCCGACATCTCGCGTGATTTCGGTTATTACAGCCGAGATCTCGCGAGATCTCGGCTGTAATAACCGAAATCACGCGAGATGTCGGCTGTAGCACCCTGGGACAATCGGTAGACTTCTTTTGGAGCTCCGGAAGCATTCAATGCAGACAAGAGAGTCATTCACTGAAAGCTTGACTTTAATGGTAAGACTTGCATCTTTATACAAATTATGAACAAAGAAAATTGCACAACTTACAGAGAAGGAGGGAGGGAGGACAGAGTTCATCACATGACACATAATTCTTATACAAACATCTAGCCTCTCAGACATAGTCTTAAAGTAGTATTTTAGCTGACAGTTGATATTACCTGAAAACATAATTTAACTAAGTAATGCTGATGTTCTGAGTTTGTCTGAAGACATTATTTCAAAATCAGTTCTTACCAGACCGTATCTATACTGTGGTCATCATGAAAAACAAGATCCTAAAATAAGAAATACTACTCTGTCAGCTATTCAAGTTTCAGTCATGTTAACTCGTTCTCCTCCTTCAGTCTGCGTGTCAGGTTTTCAGGTAGACCTAATCAGAACCTCCATTCTCTTCTACGGAGCAGCGGCTGTCAGCAGACACATGTCCGCTGACAGCCGCTGCCATCCAATCCTGCCCGCCAAAAACAAATGGATGGTGGTCCTATTCCTCATCTGTCTTGTGGATCGGATTGAGTGGCTTGGAGTGGAAATGGACAGGTGGTCTGTTTCCATCCGATTGTCCCATAGAGGAGAGCAGGACTGTGTCTGTGTTCGCTCTGGATAGTGGAGTGGACATGGACCTGTCATCCACCTGCTCATTGGGGATCAGGGGACAGATCCCCCACTGAGCAAGCGGAGGAACCTGTGTGAAAGGACCTTAGTTATTTTTAGCAAGCTGAAAGAAGAAAAAACTATGTATGACCAGCTTTACCCTCATTTTCTGTCTGATAAAATTTGTCAGCAGGACAAAAACTGAGGGCAAATCTCTTTTAAAAAAAAAAAGCCCTCTATAACAGTAGAAACTGGACAGGGGTTCCAATCCTTTCCCAGATAGAGATTCTAAATCATTCTTAAGCCCCATACACACTATCAGATTGTCTGCTGAGTTTTTCCTTCAGACTTACAAAACCATATAATATGAGGTCAAACCTAAGGAGTTTCAATGTGTATGCAATCAGACAGGCCCTTCTACTACATGGTTTTGGTAAATCTGAAGGAAAAACTCAGCAGACAATCTGATAGTGTGTACGGGGCTTTACTTTATCCAAAATGAAGGAAAAACATTTTGGTTGGATATACAATTGTACATTTCTCAATTGATCTATGGTCTGTTTAACTCTTTTGTTTAAAGCATGCCTTGGTCTGTGCTGGTATTATTATTATTTTTATGTTATAGTTATCTTTTATTTTCATATCACTATCATACTCTGTAAAACATATGAATATTCATGTCTTCACTACATGACAGTCTCCCATTCTGTTTTACACTGGTGGGTGTAACCTGGCCCTAATATAACAGCCGTAGTGCTGGAAAACCTCCGAACATTTCATTATAAATGATTGTGTTTATTGAGACACGCCTTCCCCAAAAGAGATTCTGCTGCTTAAGGCGATGACACTAAACACAGGTGTGGTTGATATTTACATAAATCAAACCATTATTGGACTACGCTGTAAACTGTGAGTTTCACTGGGATTCTAATCATATTTCTTTTGTGTTGTAATTGAATAATTATAGCATTATTGTTTGGCTTTCAGCTCAAATTACTGCTTTGATCAGCTTTTTTCTTAGCGTTGGTAAGTAGGTAAAAATTAAAATTGAGGTATGAACAACTGACAAAATAAGAATGCATGGGAGTCACTGGGAGGTCAACTGACAGTGTTCTGATTAAGGGCGTGTTTACGCTATATGAGGTGATTGACATTTCTGGCACCTGATTAACGCCAGTAATTGCAATAGCAAATAGAAATTGTTTTCAATGTGCCCTGTTCACACTACAATGCTGCCTTGACTCACCTGAAGTCACTTTTCGTTTCCAACTCTCTCTTCCAGTACACAGAAGCATAGAAATTAATGAACTATCACATTGACATTTCAACAAAGTGATAAAAAATGTAACCAGTGCTTTGTTTTGTAATAACTTAAGCAACTGTGCCCACTGCTTGCACACAATGGACACCAGCCTGCATGCTAAAAGAGTGAATAATCCCTAAAGGTACTCTCCAGTAAAAAGAGAAAATTAAGCATTGACACATACAGTATAAAGAGCACAGACTACCTTGTCAGTACTTTGTTTTTTATTCAGGCACCGTTGTAGTGCATCAGCCCACCTCTATTCCCTTTTTCAGCAATCTGATGTTCCTGGAATGTACAGTATCTCACAATTATTGCAAATATTTTATTCTATCTTTTCATGTGACAACACTAAAGAAATTACACTTTGCTACAATGTAAAGTAGTGAGTGTATGGCTTATATAACAGTGTAAATTTGCTGTCCCCTTAGAATAACTCAACACACAGCCATTAATGTCTAAACCACTGGCAACAAAAGTGAGTACACCCCTAAGTGAAAATGTCCAAATTGGGCCCAAAGTGTCAATATTTTGTGTGGCCACCATTATCTTCCAACACTGCTTTAACCCTCTTGGGCATGGAGTTCACCAGAGCTTCACAAGTTGCCACTGGAGTCCTCTTCCATTCCTCCATGATGACATCACAGAGCTGGTGGATGTTAGAGACCTTGCGCTCCTCCACCTTCTATTTGAGGTTTCCCCACGGATGCTCAATAGGGTTTAGATCTGCAGACATGCTTGCTCAGTCCATCACCTTTAGAAAACAGAAACAGTGAAGATTGCGCTATGAACCAAGTTGGTGTATCTATGGTATGAGCAGCCTCTACTTAATTTACCACCCTATTTGGGTGGAAATAACTGTATGGAAAAAGGGGAAAGTAGATCTGGCGCTATACCCTTAAAATATTAATGATCAGTATCAATAAAGAAGCTCTGTGTGAAAAATGTGAAAAAAATAAATATTTTTAAAAATTTAAAAAATTAAAAATTGTCAGCATGCTGGTAAATAGTGAGTTAATCCTGCAAAACATAAAACACTGAGAAGCCCAACAGTGTTACATGGAAGACAAAGAAGGGCCGTGCTATTCTGGGTGCCTAGATCACTCTAAGTACCATATATCAAGTGCTTAATATACTAGTAACAATCACCTTAAAGGAATTGCATAAAAACAGAGCATAAACACAATAATAAAGGTGAAATCCAAACAAAAACAAAAGTAAAAAATTAAAAATTACAAATAAAAGGGGAATAATAATAATGTCAATGAGTGAAAGTCCCGCACTTATAAAAAACCAGTGTGATTTGTGCAAAAAGATGAATAGATGGTAAATAATAAATTATAATGGATAATGGTGATTATCTTCATGAGACACAACAGCTTCTCCCAGTGCACTTCACAGTGAATAATAATGTGAGTGCCCTCACCAGAACTCTTACCCCTACAGGGGTGGACCAGCCTCCACAGTATAAGCCACTGTGCTGCTCTCTGGCAATGGTTTGGTGTTGTCCTGGGAGACCCCTGCTCTTCCGTTGGTATTACGTGCCACGTTATGTATAGTGAGGAAAAAACACATCCATGGTGCAGTATGTATTGACAGTTATTTTATTAAAAAAGAAGAATATTACTCACAAAACAGATGAAAACGGATCACTTTTTTAAAAACCCCGCCGGCCGCTTGCCATCTATGTAGAAAGTGCATGTTGTCTGGCCACTCCCTACGCGTTTCTTCACACCGACGTCATCTGGCACACCGACGTCCAGATGATGTCGGTGTGACGAAACGTGGAATTTTTAATTTTTTACTTTTGTTTTTTGATTTATTGTGAGTTTTGGATTTCACCTTTATTATTGTGTTTATGCTCTGTTTTTATGCAATTCCTTTAAGGTGATTGACTGTTACTAGTATATTAAGCACTTGATATATGGTACTTAGAGTGATCTAGGCATCCAGAATAGCACGGCCCTTCTTTGTCTTCCATGTAACACTGTTGGGCTTCTCAGTGTTTTATGTTTTCCAGTCCATCACCTTTACCCTCAGCTTCTTTAGTAACGCAGTGGCCGTCTTGCAGGTGTGTTTGGGGTTGTTATCATGTTGGAATACTGCCCTGCGTTCCAGTCTCCGAAGAGAGAGGATCATGCTCTGCTTCAATGTGATACAGTACATGTTGGCATTCGTGGTTCTCTCAATAAACTGTAGCTCCCCAGTGCTGCCACACACGCTTGACACCATCTGAACCAAATAAGTTTATCTTGGTCTCCTCAGAACACAGGACATGTAATTATCCACGTTCTTAGTCTGCTTGTCTTTAGAAAACTGTTTGCAGGCTTTCTTATGCATCATCCTTAAAAGAGGCTTCCTTCTGGGTTGACAGCCATGCAAACCAATTTTATACAGTATGCAGCGTATGGTCTGAGCACTGACAGGCTGACCCCCCATCCCTTCAACCTCTGCAGCAATGCTTGCAGCACTCATTCGTCTATTTCCCAAAGACAACTTCTGGATATGGCGCTGAGCATGTGCACTCAAATTCTTTGTTCGACTATGAAGAGGCCTGTTGTTCTGAGGTAAACTTGTCCTGTTAAACCGCTGTATGGTCTTGTCCACCTTACTGCAACTCAGTTTCAGGGTCTTGGCAATCTTCTTATAGCCTAGGCCATCTCTATGTAGAACGACAATTCTTTTTTTCAGATCTCAGAGAGTTATTTGCCATGAGGTGTCATGTTAAACTTCCAGTGACCAGTATGAAAGAGTGAGAGCGATAACACCAAATTTTACACACCTAGTCTTCCCCATTCACACCTGAAACCATGTAACACTAACAAGTCAAATGACACCGGGGAGGGAAAATGGCTAATTGGGGCAAATTTGGACATTTTCACTTAGGGGTGTACTGCCTTTTGTTGCCAGTGGTTTAGACATTAATTGCTGTGTGTTGAGTTATTTTGAGGGGACATAAAAATTTACATTGTTATACAAGCTGTACACTCACTACTTTACATTGTAGTAAAGTGTAATTTCTTCAGTGTTGTCACATGAAAAGATATAATAAAATATTAACAAAAATGTGATGGGTGTACTCACTTTTGTGACATGCTGTACATAGTTCTGATTCCTGAACACTTCTCCAGCTGCTTTCCACCTACAGAAAGCCTGACGTAATAAAACATATGCCAGTTCTATTGGTTTCTCACAGCTACCAGATTAAAGAGGTTGTAAACCTTAGAAAAAACAAAACAAAAAGACAAACAAAAATAGGGGGGGCAGATTTTAGTCTTTCCTAGGGTAGTACAAAACCAAAACACACCACTGGGCACAGCCACCCTAACGACAAGCCAACAATGGAATCTGTCACTACTTTCCCTCCAGCTTGGCTATCTTTACCATAGAGCACTAGGAGGAAGTGACATCACTTCCTCCTAGCACTCTATGATAGAGATAGCCATGCAGGAGGGAAAGGAGTGACAGATTCCATTGTCGACGAGGGTTCTGAAATCATCTGTTTTTAGGAAGGGGAGGGGCGGGAGAAGGTGGAATGGGCGTTGGTCTACCCTCTGACCAAGGTAGTTTGACTGTGCACATCGGATTTCATGGGATTATCAGAGCACATAACAACATAAACTGCATTTAGAACTGCCAAAGTGTTTACTTGATTAACCCACTATTTGCTTTCCTCTGTTGCATAAAATTGCAATTGCAGTGAACCCCACTGCTTAGAGAACAACTTGAACAACTTCAGTTTTTCTGCTGTGAATTTTGAAGTTGAATAGCTCCACTGTTCAGAGGTCAGATAGGGTTTGTTTTAAAGCTTGATTACTGCTCGCTAAGAGTATTTAAGAGTAAATACTTGAAAGTCCATAGTCTGGCCACAGGTTTACTTTAAGCTAAACTTTTTGTGGAGCAGCACAGTTAAATGACCTCCCTTCCTCTACTCTCTCTTCATGTAAGGTGTCACTTTTACACCAACCATCAGTGTTAGGGGAGATTTACACAGACCACCAGTGTAAGGGCAATTCTGCACTTATCACCAATGTAAAGGGAAGTGTACAATAATCACCAATGTAATGAAGAATTTACAGTGACAACCAATGTAATGGGGGATTTTACATCAACAACCAATAAAGGGGGATTTGTACACCGGCCACCAATGTAAGGGGGAATGACACTCACCATCGATTTAAAGGGGGTTTATGGCTATATGGTAGGTCAGTGCTGTAGTGACTGTACGCTGAGAATCGGTATCAGCATTAGGTTAAGGCATGTCTGAGGAAGGGTTCCTGCATGACTCCAAAACACTCTTACGCAGTGCTTTGGTGTGATTGGTTCAATAAACTTCTGGACAATATTTCAAAGATCCTTGGTGTTCTGGTGATGTATACCTTAACCTTTGGGATTGCAAGCTGTCATGAGCAGAGCCCTCCTAGTCCTCTTGTCCTAAATTGCTTTGTATCTGTACTGCTTCCCTTTTACTTTGTAAAGCTCTGCACAGACTGTTGATTCTTTATAAACCCTGTACATTTTTTTACAATAGTATTACCAACATGGCATAAGATGGAATTTCCCTTTAAATCCAAGATATAAACCACATTTTTTGCATCCAAAATGTATCATCAAGTCTCCCTGAAAATTACTGATAAGCTCAGTCATCTATTTATACTTAACAATACCTATCTGATGCCCATTCTGACATCCATTCAGCTTGCAATATATAAATCTTCTTATATCCCATTATGCCCTAAGTGCCAAGGGGCCCTGGCTCCTTTTTTCAAATGCTCTAGTCCTACCCACAGACCGGGCTGCTGTTAGAAACCACGGGGGCCCTATTAAGATAACCTGACATGAGGCCCATACAGACAACCTGACACAAGGCCCCATACAGCCAATGCTTCAGTTATGAATGAACACAGTGAGTGACTGGTACCAATCACTCACTGTGATCATTCAGGAAAGGAAGGGGCTGGTAAATATGACATATTTACTGAACCCTTTCCCCACTTTTAATCTTGAAGGATCCTATTGTGTGCGTGCAGCTGCTGGTGGGAAGGAGAAGAGTGAAGCCAGAAGCACTGCGAGGGAAGGGGGGGGCACACAGAGAGCTGCAGGGCAGCAGTGGGAAATGTTTGGTGTGTGGCGGACGGGGGAAATTACTGGAACCGATCATTTGTATGGCTCTCCTCAGCAGCTGAAAGCCAACGGGAGGGAGAAGAGGAGAAGTCAGCATTCAGCTGCTGCTGAGAGAGACATACAGGCGATTGGTTCCAGTAATTGTCCCCCTACCACACCAATCACTCTCCCTGCTCACATCTGATTCACCCTGTTGCCTGGGCCCCCCTGCTGACCCAGACCCTGTACAGGAGGACAGGTGGTACCCCCTTATCTATGGCCCTGCCCACAGATACAGGCTTACTGGAGGCAAATAAACCTTTGGCTAGTTAATTTGAAGTTGTTCTAATTGAAAATGTATCTGCACACCATTTTATGTTAGATTTTGTTTTGCTGCCCAGCAGCTGATAGAAAAGGTATGGATCCAATGCTGGATGCCTACCTTACCCCAAAGGAAAAGCAGACATTATTAAAATGCACCCATATATGAAACCAATCTATGACCACAGAGGTTGACCCAAAAAAAAAAAAAAAACATAAGGGTATGTGGCAGAAAGAATCTTCTACTGTCTACTTGATTTTGAACAGTTGCTCTTATGTTTTTGGGTCCAATGTACTTAGGCTGTAGGGTCTAATACCATTTGTGATCTGTTACATCAAAGGGTACTTGTAGTTCCTTCTAGTTCCTAATATCCCTATATGTGAGATGATACACAACACTTTTTGTTTAGGTTTCCATATTTTCTCATCCAATTATACTCTAATTATATGGGCCTTGATATATTCAATACAGCTTGCTATTTTTTTATGTAATACATTCTTTCTGTGTAGGCTATATT
This sequence comes from Lithobates pipiens, assembly GCF_037356315.1. Taxonomy (NCBI): domain Eukaryota; kingdom Metazoa; phylum Chordata; class Amphibia; order Anura; family Ranidae; genus Lithobates; species Lithobates pipiens. The sequence continues at coordinate 423,544,216 of NW_027507718.1, forward strand.
GCAGAGACCTTGTCTTGGCTATCATTTTGACAACCTAGGTGCATGTCTTTTTCAGTACTGATGTTCTTACTTTAAAGCAGTAGTAAATTCATTTTTTTATTTTGTACCTACAGGTAAGCCTATAATAAAGGTTTACCTATAGGTCCAGTGAATATCTCCTAAACCTGCGGTGTTTAGGAGATATTCACACTGGATGTAGCCGGTGATGTCACCGGCGCATGCACTCTGAAGGTCCAGCATACCGCGTGGAACCTTCAGAGCTCTGTGCCGGAGGCGAAGGCTCCCATGAGCGGGAGTGACGTCATTGTGGCCCTGGCCACTCATACAGCCAGAGCCTGCAAACTCGGAAGAAAGACTGGGGGAAGATGGAAGCCCTGTCTGTGGTGACAATGCACTGCTGGAGGGCTTCGTTCTAAGGTAAGTATTTCATAATGTGCTAGTACGCAATGAATACTAACACATTATGCCATTGCCTTGCAGGGGTTTTTTTATGCTGTATTTTACTACCGCTGTAAGCCCACTTCAGTAGTAATAACAACGTATTTATATTAAGAATGTATCATCGGGGGCGTGTCCAAGATGGCGACCTGAGAGGTTGTGGATGCTAGAGCTCTGCTAGCGATATATCCTGTTTCGGCGCTCCTGCTGTGATTCCCGGGCAATTAAAGATTACCTGAGCTCCGGATGTCCTCTAGAACAAGGCAGAAGGGAAAGCGGCTTCATTTCCCGGACCAGACCCCGGTGGCAGCCCCGCGAGCGGTGATCCCTCCTGTGAGAGCGTGCAACATGGCCTCTCAGATGGACATGGGCGGGCAGGCGGAGGACGAAGGCCTTGGCTTCCGTGAAGTGATGGCAGCCATTGCAATGTGCCAGGCTACCCTGACCAACAAAATTGAAGCTGTGCAGCTGGACGTTGGCCTCGTTCGCCAGGATCTCGACAAGCTGCGCTCGCGTGTGTCTGAAGCTGAGCAACGAGTGGGGAGGACGGAGGACCTTACAGCCGAACACGCGGAATCGATCCGCTCGTTACACACGCGGGTTCGGGCCCTGGAATACAAGGTCGACGACGCGGAGAATAGGAACCGGAGGAACAATCTCCGCGTCGTCGGCCTGCCCGAGGGAGTGGAGGGCAAGAACCCGACATCCTTCATTGAAGAACTGCTGCGGAATTTGCTACCGGAGGCGCAGTTCTCTCCTTACTTTACAGTGGAGCGAGCCCACCGTGTCCCCCCTGCTCCTGGGCCTCCTGGTGCGAGACCGCGCACTCTGATATTTCGGCTGCTGAATTTCAGGGACAGGGATGAGGCTCTGCGGGCTGCTCGCAGGGTGGGAGACATGCGCTACCAAAACACCACTGTGATGCTGTTCCCGGACTATTCCCTGGAAACTCAAAAACTGCGCAGATCCTTTGATCAAGTGAAGGTGGGATTGCGGGCTCGCAATATTAAATATAGTGTACTCTTCCCGGCCAGGCTGAGGGTGCAGGATGGAGAAGCCACCAGATTTTTTACCAACCCGCGGGAGGCTGCGGCCTGGCTGGAATCCCTGCCTCTCCATCGTTAATTCACCGGTAACCTGCTTGTTTTCCTTGGCCTATGCAGAGGGATGATCTTCAGAGCCCCCCGGGACTGATTTTACACCTTTTGGGTCGTGGGATAATGGTTTCCTGCCTGCTTGGCCCGTCTGGGGGGGATTTGGTTGGGGTCACTTGGTCCTGTCTTTTCAGCATGTGCCCCTGTGATGCTGCTGAACATTTGCTCTGACTTTACCCCTGTCTACGGATCTCCACCTGTGTGCGCGGGTGGCAGCATGACTGTGGCCCGGGAGCTGGGTTTAACCAGGGAGGTTGGTGCTTTTAGGGACGGATGGGCATGATTGCTGCAACAACCCTCTCCCGGTGGGCTATTCTCTGCCCCAATTGGGATGACTGTTTTTTCTTTAACGGACCCCCCCGGGGGGGAAGAACTTATTACAAACTGATCGTTTTTCCCACCTTTCTGTTCATTTGTCTTCTGTCTGTTATGGAACTAAGTCGGTGCCCCTAGCCGCAGCTAGGAGATAACTTTAGTCACTTTTCCAGCATCTCTGGTGCCCTTTAGTGCCCCTTGGGCGATACCTCTAGCTCTGTGTACACGTCCCTTACTGTAGTTCACATGTTTATTTTCGGGGGTATGATACATCCCCGGGTTTGGGGGGGGTGTGGGGTGGTGGGTGGAGTTTACTTCCGCCGTTGCGGATGGGGAGTTCTAACTGTTTATTTTTTGCTGTTGTTGGAGTTGCTATATGTCTGCGGGGTGTTTGCTGGGTGTTCTGTTTGGTATGGTATGGTGGTCTTATTCCCTCTCGGGGTGCCCTGGGCGGGAGGGTTGTTGGCCTGCCCGGTATGTGGCCTTCCTGCTGGGGGCCGGAGGGGGGACGGGGACCTGTGGATCGGGTTATGCTCCTTGAGTGTACTCTCTGATGGCTAATATTTCCATTCTCTCCTGGAATGTCCGGGGTCTCAATTCGGCTACGAAAAGGTCCTTAGTCTTTAAATCCTTGCAAAAACATAACCCGCATATCTGTATTATTCAAGAGACGCATCTGATTGCCTCGCGTGTGCTTGGTATTCGGAGAGCATGGGTGGGTGCCCATTATCACGCTACCTATTCTACGTACGCGAGGGGTGTTAGTGTCCTGATCCACAGGTCTCTCCCGTTACAGGTTCTGACGGTACGGACGGACCCTGGCGGAAGATATGTGATTTTACATGTTTCTATGTATGAAAGGGAATTAGTACTGGTGGGACTATACCTTCCACCTCCGGCGGATGTGCAGGTATTATATGATGTCATGCAAGTGGTTATGGGATTTAATGTGCAGGAGGTTCTAGTATTTGGGGATTTTAATATGGTGCCAGTGCAGGACTTGGACAGACTCCACCCTACGTCCCAAATTAATAACGGTCTCCGGACCTGGGCAGATACGTTTGCTCTGGTGGATGTGTGGCGCCATTACCACCCGCATGAGCGTGAATACACTTGTCACTCTGCCTCTCACCGGGCATTATCCCGCATTGACTTGGCCTATGCCTCGGCTGGGGCTTTGCGGTGGTCAAGGACGGTGCGGCATTTGCCGCGTGGGGTATCGGATCATGCTCCGATTTTGCTCACGATTTCCCTGGCGAGGCCTCCCACCACGACTTTGTGGCGTCTGTCCAGGTTCTGGGCTACTGATGTGACTGTGCAGGAAAGAACGTCGGAGGCCATCTGCAACTTCTGGACCTTAAATGAGGAGTCTGTGGGGCTTGCTAGTATTTGGGATGCCTTTAAAGCGGTGATACGGGGTCATTATATTTCTACTATAGCTGCCATACGTAAGGAGGTATCTGAGTCCCTTGTGAAGCTGGAGGAGGAATGTGGGAGGCGGAAGGCGGAGTACGTTCGAACGCTAGATGATATCGCCTATAGACGATGGCAAGAGGTTCTTAGGGAATTGTCCCTTCTTAACATCACTCAGACCCAACAATCTATGCTTCACTCTAAACAGAGGCTATTTGAGTATGGGAACAAAAACGGGAGATTGCTGGCATGGTTAGCTAGGTCCCAGTCAGTCTCTACACATATTGCTAGTATTAGAGATGTCGATGGCCAGATACTTACCTCTCCTGCTGACGTTAATAATAGATTTTCTACATTTTTCCGGGAAGTGTATGCTTCTAGGTCCTGTCACTCTGCATCCGAATTGCGGGACTATCTGGATGGTATTCCCTTTCCGGAACTGTCTAATGGGGATAGAGATCTCTTAGATAGGGATATATCTCTGGAGGAGATCCAATTGGCGATCGGGGGTCTTCAAAGTGGCAAGACTCCGGGCGCAGATGGATTGCCTACTGAATTTTATTCGCAGCATGCTGACCTGGTGGCACCCAAGCTCAAGACTCTGCTCGATGGGCTTGGGGAGGCGGATTGCCTCCCTGTGTCTATGGAAGAGGCTATTATTTTATTGATTCCTAAGCCAGGTAAGGACCCTCAGGAATGTGGGTCGTATCGACCCATATCTCTGTTAAATGTGGATGCCAAACTGTTAGCGAAGATCCTGGCCACACGCTTAACTTCCGTGATTTCTACTCTGATCCATGTTGATCAAACGGGCTTTATGCCTGGGAAGGGTACTGACATAAACATTAGGCGCCTGTTCCTCAACCTCTCTATTGACCATGATGATGTGGGATCCCGAGCGATTGCCTCTCTCGATGCCGAGAAGGCTTTCGACTCGGTGGAGTGGGATTACCTTTGGGAGGTGCTCCAAAGTTTTGGGTTTGGCCCTAAGTTTGTGAGGTGGGTGAGACTACTCTACAGAGCTCCGAGGGCCAGAGTGCATACCAACGGCTGGGTCTCGGAGCCTTTCTCTCTGCAGAGGGGCACCCGGCAGGGATGCCCCCTCTCGCCCAGCTTGTTTGCTCTGGCCCTAGAGCCTTTGGAAATTTTGATCCGGGAATCGCCTGTAATAAGGGGTCTACGAAAGGGTGCCCTGGAAGAAAAAATATCCCTCTACGCCGACGATGCTCTGCTGTATCTGAATGATACAGGCCCTTCCCTATCAGCCGCGCTCACGCTTTTTAATCAATTTGGTTCCTTTTCGGGCATCCGCATAAATTGGGCCAAATCGATCCTCTTCCCCCTGGATGCTCGAGCTCCCCCGTCGTCTGGTGCTTCACTACTACAATGGGCTACTGAATTTAAGTATCTAGGGGTGACGGTGACTCGAGATTCTGCGAAATATTATGCCCTAAATGTGCTTCCCCTGCTCCGCCTACTAAGAGAGAAATGTCGGTCGTGGTCGGGGCTCTCGTTAAATTTGGTGGGACGCATAAATATACTTAAAATGATCATCCTGCCCAAATTCAACTATATACTCCGGAATTGCCCGGTCTGTATACCGGGTTCGTTTTTTCAAGAGGCGGACAAGTGTATTGGCTCCTTTATATGGAACGGCTCCGCCCCCCGGCTGGCCAGATCCGTGCTGCAGGCACCAGTGAGTTTGGGAGGTCTTGCTCTCCCCAATCTGCGAGTTTACTACTGGGCTGCAATGTTGGTCACCGTTGCTTGGTGGTTTGCGGCGCGGAGATCTAACGCAGCGGTATGCCTTGAGGCTGCCCTTATGGGCTCCATGCAGGATCTGCGAAATTTGGTCTACAGGGGGGTTATCAGGGAAGTAATTTGAATCAAACTCACCACCTACCTGCGCATAGACGCACACAAATTTGCCATGGATCGGCGCTCCGGCGCACGCACATTCGCAGCCCTACTGAGAGGCGTGCGCGAGTGCGCTCAAGCACACGCATAACGTGAACTCCCTGACCAGCCTATAAAAGGATCCTTAGCACACAGACAAGTTGCTGGTTTGTCTCAGCTCACCTGTGTTTCCCTGCTTCCTGTTCCTGTTTGCCGCTTCCTGTTCCTGTTTGACACTTCCTGCTTTGACCCGGATTGCCTGAAGACTTTGCTGATTCTCTCCTGACCTGACCCCTGGCTTGTTTAAACGGACTTCCTACTCTTAACCTTGCTGCGCACTGGACGGATACTTGTGTTTGACCCTCGGCCTGCCTCTGGATTATTCTCTGTCTGCTGCACTTAGCCTTGCTGGCTCCAGGACTGATCACCTGTGTTTGACCCTCGGCCTGCCTCCGGATTATCCTCTGCACTCAGCCTTGCTGGCTCCAGGACTGATTACTGGTGTTTGACCCTCGGCCTGTTTCTGCACTTTCTTTACTTGTTTTACAGACCTGCTGGCTGCTTACCTTCTGGTCCGGTCCATCCTGCACAAGCCTTCCTCCAGACCTTCACTCAAGTCAGGTATCCCGCTGGAGGCTTGTGCCTCTTGGTGCAACCCATTCCCTGTATCACCTCCAGGGGTGGTGTGCGCTGAGTCGCAACAGCCACCGCTCTCTGCATCTTGGCCTCGGTGAGTACCTCATTGCTGATAGTACAAACCAGCCATGACAGAGGCCAACAGAGCGGGTTCACCTTTGGAGATGTTGTGCCAGCAAGTTACAGCCCTTGCAGACGCTGTGCAGAAATTGCAAGATGGGTACACCCAAATCGACAGCCGTCTTCAGCAATTAGCAGGAACACCTTCACCAGTTAACGCAGCACCAGCGCCCCCTGGCGGGGCCTCCCTACCACAGGCCCATTCACCGCCTGCCCTGGTGATGGCGACTCCTGAACCAAGGGTACCTATGCCTGAGCGATTTTCGGGCGACCGAAAAAAATTCAGGGCATTTAAAAATGCCTGCTCCTTATATCTGGCCCTGCAACCAAGGACTTTTTCTTCTGAAATAGTGAAAGTTGGATTTATCATCTCCTTACTATCTGAAGAACCCCAGGCATGGGCACATAGCCTTATGGAACAAAGAAGTCCTCTCCTGAACTCAGTGGAAACCTTCTTTAACTCTATGGGTCAGTTATATGATGACCCACAACGTACTGCTACAGCTGAAGCCACTCTGCACACCTTAACACAAGGAAAGAGACCAGTGGAGGACTATACCGTCGAGTTCCATAAGTGGTCAGCTGACACCGGCTGGAATGAGGCCGCCCTCAGGTACCAATACCGACAAGGCCTTTCCGAAACTTTGAAGGACGAATTAGCTAGAGTGGAGACCCCCGCCTCTTTGGAGGACCTGATTCAATTAGCCACCAAGTTGGACAGGCGCATGCGGGAGCGTCGCTCTGAGCGCCTTCAGACCCCTCGGCCCAGCTGGATGCTCCCTAAGTCGACCACTCCTTACCCTCCAATTCCAGTCCCTGCTGGCCCCATGGCCACGGAAGGGGAACCCATGCAGCTAGGACTTGTTCGCCCTCGTCTCACCCCAGATGAAAGGCAACGAAGACGACAGGCCAACCTATGTCTGTACTGCGGAGGGGTTGGCCATTACCTTCGCAACTGCCCAGTGAGACCTTGTAAGCCACCTCCGCAATTTGTTATGAACTATCAAGCCACAAACCTCACCCAGTCTTATGTTACTCTTTCTGTTTCTCTGCAGCTGGCGGAAGAGAGGATTCAACTACCGGCCGTAATTGACTCCGGAGCGTGCAGTTGTTTCCTGGACATCTCTGTGGCTCAAAAACTTCACCTTCCTCTCCAAGACAAAAAACAAAATCTTCTTGTCCACTTGGCTGATGGGTCTTTACCTCGCTCCGGACCAGTTACACAAGAGACCCAGCCGATTCTCACCATCACGGACTCAGGCCACAAGGAGCTCCTACGCTTTGATTTGATTTCTTCTCCCATGTTCCCTATTATTTTAGGACTCCCTTGGTTGCAGGCCCACGACCCCCACGTTAACTGGAGCAAAAAGAAGGTCTCTTTTACATCCTCTTACTGTTCTCAACACTGTTTTCCTCCAGTTCCAGCTACCTGTATGGCAGTCGTTCCTGCATCCGACAGTCTTCAGCATGTCCCTCCAGTATACCTCGAGTTTAAGGATGTTTTTGATAAGAAGAAGGCCGATTGTCTACCACCTCATCGGTCTTATGACTGCCCCATCGAATTGTTACCTGGATCTGAAATTCCGTTCGGGCGCATATTCCCTCTATCCGAGACTGAGCTAAAGGCTCTCAAAGCCTACATCGATGAGAACTTGGAAAAAGGCTTCATTCGGCCCTCTTCATCTCCAGCCGGGGCGGGTATTTTCTTCGTTGAGAAAAAAGATGGCTCCCTCAGACCCTGTATTGATTATAGGGAACTCAATAAAATAACTGTTAAAAACCGATACCCACTCCCGCTCATCCCAGAACTATTTCAGCGCTTTCGGACTGCCAAGATCTTCTCCAAACTTGACCTACGAGGCGCTTATAACCTTGTTCGGATTCGTACCAATGACGAATGGAAAACAGCCTTCAGGTCCAGGTTTGGGCATTTTGAGTATTTAGTGATGCCCTTCGGCCTGTGCAACGCCCCGGCCACCTTTCAACACCTGGTGAATGACATTTTCAGAGAATACCTTGACGACTTTGTAGTCGTATATTTAGACGACATTCTCATTTTTTCTGCCACCATTGAACTACACCGAGACCATGTAAGAAAGGTCCTTACCATTCTGAGGAAACATAAACTATACCTTAAGGCAGAAAAATGCGAATTCGAGAAGACCGTTGTCCAATTTCTTGGATTCATCATTTCCACTCAGGGGATCGCCATGGACCCCCAAAAGGTCAAGGCGATTCTTGATTGGCCCGCTCCAGGGGACAAAAAAGCTGTGCAAAGATTCATAGGCTTTGCTAACTTCTATCGAAGATTCATTGCCGGCTTCTCATCCATTGTTTCTCCGATTACGCAGCTGACCCGTCAACATGGTCGCTTCCAGTGGTCCCAGGAAGCTCAGGAAGCCTTCATTAAACTGAAATCTTTGTTCACTTCAGCACCCATTCTACAGCATCCAGACCCACTTTTGCCATTTGTGTTGGAAGTTGACGCTTCTGAAACCGCCACTGGAGCCATTCTTTCACAAAGACGGGGCCTCAAGGCCCTTTTGCATCCAGTAGCTTTTGCCTCCCGAAAGCTAAATCCTCCGGAAAAGAATTATGATGTCGGTGACCGAGAGCTATTGGCCATTAAGTTTGCCTTAGAAGAATGGAGGTATCTCTTAGAGGGTGCAACTCATCCTATTACAATTTTTACGGACCATAAGAACCTGGAATATCTCAGAACAGCCAAGCGCTTAAGACCACGACAAGCCCGTTGGGCACTTTTTTTTTCTAGGTTCAACTTCCACATTTCCTACCGTCCCGGGTCCAAAAATGGCAAAGCGGATGCACTCTCCCGGATGTTCCCTGAATCCCCCCAGTTTACTGAACCCAGCACCATCCTGTCACCGCAAAATTTTCTCCTGCTTACACAATCCGACCTGGTAACCGCCATTAAAACAGCCTCAAGCCACTGTACTGATCCCGTAGTGTCTTCCTTGAAGAAACGCAATGATCTACTTTGGGCACATGATAAGATCTTTGTCCCTCAGGAAGTAAGGCCAGCAATCTTAAAGACTTTTCATGACCACAAGTTGGCCGGCCACTTCGGAATACAGAAGACGTCAGAATTGATTTCCCGTTCCTTCTGGTGGCCTGGTTGGAGGCGGGACTGTCAGAAATTTGTCTCCTCATGCATTCCGTGCCAACGTAACAAAGGATTTAAAGCCAAACCCTGGGGATTACTGAGACCCCTACCTATCCCTGAACGACCATGGGCAGACATTTCTATGGACTTTATTGTGGATCTGCCACCCTCAGAAGGGTTTACCACCATCTTGGTCGTGGTTGACCGTCTTTCAAAAATGGCCCACTTCTTGCCCATGATTGGTACTCCCTCTGCCTTGGACACTGCCAATACTTTTATTAAGGAAATAGTCAGACTCCATGGAGTACCTAACAGCATCGTCTCAGATAGGGGCGCTCAGTTTACTTCTAAATTCTGGAAAGAACTCTGTAAGGCCTTGGAAATCAAGGTCTGTCTCTCGTCCGCTTACCATCCTCAGAGCAACGGTCAGACAGAAAGGACAAACCAATCTCTAGAACAATATCTCCGCTGTTTCTGTTCCGGCTCCCAGGATGACTGGTCTTCCCTTCTGTCTTATGCAGAATTTGCATACAACAATTCTGTACACACGGCTACTAACCAAACACCGTTTTGGTCGAATTTTGGATTCCATCCCTCCTTCCTCCCCAACTCCATCCCTGAAACGTCAGTCCCTGCTGTTCAGGATCGGATAGTCTCTATCCAATCAAATTTTCAAAAGATTCGAGCAACCATGCAAAGAGCTCAAGACGACTACAGGAAGTACTACGACAAAGGGAGAAAGGAGAATCCAGCTTTTGGAATTGGCGAGAAGGTCTGGCTAGCCTCTACTCATCTCAAACTACCCTGCCCTTCACGTAAGTTAGGTCCTAGGTTCATAGGCCCATTCACAATCAAGAGAATGGTGAATCCTGTGGCCTTTGAGTTAGACTTACCCAGATCATACAGAATACATCCAGTTTTTCATGTATCTCTCTTAAAGCCAGTAGTTCCTAGTCCATTTCCCGGAAGAGAGGAGCCTCCCCCGCCTCCAGTTGTAATAGATGGGGAGGACGAATTTGAAGTGGAAGCCATACTTAGCTGCAGAAAGTCGGGCAGACAACTTCAGTACCTAGTAAAATGGAAAGGGTACCCATCAGAAGACAACTCCTGGGAACCTTCTGGTAATCTTCATGCTCCAAGATTGATTAGAGCTTTTCATCAGGAACATCCGGAGTTGATGGCCAGCTTGGGCGTCCGGAGGCCGCCCCTTGGGGGGGGGCACTATCAGGGAAGTAATTTGAATCAAACTCACCACCTACCTGCGCATAGACGCACACAAATTTGCCATGGATCGGCGCTCCGGCGCACGCACATTCGCAGCCCTACTGAGAGGCGTGCGCGAGTGCGCTCAAGCACACGCATAACGTGAACTCCCTGACCAGCCTATAAAAGGATCCTTAGCACACAGACAAGTTGCTGGTTTGTCTCAGCTCACCTGTGTTTCCCTGCTTCCTGTTCCTGTTTGCCGCTTCCTGTTCCTGTTTGACACTTCCTGCTTTGACCCGGATTGCCTGAAGACTTTGCTGATTCTCTCCTGACCTGACCCCTGGCTTGTTTAAACGGACTTCCTACTCTTAACCTTGCTGCGCACTGGACGGATACTTGTGTTTGACCCTCGGCCTGCCTCTGGATTATTCTCTGTCTGCTGCACTTAGCCTTGCTGGCTCCAGGACTGATCACCTGTGTTTGACCCTCGGCCTGCCTCCGGATTATCCTCTGCACTCAGCCTTGCTGGCTCCAGGACTGATTACTAGTGTTTGACCCTCGGCCTGTTTCTGCACTTTCTTTACTTGTTTTACAGACCTGCTGGCTGCTTACCTTCTGGTCCGGTCCATCCTGCACAAGCCTTCCTCCAGACCTTCACTCAAGTCAGGTATCCCGCTGGAGGCTTGTGCCTCTTGGTGCAACCCATTCCCTGTATCACCTCCAGGGGTGGTGTGCGCTGAGTCGCAACAGCCACCGCTCTCTGCATCTTGGCCTCGGTGAGTACCTCATTGCTGATAGGGGTGAGGGCGACAATTAAAATCTGGAACATGGCCGAGCGACGGTTTAGGAGGTCGGGGTGCTGGTCTCCGGCCCAACCCTTATGGGGTAACCCTAGTCTGCCGCATTTCAGAACTATTCCGGACCCACAGGTATGGGCGCGCTTCGGTGTTAAGACCCTGGGGGATGTCATGTCCTTGGGTGAGTTGTTATCGTTCCATCAGCTGACCCTCTCCCATGCGCTTCCTGGTTGGATGTATTTTAGGTATGCCCAATTGCGTCATGCAGCCAGGGCTCAATTTCCTGAGCCCCCGGTTGTGCAATGTAGTCCGTTGGAGGAGCTGTTTACAGGGGATGGCCCACGCAAACCTTTGTCCGAGTTGTACCGCACCATTCTCCCAATTGATTCCTCTAAGTTGAATTTGCTCTGGGAAAGGTGGAAGGCAGATATTCCCACACTGGGGAGGGAAGATTGGGAGGATTGTTTTGAGCAGGGTCCCAAGTTGGTTGTCTCGGCAGGGGATAAACTCATTCAAACAAAATTTCTTCACAGAGTGTATCATACCCCCGCGCGCTTTGCCAGGATCTTCCCTGCTAGGGATCCACACTGCCCCCGTTGTAGGTCAGAATTAGGGACATACCTTCATATGTTCTGGGACTGCCGTAAGCTAGATAGATTTTGGTTGGGGATCTTTGACCACTTAAATATCCGGCTCAACCTGGATGTCCCCAGGACCCCTGCATTAGCATTGTTGGGAATTCATGAGGATGAACAAAGGCCACATCATACTAGGCTGCTAATCTCATATCTCCTTTTTTATGCTAAAAAAGAGATCTTATGTAAATGGATCTCCTCTACTCCGCCTAGTGTTGCCTCTTGGGAAAAAAGTGTGAATAATGTTTTGCCGTTATATAAGTTAACATACCTCAATCGAGGTTGCCCATGGAAATTTGATAAGGTTTGGCTCCCGTGGACGTCTACTTAGTCGGGTTGTCGCAATCCCTAAACTCAAACGTGTTCAATACCTGTAAATGTGTACTGTACCGTAATATGCTCCGATCTTGATGTACGTAGAATAACTGTATTCTGAATTGTTCTCTTGTCTATAATTGTTTGACAATAAAGCACTCCTGTTCTTTAAAAAAAAAAAAAAAGAATGTATCATCAATGTTTTTAAATATTTTGCTCCTGGTCCTGAATTCTTATGGCCAATATACACGGTCGATGTGCGATCGGATTGTGTTGTCGGAAATTCTGATCGTGTGTGGGCTCCATCTGACTTTTTCTGTCGGAATTTCCGACACACAAAGTTTGAGATCTGGATCTAAAATTTCCCACAACAAAATCCGATCGTTTAAATTCCAATCGTACGTAGACAATTCCGAAGCAAAAGTGCCAAGCATTCTCAGAATAAATCACGACGTGAAAGCTAGTGGCTACTGGCCTCTTTATAGTCCCGTTGTATGTGTTGTACGTCACCGCGTTCTGAAGGATCAGACTTTTTGCGAGCGTGTGTGTGCAAGACAAGTTTGGGCCAAAATCCACCGGAAAAAATCTGACAGATTTTGTCGTCGGAATGTCCGACCATGTGTGCAGGGCATTAGACTGTTGTATAGATTCCTTGCTCAGAAACCTCATAACTTCAAAATATATTACATGTGTAAGTTTTTTTCCTTACCTGGACCTAAAGTGTTTGCTCCATCAAGTAGAGGAGTTTTACACAGTTTCCTCCCAACAATCACACAGCAGTTTGTTGAAATAAGACATCTGTATTCTTGCACATTGAATCCTAGCACTGAGGACAGCCAAGTTTCCCAGGAATACCAGTGAATGAGCTGATAAAGCAGCAAACACCTGCATTCTAACAGCTCAGGCTGAATGTGAATATACAGAAATTACATCCAGACGTAGGAAGTGCTCCAGAGGCTTTTCAGCTGTCACCACCAGATTGAGCATCAACACAACTCTATGGACAAGACCCTGAATGACTATTCATCCTCTTATTTCCACTCAGCCTTGGCTTAAAGGGTTAACCTTCTTCTAGAGTTCAGTCCAATGAATCTTAACATTGAAAAGTCTGTTAGGCTGCCAGGAATGCATCATATAGGACAAAGGAAACCTGTTCAGCTTATGAAGGTGTTAGCATGTGAATGATAAGTATGTTAAAGCTGATGTCTTCATTACTATAGTGTTTTCCAGTATTTATAAAGAGATATTGATTGATTTAATATGCTCAGAATAATGTTTTTGAGTCGAGCGGCAGCAGATAACTACATACTATTAGTAATTCTATTCAGCCACTCTTGCAATGTATGTTGTATATACTTTCATCAGGCAGTTTAGTAAGTTTAGTGACCTAATTTTCTTTACAACAGTTAAGGGATATAGCTTTGTCACTAATGTGCCCAGCCTCGAGCTGGATAGTGAAAGAGCATCAAAACACTGATGAGTTTATTTTTCTGCCTCTACCTTCTGAACTTCTGAAAGTTCTGAAACCAGGAAAGCTAACGAGAAAATTTTTGCAAAGCAGAAGTGTCCTGATTGGTTCAGATTGCTGACTTTCCCTCCCCCTGTCCTACTGCAAATAGGATCATGTGAGGATGATATTAAGACCGATTCAGGTAGTTATTGTAGTTATATGTATGATCCTCCTCTGGTCCCCCACTGGTGCTCCTGCAGGGTCCATGCTCGCTCCTGAGCCACCCTGTTTGCATCTATTGACACAGACAGAGTGGCTCGGCCCCACTCACCCCCTAGTCCCCCCGTTACAGGATTTGATTGACAACAGCAGATTCCAATGACTCCTGCTGCTATCAATCTGCCCAGTGAGCAGAGAGAGAGAGAGAGAGGGGAGAGAATCACCGGTCGTATGCACAGTGCTGGATCGAAAATTGACTCATATAAGTATAAGAGGGGCAGGGATTCTGTGACATAGAAGGTTTTTTTTTACCTTATTGCATGAAATGCATTAAGGTAAAAAAAAAACTTTAGGTTTTAAAACTACATTAAGGAAATCAGACCACAGTTTGTACAGTTGTGTGTGCATTATGCTTTTCTTTTTTTTTTTTTTGCTATACTATGTAACTTGCAAATGTATGGAAATGTAAAAAGTCTTAAAGTCTGTTACTGAGAAGATTTTCCCATCTGTACATGTATTCTTTTTTGTCTGAAAACTGAATAAAACCTATTCTTTAAGGAAGCCATATTTTTACTAGTTTCTGTAAGTTTTGTTTTGCCATTTCCTTCCTTATTTGTTTGTTTCCTTAGCTCTCAAAGATGGCTGAATACATAACAATTATGTAACTTGACTCAACATGTATTCATGTATCAAAGATCCCAACTGTCCTTGAATAAATGTGAATTCCTCTGCTACTATTTCATCTTCTACTGTCTCACTCTCTGCTCTGGTGTGACCTCTGCAAAGAAATGTAGAAGTAATCTGCAGTATATTAATAGCCAATTTTTTTCAAAAAATCTGGATATGATAGGGAATAGTTAAAATCCCTGCCATTTTTATTTTTTTTCATCTGTGTCCCATTGGTAATTTTTTTCACTTCTTGTCCTATAGACACAATAAGCAAGCATAAGGAATCTCTCCAAAGTGAGGGGGAAGCCCTCCTAGATAACACCAGACAAATGTTTGGTGACAACTCAAAGATTTTGGATTTTTACTCACTTTTAGTGGTCATCTGGAAAAATAGAGAAAGCAATAAAAACCTAATAGGTGTTCCAGCCGCTCACCACTCTAAACAAAACCAAGATAAAAAGCACAGGTTTAACTTTAGATACACTTGAAGAAAAGTTTAATATTACGCTAAACTTGCTTCCAGCATCTAACCTACTGCATGCGTTGTTCCCAAATGCTAGTTCAGGGCATCAGTGGGTGGTACGATTCTTCACTGGCCTGGCAATGAGGAGGATCACTGACCTCTTAATGCTGGAAGAGGCCAAACTAGGGGGACTGTCTGCAATTATTGTATATTTTTTCTATATTTTTAAAAATTCATTCTGTATTATGGAGACTTGCTTTGACTTTAGTTCCACTTTATGGAGATACTGTAATACTTTTATTGTTTTGTAACTTTAAATTTGAAATAAATAAGTCTTATGTAATATTGTTATTGGTATTATCCATATAATACATATAACCTTAATTGTTTTTACTCAGAAAATTAGCTAATAGTGTCTATTGATGGGAAACATCCATAAGCTTCTAGAAGTTCAAGATATATTTTGCCTAGTCCTTAGAATATATGAAGAAATTTACAAACAGCTGACTCTAGGGCAACAAAGATGTACTTTTTTGAACAAAATATTAATGTAATAAGAAAATTTATAATAATTATACCTTTAAAAAGGCAATTTATGCAATATGTACAGCCAGGCTTACTGCCTAAGCCCCTGTACACACGGTCGGAGATTTCCACAACCAAATCCGTCGGATTTTGTCCGTCAGATTTAGTCTGACGGATTGTGTCCGAAACTGTTGCATACACACGGTCGGACTAAGTTGTCGAAAAATCCGATCTTTCAGAACGTGATGGCGTAATTTCGTTACGATGGGACTAGATTCAGGGTAGTAGCCAATAGCTTTGATGTAGGAATTTGATCTGAGCATGCGTGGCACTTGGTCCGATCAAAACTCTCTACACATGATCGGATTACGTCCGACCGGCCCAGTTGGTCGGGAAATATTTCCAAAATGTTGGAAAATTGGGTCCGACGGAGATTCGGACGGAATCAGTCCGATGCATACCACACACAGTCGGATTATCTGACGACACGGTCCGATAAGACGCATTCCGACGGATTCTCCGACCGTGTGTACGCGGCATAAGAAAGGTTTGTCAGCACTTCACCTAAGGCCAATAGGCAAGAAGTTAGGGTTGGTTTAATCAAAAAGTGTATTTAGGGTGCCATTAAGAATAAATGGCACTGCAGTGCACCATTGCACATAACATGCAGTGGCACTCTACCACATTGCCAAATTACTACATTGCAACAGAATGAATCTGACCTCAAAGCCCATGATTAGTAAAAACATTTTATTTAAGGCTATAACTTCCTTTAGGTTATGTTTTTATTGCTAAATGTGTAAGGAAAACACCAAAAGCAGAACATAAAATGTCCAGATTTAGTTTTATTCATACACTTGTACCATAAAAAATGTTAGAACCATTGCACAGAGCAGGTAAGTATAACAAATTTATTATTTGAATAAAACACAACAAACAAAAAACAAGCTTTAATATCACTTTAATAAAAAAAAGTCAAAGGGTGTTGCTGCTATACATTCAAATCCCTGTGCAAATATGCAGATAAGGAGATATGTTTGTTGAATGTGAGAAGATAAGTAACTGGTCAATCAGTCTTTGTAGTTTGGATCAGTTCAGAAGTCTGGAACTGCTTGTTTTTTAGCCAATTAGGATGCCAAGTCTTGCAAAAGTTCTTTGTTCGATCTTCAAAAAAAGAAGGGTTTGGTTGTATGGTGGAGCGTGACAGTAAAGAAGACAGTAAAATGATCCGACCACAGTTGTGAATCTATATGTGCCTTGGGGAGCCAACTTAGCGTGCAGAGTGGTGTTAAGAAATAATTCAACCTACTAGGAGGAGTGTGTGCACAAATGACAAGTCTAATCCTGGTTGTTAGGTTGTAAGACATGCCATAAGTCAATCAATTGTAAATCATGTAGTTGACATTTCAATCTATGCACTTGAGTTAAAGATGTACATGGTTTGGTGGCTGCAATATTTAAAATGGGCTCCACCACTAAATGAAAGTCATCTTATAAAATCGTGACTCCCTCTATAAAGTCTTGTGGAGGAAACTCTTAAGAAGTGTTCTTTGACCATATTTTGGGAAATAAACATTCAATAGTGTAAACTGATGGTTATAGAATTTGCATTTCACAGCTATAAATCTTCCTTCCTCAACCTGAAGTTCACATATGTCAGAGAGTGTGAGAGCAGAATGTAGTCTTATAGGAGGGAAAAGAAGTTATAATTAAGGTGAAAGACAAAAAAATCTTTTTTTTTTGGGGGGTGGTAAATAAAATAAAAAAGATGGTAAGAAATTGAGTAGATGGGAGGAAGGTATTTTAGGGTAACTCGTAATTAAAAGCCCAAAGTCTCGGGGGGGGGGGGGGGGGGGTTTGCTGCGATCAGTGGGGAGGGATAATGGGATAACTCACTCAATAGGATAGGTCCAATGTATGGGACTGGAAAATCAGCGATATAGCAGAAGGAGGGAGAGGTCGAGGAGGGGGGCGTTGCCTCCTTACGGACAACCCCTACAGTTAGTAGACAACACACATGGGACTACTGGGTTGTGGGGAGAGAAGGGTAGGTGGGGGGGGCGGGTTTTTTTTTTTTCTTTTTCCCCTTTTCCTCTGATGTTCTGCTTCTTCCATGGCTTCAGGTAAAGTATAGAGAGGAATGGCAGGTCCCATAAAGATAATATCATATAACATAAGAGGCTTAAACTCAGCTCAGAAGAGAGGCCGTCTTTGGTTGGAACTACGCCGTTATTTGGCAGACATAATCTTTCTACAGGAAACACATTTCATGAGGGGTGATATACCAAATATGCCATTACAAGCATTTAATCAGTGGATCCATGCACCATCACCGGTTAGAAGGGCAAGAGGGGTGACAATGGCATTTAGAAAGACATGCCCAATAGATACTGTGTCCTCGCAGATAGATCCTGAGGGCCGCTACCTCTTTGTGAAGGCGAGATTGAATGGCTTTTTGTATACCTTCTCCTAAATCTATGCGCCCAATACAGGAACGGTAAACTTTTTGTCAAAAACCCTGAAACGTCTTGAGGGATACAGAGAGGGATTCCTGATCTTGGGGGTAGATTTTAATCTAGTACTAGACCCAAACATGGATACTTCAAAACCCCAATATCCTGTAAAGCTTTAAAACACTTAAAACAGCTTTTGCGGTCCCTACACTTGGTGGATGGATGGCGTGTAACTCAAAATAAGACAAGGGACTATAGCTACTATTCTACAATACATAATATGTACTCTAGGCTGGATCTTTTCCTGGTGGATCAGTTCTACCTGGAGAGGATTCGACTATGTACGATAGAACCAATAACGATTTCAGATCACGCTCCCATAACTATGACCATACATCCTGTTTCAAGAGGCCATCTAGAACGAACATGGCGGTTAAATGAGATGCTGTTAGATGACAGTCATATAGTAGAGGCCTTAACACTTAAAATAAAAACATATTTTGAACTGAACGAGTCTGGAGAAACCTCTGAACAGGCTGTATGGGAAGCTCATAAATCGGTGATTAGGGGGGAACTCATAGCTCAGGGATCAAGGATTAAAAAAGAAAAACAAAAAGAAATAACAGATCTGCTGGAAGAGATTAACGACATAGAGATAAAACATAAAAGATCTTTAGGTCCAGCAGATGCCAAGAGATTGGAAATTCTGCGGGGCAAATTGACACAATATATGGATCGTAAAATCCAAAGTAAGTACAGATTTTATGCACATCGGTTCTATGAACAGGGTAATAAATGTGGACGCCTTTTAGCTAGACAGCTTAAAAAACAAAAGGAAGATAGTAGAAACCCAGGCTATAGCAGCAGAGTTTCATAGATTCTATGAAACCCTATACAATATTTAATCAGGCTTATTGAATGTTACTGAAGAACAGCGACTGATGGAGATCTGAGAATACATTACGACCTCGGAAATGCCCTCGCTACCAACCGAAGTAACTGAGGAAATAAATAGGCCAATTACGGTTGAAGAGGTGAATGGAGTATTAGCGAATCTGGCAATGGGGAAGAGCCCAGGGCTAGATGGCTTTACGAACTCTTATTATAAGAAATTTGCCTCAGTTTTGGGAGCTCCGATGTGTAAGTATTTTAATACGATTAATACATCAAATCCGTTACCTCCAGAAGCCTTAATCACCTACATAACAGTGCTTCTAAAGACAGGAAAAGATCCACAATACTGTGCTAACTATAGACCAATTTCTTTGTTAAATTCAGATACTAAGGTGTTAGCCAAAATCTTGGCACAAGGGCTACAGGATAATATTGCAAAGCTAGTTCACCCTGACCAAACAGGTTTCATGAAGGGCTGTGAGGCCAGAGATAACACCATGATCCTCCATTGGATGCAAAATGGCCAAGATAAAACACCCAGAGTAACAATATCAATGGACACGAGAAGGCATTTGATAGGATGAGCTGGGTTTTTATGACTGAAGTGTTAAGATTAGTGAAGGTGGGAGATTGTATGATGGGTTGGATTTTGGCTCTGTATGCAGCTCAGAGAGCAAGAGTGAAAGTAAATGGTACTCTGTCTAAGTATTTTCAAACATATAATGGTACGAGACAGGGTTGTCCCCTGTCCCCTTTATTGTTCGATATGATACTGGAGCCTTTTTTATGTAAGGTAAGAAGAACCATAGATATACAGGGGATGTGTATCGGGCACAGAAACATAAGGTCTTAACATATGCGGGTGACCTATTGTTCTACCTATCCTCACCACAATCCTCACTAGCAGCATTGATGGCAGAGGTAACTAAGTTCAGGGCTCTATCTAATTTTAGAATTAACTTTGAGAAGTCTGTGGTCTTGTCATGCCACGTCTCCACTGAAATGACGAGGAGTCTGCAGAACACTTATCCCTTTGTATGGAATAAAAAGTCTCTTGTTTATTTAGGAACGCATATTATACCGGACCCCAAACTTCTATATGATTTGAACTATAATACCTTAATGGAAGGGGTAATAGAGGAATTGAAGAGGTGGAAAGGGCAATTATTAACTTGGTTTGGGAGGGTAAATGCAATAAAGATGAACATATTACCTAAAATAAATTACATCTTATATACTGTGCCAATTTCACTTCCACAGCGTTTCTTTAAAAATATACGGAGGGCTTTTGTCTCTTTCGTATGAAATAATAAACACCCTAGACTTGCTTATCAAATTCTATGCAAAGAGAAGTCAGAAGGTGGCATGGGACCTGATGTTAGGCTCTATTATAGGGCAATGGCCTTAGTACGTATCCTGAACTGGAATCATGATCAGTCTAATAAAATAGGGGTAACGCTAGAGCAAACAATGGCAGGAAGGAGACTGACAGGATTACCCTGGATTCCAAAATCAAATAGGTGACTCTCAAAATGGAAGTCACCCCTAACACAGAATACTCTAAAGACATGGGAAAAACGTAATCAATTAGGAGAATACGCTCTCCAGATCTACCCCCTTGCCCTATTGGAGGGGTTTCCTTGGTTCCTACCAGGGGAAGAAGAGGTATCAATGGGAGCATGGGGGAAAGATGGAGATACGTCATGTGGTAAATATGCTCCACATGGAACATTAATGCCCCTGGAAGATTTGGTGCAGTAGTTAGGACCAATACCAATGGCCAAGTGGAGGTACCACCAACTGGTATGTTTTTTCAATAAGATGAAAACTAGAATAAGACCCTTGAATACGCTCTCTATATTTGAATCTAGGTGTGTGAGGGTGATAAGGGCAGGACACTTATTGTCCCAAATGTATACCTTAGTTCTTAGTACTGAACAGCAAGAGTTCATGGGTGTTATGGTTTTATGTATTAATTACTTATGTTATGTTCAAGACAAAAGTGTTACTTTAACCGCCTTCCATCTGGCCTCTGTACATATACAGCTGGATGGGAGCAGCACCAATGTGGGTGGACGTATAGGTGAATCCTCCCACGCTCTCTGAAGACGGAGATACGACAGAGATAAAGTGTGATCACTGTAAACCAAACACAGCATCACAGTTACAGTAGTAAACAAGCCTGCCACTCATGATGCCATTGTTTACTACTGTGTGGGTGCTGTGATTAGTCACAGCCATTACATGGTACTAGCACAAATGACAGCAATTCTGGACCATATGATAGCTGTGACCACTCTCAGCCACAGTGTAGTAAACAAAGGTTTTTATGAATGAAAACTTTGAGTAGTTTTACAGATTGCTTATTACAGTATTGGTCACTGTACAAGCAATCACAGTATATACAAACAAAGAAATCCCTGACCTCTCCTTCACAGTAGCACAGTGTCATCATGGTGCTCATAATTTTAAATACCCTGGCAGAATTTATGATTTCTCATGGTTAGTGTTTGGCTGAAGCCATTTATTATCAAGCAACTGTGTTTACTCTTTTTAAATCATAATGGCAACAGAAACTACCCAAATAAAAAGTTTACTTATCCTGGTGATTTTGGCCTGATAACATGCACTCAAGTTGACCCAAAGGGGTTTGAATGGCTCTTAAAGGTAACCATCCTCACCTGTGATCTGTTTGCTTGTAATTAGTGTGTGTGTATAAAAGCTCAATGAGTTTCTGGACTCCTGGCAGACCCTTGCATTTTTCATCCAATGCTGCACTGATGTTTCTGTATTTTGAGTCATGGGAAAAGCAAAAGTATTGTCAAAGGATCTGCGGGAAAAGGTAGTTGAACTGTATAAAACAAGAAAGGGATATAAAAATGATATCCAAGGAATTGAGAATGCCAATCAGCAGTGTTCAAACTCTAATCAAGAAGTGGAAAATGAGGGGTTCTGTTGAAACCAAACCATGGTCAGGTAGACCAACTAAAGTTTCAGCTACAACTGCCAGGAAAATTGTTCCGGGTGCAAATAAAAACCCACAAATAACTTCAGGTGAATTACAGGATTCTCTGAAAACATGTAATGTGGCTGTTTCAAGATGCACAATAAGGAGGCACTTGAGGCAAGAAAGATGGGCTGCATGGTCGAGTCGCCAGAAGAAAGCCATTACTATGCAAATGCCACAATTATCTTGCTTATAATATGCCAAACAGCACAGAGACAAGCCTCAAACCTTTTAGCATAAAGTAATTTGGAGTGATGAGACCAAAATTAAGCTTTTTGGCCACAACCATAAATGCTACACTTGGAAAGGAGTCAACAAGGCCTATCATGAAAGGTACACCATTCCTACTGTGAAACATGGAGATGGATCGCTGATGTTTTGGGGATGTGTGAGCTACAAAGGCACAAGAAATTTGGTCAAAATTGTTGGCAAGATGAATGCAGTATGTTATCAAAAAATACCAGAGGAACATTTGCATTCATCAGCCAGGATGCTGCGCATGGGAAGTACTTGGAAAACTCCAACATGACAATGATCCAAAACACAAGGCCAAGTCAACCTGTCATTGGCTACAGCAGAATAAAGTGAAGGTTCTGGAGTAGCCATCTCAGTCTCCTGACCTCAATATCATTGAGCCACTCTGGGGAGATCTCAAACTTGCACTTGTATAAACAGCCCAAGAATTTACAGGAACTGAAGGTTAAAGAGCCTCATCCACAAATACCACAAAATACTGTCATTGATGTTAAAGGGGGCAATACATAGTATTAAAATGTAAACATTTGATCAGGGTCATTTGGATAGTTTCCTTTCCTATTATGATTTAAAAAGAGTAAACACAGTTGATTGATAATAAATGGCTTCAGCCAAACACTAATCATGAGTGAAATAAAAGTTTGTGTTATCATTCATATTTTCTGGCAAATGGCCAAGAAATTATAAATTCTGCCTGGGTATGTAAACATATGAGCACAACTGTATCTATATATTTACATACTGTCACCAATCAGTGTCCCTGATAACCACCACACCAGTTACAGTGTTCCTTACAACCGCCACACACAGACAGATACAGATCAAATTGTGCAGCTGCCTGCGTATTATGCTCTGTGCTGTCTCGTAAATGTGAATTCATGCATGAGATGGTCATTAGACTGCGGAAAATGATACAGGAGATGGTCAGAGCCTGCGTGTGGACAATGATACAGGAGACGGTCAGAGACTGTGTGCGGCCATGATACAGGAGACGGTCAGAGACTGTGTGCGGCCATGATACAGGGGACGGTCAGAGACTGTGTGTGGCCATGATAAAGGAGACAGTCAGAGACTGTGTGTGGCTATGATACAGGAGACGGTCAGAGACTGTGTGCGGCCATGATACAGGAGACGGTCAGAGACTGTGTGTGGCCATGATACAGGAGACGGTCAGAGACTGTGTGTGGCTATGACACAGGAGACGGTCAGAGACTGTGCAGCCATGATACAGGAGACAGTCAGAGACTGTGCAGCCATGATACAGGAGACGGTCAGAGACTGTGCAGCCATGATACAGGAGACGGTTAGAGACTGTGCCGACAGTGATACAGGAGACAATCAGAGACTATGCAGACAATGATACAGGAGACGTTCAGAGACTGTGCAGACAATGATACAGGAGACGTTCAGAGATTGTGCAGACAATGATACAGGAGACGGTTTTATTATGGTAATGACAAGCAAACCCTTACCTGGCTAACACGGTAAGAAAAGTTAAAGCCACAGACAGGGTGCTGACAGACAATCATGCCAGAAAGATGCAGGAGATGGTCAGAGACTGTGCGGAAAATGATACAGGAGATGGTCAGAGACTGCGCAGCCAATGATACAGGAGACAGTCAGAGATTATGCGGCCATGATACCGGAGAAGATCAGAGACTGTGCGGCCATGATACAGGAGACAGTCAGAGACTGTGCCGACAGTGATACAGGAGATGGTCAGAGACTGTGCCGACAGTGATACAGGAGACAGTTTTATTATGGTAATGACAAGCAAACTCTTACCTGGCTAACACGGTATGAAAAGTTGGAGCCACAGACAGGGCGCTGAAAGACAATCACACCACAAAGATGCAGGTGATGGTCAGAGACTGTGCGGAAAATGATACAGGATATGGTCAGAGACTGTGCAGCCAATGATACAGGAGATGGTCAGAGACTGTGCGGACAATGGTACAGAAGATGGTCAGAGACTGTGCGGACAATGATACAGGAGACGGTCAGAGACTGTGCGGACAATGATACAGGAGACGGTCAGAGACTGTGCGGACAATGATACAGGAGACGGTCAGAGACTGTGCGGAGAATGATACAGGAGACGTTCAGAGACTGTGCAGACAATGATACAGGAGACGTTCAGAGATTGTGCAGACAATGATACAGGAGACGGTTTTATTATGGTAATGACAAGCAAACCCTTACCTGGCTAACACGGTAAGAAAAGTTAAAGCCACAGACAGGGTGCTGACAGACAATCATGCCAGAAAGATGCAGGAGATGGTCAGAGACTGTGCGGAAAATGATACAGGAGATGGTCAGAGACTGCGCAGCCAATGATACAGGAGACAGTCAGAGATTATGCGGCCATGATACTGGAGAAGATCAGAGAATGTGCAGCCAATGATACAGGAGACGGTCAGAGACTGTGAGAACAATGATACAGGAGACGGTCAGAGACTGTGCGGACAATGATACAGGAGACGGTCAGAGACTGTGCGGACAATGATACAGGAGACGGTCAGAGACTGTGCGGACAATGATACAGGAGACGGTCAGAGACTGTGCGGACAATGATACAGGAGACAGTCAGAGACTGTGCGGACAATGATACAGGGATAATCAGAGACTGTGTGGCCATGATATAGGACAGTGATGGTGAACCTTGGCACCCCAGATGTTTTGGAACTACATTTCCAATGATGTTTATGCATTCTGCAGTGTAGTTGAGCATCATGGGAAATGTAGTTCCAAAACATCTGGGGTGCCAAGGTTCGCCATCACTGATATAGGAGATGGTCAAAGACTGTGCAGCCATGATAACAGAATGAGCATAATTGATAACTTAACAGTCTAATGCTTCTTCATCGTCAGCGGGTTTATGGAGAGGGTAACACTGCTGTATTACTTAACTGTAATAGAGAAGGGGCTACTGGTAAACCATTCTGGGTGTACTGTCTGGCAGAGGAATATGAGTCACAAAAATATCTGCACAGAATTATAAATCTTTTGGTAGAGGAAACATTTCATATGTGTGTGAATAGATGTTTGCCTGGCGTTAACTTTGAAAGCAGAATGAGCAAGATAAGCAGCAAGATAAATAATTAAAATTATTAAAATTTAAAAATAAAATAAGCCCTCCCAGTTTGAACGACAGCCAGCCTCATTAAATGGCATTCAACTAGAATGTACATGCCCTCAGCCTGTCATTCAACAAGTAAGGAGAAGGGCACAATGATGATCCCATCCAGTGGTGGCTGGTGCTCAAAATTTTTGGGGGGGGTGCAAACAAACTGTGCCATCAAACGCAGCCACTGTGCCATCAATTGCAGCCACTGTGCCTATCATACGCAGCCACTGTGCCCATCAAACTCAGCCACTGTGCCCATCAATTGCAGCCACTGTGCCCATCAATTGCAGCCACTGTGCCCATCAAACAAAGCGACTGTGCCATCAAAAGCTACTAAGGTCCAAAGAGAATAAGAGAACCAACCTTCAGTATGGTGGAACTATTTTAATCCTATTGATCCAGGCAAACCAAAACCTCATTAAAGCAGATGATAAGTTATTTTTACAATATGGGAAAATAAAACTGTACATGATACATGAACTATTATTAATTTGAGAAAATAAGCACTTTGCCATGAATGAAGAAGCGCCTCCAAGAATTCATAATATGACCTAAAGCCCATGCAGAGATAATATGGTCTTTGACTTGGGGGTGCATTGTTGTAGTTATATATATATATATATATATATATACATATATATATATATATATATATATATATATATATATATATATATATATATATATATATACATATATATATACATATATATATATATATATATATATATATATACATACATATATATATATATATATATATATATATATATATATATATATATATATATATATATATATATATACATATATATATATATATATATATATATATACATATATATACACACTATATTATATATATATATATATATATATATATATATATATATATGTATATATATATATATATATATAAAATATATATACATTTTTATTTTATATATATATATATATATATATATATATATATATAATATATATATTTTACAGTTATAGACACTACCTGCTCCTCGCCTTGGTGACTAAAGGTAGCAGGACTCAGAGAAGCAACACACAATGTTCTCTCTCTGCCCTGCAGTGCAATCTGGGAGTTGTAGTCTCTGCAGAGCACAGGCACCAGATGGCCATGTTGAAGTCTGTGTGCCTGTGCTCTGTGGGAGAACTACAATTCCCGCCATGCACTGGGGCCGCGTCGCCGATTTTAGGGGAAGGGCTAGGACACGGAGGACGGCTCTGCAGCAGTGGAGCCTGCTATTGGACGCAGGCAGCCTGACCATGCCCACACCATCCAGCACCATGATGTCGAGTAACTGTGAACATTAGTGTTATCCCCCCCTCATCCACCACCTCGGAGCGCGGCGGTGGATCAGCTCACTCTGCACCGCAGCTGTGTGCAGCGCGCCCGCCGCCCACTCACCCCGCCGCTTGTGAGTCCCAGTACCAGTGTCCCACACTGTACTGTACACAACAGCAGCACAACACCTGAAAGGCAAATTAGGCAATTGTGCGATGGTGAGGCCCTTTCTGTGGGCGAGGCCTAAGGCAATTGCCTAATTTGCCTAATTAAAGAGCCGCCTCTGGCCACAACAGTTAGAGTATACCTGATCACCGCCACACCAATCCCATTGTCCCTGATAATCACCAGTCCCAGTGTCCGCAATCACTGCCACACCAATTGCAGTCTCCCTGCTCACTTGCTCATTTGACTGGCAGTGAGGAGGCATTGTATTGCTTATTCCCTATTTGCTTTAACCCTTTGGACCCTGCACAACCACCCTCATTCACTTGAATGGGTTGCGATTGGTGGGTGTACAGAGGGAATAATTCATAGCCGTGGCATGTGTACACCCCTGATAGCTGCCTTTGCAGGTAAAGGGGGTAGAAGTTTGGCAGAGAGATCGGACACTTTTGACACATTTTTGGGACCATTGACACTTATACTGCAATCAGCGCTATAAAAATGCACTGTTTACTGTGTAATGCCACTGTCAGGGAAGGGAATAACACTGAGGGGTGATCAAAGGGTTAAATGCGTGTTCCCTGGGTATATTCTAATTGTGGGGGAATAGGAGTAACTAGAGAAAGAGACATTATCGTTTTACCTACTTAGTAGGAACAAACAAAATGTCTCTTGTTTCCTGACAGAACAGAGATTTGTGTGTTTAGACACACAAATCCCTGTTCCTGCTGTCGTGCATGCGATCACGCATGGGGCGATTGCAATTTCGCCTGCCAGCCACGTGCATCAGGTTCTCCACCATGCAGCTAACGCATACGCGCCTGTTATCACCCTTAAAGGTACAGACGTACCCATATGGTGACTCGCGGGAACGAACCACTTTGCCGACGTATATGGGCGTGAGCGGGTTGGCAAGTGGTTAAGTTGTCTTTGCTCTATACTTTTTTTAGATCCCATAATCATCCCATCCCCATCCAAGTATATTAACCCAAAAATAAAACACAAAAACAAAGTTGCTGGGCTGTTTCCTTTCTCAAGTGTGCCTGTGGCAATTCTGTGCCTTCCTGTGCAGAGTGGGGAAAAAAATTGTGACAAAAAAAAATTACAACTTCAAAAAAACTCTCAATGCCTCTTACTAAATACCTTGGACTGTCTATTTTCCATTTGGTGGATATTTGTACTATCTTGGCATTTAAGGGCCATAATAAATGAGATTGGCAATCGGTAGATCAGGATTGATCAATTTTCAAATATACATATCATAGTTTTAGACTGTAAAATTTTCACACGGACTGAATAATATACATTTAGGTTATTTTTACCAAAGAAATGTTGCAGAATACAATTGACCTTTATGAAGAAAGATTGTTTATTTGCAAAATTTCAGAACAGAAACTTAGAAAAAACATTCTTTTTCAAAATGCTTTATATTTTTTCATTTATATAGCAGGGAATAAAAAACCCAGTGGTGATTACCCCCTTCAGTACCATGCACTTTCACCCTTCCTGCCCAGGCCAATTTTCAGCACTGTCACATTTTGAATGACAATTGCGCAGTCATGCAGCACTGTACCCAAATTAAAATGTTACCATTTTTTTGAGACAAATAGAGCTTTCTTTTGGTGTTATTCAATCACCACTGAGTTTTTATTTTTGCTAAATACATGAAAAAAGACAGAAAATTTTGAAAAAAAAAAGTTTTTCTTGGTGTCTGTTATACAATTTTGCAAGTAACTATTTTTTTTCTTCAATGATGTGTGCTGATCAGGCTGCATTGATGTGCACTTATGAGGCTGAACTGATGGGCACTGATGGGGTTGCACCAATGTGCACTGATGAGACTGCACTAATGGGAACAGATGAGCCTACACTGATGGGCACTAATGAGACTGCACTGAAGATGCACTGATGAGGCGGGACTGATGGGCAGGGATGAGGCAGCACTGATGGGCAGTGATGAGGCAACACTGATGGGCAGGCACTGATGAAGCAGCACTGATAAGCTGCACTGATGAGTACTAATAAGCTGCACTAATGGGCACTAATAAGCTTCACTGATGGGCACTGATGGGGTGGCACTGATAATCAGGACATTGATAATCAAGGCACTGATTATCAGTGTTAATATTGTACTCACAGATCAGCGCTCCTTTTCTCACACTTTGTCTCTGTGTGAGGAAAGGAGAGCCGATAACACCTGTTCATTTACATATGTGACAGCTTTGAATACACAGCAGTCAGAGAGCATGCCCAATGCGTGCCCCAGGAGGCAAGCACTTGGGAGGACAAGTTTATGGGCTATAGTGCAGGCAGGAAGTGATTAAATACCACCAAAAGAAAGCGCTAATTGTCTACAACAAAATTATAACAATTTAATTTGGGTATAGTGTTGCATACCTGAGTAATTGTCATTCAAAGTGTGATAGCACTAAAAAACTTGAAAAATGGCCTAGACTGGAAGGGGTGTCTGGATTTGAGGTGGTTAAATGCTAACTTTTAATCTTCTATTACCAAAGCTAATCATAGCCCTGGGCTGGCAGTGAAAATATCCATAAAAGATTCCTTTATGCATCTGTGAGATGTAGAGCAGTAGAATACGGTGATTTAATTAAACTATAATGGATTTCACACCCTGCACAAGGCCATAGACAAGCTGGAATTTTAATATTTCACATGTCTCTTAATAAGTGTAGTTTTGTGTTCACGTTTGAATTCTCTGACATGTAGTGCTGGTGCTTGTTGACAAGACTATTCCAGCTCTTTTGTCCCTTTGGGTATGTTTTAAGTATTGATCAAATGAAGGTTCCAAAGGCAGCCAAAAACTTCTTAACTCAAGCATTTCAATGACTTTAAAACAAAAATGTCTAATACAGCATATTTGTAACAGCTGACACATTTACCTATTATTCTACATGCTAGATGAAAGTCATAATTGATGTTCACGTTGTTTAGAAAACTAGTGCATAACAGGTATACAAGAAAAAGTTTGTGGGCTTCATAGCAACACCAACCACCAAGTTATGCAACATGATGGTTAAGTGGTTAGAACACTTATCCTACAATGATGGAAGCTTGGGTTATGTTCTCACTATGGAATAAGTATGTTTTCTCAAGTCTTTTAGGGCTTGTTTCTGGTGATCCAAAAGAAACAATAACAAAGAAATAAAAAGTAAAATAATTGACTTTGCTCCACTAATACCCTAAGTAAAAATAAGTATGCTCTGTGTGACTTTGACAAACTGCTTACATTGCAAGGTCTAAGGGAAGAGATCATTATAAATAATTATGATCTCAGTAAAATGTGCCAGCACTATACAGTCCCAGATCATAAGAAAACAGTTGGGTTCAGTGGATGGGGTGTTTCCGGCTCTCTGTATGTAGTTATACCATTACTTACAAACAGTAGACTATAGTATGTATAAAAAGCTGTATGGTATGTTATTGGTAATCTTATCCCCAATTTCAATTTACAAGAAAACAGCTGGACACAAGAAAGATTGGATTGGCTATTGTAACCGCTGGAAAACAACTATTATGAAAATATTTCTTTAACCACTTGACCACTGGGCACTTAAACACCCTTAATAACCAGACCAACATCCGGCTTCCTGAAAGGGTGCATGGATAAGGGGTGGCGGCGACCGTGCGCCCACAATGCATGGGCCAGCCACTGCTCTGGACAGAGATTTTGTCCAAAAAGGGGGACAGACCATCCAAATCAGGGACAGTTAGAAGCTACACTATATTACCAAAAGTATTGAGACACCTGCTTTAACACGCACATGAACTTTAACCACTTGCTTACTGGGCACTTAAACCCCCCTCCTGCACAGACCAATTTTCAGCTTTCAGTGCTCTCACATTTTGTGCTCTCACATTTTGAATGACAATTACTCAGTCATGCAACACTGGACCTATATGAAATTTTTGTCCTTTTTTTCACACAAATGGAGCTTTCTTTTGGTGGTATTTAATCACCGCTGGGTTTTTTATTTTTTGTGCTATAAAAGAAAAAATACAGAAAATTCTGTAAAAAAATGAATTTTTCTTCATTTCTGTTATAAAATTTAGCAGATTAGTAATTTTTTCTTCATAAATTTTGGCCAAAATTTATACTACTACATATCTTTGGTAAAAATAAGTACAAATTGGTGGATATTATTTGGTCTTTGTGAAAGTTATAGAGTCCACAAGCTATGGTGCCAATATCTGAAAATTGATCACACCTGAAGTACTGACGGCCTATTTCAATTCTTGAGACCCTAACATGCCAGAAAAGTACAAATACCCCCCAAATGACCCCTTTTTGGAAAGAAGACATTCCAAGGTATTTAGTAAGAGGCATGATGAGTTTTTTGAAGTTGTCATTTTTTCCCACAATTCTTTGCAAAATCAAGATTTTTTTTACTTTTTTTTTTTTTTTCACAAAATTGTCATATTATCAGTTTATTTCTCACACAGCATATGCATACCACAAATTACACCCCAAAACACATTCTGCTATTACTCCCGTGTACGGCGATACCACATGTATGAGACTTTTACACAGTGCGCCCACATACAGAGGCCCAACATGCAGGGAGCGCCATCAGGCGTTCTGGAGCACCCAGGACAATTCTGACATTTCTCTCTCCTATGTAAAAATCATCATTTATTTGCTAGAAAATTACATCGAATCCCAAAACATTATATATGTTTTTTTAGCAAACACCCTGGAGAATACAATGGTGGTCGTTGCAACTTTTTATCTCGCACGGTATTTGCGCAGCAATTTTTCGAATGCTTTTTTTTGGAAAAAAAACTGTTTTGTGCTTAAAAAAAAAAAAACACAGTAAAGTTAGCCCAATTTTTGCATAATGTGAAAGATGAAGTTACACTGAGTAAATCGATACCTAACATGTCACTCTTCAAAATTGCACAGGCTCGTGGAATGGCGCCAAACGTCGCTACTTAAAAATCCCCATAGGCGACGATTTAATTTTTTTTTTTACTGGTTATATGTTTTGAGTTACAGAGGAGATCTAGGGCTAGAATTATTGCTCTCACTCCAACGTACGCAGCGATACCTCACATGTGTGGTTTGAACACCGTTTTCATATGTGGGCGGGACTTACGTATGCGTTCGCTTCTGCATGCGAGCACATGGGGACAGGGGCGCTTTAAAAAAAAAATAAAAAATGTATTGTTCATTTTACTTTATTTTCCCCAAAAATAAAGTTTTTGATCACTTTTATTAGAGTAATGCAGGGTAATGCAGAGTAATGCAGGGTATTGCAGGGTATTGCAGAGTAATGCAGAGTAATGGCAGGGTATTGCAGAGTATTTGCAGGGAATTGAGGGGTTAATTTTCAGTGAGCAGCGATGTGGGCACTGCAGATGCAGCCCACATCGCTGCTGACACCGATCTCCTCCCCCTCCGCTGTTCCGATCGGTACAGAGAGGGGGAGGGAGGAACCGGCGTCATAACATGACGCCGGTTTGTTTACAAGTGATCACTCCGTCATTTGACGGAGCGATCACGTGGTAAACGGCCGTGACGAGCGGCTGTTTACCGTGATCCGTGGGCCCAACTGTGGGCCTGTGGATGAGCCAGGGGTATGTATTTATTTGTAGTTTAATTGGATAAATTAATTAGAAGTGAATTTTCTTGTTTTATTCATTTGTGTAGACTATTTCGGTGGGGGTCACTGGGCGGTGTGCTATTTTGTAATTTTATGTAAATAATTATGTATTGTCTATTGCTATCCTTAGCTGCTATTCATTCCCCCTTGGGTCAAAGAATTAACTCCCCTGAAGAAGCCATGATTATGGCAAAACATGTCGGGATTCTCTTGACCAGCAATCTAAACTGAGTGGATTGAATTTTTATCTATGTATCGTGATTCACATTAGATTAATGGGTAATTCCATAATTTTTTAAACAGATAAAAAAAAAAAAAGAAAAAAGACCTGTCTCAACGTGACGTGAACAGAAACGTGTGGGCACAGACCATCACTAATCCTTGGATGCCATGTTCATTTAAGTTCTTCCAGGCATTGAAAGCAATTAATTACATTTGTGTTTTTTGGTTTGACAAAACTCAGAAGATATAAACAACACAAATTCACATAGTTTTATATTTGTTGATACATTATTAAAGTTTTATTTTATTTCTTTACTGCAAGAAGTGTAAGTACCTGAATTTGATCTGGTGTCATGTACCAGGTGTGAGGCCGAGATGCTGAGAGGGCTCTCCTTGCGGCTAAGTGCAGCGCTTGACCTGAAAGTGGTACAGGGAGAGCAGTGCCCAGAGAAGCATGGTTTGCCAGGTACTGAGGTGAGATGACTTGGTCACCCAGATGTAGTAGTTACAGGCTGGATGAACTGTAAAGCTGGTGTGCTTACAGAGTACCAGGTAAGCTTGACAGAGTAGCAACTGGCAACAGAAATGAGATCCACACCGGGGGTCATACATGGTAAAATCAGTTCAGATGATGAGATTGGATAGCTGGGGTCATACAAAGCAAGATGGATCTTATCGATAAGCCAAGCCAAGGTCAGACACGGTGGAGTAAGCCAGAGGGAAGTCAGAAGTACAAGCCAAGGGTAAATCAGGAGATCAGGATCACATGTCAGAGCAAGCCGGGTCAATAACAGAAGTTCAATCAGGGAATACAGGATCAAGGAGAAGCTGAAGATAATCCAGCAATGAGAATCTCCAGCATCAGGCTTAAATAGACCAGGAAGTAAGTCAAGTCTGTTCAGGTTACAAAGAGGAAGTACCACCCACATTAGTCATGCTGTGTACCATGGTGGTCATGATTATCTTGGGAGGAATTGCCAGTCCTTCTTCGGCCATTTCCCTGACAGTGCCCCCCCCCCCAAGGGGCAGCCTCCGGATGCCTAAACAAGCCCATTTTTCAGGATTTCTATCCCGGTACTCCTGTAGTAGTCTAGAGGCATGTATGTTACGCACTGGTTCTCAAGAGTTCTCCACTACTGAATACCCTTCCCATTTAATACGAAATTGTTTTTGCCTAGCTCTCTTCCGACAGTCCAGGATAGCCTCTACCTCAAATTCTGGTTCATCATCCACAGAGACTGGTGGAGGTGGCACTTCATCTCTCCCAGGAAAAGGGCTTGGCTTGGGTTTAAGCAGCAAGACATGAAACTCTGGATGAATCCGATACGATTTTGGCAGTGCCAGGTCGAATGCCACAGGATTAACTTCCCTCTTAACCTGGCCCGACAAACTTTGGCCCCAATTTCCTGGAAGGGCAAGACAATTTGTGATTAACAGAAGTGAGCCATACCTTGTCCCCAACCTGAAAGCTAGGACTGCTTCTTCTCCTTCCATCAGATTGTCTCTTGAAGTCCTCTTGAGCTTTCTGCATATTTCTCTGAGGGTCTGGTAATTAGTCTGGAGAAATGTTATGCAATCCTGAACTGCTGGTACTGAGACTTTGGGCATGGTGTTTGGCAGGAATGAAGGATGAAATCCATAGTTCGCCCAAAGGGGTGACTGATTGGTTGCTGCATGCACAGAGTTATTGTATGCAAATTCAGCACATGGAAGTAAGGAAAACCAATCATCTTGGGAAAAAGAACAAAAGCACCTTAGATACTGTTCTAGTGTTTTGTTCTCTCAGTTTGCTCATTATTTTGTGGATGATAGGCGGAGGACAAGCAAGCATCTATTGCCAAACTTCTGCAAAGACTTCTCCAAAATCTTGAGGTAAACTGGACCCTTCTATCCGAAACAATGCTATCAGGAAGGCCGTGTAGTACCTCTCTAATGAAGATATTTACTGTATCCATAGCTGAAGGTGTGCCTATCATAGGCAGGAAGTGAGCCATTTTAAACAGGTGATCCACTACTACAAAAATAGTTGTGTACCCTTCTAATGGGGGTAAATCCACTATAAAGTCCATTGATATTTTCTTCCATGGCTGCTCCGGTACTGGTAATGGCCTCAACAAACCCCAAGCCTTGGCGTTGGACCCCTTGTTGTGTTGACAGATGGCACAGGACTTCACATACCTCCTACATTCCAATTTCAAGGTGGGCCACCAAAAGAACTGCTGAATGAGTTCTGTTGTCTTTCAAACCCCAAAATGCCCAGCAAGTTGATGATCGTGGAGGGTCTTCAAAACCTGTAACCTGGTTTGCTGAGGGACAAAGATCTTTTCCTGATGCCACAAGAACCCTTCTTGACTTCTTAGAGAGGAAGCATTGGACAGAGGCTTGTTCAATTTGTGCTCTTAAATCATGTTGAAGTAACAAGAAGTTCTGGCTTGGCAGAATTGTGTCAGGTATTGTTACCTCTGGGGTGTTGGGAAACATCCATGAAATACTTTTATATCTCTCTCTGGAAGAGACTGATGGGGTCTTATGGAGCAGTTGTAAAAAGAAATATCCAGTTACCAACAGTAAAGGCAGAATGGCTTGCCGGCGTCAAAGTTTTGCTTAAGGGGTCAAAGCTGAGCGGACTCGGCCTATCTGCATAGGTTCAACTTCTGAAGTGGATGCAGAGGGAGGCATGGTTGCTGGAGATGAAGGAACCTTGGGTAACATCCAAGTGGGTTTGAAGGCTTGGGCTCTTTCAGAAAGGGTCGCTCCCACAGGTGCCTGTCAAGTTGAACAACAAGCTGAATTAGGCCTTCCAGCGTGGCAAGAGACTCTACTCTAGCCACGTCATCCTTGAGGGATTCTGACAGTACCTGACGATGCTGATATTTTAAGGCTGCCCCGTTCCATCCCATGTCAGCGGGCCATTTATGGAAGTCTATTGTATAGTCCTCCATGGGGCATCTTCCTTGTTGCAGAGTATGTAGGGCAGCTTCAGCGGTGGCTACCCACTATGGGTCATCGTATAATTGTACCATAGAATCAAAATTTTTGGATTAAAGGCCAATATGACAGCAAAAGATTGTCCCCTTTCACTTTCTTGTTTTTACAGTGGAGTCAGTAGCCCTTGGGTTATAGATGAAATATTTATGATACGGTGCACAATTAACCTGATTTACCATAGTACTAGAACACTAAAACACAAATGTCAGTCATTTCTACTACAGTGACATTTTATTTTTTAATCAGATTCTTTCGGCAATTGGTTTGCATGGTTGCTAATCTTTGTTAAAAAAAATATAGTGTGACGGTACAGGTTAAGCCTTGCAGATAATATAGTTTCCAAAATATTATAGTAAATAAATCTGTACAGAACTTATCTAGGCTTATATTATATAATTTCTAAATAAAACTAGTGACAGCAGTACGTTTTCCTTCGTCATAAAAGAGACCTTTACTTCCGAAACGAACCAAATGCAGAATTTTTTACTTCAGGTCTGGTCCTCTTTTCAAGTAATATGCATGTAAGGTTTTCCTAAAACATTGTTGAAAATTAGGAGTTTTTGACAAATTTTTAACTTATTTGGCATTGGAATCAATAGGAAGGAAAATATATAAAGATTGTTAAGGCGTTAGTATAGTTTTTGCTGTTATTTTAAAAGTTGTAAATAGCTTTAAAACACGGGTTACAGAAGCTCCTTTTAACTGTCCTGAACTTGTTCAAAAATGGCCCATCACTAGTCTAATAATTTTATATTTTTTCACTGAATGTAAAATAAAAGATTAAAATTGGACAGTAGGTTGCACACTTACAATTTGATAGTAGCTTAACTGACAGCAATTGCAATAGATATAAACAGAAAATGAATAGATTAGGGAAAGATTTGCAGCTCTGCCTAACAAAACAGTAACAGATTAGCATTTGTCTAAAGCAGGGATCTCAAACTGGCGGCCCTCCAGCTGTTGTAAAACTACAAGTCCCATGAGGCATTGCAAGGCTGACAGTTACAATCATGGTTACCACAGGCAGAGGCATGATGGGACTTGTAGTTTTGTAACAGCTGGAGGGCCGCTAGTTTGAGACCCCTGGTCTAAAGAGATACTCGGCCTGCTCACTTGAAGTTATTTAACCACTTTCAGACCGGACCAATTTGCTGGTCAAAGACCAGACCACTTTTTGCGATTCGGCACTGCGTTGCTTTAACTGACAATTGCGCGGTCGTGCGACGTGGCTCCCAAACAAAATTGACGTCCTTTTTTTTCCACAAATAGAGCTTTCTTTTGGTGGTATTTGATCACCCCTGCGGTTTTTATTTTTTGTGCTATAAACAAAAATAGAGCGACCATTTTAAAAAAAACGCATTATTTTTTACTTTTTGTTATAATAAATATCCCCCAAAAATATATAAAAAAAATTTTTTTCCCTCAGTTTAGGCCGATACGTATTCTTCTACATATTTTTGGTAAAAAAAATCGCAATAAGCGATTATTGATTGGTTTGCGCAAAAGTTATAGCGTTTACAAAATAGGGATAGTTTTATAGCATTTTTATTAATCATTTTTTATTATTTTTTTTTACTAGTAATGGCGGCGATCAGCGATTTTTATTGTGACTGCGACATTGTGGGGGACCCATCGGACATTTTTGACACATTTTTGGGACCATTGTCATTTATACAGTAATCACTGCTATATAAATGCAGTGATTCCTGTGTAAATGACACTGGCATTGAAGGGGTTAACCAGTGGGTGGCAGCGTAGGGGTTAAGTGTTCCTAGGGGTGTGTTACTAACTGTGGGGGGGTTGGGCTTTCATTTAGTGAACACTGATCTCTGCTCCAATCACATGGAGCAGAGATCAGCGTCACTAGTTGCTAGGCAGAATGGAGAAATGCTGTTTACAACGGCATTTCTTCATTTGGCCGCTCCGTGAGACGATCGCAGGCATGCCCACGGCGATCGAGTCCGCGAGTCCCGCGACCGGATTCACTGGGGTCCCGACCAGCACGGAAGCGTGCGCGCTCCCGATGGCAGGGTGACAAATTTAAAGGGACATACATGTACGCCCATTTGCCTGCCCGTGCCATTCTGTCGACGTACATCGTCGTGCGCTGGTCGGCAAGTGGTTAATTGCTGCTTTGATATCTAATAAAATAGAGAGGCATATTTTTGTTCTATTATTTCTCTCTGGTAAATGAAGGGAGGATATTTCATGTATCATACTTATGCCGCGTACACACGGTCGGAGAATCCGTCGGAATGCGTCTTATCGGACGGTGTCGTCAGATAATCCGACTGTGTGTGGTATGCATCAGACTGATTCCGTCCGAATCTCCGTCGGACCCAATTTTCCA
Organism: Lithobates pipiens; assembly: GCF_037356315.1. Taxonomy (NCBI): domain Eukaryota; kingdom Metazoa; phylum Chordata; class Amphibia; order Anura; family Ranidae; genus Lithobates; species Lithobates pipiens. The sequence continues at coordinate 423,581,970 of NW_027507718.1, forward strand.
ACATGTTGGAAATATTTTCCAACCAACTGGGCCGGTCGGACCTAATCCGATCATGTGTAGTGAATTTTGATCGGACCAAGTGCCACGCATGCTCAGATCAAATTCCTACATCAAAGCTATTGGCTACTAGCCTGAATGTAGTCCCATCGTAACGAAATTACATCACCGCGTTCTTGGCAACCGCTAAATCAGACAACTTGACCCGACAGTGTGTATGCAACAGTTTCGGACACAATCCGTCGGACTAAATCCGACGGACAAAATCCGACGGATTCGGTTGGCAAAATCTCCGACCGTGTGTACGTGGGCTTAAACATCCTGAAAAGTGGGTATGTTTTCTGTTTTCTTTCATTTTCCCTAGGATAGATGATCCTACAGTATTTTAATTTTACAAGAATTTTTGTTTTAGTTTTAATGATGTCAAAACCATGTTAAGAAACCCTAAATCCTATGAAAAAAAATGTATCTATTCCCTTCTACTGCATCCTTCCTGAAGTCTCTTGTTAATGGGCTAACCTAGATGACACTAGATGACACTAGATGACACTAGAAGAGGTGATGGTTGATTGAAGGTTTGGTAAGAAAGCCGACAGTTCTATTAGCCCTGTCTACTGCAAGTAGCATGTACGTCTGTATGAAATGTGTCTGCTGGATGTGGCTATGTAGCTTTTGGAGTCATGCCTACTCCATGGGTTGCTGAATCTTGCTGGGAAAAAACATATCAACTATTTGATGAAAACCAAACCTAAGGTGAGGTGTTTCTGGAAGATAAAAATATACATAGAGTCAAAATTTGTGATCCCAAACCCCAGAACTGCTCTTGGCAAAGGAACCTTCAAACTTGGAATTACTTTTAACACAGTATTTTAAGAATGTACACTTTTTGCTTTCTTAGAATCTCTTTTACTACATCTAGTGAAGACAGGAATGATAATACAAAGGCTCACAAAAAGAATTTGGTTGGAAGAAAGCAAGGCATTTAACTATATGGATTTGTCTGACAGATCCCTAGTATGGGAAATCTTAAATTCCCTCATTTAGCTTTCCAGGAAGGTGCAAGCGATTGGAAAGGTTTTATCTGTGTTATAATTCATTGAAACTTAAGAAACATTAGACACGTTTTTACTCCTTTATAATGACAATGTTTAGCAAAATAATATTTTAGTGTGGGAGCTGGAAATGAAAACAGAGGGGCTAACTAAATAAAGGCAAATAGGCTGTTCACTTTACAAGGGAATTTCCCCTTAGGTTAGTGGGTGAGGTGAAGCTCTGCTGACTTCTATAATTCAATAATGTGCAGGCAATTTGTTTGTTTTTTTACTTTTCTTGCACGTCATTATATATTCTTTGCAAAGTGAATTTTCACCACATGCCACATGCACTAAGCTAAGTGACAGCCAAGTTGCTTGTTAGTAAATAAACCCACTGGTTGATCATTCAATAGGCTTAATGAGCTACACAGTGCCTTTACAAGACTACAATATGTATTCTTTTCAAAATGCCGCCATTTACTGGACATTATCAGGGAAGGTTCTAGGAAGTATTCTGAATATTACTGGGTATATTGCTTTATTTGCCACTATACCTGAAGAGCTGTTTGTTCTGAATTCTTGATGATAAAATAAAAGATCTTTGTTGACACATGCTTTTGAATAACAACACGATACTTCCATTTATAAAACTAATTTCTTATTCCAGATAATGTTCCTAAAAATTCCCTTTGTGGTGCAGGAGTAAGTCTGGTGTAAACCCATAGTACATTTGTCCCTACCTTTTAGTTTATCATATTTTTCAATCCTTATTTTCTACTCTTAGAACTTAACATTATACTTTTTATACAATTTATTTTTTGTTGTTCCTCTAACCTAGTCATTTGACAGTGTTTACCTTTTTTGTAGTGTCTTAAAGTGGGAATAAAGTCCACATCCTAGTGTGTGGGCTTTAGCTATAGAGTGCAAGTATGCATAGCATATTTTCACATTATGGCACACTTACCTAGCAAGGTGTCCTTTTCTTGTGATATATTTTATGTGCTCCCCCTCATCACTCTGCATTTTTTTTCTGTTCTTCCTCTGGATCCAAAGTCTGAAGCCGTCTTGATTGGTTGGGCCAGAAAGACATAACTATCATACATGCACAGAGGCGGCTCTAGGCTTTGTGTGGCCTTAAGCAAAACTTAGACATGAGGCCCAACTCGGGCCCATAATGGGAAAAATAATTCAAGCGATAAAAATGAACTGTGTGCCGCCCACAGTGCTGCCGACTTCCCTCCTCTTCTATCCTGCTGACTGCTGTGGGGGATCTTCAGGATGGAGGCCAGGAAAAGGGGCCAGTAAATAGGTAATTTACCAGCCCTTTCCTTTTCTAAATGAACACAGTCAGTGATCAGTACTGATCACTGACTGTGTTTATTATGCTTCAATTTATGAATTAACAGGAGCCTCTGTCTCCTGTTCATTCATCTGCAGTGCAAGGCTACAGAGAAAGGGACTGGGGAAAGTGTTTCCTAAGTCCCTTTCCCTGTGTCAAAAGTGAGACTTAAGGGGTTTATTTAGACCCCTTATCTCTCATCAAAGAAATAAAAAACTCACACAAAAACAAAAGAAAATCAAAATTGTAAAAAAAATGACAAAACTGTAAAAAAAAAAAAAATCTGACTAAAATTTCTAATCAGGCTAAAAAGCCATGCCCAATATGTAGCATAATTAAGCCACACTCACTGTTTTCTGCGGTGCGCTTTGTATGCCACAGGTCACCATCTCCCTAGTGGGGGCCCCAGTGCATTACTTTGACCATGATGCTATTATGATGGCATTGTACAATGGCGGTAAACATGAGTAGGAGAGTAAAGTGGAGAGTATGATGGCGAGTAGTAAGTACATGAGAGGGGTGCGGAGTGTACGGCGGTGGGTAGTATGTACACGAGAGGGGTGAAGAGTGTACAGCAGGGGGTAGTATGTACATGAGAGGGGTATTAAGTGTACGGCAGCGAGTAGTATGTACATAAGAGGGGTGCGGAGTATATGGTGGGTAGTATGTACATGAGAGGGGTGTATTGTGGTGGGTAGTATGTACATGAGTGGGGTGCGGAGCATATGGTGGTGGGTAGCATGTACATGAGAGGGGTGTGAAGTGTATGGTGGTGGGTGGTATGTACATGAGAGGGGTGTGGAGTGTATGGTGGTGGGTAGCATGTGCATGAGAGGGGTGAGGACTGTATGGCAGTGGATAGCATGTACATAAGGGGGGTGCAGAGTGTATAATGGTGGGTAGAATGTACATGAGAGGGGTGTGGGGTGTATAGTGGTGGGTAGCATGTACATGAGAGGGGGTGTCCAGTGTATGGCGGTGGGTAGTATGTACATGAGAGGGGTGTCCAGTGTATGGTGGGGGTAGTATGTAGATGAGAGGAGTGTGGGGTGTATGGTGGTGGGTAGCATGTACATGAGAGGGGTGTGGAGTGTATGGGGTGGGTGGTATGTACATGATAGGGGTGTGGAGTGTATGGCGGTGAATAGCATGCACATGAGAGGGGTGCAGAGTGTATATCGGTGGGTAGCATGTACACGAGAAGGGTGCGGAAGCTACAGCGGTGGGTAGTATGTACATGAGAAGGGTGTGGAGTGTATGGCGGTCAGTAGTATGAACATGAGAGGGGTGCGGAGTGTATGGCGGTGGGTAGCATGTACATGAGAACGGTGTGGAGTGTACGGTGGTGGGTAGTATGTACATGAGAGGGGTGTGAAGTGTGCGGCGGTGGGTAGCATGTACATGAGAAGGGAGCAGCATATATGGTGGTGAGTAGCATGTACATGAGAGGGGTGCATAGTGGTGGGTAGCATGTACATGAGATGGGTGCGGAGTGTATGGTGGTGGTTAGCATGTACATGAGAAGGGTGTGGAGTGTATGGTGGTGGGTAGCATGTACATGAGAAGGGTGTTGAGTGTATGGCGGTGGGTAGTATGACATGATAGGGGTGCGAGGTGTATGGTGGGGGGTAGTATGACATGAGAGGGGTGCAGGGTGTGTGGCTGGGGGTAGCATGTACATGAGAAGGGTGTGGAGTACATGGTGGTGGGTAGTATGATATGAGAGGGGTGCAGATGGTATAAAAGTGGTACATGGTGTGAATGAGCTGTAATTTATTGCTCCATCACTGCAGGGGCCACTTTGCAGTGGCATGCATTGAGCAAGTGAAGTTAGAAGCACAGCACCAGAACTGGCCTCTCAAACCCTGCTGTGACACTGTTCTCACAGCCCCCTCCCCCATCTTAAGTCCCTTCCTCAAGTCTCAAGTTTTCCCAAAAAGCTGACAGCTCACATCCCTCCACACATCTGAACAAACACCTGCATGTGCATCCATGCATCCCTCCTGGCGGGTTCAGCAGCAGTCAGCAGCTCTGCCTCCACCTCTACAATTTGTCTGCATGTGTTCTGTCAGAATTGGCGATTCGAGAACACACGCTGGAGGACAGTAGGAGGGGGGCGCTGGAGAGAGTGCCGATGGAGGCAGAGTAAGATGCTTCAGGTCGGCCCGGCGCTGTTAATATAACAGCGCAGCACTTTATACTGACCCTTGCCTGCTCACACTGCCAGCTTGAGGACACTAACCGGGGGACATTCTCTCCCACTCCCACACATGTCAGGCAAATTAGGTGGCTGCAAGGCCCCTGTGAGTGCAAGGCCTAAGGCGACCGCTTAATTTGCCTAATTAGAGAGCCACCTCTGCACATGTGCATAGGAGTTATGTCATCCTGGCATCTGACTCACACTCCTAGCATCTGTAATATTGTAGACTGAGATACACGTGCAGTGAAGTACTCGTAGGTGTGAGTGTGTGGGGGGTGGGGGAGAGGTTATGGCAAAAGAGACAGATTTATTACATATACTTATATAGCACTGTCAATTTAGGCCACACATTACATATATATTGTACATTCACATCAGTCCTTGCCCTCAGGGAGCTTACACTCTAAGCCCTTGTACACACGGTCGGAGATTCCGACAACCAAATCCGTCGGAGTTATTCCGACTGATTAATTCCGGAAGAGGTCCGAAAGTGATGTTGCATACACACGGTCGGACTAAATTGTTGGAAAATCCGATTGTACATAATGTGATGACGTTATTTCGTTAGGACGGGACTACGTTCAGGCTAGTAGCCAATAGCTTTAGTCTAGGAATTTGATCTGAGCATGCGTGGCACCTTGTCCGTCGGAGTAGGCTACACATGATCGGAGTATGTCCGATCGGAGCATTTTGTCGGAAAATGTTACCGTCAAGTTGGAAAAATTGATCCGTCGAATATTCCGCCGGAAACAGTCCGATGCAGACCACACACAGTCGGAATATCTGACAAAATGGTCCGATAGGAAACATTCTGATGGAATCTCCGACCGTGTGTACAAGAGCTAAGGTCCCTAATACACATTCATACATACACATACTAGAGCCAATTTAGACAGGATCCAATTAACCTATCATACGTTACATACCTTCTAGCAATTTTTTAAATGACAATGTCAAACGACAAACAAGCTTTTTATTGGTTTTAAACAGAGTGGGGAAAGGCTAGAAACTCTGTCTGATATCTATTCCTGTCTCTGTATAAATTGGGGATTTGCATGGTCACCTAGAGAGGAAGCAAGCCAAATTTCTGCAGTGTGGCCCACATAGTAATATAAGCATTTTGTTAAATCTGAATAAATACTATATATAAAAATGGAGTTGGGACTTCTCAGTTGCTACTTAGAATCTCATTTCAAATCGCCATTGGTATAAATATTGTGTCTAAAATAAAATCATAAAAAACATAAAGAAAATGTCTCTTCTACACATACAGAGTTGGTTTAAAATTGACATCATATATACTTACAGTATATTGGTCGAACCAAACGTCCACTAAAACGGTACCTAATTACATCCCCACATTTGAACAATGTACTGTAAATACTATTACTACTATATTACTATACTACTACTATATACTATAAATACTATATGAATTTTTACTTTATAGGTAGTAATGGCAAAATGATCTGTCTTGTGGGGTAGAGGTACGAATCTTCAATGCGTTTCTCAGGTTTTGTGGCCCACTGGCCTGCTTCATCAAGAAGAGGTGGAGTAGAATTATATAAGTTTCAATAAGTGACAGTTTATACAGGAATAATATATCATATCATATCATATATCATATCATACAAAATTATGTAACAAAATAACAATTTACATATGTGTATATATTGGAGGCATGTTCCCCTGGCTACTTGTCTCAATTCTAGCTGAAATGCCCAGGTAAGACAACATTAGATATATGTTCATCCAGCTCCCAGTCCCAAGAATGGAAACTGGGTGCCTGTTGATTACAAATTTAAGTCACAAGGAGTAATAAACAAGTACTCATGTGGCTAAAATTGCGCTGTGTGGAACCATTGCTTTCTATCTTTTTCTTGTTCCCATCATCTAGGTTTGGGGTCCCCAAACTCTTCCACTCCTTAACCAGTTTATTAAATTTCAGATTGTTCATTGACCTCAAAAATCTATTATATGAAAATAATTTTACATAATTACATAGTAGGTGAAGTCGAAAAAGACACAAGTCCATCAAGTCCAACCTATGTTTGTGTGATTATATGTCAGTATTACATTGTATATCCCTGTATGTTGCGGTCATTCAGGTGCTTATCTAATAACTATCAATGCCCCCCGCTGAGACCACTGCCTGTGGAAGGGAATTCCACATCCTTGCTGCTCTTGCAGTAAAGAATCCTCTACACAGTTTAAGGTTAAACCTCTTTTCTTCTAATTTTAATGAGTGGCCACGAGTCTTTTTAAACTCCCTTCTGCGAAAAAGTTTTATCCCTCTCAAGTGTCTCTTCTCCAGAGAGAATAAGTTCAGTGCTCGCAACCTTTCCTCATAACTAGGGATGACCCCAACACACCAGAACATAAAATTCGTACGAACTTTAGAACCCTATTAAAGTCTATGAGACACGAACATTCAAAATTAAAAGTGCTAATTTTAAAAGCTAATATGCAAGATATGCAACAGAACAACACCAACAATAAGGGGTATCTTCAGGTGTATACTGTGCAGGAGGCACACAACATCCACTTTAACTGCTGCAGATGCCTGTATTAAGAAACAGAACAACACCAGCAATACGGGGTATCTTCAGGTGTATACTGTGCAGGAGGCACACAACACCCACTGCAAATGCTGTAGATGCCTGTGTTACAGAAATAGAACAACACCAGCAATAAGGGGTAGCTTCAGGTGTATACTGTGCAGGAGGCACACAACACTCACTGTAACAGCGCTAGATTCTCAAGCAAAAAGAAACTGTCCCTGCCTATCTTGCTCTTTCCCTGCATGCCAACACACTACACAAGGCAGCCACGCTGACGGCCTTATATAGTGTGGGGCATGTACTAAACCCCCCTGAGCTATAATTATGGCTCTCCTCGCTGCCGGCGATGTGATTGGCCAAGCATGTGGGGTCACAGTGCATGCTTGGCTAATCATGAGCCAGCAATGCACTGCGATGGCATAGTGCATTGTGGGCCGTTCGTGCAACACGAATTTGGTGCGAATGTTCCACAAAGTTCTGAATTCGCCGAACAGGCGAACGGCCCATGTTCGAGTCGAACGCGCATTTGAGTCGAACACAGAGCTCATCCCTACTCATAACTAATATCCTCCAGACCCTTTATTAGCTTTGTTGCCCATCTTTGTACTTGCTCCATTTCCAGTACATCCTTCCTGAGGAACGGTGCCCAGAACTGGACAGCATACTCCAGGTGTGGCCAGACCAGAGTCTTGTAGAGCGGGAGAATTATTGTTTTATCTCTGGAATGAATCCCCTGTTTAATGCATGCCAATATTCTGTTTGCTTTGTTAGCAGCTTGGCATTGCATGCTTTTGCTGAGCCTATTATCCACTTGGACCCGCAGGTCCTTTTCCCCCAGAGGTTCTCCCCCCCAGTGTATAGATTGCATTCATATTTTTGCCACCCAAATGCATTATTTAAAATTTTTCTACATTGAACCTTATTTGCCATGTAGTTGCCCACCCCATTAATTTGTTCAAATCTTCCTGCAAGGTTTCCACATCCTACAGAGAAGTTATTGCCCTGCTTAGCTTAGTATTGTCTGCAAATACAGAGATTGAACTGTTTACCCCATCCTCCAGGTCGTTTGTGAACAAATTAAACAGGATTGGATCCAGCACAGAACCCTGGAGGACCCCACTACCCACCCCTGACCATTCCAAGTACTCCTCATTTATCACCACCCTCTGAACTTGGCCTTGTAGCCAGTTTTCAATCCATGTACTCACCCTATAGTCCATGCCAATGGACCTTATTTTGTACAGTAAACGTTTATCGAGAACTATGTCAACTGCTTTTGCAAAATCCAGATACACCATGTCTACGGGCCTTCCTTTATCTAGATGGCAACTCACCTCCTCATGGAAGGTTAATAGAATGATTTGGCAAGAATAATTCCTTATGAATCCATGCTGATTACTGCAAATGATACAGTTCTCTTTACTAAAATCTTGTATATAGTCTCTTATCATCCCCTCCAAGAGTTTACATACTACTGATGTTAGGCTAACTGGTCTGCAATTCCCAGGGATGTATTTTGGGCCCTTTTTAAATATTGGTGCTATATTGTCTTTTCTCCAATCAGCTGGTACCATTCCAGTCAGTAGACTGTCAGTAAAAATTAGGAACAATGGTCTGGTAAATACTTGACTGAGTTCCCTAAGTGCCCTTGGGTGCAAGCCATCTGGTCATGGTGATTTATTAATGCTAAGTTTCCCAAGTCTAATTTTAATTTAATACATATTACTTTAATATTACTACAATAATAACTGTAATACTAATATTAATATAAATTATTAATAATTATGATAATAATATCTTTGCGAATACTGTTGACATTGCCTTTTGGTCCTGGGTAACATTTTGTCACTGCTATCCACCTCACTTGCATGACTATGGATTGGCATGCAGCTCTACAGAGACATTAAAAGCCTAATTAACCAGAATCAACACTCCATCATTTATTGACCACCTGTTAACCCCTAGACGTTTACTGGCCAAGCCATTTTATCTTTCCTTTAGAACCCTGACAGTCAATTTGGACCAGTTTGAGGAACTTTGATCCAGACCAAGTGGTCCCAACCATTCTCTCTACCAATGAAGTCATATGTTCTTCTTCTACCTGTTCATTGGGCTACACAAGTGCAGTATCACAATGGTACAATAGCCGGTAGCAAAAATCATTGTCTTCTCCTGGCGGAGATGGTTTCTCCCCCGGAAGAAGGCAATTGCTGATTGTCCTGTCAGCACTGTCTGCGTTGATGGGGAAATATTGCAAATTTCTTCCCTGCAACCTGGTTGCAGGAAAGAAATTTGCGCTGTCTATGGCCGGCCTTACTCATACAGATAAGTACAGACAAACACAAATTACCTTAGAACAGCTGTTTGTCAACAAAGAAAGCCTAATAAAAACATTCAACAACATTATACAATGGTAGTAGTAGACTTAACATTTTTCTAAAGCCAAAAAAAAATATATAAAATAGTAAGTCATTGTAAAAGTAACCCCCACCAGTGGTGGCTTTAACATATATTTGTGAAAGCAAACTAAGACCTCTGTTTTTACTAAATGAGTAGAGGTATGGGTTAATTAAATCTCTTTTGCTGGAAAACAGTTCTTTATAATGTAGAAATTTTGATTTCTGCCTATAGTTAGTTATAGTCCCCTCCGATTGTGCTAACGAAAACATAGTTGACTTTAAACACAGTTTAAGCAAAACGATCATTTGAAAGATCTCCTGGCAGACCGTTGCGGAAAACTGAGAATTTTCAAGCATGGCCTAAAGAAAAGGTAAGTGAGTATCCTGTACAGCAAAACTGTCAGATGTTTGCCCTGAGCCTTATAATTAGTGGATGATGGGCATCTCCAGTCTATAGGGTCATTTAGACAGATTTAAGCCATGCATTCATACTTTATATGATGCAGACTAGAGTGCTGAATGAAAACCACAAATATTTCTTGCAAAACCATCAGACTTAAAGTTAACATTACATCACCAATGGGGATACCAAGAGGCAGCTGTATTAGACATAAAATATATTACTTGAGAGGCTGAACACTTTTACTACTCCACTCCTTCATAAACCAATGACAGTTTTGCATTACAGTTCTTTTTGACATCTACTATCCTTTGAAAGCCTCTAGCAATATTTCATAAAGTTTCCAAAACTGAAAATCTAAAATATGTAGGATTATTGTTTTTATGATGCCTGTTTAGGTCAATAGAAACTTTACACACATTTTTTGAGGTACTGAGGACACAGAATATTAAAGCAGAACTCCAAGTTTAGAGTGAAAATAAACAGCTCAAAATTTTTAAAAATTAAAAAAAAGCTTTAATTTTTAAAAGTGTTAAAACTGCAATACCTACCATTAGTTTGGCTCCATTCAACCACAGAAGGAGTTCTCCTCCTGCAAATAGAACTTTTATTGTGGGTTAAATTATGGAAGTTTGATTCAACCCACTTCCTCTAAGCCCCAGCTTTTGTGTGCATACCCTCGGGGGGTTAGTCATTGCATTGACTTGGGTTTGGAGTATTGAATGTCGATTACACATTGCTATGGTGCAGAAGTAACTTCTGTAAGAGGAGAACAGGAAAAACTGTGATGTCTCTAGACTGACCAGAATACCTTTGGAATAAAGTGTATGTATGCCTTTATTTTTTTTTATTTTTTTTAAGCGTGCAGTGTGTGTGTGGAAGTGGATGGAGAATCTAATTTGAGGGGGGTGGGGGGGGGGGCAGATCAACTGTACAGTGAAAAGTGGAATTGCATCCTATTGTTTTTCTTTTAATTTTGGATAAAGAGCTGAAGGGTGTGTCATCTGTAGCTGTCTCCTTAGGTGTGCAATTACCTGTTCACTTCCCAGCTATTGGCAGGAAACACTTCAAGGATTAGGCAACAATCCTTTAATGTCAATGGATACTTTGGACTCTTAAATTGATACAATTATTAATATCTAATTGTGTCATTTTAATTCTGATAATAACAAAAAAGATTACTATGTAAATTGTTAGGTTAATCCAGGTAATTCCAAGTGAAACATTCAGTTTGCATTACAAATCTTATTTGAAAATAATTAACTTATTAAACTACATATTGTAATAAAATATATTGCTTATGATTAGCATTTCTTGTTAAAGGCTTATGTCTTGTATAAAAGCAGTGTATTACTGTACACTGTATTTGAAAACAGAGTATTAAGAATGTATTTATAGTAAGATACAGTAAATACCCATGGAAGTAATCTATGAAAATCAGTGTCAATGTTTAAATAAAAAACACTGGCAAAGCTTCAACACTTCTTAGAGGTGTAAAAGCTTGCCAACCCCTTCCTTCCTCCTAATCCTTTCCATTGGCTAAAATGACATTCCATCATAGGGATGGTCCAAAATCTAAGTCCGGACAATATTTTTTGGATGGAGTGGGATAGAGTAATATTTTTGGTCAGTTTTTTATTTCAGCCCGTGACCCCAGTAGAAAAAAAAAACTTTCCCTCATTTTCTGGCCTTGTGACAAAAGGACAAGAAACGTTGGAACACTTTTTACCGCAACAGGAAAACACAGACGCCAATAAAAACATTGCCAGAAAAGCCAACCTTGCTCTACTCTACTAAAAATGTACCTTAGCCCAACAGGTAAGGTTGGGGAAATCCCCATTTTAGGGACACAAGCTGCAATAAAAGCTGAGCACTAGCTTTAACCTTTCCCTACTCTATCCAAAGCAAAATTAGATGTTTTTTGCTGTGGTTGGGCTTTAAACCATACACATGGTATGAAAACAATGCATTATGGGATGCAATGCCATAACTTAAACTTTTTAACCAGTTCCCACCTGGCCTACAGCAGACTGGCGGCCAGGCAGGACGCTCCTCCTTCTGGGTGGACGTCATATGACGTCTTCCCAATCACGCTGCTCATGCACGCCCCCCGGGGGCACGTAGCACAGCAATCGGTGGTGAGCCATGTCCCTCAGACATAGCACATCACCAATCAGGGTAAAGAGCCAATGACATTGGCTCTTTAACATGTGATCAGCTGTGTCCAATCACAGCTAATCCCATCATTTAAACAAATGCTGTTTATCAGCCTTTCCTTTCCTCAGCACTGTCAGTGTGTGAGAAAAGGAAATCCGATAACTGGCTTTCCTGTGAAAGGGGACATTTACACTAATAATCAGGGCACTGATCATCAGTGCAGCCCCATCAGTGCCAATCAATGTCCATCAGTGCAGCATATCAGTGCCCATCAGTACATCATATCAGTTCCCATCAGTGCAGCATATCAGTGCCCATCAGTGCCGCCTATCAGGGTTCATCAGTGCTGCCTTATCAGTGCAGCCTCATCAGTGCCCATAAATGCTGTATATGAATGCCCATCAGTACTGCCTCATCAGTGATATCTCATCAGTGCAGCCTCATCAGTGCCCATCAATGTAACCTATCAGTGCCCAGCAGTGCAGCCTATCAGTGCTCGTCAGTACAGGCTGCAAAATGTTATAACAGAAAGAAAGAAAAAGTTAATTTTTTTTACCTTTTCTGTATTTTTTTCATTTGTTTAGCAAAAAATAGCCCGGTGGTGATTAACTACTTGCCGACCAGCCACTGCAGTTTTACTGCTGCAGAATGTCACGGCTGGGCAAAACGACCTTACCTTATGTCGCTTCACCCTTTGGCCACTAGGGGAGTGCGCGCATCGGCAGAGTGTGTCCGGTGCCGACGCGCATGCCCAGCCACCACGATGACTGCCAGTCAATCACTCGTGACAGAGAAAGAACCGGGATCTGTGTGTGTAAACACACAAATCCTGGTTCTTTCAGGGGAGTAGAGACAGATTGTGTGTTCATACTAAGTATGCACACTGATCTCTCTCTCCTTCTAGACAGTCCCATCCCCCACAGTTAGAACACACACTAGGGAACACAGTTAACCCCTTGATTGCCCCTAGTGTTAACCCATTCCCTGCCAGTGACATTTATACAGTAATCAGTGCATTTTTATAGCACGGATCGCTGTATGTTTGTCAATGGTCCCAAAAATGTGTCAAACGTGTCTAATTTGTCTGCCACAATATTGCAGTCCCGATAAAAACTGCAGATCGCCACCATTACTAGTAAAAAAAATAATAATAATAATAAAAATGCCATAAATCTATCCCCTATTTTGTAGACGCTATAACTTTTGCGCAAATCAATCAATATACACTTATGATTTTTTTTACTAAAAATATTTAGAAGAATACATATCGGCCTAAACTAAGGAACAAAATGTGGGATAATTATTATAGCAAAAAGTAAAAGATATTGTGTTTTTTTCCAAATTGTCTCTCTTCTTTTGTTGATCAAATATCACCAAAAGAAAGCTCTATTTGTGGGAAAAAAAGATGTCAATTTTGTTTGGGTACAGCATCGCAGGACCGCGCAATTGTCAGTTAAAGCTACACAGTGCCATATCGCAATGGCCTGGTCATTGAGCAGCCATATCTTCCGAGGCTGAAGTGGTTAAATACCACCAAAGAAAGCTCTGTCTGTTTAAAAAAAAATGATAAAAATGTCATATGGGTAAAGAGTAGCATGAATGCCTAATTGTCATTCAAAAGTGCAACTGCACTTATGCTGAAAATGAGCCTGGGGAGGAAGGGGGTAAAAGTACCCAGTAGGCAAGTGGTTAAAATGGTACAACCAGCCTTATTTTGTATTATACAAGTAGAAGGTGGGTATTTGCAAATGACCAAAGTCTTACAATATGTACTTTGATTTGGAATTATGGAAATATGGTATAATGCCCCATTCACACGGTCGGACATTTCAACAATAAAATACATCAGATTTTTTCTGACGAATGTTGGCCCAAACTTGTCTTACATACATGCGGTCGCACAAAGTTGTTGGAAAATCACAATGAAGTAGAACACGTACGTCGGGACTATAAAGAGGGCAGTAGTTAATAGCTTTCGTCTCATAATTTATTCTGAGCATGCGTGGCACTTTGTCCGTTGGAATTGTCCACACATGTTCGGAATTTAAACAATCGAATTTTGTTGTCGGAAAATTTTAGATCCTGCTCTCAAACTTTGTGTGTCGGAAATTCCGACGGAAAAAGTCTGATGGAGCCCACACACGATCGGATTTTCCGACAACAAGATCCAATCACACATTTTCCGTCGGAAAGTTCAACCGTGTGTACAGGGCAGTACAGTTTTACTTTACAGTGGAACCAACCCTCACCACCCCCTCAATAATACCCGTGTGTACTTTTTCTTGCAGTCTTCTTCCCATCCAATAATGTCACCAGTCCTTCCTCCTCTTTCTCTGCATGATGACATGCTCTCAAAGGACATGATATTTACAGTTTGGGTTCACAGGAAATGGACTGGATGAAGATTGGCTTCATTATTATTAATCTACCTGGAAGAGGGGCAGCATCTGAGTTTTCAGAATTTGACACGTAAAAAAAAGGTAGCGAAAACAAGAGTTCTGTTTTAATCAAAGACATCAATCAAGATTAGTACATATTTAATCACAGCAGCTGTTGCACATGTAGAAATTCTTCCCTGGCTTTGAATCTCCTCACCAGTAAACCCTAAAAGCAAAGACCTAGATGTGGATCGGTGACAAACTATCACTCATATGCTACAATTAACCTGCTATTAAGGAACTATGCAGTAACAAATACATCAAACTTGACATTAATGACTGCTCACCACTAGCATAATACCTCTGCTTTGCCAAATACAGCACTCTCCTGCTGTCATTTCCAACTTCCAGATGAAAGAAAGCTACAGTAAGTGATGTCAATGCAGAACAGGGCAAAACACAGGCTTGCGGATAACATCACATACTCAGCGAATGGCAGGGTTTTTAATACTTTAATGGCCACCTGGCAGATGAGTGTTGATTCTAGTCCAGGAATCCTTTAATAAATATCCACGCGATGACACCTCATCTGTGAAACATTTGGAGTTTTGTGATAATCCATCCAACTCTTCCATTTAGAAACACAAGCAACAGTGTGCTTCTAAAGTCACAGTGTATACATTCTTCTTCACTTTCCCTGCACGCCATGAGACATCTGAAACCTGTAAAGTCTCTGCTGCTCTTTGGGAATTAAGCTAAGATAATGTCTAATACACTGTGAAGGTCCAACAGCTCTGTACACCATATTACCAAATGTATTGGGATGCCTACCTTTACACACACATGAACTTTAATGGCATCCTAGTCTTAGTCTGTAGGGCCCACTCTTTGCAGCTATAACAGCTTCAAATCTTCTGGGAAGGCTGTCCACAAGGTTTAGGAGTGTGTCTTTGGGAATTTTTGACCATTCTTCCAGAAGCACATTTGTGAGGTCATGCACTGATGTTGGATGGGAAGGCCTGGCTGGCAGTCTCCACTCTATTTCATCCCAAAGGTGTTCTGTCGGGGTTGAATTCAGGACTCTGTCAAGGCAAATTAAGTTCCTCCACCCCTAACTCACTCATCTGTGTCTTTATGGACCTTGCTTTGTGAACTGGCCCTAATCATTTGGTGGAGGGGGAATTTTGGTGTGGGATTGTTTTTCAGGGGTTGGGCTTTGCCCCTTAGTTCCAGTAAAGGGAACTCTTAAGGCGTCAGCATACCAAGACATTTAGGACAATTTCATGCTCCTGAGTTTGTGGGAACAGTTTGGCAATGGCTCGTTCCTGTTCCAACATGATTGTGCACCAGTGCACAAATAAGGTCCATAAAGACATAGATGGGCAAGTTTGGTGTGGAGGAACTTGACTGGCCTGAACCCAATAGAACATCTTTGGGATAAACTGGATTGGAGACTGCGAGCCAGGCCTTCTTGTCCACATCAGTGCCTGACCTCACAAATGTGCTTCTGGAAGAAGACTGGTCAAACATTTCCATAGACACACTACTAAACCTTGCGGACAACCTTCCCAGAATAGTTGAAGCTGTTGTAGCTGCAAAGAGTAGGCCAACTCAATATTGAACCCTACAAACTAAGACTGGGATGCCATAAAACTTCATGTGCGTGTAAAGGCAGGCGTCCCAATACTTGTATATTGGTAGTATAGTGTATGTATGAAGCTGCCCACTGGTTCTGAAGTATGAAAAATACCATAACTGACACTTGTTTAATCATTTGCTCTTTTAAACACAAGTCTTCTTTCTCTTCAGCTCATACTGGTATTTGTCAGAATGAAGTATGAAATGAACTAGCACATGCATATTGATGTGGATCCACCCTACAGGAAGTCTGCACCCATCATTTAGCTATTTCTAGTGGAAACAATAACAAACACCCATGTCTCTGCTTAAACAAAGTCATCACAAAATTGACATTTTGGCTTCCAAAATTCAGGATTTATAACCCCACTAATTGTATGTAATATAATGAGTTGATGGTAGCTTACATAAGCCTTGGCGTTGCCAGTGCAGATAGAATATTAAAAAAGCCGCCTAAAAAAAGAAAAAAGAAAAAAGGTCATTGTTGATTTGGACATCAAATTTCGATTTAGTTTTAGTCATAGTCTTTTGACTAAAGTGCTATTTTAGTTTTAGTCATCTGAATTGTTGTAGGTTTAGTCTTATTTTAGTCGACTAAAATCTCCAGTAAATTTTAGTTGACTAGAATCGAATGGGTTTAGATAACCCCTTCATGCCTAAAGGTAAAACAAATTTTAATGCCTAAGCACAATTTTGGAACTTTGACATGTGGTAGTGAAACTGTACATCACAACTTTCTTACATCCAGGAGGATTATACCTTCAGGACAAATTGGGCTTTCATTTGGTGGTAAATGGTAATGGACATCAGATTTTTTTATTATCAAAAAAAAGTCCAAAATAGTAAAAAAAAATCATAAAAAAAAAAAATGTAACTGTATATTTATTGCTACTACCATAACCTTCCACTAAAGAACCCTACTCGGTGCCAGGGTAAGTGTTTGGGTCAAGGCCAGGGTCAAAGGTCAAGGTCAGGGTTAAAGTTCAAGGTTTTTTTTGGGACAGGATTAGCAAAATGTGCACTATTGTTTATGGGCTGTACTACGGCTACAAACAACTAACATACACATATGCGGTATCACTGCGATCACCAGGAGCAGGAGAATTTTATTTGGGTTGTTCTTCTTAAGTCTTGCATACTTGAAAACTTGGTCAAAGAGCAGCTTGGAAACAACATACAAGATAAATATCCTCACCCACAGAGGTGTCAGCCATGAAAATCGAGTCAATGCACTCTTCGTTCATGTATGCAGAGCACTGGATAGAAACGATCATCTTTAAAATAAGCTTTATTTGTCTGACACAGCTATCGCCAATCTGCCTTATGGTTCCTACACATGGTATACTTTGATGCCGCATAAACCCGATCAGAATTTTGGCCAGCAAAAGCCCGATGAGAGCTTTTCATGCTCCATCGGAATTTAGCTGGCTGAATTCCCGCCAGCAAAAATTTGATAGCATGTTCTCAATTTTCCCGATGGAAAAGCTTTCTATCGGAAATTCCGATCGTGTGTATGCAATTCCGACGTGCAAAAACTCACGCATGCTCAGATTCAACTACGAGATGGAAGCTATTGGCTACTAGGTATTGAATGTCCTTTTTCTAGTCCCATCGTACATGTTGTACGCCACCGCGTTCTTGGCAGTCGGAATTTGGTGTGACCGTTTGAGCGGAATTCCGTCGGAATAACGACGGGAAACCATCAGAGCTTTTTACGACGAGAATTCTGATTGTGTGTACACGGCATTAATGTTTAGTCTACATCAATATGGTTGATTAATAAACAATATCTATTTTTATTTTACAAACATCAAATGCTCAGAAGGAAAGTAGGAAAGAGCTTTGGTAATGTACAAGGTGGCCATGAGAGGTCGGAGGCCTTCTATGATGCAACATTTAAGGGCAAAAAGCTAATAAAAATTGTTGAACTTGAAATGAAACTTAGAGATAAAGTATGAATTAAGCTGTGGCGCTAAAACCTTTTCTAACAAATATCCTGGTGTCAAAAAGGTGTGTAGAGATCTAATCAGTGTAATAAATAGATGGCCCTGTTTATTGCCCCGGAAAATAATATAAATAAATACTGTGAATTGATGTGAAATGTGTGGTCTCCTGAGGACCACCTTATAGGTGGTACCTACCAAATATTATATATATACTTCTTATAAATGCGTGTTGTGTAGAAAGGACAATTTTTCTTGTTGGCATGCAACTCAAAAAGTACACATGTGTTATAACCAAAGAATAGTGAAAATATTTCATAAAAATGTAAATAAATAAACCATATATGCTAAGTGAGAGAGATCATATGCAAACCACCAGCCACTATATTAGTGGTCTGTAAACTGTGCTCTATATTATGAGTCCCAAGAGTGACAGTCCAAGAACAGCAAAAACAAAAAGAATTCTTTCAATGCCCAAACAAACTTTTTCAAATCGCATCACACAGTTGCTCGAAAAAACGCATAAAGTCTCTTCAAGTAAAAAGGGTAGACCAAAGTGACTAGTGCAGAAAGGTTAGGAACAATCTTCTCCGGTGCGCCACTCAGTGTCAGAGAAATAATTGCGCTCACCAGACAGAGAACCCTGAAAGGGTTAGCCGAGCAGTCACAGTATAAGCCACTGTGCAGCTTTCCTTGGGCTCTGCTCCTGCTGTGCTGGGGGAATGTTCGCCCTTTTACTTCCGCAAATAGTCCGTTTAGCAAGTGCATGAGGGAGGAAACAGAAGTACAACCATAGTGCAACACTGTTTGTTAACGATTTATTTATCTAAAATCCAAACTACTCACAATATTTCATAAAACAATTCGCCTTTGAAATGGCTGCGCTGGCGTTGCTGCCTGTATAGCAGTATGAGGTGCACGTCCTAGGCCACGCCCTACGCGTTTCGTCGCTCTGACGAAACGCGTAGGGCGTGGCCTAGGACGTGCACCTCATACTGCTATACAGGCAGCAACGCCAGCGCAGCCATTTCAAAGGCGAATTGTTTTATGAAATATTGTGAGTAGTTTGGATTTTAGATAAATAAATCGTTAACAAACAGTGTTGCACTATGGTTGTACTTCTGTTTCCTCCCTCATGCACTTGCTAAACGGACTATTTGCGGAAGTAAAAGGGCGAACATTCCCCCAGCACAGCAGGAGCAGAGCCCAAGGAAAGCTGCACAGTGGCTTATACTGTGACTGCTCGGCTAACCCTTTCAGGGTTCTCTGTCTGGTGAGCGCAATTATTTCTCTGACACTGAGTGGCGCACCGGAGAAGATTGTTCCTAACCTTTCTGCACTAGTCACTTTGGTCTACCCTTTTTACTTGAAGAGACTTTATGCGTTTTTTCGAGCAACTGTGTGATGCGATTTGAAAAAGTTTGTTTGGGCATTGAAAGAATTCTTTTTGTTTTTGCTGTTCTTGGACTGTCACTCTTGGGACTCATAATATAGAGCACAGTTTACAGACCACTAATATAGTGGCTGGTGGTTTGCATATGATCTCTCTCACTTAGCATATATGGTTTATTTATTTACATTTTTATGAAATATTTTCACTATTCTTTGGTTATGACACATGTGTACTTTTTGAGTTGCATGCCAACAAGAAAAATTGTCCTTTCTACACAACACGCATTTATAAGAAGTATATATATAATATTTGGTAGGTACCACCTATAAGGTGGTCCTCAGGAGACCACACATTTCACATCAATTCACAGTATTTATTTATATTATTTTCCGGGGCAATAAACAGGGCCATCTATTTATTACACTGATTAGATCTCTACACACCTTTTTGACACCAGGATATTTGTTAGAAAAGGTTTTAGCGCCACAGCTTAATTCATACTTTATCTCTGACCTACTCCTTTATTTTAAGGGGTAGATTCTAAGCACAGGCAGCTTCAACCTCTCGAGTTTACTTTTTATCTTATTCTTATTTTCACCTGTTTTTCTTTCAGTTTTGCAGTGTATAGGCATTATATCTGTCCATAGCGCAATCTTATTTACCTATTTTGAAATGAAACTTACTTCAGTGCTGTTTATGTTCCATATAAGGTATATAATGCATTTGAAAAAATTATTTCTATAACATTTGTAATGATAATGTTTGGTACAACCTTGGTTAGGAGTAGGGATGAGCTTCGTGTTCGAGCCGAACATATGTTCGACTCGAACATCGGCTGTTCGCACGTTCGGCAAATACCGAATGTTATGGCCCGTTTGCGCCAAATTCGTGTGGCGCTCATGGCCCACAATGCACTGCGCCATCGCAGAGCATTGCTGGCTCATGATTGGCCAAGCATGCACTGTGACCCTGCATGCTTGGCCAATCACAGCGCCGGCAGCGAGGAGAGCCATGATTGGCCACAGGCAGGATGCCTGTGGCCAATCATAGCTCAGGCTGTGTAGTACACGCCCCACACTATATAAGGCTGCCAGCACGGCGGCCTTGTGTAGTGTGTTGGCATCTGTAGGAGTTAGTGGGTGTTCTCTGTGTACCTTTAACACAGTATACACCGTTCGTTATCGGCCGTTCTTGCTCTTCTGTAATTGAGCTTTTAGTAATCTGCAGGAGTTTGTGGGTGTTGTCTGCGTGCCCTGACCGCAGTATACACCATTATATCCATCTATATAGCTAGCTATATTGCTCTTCTGTAATAGAGCTTGCAGTCAGTTGTAGGAGATTGTGCGTGTTGTCTGCGTGCCCTGACCGCAGTATACACCATTATATCCACCTATATAGCTAGCTATATTGCTCTTCTGTAATAGAGCTTGCAGTGAGTTGTAGGAGATTGTGCGTGTTGTCTGCGTGCCCTGAGCGCACTATACATCATTATATACACCTATATAGCTAGCTATATTGCTCTTCTGTAATAGAGCTTGCAGTCAGTTGTAGGAGATTGTGTGTGTTGTCTGCGTGCCCTGACCGCACTATACAGCATTATATCCACCTATATAGCTCTTCTCTAATTGAGCCATCTGCCATCTGCAGGAGTTAGTGGGTGTTGTGTGCCTCCAGCACAATATACACTACCCAATTGCTGGTTTTCCAAACTCCCTTAAGGCCATTACTATGTCTGGAAGGCCAGCAAGGAGAGGCAGACAGGCGCAAGCCGATAAAAGATGGCAAGCAGGCTCTGTGTCTAGAGACAACAGTGCTGGTCATGGACGCGGTGCATCGTCATCATCAGCACGTGGCCATGGGACACGCCTGTCCTTCTTTTCGGCAGCTGGACGCGTTGAGCTGCATCATGCCAAAGATTTGGTAGAGTGGATGACCAAGCCCTCTTCATCTCCTCATCCTCTCTCACCCAGGCTCAGGGTACTAGCAAAGCAGCTGCCAACGCATCATCTTCCCTCGTCTCAATGTCATCATCAGTGACTCCTTCCCTAGACCCACCACGTCCTCCTGAGGAGTCCCCTGAACTCTTTGAGCACAGTGTTATGTACATGCTCCAGGAGGATGCCCAGTGTTTTGTAGGCTCTGATGATGATACTCAGCTAGAGGAAGGCAGTAGCATGAGCGCAGAGAGAGGGGATGCTCACGAAGGACAGCAATCTGGCAGTCATGTTCCACAAGCTGCAGGATACTGGCAGGTTTGCTCCAGCAAAGAAGAGGGAGGGATGATGAGGGCACTGACTCCACGTGGGTGCCTGGTAGGAGAGAGGAGGAGGCACATGTCCAACGAGGCAGGATGCCCTCCGGGGGCCAGCTTAGGGGCAGCACACCGACTGAATCACACCGCAGAGCTCCGCCTGTGCAGGGCACTGCCTCTGCGCGTTATTCTAAAAGTTCTTTGGTGTGGGCCTTTTTTGAGACGAGTGCATCAGATCACACCGCTGCTATTTGCAACATATCTCTCAAACGTATCTCGCGTGGCCAAAACATCAGCCACTTGGGCACCACATGCTTGACCAGACATATGTTGACCTGCCATGCAGCTCGTTGGCAAGCGTACCTCAAAGACCCACACCAAAGAACAAAGCGGACCTCTCCTTGCTCCTCATCAGTGGGATCTCCAACCCCACTAGACCTTCAGTCCTCTCTGAAACCTGTTCTGAGAGGAATGAAGGTGTAGAATTAGGTGTGTCACAGCCAAGTGCTTCTGGGTGTTCTGCTAGCAGTACACCCACGTCCGATTATAGCAGGAAAATTTCCCTGCCCCAGCTGCTGGACCGTCGAAAGAAGTTCACTCCCAGCCATCCACATGCCCAGCGGTTGAATGCTAGCTTGGCTAAATTGTTAGCACTTCAACTGCTGCCTTTTCAGTTGGTAGACTCGGCCCCCTTCCGTGAGTTTGTACAATGTTCGGTTCCTCAGTGTCAGGTCCCCAAACGCCACTTTTTCTCACGGAAGTCGATTCCGGCTCTCTACCGGCATGTGGAAGGCAATGTCCTTGCCTAGCTGGACAGGGCGGTCAGCAGTAAGGTGCATATTACCGCTGACTCATGGTCCAGCAGGCATGGACAGGGACGTTACCTGTCTTTCATGGCCCATTGGGTCACTCTTCTGGCAGCTGGGAAGGATGCAGGACAAGGTGCAGTAGTGTTGGAGGTTGTTCCGCCACCACGCCTCCAAAATGCTACTACTGGTTGTGACACACCTCTCTCCTCCACTCCCTCTTCTTCTTCCTCCATGGCCTCTTCCAGTGCTGTGTCCTCAGAACCAGCGGTGCTCCGTAGGCATTCAAGGGGCTAAGCAAGTATGCAGGCAAAACGATGCCATGCTGTGCTTGCGCTGGTTTGTTTGGGGGACAGGAGCCACACTGGGGCAGATATTTTGTCAGCTCTGCAGGGGCAGGCCGAGAGGTGGTTGACGCCACGCCAGCTTAAGCCGGGAATGGTGGTTTGCGACAATGGCATCAACCTCCTCTCCGCCATCCGACAGGGACAACTGACCCATGTGCCCTGTGTGGCTCACGTCCTTAACCTGATGGTGCAGCGGTTCTTGGGCAGGTACCCAGGCTTACAGGATGTCCTGAAGCAGGCTAGTAAAGTCTGTGGGCATTTCTGCCGATCATTTAATGCCTGTGCTCGGCTGGCTGAGCTCCAAAAGGAGTTGAACTTGCCCAAGAATCGCCTTATATGTGACATGCCCACCAGGTGGAACTCAACGTTGGCCATGCTGCAGCGGCTGCACACGCAGCAGAGGGCCATCAATGAGTACCTGTGCGACTACGGCACCAGGACAGGGTCAGGGGAGCTCGGTTTTTTCTCACCACGCCAGTGGGGCATGATCAGGGATGCATGCACTGTCCTGTCACCGTTTGAGGAGGCCACAAGGATGGTGAGCAGTGACGGTGCATGCATCAGTGACACTGTACCTCTTGTCCACCTCTTGGAGCATACGCTGCGTGGAATAATGGACAGGGCACTTGAGGCAGAACAGAGGCAGGAAGCGGAGGACTTCCTTGCCTCTCAAGGCCCCCTTTATCCAGACAGTGTTCCTGCTGTCCCACCCATCACACAGGAAGAGGAGGAGGAGGAGGAGGAGGAGGAGGATGATTGTGTCAGCATGGAGGTGGAGGCTGGCACTCAGCATCAGCAGCAGCAGTCTTGTAGGGATGATTTACAGTCCCAAGAAACCCGTGGACTTGTACGTGGCTGGGAGGAGCTGGCTGCGGATCATGTTGTCCTTAGTGACCCAGAGGACTTCGGACCGAATGCCTCAGCTAACCTACGCCGCATGGCCTCCCTGATCCTGCAAAGCCTGCGGAAGGATCCTCGTACTCTTCAGATCAAGGAGAGGTACCATTACTGGCTGGCCACTCTCCTTGATCCACGGTACAAGGGTAAGGTTGCCGACCTTATCTTGCCGTCGCAGAGGGAGCAGAGGATGAGACATCTCCGGGAGGCCTTGCAGAAAGGTCTGTGCAACGCGTTCCCAGAGACTGGGAGGTTACAAACTCCTGGTCCTGGACAACGTGTTGCTGAGGCATCGGTCAGAAGGAGCGGTGGAGAAGGTGGCCGTCTGACCGATGCGTTCAGACAATTTTTTAGTCCGCAGCCCCAAGGTATGATCGGTTCCAGCAACCATCGCAAGCGTCTGATTTACATGGTGCAGGAATACCTAGGGGCAAGGTCAGACTTGGACACCTTTCCCACCGAAAATCTTCTGGCTTACTGGGTCTTGAGGATGGATCACTGGCCAGAGCTTGCACAGTATGCAATTGAGCTACTGGCCTGTCCTGCATCCAGCGTTCTTTCGGAACGCACCTTCAGTGCTGCTGGTGGCTTTGTTACCGATCACAGGGTGCGCCTGTCCACCGACTCGGTTGATCGACTGAAAGATGAATCAGTCTTGGATCACCCACAGCTACCAAGCACCTGAAGCTGATGTAACCGAATAATTTTTTTTTTTTAAATATCACATCCCTTCAAGACTGGCTATGCTGATGCTGAGTGACTGTCCTGTTATGTTGATTGTCTATCCTCTTCCTCCTCCGCTGATATGTTGGAAGAACATTTTTGGTTCTGGGTGATGCCACCAGCCCAATTTTTCAGCCCCTGTTTAACAAGGGTGTTTAATTACAATTTTTGATGCAATGCTTTGTAGCAGGGCTCATTCCTGCACCACAACTAGAGTATATGGGAGAGGTTGCAGTGTCGTGGCACCAGCACCAGTGCCAGCAGCCCAATTTTTCAGCCCCTGTTTAACAGGGGCATTTAATTACAATTTTTGATGCAATGCTTTGCAGCAGGGCTCATTCCTGCACTACAACTAGAGTATATGGGAGAGGTTGCAGTGTCTTGGCACCAGCACCAGTGCCTAAGGCCCAATTTTTAAGCCCCTGTTTAACAGGGGCGTTTAATTACAATTTTTTATGCAATGCTTTGCAGCAGGGCTCATTCCTGCACCACAACTAGAGTATATGGGAGAGGTTGCAGTGTCGTGGCACCAGCACCAGTGCCAGCAGCCCAATTTTTCAGCCCCTGTTTAACAGGGACGTTTAATTACAATTTTTGATGCAATGCTTTGCAGCAGGGCTCATTCCTGTACTACAACTAGAGTATATGGGAGAGGTTGCAGTGTCGTGGCACCAGCACCAGTGCCTAAGGCCTAATTTTTCGGCCCCTGTTTAACAGGGGCATGTAATTACAATTCTTGATATAATATTTCACAGCAGGGCCCATTCCTGCGCCTACCAAGAGTAACTGTGAGGACTTATTGTGTTGTGCCACCAGCACCAGCACCACAACCACCAAAGGCCCAATTTTTCTACCACTGTTCAACAATGGCATGTAATTACAATTCTTGATATAATCGTTCACAGCAGGGCGCTCCAGCGCCCACCAAGAGTCACTTTGAGGGCTTACAATTTTGTGGCAACACCAATACCTTGTTTTCAGCCATTTCTGCAGAGCATATAGGGCAGGCCCCTACTTTCAAACATCCAACCTACAAACGTCTCCTACTTGCAAACGGAAGGAAACAACAGGAAGTGAGATGAAAAAAGACAGGCGGCAAAACAAATTATACATGGGTGATAACCCTTCCCTATGTTTTCCAAAAAGCTTAAAAATAGATTTTTTGACTGGAGCTACACTTTAAAAATGTACCAGTTCAAAATTACAAACAGATTCTACTTAACACAACAAATCTACACAGTCCCTGTCTTGTTTGAACCGCCTCTATACTGCTGTTCTGAGTATATAGGGCCTGGGGGCCCCACGTCTTTCCTTTTTTTAATATAGGTACGGGGTTCTCCTTAATATCCGTACAAGACCCAAAGGGGCTGGTAATGGGCAGGGGGGGCTACCCATGCCATTTTTCTCAATGATTTTCATCCATATTGCCGAAACCAGATATTACATTAAAAACGCAAGCAGTTTGAAATGACTTTTTTTCCGTTAAATGTCATTTTGTGCAGGGACTGTTCTAAACATGAGAAACACGTGGCACTTCACAGGCATACTATAGGACACCCCCAGGCACGATATTTAAAGGAATATTTCACTTTTTTTCACATTAATCTTAATTAAAATCAGTGCTCCCACCAAAACAGCCATTTTTAAAAACATTTTAGGCATTGACCCATGTCCCCTGGGGCAGGAGCCAGGTCCCCAAACCCTTTTTAGGACAGTATCTTGCATAACAGCCACTAAAATGAGCACTTTTTATTTCGAACGTTCGAGTCCCATAGACTTCAATGGGGTTCTAAAGTTCGTACAAATTTTCAGGGGGGGGGGGGGTTTCGGCTCATCCCTAGTTATGAGCTTCTCCAGTAAAGTACAGCACCCCCGACAATGTTTTGAGTAAAGAAGTTTTTTCTATTTTTTTTAATGTCGCTATTTTATAACTTCAAGCGCAGTTTTAGGGCATCTCACAAGCGTGTTATTAAAGGTTTGTCTATTTGCAATGTAGCCAATTTAGCCACATAAACTTGTACTTGTGTTTCCCATGGCTGACTTAGTGATTGTCAGAAATTCACAGTGCTTCAGCTGGGTTCTGCATGCAAGTGAGTGCTGGAGGAAGAAGTGGAGCTGTATATAGAGACTCTATATAGGAAGAGTTGTCCCTGAAGTTGTTGTTGAAGTCAAATGGGCATCCCATAAAACTCCCATCCTTATCCAAGTTATTACCCTCAATAAATAACAAAAACAAAGTCACAGACTGTTCTTTGTGTCAAGAGTCCCTGTGAAAATTCTGTGTGCCTGACTGTGCAGGGTGGAAGGGGGGGAGGGTGCCAGTTTACTTGTGGCTCCTTGGGGGGTTCGCTACAAAAATATAAAAAAAAACAATAATTCTGTATTGTAAGCACCCCTTGCAATGTTATCGTTTATCCCAAACCCTGTAACTGCCCCTTTAGTTGGATACAAAAAACAGGGAGCGATCAGATCCCAGAATAAAGCGGAGGGGAAGGTGCAGGGCCTGGCACCGGAGACACGGGGACCGAGGAGAACACTGTGACAGGGAGGGGAGAATGGGGACCAGCCGACGGAGTACACCAGCCGACGGAGTACACTTATGCTGCGTACACATGATCAGACTATCCGGTGGACTTGGTCTGCCGGAAATCCGCCCGTGTGTGGGCTCTGGTGGACTTTTTCCCCCCAAAAGTCTGGCGGATTTACAAAGTAGTTCTGAGCCAAAAATTTTCCACCGGACTCAATCCGGCCGTCTGTGTGCTAGTCCGCCGGACTTTTGAAATGAACGGACTTTCCCGCACACGGAGAAAAGTCCTTTCATTTTGAACGTGGCTCCAGGTAGACAGGACTAGCACAGGAGGTCAATGTCGCCGCCTTCGGCGGTGAGATTGACACGTCGCTGCCCCGTCACCTGGTATGGACTTAAAGGGGAAGTCCTACGCCGAAAAAACGGTGTGGGGGTCCCCCCCAAGGTCCATATAAGACCCTTATCCGAGCACACAGCCCGGCTGGTCAGGAAAGGGGGTCGGGACGAGCGAGTGCCCTCCTGAGCCGTACCAGGCCGCGTGCCCTCAACATGGGGGAGTGCTTTGGGGAAGGGGGGTACTTTGGGGAAGGGGCGGCGGCGACAGAAGACCGGGCCACCGCTAGTAAAAGAGCTGGAAGAAGAAAGTGGAGGCCCGGCAAGAAGAACCGAAGAGGGTGACAAGACCCTCAAAGAGTGGGACAAGACCCCCGAAGTTGGAAGAAGACCCCCGGGCGGCAACGAAGAAGAAAGTTGGGCTCCTCCGCTAGTAAAAGAGCTAGCAGAAGATAGCGGAGGAGTCCGGCGAGAAGACCCCCCAAGACGGAAGAAGACCCCCGGAGCTGTGCAATAAATTATTTTAAACCCTTGTGTGGTGTTTTATTTATTTTTTTACATTTTTTTCACCAAGTGAATGGGTAGGTGTACATTGTACCCCATACTCATTCACATAGGGTGAGGGGCCGGTATCTGGGGGCCCCCTTATTAAAGGGGGCTCCTGGATTCCGATAAGCCCCCCACACGCAGACCCCGACAAGCAAGTCCAGGGTTGTTGGGAAGAGGCCCTTGTCCCTATCAACATGGGGACAATGTGCTTTGGGGTGGGGGCCCCCCATGTTGAGGGCACGCGGCCTGGTATTGCTCAGGAGGGGGGGCGCTCGCTCGTCCGCACCCCCTTTCCTGACCGGCCGGGTTGCGTGCTCGGATAAGGGTCTTATATGGACCTTGGGGGGGACCCCCACGCTGTTTTTTCAGTGTTGGGCTTCCCCTTTAAGTCCATACCAGGTGACGGGGCCAGAGACATGTCAAACTCACCGCCGAAGGCAGCAACATTGACTTCCTTCGCTAGTCCCAGCTACCTGGAACCGCGTTCAAATTTAACAGACTTTCCTCCGTGTGTGGGCAAGTCCGTTCATTTCAAAAGTATGGACTCCCGCCATAGTCCGGTTGTGTGTGGGCAGGTCCGCTCGTTCGGAAAGTCCGGTGGACCTCCGCTTCAAAGTCCACCATTTCTGGTAAGCGTATTTTGGCTTATGTGGTGGAGGAACTGTCACTTAATATTGGAAGGACTTTCCATCTTTCTTCACGAGGGATACTATTATTCCATTTGTCCGGTTATTGGAGTTATTCATCTGGATTGGTCTTTCTTTCCTTTTTCATTTATATTATTTTTGTGCTGCACTTATTACTGTTTTACCCTTTCGTTGGATACCCTGGTCTACAAATAAATGTGGGAAAAATAAATGTACTTCAAATGAAAAAAAATGAATATACTAAAAACTATAATGATATATTTTAGCCAAATACAGTGTATTTATTTTTATTTTTTTTTTATCATAACAGCGTCCCTTTAAACCTCTGTCCCTTTTATGGTGGTTGATGAATGTAATAAACTGAATCTGTTCTGCCCAGTTTTACACTGCAATTAGCCTGGGCAAGTCAAAATACAGGGTGTGGTATATATACAAAGACACAATCACATAAGTGCGCAATCATATGTTTAACTTATGTTCCTCACTTGATAGTCAAGCAATAAAATATCTAAATATGTGCAGATTTAGCAGATATCTCTGATATGTGGGAGGTTTGAATATCACTCTTGTTGAAAAAATGTGACTATGCAAATTAAAACAAATTAGTAAACCAAACACACACACACAAATGCAGAGCAATTAGAGAAGATATTATTAGTCATAAATAATAAATATGAGTATTAAAAATAAGTTGGGCGTAGTCATAAACAAGATTTCCTCCACCTTGATGTGACATCATTCACACAATTAACATTTCAGATTCCTCAACAATTGGACTGGAGAGGTTAACAACCCTGGGTGCACCAAATAACACCAGCAGTGCACAGAAATACTAAAAGGGAAAATGTCCTTAAGGGAATAGTCTGCCTAATACAACACAATAACAATAATCACAACCTTTCTGCGTAGTTCTGGGCAGTTTACAGCTGTTTCCATTGTTTAGCAGACTGAAGGCGCACCATTCAGACAGAACAGCTCTCATAGTGCACCATTGTTTTGTATGGTCATACTTCAGTACCAGATATCCCCACCAAGAGGAGCTGCAGACATAAGCTGAGTTCCAGTAAAGTTGTAAGGCCATGGAATACTGGGACTCTACCAGATTCCATGAAAGGTGAAATTCCTATTATGTTCAGGCCTCATTTATGGACCCAATAAAAAACTTTAACCACTTAACCCCAGGAAGGTTTTACCCCCTTCCTGACCAGAGCACCTTTTACAATTTGGCATTGCGCTGCTTTAACTGGTAACTGCGTGGTCATGCAATACTGTACCCAAATTAAATTTGTGTCCTTTTTTTACCACAAATAGAGCTTTCTTTTGGTGGTATTTGATCACCTATGCGATTTTTTATTTTTGCAATAAAAAGCTGAAAAAGACCGAAAATTTTGAAAAAAAAATCTATTTTCAAATTTTTGTTTTAAAAAAATCCAATAAACTAAAATTTAGTTATACATTTAAGCCAAAATGTATTCAGCCACATGTCTTTGGTAAAAAGAAATCCAATAAGTGTATATTTATTGGTTTGCGCAAAAGTTAAAGCGTCCATAGGCTAGGATATATTTTCTGGAATTTACGCAACTTTTAGTTTATGACTGCCTCATTTCTTAAGGTGCTAAAATGTCTGGGCAGTACAACCCCCCCCCCCCCCAAATGACCCCATTTTGGAAAGTAGACACCTCAAGGAAATTGCTGAGAGGCATGTTGAGTCCATTGAATATTTTATTTTTTTGTCACAAATGATTGAAAAATTAAAAAAACTAAATTACACAAAGTTGTCACTAAATGATATATTGCTCACACATGCCATGGTTATATGTGAAATTACACCCCAAAATACATTCTGCTGCTTCTCCGGAGTATGGGGATACCACATGTGTAAGACTTTTTGGGAGCCTAGCCACATACAGGACCCTGAAAACCAAGCACCGCCTTCAGGATTTCTAAGGGCACACAGTTTTGATTTCACTCCTCACTACCTATCACAGTTTCGAGGGCCATAAAATGGGAAGTGTATGGTGCGTGAGTGGGTATTAGTGCTACTGGCCCCAATCTGACGCTCCCGGGGGCGACGCAGACCCTAACTGACACTAAAACCTAACTGATATCACCCGCCGGGTGATCAGGGGGTTAAACCTTTTATTAAGTAATGTATGGCAGTTGCTCTGATGCTATAAAAAATAGCTAACTAACCAGCGTCACCCGCGACACTAATACAGTGATCACTGGTGACAGGGGGTGATCAAGGGGTTAAACCTTTATTAGAGGGGTTTAGAGGGGTACCCTAAAGCTACGTGGGCCTACCACTAACTGCCCTAATGCTGATTAGTGTCACAAATGACTCCAGTACAGTGATAAAAGAAAAATATGAACACTGCACCGGGTGACACAGTGACAGGGTGTGAAGGGGTTAATTGAGGGGGCAATCGGGGGGGGGTGTTACCAGGGTTAAATTTGTGCCTACGTGTACTGTGTTAGTGTAGTGTTGGTGTAACTCATGTGTGGCTGACCTCTCTCCTCTCACTGGAAAGGTTCTCTGATTAGACGTAGTGGATAACATGGCACCCTTCACCCCATCTCCACCACAACCAATCAGGGAGTCTTTTGTATTCAGTGCTCTCTCAAGGCTTCAGGGATTTCTCTGAATGGTGGCCGCACCAAGCAAGCATCCCCCTGTGTGCAGTGTGCAGAAGCAAGCATCCCCATCAGTCCTCCACATATCAGATATGGATACTTACATTGAACCAAGGTGGACCATTGTATTATAATATACCCAACAGTGCCATGCAGTATAATTTAGACCAAACACAACAAAACAAAGTAAAAATCACATGTCAGTGAGAAAATCTCAACCAAATTTCATTTACATGGATACCCCAATCTTGTCATCATGTGTAACCAAAAAAGAATGAACCATAAATAAATGAAAAGATGCAAAATGGAAATAAATAAAAAAGCCCTCCAAACGTGTACATACATCAAATATTGAAAACTATGTCCATTATTAATTTGTCACCCACTTGTGCTGGAATTATTGTATCATCTTAGTGAATATGTGTGTGCGTCTCTTTAACGTCCATAACCCGCCACCAATGGGCCAATGCTCTCGCCTTCTACTTTGACCCAATAATCATCAGGTCAAATGCCAAATAAGTCTAACGCACTATAACTAGTGCATATCAAAATACAAGCATTGAGATTTGATTTTTACTTTTATTGTTGCATTTGGAATAATTTATACTGCATGACACTGTTGGGTATATTATGATGTATTGGTCACATGTGGAAACACATAGAATGTCTGCAGCGGTATTGGGCTATATTTACACTTTTTTTATTGTTTATGAAAAGTGGGACTTAGTTTTTTTGGAGTTTTTTTTTTTTTGTGAATTCACACCATAGTTATTTCACTGAGGACTTTTTCTTTAACTTCTGGACCATGGTCTGTTTGCAAAAAGATAATTTCTGACATTCTACTTTCAGGACACATGGCATGATCTTCACACCAAAATAACAGGTTTTTAATGTAATTGGAATAACATAATAGGATTCGTAACTGTATTCAACCCAAGGTGTCAGAACATTCACAGGATACCAGTTTTTCACACTGCTCTTCCAGAGCATTCTGTGAACCTCACAGATCATCACATGATATAATGCCCACTGCCTGAGCGAACAATAGAAATCAGGCTTTCTCATGATAGGCACTGAGAATGTGGAAGGACTTCTAGGCTCTGGCTTTTAGCAGAGTTGTATTTGCAGGAAGATTAGGAGGCTGGAAGAGTGGACGAATGGCCACTTTATGTGCCAAGTTTCTCAAAGGGTTCCATAAGATCTTCTCTCAGGGCAGGAGATGCTTAAGAGATGGCCCAACAAAGCATTCCATATAATACAAGCAGAATATTATTTTTCAACATGAATCTTTGACTACAACAGTCATATATTTATTTCAGCGATATAGTTGTTTTGAAACACACCTAGATTCCTGAAAAGTTGCTCATCCATGTTACTATTCTGTTCAAAGTGACATTAGAATTAAATACAGCTTGCCTTCAGTCTTGCACAGTTGTACAAGTTCCTTTCCTAGATTGAAATTGGGTACTAACATTTCAGTGCACATTGCAAGCTTTTCACAATGTACATTGGAATCCGCAGACAGTCAGAGCCTACTGTATTACATGGCTTTTGGACACCCAGTATAATGTAAACCTGTCCGCCCCATCTTGACTGTCTCTGCCTTGCCTATTTCAATTATTGGATTTTAGTTTTTCCAATCACAGAAGCTCAGTATCACATGGGGGCAGGGGCGTTGGTAGGTGGGAAAAAGACCAGGGGCATCAGCCTGAAGTCAAATCCCGGTGGCGGCGCGGGGGGGGGATTGACTGCTCACTGGGGGGGGGGGGGTTAGAGGATAGGCTCACTTGCTGGTTGCTGCCTGGCTCACCAGTGTCCATCTATGCTGACCACTAAACTGACCTACCTGCCCCCTACACTGACCACCCCTGACACATACACTGACCCTCCCCTGACACATACACTGACACCCACACTGACCCCCTGACACATACATTGATCGCCCTGACACATACACTGACCCACCCTGAAACAAACACTGACCCCCCTGACACATACACTGGCCCCCCTTCTGACACATACACTGACCCCCCTGACACATACACTGACCTCCCTGACACATACACTGACCCCCCTTCTGACACATACACTGACCCCCCTGACACATACACTGACCCCACTGACACCTACATTGCCCCCCTGACACCTATATTGACCCCACTGACACCTACATTGATCCCCATGAGACATACACTGACAGATATATTGGCCACCTGACACATACGCTGACCCCCCCTGAAACCTACACTGACCCCCCTGACACATACATTGACCCCCTGACACATACATTGATCCCCCTGACACATACATTGATCCCCCTGACACATACACTGACCCCCCCTGACACATACACTGACCCCCTCTGACACATACACTGATCCCCTCTGACACATACACTGACCCCCCTTCTGACACATACACTGACCCCCCTGACACATACACTGACCTCCCCGACACATACACTGACACCCCTGACACCTACATTGACCCCCCCTGACACCTACATTGATCCACCTGACACATACACTGACACATGCATTGACCACCTGACACATACACTGACCCCCCGACACCTACACTGACCCACCTGACATATACATTGACCCCCGATACCTACGCTGACCCCTCTGACACCTAAAATGACCCCCCTGACACCTACACTGACCCCCCCTGACACATACACTGACCCCCTCTGACACATACACTGATCCCCTCTGACACATACACTGATCCCCTCTGACACATACACTGACCCCCCTTCTGACACATACACTGACCCCCCTTCTGACACATACACTGACCTCCCCGACACATACACTGACCCCCCTGACACCTACATTGACCCCCTGACACCTACATTGATCCACCTGACACATACACTGACACATGCATTGACCACCTGACACATACACTGACCCCCCGACACCTACACTGACCCCCCTGACATATACATTGACCCCCGATACCTACACTGACCCCTCTGACGCCTACAATGACCCCCCTGACACCTACACTGACCCTCCTGACACCTACACTGACCCCCCCTGATACATACATTGACCCCCCTTACATCTACATTGAACCCCTGACACTTACATTGATCCCCTTGACACATACAATGATCCCTCTGACACATACATTTACCCCCGACACATACATTGACCCCCCTGTGACAGTTGACCTCTTGACACTCCTGCAGCTCAGCCTTATCTGTGTAGTGTAGACCATCTCATTTATGACCACTTTGAGACAGCAGGCTGCACGCACCAGGGAAAGAGAGCCAAGATAGGAGAGCCACTCCGCTGCCCATCCATTTACACAGAGCGAGCAGGGATCTCCCAGTGCCCAGCAGGGCAGCAGTGTCATTCCCGCCTCCTCCTGGACACGGCAGCGCCTATGATGGATGTCATACATCCCGCGGTCTCTGCATAGGAGCCGGGACTTTTTGTACGTCACTCAGCCCCGCTGGCTAAGCGGGAGATCATTCACTGTTGCCTGTATAAACGGCTCGGGGCTAATAATGCATTTCGGAATATCGAGACCCGGGGCTTTTTGGGGGCACACTCTGGGCTCCAGCCCCTGTCAACCCCGCCTCCTGATGCCACTGCATGGGGGTATTGTCTGGGGCTGTCTGAATGCAAATACAGCCTGCCTGCAATGCCTATTCCTCCAGACTGGCATCCACCAATCAAGGCATTTTGATATCTGCATAACTCCTACCAAGAGCTAGCCGACTGCTTGTATCAAGGATGAAGTCTCTTGAGAAGGGTACTGAAGCAGTGCTCTGATGTTTTCTGTATGCTATGCAGCAATAAAAAGAGAAGTTTAAAGGCCCAGCAATGACATCACTATGTCTAAAACAATGTATGAAATTAAAAATGGAAGGTGTTTATTTAAAATTTTTATTAGCCAGTTGATGAAGGGGAGATACCAGGGACGGAGAAATATAAGCTGGATAAACTTAAAGTGAACGTAAACCCTCACATATACCCAGTGAAGTACACAGCCTCAGATGATACACAGAGATGAAACAAATCTCCTACATTAGTTTTACTTGTTTATCTGCAGTCTTCTTTTCCCTACACCCCTTCAAAAGGGCAGATCATGTTAAAAATCTTTCTTCATCTGTCAGCGGCATAGAAAAGAGGGCAGAGAGACTGCAGTTACACTGCGTGAGAGCTGATGATCGGAGGAAAGGAACACACCCCCCCCTCCACACAGCAGAATTATGCCTCGTACACATGCTTGCACATTCTGACAACAAAATCTATGTTTTTTTCCCAACGGATGTTGGCTCGAACTTGTCTTGCATACACACGGCCACACAAAGTTGGTCGGAATTTGCGAACGTCAAGAACGCGGTGACGTACAACACGTACAATCACTAGAAAGAGGAAGTTCAATACCAAGTGCGCCACCTTTTGGTCTCCTTCCCGCTAATCTTGTGTTAGTAGAAGTTTGGTGACAGACGAATCGTGCTTTTCAACCTCCTGCTTTTCCAATTGTTACTGCTCTTCAGTTTGTGCTTGTGGGTTCGTATTTCTATTACGTATTTGATTTTCAGTGCGTTTCTGATTTTCAGCTCCGGCCTTTGTTTTTCAGTGCTTTCTGTTAGTTCGTTCTGACCAGCCAACCATTTGGAAGCCAGGAGGACCCTCAACCCGGACCAGAGTGTTTATAACTACTGTCTAGCCAGAGCCAGAAGAGTGGTGGAGAACGCTTTTGGGATAATGGCCAGCTGGTTCCACCTATTCCTCACTCCAATCAACAAATGGCGGAATATAAACCTAAGCATATAATCCTTGCATGCTGCATTCTACACAACTATTTAAGGAGAAATTCAATGAACTATGTGGCCTCAGTTGGGCCTGTTGTTCTTCAACAAGAAAATCTGATGGCGCTTGAAGCTGGCCGCGAAGTAAGACATAAGTATGTTGAGTACTTTGGTAGGGGGGCCATTGATATGCCAGAAACTATTTAAGAAACATTTTATCCTACATTTGTGAACTTAAACTGAAAGAAGTTTTCCTTTGATTTACTGCCTGGGTATCTTTTAGCTGTCTCCTAGGTTCTCCAATGGGCTTTTCTTTTTGGACATTTTCTTCAATAGTGCAAATATAATTTATTTGATACATGAAGTAACAATCTCTTCTTCAGCGAAGAACATGAAACTGCACTTGTAGTGCAAAGTGGATTTGCCTTTAGTAACTAACCCCCATTGTCACTGTAAACACCAACTTAATACAAAAATTGCTATTGAGCATTGAAAGAAGCCACACATTGTTGAGTAGAAAACATTTTACTCAAAGCACAATCACATGTGCGTTAGAAATGGTTTTTTGAACAAACCAACATCTTTAGTATATTTTTTTTTTCACGTTGTAAATATCCTTTTTTTGTTTAACCACTTGCTTACTGGGCACTTAAACACCCTTCCTGCCCAGACCAATTTTCAGCTTTTGGTGCTCTCACATTTTGAATGACAATTACTCAGTCATGCAACACTGTACCCAAATGAATTTTTTGTCCTTTTTTTCCCACAAAAAGAGCTTTCTTTTGGTGGTATTTGATCACCTCTGGGGTTTTTATTTTTTGCGCTATAAATGAAAAAAGACCGAAAATTTTGAAAAAAAACGCATATTTCTTTGTTTCTGTGACAGAATTATGCAAATTATAAATTTTTCTTCATAAATTTTGGCCACAATTTATACTGCTACATATCTTTGGTAAAAATAACCCAAATTAGTGGATATTATTTGGTCTTTGTGAAAGTTAGAGAGTCTAAAAGCTGTGGTGCGAATCGCACAAAATTGATCACATCTGATGTACTGGTGGCCTATCTCGCTTCTTGTGACCCGAACAAGCCAGGAAAGTACAAATACCCCCCAAATGACCCTTTTTTGGAAAGTAGACATTCCAAGGTATTTAGTAAGAGGAATGGTGAGCTTTTTCATGTCATTTTTTTCCCACAATTCTTTGCAAAATTAAGATTTTTTATTTTTTTTATTTTTCTCCACAAAATTGTCATTGTAATAGGTTATTTCTCTCACATGGCATGTGTATACCACAAATGACACCCCCAAAAAAATTCTGCTACTCCTCCTGAGTATTACAATACCACGTGTGTGGGACTTTTTCACAGCCTGGCCACATAGAGAGGCCCAACATGCAGGGAGCGCCATCACGTGTTCTAGGAGCATAAATTACACATCTAACTTGTTGACTACTTATTACACTTTTGAAGCACCAGGACAATGACACGTGACACTGATGACAGATGGCACTGATACGTGGCAATGATGACACTTATACGTGGCACTGATGACACGTGGCACCGATGACAGATGGCACTAATATGTGGCACTGATGACACGTGGCACTAATATGTGGCACTGATGACACGTGGCACTTATACGTGGCACTGATGACACGTGGCACTAATACGTGGCACTGAAGACACGTGGCACTAATACGTGGCACTGATGACCGATGGCACTAATACATGGCACTAATACGTGCCACCGATGACAGATGGCACTGATACGTGGCACCGATGACGCGTGACACTGATGACAGATGGCACTGATAAGTGGCATTGATGACACGTGACACTGACAACAGATGGCACGTGCCACTGACAGGTGGCACTGATGACAAATGGCACTGATACGTGGCACTGATGACAGATGGCACTAATATGTGGCACTGATGACAGATGGCATTGGACACGCTGATCGTGCTGTAAACGGCCGCTGTGATTGGCCGTTTACAGCGATCTGTGTTTACCTGTCCCCGGGGGACACGGCAAACACAGAACTTCCCCGATGCGCGCCCGCGGCGCGCATTGCGGAAGTAAACATTAGGACATTCAGGGGCGGCCACCTGGACGAAAGCGCCTGCTCTACGGCCGTCATTCGGCTATAGGGCGGGTGCGAGGTGGTTAAACAGGCATGTTTCAAAGCATAACATACACATCTCAGGAACTTACAAAGTTTAACTTTGATAAAGTGAAGGCAATATCAGACATTATTATGTCCAAACTGTGTTGGTATTGCCTTCATCAGATGAGGTGATGTCACCCCTGTAAAAGCCAAATTTTGAAGATACACACAAATTGGGATTTAAACTGGGGATTTCCTTCCTGATCCCATTCCTAATGTCAACATGTGCTAGCTCCCATCATGGGGGATCAATGAACATGTTTTGGTGTTGTAACCCCTTCCTCTCACCTAATTGAGTTGGGAGGAAGGAGTTGCACCCACAAAACACGTACATTGATATCCCGTGATGGCAGATAGCACATGTTGACACACTGTGTGCATCTTCAAAATTTGGCTTTTAAAATACTTTAAAACTTTTTTTAAATTAAAAAATACACGAGAAAAAGGTCAGATTTTTGTGTGTTTTAGATTCTGCCTAAAACATCAATGATGTTCTTCATTTTTTTTAACATCATTGATGTTTTCCTTTATATTTTCTAAATCATGATTGCACTCCATTCTCTCCCCAATGAGATCTGGGCACTTTCACTGGTGAAATTAGATTCTTCTTCCACAACATCCACATCACCTAAAATAAATAAAAAACACACCATGTATTATAAACCTCTCCCTCCTCATCCTCTGCTTGTGGTGTGGGGATTTCCCCTTCTTTAGGAGGTGGGGGGGTCCCTGGTGTTCTCAGATGTCCCGAGTCTTTTCTCCCGTACGTGAATAAAAAATAGGTATACAGGCGCATGCGCGGCAGCTCAATGGACGGTCGCATGTCCTGAGAGCTCCATTCACTCCGACCGTGATCGCCCGCCATAGAGCCATACGGAGAAGAGCACCTCAGCGCAAATTCGCCTCCACACCGCGGCGGACCAGTGCCACCCGCTCGGCGACCGATCAACACGGCGAGACGCAGTTTATCCCGGCAACTTACTCCGGAGATCCAGGCCGAATCCGCCGTCATGATGGCGGAAGCTGTTTCCTCCGCACAAGGCCTGCCTCACAATCCGATGCAATCCATTGCGGATCGGGTCCCGTCTGACCCACACTCCAAGGATCCTTCTCTACACACTGTGAGTTACCCTCAGATGTCCCTGTCATCCCCAGCATCTACTGAATCTTTGCTGGGGAGATTTCATGGGGGATCCCCTCTCACTCCTATGGAGGACTATCTCTCCTCTCCAGCTGCTCACGGGGCTGCCTCATCTATCCACACTAACCCCACTGATCTCCCTTCCCTGCTTGAGACATTCTCCCAAATGCTTTCCAGAGGCCTGGCACAGAACGCCTCCCATATCACCTCAATTATTCAAGCTGACCTACACCAGCTAGGTGCCAGGATTGAGGCGATTGAAATTAAAACTGATCAGACTGTTGCCAGAACCATACAGAATACTGATAGAATCTCTGAACTACAGGAGCAGCTGGACACTGCTTATTCTAAATTAGATGACCTCGAAAACAGGAATCAACCGTACAATTTCAGGCTCCGAGGCCTACCTGAGTCTTTTAAAGATACTGATACCATGGTACGCGTTTTTATTTCGTCACTGCTACCAGATCTACCGGACCACCGTCTAGAGCTGGACCGCGCGCACAGAGCACTTCAACCCCCACGCCAAGATGGCTTACCTAGAGACATTGTGGTCAAACCCCACTTCTTTAAAACGAAGGAAGAGGTTATGCGAAAGGCCAGAGAGACTGAAAATCTATCCTTCCAAGGTCATCCAGTCCAAGTCTTTTCGGACTTATCCCCATACACGATCCAACTGCGGAGATCCTTAAAACCGCTCTTACAAGTTCTCACGCAAAACTCTATTGCTTACCGTTGGGCTTTCCCGTTCAGACTAAACTTCACGTATTCCAACAAACCGTATGGTTTCTCCAACTTCGCCGATGGCGAACGCCTACTCCTAAAATTGGGCCTCATCTCCCATTCTCCATCTGACCCCGCAGAAAGCAGAAGGCTAAGCGATCTAAAGACGGACGTCCAACCTGAGAGAAAGATGTTGGTTACGACTTCTGTGTTAATTTTTTCCTGATACTAACTCTTTAATTTGCTCTCCTTGGTGATAGCGCTTATTTTGCGCATTTTCACTTTTTTTGGGTTCATCCCCCCGCAGACGGGTGCGATCCGCACTACCACGGACATCCTCCATGACTTTCAACTAACAAAATTTATGTATTTCTGGTTTCTCCTTCCCCTACCCCCCCCACCCCCCTTCTTTTTTTTTTTTCCTTCCCCTTCAATGCCCTCGCCTGGCTTTGACACTGTGAGCTGCGGCACTTCTCCACATGGCTAAAGATAGCTATTGCAAGCTTATGGCTCTCCCTATGTTGACTGTTTTGTTATTCTTAAGTTTATGTTTGCTGTTTTTCATTTTTCTTATACTGGCTATTGATGCCTCCCATTTCTATTTAATGGGTATTGGGCCTCGGGTGGGGTCCGGTCGGAGTGGTTTGCACTGCGCCCCCGCCAGTCTCCGAGTGACGGGCTGTTCCTTCCCCTCACTCAGAGACTCCCACACTTCCCCCTTTGATGGGAATTTTTCCCGAGACGTT
Organism: Lithobates pipiens; assembly: GCF_037356315.1. Taxonomy (NCBI): domain Eukaryota; kingdom Metazoa; phylum Chordata; class Amphibia; order Anura; family Ranidae; genus Lithobates; species Lithobates pipiens. The sequence goes on from NW_027507718.1 coordinate 423,622,674, forward strand.
GATTCTCGGGCCTTGCATGCAGGGGACTGACGTGCGTCCTCCTCCCCTGCAGATAGTTTCATCTGTTATACATGTTTTATTTGTTTGTATTCTTACAAAGCTAACCATAGTTCTCAGGTGGTTAAGATATCTTCTGTCTTTTCTCCACAGGATCAGTCAACTCCTCCCTTCCCCCTTTTTCCCTCTCTTCCTTTTCCGGGTCTACCAGGGTCCCTCTCCGCTGACGGCTTCAGTTCCTTTGGCTGAGGCTTTTCTGGCCTGGGATGAACCATGCCTTCGCAGGTGTACAGTAAGAGATCCCTCTATGAAATATTTGCTAATCCCTTTGACTCGCGATGCCTGACCACGAGCCCCCTCCTACCCTCTGCATAGCAACACATAATGTGCAGGGGATAAATTCTCCTATCAAAAGGAGAAAACTATTTAAATTTTACCAATGCCAAAAGATAGATGTAGTCCTCATGCAGGAAACTCACTTTAAAACCTCTTATAACCCCTCCTTCCTACATAGTCGTTTCCCCCAGTTCTTCCTGTCCAACGCCAAAAACAAAACTAAGGGGGTAGCAATATGCCTATCCAGGAACCTTAGATTCACTTCCACAGAAGTATTTAGAGACAAGGAAGGCAGGTTTATTTTGGTTAAGGGTTCCCTGGAAGGAATCATTTATTCATTTGTATCCTACTGCGCCCCTAACAAAGGACAATCAAATTTCTTTCACTCCATGATGTCCACATTGGACCCTCTATTGGAGGGTAAGGTAATATTGGGGGGGTGACACAAACCTTCCATTCGACCATTCTCTGGACAAAGCAGGGAAAGGTTCCGCACGAAACAGAAAACCCCCTAAGCAGAGCACTAAGATTGCTGATACTTTGCACTCGAGGGGTTTAGTGGACATCTGGAGGGAAAAGAACCCCACATGTAAAGATTTCACACACTACTCAGCCCCCCACCAGGTATATGCCAGGATTGACCACATTTTTGTTCAATCACACACTATTCCAATGGCCTTAAGATCAGAAATCAGGGACACATCACTATCTGACCATTCTCTTGTACTCCTATACCTTCAGTCCTCACACAACTCCAGCACTAGATTCACTTGGCGTCTTAATGAGGGTCTTCTTAGTGACCCTGCTCATAGTGCGGCCATCTCTACTGACATACAAGAGTACTTCTCCCTAAACAAAGATTCTGGTACTGCCCCGGAAATTGTCTGGGCTGCACATAAAGCTGTGATTAGGGGGAAAATCATACAAATTTCCTCTCAACTGAAAAAGGGAAGGAAGGCTCACATAGATTCTCTATCCAAGGAATTCCGTTTGCTAAGCAAAGCCCATAAACGTAATCCCACTAGAGAATCCTTGGAAGCCCTACACGCAGCCAGGACTGCCCTCAACCTAGCTCTCACTACTGAGGCGGAAAAACATTTACGATGGTCTGGAGCGCGGTTTTATTATCAGAGAGACAAGATAGGAGCAAAGCTAGCAGCCAAATTATCCCCGAAGCTACGACCCTCCACGTTTCCGAAAATCAGGGACCCGGACGGAGTTCTAACACAGAATCCCCTCCGTATAATGTCTTCCTTTCACAAATTTTACACCTCCCCCTATAAGGATGATAAGGCTAATTCACGGACCTCAGTAGATTGATTTTTGGATGCTATCCCCCTCCCAAAAATATCCCCAGACCACTAGAGGTCCCCGAAGTCCTAGAGGTGATCAAACGACTCAAAAACAATTCTGCCCCGGGTCCTGATGGGTTCTCTGTGGGATATTATAAGAAATTTGCCTCGGTCATTGCCCCCTTCATGGTTGAATTCTTCAACTCTACCCGGTCTGGCTCTCCCCTGGATAAAGCCCTGAACTTAGCCTATGTTTCTGTCATCCCCAAACCTGGCAAAGACGCATCCTTGGTACAAAACTATCGTCCGATATCGCTTATTAACAACGACCTCAAAATCTTAACTAAGGTGCTTTCCAATAGGATCTCAACATTTATTTCACGATATATACACAAGGATCAGGTGGGCTTTATCCCGGGGAGACAAGGACCGGATCAGATTCGGAGAGCAGTAGACATCATCTCTATTCTTAACTCAAACTGGGATGGCAGTCCCCCACAAGAAGGCTTTTTGCTGTCTATTGACTTGCAAAAGGCTTTCGATACACTTACGTGGCCTTTCCTTTTTCAGGTTCTGGAAAGATGGGGCTTTGGTCCTCGCTTTTTGGGGACCCTCCGAGCTTTGTATTCTACCCCAAGCGCCCAAGTCCACTTACAAGGCTGTTATTCCGAGACGTTTAGCATCGAAAAGGGCACCAGACAGGGGTGCCCTCTTTCACCCCTGCTGTTCGCCATAGCAATAGAGACCCTAGCTATTGCCATTAGAGCCCACCCAGACATTAGAGGAGTGCGTTGTGGTCATCAAGAACATAGATGTGCACTATTCGCAGACGACCTGCTCCTCTTTGTAACTGCCCCACTGATTTCCACACCTAACATATTTGCACTCTTAGATACATTCGGACAAGCCTCGGGCTTGAAAGTGAACGCCTCAAAATCCCTAGCACTAAATGTCTCAGTACCCCTGAATCTAGTACATACCCTACAGAAACACTTCCCATTCACATGGTGCCCCGATTCGTTGCCCTATCTGGGCGTTTATTTAACATCTAGTGTGAACACTCTCTACTCGGCCAATTTTCCCTCCGCCATGTCGAAATTATCTGAAGATCTTTTAACCTGGTCCCGACTTGGCCTCTCATGGCTGGGCCGCATCTTTGCGAGCAAGATGACCCTCCTTCCCCGTCTCCTGTACCTGTTTAGATCCCTCCCTATCCTAGTGAAGAAAGCCCAATTCCAGCCACTTCAATCAAAAATCCTTCAATTTATCTGGGGTTCCAAGGGCTGTAGAGGCTCGAAACAATTACTATATAGACTTAAAAAGCAGGGAGGTCTAGCGTTACCTAACATTTGGTGGTATTATCAGGCAGCACAATTGGCCCAGATTTCAATGGTCTATGCCCGGGGCCCCAAACCTGATTGGGTTTCTATAGAAAGACAGGCTATCCCCCATCACACCATCGACTATCTCATATGGGCCCCCCCTAGAAGCAGATCCCCTATCATGTCTCCTACCCTCTCTCATTCACTAGCCCTGTGTGATCGGCTACACAAAAACCCTGCTTTGATCTCGGAACTCCGACCTTTAACGCATATATTCCACAACCCAGACTTCCCGCCAGGTATGAATATACTGGCTTTTAGTTGGTGGCTCAATAAAGGCCTATTTAGGATTGGCAACCTCTTTACCGCTTCGGGCCCTGTCTCGCTTTCTTTCTGCATGAAAAAACTCGAGATGCCTCATACCGAAAAGTTTAGATTCTCCCAACTAGCCCATTTCCTACACTCTAGATGGCCCAATAGACCGGACCCTCCGGTTGTCATGACATATGAGTCTTGGTGTGCAGACATCGCGAGTCAGAGGGGGGGGATATCAACGATTTATACATCTCTAGCTTCTTCAATGACCAAACCTCCCTATGCGTTAGCCTGGGAAAATGATCTTAATATTTCATGGGATAGCGACTTATGGTAGTCCTGTTTCCAAAGATCCTTCACTGGGATCCTCAACGTTTCCCTGATTGAAACTAGCCTTAAACTTATCACTAGGTGGTACAGGGTTCCCGCTCGACTGGCCCAGATCTTTCCCGAAGCGTCCCCACTTTGTTTCCGTGGCTGCGGACATATAGGATCTTTAATCCACACGTGGTGGACTTGCCCACATATTAGGGGCCTTTGGAATAGGGTATTTGCCCTAATCCGTAAGATAGTACTAATTCAGGTACCCCAAAGCCCGGAGGTGGCACTGCTCAACCTCAAAGTGGAAAAAGCCAATAAACCATCCCAGGTGCTCATATTTTTTATCCTTCTGGGTACCAAAATCACCATAGCAGCACACTGGAAACAACGTACAGTCCCATTCGCGGCAGTTAAACAAAAGATCTCCTGGATTATGACACAAGAGAAGCTGGTCAGTCGCATACAGGACAGAGCCTGCTTCTTTGAGAGAGTTTGGGAACCCTGGACCACCTTCCACAAAATCCCCCTGTTCCCGGGTTAATAGCTTTGATTTTTGCCCCTAAACCCTGGTAGACCCCCCCTTCCCCTCATGATTCCTCCTTGCCTTCCTCCCCCTCCCCCTCTCTTTCTCCTCTTTATCTGTCCGATCTTTGTTAAGCTTCGAGTTGACTGATCTCATATCTTCCATGATACATGCATAGTCGGAAGATCTTCTCATCCACCTCTTAGTTAGCATGGTCTTTCAGTTTTAATGGCCGGACCATAGCGCAACCATAGATCCTGTCGCTTATAGGTGCTGAGCACATAGTGGGTCCAGCTCCGCTCTGGATCACCGGGTTTTTCTGAGGAATTTAGTCTTACATACCATTAGTGCATAAACAGTTTGGCCTCGGTTATTCTTCAACTCGTCCAGACTCAGTCTGTCTATCGAGGTCTGGGTCGGGTGGTGGGGGGACACCTACCACAGCAAGTGCCCTTTTCGGGGTGGTGGGGGTCCTTCAGTCACTCCTCCCGGGGCCGCTTGGAATAGGGTGTAGGTGTGAGATGCACCCCCAACAACATTAGTGAGCGGTGACGAATAATTATTTACACCATCTCTACCAAGCCGACTTACCTGGATAGCGGGGATCCACACCCGGTAGTTTGCCTCAAAGTTTTTCTTTTTGGGGCTCTTTTGTTTTTGGCTGCGACCTATTCAGATCCCGGCCTCAATTTTTAAAACATGTTAGGTTCTGTTCCACTTTTTTTTCAGTTGATATATTGCCTAAATCTTCTGACACCATATCTCACTTGCAGGTTATAGACTGTAAACTCTTAACTACTGTAATACTGCTTGATGTTGTAAGATTGATGTGTCTTGTTTTTCTTACTGGCTACATAAAACCAATAAAAATATTGAAAAAAATAAATAAATAAATAAAAAATAAAAAAATAGGTATACTTAGCACTAGGGAGGAGCAGATGTTCTTATGTTCGACATGAACATCAGGTGTTCGCCTGTTTGCCGAATAGTGAACAATTTGGGGTGTTCGCAGCAAATTTGAAAGCCACGGAAAACCCTTTAAAAGTCTATGGGAGAAATCAAAAGTGCTAATTTTAAAGGTTTATATGCATGGTATTGTCATAAAAAGTGTTTTGGGGACCCAGGTACAGCCCCAGGGGACATGTATCAATGCAAAAATAAGTTTTAAAAATGGCTGTTTTTTCGGGAGCAGTGATTTTAATACTGCTTATAGTGAAACAATAAAAGTGAAATATTCCTTTAAATTTCATACCTGGGGGCTGTCTATAGTATGCCTGTAAAGTGGCGCATGTTTCCCGTCATTTTTGCTCTTGGACTGTTCTAAGCATGGGAAACATGCACCACTTTACAGGCATACTATAGACACCCCCCCCCCAGGTACTAGATTAAAAAGAACATTTCACTTTTATGGCTTCACTTTAAGCATTATTAAAATCACTGCTCCCGAAAAAACATCTGATTTTAAACCTTTTTTTTTTGCATTGATTCATGTCCCCTGGGGCAGGGCCCAGGTCCCCAAACACTTGTTATGACAATACCATGCATATAAGCCTTTAAAATTAGCACTTTTGATTTCTCCCATAGACAATTCATTATAGCCGCGAGTACTTTTAAATTACTTTTTTTCCTTTAGAAATGTAATTTTGCTCTCGGACTGTTCTAAACACTGGAAACATGTGCCACTTTACAGGCATACTATAGACACCCCCCAGGTACGAAATTTAAAGGAAAATTTCACTTTTAGGCCGCGTACACACGGGCGGACTGTTCGCCCAACTTTGTTCGTCAAACAGTTTCGGCAAACAGTCCGCTCAAAATTAGCATGGACAGACATGGCCACACACGGCACTTTTTGAGCGGACTGTTTCAGCGAACTGTTTGCCAAACAGTTCGCTCAACTTTTGAAATGAACGGACTCGCCCACGTAAGGCGGAGGCAAATCCGCCCATTTCGAGCGCGTGTACAGGTAGGCGGGGCCCGCGAAGGAGACGTCGCGGGCTCCGCCGCCTGGAATGGACTTAAAGGGGAACCCCAACGCCGAAAAAAATCGGCGTGGGGTCCCCCCAAAGTCCACAACAGACCCTTGTCCGAGCACGCTACCCGGCCGGCCAGGAAAGGGGGGCGAGCGAGCGCGCCCCCCCTCCTGAGCCGTACCAGGCCGCGTGCCCTCAACATGGGGGGGTGCCTTGGGGAAGGGGGGGCTGCGCGGCCCCCCCACCCCAAAGCACCTTGTCCCCATGTTGATGAGGACAAGGGCCTCTTCCCGACAACCCTGGCCGTTGGTTGTCGGGGTCTGCGGGCGGGGGGCTTATCGGAATCCGGGAGCCCCCTTTAAGAAGGGGGCCCCCGGATACCGGCCCCCCACCCTATGTGAATGAGTATGGGGTACAATGTACCCCTACCCATTCACCTGTGAAATAAAGTACAAAAAAAAACACAACACAGGGAAAAAATATTTTATTGCACAGCTCCGGGGGTCTTCCGTCTTCGGGGGTCTTCTCGCCGGACTCCTCCACTATCTTCGTGTAGCTCTTTTGCTAGCGGAGGAGTCCGGCTTTCTTCCTCCCCGCCGCCGGCCTCTTCTTCCGACTTCGGGGGTCTTGTCCCCCTCTTTGGTTCTTCTGTCGCCGCTGCCTTCCGTTCTTCTGTCGCCGCCTTCGGTTCTTCTGCCGGGCCACCGCGCCTTCTTGTAGCTCTTTTACAGGCGGTGGCCCGGTCTTCTGTCGCCGCTGTCGCTGTCGCCGTCGCCGCCTTCCGTTCTTCTTCTTCTTCTTGTTCTTCTTCTTCTTCCCCAGGAGATGTTGACACGTCGCTCTCTGGCCGGAATGCCAGAGCCGCGCTGTGCGGTCACTTATATAGTGACAATGGGGCGGTGTCACATGGTATATGTCACATGGGTTGGTCACATGGGTTGATGTCACATGGGGACTATGACATTGTAAGGGGGCGGGGTCACCATGTGACCAACCCATGTGACATATACCATGTGACCCCGCCCCATTGTCACTATATAAGTGACCGCACAGCGCGGCTCTGGCATTCCGGCCGGAGAGAGCGACGTGTCAACATCTCCTGGAGAAGAAGAAGAAGAACAAGAAGAAGAAGAAGAACGGAAGGCGGCGACGGCGACAGCGACAGCGGCGACAGAAGACCGGGCCACCGCCTGTAAAAGAGCTACAAGAAGGCGCGGTGGCCCGGCAGAAGAACCGAAGGCGGCGACAGAAGAACGGAAGGCAGCGGCGACAGAAGACCGGGCCACCGCCTGCAAAAGAGCTACAAGAAGGCGCGGTGGCCCGGCAGAAGAACCGAAGAGGGGGACAAGACCCCCGAAGTCGGGAGAAGAGGCCGGCGGCGGGGAGGAAGAAAGCCGGACTCCTCCGCTAGCAAAAGAGCTACACGAAGATAGCGGAGGAGTCCGGCGAGAAGACCCCTGAAGACGGAAGACCCCCGGAGCTGTGCAATAAAATATTTTTTCCCTGTGTTGTGTTTTTTTTGTACTTTATTTCACAGGTGAATGGGTAGGGGTACATTGTACCCCATACTCATTCACATAGGGTGGGGGGCCGGTATCCGGGGGCCCCCTTCTTAAAGGGGGCTCCCGGATTCCGATAAGCCCCCCGCCCGCAGACCCCGACAACCAACGGCCAGGGTTGTCGGGAAGAGGCCCTTGTCCTCATCAACATGGGGACAAGGTGCTTTGGGGTGGGGGGGCCGCGCGGCCCCCCCCTTCCCCAAGGCACCCCCCCCATGTTGAGGGCACGCGGCCTGGTACGGCTCAGGAGGGGGGGCGCGCTCACTCGCCCCCCTTTCCTGGCCGGCCGGGTAGCGTGCTCGGACAAGGGTCTGTTGTGGACTTTGGGGGAACCCCCACGCCGATTTTTTTCGGCGTTGGGGTTCCCCTTTAAGCCCATTCCAGGCGGCGGAGCCCGCGACGTCTCCGTCGCGGGCCCCGCCTACCTTCACACGCGCTCGAAATTAGCAGACTTTCCTCCGAGCGGGAACAGTTTGCTCATTTCGAAAGTAGCCTACACACGGGCGGACTGTTCGCTCAAACACAGTTTCAGCGGACAGTTTTTCGGAATTTCCGAAAGACTTTGTCCGTCAAACTGTCCGCTGAAACTGTCCGCTGAAAGCCCACACACGAGCGGACTGTCCGCCCAAACACTGTTCAGCGGACAAGGTTGGGCGAACAGTCCGCCCGTGTGTACGCGGCCTTATTGTTTCACTTTAAGCATTATTAAAATCGCTGCTCCTGAAAAAAATGGCTGTTTTAAAACTTTTTTTTGGATTGATACATGTCCCCTGGGGCAGGACCCAGGTCCCCAAACACTTTTTATGACCATGCATATAAGCTTTTAAAATGAGCACTTTTGATTATTCATGTTCGTGTCCCATAGACTTTAATGGTGTTTGCGTGTTCGAACACATTTTTTGCCTGTTCACATGTTCTGCTGCGAACCGAACCGCGGGTGTTCGGCTCATCCCTACTTAGCACACAGATATTGGAGGGCAGAAATAGGAATATGAAACATTGCTTGGAAGTGTCGTACAATTGTCTGTTTTGGTAGAGTTCCAAGCTGAAGAACATTTTATTTCCTTTCTAAAGCTGGAATACTTCCCTTTTTTGTTAAAGTATCACACATGTAGACACCCTATAGTATCCACTGGAGCACCTGTGTGGGACACCCTAAAAAGTTTGTTCTGGTATCCTACACTAGTGCTCCTGCGTCCAGATGTATAAACAACTGCTGAGTGTCCTCACCTTACATGGAATCAAGTTTGCATTTCATTCTAGTTACAAACCCACCTAGACAACAAACTTATTTTAATACAAATAGGCATGAACAAATGTAGTTAACCTGTATCTGCCAAAAACATCTTATAAGTGGGCGAACGAATGATGTTTCATACGACCGATTACTGTGCCCATGAACATGAAAGTTGCCATTTTAAAATAAAACAACAGTAAAGAAAAGCACATGGAGCAGCACGAACGTTAAGAAAAAGAATAGGAACACACGACACGACAAAATACTTACTTTTTTGCAGCACCCTCTTGATTCTTCTGTACTGATCATGCTCCCTCAATTTGAGGTCTGACCATCATTTCCTCAGTTGATCCTTGGATCGTCTTACCCCAAAATTCCTGTGCAGACTCTTCACAACTTTAGGTATGATCTTGGCCTTTCTCACATTTGGGTTTGGGAATGATCCATACTTCCTATCATAGCCAGCCCTCTTGAAGACGTCCAATTTCTCCACCATCTCTATAAAGGCCATAATTGAGGCCTTCAATCTCCTCCGGGATCAAGAGGTCCAGGGCTCCGGTCTTTTGTCTTTGCACCTTTTGTCTCTCCGCCATGTGCTCTCCCACTGCGCTGAAAGACGAGGAGTGGGGAATTGACTAGAAAGAAAGTCAGGGCGGGCGGAGTTTCACGCATGCGCAGTGTACATAAAACATAACATGCGTGTGATGTACGTACGATCTGTGAGCGGAGGACAAAGTAAAGGAAGCGACAATCATTATAACAAAGGTACAATTTTAAGTTGGTGCATCAGTGGCCTATACTGCTTATAGATTGAGGCCTATATTGGGTCAAGATTAGGAGAGTTTTGCCTGACATTAGGGTTTGTCTTGTGTTGTGTCTTGCAGAGCAAATGGATCTATTCAATGATGAGGACTTCATTGATATGTACAGGGAGCTGCCCTGTCTGTGGCAGGTAAACCACCCCTTTTATAACAATAAACCAAAGAGCAAGGCAGCGCTGGATCAATTGCTGGAATTTGTGAAGCTGGTGATCCCCACGGCAGACATCCCCTATTTGAAGGCCCTAATTGGTGACATGAGGAGCACGTATAATAAGGAGCACAAGAAGGTACAGGATTCCCAGAGATCAGGAGTTGCAGAAGATGACATTTATGTACCCAGGCTGTGGTACTATGACAGACTGCATTTTGTGCCAGGCCACACTGAACCCAGGCCAGCACTCTCCAGCCTTCCTTCAAGGCTTCCTTCCACCCCCAGCTGAGGCTTCCAACGACCAACCTGGGCCTTCCAGGCAGCAACATGTGGAGGAGTCCAGCTTGAGTCAGGTATAGCATTCTTCAAAATATTTCTGTTTGTCAAATTAATGATGTTAAATATATGTAAATTTGGATGACTAATTTCTGATTTCACAAAGTGTTTTACATATCAATAGAGAGTAATGGCCATAAATGATTGGAACAAGAATGAAAAATGCTGGGGTCAGAACGATAGTCTTTTCTATTTATTAACATCCAGTTTTCAACAGTCATGAGCTGAAAATTGTGTGATTGATGAACCAATAACTAAAGCTATGTCCCTTTTCAGACACAGGAAAGCCTCAGGCAGGCCGTGGAAAGTGGCAGCCAGGAAGTGGCCGAGCCCTGTAGCCTGCTCGAATCCCAGGTCCCTCCCCTCAGCCTTCCACATAAAAGTGCCAGGAAGAGGCGTAACCTGAAGGAGGCAGCAATTGACATATTTCTGAAGGCTACTGGAGCCCTCAGAAACCCCCCTGGTGTTCAAGAGGACTATGCCTACATGACAGCCGGAAAATTGCTGGAAATGGAGGAGGGCCAATGCCTCTTATGTGAAGAAGTTATGTTACAAGCCCTAAATAAGGGGTTGAGAGGCAAATTCACAAGCCAAAGCCATGTTTGTGAGTTGAACCATGGTCCTCCTCCTCCTCCACCTCCTGCCACAACTCCAACACCAGAGCCACAGCCTGGAAGGAAGCATGTAAGGAAGACAAGAGAGTGATGGCCTGGGTTCAGTCTGGTCTGGCAAAAGATGCAGGCTGTTGTATGACCACACCCTGGGGACAGATATGTCATCTGCTGCAGTTCCTGATCTCTTGTAGTCCTGGACCAGATTGTGCTCACTATTATAAGGACTCCTCAAGCCACCAATTTTGACTGTAAAATAATTGATGTGTGCCCTGGGGTGCAAAGGCTTCGCAAACTCCACCAGTTTCCCAAGCTTTGCCTTCCTCTTTATTTTGTTATGGCCCAGAATAAATGGCTATTTATTTTTCACAAATAATTGGCTATGTATTTTAGTTCAAAAAGGACAGTTTGTTTGTGAGTAGGCAGGTACATTTCAAAAATACAAGGTCAAATTAACAAGGGACACCAACCAACCTCCTTGAGGTTAAAAAATACAAGATAATAATGGTGTTGTGGTAACTTGACTCCCAAAACGAAAAATAATATTATGGAGAGCACTAGAAAAAAAATGCAGATCTGGATGAAAAAAAAACCCCCAAAAAATGTAAAAAACAAACCCATTGTTATGGAGATGTGACGAAAAACAAAATTCATATTATTCACAAGATCACGAGAAATAATAAAGAAATCAGTTTGTGAGAACTCTGTGTGAATATGAGCAGCAAAACATTCTTCTAGCAAGAAGAAGAGAATGCGTTGCATTAAACTATTTTAAAAAAATTGCAGCGTGAAGAATGTGCTATCTCCATTACGAATGCTAGTTTTACCAGACTGAGCGCTTCCGTCTCGCAATTTATTCTCAGCATGTGTGGCACTTTGTGCATCGGAATTGTGTACACACGGTCGGGATTTACGTGAACCAGATCTCAAATTTTGTGCGATGGAAATTCCAATGGAGTCTACACACGGGCGGAATTTCCAACAAAAGGCTCCCATCGAACATTTTCCATCGGAAAAATGTGTGTACGAGGCATAACTGTGTTCTTAAAAGACAAGCACTGTTCTGAGCTCTCTCCCCATATCCCCTACCCCCAACATAAATGTATCTCATACGTTGGGAAAACTTCTTAGAAGTTACTCATGCTGATAACAGAGGAACGAAGCACCAGAAAGAAGTGACACTAATGCCCTGTACACACGGTCGGACATTCCGACAACAAAATCCATTGGATTTTTTCTGACGGATTTTGACCCAAACTTGTCTTGCACACACTCGGTCGCACAGTTGTCGGAAAATTCAATCGTTCAGAACGCGGTGACGCATAACACGTACAACGGGACTATAAACAGGCCAGTAGCCAATAGCTTTTGTCTCATAATTTATTCTGAGCATGCGTGGCACTATGTCCGTCGGAATTGTCTACACATGATCGGAATTTAAACGATCGGGTTTTGCTGTCAGAAAATTTTAGATCCTGCTCTCAAACTTTGTGTGTCGGAAATTCCGATGGAAAAAGTCCGATGGAGCCCACACATGGATTTTCCGACAACAAGATCCGATCGCACATTTTCCGTTGGAAAGTCCGACCATGTATACAGGGCATTAGAGCTTTGGAGAGAGATAAGTAAACACTACAGATATATGTGCTTTGCTCAGATTTTATGACTGAGGTTTACAACCACTTTAAAAGAACGTCACTCTCTCAATCAACATTGACTATTTTTGATCCTTCTACTGCTAGCATTAGTAAATAGTCAGGAAAGTATATTATATTTTCTTGTTTTAAACTTTTTTTTATATTTCTTTAATTACTTCCTGGTTTCCAGCCCTAGGCAATTGATGTCATACATCCCAGGATTCTTCAGGCGGTGAGGAGGGGTTTTCTTAGCTAAGCACACCCTCCGGCATGCATGTCTGTGCTTAGGGCAGATGGATTCCAGGAAGTAAATGCTACATAAATTATCTGCCCTTACTCAAGATGGCCATGGCCCGAAAATGATAGGGGCTGTTTTTCAGAGTGATTTATCATCAAAATAATGCATGGAGACATGGATGGATGGGTTTTCTTTTGAATAATAAACATGGATTAAATAGGGTTTTTGGTTTGTGGTGCTCAGATGTAGTTTTACTTTAAGTATTTATATAATGTGTCAGCCACAGACATGTACAAATCCATAAGGCATAAGGGGGTTAACTTCTGTGAGGTATGTTAGATGTTTACTCTTGAATGTATTGATTTGTACCTGCCAGATAATACAGCCAGCTCACTGCAGGGGTAAAATGTTCATTTTCTCTTCAGTGCTTCTTCCAGAAAACACCTTAGTGAAAAAGACTGCGAGGGTAATTTTTGCATTTTCCCATAGTTCAGCTATAGGTCGTTAAGAATCTGTATAGAAGGTATGATCACTACAGAAGGACTTATATCATGTTAGTAATGCAATGGAAAGATCTCCTCTAACCTGACCAGCTGTGACCCACTCTTGTTCCTCCTAATTGATGCGTCTATTTAATCTTTCTGTCCTATCTATAGTATAGAATCTCTGCCCCTGCTGGAATTTAAAAAGTATCCTCATTAAAGCGGAGGTCCATACAAACTTCTAAGTTTAGCATTATTGCATTGCTTACATTGTTAAATGGAAGCCATTTTTTTAAGAGGGTGCACCTGTATATCTGTGCTTTCTTGTTCGTTTCCTGTCTATCACCCCCCAGGTATGGGTGGGCATGGTCGGGTATGGTCATAATATCCGGTGCCGCATTGTCTCCTGGGAACTCTGTGTCATTATTCCCAGGAGTCAGCGAATTCTAGCGAGATTCATTAGCTTTGCTTTATTTGTGTTTGTTCAGTGTTATCTTCGTTTCCATCACAACGGGGCGGGAACTTCCGACGCCGCCGCCCATTGTGATGGCATTGTGATGGCTCCGCACCGTACAAACTGAGCATGCGTGGCGACGAGTGGTGAATGCTGGTAGCAGCATTCACCGCATCCAGGAAGTTTATGCTTGTGGGCTTCACATGCCCACAAGCAAGATGAAACCTGCCAGCAACAGATTTGAAAACAACATTTTTGCTACCAAACTGGACATTGGGGGATATCTGTTACCAAACATGTGAGTGTAACATTGACCATATGTAAGGGTCTAAATTGTTTAAAAACAATCGGCGGGCCTCCGCTTTAAGGCCACTTTCACACTGGGGCGATGAGAGAGTCAGCAGTAAATCACTGCTAGTTTTAGCGGCGCTTTACCATCATTTTAGCTGCACGTTTTGGCCCCTATCATGGTGCTTTTAACCCCCGCTAGCAGTCGAAGAAGGGGTTAACCAGTTCCTGATCCACTCATGTGTATTTACGGGGGCAGAATGGTTTTTTTTAACCAAAAATATATAGAAGAATATATATTTGCCTAAACTGATGAAGAAATTTGTTTTTTAAAAACATTTTTGGGGATATACATTATAGCAAAAAGTAAAAAATATTGAGTTTTTTTTTCAAAATTGTAGGTCTGAACATAATAAGGTGCTTCGGCAGTGCTGCCCATTAATTTCAATTGGCAGGGGTGGTTTAGGAGCAGTGTATACACCACTTCTCCACCGCCCCAAAGATGCTGCTTGCAGGTCTTTTTATAGCATCCTGCAAGTGCACCGCTCCAGTGTGAAAGCACTCTGGCTTTCATACTGCAGTTACAGGAGAGGAGCTTTGCAGGCGTCATTTTTAGTGCTAAAACACCTGTAACGCACCTGAAATAGATATTTTATAGATAGGCAACTCCTATCCTCATATTGATTAGTGGTTCCAAATTAATAATAACTACTGCAGTAGGGAACAGACACAAAAGATACGCTCAGCATCTTTTCAAATAACCGTTCTCCTTTATTATGACTCATTTGAAGGTTTTTATACACATGATTACGTAGGTATCACATTAATATTACAATTTTTACGTTTATGGTAACAAGGGGCATCACATAGGCACGCTAATTCTAATCAGGACTCGAAAGAATGCAAAACATGTATTGAAAACATTATTAGTGCCGCATGCACAGTGAGGGCATTGTGCAATACATATAAAATAGAATACAATTATACACAGAACTTACAAATTTCCATTACAGTCTCCTCTCTTTTGATCAATATTTTGATCACTAACCATACCTGCTATCACCTTTCACCTGGAACCTCCACACACTTAGGTGGAGATAGTCCTGCCCAAAGAGCAGCTTTTTTCATTACAAAATGACTTTTCATTGTGAAAAACAAATGATTGATAAGACATATTTACAGAGCACTGGCTGTACACTCCTGTGGCCAGAATGGCCTTCTAGCTTAATTGTAGGTATGCTGACTTATCAGCATATGTACACACAGACAATTGTACATAAAATGGAAGAGGTACAAAAGACAAATATGACTTCAACATGGCTAAACTACTTTTCACACACATATATATATACACACGCGGGGACTGTTCGCGGGGACTGTTCGCCCAACTTTGTCCGCTGAACAGTGTTTCGGCGGACAGTCCGCCCGTGTGTGGGCTTTCAGCGGACAGTTTCAGCGAACAGTCTGCTGAACAAAGTTTTTCGGAAATTCCGAAAAACTGTCCGCTGAAACTTGGTTTCAGCGAACAGTCCCCTCGTGTGTAGGCTTGTTCGTCAAACTAAGTTCCGCGCATGCTCAGAAAGGATTTACACGCCGAAAGTTGTAATGCAGTGTATAGGACGTCGTATTTTCCGTCCCGTCGTACGTGCCGTTCACGTCATCGCGCACGGTTTCAGCAAACTGTTCGTTCGTCGTGTGTGGGCAAGTCCGTCCATGCTAATTTTGAGCGGACTGTTCGCTGAAACTGTTTGACGGACAAAGTTGAGCGAACAATCCCCGCGTGTGTACGCGGCCTTACTCTACTTTGTCTGCTACATGTAGACAGTAGGGGGTGTAAAAAATAAAACCTCAAAACTTCTAATAAGGACTCTCCTATAAAAATGATTTCCTCTGTAAGGCCGCGTACACACGGGCGGATTGTCTGTCCAACTTAGTCCGCTGAACCGTGTTTCAGCGGACAATCCGCTCGTGTGTGGGCTTCAGCGGACTTTTTCAGCGGACTGTCTGACGAACAAAGTCTTACGGAATTTCCGTAATTTTGTCCGTTCAAACTTGGTTTTGTCCGTCCAAACTTGGTTTCAGCGGACAGTCCGCTCGTGTGTAGGCAAGTTGGACGGACTAAGTATGGCGCATGCTCAGAAAGGATTTACACGGCCGAAGGTTGCATTGCAGTGTATAGGACGTCGTTTTTCTAGTCCCGTCGTACGTGCTGTACACGTCATCACGCACGCTTTCAGCGGACTGTCTGCTCATCGTGTGTGGTCAAGTCCGTTCATTCAAATTTTGAACGGACTGTCTGTCGGATTGTCTGACGAACTTAGTTGGGCAGACAATCCGCCCGTGTGTACGCGGCCTTACTCTCTGTAGATTCTGCACTCTGTACTTACAAACTACTTCTGAGAACACGTTTTACTGTGGCCTTTGCAGTAGCATTTGCCACTGGACAGCCAGAAAACATGTCCATACAAACAAACTACATACTTGTAAGATTCTGACTTGGGCTTCTGGATATATCTTTTTGTTATCTCTGGAAGGGATGTTCAGTTTTTGGTAACACCTTTGGTAACAGGTAAAACAAGAAGTGGTATGTTATAAAAACAACTGTGTTAAACCCTGGCTCTATCCCATGCTCATTTACTAAGGCAGCCATAACTGCTTGTGACTGATGACACGGTCCATGTGTTAAGCTGGAGGGAAAAGAGTGATTGGCAGACATAAATGATCACCTTTTCCAAAGTCTTGTTTTGTAAGAAGTTGCTCTCTGTGGACCACTTGTTCTTCTTGTTCTGGGGTCCTTAAAGTTGAATTATTAATCCCAGCTATATTGGACCAGAACCTGGGTGGAATCTGTGAGTTGCACAGACCCAGCAAGTGTCTGGGGCTGTAAATGCAGCATCCTTAGAGTCGCCTGGTCTGCTTCCATGTGTGAGTTTTAATGTTAGTATGGCTACCCTAGCAAGAATCTGGAAGGCTGAAAACAGCCGATCACATTAACTTAACATGCTTGATTGGTTTACCTGCCGAAGGAAAAGCAAACTTCTGGCCCTTCAAATGGAACCAAAAGCTCTCTATATCTCGACTATCTATATAAATATACTCTTTTTATAGCTCACACTCTTTGCTAAAACATGGAGCTCTGCTTCTTAAGCTGGGGAAAAAGGATCCAATGACTCTGAATACAGAGTATCCTGGGTGATAAACTGCATCCTCAGTATAAAACCGGGAATAACACTACAAAAAAGTTAAAACTCGGGTCTTCGGGGAGTGTGTCCTGCACTGGGCTCACAGCAGCTGATTCCTACGTCATCAATTTAACATATGCGTTTTTTCTTTGTCTCCAGCCTCCTCCAATAGAGGCAATAAGGTGGCTGGATTCAAATGTACGCATTTATCATTGTTAGATTTGTACATAAACAAACAAAACAAATTAATATTTTGAACCTTTCATTAGACAAACATTTAGTTAGCTATATATTTGCTGCGCAGAATGTCGGACCATTAAAAATTAAATATTTGACTAAAATAATGTCTGTAACTTTGTCTAATAGCACCTTTGCATAAAGCTACAGCTCTGATATATTGGGGTGAACCCTTCATTACTGGGTCCAGCCTGCATAAATATATTACAATGGCTTGTTTTCTATCACGCTGTTTGTGTAAGAACTCCAGTTTCATGTTTCAAAAAGACAACTTTTTCCTGGCAATATTAAAATAAATGATAAGAATACCCTGCAGTCATGCAGAGATGTCCATAAATCCAAAATATTCTTCTACCTATACCCACTGCACTTACAAGGAAAAGGGGCACATCATTTCACAATCCACACATTCTGCTTTGGATTTCAAAAATAAAAATACATAAAAACAAAGCGCTCAGCCACATCAAAAACTATAAAACAACTGACTGGAGGCAGCATCTACCCTAACATGGTGGGTGGACTTGATGTGATGGGTCTGTTATATTTAAATTTTATTTATTATTGCTCTCACATCATGGACCGCACATCAAGTTATTATCAGACTTTAAGATTTAATTTTTGTAGAAAAACTTCTTATGTATCCCATCCATCTTGGCTTTTTTAAACATTACGGCAGCTGTATTCAAATTAACAACCTCATCTTAATCTTTTTTTTTCTTTCCACTCAATAAATGTAAAATTACAAAATTGTTATCTTTAAATAAACTAATCCCATTTTTACCAATTTCCCTATTAACCTGGATTTCATTTCCAACCAAAGGTTGTCTAAACCAGTTTCAATATATCTATATTTATTAACAAAATTGTTAAACTCATATTAGAAATTAATACTCATATGATAATTTCAATATCACACACTATATATATATAGGAACAAATAAATGTCCTTAAGGGGGACATATTACTTAATTTTACTTAATTTTCCTTTTTTAAATGCACTGTTTCCACTATCAAAGGATATTCAATTTGTGTAAGACACGGTTAAATGTAACCTTCATTTTATCATGTTTGGAAAACAGTGTCAAAAATAATTGTGATCACATTGTTTATCATTAGATTCGTTAACCCGGCACATTTTTTTATAAATGTTTTGTCTAAAAAAATGAAATTGGCATGGTGTCCTTCCAGCTTATCACCAACCTCTCATCCCAGCCACATTCTTTCATGAGAGCATAAAGGAGGGGGGTCACATCTCCGTACTTGACACACACAAGCGATAGAACTAAAGGTTCCAGCATTCACAAACATACACAAATATATCTCTAAAATCACTTACATTTTTCCCTTTTGTGAACAACACATGCATATCATTCTCTCACTTTCTTTTATAACTTTTTTAATACCTCCTTACTTAAACTTCTGTTTTCCTTATTTTGTTCTGATATCCTTTGTTCTGATATCCTTTGCATCCAATGTATTGTAATACCATACTTCACATACTGTACCTTCTATGACGGGCAGCCATAGTGCTCATCCCATCTTCCCTCTCTGACAACATATAAAGCATTCTATTTTAACTCTCATTACTGTTTCTCGACTTTACTAGTTGCAGTGCCTGACCCAAAATTTATCCCACAACTTAACATCAAAATGTCCCTTTCTGTCTCGTGTTATTTTCACCCTTGATCCATCCTGCTCACATAGATAGCTGTTTCTCTAGCTGTATACTCTGCATGATTCTTTGTCCCTGTGGACGTTGGTGGTAACCCAGTTACCCTTTGTGGATCCCTATCCACTTTAACCATTAATCTATGGGCTCAGTATAGGCGGAACCGCACCTTTGGTTCATATATAGTGCTTCTCTTGCGCTGGGCATTTTTGAGGGTCTCTTACCCTTCATTCCCTTACTTAATTTAATGCCCATAATGACTGGCCAGTCTTCTCTACGTGTGCCTATACCCTCTTGCCTCAAAACTACTTTATCTAGCAGATGTACTACATATACCTGTGAACATTCCCTTTCTTATCTATAACACTCCGATGGACAGTAGACAGTGACAACATAACATATAACCACCAATCAATACAGTTAGATTAAGGGGAGTAAAATAGGTACCCTTTGTTCCAAAAATGCCTTACCGATCAAGGAAGTCTGATAACTCAAATGTAAGCAAAAGGCTTACCTCAGCCGGCTGATTATCAGAAATTCAGGATCGTCTCCAGCTTCTCGTTTCGGATACTCAGGGTCACCTGGAAACCCCTCCTCGGCAAAGCTCGCCACCTGAAATAGATATTTTATAGATGGGCAACTCCTATCCTCATATTGATTAGTGGTTCCAAATTAATAATAACTACTGCAGTAGGGAACAGACACAAAAGATACGCTCAGCATCTTTTCAAATAACAGTTCTCCTTAATTATGTCACATTTGAAGGTTTTTATACACATGATTACGTAGGTATCACATTAATATTACAATTGTACGTTTATGGTAACAAGGGGCGTTACATAGGCACGCTAATTATAATCAGGACTCGAAAGAATGCAAAACATGTATTGAAAACATTATTAGTGCCGTGTGCACAGTGAGGGCAGTGTGCAATACGTATAAAATAGAATACAATTATACACAGAACTTACAAATTTCCATTACACACCTTAGTGTGAAAGTGGCCTAATAGACTGAAAAATGTACACCAATATTATTATTATTATTATTATACAGGATTTATATATCGCCAACAGTTTGTGCAGTACTTTACAACGTTATGGCGTACAATGTAAAAGATGCCTTTGTATTAATTTCCCCATGAGAATGCAGCCTCCAGATGACATGGGACTGCACAGGGAATGTGTAGTCCCATTAATAAACCAAACTAACAATTTCATACTGTCGTTGATGAATTACACTGCATAATAGATGTATTACATTTTTTTACTATTGCAGCTAGCTTTCTATCATGTTATTACTTGACTCGATAGATAAAAACTGGCAAAACCACCCTAAAATGACAGTGCGAAAACCAACATAAGTTTTTAAATCGATATATAGGCTGCAGCCAATCGGCTGCAGCACTGATCGGTGTATTCTGACAGTAGTCCCACTGCAAGAATACAATAACACAGCAGGAGGATTCCTTCATTCCCATCAAATGTGAGGATAGAGGAATCTGTTCATTTTTTTTTTTTTTTTTTTGATCAACCAGCTGCATTATCAAAAAAAAACAAAAAAACAATCCATGTATGGCCAGCTTTACCCGCCAAAAAATCAATCTAAAGGCCCGTACACACGGTCGGACTTTTTGACAACAAACATGCAAATTAGCTGTTTTGGAGCAACATCCGACTGTGTGTACTCTCCATCGGACAAACTTTTTCTGTTTTCATCGGACTTTTGTTGGCTCTGCGAACGGACAAACTTTTTGACAACAGAAGTCCGATGGAGCAAAGTCCGACCGTGTGTATGCAAAAGCATCGGACTTTTGTACAAGGTACAAACACGCATGCTCAGAACCATTGCAAACGATCAGACTACAATACAGAAGTTGACCAAAGGTGGCGCTGGAGTCATTGAACGTCCTCTTTTGAAGCGGCGTCAGTACGTTGTGACGTCATTACGTTCGTGTTTGTTGTCAAAAAAGTCCGACCGTGTGTATGCAATACAAACTTGTGGACAACACACTTTGTACAAAAGTCCACGGAAAAGTTTGTACAAGTCCGACCGTGTGTATGGGGCTATAGACTTACAAGCCACTCAAGACCCTGCGGGAAATAATCTGCTGGCAAAAGCTCTCCATGGTGCTGAAACTGTTTATACAAAGTTTCAGAATAAAGAGGGTTAATGGTCACTCTTTTTTTCTACAAATCATAAAAAACAGCTAGTCTTCCTTTCCAATACTAATCAGTTTGGGAAGCTAAAATGTGGGCTGTTCTGCCCTTAGCAAGGAAGCAGCGAGTGTGCAGCTCCCAATTTCTCATTGCCTTTCGTTATTTTGAAAGGGTTTCTCCTCAAAAATAGGGTTCTTTACTTAAAGCACTGGTACCTGATGCTGAAGGCCACCAGGCTCCTTAGCACCCTCGATGCCCAAGGGAGTCTTGGCAAAGGCTTATTTACCATGTACCTGTCCCCCCCATTAGAAATGCCATGCAGCCATCACTAGAGTCCAGGTACGTATTATATACAGAAATACAGAAATCTGCTCCAATGAAGCTCCAGAAGATAATACATTTTCAGTTGAACCAAAGAATGAAGAAAGGGTGAAAACATTTATAATACACAGTGCTTTAGTAAACTAAATGTAATTCCCTAGAGTTTACTCTTTATTTAAGGGCTCATTTTAGGGGGTTAGGTTAAATGTTAAAGTAGATGTAAATGATATTCATCTATATGGTATTCAAGACCATAGAGAGAAGCAAGTGTATATTTCTGGAAAGGAGTTTTTGAAGTGCTTTTTAAAATGATCTTTAACCACTTCAGCCCAGAAGGATTTACCCCCTTCCTGACCAGAGCTGATATGGCACTGCGTCATTTTAATGTCATTGCATGTTGACAGGCACATGTCATGTGATTGCGTCATCATGCTTTGTTGCATAATTGCATCACTACGCTGTGTTACCCCCCAGGGGAGAGAGGGCAGGATAGCTTATCCTAGGTACAGACTAAGTATCACTTTTACCTCTGATGCAGCTGTGTATGTGCAAAACCTGTCAGGCATTGTGTTCTGAAGACTTCCCCTCTGGTGAAAGCTCACCATCAGGGTTAGAACATCCATTGACTTTGATAAGTATATGGAACCATTTCGATTTTTGACCGTTACTCTGCCTCTAAACCCTAATAACAGCCTCAGCCCCCTCTGGGACACCTGGCAATAGTGTAAGTTCAATCACCAATGAGAAACACACACATTATGATAAAACACAGAAATGGTCTTTACTGCAATATTTCTGTGTAAGAATAACAGACAGTAATGCCTTGTACACAAAGTCAGACTTTACAATGGAAAAGGTCCGATCTGATTAGGTTGCCAGAAAATCCGATCTGTGGGCTGTATCGGCCTTTTTCCGTTGGAAATCCCGACAGAAAAAGTTTGAGAGCTGGATCTAAAATTTTCCAACAACAAAATCCGATCAGACTTTTTCCGATCGTTTGTAGAGAATTCTGATGCACAAAGTGCCACGCATGCTCAGATTAAATTACGAGACCAAAGCTATTGGCTACTAGCCTCTATGTAGTGCTGTCGTATGCAACGTACGTCACCTCGTTGCGAACGATCGGATTTTCTGCCAACTTTGTCCGACTGTGTGTATGCAAGACAAGTTTCGGCCAAAATCCGTCGAAAAAAATGTTGTGGTCGTAATGTCTGAACGTGTGTACAGGGCATAACAATATATATACTCAAGTAATCAAATTCAGCCACTTCAGCCCCGGAGCATTTGGCTGTCCAAATACCAGAGGACTTTTTGAGATTTGGCACTGCGTCACTTTAATTGACAACTGTGGAGCCGTGCAACGTTGCACACAAACAAAATGTAAGTCCTTTTTTTTCCTACAAATAGAGCTTTATTTTGGTGGTATTTGATCACCTCTGCGTTTTTTTGTGCTATAAACAAAAAAAGAGAGACAATTTTGAAAAAAAAAAGCTATTTTTGTTTACTTTTTGCTATAATAAATATCCCCAAAAAATACATACATTTTTTTTCTCAGTTTAGGCCATATTTTTGGTAAAAAAAATCGCAATAAGCATATATTGATTGGTTTGGGCAAAAGTTATAGCGTCTACAAAATAGGGGATAGATTTATAGCATTTTTATTATTTAATTTTTTTATTAGTAATGGCAGCAATCTGCATTTTTTATCGTGGCTGTGACATTATGGCGGACACTTTTGACCATTTTGGGACCATTGTCATTTATACAGCGAACAGTGATATAAAAATGCACTGATTACTGTGTAAATGACAATGGCAGAGAAGGGGTTAAACACTAGGGGGCAATCAAGTGGTTAAGTTTGTCCTTGGGAGGTGTTCTAACTGTGGGGGGATGGGCTTCCACTCACATGACAGTGATCACTGCTCCCGATGACAGGGAGCAGTAGATCCCTGTCATGTCACTAAGCAGAACGGGAAAATGCCTTGTTTACAAAGGCATCTCCCCGTCCTTCCGCTCCGTGACACCATCCTGGGCCCCCAGCGGACATCAAGTCTGCGTGACCCGCGGCCATGGTCACGGAGCATGCATGCCCACAATGCTGTGATTTCGTACATTGTTGGGCACTGATCAGCTAGTGGTTAAAAGCATAGTCATGCTGATGCGGTGAGCTCCAGTCCAGTAGGTGGTGGGATTGTATACGAAGTACTGAGTGATACACATTGGTGCATTTATTAATTATTCAGGATTGCACATAGAGATACAGACTATAGAATTTATTTACTAAAGGCAAATGAACTTTGCACTACAAGTGCACTGCAAATGCACTTAGAAGTGCAGTCGCTGTAGTTTTGAGGGGGACATGCAAGGAAAATAAAAAACAGCATTTTTGCTTGTACATGGTTGGGTGATACAATCAGCAGAGCTTTTCCTCATTACAGATTTTCCCTTCAGATCAAAAAGCGACTGCACTTCCAAGTACACTTCCACGTGCACTTGTAGTGCAAAGTGGATTTTCCTTTAGTAATTCAACCCCTATGTTTAATTTTCGTAATAAAATCATTTGATTCATTGACAGAAGAATTGAATGAATAATTTCCTGGCGACTGGTTCTATATAGAATCACATGATTTTCTTCAAAACAGCAAACACAGAGCTTCATACAGCTTTCCCATGAATGCTTTTGAAAGGATCTGCTACAAAAGGACTCCTGCCTATAAAACAACCTCTTTAGCCTACTCGTGGCTAACTGAGGTAATCCACAAAAGCACTAACAAACATAAGGAGGCATGGGAACTTGCACTCAAAACCAAAATTACTGATGTCCAATAGACATGTGCATTTGTTTTCGTCCGAATGCATTTTCGTCCGAATTTCAGGTATTTTCATTTTCATTTTGACAAACAATAACAAAAAGCACAGAATCCGAAAAACGAAAGATCCAACATAAATAAATGCTTTATTTTAGTTTTCATTGTTACAACAGTTCGATATAGAATAGGAGATTCGACGTGACTCTGACAAAAACAATCTGTGTCTATAGAATCTGTGGTCGAATGTGTCTAACCTTACCTCCATTAGTCCAAGATTATATAGAGAAAATATTCGACAGAGAGAAAATATTCGACATAGAGAAAAAAGATTTGATAGAGAGAAAAGATTCTGGAATTTGGTGGTGGAAGTAAAATAAAAATAACGATGATGATGAATGTTATTGGCTGATTGTAACCAAAGAGGAGGAGCAGTAAAATAGCTAGAACTAAGTACACACGTACAGCCAACTTACTGTCACTTACGATTGCTAGCAGAGGGACACACACACTGAATCATTTCAGAAGACAGTCAATCTTAGCTGGTCCGTTTGAATTGTCACTTGTCAGAGAACCCGAATTATTATTAAGCATAAACACAGCAGCAGAACAATAGTGAAGCAAGCTACAGTTCAACTTAGCTTTTTCCTAATAATCTGCTGCTATTGTGTTAGTGTGAGAACCTCATAGTGATACTAGTGTTGCTGCTAGTGTTGTTGTGATAGCCTCAGAGGCTGCCTGTGTTGTGGGGGGGGGGGGGGGGATTTATTATTATAGAATCTTGTTACCTGTCTGATCAGTGATCGCTATCACCAGTCCACCAGTTTCTGTTTGAACGAGTATATAATATATATTCAGAAACACTTGTAGATGGCCCAGGAACGTCCTCCAATGCCTCCATGTCGCTCTCACAATGGTTTGCCGCCATATTCGTTATTATCAGTCACTCACTATCTGACACCTGACACTGTGAGACTTAAACCATTCATTCAACATGAACAACGGAGATTCGACAAAGCAACAAAAATCACACACGTTTATAATAATATTCGACGGAGCATCAAAACTGTACGACACTGCAATCATACATTTCCGGAGTCAAATGCTCCGCCTATAGCAGGGGTGCCCAACCAGTGGCCCGGGGGCCACATGTGTCCCGTGAAGCCCTCTGATATGGCCCACGACCTCCTGCTCTGGGATGGCAGGTTTGCAAGCCCAGATTGCAGGTTGTCTACCCGCCATGCCAGAGCATCAGTGTTGTGAATGAAGCCAGCGGTAGAGGAAGCAAGCAGCTGCAGAGCAGAGCAAATGCTTACTGTATAGCACCAGCTCCTGTCATAGGTGGAGTGAAACCAAATGCACTCTGCCTGGGACAGCAAGTTTATTACTAAAATCACAGTGTATACATGGACATATCTGTTCTGCAGTGGTTACTGGGCTGTTTTTAAACTGATCTGCAGGTGTAGAGCAGTGTACCTGTGGCTTACCTACACTGAGCCATAGACTTCTTGTTTTACCTGTGGGTTTGGTAAACTTTCAGAAAGTGCATCATACCTGCAGGATATGATAGAAATCTAAGGCAAAGTACAGCTAACCTGCAGGAAAGCCACAGGTGCGGGTAGACTGCGGACCATCAGTGTAAAAGTAGCCTTAGGCCCCTTTAACATGATCTGTCTGACCCAATCGGACCCTCCATTCACCTCTATAGAGCGGATGATGTAAACAGACTTGTGTCCATTTACACCTGCCTCCTTCCAATCCGATCTGCCCAAAATGGGAAAGTGGCTCCTTCCTCTTCCATTTGATCAGATGAGAGGGCCGATAGAGTAGAGTGGGCTGTGTCTGTTTCCACTTTTCATACGCAGAGTGGAGACTGTCATCTACTCATTGTGGCCCACGACTGGTTAATAAGTCGCTTAAGTGGCCCTCGCTCTTTCAAAGTTTGGGCACCCCTGGCCTATAGGCTATATAGAGTTTAGCAGCTCCGTCTAATCTTCTTTATACATTCGACAAACACTATAAGCCTTCAAAGAGAGATTCGACCGTAATTCATGTGGATTTTCGGATAAATGCAATTTTTGATTGAAAAACAAAATAAATAAAAACGAATTTCGGGAGTAACTAAATAAATTTATTTTTCAGACGAAAACGAAATTCCCAAATGAAATATTTCACTCTGCACATGTCTAATGTTCAATGGGAAAAAGCTTGCATTTTCGCCCATAAATGTTCATTAACCACTTCAGCCCTGGAAGAATTTACCCCCTTCCTGACCAGAGCACTTTTTGCGATTCGGCACTGCATCGCTTTAACTGACAATTGCGCGGTCATGCGACGTGGTTCCCAAATTTTTTCTTCTTCAATATCTTTTATTATTATTACATTTCAGTACAAAAATTCAATTTCATCACACGAGAACTTTCTTCTCTACAGCTAGATGCAAATCACCTCTAAGCTTCTAAGACCCCTCCCCCTTACTACCCCCCCCCCCTTTCCCTGCTCTGGATCCGATCTGTTATGTCACTTACGTAATTTACAGTACCAACTCCTAAACCAATCAGGCTCCTAGCATTTCTGCGAACTTCAAAGTGTGCTTAAATATATGCCAGTCCTTCCATTTTCTCTTAATACATAATTCTCATACATATTCCTACATTAAAGATGTAATCTTAAGTCCCTAGTGCATTAAACTCCATAGTCTACAATACCAGACCATTTTACTATTAACTTTGTTTAATTAATTTATATTATAATTTAATCATTATGATTATTATTATTAGTTTTATTATTTTATTGTTTAAAAAAATCAATACCTCCTTCACCACCTTCTGCTTATGTACTCTTTATATAGAATCAGATACATTATGCTCCCCTTAATTCATTGTTTTAAGTACAGGTATATGCCATTTTTCTTTTTATTTGTCTCTTTTAAATCCATCTAAACTGACATATATATATATATATATATATATATATATATATATATATATATATATATATATATATATATATATATACTCAATCTGTATTTGATCATTGCTATGATGTCATATTGTCATCTGTTTAAACTTTCAACAAATTTTGATTGTGAAAAAAAAAAAAGAAAATTGTTGATTTACACTTATTATTATTATTTTTCACACATTGGGGGTTATTTATGAAAGGCTTTGCACTACAAGTGCACTTGAAAGTGCAGTCGCTGTAGATCTGAGGGGGACATGCAAGGAAAATAAAAAACAGCATTTTAGCTTGCACATGATTGGATGATAAGATCAGCAGAGCTTCCCCTCATTTCAGATCTACCCCTCAGATCTACAGCGACTGCACTTTCATTATTATTGTTAGTATCCGAAAGGTATACAATAGGAATATGAAAGTTTCAAATATTGTATTGTATTTTCAAATTTTTCTTCATAAGCATTTTGAATGAATATTTTAAATATTTTTTCACAATTGTTTATTTATTTTTGCAATTTTTCAATAGTTTTACTGTACCTGTAGAAATTTAAATTAATTGAATTGAACATGTTGACTGTTTTTGATGACCAAATTACAATATTCCATTTATTACCTCAAAAATGGGGTAATGAGTGGAAAGTTTATTTATGAAGAAATATAATTACTCAGAAGAATCTCTCTCTTCATTATAATATGACAGCTGTGTTTGGTAATTTTTGTAAAATTGTATTAATTTTTGCTAAGTTTCATAAAGTATATTTTATTTGCTGGTTTATGTACATGGGCTAATGTGTATAGGTAGTGTGCTGGGATAGTGATGTTGGGATACCTTATTGGGTGGATAACAGCAGCATGTCATTGCATGTTGACAGGCAAATGTCATGTGATTGCGTCATCATGTTGTTACATGATTGCATCACTACACCGTGTACCCCCCCCCCCCCCCCCCCATGGGAGAGAGGGCAGTATAGCTTACCCTAGGT
This sequence comes from Lithobates pipiens, assembly GCF_037356315.1. Taxonomy (NCBI): domain Eukaryota; kingdom Metazoa; phylum Chordata; class Amphibia; order Anura; family Ranidae; genus Lithobates; species Lithobates pipiens. The sequence goes on from NW_027507718.1 coordinate 423,650,883, forward strand.
ACAGATTAAGTATCATTTTTGCCTCTGATGCAGCTTGTATATGTGCAAAACCCGTCAGGCAGTGTGTTCTGAACACTTCCCTCTGGTGCAAGTTCCCCATCAGGATTAGAACATCCATTGACTTTGATAAGTATATGGAACCATTGTGTAATGGAAATTTGTAAGTTCTGTATATAATTGTATTCTATTTTATATGCATTGCACACTGCCATCACTGTGCACAAGGCACTAATAATGTTTTCAGTCCATGTTTTGCATTCTTTTGAGTCCTGATTAGAATTAGCCTGCCTATGTAACGCCCTTTGTTACCATAAACTTACAATTGTAATATTAATGTGATACCTATGTAATCATGTGTATAAAAAACCTTCAAATGCATCATAATAAAGCAGAACAGTTATTTGGAAAGATACTGAGCGTATCTTTTGTGTCTGTTCCCTACTGCAGTAGTTATTATTAATTTGGAACCACTAATCAATATGAGGATAGGAGTTGCCTATCTACGAAATATCTAAGTCAACTATGGCAGCTTAGTGCTGTGGATAACATTTTTCTTGGTGATATCGATTATATTTGGGACACAATTTCGTTTTTTTTTTATGTGTGTATCTGGACCCTGAAGCTGTATTGGAACTGTTGCTGTGCGCTATACACGTTTAATACATTTGGAAACATTTAGATGTTACATACTGTACATACCTACGGTGCCTTCAGGCTTCTGTTGACAATAGACCTTTTGAACAACATACAGTGGTGTGAATAAGTGTTTGCCCCCTTCCTCATTTCCTGTTCCTTTGCATGTTTGTCACACTTAAGTGTTTCGGAACATCAAACCAATTTAAACAATAGTCAAGGACAACACAAGTAAACACAAAATGCAATTTGTAAATGAAGGTGTTTATTATTAAAGGTGAAAAAAAATCAAAACCATCATGGCCCTGTGTGAAAAAGTGATTGCCCCCTAAACCTAATAACTGGTTGGGCCACCCTTAGCAGCAACAACTGCAACCAAGCGTTTGCGATAACGTGCAATGAGGCTTTTACAGCGTCCTGGAGGAATTTTGGCCCACTCATCTTTGCAGAATTGTCCTAATTCAGTTACATTAGAGGGTTTTCGAGCATGAACGGTCTTTTTAAGGTCATACCACAACATCTCAATAGGATTCAGGTCAGGACTTTGGCTAGGCCACTCCAAAGTCTTCATTTTGTTTTTCTTCAGCCATTCGGTGGTGGACTTGCTGGTGTGTTTAGGATCATTGTCCTGCTGCAGAACCCAAGTTCGTTTCAGCTTGAGTACACAAACAGATGGTCGGACATTCTCCTTCAGGATCGCTTGGTAGACAGCAGAATTCATAGTTCCTTTTATCACGGCAAGTCTTCCAGGTCCTGAAGCAGCAAAACAGCCCCAGGCCATCACACTACCACCACCATATTTTACTGTTGGTATAATGTTCTTTTTATGAATCCTTAATAGCCAGATATACTTGGACACACACCTTCCAAAGAGTTCCACTTTTGTCTCATCGGTCCACAGAATGTTGTCCCAAAAGTCTTGGGGATCATCAAGATGTGTTGTGGAGAAATTGAGACGAGCTTTGATGTTCTTTTTGCTCAGCAGTGGTTTTCTCCTTGGAACTCTGCCATGCAGGCCATTTTCGCCCAGTCTTTTCCTGATGGTGGAGGCATGAACGCTGACCTTAACTGAGGCAAGTGAGGCCTGCAGTTCCTTGGACGTTGTTGTGGGGTCTTTTGTGACCTCTTGGATGAGTCGTCGCTGCGCTCTTGGGGTAATTTTGGGCGGCCGGCCACTCCTGGGAAGGTTCACCACTGTTCCATGTCTTCGCCATTTGTGGATAATGGCTCTCACTGTGGTTCGCTGGATTCCCAAAGCTTTGGAAATGGCTTTATAACCCTTTCCAGACTGATAGATCTCAATTACTTTTTTTCTCAATTGTTCCTGAATTTCTTTGGGTCTCGGCATGATGTGTAGCTTTTAAGGATCTTCTGGTGGACCTTACTGTGTCAAGCAGCTCCTATTTAAGTGATGCCTTGATTGTGAACAGGTGTGGCAATAATCAGGCCTGGGTGTGGCTAGAGAAATTGAACTCAGGTGTGGACAACCACAGTTATAGTATGTTTTAACAAGGGGAGCAATCACTTTTTCACACAGGGCCATGATGGTTTGGATTTTTTTTCACCTTTAATAATAAACACCTTCATTTACAAATTGCATTTTGTGTTTACTTGTGTTGTCCTTGACTATTGTTTAAATTGGTTTGATGTTCCGAAACACTTAAGTGTGACAAACATGCAAAGGAACAGGAAATGAGGAAGGGGGCAAACACTTTTTCACACCACTGTACCTGCATTCTGTCTGGCCCATTTAACTGTGCTAAATGCTGTTCTCAAAATGGGAGCAAGGGAGTCCCTAAACTGTTTGTAAATGTTGACCTGAAAATCCATACAAATGTAGCGATACCCCCGTAGGAGCTGCTTTTGTTTGTTCAGACTGTTACTCTGCCTCTCAACCCTAATAACAGCCTCAGCCCCCTCTGGCACACCTGGCAATAGTGTAAGTTCAATGACCAATAAGAAACACACACGTATGATAAAACACAGAAATTGTCTTTACTGCAATATTTCTGTGTAAGAATAACAGCCAGTAACAATATATATATTCAAGTAATCAAATTCGCCACCTTTTATCCCTCTTTTTTGTGTACACTTGCTATGGTGCCAACACTTCCAAACAGGATATTACCATAGGGGATTCTACTCATAATTAAGTCTTTTTGCTGATGACTTACCTCTACATGTAGGCAGGTGCCTACAAGGGTTTAACATGTCTTCCGGTAAGTACTTGTTTTTCCTGCCTGTACTCATTTCTTCATGTTAGTTGAGCCAGCCAGGTTCCAAATGTTACAATGTCCTGACATTGCACCTGTTGAGCTGAGTACTGGCGGTAACCAAGCTGTAAGGGTTAGCATTTCTCTTGCTATGTTCAGCAAGTTTACCATCCAGTACAGCCCAACCCTCATAAAAGAGGCCGGCGCAAAGCCCCTGGGGAAATACTGCCAAGATGAGTGGCAGCTGAGTGGAGCCCAACCAGGGTTCTTGGAGGGGTTCTCAAGCTTGGGGACCTTCTAGACTTGTAGCAGCTAATTATGAACTTACAGCCTTTCTGTATTACTGACAATCATGGACTCTAATGAACTTGTATTGCCTTTTGTGTATTATTACCTTAATGGACTTGTGCCTTATAAATGATTGCCTTATGGACTTATAAGGTATGCACACTTTATGGAGCACTAGAAGAACTTAGCATAGGAACTGTGTTGAGAATGTCTTTGAGAATTGTAATGCTATCAGAAACTACCTCAGTAAAGGATCTTGTTTGTTTACTTGCTTTGCCTCTTCTGAAGTCTCTTAACCATATGCAGACCGGACCATTTTGCTGGTCAAAGACCAGACCACTTTTTGCGATTCGGCACTGCGTCGCTTTAACTGACAATTGCGCGGTCGTGCGACATGGCTCCCAAACAAAATTGACGTCCTTTTTTTACCACAAATAGAGCTTTCTTTTGGTGGTTTTTGATCACCCCTGCGGTTTTTATTTTTTGTGCTATAAACTAAAATAGAGCGGCAATTTTGAAAAAAACGCATTATTTTTTACTTTTTGTTATAATAAATATCCCCCAAAAATATATAAAAAAACATTTTTTTCCCTCAGTTTAGGCCGATACATATTCTTCTACATATTTTTGGTAAAAAAAATCGCAACAAGTGATTATTAATTGGTTTGCGCAAAAGTTATAGCGTTTACAAAATAGGGATAGTTTTATAGCATTTTTATTAATAATTTTTTATTATTTATTTTTTTACTAGTAATGGCGGCGATTTTTATTGTGACTGTGACATTGTGGGGGACCCATCGGACATTTTTGACACATTTTTGGGACCATTGTCATTTATACAGTAATCACTGCTATATAAATGTAGTGATTCCTGTGTAAATGACACTGGCAGTGAAGGGGTTAACCAGTGAGTGGCAGTGTAGGGGTTAAGTGTTCCTAGGGGTGTGTTACTAACTGTGGGGGGGTTGGGCTTTCATTTAGTGAACACTGATCTCTGCTCCAATCACATGGAGCAGAGATCAGCGTCACTAGTTGCTAGGCAGAATGGAGAAATGCTGTTTACACGGCATTTCCTCCATTCAGCCGCTCCGTGAGACGATCGCGGGGATGCCCGCGGCGATCGAGTCCGCGGGTCCCGCGACCGGACTCACAGGGGTCCCAACCGCCGCGCTCCCGATGGCAGGGCGGCATTGAATATTGGACGTACCTGTACGCCAATATGCCTGCCCGTGCCATTCTGTCGACGTACATCGTCGTGCGCTGTTCGGGAAGTGGTTAAAGAGGTGCATGCACAGCTTATCAAAAGGACAGGGCTTGCAACACAAGGGAACTGAGTTAGAGGAATATACATAACATGGGTCTAACACACAGAGTACTATCCAGAGGAAAATTCTATATGTAAAGTGCTGCGCTACATTCTAAACTTGCACAATTATCGAAAATTATAATATTGCATAAGGTGACCGTCATTTTAACTTAAAAGGGTTGCATAGTTCCGATTTTTTATTTTTTAAAATAACAAACATGTTATACTTAACTCCCCTGTGCAGTTTGTTTCGCACAGAGTGGCCCCGATCCTACTGTTCTGGGGTCCCACGGCGGCTGTCTCAGCTCCTTCCCATTAAAGGTAACCCTCTCTTGGAAGCTCTTTTCCGAGGGGGTTAACCTGTGGGCACACTCTTGTGTCATACACTTGGTGTCCATAGACATCATTGGATGTGATTGACAGCAGTGCGAGCCACTGGCTGTGCTGCTATCAATCTATCCAATCAACTGCTTGTATTTACTGCCTCCAACCCCTCTTCACCTTATACCTCTACTTCTGGTGGTAACACATACACTCACATACTGCACAAAGACCCACTGAGCTACCCCGAACCTCTCTTTCCCCTCCCTTTTCCTTTCTTTCTATCTCCCTAATTCAAAATCCAGGCCTACTCCTACCTAGTGTTTGTCTATTTGCTACTTATCATCTCACATTTAACAAGCATATCTCCTAACCCGCATACTCACACAAGGATGTGATTGTGTAGCAACATAAATCTTTGACTCTTTTATAACTTAAATCAGACCTACTTAGTTTGGTTGACAGCTGGGACTGGCCTGATGCCTGCTTTCCAAGCATGGCCCCCCATGCAGAAGAGGAATCTGAATGAAGCTCTATCCCAACCTTGCTTGGCTTGATTGACAGCAGGGACTGGCCAGATGCCTCCTCTCTAGCCATGGTTCCTATGCAGAACAGGGATCTGAGTGAAGCCTTTGTGGTTATGTAACAGTGGAATTAAATACTGTACATTTTTAAGGTCATTAGCATCATTTTACATTTTTACACATACAGAATTACATATGATGTTGTTAATAACAAACTGCACATAGAATACGCTTTATATCAAGGACACAAGGGTGAACTTTGGGATTTTGAAACCAATATACCCAGATTATCTGCAGAGAAGGCATTTTACATCATTTTAAATGATAACATATCAAACACTGATCAAAATTTTAAATATTACAACTCCCAATTATATCATACAGGCCCTTCTGTCAAATAAAATGTGCATACAAACATTTCCTAGAAGTTAGAAAAATAGAAAACAACCATTAGGAATGTTTTCTATTAAACTGGCACGAATGGGAAGGTTACATAATGCAGCACTAGTAACAAGTTCATTTTTTATTGTGAATAAAAAGACATCCAAGGAAAATAAACTACAGTACATGAAAGGTTATAACCAAGTCAAATTAAATAGCAGGTGTTGTCAACAGACACCTTGACTCTACCATTAGTTAGACAAACACAATGTTTCATGTGTACTGTAGAATATAATGCTTATGATACATAGAAATCATAATTTTGCAATGAAAGAAAACCTTTACTGGGAAACATGTGAAAGCTCCATTACTGTTCTGAGACTGAAAATATTGATTCCCTAATCAAAATCATTGATCTTGAATATGCATGCAAATCAAGTGTTCTGACTTCACTCTACAGTATATGCTTGTTCCAGGTCATAGATTTACGTTGTAGAATAGTATGAAAGCCAAAGACAGCCAAGTAATTAAGCTGGCCGCAGGGGCGGACTGACAACTCATGGGGCCCCCGGGCAATAGGAGATTATGGGGCCCTCGGGCAATAGGAGAAGATTATGGGGCCCCTGGGCAATAGGAGACTATGGGGGCCCCCAGGATATAGGAGATTATGGGGCCCCGGCAATAGTTTATGGGGCCACACAATATACATACACACACATACAGTTTACACACACAGACACACAGTATACACACACAGAATACACATACACACACCAAAAAGGTACTGGAGAGGTGGGGCAGCTATAATCTTGGGATTTTTAAAAAAACACAGATTTTTACATACTGTCCCTGGTTTTATTGAGGCTGGCAACCCTGATGGGACCCCTTAGTGGCATGGGGCCCTCGGGCAGTGCCCGAGTACCCGAATGGTCAGTCCGCCCCTGGCTGGCCAAAGACTAAATTGAATTCAGCATTGACTGGCTGAATTTTTATCAGTGTGTGGGCTCCCCTGCTAGATAGAAATTGATTGTTCCATTGACTTCTGTTGAAGGGAAATGTTGGAAAAATATCCATCAATGAGAGGATGCAGCCAAGTGCTATCAGGATAAAATGTCCTCTATCAATCTTATTTGTGTGGATTGAAGAATCAGTTTTTTTTTTCAATCAGCTTTTTCAGAAGAAAGTAAGCAATGGTAGTCTCCACATTTTGTCAGTACAGATTTCCTTCAGCTGTAGTTACAGAGTTAGTCCACTGATGGTACACCTCCCATTGACATTGTGAGTGGATTAATGTGACCCCATGTGGCTATAAATACTGCGGGTATGTTGCTGATACATAGAACTGAAGAAGCTATTTGGATGGACAGCAAAACGTCTTCAATACTGCAGAACAAGTCCAATTGAATATGACTAACTACTACTCACTATACCTTGACCTGGATAAATGATAACCTTCCTAGAAATGGGTGCACCGATGAAAGCTTTTGCACAACAAAAAATGATAAAATCAAAAACTTTTATACCACCCTATTTGAGAGGAAATTCTAATGAACTCCACTAACAGCTGAGTTACTGGAAACCTCTACAAGTACTGAAATACTGTACTGTAATAAGATAATGAACTCCTTACTATGGGCAAGGGGAAGGAGTCATCTGAGACCAGTCTAGCTTTGTGTGACAGGCTTCAGCCCATGTTGGGTTTTCCCCTGTTCTATCACACCATTTGGTCCAGATGCAGTAACAAGAATATATTGTAACAGAAGTCCAGTAATACAACAGGTCTGGGGGGAAGGCAACCCAACTGGGAGCACTCACAAGTTGTAACAGCAATTCCAGTGGCCATTAGTGCTGCCAATCAGTGGCACCTATCAGTGCCCATCAAAGCCACCCATCAGTGCTGCCAATCAGTGCTGCCAATCAGTGCCCATCAGTGCAGCCTATGGCCGCGTACACACGCGGGGACTGTTCGCCCAACTTTGTTCGTCAAACAGTTTGAGCGGACAGTCCGCTCAAAATTAGCATGGACGGACTTGGCCACACACGACGAACGAACAGTCCGCTGAAACTTGCGCGATGACGTGAACGGCACGTACGACGGGACTAGAAATATGACGTCCTATACACTGCAATGCAACCTTCGCCGTGTAAATCCTTTCTGAGCATGCGCGGAACTTAGTTTGACGAACAAGCCTACACACGGGCGGACTGTCCGCTCAAACCAAGTTTCAGCGGACAGTTTTACGGAATTTCCGAAAAACTTTGTTCGTCAGACTGTCCGCTGAAACTGTCCGCTGAAGCCCACACACGAGTGGACTGTCCGCCGAAACACTGTTCAGCGGACAAAGTTGAGCGAACAGTCCGCGCGTGTGTACGCGGCCTATGAGTGCCAATCAGTGCTGTCAATGTGCAGGGATGAGGAGATGAACTCAGCAGCCAGGCACATTGTCCATGTATACTACTGGAGGTAAAAAAAGTGTCAGAAAAAGGCCTACTGTTACATGTTCCTATACAAAAAAAGATCAGCACTAACTTACTGATCAATAATTTAACAATAATGGTGGAACTCTTTAATGCAGTGGTGCTCAACTCCTGTCCTCAGGACCCACTAACAGGTGTTATCATTTGCTGCTCAGTGATTGCAGTATTCTAGTCTACATCTCCGCAAGGTAATACATAAAACCTGGCCTGTTAGTGGGCCCACTGCACTATTGTATGGTAATCTCAATTTACTTCAATATTACCACAATACCGGTCTCTGTGATATGCAACTTCACATATAATACACATCAAACTGAAAAATAGGCATACTGTATAAAATTAAACTTAGCGGGGATGGTGGAAACCCCTCCTATAGATATTTTCTATACAGATTAATTTCAAGTGCAGCAGCTTTTTAGTTGGGAGGTTCACACCATTATAGCACTTTGCAATTATTATTTTTTAGATTGTTATGCCACGTACACACAAGCGGAATTTCCGTCTGAAAAATCTTGGATGGTTTTTCTGATGGAATTCCGCTCAAGCTTGGCTTACATACACACGGTTAGGGATGAGCTTCGTGTTCGAGTCGAATGTTCGCCCGTTCGGCGAATTCTGAACGTTATGGGCCGTTCGCGCCAAATTCGTGTGGCGCTCACGGCCCACAATGCACTGCGCCATCGCAGTGCATTGCTGGCTCATGATTGGCCAAGCATGCACTGTGACCCCGCATGCTTGGCCAATCACAGTGCCGGCAGCGAGGAGAGCCATGATTGGCCACAGGCAGGATGCCTGTGGCCAATCATAGCTCAGGCTGTGTAGTACATGCCCCACACTATATAAGGCCACCAGCGCGGCGGCCTTGTGTAGTTTGTTGGCGTCTGTAGGAGTTAGTGGGTGTTCTGTGTACCTTCAACACAGTATACACCGATCGTTATCAGCCGATTTTCGATCTTGCTCTTCTGTAGTGGTTGTTGTCTGCGTGCCCTGACCGCAGTATACACCGCTATATCCACCTATATAGCTAGCTATATTTCTCTTTTTTAATAGAGCTTGCAGTCAGTTGTAGGAGATTGTGCGTGCTGTCTGCGTGCCCTGAACCCAGTATACACCGCTATATCCACCTATATAGCTAACTATCTTGCTCTTTTTAAATAGAGCTTGCAGTCAGTTGTAGGAGATTGTGCGTGCTGTCTGCGTGCTCTGAACCCAGTATACACCGCTATATCCATCTATATAGCTAGCTATCTTGCTAGTTTTAAATAGAGCTTGCAGTCAGTTGTAGGAGATTGTGCGTGCTGTCTGCGTGCTCTGAACCCAGTATACACCGCTATATCCACCTATATAGCTAGCTATCTTGCTCTTTTTAAATAGAGCTTGCAGTCAGTTGTAGGAGATTGTGCCTGCTGTCTGCATGCTCTGAACCCAGTATACACCGCTATATCCACCTATATAGCTAACTATCTTGCTCTTTTTAAATAGAGCTTGCAGTCAGTTGTAGGAGATTGTGCGTGCTGTCTGCGTGCTCTGAACCCAGTATACACCGCTATATCCATTTATCTAGCTATCTATCTTGCTGATTTTAAATAGAGCTTGCAGTCAGTTGTAGGAGATTGTGCGTGCTGTCTGCGTGCTCTGAACCCAGTATACACCGCTATATCCATCTATATAACTAGCTATCTTGCTCGTTTTAAATAGAGCTTGCAGTCAGTTGTAGGAGATTGTGCGTGCTGTCTGCGTGCTCTGAACCCAGTATACACCGCTATATCCACCTATATAGCTAACTATCTTGCTCTTTTTAAATAGAGCTTGCAGTCAGTTGTAGGAGATTGTGCGTGCTGTCTGCGTGCTCTGAACCCAGTATACACCGCTATATCCATTTATCTAGCTATCTATCTTGCTCTTTTTAAATAGAGCTTGCAGTCAGTTGTAGGAGATTGTGCATGCTGTCTGCGTGCCCTGAACCCAGTATACACCGTTATATCCACCTACATAGCTCTAATTGAGCCATCTGCAGGAGTTAGTGGATGTTGTGTGTGCCTCCAGCACAATATACACTACCCAATTGCTGGTTTTCCCAACTCCCTTAAGGCCATTACCATGTCTGGAAGGCCAGCAAGGAGAGGCAGACAGGCGCAAGCCGATAAAAGAGGGCAAGCAGGCTCTGTGTCTAGAGACAACAGTGCTGGTCATGGACGCGGTGCATCGTCATCATCAGCACGTGGCCATGGGACACGCTTGTCCTTTTCAGCAGCTGGACATGTTGAGCCGCAACATGCCAACTACTTGGTAGAGTGGATGACCAAGTCCTCTTCATCCTCCTCATCCTCTCTCACCCAGGCTCTGGGTACTAGCAAAGCAGCTGCCAACGCATCGTCTTCCCTCCTCTCAATGTCATCATCTGTGACTCCTTCCCTAGACCCACCACGTCCTCCTGAGGAGTCTCCTGAACTCTTTGAGCACAGTGTTGGGTACATGCTCCAGGAGGATGCCCAGTGTTTTGTAGGCTCTGATGATGATACTCAGCTAGAGGAAGGCAGTAGCGTGAATGCAGAGAGAGTGGATGCTCAAGAAGGACAGCAATCTGGCAGTCATGTTCCACAAGCTGCAGCATACTGCCAGGTTTGCTCCAGCGATGAAGAGGGAGGGGAGGATGAGGGCACTGACTCCACGTGGGTGCCTGGTAGGAGAGAAGAGGAGGAGGAGGAGGAGACACATGTCCAACGAGGCAGGATGCCCTCTGGGGGCCAGCTTAGGGGCAGCACACCGACTGAATCACACCGCAGAGCTCTGTGCCTGTGCAGGGCGCTGCCTCTGCGCATTATTCTAAAAGTTCTTTGGTGTAGGCCTTTTTTGAGACGAGTGCATCAGATCGCACCGCTGCTATTTGCAACATATGTCTCAAGCGTATCTCGCGTGGCCAAAACATCAGCCGCTTGGGCACCACATGCTTGACCAGACATATGTTGACCTGCCATGCAGCTCGTTGGCAAGCGTACCTCAAAGACCTACACCAAAGAACAAACCGGACCTCTCCTTGCTCCTCATCAGCTGGGATCTCCAACCCCACTAGACCTTCAGTCCTCTCTGAAACCTGCTCTGAGAGGAATGAAGGTGTAGAATTAGGTGTGTCACAACCAAGTGCTTCTGGGCACTCTGCTAGCAGTACACCCACGTCCGATTATAGCAGGCAAATATCTCTGCCCCAGCTGCTGGACCGGCGAAAGAAGTTTACTCCCAGCCATCCACATGCCCAAAGTTTGAATGCTAGCTTGGCTAAATTGCTAGCACTTCAACTGCTGCCTTTTCAGTTGGTAGACTCGACCCCCTTCCATGAGTTTGTACAATGTGCGGTTCCTCAGTGGCAGGTCCCCAAACGCCACTTTTTTGCACGGAAGGAGATTCCGGCTCTCTACCGGCATGTGGAAGGCAATGTCCTTGCCTCGCTGGACACGGCGGTCAGCGGTAAGGTGCATATTACCGCTGACTCATGGTCCAGCAGACATGGACAGGGACGTTACCTGTCTTTCACGGCCCATTGGGTCACTCTTCTGGCAGCTGGGAAGGATGCAGGACAAGGTGCAGTAGTGTTGGAGATTGTTCCGCCACCACGCCTCCAAAATGCTACTATTGGTTGTGACACACCTCTCTCCTCCACCCCCTCCTCTTCTTCTTGCTCCATGGCCTCTTCCAGTGCTCTGTCCTCAGAACCAGCGGTGCTGCGTAGGCGTTCCAGGGGCTACGCAAATACGCAGGCAAAACGATGCCATGCCGTGCTTGCACTGGTTTGTTTGGGGGACAGGAGCCACACTGGGGCGGATGTTTTGTCAGCTCTGCAGGGGCAGGCCGAGAGGTGGTTGACGCCATGCCAGCTTAAGCCAGGAATGGTGGTTTGCGACAATGGCACCAACCTCCTCTCCACCCTCCCACAGGGACAACTGACCCATGTGCCCTGTGTGGCTCACGTCCTTAACCTGGTGGTGCAGCGGTTCTTGGGCAGGTACCCGGGCTTACAGGATGTCCTGAAGCAGGCCAGGAAAGTCTGTGTGCATTTCCGCCGATCATTTAATGCCTGTGCTTGGCTGGCTGAGCTCCAAAAGGAGTTGAACCTGCCCAAGAACCGCCTTATATGTGATATGCCCACCAGGTGGAACTCAACGTTGGCCATGCTGCAGCGGCTGCACACGCAGCAGAGGGCCATCAATGAGTACCTGTGCGACTACGGCACCAGGATAGGGTCAGGGGAGCTCGGTTTTTTCTCACCACGCCAGTGGGGCATGATCAGGGATGAATGCACTGTCCTGTCACCGTTTGAGGAGGCCACAAGGATGGTGAGCAGTGACAGTGCATGCATCAGTGACACTGTACCTCTTGTCCACCTCTTGGAGCATACGCTGCGTGGAATAATGGACAGGGCACTTGAGGCAGAACAGAGGCAGGAAGAGGAGGACTTCCTTGCCTCTCAAGGCCCCCTTTATCCAGACGGTGTTCCTGCTGTGCCACCCATCACACAGGAAGAGGATGAGGAGGAGGAGGAGGAGGATTGTGTCAGCATGGAGGTGGAGGCTGGCACTCAGCATCAGCAGCAGCAGCAGCAGCAGCAGCAGTCTTGTAGGGAAGATTTATAGTCCCAAGAAACCCGTGGACTTGTACGTGGCTGGGAGGAGGTAGCTGCAGATCATGTTGTCCTTAGTGACCCAGAGGACTCCGGACCGAATACCTCAGCTAACCTACGTTGCATGGCCTCCTTGATCCTGCAAAGCCTGCGGAAGGATCCTCGTATTCTTCGGATCAAGAAGAGGGACCATTACTGGCCGACCTTATCTTGCCGTCGCAGAGGGAGCAGAGGATGAGACATCTCTGGGAGGCCTTGCAGAAAGGTCTGTGAAACGCGTTCCCAGAGACTGGGAGGTTACAAACTCCTGGTCCTGGACAACGTGTTGCTGAGGCATCGGTCAGAAGGAGCGGTGGAGAAGGTGGCCGTCTGACCGATGCTTTCAAACAATTTTTTAGTCCGCAGCCCCAAGGTATGATCGGTTCCAGCAACCATCGCCAGCGTCTGATTTACATGGTGCAGGAATACCTAGGGGCAAGGTAAGGCTTGGACACCTTTCCCACCGAAAATCCTCTGGCTTACTGGGTCTTGAGGATGGATCACTGGCCAGAGCTTGCACAGTATGCAATTGAGCTACTGACCTGTCCTGCATCCAGCATTCTTTCGGAACGCACCTTCAGTGCTGCTGGTGGCTTTGTTACCGATCACAGGGTGCGCCTGTCCACCGTCTCAGTTGATCGACTGACCTTCATCAAGATGAATCAGTCTTGGATCACTCACAGCTACCAAGCACCTGAAGCTGATGTAACCGAATAATTTTTTTAGAAATATCACATCCCTTCAAGACTGCCTATGCTGATGCTGAGTGACTTTCATGTTATGTTGATTGTCTATCCTCTTCCTCCCTTCTGGGTGATGCCACCAGCTCAATTTTTCTGCCCCTTTTACTAGAGTATATGGGAGAGGTTGCAGTGTCGTGGCACCAGCACCAGTGCCTAAGGCCCAATTTTTCTGCCCCTGTTTAACAGGGGAGTTTAATTACAATTTTTGATGCAATGCTTTGCAGCAGGGCTCATTCCTGCACTACAACTAGAGTATATGGGAGAGGTTGCAGTGTCATGGCACCAGCACCAGTGCCAGCAGCCCAATTTTTCAGCCCCTGTAATTGATATAATCGTTCACAGCAGGGCGATCCAGCGCCCACCAAGAGTCACTTTGAGGGCTTACAATGTTGTGGCAAAACCAACACCTTGTTCTGCCATTTCTGCAGAGCATATAGGGCAGGCCCCTACTTTCAAACATCCAACTTACAAACATCTCCTACTTGCAAACGGAAGGAGACAACAGCAAGTGAGATGAAAAAAGACAGACGGCAAAACAAATTATACTGGGGTGATAACCCTTCCCTATGTTTTCCAAAAGCTTAAAAATAGATTTTTTGACTGGAGCTACACTTTAAAAATATACCAGTTGAAAATTACAAACAGATTTAACTTAACACAACAAATCTACACAGTCCCTGTCTTGTTTGCACCACCTGTATACTGCTGTTCTAAGTATATAGGGCCTGGGGGCCACACGTATTTCCTTTTTTTTTAATATGGGTACGGAGTTCCCCTTAATATCCATACAAGACCCAAAGGGGCTGGTAATGGGCAGGGAGGGCTACCCATGCCATTTTTCTCAATGATTTTCAACCATATTGCAGGAACCAGATATAACATTAAAACCGCAAGCAGTTTTAAATGACGTTATTTCAGTTAAATGTAATTTTGTGCAGGGACTGTTCTAAACACGGGAAACACGTGGCACTTCACAGGCATACTATAGACACCCCCCAGGCATGATATTTAAAGGAATATTAATTTTTTTTTCACTTTAATTGTCATTAAAATCAGTGCTCCCGCCAAAACTGCCATTTTTAAAAACATTTTAGGCATTGACCCATGTCCCCTGGGGCAGGAGCCAGGTCCCCAAACCCTTTTTAGGACAGTATCTTGCATATTAGCAGTTAAAATTAGCACTTTTAATTTCGAACGTTCGAGTCCCATAGACTTCAATGGGGTTCTAACGTTCGTACGAATTTGGGGTTCGTTCGAAAGTTCTGGTGTGAACCGAACCGGGGGGTGTTCGGCTCATCCCTACACACAGTCATACAAAAGTTCGCTGAACTTTCAACCATCAAGAAGACAGTGTCATACACTACGACGAGCCGAGAAAATGAAGTTCAATGCTTGCATGCGTAGGAATTTTGCTCGTCGGAATTTGTACAGACGATCGGAATTTCCGATCTGATCTTTTTCCGACCAAAAAATTGAGAACCTGCTCCCAATCTTTTGCTGGCGGAAATTCCACCAGCAAAAGTCAGATGGAGCATATACACACAATCGCATTTTCCGACCAAAAGTTCTCATCTGACTTTTGCTGGCAGAATTTCTGATCGTGTGTACAGGGCATAACACTTAATTTTATATGTTTATTTACTATTATAATGTGAATTTTTGTACTTGAAGTTAATTGTCCACCATCCTTGCCAAGTCCATGTCTTTATGGACCTTTCTTTCTTTGTGCATTGGTGCGCAGTCATGTTGGAACAGGAAGGGGCCTTCCCCAAAATGTTCCCACAAAGTTGTGAGCATGAAATTGTCCAAAATGCTTTGGTATGCTGATGCCTTAAGAGTTCCCTTCACTGGAACTAAGGGGCCAAGCCCAACCCCTGAAAAACAACCCCACACCATAATCCCCCCTCCACCAAATGATTTGGACCAGTTCACAAAGCAAAGTCCATAAAGATATGGATGAGCGAGTTTGGGGTGGAGGAACTTGACTGGCCTGCATAGAGTCCTGACCTCAACCTGATAGAACACCTTAGGGATGAATCAGAGCACAGACTGCGATCCAGGCCTTCTCATCCAACATCAGTGCCTGACCTCACAAATGTAGTTCTGGACGAATGGTCAAACCTTCCCATAGACACACTCCTAAACCTTGTGGACAGCCTGTCCAGAAGAGTTAAAGCTGTTATAGCTGCAAATGGTAGGCCAGCTCAATATTGAACCCTACAGACTAAGACTGGGATGCCATTAGAGTTCATTTGCATGTAAAGGCAGGTGTACCAATACTTTTGAATATATATATATATATATATATATATATATATATATATATATATATATATATATATATATATATATATATATATATATATATATATATATATATATATATATACACACACACACACATACACAAGCATGTGTGTATGAGCTGTAGCACTAACCCCCGAAGGAGCTGCTGGTTATTTTTGGGCTTACCTTCACCTTCCATTCTCCTTGTGACACGTCTAGGGGATGTCCTTTGGTAGATGGCCCAGTAACTTGAGACTGACAATAGATCCACTTGAATGGATTTTATTTGCAAAAACTCGAACCATTGAACAGTCTTTCAACTTGGGATCAGAGGGTTGGGAAGGAAGTTCAGGTACACTCAATGTCAAAGTCTATAAACATTAAAGAACTTGTTTACTTTGACTGCATCCAGAGAATAGCCATTCGCAGCTGGATGAACACTCAGGTTGGACTGTCCCTCTCTCACAAGGTCTAGCAGCCAACAAGGTGCTTATTCAGGAACAAAGTATTTGTCACAGACGTTGTTGCATAACACGTAGGAAAGTAAGCTGTAGAACACTTGTAGGATACCTGGAACTTTCAGCCCGCTTGGCGATATCCCCAAGACCGGATTCTCTCAGTTACTTCAGCCCTTCCAGGCTCTTGTTAAGAAAACCAAACTCACACATGGTGTTCTTTTAAAGAGTCCTCCCCTGGAATGCTTGAAGTACACTGGGTCTCTCCCGAACCGGAGATGGCACCCAACCACCTCAGAATACTCCTTTAGTTTCCCTGCCTTGGGCTAGCCAGCCCTGAGGCATTAAAGTCGGGTGGATCTGCACCCCAGGCCATAGCCTTCCTGGGGGCTGGTCAGGAGGACCAGGGCCAAGTAGTCAGCACATCATACTGGACTTGAAAACCTGAACTACGTGATGTCCGTATCTTAAATACCCTCTCCCAGAGGGCACAGCGAGAGGGCCACTCCCACTGACCTGGCTCCGAAAAAGAGTAACTCAAGCACCTGACCAGACCATAGTTCCACGCCTGCCACAAGAGACAGTGCCCCCTGTGGCCAGGCTGAACATTTCACAACCCAGTCAGACTGACACAGAAGCCAAATTTAGAAAAATAGACCCAAACCAAACTGTAGCTTGGGTAAAGTTTTAACTTTGAAAAACACATAACGCATGCTCTTCAGGAGCCCGCCGCTACAGCATTGGGGTGCACACCCTAATGCAATAGGCTGCGCACGCCTATGTCGCTGTCACAGCATTCAGTGCCCTGCTTCTGCTAAAGGATACAGTAATGGCTTTTGGGTGGGTGTTCCCCCCCATTCTGAGGGTCCTGCACAAATACTAGATAGTATATCTGCTGCCGTGACCACACTGAGCTCAGCGATCACAGGTGACAGACAGCTTCCATTCTCCGCCCACCGGCACCACTCGGCTGTCAGTACTAGTGGTTGGTTGCTTGGTCATCCAAGCAACCAATCACATGCTTCCACACGCTTGCCCCGCCCCCAGGCTCTAATTTTTAAAGGAGAATGGGGAATGGAAATTCTTACTGCAGACCTGTTGGGTCCCATTGCCCTGGCTTCCATCTGTCCGTCCTGTAGCTGTTTGCTACAGTGATGGAAGTGGGATCTCTGGGAACCATGATATAAAGGGAGGGGGACTTTTGGGATTCTGATTGATGGGGGGTGGGGAATTTGGGAGCTCTGGTGAAATTTGGGGACACTGAGGACCTTGACCTAAGGGGGGACTTTGGAGACCTTGATTTAAGGAGGGGGGAGGCTCTGGGAGCCATAATGTAAGGGGTGGTGACACTGGGTACCCTTATGTAAGAAGAGGGGGGCTCTGGGGGATCCTGATTTAAGGGGGGAGGGCTCTAGGGACACTGATGTAAGGGAGGAGGAGTTGGAGACCCTATTGAAAGGGGGGGCTCTGCTGTAACTGGGGAACTCTGGTGACCCTGATGTAAGGGGGGGCTCTAGAGGGACCTCTTAACACATCTCAACCCCTCTCCCCATATACAAACAACCATTGGATCTATATCACTCTACCTATTATAAAACTTTTGTGCTTGTTACATGTGGTGTATATATATATAATATATATATATATATATATATATATATATATATATGAATTAGAGGTGGTACGAGAGTCCTTGAGGTCACTCAATTATATGTTTTTTAATGTGTTTTTATACAATGGTTTTAACTTTATCCTATTAAAAACTTTAAATTTTTTACCTAATAATATACATATGTGTCTATAAAGTCCATGTTTCTACTCTAATTCTTTCCAAACTATATTGGGACATTGGCACACTGCTACTTGTGTATCCACAGTATCACACTGTGATGATACACAGAGTTAATGCTTTTTTGTTATATGTTACATGTTTTGGTGAGACGCGCTGCGTGCATCGTTATTGATCCCACCCCTTCTGCTGCTCTACCTGGGGGGGCTCTGTTTGGCATCTTCGCCCTGGGCACTGGATGACCTTGTCCCGGCATTGCCGACAGCATCTGTCTTGAGGAGCAGAATGCTGCCTGGCTTCTCTGTGCCCAAACGGGAAGGCTTCCGGGAAGGATGGTGTGCCCCTGCACTTTCTCTACTCCTCTGGAACCTTTCCCTAACTCTTAGCACTGCCCCTGACAGAGGGGTGAGCTGTTCCTACTCTAGCCATTCACAAAATGCGAGCCAAATCAAAGGTCTAGGGTCTTAAATAGGCTCTGCCTGACAAAAGATGGTAGCCAAAGTCACATGTGATTCCAGCTTCCAATCAGATAACTGCCTCCCTGTGAACGAGGAAATCCTAGAAAAACTAGGTTCCTCTAGGATGGGACCATACAATAGGCTTCATCAAATGCATCCTTCTCAGTGTTGTGTAGTTGGTTCCTACAAATCTATTGTTCTACCACCAAATGTCTTTTTTTTTTTTAACTTAATGAATATAGTTTCATAGTATCATAGTTAGTTAGGTTGAATAAAGACACCAGTCCATCCAGTTCAACCTGAGTGAGTGTCTACAATGGTCCCTTTCCCTGTACATTACTACACCCACATCGGTCCCTATCCTCAAGGAGTCTGCACAATCCACAATCCAAGGTCCGCATTCATATACTAGGGCCAATTTTGGACAGAAGCCAATTAACCTACCTGCATGTCTTTGGATTGTGGGAGGAAACCCACGCAGGCACAGGGAGAACATGCAAACTCCAGGCAGGTAGTGTCATGGTTGGGATTTGAACCAGTGACCTTCTTACTGCTAGGTGAGAGTGCTAACCACTACACCACTGTGCCGCTCAAATATGATTATGTCTGTAATTCCCAACCCATGGCTCTATGTAGCTGAGAAACACCACCAAATGTATACCTTTTGCCCCTCTAAGACCAGTCTTGAGCTGCCTCCTGCTATCTCAGTTATGTGATTAGTCTTAGTATCACACCAACATTATCAGATGTCAGAACCCAGTATGGGACTTGCTGTTTCAAAACAGCTGGAGAGCCGAGGTTCCCTACCCCTGCAGTAAGGCATACCAAGGCTGGGGGCAGAGTGGAAAAAAAACAGATTTTCCTCCCAGTCGGTATTAGTACACCTAGAACTGACAACTGGAAGAATGCTCCTCTATCTGTTTGGATCTGGGTGCATAAAAACAGGTAGGTAGATAGGTAAAATGTGAGCACACAGTACACTATTGCAGCAACAAAATGCTCATACTGTGCAGGGACAGCAGTAATACAGACCCAGTCTGATTGAACTGGTAGACAGGCCAGCAGTGTGGAACCTTTTATTATAAATAGAAATGTTTTACTGACAGTCAGCCATATGATGTGTGGATGATAGTGTGCCACCCCTGACAGCCCTGCTGTTCCTGGCCGAAGCTTACGTTGGCAATGCAGAAATTTGGCTCTGCTCACAGAACCTTCTTATTTAACATTTTATTAACTTTCAAATACCTATAAAAACAAAGTGCAATTACCCTTTATATCCTTCTCAGCGGGTATCCAGGGCACCTACTGCACACTTCTACCCGTAAGTGTTATACTATTATTCCATTATTACTTTTAATATTAATAACAGTATTAACAATAACATTCTTGTAATTCTATTTTTATAGTAAGTGTGGCAGAGGGTGAGGACTTGTAACTTATGTCATGGAATTTCCATTAAAGGTTTAGCCCACCCAGGAAGACATCAGTTGGTTGCCTCAGTAGAAAGCTTCCTTGTGCTGCATATCCAGCAGCATTGATGTGACTTGCAGCAAAGCTGATTGGGTTTCATTTTATTTCTCTAAATGAAATAAGCAGCTTTAGAGTCAGAAAACGGCAGCTTCCATCCAAAGCTTCTCACATAAGTATTTTACAGTGAACAATTATGATTATAAAGCAGCTTCTGGAATAAACGATTTCCTCTTCAGTGAGTTTTCTCAGATGGTTGGGAAGGAGGCTTTACTTTAAAGAAATTGCTAATAAAGGGATAACGTAAGGTCTTCTGAAAAAAAAACAAAAAAAAACTGGGACTCCAGCCATGTGTGTCCTGTTTGACCATGACACTGAGTGTCTGTGGACTGATGAAGTGGCAGTACATAAAGGACTGGCTGTGTTCTCTTTATTCAATGCTTTGTGTTGAGGCGTTGTAGAAATATATCATTCACACAACATATAGCAGAATTTCTTCCAGGACTAACACTAGCTCTTTATTCACTCCGTTTGACCATTATTTCTTATTTGATGATGAAAATAATGGTATATTTTCTCCGTAGCCCAGCAGAACAGCCAATCGCTGTGTATTCTCAGTATGACTTCTCAGTCTGTAGCTCTCCTAGGTAACTGCGCTGATTACTCTCTTCCCCTAGAAGAGAAATACTGGCAGCCTAAACAAGTCAACCATTGACTGGCGCTGCCCAGTCTTTCAGCTGTGGAGGATGTCTGTGTCTGTGTTTTAATCTATTTTTAAAGAACTTCATCCTGGGTTTGATGTGAATCACATAATTTCAGGGCTATATGAAAAGAGCTTTATTGGGTATGTACAAAAGCAAATTTTTAAGTGTCTTGAACTTTTTTGCATGCAGTCATCATCATTCCCGGCATCTATTACCTTTTGTACCACCACTCCCTCCCTTTAGAATGTATGCTCTGCAAGCAGGGCTCCCTGTCCCTTCTGTATTGAACTCTACTGTAATTGTGCCCATCATAAAAAAACTAAATATAAATTGTGTATAATAATAATAATATTTTTAGCTGGTCACACCACATTTGAAATCTTACACTGTCCTCTAGTTGAGCTGCCAGCATTGGCATAATTTAGGGTTCATTTTATTTATATTTATATAGATAATGCATGTGAGGTGAATAATTAGGGGACACATCTGACTTGCATCAACCTGAAAACACGCATGGCAGTGTATAAGTATAACTAAGTAAATATATGAATAAATCGAGAAAAGGTGAGGATATTGTGAAAAATGTGCCCAAAAAATCTGGAAAAACATGAGTATGTGAAAAAAAAGGGGGGAGGGAGGAGAGGCATGAGTGAACCGCCCTCCACTGCCCGTCATTAAAAAAGTAAAAAACACAGAAGCAAAAAACATCCAAAACTATGAAAACAGTAAAAGGCATTGTATAAACCCTTGGACTTACTGGTACAAAGAAGTAATGGTGTGCTGGGGTAAACGTGACTCTCATGTGAAGAAAGCAGAGGAAATGCTACTTGCTCAACAGAGCTTATATGCCGAGATCCCCCGCCAATGTCATACCATAGACACCAATAGGAGGAAAAGGAAGGGAACAGAGCCAACATCCGCTCGTTTACGCCAGACACTAGTCTAGACCCGTACATCCAAGATGGATAAATGCCGTACTCGCATCGTGACGAGGTGATGTCACGGGCAAGGCGTGCGTGCGTGCGTACATGATGCGGATGCAAGGGAGAACACAACCCGCCCACATCCCAAGTCCAGGGATGGAGCGGGAAGGCGCTGCCATGCATCACAGCCCCAGACATGAACAAAAAACTGATGGCCCCTGCCCACTATCTGAGCTCACAACTGATGGAACAAATACTAAAACTGATGAATCTGTCAACACGATATGGAGAATCAATCTGATAGTATAAAACATATGTATAACATATGAAGTATGGATAATAATTAATCTGGTTACTAATTGTGGTGTGGCAGATCAATGGAGACCAGGGTGTCTTCACCCAGTATTTTTATTTTATTTTTATTTTTTTCACATACTCATGTTTTTCCAGATTTTTGGGCACATTTTTCACAATATCCTCACCTTTTCTTGATGTATTCATATATTTACTTAGTTATACTTACACACACACACACACACACTGTCATGCATTTTTTCAGGTTGGTGCAGATCAGATGTGTCCCCTAATTATTCACCTCACATGCATTATCTTTTGGAAATCCTGACCCCTCTCTGGGCTGTTGCAGTGGTCCAATAGGGCTGCTCCTACCTCAGTCCCAGGTGAGACATTGCACTTGATGCCTTCCCTTTTTCTCACATCAAGTTGGGCTCCGCTTTAGCTAATATGTAGGTACTAACCCATGCATCTGATCCTAATTAGGGAATTTGCCTTATAATTGTTACATATTTTTCAGATTTTTTTTACACTTTTCAGACATTTTACATTTTACTCTGATGAGTGGATATTACTCCACGAAACACGTAGCGTACCGTTATACCAATACCATCTGACCTTTTATTATAGTATCTTTATGAAATTGCTCATGCCTACAGTACCATTTATTTGTTTATCATGTATGCTTCTTACCAATCATGTATTCAAATTATAGGTCTGGACTGTCTGATGTATATACTATTATTTATTATGCTCTTTTTTTAACATATACATTTATTATGTACTGTATTCTTTTATTTACTATGTGATATATGTAAAATTTTCCATGGCCTGTCATGAATTTATAACTTTATTGCAGCATATGCTCAATCATGATATGGTTTGATTCCGATTTCACAATAAATTATATTTTTACCTATTTTCATTATATTATCTTTCCAGTGACTTCCCTCATATAAAGTCCCATGACCAAAGCTTTTTCTTGTTTGCAACTACTATTGGGGATAGAGGCTTGTCACTGTGGTTTGTGCCAGATAATTTTTTGCTTTTCTCCATTAAAGGATATGTTAGTTGCTATTAGCATAACAAGGGGAGCTGCATGCTATGGCAATATCCGCCCGCTCTTGAAGAAAAGCTATTTCCAGTAAATGTATTGCAGGCTAAATATTACTCTTTCCTATACTGTTGTAGTGCTTTTGCGCTTGATCTTACCACATTATTAATTAAAGTGGTGTTAAACTCAAAACCAAAAATGTTACCAATCATTTGATGTGGTGGCTGCATTCGTTTTTTTTCCCATCTGTTTTCACCTGGTTATCTGACCAGTAATACACCTCCTGTATTAGAGTGCCCCACTCTGGATACATGAGAACAGGGGGCACCATTGGACAGCAGCATTGGATTGCCAAACTTTAGCTAACGAGGGCAAGATGCCGCTCAACCAGCCAAATGCTCATTGAAGTGAATGGCCTCAGCTGGCACTGCTCCAGCAGCTACACCCTCTAACACATTTTACCCTGCCCACCGGGGCTTAGGCTGGACACACATTATACAATTTTCTTGTACAATTTTCCTTTAGATTTACCATAACCATATAATATGAGTTCAAACCTAAACACTTTCAATTTGTATGTAATCAGGCAGGCCCTTGCAGTACATAGTTGAAGCAGTGGCGGTGCGTCCTTAAAGGGTGCAGGAACGCCGCCTCCCCTCACCTGTCACTCGCTCTCTCACATAGATAGATTCATGCATTGCATGAATCTATCTATCTATGGTCGCAGCTGCTGCCCCCTATTCATGTGCCCGGCCCCTTGTCGGGCGCCGGGCATATGAATTAAAGCAACTGGGTTTATTTAGAAGTGCCTGATTAGAGCCATAAGCTCTAATCGGCTTCCTGATTAGAGACATGAGCTGTAATAGGCTTCCAAAAGGGTTAACTCATTGGTGTGTTAGGGAACCGAAATACATTGCTTCCCTAACACTGGCCCTGATTCTCAGCCAATCAAGTTGCTCAGGTCTGGTTACCTGTCACTTTATTGGCTGAAACAACACTCGCAGCTATTGGATGCCTGACAGGAGGAGAGGACGGGAGAAGAAGTGCAGGAGACGCATGAAGGACGCCGCTTGTCACCATCACCCGCTGCCCCACAAGACAGGGTAAGTACCGGGCAGAAGGCTAGCGGGGGGACACACTGTCACACTGGCAGAATTTGGCACACTGGCAGAATTGGGCACACTGGCACACTGGCATAATTTGGCACACTGGCAGCATTGGGCACTGTCGTACTGGCAGCATTGGGCACAATGGCAGCATTATATGGGCACGCTGGCAGCATTTGGCACAGTGGCAGCGTTTGATGGGCACAGTCGCAGCATTTGATGGCACAGTGGCAGCGTTTGATGGCACAGTGGCTGCGTTTGATGGCAAAGTGGCTGCGTTTGATGGCAAAGTGGCTGCGTTTGATGTTTTTTTTTTTTCAAATTTTTTTCAGTTTGTTTGTGCCCCCCCCAAATTTTTTACCACCAGCCGCCACTGAGTTGAAGGTAAATCTAATGCCGCGTACACACGACCGGACTTTTTGACAGCAAAGGTCAGACGGAACGAGTCCGTCGGACAACTTGATCTTGTGTGGGCTCCATCGAACCTTTGCTTGCCAAAAATCCAGCGGACTTTAAAAATAGAACATGTTTTAAATTTTTTCCCCCGGAACTCCGCCGGACCGAGAAATCCGTTCGTGTGTATGCTAGTCCGCCGGACAAAAACCAATGCTAGGGCAGCTATTGGCTACTGGCTATGAACTTCCTTATTCTAGTCCAGTCATACGTCATCACGTTCGAATCCATCGGACTTTGGTGTGATTGTGTGTGGCCAAGTCCGTTCATTCGGAAAGTCTGTCGGAACTCCGCCGAAAGTCCGTCAAAAAGACCGTCGGACCTAGTCCCTCGGAAAGTCCGGTCGTGTGTACGCGGCATAACAGATTTGCTGGGTGGATCACCAGCTATAAATAGAAGAAAGCCTAAAAAAAGAAAATGAATGCAGCCATCACTTCTAAGAAATGGTAAGGTGCAATATAATAAATGTTTGCTTTTGAGTTTAATGCACTTTAATGGTTAGATATTTAAGAGATCTATAATTACATGTCACTGTTTATGCAAGTTCAATTGTAGTGACCCTAAGGAAACTAATAATATATACAATTTAAGTCTCTTTACATAGTACCAGTGATAATGCACACTCAATTAGAGAGAATGAAAAATAACATTTACCTAACTGCTATCAGATGACAGGTTACACAAATAGCAGTCTCAGGTCTGGTTCTGTCTATCTTAGCAAGAGGGCCAATCCTACACATATTACTGCACTGCAGGCTGCCGAGTTTCCGGGTCTTATAGTCCTCCCACAACACACTGTTCACTCATGGTCTGAAAGTGTTGGAAGCAATACCTCAGCAGTAATATCAATTCCAAATTTGGATTCCAGCAGTAGCTCTACTACAGAAGCTTAATGTGACACTTAGCTAGCTGCTAATTTTGTTTCATTGTCGTAGGCAAGACCATTTGTAAGCAGATGCTTCCAAGAGGCTTCTAAAGTGTTGAAAGGTTTCTTCTACTGTGGTCCATACTCTAAGGTTAACCAGGCCAACTATGTTTCAAATTCTTACAATGTAGATAGGTTGCACTGTGCCCTCAGGTTGACCTGCTGAGCTGATGATGGTGTCTGAGAATAAAGGGTTAACACTCCTGATCAGGTTTTCCTGCTATTTTTCAGAAGGATACCACCATCTGCAAGTCATACCATGAAAGTAGGGGCTCAGTCATGCCCCAAGGAGAGATTGCCAGATCTACTGTGCTCTCTCAGTGGGGTCTGGAACCTATGGGTTTACATGAATTTGTGCTACATTAAGTGGGACTCTGTTATGTATTATTGCTACCTCTTGTGGTTATACCGCCTAACTTGGATTCTTGCCTTGTAGTGGTTGTAAAGGCTCAAGTTTTTTTTACCTTGATGTATTCTATGCATGATGGTAAAAAACCTTCTGTGTGCAGCAGCCCCCAGCCCCCTCTATTCCTTTCCTTAGCCCCATCTTGATCTAGCAATGTGCATGAGAGCAGTGGTTCTTCCTCCTCATTGGCTGAGACAGCAACAGGAGTCATTGGCTACAGCTACTGTCGATTACAACCAGTGAGCTAATGAGGATAGAGCAGGGAGCATGGCCTAGGTGTGCTCCATGTTTAAATGGCAAGCTGTTTGTTATGGGGACACTCAGGGCCATCTTTAAAATTGATTGGGCCCTGGGCAAAAATTCTCATGGGGCCCCCAACGCCAAAGCCCAACCCGACCCCCTTCCCATGCAAGTTCGCTCTCCGCCTGTTCTGAGATTTACAATAAATAGCAGCTAGACTCAAAATCGGTTTACTGTATCAGATCAGGCATAAATGAAAGGATTCTACACCAAGCCCCAATCTAATGAGAAGATTTACACTGACCACCAATGTAGCTGAGACATTTAGCCTGCATTCACATTTGTGTGTCAGGAACGCATGCAAAATCTGCAGCTGCCCTTTAGCAGATACACAGTAATGCCATCAATTTTTAATGACACCCTCACACATCTGTTGACCGTGTGATTTTGAAAAAGGGTTAGGAACCTTCTTCCGCATTTCTAGCACATAAAGAAGCCCATTGAAATGAATGGGCTGCCCTACACGCGACCTACATCTTTATCCACCCTGTCAGTATACCTTTGCATCATAAAACCCCTGCTAACCTCTGCACCCCAAACCTCCCCCATCCTCTCCACACCAACCCTCCACCCCTTTTAACTCTACCTGCCTACTCTGCTCATCTTTGGACCCACCTATTCGCTTGCCTTTGCAGAACAGGCAGATGTTAGGCTTAATGACAACAGTTGTAGGCAGGACTTTCAAGCATGCCCCTTTACCTCCCCAGTGGGCAGCATTCAGTATAGGTGATGGTGGATTTGACCTTTAGGGGCATGATATACATATGAATGCCGCCACTATTTACATGTAAACACAGGGTCTGCAGGTGAGTCATCTGTACACAACAATAGGGCAGAGCTGGGCAGCATTAGTAGCCGCACTTCACACTGAGATATTGGGACACAGCACGGGACTAAAACTTCAAGGAACAAGGGAATTTAAACCAGGATAGTTGCCAAGTATGAGACAGCTGCTTTGGGCCCCACAACAATGACAGGGCCCAGGGCAGCTGCCCCTTTTGCCCTGCCTTAAAAACGGCCCTGGGGACACTCAGCAGGAGGGAGAAGCCAGGA
This sequence comes from Lithobates pipiens, assembly GCF_037356315.1. Classification (NCBI taxonomy): domain Eukaryota; kingdom Metazoa; phylum Chordata; class Amphibia; order Anura; family Ranidae; genus Lithobates; species Lithobates pipiens. The sequence continues at coordinate 423,678,097 of NW_027507718.1, forward strand.
GTGCTAGCCTGGGACAAAAGAAGATAAAGATTGGGGCTGCTCTGTGCAAAACCACAGCACAGAGCGGGTAAGTATAACATATTTGTTACTTTTTTTTACAAAAATCGGCCTTTAATATCACTTTGAAATGGATTCTTTATGGATTTAGCTATCTGCTTAAAGTATGACTACCTCATGGGGCACTATTCAGGGGCACTAGAGAGCTTTATACAGTTATGTAAGCTGAAAGGTGTTTTGGAGAACTCTTTCTCTGTTACCTTTAACTACTTTAGTAAAAAACATTGTTATTCAGGTCAACTGCCCTGCCTGAAGTCCTTAAAGTGATGCATGTACGGCATATCAAAAGAACAGGGCTTACAACAGGCCACTGAAAGTTTGGAGAAGATAGCCTCTGACTGCTATAAGCAATCACCCTCTTTGCCATCCTGTACTTGGGTCAGAATGGCCCCCAAACCCTGTAGGCTTTCATCCATATACACCCGGAAAGACAGGGTGTAATCTGCATAAGCCCGCAATGGAGCAGAGGTCAGTCTCTGCTGTAGAATTTTGAAGGCCTGTTGCTGGGGTTCATGCCATTGGGCCTAAATATAAGGTGAGGATCCACCTTTCCTTTGGGTGCTGTGTCCACTCAGCTACTGGGTAAGGGGGACAAATATCTGGGCAAACCTTGGGATGAACCTCCGGTAATACCCCACCAGACCCAAGAAGGAGCGCAGCCCAGTGACAGTCTTTGGAGGTTGCCAGTCCTGGACTGCTTGTACTTTGGCTGGATCAGGAAGCATGACTCTTCTGCCTTACCATGTGGCATTTGCCAGGCTTACTCTTTAGTCTGTATTGTGCCAAGTGAGAGTCACACGCCACATCTACGAATTGGTAAGCTGCAATACGTTACATTTTTGTTTTTTGGGTTTAATACTGCTTGAATATGAAGATTATTTATGATCTAGCAATGTTACTTCATATGTAAGAATTGATGGCTGTTTTCTGGTAGGTAGCTAGATAGCTGGTTAGTAAATAGGGTGATTGGGACTGTGGAATGGAGTGAGATTCCAGGCCACTAGCGGGACATTTTTAACCCCCGCTAGCGGCCGAAAAAAAGTTAAAAGCACCCACAATAGGCAGCGGCGCTTTAGGAGTGGCTCCTAAAGTGCTTTAAAGATGCTGCTTGCAGGACTTTAAGTGTCCTGCCAGTGCCCATTATATGCACTGTGCCCATCATATTCAGCCACTTGTGCCTATCATATGCAGCCATTGTGCCCATCAAACGCAGCCACTTGTGCCCATCAAATGCAGGCACTTGTGCCCATAAAACGCAGCCATTGTGCCCATCAAACGCATCCATTGTGCCCATCAAATGCAGCCATTGTGCCCATCAAATGCAGCCATTGTGCCCATCAAATGCAGCCACTTGTGCCCATCAAATGCAGGCACTTGTGCCCATAAAACGCAGCCATTGTGCCCATCAAACGCATCCATTGTGCCCATCAAATGCAGCCATTGTGCCCATCAAATGCAGCCACTTGTCGTCTGACGTCCTGCCTCCTGATTGGCGTGGAGGAAGGTTAGTGTGAAAATAGTGAAAATGTATTTGCTATGATCACACAATTGGGTGGGATCAAGGATCACGCTCTGTGCCCAGAGCCCACCCTATTTTGAAGCCTATTAGAGCCTTTGGCTCTAATCAGGTGCTTCAAAAATTACCTCTCCCTCCCACCCCCGCCATAGGAATCCATGTGTCTGGCCTTCTGAAAGGGGCTGGGCGCGCAGATGGGGGGCGGCACCCGTGCACCCACAGTGCACAGGCCGCCACTGCGGTGAAGCCTGATCAATGCCCATCAATGCAGCCTCACCAGTGCCCACCAATGCAGCCTCACCAGTGCCCACCAATGCAGCCTCACCAGTGCCCATCAATGCCCCATCAATGCAGCCTGATCAGTGTACATCAGTGCAACTTCACCAGTGCCCATCAGTGCAGCCTCATCAGTGCTTACCAATGCAGCCTCACCAGTGCCCACCAATGCAGCCTGATCAGTGCCCATCAATGCAGCCTGATCAGTGCCCATCAATGCAGCCTCACCAGTGCCCATCAATACAGCCTGATCAGTGTCCATCAGTACAGCCTGATCAGTGCCCATCCAGTGCAGCCTGATCAGTGGCCATCCAGTGCAGCTTCACAAGTGCCCAACAGCTCAGCCTGATCAGTGCCCATTAGTGCAGCCTGATCAGCACCCATCAACGCAGCCTGATCAGTGCCCATCAGTTCAGCCTGATCAGTGCCCATCAATGCAGCCTCAGCAGTGCCCATCAATGCAGCCTCACCAGTGCCCATCATCGCAGCCTCACCAGTGCCCATCGGTGCAGCCTCGCCAGTGCCCATCAACACAGCCTGATCAGTCCCCATCAGCACAGACGGATCAGTGCCCATCAGCGCAGCCTGATCAATGCCCATCAGTGCAGCCTGATCTGTGCCCTCCAATGCAACCTGAAGAGTGCCCATCAGTGCAACCTGATCAGTGCCCATCAATGTAGCCTGAAGAGTGCCCATCAGTGCAGCCTGTTCAGTGCCCATCAGTGTAGTCTGATCAGTGCCCATCAATGCAACCTGATCATTGGCTATCAACGGAGTTTCACCAGCGCCCATCAATGCAGCCTCACCAGTGTTCATCAATGTAGCCTGATCAGTGGCCATCAAGGCCTGAATAGTGCCAATCAGTGCAGCTTGATCAGTGTCCATCAGTGCAGCCTCAGCAGTGCCCATCAATGCAGCCTCACCAGTGTCCATCAGTGCAGCCTGATCAGTGCCTATCAATTGAGCCTGATCACTGGTGAGGGGTAAATGGGGTATATGGGGGAGGGGAAGATGGGATGTGGGGGTCAGCTGGGGGTGTCAGGGACTCTCACCTGGAAGCTCAGCAGGTCCCTGCATGCCACAGCCTCCTGGGGGTGGTGATGCTCCTGCAGCCAGTGCCCAGCCTGAGTCAATCACAAGTCCGAACTTCCTACCACGTCCTGCCTGTAAGTCTCTGGAAGTTTCTCCAGCGCTGCTCTCACCACAGGGAGCTTCAGTGCAGACTACAGCTCCTGGAATGCAACAGCAGTTATGATGAGCTCTGATGTCACTGATGGCCAGGATCTGGACCCCCCCCCCCCTTTGTTAAAGGAGGCTTCCAGATTCTGATAAGCCCCCCACCTGCAGACCCCCACAACCACATCCCAGGGTTGTGGGGAAAGGAGCCCTTGTTCCCATCAACATGGAAACAAGGTGCTTTGGGGTGGGGGGGGGCAGAGCTCTCCCTGCCCCAAAGCACCCCCCCAATGTTGAGGGCATGTGACCTGGTATGGTTCAGGAAGGGGGCACTCACCCATCCCTTCCCTTTCCTAACCTGCCAGGCTGCAAGGCTGAATGCTTAAATAAGAGTCTGTATGGATTGGGGGGGGGGGGGACGTAAACGCATCAAAAACACAACATTTGCATTTCTGCTGTGACTCCATTGAAGTCTATTACACGAAAAATGCAATCTGCTGCAGGAAAAAAGTCCCAGACCCTTTCCAAAAATGCACCAGCTGAATAACACATAGATGTGAACATGTACCATCAGAAACCATGTTAAATGGACTGCAGTGTGTTTCTGCAAAATGCACCAAAAAGCGCATAGGTGTGAACGTAGAGTAAAAGCATGATCGAGAAATTGAAAAAGGGCTGGTAGGCTGCATAGGCATATCTGTATGCATGTAGCTTCTGAACAACTGATGTACAGTATTTAAAACCTGACTGATGTAGCACACAGAAAATCCATTGCAAAAATAAAAGAAGTGATAGAGGTGACATGGAGCCGTATATCCTCCCTGACCCTACCCTGGGGATCTCACCTCTAATTTATCATACTGACATGATCCACATCCTCCTAGGCCAAAGAGATTAAGCCACTTAGAAATACGGCGCGGGGGGGGGGGGGGGGGCAATTCGTCTCCCTTTAATCACTCATTTCACACAAGTTCAGTAGCATGCCTTGTAACCATACACCTTACTGCTCTTTTTCTTTCTCATAAATTTGAAGCATACACCTGTAATTAGGCAAGTCATTATGTCAAGTGAAATGTAGAGGGGGGAGTGTGTCCACAGAGAATTTAGCTTTGTTTGCCCAAAAAATGTCTGCTTGTTGTTTAAGGTGAGGTGGAACAGGTTCCTTTGAAGTGAACACACCTGGGTTTGCTACATGGAGATGGAGGTATCAATGGCCACACCCAAGCTGTGAATGCCGTGTCATTTCTCAGGTGAAATCTGCCCTCCAGGTCCTGGTTTTAAATATCATTCAAATGGATCATTTTGTGTTCAGATACTTCTAACTATGTAAACAGAACATTGTGTTTTACCTATATTTAACATGGCAATGACCTGTGGCTGCACCTAATGTCATTTTTTTTAAAGGAGAGTCATTTATCTAGCAAACTTATATATATATATGTGTGAGTACACCCATCACATTTTTGTAAATATTTTATTATATCCTTTAATGCGACAACACTGAAGAAATGACACTTTGCTACAATGTAAAGTAGTGAGTGTACAGCTTGTATAACAGGGTAAATTTGCTGTCCCCTCAAAATAACTCAACACATAGCCATTGATGTCTAAACCGCTGGCAACAGAAGTGTGTACAACCTTAAGTGAAAATTTCCAAACTAGGCCCAATTAGCCATTTTCTCTCCCCGGTGTCATGTGACTCATTAGTTACAAGGTCTCAGGTGTGAATGAGGAGCAGGTGTGTTAAATTTGGTGTTGTCGCTCTCACTCTCTCATACTGGTCACTGGGAGTTCAACATGGCACTTCATTGCAAAGAACTCTCTGAGGATATGAAAAAAATAATTGTTGTTGTAAATAAAGATGGCCTAAGAATATTGCCCAGACCCTGAAACTGAGCTGCAGCATGGTGGCCAAGACCTTACATCAGTTTAACAGGACAGTTTCCACTAAGAACAGGCCGCACAATTATCGGCCAAAGAATTTGAGTGCTCGTGCTCAGTGTCATATCCAGAGGTTGTCTGGGAAAATAGACCTATCAGTGCTGCCAGCATTGCTGCAGAGGTTGAAGTGTGGGGGGGGCAGCCTGTCAGTGCTCAGACCATACACCACACACTGCATCAAATTGGTCTGCATGGCCGTCGTCCCAGAAGGTAGCCTCTTCTAAAGATGATTCACAAGAAAGCCTGCAAACACTTTGCTGAAGACAAGAAGACTAAGGACATGGATTACTGGAAACATGTCCTGTTGTCTGATGAGACCAAGATAAACTTATTTGTTTCAGATGGTGTCAAGCGTGTGGCGGCAACCAGGTGAGGAGCACAAAGACAAGTATGTCTTGTCTACAGTCAAGCATGGTGGTGGGAGTGTCATGGTCTGGGGCTGCATGAGTGCTGCCAGCACTAGAGAGCTACAGTTCATTGAGGGAACCATGAATGGCAACATGTACTGTGACATACGGAAGCAGAGAATGGGACGCAGGGCAGAATGGGACTGGGACGCTGGGCAGTATTCCAACATGATAATGACCCCAAACACACCTCCAAGATGACCACTGCCTTGCGAAAGAAGCTGAGGGTAAAGGAGATGGACTGGCCAAGCATTTCTCCAGACCTAAACCCTATTGAGCATCTGTGGGGCATCCTCAAGCAGAAGGTGGAAGAGCACAAGGTGTCTAACATCTACTAGCTCTGTGATGTCGTCATGGAGGAGTGGAAGAGGACTCCAGTGGCAACCTGTGAAGCTCTGGTGAATTCCATGCCCAAGAGGGTTATGCAGTGCTGGAAAAAAAAATGGTGGCCACACAAAATATTGACACTTTGGGCCCAATTTGGACACGTAGGGGTGTACTTACTTTTGTTTCCAGCGGTTTAGACATTAATGGCTGTGTGTTGAGTTATTTTGAGGGGACAGCAAAATTGAAGCTGTTACAAGCTGTACACTCACTACTTTACAATGTAGCAAAGTGTAATTTCTTCAGTGTTGTCACATGAAAAGATGTAATAAAATATTTACAAAAATGTGAGGGATGTACTTACTTTTGTGAGATACTGTTTATATATATATATATATATATATATATATATATATATATACATATATATATATATATATATATATATATATATACATATATATATATATATATATATATATATATACATATATATACTATATTACCAAAAGTATTGGGACACCTGCCTTTACAAGCACATGTACTTTATTGGCATCCCAGTCTTAGTTCATAGGGTTCAATATTGAGTATTGACTTTGCAGGTATAACAGCTTCAACTCTTCTGGGAAGGCTGTCCACAAGGTTTAGAAGTGTGTCTATGGGAATGTTTGATCATTCTTCCAGAAGCGCATTTGTGAGGTCAGGCACTAATATGGATGAGAAGGCCTGGCTTGCAGACTCCGCTCTTATTCATCCCAAAGGTGTTCTATTGGGTTGAGCTCGGGACTCTGTGCAGGCCAATCAAGTTCCTCCACCCCAAACTCCATGTCTTTATTGACTTTGCTTTGTGCACTGGTCCAAATCATTTGGTGGAGGGGGGTTATGGTGTGGAGTTGTTTTTCAGGGGTTGGGCTTGGCTCCTTAAATCCAGTGAAGGGAACTCTTAAGGTGTCAGCATACCAAAACATTTTGGATAATTTCATGCTCCCAACTTTGTGGGAACAGTTTGGGGATGGCCCTTCCTGTTCCAACATGACTGCACACCAGTGCAAAAAGCAAGGTCCATAAAGACATGGATGAGTGAGTTTGGGGTGAAGAAACTTGACTGGCCTGCACAGAGTCCTGAGCTCAACCCAATAGAACACCTTTGGGATGAATAAGAGCGGAGTTTTCGAGCCTGGCCTTCTCGGCCATATTAGTGCCTGACCTCACAAATGCGCTTCTGAAAGAATGGTCAAACATTCCCATAGACAATCTCCTAAACCTCGCGGACAGTCTTCCCAGAAGAGTTGAAGCTGTTATAGCTGTTATAGGGGCCTCCAAAACCCCCCCATTCCTGTTTTATTTTAGCTGCAAAGGGTGGGCCAACTCAATATTGAACCCTATGAACTAAGACTGGGATGCCATTAAAGTTCAGGTGCGTGTAAAGGCAGGCATCGCAATACTTTCGGTAATATAGTGTGTGTATATGTAGTACTCTCCCCAAAAGGGCCGCCGAGAATGATCAGGTCTTCTTTGCTAGAATACAGAGTCTGAAACAGTTCCAAGCACACTGACAAATGTAGGCTCAGTCTAGAAGATGTCTTTTTTACCAGAATCTTGCAGCGGACTTGAAGAATGTTTGCAAAGAAAGTTGATCTGGAGTCATGCGATTCAGACTTTCTGCAACTGTGCAACAAACTTGTGAACCCCGGCAAGTCTAGCAATAGCTTAGCAAGTCATTTTCACTGTGGCTGAATTTTCATGCTGTAGACTTGCAGAGCTCTTGCTGTAGACTCACCACTGCAACTTTGCTCTTGTAAGAGACTTGCCATGCAAATTTGCTACAAATTAGAAAAGTGTCAACTAGAATTTGTGCTTCAAGTGTTCCGCAAGTGTACAACTTGCCAATAAAAATGTGCAGCAAATTAAAAGACTTACAATTCAACGCTGCCACAAATTTGTGGCACGCTATCCTTGATATCTGGGTACAGATGTCGCATCCCATTAGCAGCAGTCCCAGGACAAGTACACCCGGATCAAACCCCTCAAACATTTATTATCTCCCCAGCCACCTTCTGTGTGCCCTTCCCAGGGATTGGCAGAGGTACGATTCATATTCATTACTCAATGGATACAATCACCAAAAAAAAAGCAGGATCTGCTGAGTACAGCAGAGCCAAAACACTAACTTTAACCCAACTAGGGCAGAATGCTACATATATTTTGCTATTCCCTGGGTAGTATGTAAATAATGCCTACTTGGGGGCTCTGGTATCAGATCAGGTATGAAAGATGTTATGCTTATTGTGGTGTGGGGTGTATATAGTTGTAACTTTGTACCTCCACTGATAATGCTTTTGCATACCTCACAGCTTTTTGAAATGGGAACGAGGGACACTTATTAGCGAAAGTATGTAGGGATAGGACACACACCCTGCCACGCCCCCTTAAAGGAGAGTTATACCAAATAAATGATTAGTTAAACCCACAAGTGCTTTTTTGCTATCACTACTATTCCATTATATTGGCTTTTGAAATTTACAAATGCAGCAATTTAGAAATTGGGTGAAGGGTTTAGCTTTGGGAGAGACTTTTGAGAAAAAATAGCATTTTATATAAAACTATATGAGATCAGACCGGCATGAGGGAAAGAGGGGCAGAGGGACTTTGTTCCGAATCAAGAACTGTCCCTTGAAATAAGGGACAGTTGGGCGTTATGCTTTTGTGGGTCTGTATACACCTTTAACCTGGACACTGAGAACATAAACTGATCAGTAGCTGTCGTTTCTTGCTCACTAGAGCCAGGCAATGTTCGCCTTTTGGCTACCAAGTGTGGAGAGCTATGTAAATACTGGAAAATAAGCTACTAATAAGTAAAACACCTCTCTGGCCATAGTGTTAATCTGAGAAAAAAACACAGCCTTTTAGTTTGAATCCTACCAGTAATACTGGAAAATCACATTTTTACATGCCAGGTGGGTAAAATACTAACGTGGTAGCAACCTTACCTGTGAAATATGAAATATACTATCTTTGAAATACTTTGCAGAACAAATATTCCCTGACAGTATTCAATGAAGTAAACTCCTTTCAGATGGAAAAAGTAACAATTTAAAGTGGAGTTCCACCTAGAAATTGAACTTGCGCTTATCAGAATCCTTCCCCACTCCGGTGTCACATTTGGCACCTTTCTGAGGGGGGGGGGGGGGGGTGGGGGGGGAGCAGATACCTGTCAAATTCAGGTATTTGCTCAGACTTCCAGGCATAGATCATCAACATTCTGCGGCGAACTTTGCCATGTCCAGATCCTCCCCCTCACTGTCTTCTGGGAGACACACAGGTCCCAAAAGACAGTAGGGATAATTCAGAACATGCAGCACGTCTTGCGTGTGCGCAGTAGGGAACCAGGAGTGGAGCTGAAAGTTTTCTCTCCCTGGTTCCCTTACCAGAATGGCGGCGGCAGCTCCCATGAGTCGTCTTGAAGATCGGCTTCGGGTGCCGACATTGTGGGCTCTTGGACAACTAAGTGTCCATATATTAAAAGTCAGCAGCTACAGCATTTGTTGCTGCTGACTTTTAATTATTTTTCCCAGGTGGAACTCTGCTTTAAGGAGCAGTTTTTCCCTGACATGCCTGTGATGGATACAGTGCTAGCATTGGTACTAATGTCGATGTCTTGTTTAGACTTCATTGCTATCTCCACACCTTTTGCCTCAAGCTGTTCTTTACTAAATAAATTGTGTGTCACTTTACACAAAGACATAAAAACTGATCTTATCTCATGCATAGATTTGAAGCATGAAGCGTGTTGTGTTTGAACTAGAAATGACATGCAAATCCACTGTCACATGCCTTGTCATTCCTTACGGTTAATTCAAACAGCTGAAGCTACCCATATACAATGATTTAACCTATGCAACTGCTTACTGGATCGGAACAATTTTCTCAAGCACTTTCCTTTACCCTATCAAAAATAAACCCCAGTGTACAAAAAGAACTGTCCGTAACAGACATGCAAAAGTTGACTTTAATTAGATGAAGGTATGTGTCTGTGTTACTACTGTAGAGGCCCTACAAAAACTGGAGTGCCACCAGGTTAAATTTAGTAAGCAGCTAAGTTGTAGCCAGCCTGAACTCTGGTATGCCGCATACACACAATCGAATTATCCGTTGGACTTGGTCCGGTGGACTGACAATCCAATGGTGTGTGGGCTCCGGCGGACTTTATCTTCCCAAAAGTTTGGCAGACTTAGAAAAAGTTTTGACTTAAAATTGTCTGACGGACTCAGCAGTCCAGCGGACAATCCGCCCATCTGTGTGCTAGTCTGCCGGACTTTTGAAATGAAAGGACTTGCCCACACACGGAGTAAAGTCCGTTCATTTTGAACATGGCTCCAGGTAGACGGGACTAGCGCAGGAAGTGAATGTTGCTGCCTCCATCGGCGAGATTGACACCTCGCTAGCCCCGTTGCCTGGTATGGATTTAAAGGGGAAGCCCTATGCCGAAAAACGGCGTGGGGGCCCCCAAAGTCCATAGCAGACCCTTATCCGAGCACGCAGCCCGGCCAGTCAGGAAAGGGGCTGGGGGCAAGCGAGTGCCCCCCTCCTGAGCCATACCAGGCCGTGTGCCCTCAACATGGGGGAGTGCTTTGGGGAAGGAGGGGCCCTGCGGCCCCCCCATCCCAAAGCACCTTGTCCCCATGTTGATGAGGACAAGGGCCTCTTCCCGACAACCCTGGCCGTTGGTTTTCGGGGTCTGCGAGCGGGGGGCTTATCAGAATCCAGGAGCCCCTTTAATAAGGGGCTCCCAGATTCCGGCCCCTACCCTATGTGAATGAGTATGGGGTACATTGTACCCCTACCCATTTACCTGGTGAAAAAAAGTGTACAGAAAAAAAACACAACACAGATTTTAGACCGGTGGCCTTCTCTTCTTCCCTCTTCGGGGGTCTTTCCACCGGACTCCTCCGCTATCTTCTGCTCTTTTGCTAGCTTTTTTACAAGTGGAGAAGCCCGGCTTTCTCCTTCGTCACGCCGCCGTCTTCTTCCGACTTCAGGGGTCTTGTCCCACTCTTCGGGGGTCTTGTCCTGCTCTTCGGTTCTTTTTCCCTCTGCTTTCTTCTTCCAGCTCTTTTACTAGCGTTGGCCTGGTCTTCTGTCGCCGCTGCCACCTTCTGCTTCTTCTTCTTCTCTTCTTCTTCCTTCTTCCGATGTTGACACAACGCTCTCTCCTGCTGCAATGCTGGGGACGCGTTGTGCAGCAACTTATATAGGGACAAGGGGCGGGGTCACCGGGTGATGTCACATGATGACCCGCCCCTTATGATGGCACAGTCCCAGCATCCTCCCAGCATCCTCTGTGACTGTGACATCATAAGGGACGGGGTCATAATGTGACATCACCTGGTGACCGTGTTACTCCATGTGTGGGCAAGTCCGTTCATTTCAAAAGTCGGGTGGACTCCCACCAAAAGTCCGGTTGTGTGTGGGCAGGTCTGCTCATTCGGAAAGTCCAGCAGACCTCCGCTGCAAAGTCCGACGGGCTGTCCGCTGGACTAAGTCTGCTGGATAGTGCGATCGTGTGTACGTGGCATTACTGTTTTCTGCATTTGTTGGGTTTCCTCTAAGCCTAGACCCTTGTTTACTTCTGCCCATTGCTGTGAAGGTTTGGAGATGGGGTGGGGAGTTTCTCCTCCAGCATATACTTTGATAGTTATAGTATTTAAAGACTAAACCCATGATAGTAAAATCAGTGTATATATATATATATATATATGCAGTAAAACATGCTCGTTATACTCACCGTAGAACCTAAGGGGTTAATCCTCTGCACTGTGTAAAAAGGCTGTTTGATCCTGTATGCACAGATCCTCCTTTCCTTCCACTGACTCCAAAACAGGTCCGGAGAACACAGAGCCTTTGGAGTCAGACTGCACATGCTCAGTTTGGTGTGAATTGCTAGAGAGTTTTTTTTCTTGGGAGAGTGCATGTGATCGGCACATGGCCAATCAACACTATCCAGACAGAAAGTCAGGGGTCCAGAAGCCCAATTCTGGGAAAATGAAAACTCCTTCTACAAGCTTTGCCAGACACTGATAGAAGTCACAAGACTGCTATATACTGCTGATGATAAAACCAGATATAGTAAATGTAGAGTCCTGGGTTTAGGAACACTTTAATCAACACTGGGTTTGTTTATTTTTTGCTATATAAACAAAAAAATACCAAGCATTTTGAAAAAAAAAAGTTTTTGTTCTGAAATTTTGCAAATAAATAATCTTTCTTCATAAATTTAGGTCAAGGGTACTCTGCAACATTTCTTTGGTAAAAAAAATAGCCCATTTCAGTGCATATCTGAAACTATGGTATGTATATTTGAAGATTGATCAATCTTGATGTGCTGACAGCCTATCTCATTTATTGAGGCCCTAAAATACCAAGACAGTACAAATACTCCACAAATGGAAAGACCCACATGGAATAATTGCTGATGCTACCTTTAAAGGCACACATTGAAGAATTGCTGGTCTCAGCCTACTCTTGGCCCATGGGAAGGGCTGAAGTTATTTCTATTTAAGTAAGGGGATTTTTAGTCACAAGCAATAATACCTGAAAGTAAAGAAAACATATATTTTGGTTGTTTGTTGCTGCTGGTTTGTGCAATGGAGCAGCTTTAGGCAAATCACCACTATAAAAGCTAGACGGGCCATTAAAACCAGTGGTTCCTTGGGGGTCATCTTTACATTACCAAAACTAAAATAAATGTAAGTACTATGGTTAGTGTGCACCTTCTAATAGTAGCATCATTTAACATTTCAGATGCTTACATTTTAATAGGCTTTTTCCTATGGTAACAAGTCCTGGGCCTACAGAAGCCTAATGGTGACCTGCAAAGCTGGGACAGCTGACATCCTTCCACGTAGAGTGGATTATGAGGAATGGTGGGTGTAATGCAAGGTAGATTCATGGGCGCCAGGTACTTCTTGAATACAAATAAATTTATTGTCTCTGTGGGAGACAGGGTTTTAGGGCCAGAACACCCTTTTTAGTAGTTGTAATGTTAATTAGCAGACTCCAAGACTTCTATAGGCCATGCAGGGAAAGCCACCCAGCCGGGCACCACATCTGCATGTGTAGACACGCTGTCTCCTATGGCAACAATCTTGAACAGTTCCTAAGAAAAGTCACAATGAACTCTTTCACTTCCTCTACAATCTCCTGTTGTAGATTTTCACTCAACTGAGCTCCCAGTCTCTCTCACTAGACTTGCTGATCCACTGCTGCTTGATCTCCTGAGCTCTTCCAACCTTCTCACTCAGTATCTTCCTCAAGCGTCACCCCCCGCTTCCCTGCTGGGACCCTGGCTTGGCATCGAAGATACTTCTCAAGCGTCACCCCACTGGCCTGCTCAGTCCCTATCTTGACACACAAGGCTGCTCTGCAAGTGCCACCTCCGCTGGCTGGGTCCCTGGCTTGACATCTGCTGAAGATTCCCAATTCTTCACCGTCCACGGTTGGTGAGAATACTGCTCCGGTACTTGGTTACAAGGTAGATGATCCCTTAGTGGCGATAGCTTCCCCTCTACCTCTGACCATGCCAGGTTCTCCAGCTGGCAGAACTGTCACTTCAGGTTGGACTGCAAGCTGCAATCCCAACCCTATGCTGCTCTCTTGCTTCTGGATAGGCCCTCAGACAGTCTAGCAGCCAGATGTCCCCGGAATAGGCCTCAGGGTCTGGCCTAGCAGCCCGGGGCAGCACAACACATGTCCACCCAGCCAGACATCCAGGTGGCACAGAACCCCGATCACTTGACCTCACCCAAATAAATAGGCTCTCCCAGCAGGCCAAGGGACCAAAGAAGATCCCTGCCTATTGGCTGAGATACCCCATCTATTCCTAATCTGTCCTTGCAATGCCCTTGTCTTATCTAATGCCACCAAATACCCGGCCATCTAGTGACAGAAGAGAGAAGTGCAACAAATCCAGAAATAGTGTGGAATCAATTGACCCCCTATCAATTGGCCAAGGTGACTATACCTGGCAGGTAAATTTACTAGCAACCCTACCTAAAAATCAGGGTGCTACATCATGCATGCTAAAAAGTAATTTATATAAAATTAAATATGAACTAGCACGTTCACAATACATCCTTTTGTAAAAATGCTTATATTGCAAAAATAAAAATAAAAAAGGTTTGAGGACTCTATGGCACTATGATCATGGCACGCCATGATACATCAATACAATGCACATCATGCTAATGAAGTGTTTTTACAAATAGTCAAAAGCTGCTTGCCACATGTTATAACTTGAGCAATATATGTAGCAGGTAATACTGTATATCAAAAGAGTCAAACAGCCGAATAGCCAAAAAAACAATGCAGCAATGCCAGGCTGAGGAATAGCAGTGTCCCAAAATTCTATGTTTCAGGGTACTATCCAACCCCTTCTTCAAGAAGGACCTTTATTACTACAAAAACTAACATGAGAAGGTATAAGGCTTCATGCACAATGGACATTTTAAAAAAAAGCCAGTAGCGTAGCTGTATAAAGCTGTAGCTGTAGAATGAGCTAATTTGCGTTTTTTAGCTGTTACATTTCTTAGCTTTTTTTTTAAACAAAATGATACTCTCACAAAAGCTTATGCTTCAAAAATGCTGATAAACGCAGAATAGCTGTGTTTTTCTGCTTTTTCTGGGTTAGAGCATTTTTACAGCTCAAAAACACCTTACAAAACCCACTAGTTCTGGGGTTTTTTCCAGCCAGAAAACGCCACTGTCAAAAACTGCTAATAACAGCCTACAGTATGTGTGCATGGAAACATAGGATAACATGCTGGAGAGTATATTACCTTAAAAAAAAAAAACATCTGAAGCCAAAAACAGCAGCTGTAAAAACATCCAGTGTGCATGAGGCCTAAAAGTTTTTGTATATATGCACATTTATTGAAAGTACAAACAAATGGCAACCACCCAAACCTATAACTGACCTTTGCAGCAAGGAGCACATGGAATGGCGATGCATGCCAAAAAATAACAAAAACTCCCGGCTCACCTACCAGCCAGCCTGCAACAAACCAAATTGAACCTGTCTAACAGGTAATTTTTAAAGCAAGTGGTTTAGTTTGCACACATTTGCAAATATATGCATAAGCTGCAATGGCCACAACACGGCACACCAGTGTACTGCAGTCCTAACTCTATAGTTTTGAGAGACTCCTGAGTTGGAGCACATATATAATGATGGATAGACTAAGGGCAGATATGCCTGGAGGGAGCCCATCCTCCTAAAAGGTATAGAGACACCCTGGACACCCAGCAATAGCACAATGCCAGTTAGGACTGCAGTACACTGGGGTGCCTTGATGTGGCCCCTGCAGCTTATACATATGTTTGCAAATGCGTGCAAACTAAAACCCTTGTTTTTAACATGAACTGTTAGAAGGGGTCAATTCAGTTTGTTGCAGGCTAGCTGGTAAGTGAGCTGGGAATTTTTGTTTATTGTTTTTTGACATGCAATGAAAGGCATCACAATGCACTACAAACAGAGCAAGATGTGAAAACTCAACACACAAGTGAATGAAACTTGAATGATCTTCTATATTCCTTTTCAAGGGAAACAACATTGATACTTTATTCCATGCCATGCAAATCTGATTCTTTATTTTAAAACCTGCTACATTGACTTATTGGTTGAACTGTGCCAGAAAAGCAAATTTTGTTGTACAGATCCACCTGTTAAAACTTGGATGGTTGAACAAAAATTACCTATTTATCCTATCACAAGATCGGGAATTGATGGGGAAATCTTCCAATAGAGGGACTTGTTCTGGTGGCAAAGGTGAAGGAAGAAATTTCCCTCACCCTGAAGAGTTTTTGTTTCACTTCCTCTTGCATCTGCAGGTCAATAAGTAAAGGAAGAATTCAACCAATCTATCATTTTGCCACAGTTGTTCTTGTTGCTGGTGCACTCCCTGCATGAAGGCCACCAAGAGGAATATTAGTTGTCAGGGAGGAATGTTAGCTTGGTTACCATGTGTTACTTATAGAATATTCATAACCTGTGCAATATGGCTACAGTATATAAATTATATTGTCTAGAGCCAACAATTTAAAAATAAGCTAATTTCTTATGACAATAGCCTAGTTCACATTCCACGTGTTTATAAAGGGAGTCCCGGAGCAGAGCATTAGCACAGGGACAGCATGACATGTGCGGACTGCACAGTCACGCTGTCAGGGGGGAAGCTGAGGCATGTTCCCTTTAAGAAAAGGGGAGGTGCCTCAGCAGGAAAAATCTGTTCGACGGGAGAGGAAGGAGGCAAGGGGAGGAAGTGATGTCAGTCGTGAGCGGCGGGGAGAGAGATTCCCACACTCCCTTATGTAGAGGGTATTTAATAGGGGCAGTAGTGGCAGTGGTTTGGGTCTGTGAGGAGGAGGAGGAGGAGATGTATGTTATATGGAGATATAACATGGTTGTTACCCAGCTGGGGTATCAGGTACCTTCCGATTACAAGGGGTTAACCAGGAAGGGGTGGAAAAAGTAGGTCACTGCGAAGGTTGGGTACCGTCTTACAGTCAGGGGTTTGCGACTGGAGACCTAAAAGTTGATACAAAGTTTGTCGCAGTGACCAGTGGTGTGTGTTCCCTTCCAAGACCCATAAAAAGTACAGAGAAGGTTATTATAAAGTTTATTTTAAAATGCTATTTATTTATGTTTATGTTAATTTTGTTAATAAAAGGCCGGCAAGGCCATTTACTCCAATACCTTGTTACGTTTTTTGTGGGGAGGGATTAGAGATTTTATTAAGGGGATGGAAGAGACTGGGGGGATAAGTCCTTCACATGTCATGTGACAGAAAGCTTTTAAGTACACTTAATTAGAAGAATCTGCCAGGCATTCAGTATAGGCTTTCTTTTGAAAATGGCAGCAGCTTCTATTTTTCTGGGTCACAGACCCAAAATGAGTATTCAGCATATGAAAAGTGGAGAAAAGTCAGAAATCTTTATTTCCTTATGTTTTGTGCTAGTAAAAGTAAGACAATGTACTAATGTACTGTATGTATTCCCTGGGCAATTGTGGAACTTGTTTTTAAACTGTGCTATGCACAGTGACCTGTAAAGCCTTCTGCAGAGTGCCTACATGCCAACTGAAACGAAGTTTACAGTGCAAGTGTTTGCCCTAATAAGTAAAGACTACAAGAGCAGTAAATACTGCCTTTCGAGGATGTGTTTCATGTTTAGAAAAACAACTGCTTTGACAACGTATGGGTATAGGCAGTTGAGGTGAATAAGGAAGGTCTTAGGTAGGTGCACAGTATTCTGGCATGTCTCAGAAGAGATGGTTGTCACATATGGCAACATCTTGTACGCAATAAAAAACATTGGGGTAGATTCATGAAAGGAAAATCCACTTTGCGTTACAAATGCACTGAAAGTGCACTTGGAAGTGCAGTCGCTGTAGATCGCTGTAGATCTGAGGGGAAGCTCTGAAATGAGGTGAAGCTCTACTGATTTTATCATCCAATCATGTGCAAGCAAAAATGCAGTTTTTTTATTTTCCTTGCATGTCCCCCTCAGATCTACAAAGACTGTACTTCCAAATGCACTTGCAGTGCACTTGTAGTGCAAAGTGGATTTACTTTTAGTAAATCAATCCCCTTGTGACACTCCCTATATGTACAAAGCCCTGATACAATGCCAATGGTGCCCAAAGGCTCCTCCTACCATCCTCCTGTAACAGGAATAAGCTAGGGCACCCACAAATCTGTTGCAAGAAGATACACCATCATCTTTGGTTACTTACATTCTCCAGGCCTGAAGCCCATCTCAGTAAATAAGGATTGTCTACACATTCAGCTTTTCAACCCTTTTACTGTAGCAAGAGTATAATGTACAGTTTGTTCTTATTTTTCATCCCCTCTTCTGGAGACCTGACATAGATATTTCACATTTCACACTGCATACTAGCACTTTAGGTTAAACTTACCTTAAAAACCAAGCCCTCCTGTGCCAGGATGGAAAGAGCTGCAGCGGGTTCCCATCTTCACCTGTCTTGCTACCGGGTTTGCAGACTACAGCTCTGTGACTGGCTGGTGCAGCGATTACATCACTCCTGTGCATGCACGTGGGACCCGCCAATTACAACACAGGGCTCGGAAGGGGCAGGGGCCAGGGCACGACTAGTCTGTTCCTTCAGAGTGCATGTGCCAGTGATGTCACTGGCTGCATGTAATGTAAATATCTCCTAAACGGGCACCATTACCTATAGGTGAAAGTAATGTGGGAAACTTTAAGGGAGTAAATGTGGGGATCCTCACAAAGTAAGTTTACACAATTCAAGATTATTCAGATTTTAGGAGTAAGCTAGAAATATTTCAAATCCAATATGGAAATTAATATATAATTTTACATTTTGACTATATATACACTTTGGGGTTGATTTAACCACTTTCAGACTGGACCATTTTGCTGGCTTAAGACCAGAGCACTTTTTGCAATTCGGCACGGTGTCGCTTTAACTGACAATTGTGCGGTCGTGCAATGTGGCTCCAAAACAAAATTGACATTCTTTTTTTCCCACAAATAGAACTTTCTTTTTTTTTTGCAAATTTATATTTTATTCATAGGACAGGAAAATAAGGAACAAAACAAGTAAATAAAACAGAACAGAACTTTCTTTTGGTGGTATTTGATCACCTCTGCAGTTTTTATTTTTTGCACTATAAACAAAAAAAGAGCGAAAATTTTGAAAAAAAACGCATTATTTTTTACTTTTTGCTATAATAAATATCCCCCAAAAATATATAAAAAGAAATGTTTTTCCTCTGTTTAGGCCGATACGTATTCTTCTACATATTTTTGGTAAAAAAAATCGAAATAAGCGATTATTGATAGGTTTGTGCAAAATTTATAGTGTTTACAAAATAGGCGATAGTTTTATGACATTTTTATTCATCATTTTTTTTTTTACTAGTAATGGCAGCGATTTTTATTGTGACTGCAACATTATGGCAGCCACATCGGACATTTTTGACACATTTTTGGGACCATTGTCATTTATACAGCAATCAGTGCTATACAAATGCAGTGATTCCTCTGTAAATGACACTGGCAGAGAAGGGGTTAACCGGGGGTGGCAGTGTAGGGGTTAAGTGTGTCCTAGGGGCGTGTTACTAGCTGTGGGGGTCTGGGCTGTGTGTTAGTGAACAATGATCTCTGCTCCAATCACAGGGAGCAGAGATCAGTGTCACTTGTTGCTAGGCAGAACGGGGAGATACTGTTTACTTCCGCATCTCCCTGTTCAGCCTCCCCGTGAGACGATCGTGGGTATCCCCACGGCGATCGAGTCCGCGTGACCCATGATTGGACTCACGGGGGTCCCGACTGGCATGCGCGTGCACCGCGGGCGACGCGCACGCGATGGCATGGTGGCAAATTCAAATGGACGTACCTGTACACCAATTTGCCTGCCCATGCCATTCTGCCGACGTACATCGTGCGCCGGTCAGGAAGTGGTTAATAAAGGCAAATTCACTTATCGCTACAAGTGCACTTGGAAGTTCAGTCGCTCTAGATCTGAGGGGGGCATGCAAGGAAAATAAAAAACAGAATTTTTGCTTGCACATGATTGGATGATAGAAATCAGCAGAGCTTCCCCTCATTTCGATCTTCCCCTCAGATCTACAGCGACTGCACACTTGTAGTGCAAAGTGGATTTGCCTTTAGTAAATCAACCCCATTAAGTGATAGTGAATTAGGTGCACAGGTAACATGTAGCTGGATAACTTCAGGGTGTTTGTGGAGTAAATGCAATTGTGAATTCCCCTGCCCGTCTCTATGTACAATACGTGTGTATTACAAAAAGGTGCCAGCCTGTGCACTCTTCAGCCGTCAGGTGATATTCTTGTTTGTTTGAAGGGTCATGTTATAACATTATTGAATATAATATATTAGTGTCATTACGTCTGTTTGGTTGCCACACCTAGCAACTAGTTATGGAAAAGTCTATTTGAGCAGATGTACGGTGTGAGACAAAGGACGTCTGGGCTAGGCAAGGTTTAAATGGATCTGCTAGATACACATTAACACTTGTGACAATGAGCCAGCACCAGCATTCAGCAGCACACGCAGTTTATGTGTGAGGCCGTACTGCTTGTCTTCAGGGTGGGTGAAGCACGATATCATTTGTCTTCAGCTTTTCTTTAAACAGCTATACACTTTGCGGTTTAGAAATAATCAGCAGATTCTAGGGTTGGCTTGCAGTTCAGACCAAGGAGCCCTGTAAACAAATATGCGAGTTAGTGTAACACTACAACAGAGATAACAGAGAACATACTACAGAGGAACTCCCAGAAACAAGTGACACCAGTCAGTAGACTACTAACACTATGCAGGAAACAGTTAACCACTTCAGCCCCAGAAGGATTTACCCCCTTCCTGACCAGAGCACTTTTTGCGAATTGGCACTCCGTCACTTTAACTGACAATTGTCATGCGATGTTGTACCCAAACAAAATTGATGTCCTTTTTTCCCACAAATAGAGATTTCTTTTGGTGGTATTTCATCGCTGCGGTCAATGCAATTTCGAAAAAAAACGCGTTAATTTTTACTTTTTGCTGTAATAAATATCCCCCAAAAATATATAAAAAATCTTTTTTTTTTCCCTCAGTTTAGGCCAATATATATTCTTCTACATATTTTTGGTAAACAAATCGCAATAAGCGTACATTGATTGGCTTGCGCTAAAGTTATAGCATCTCCAAAATAGGGGATAGATTTATAGCATTTTTATTATTTATTTTACTAATAATGGAGGCGATCTGCAATTTTTATCATGACTGCAACATTATGGCAGACACTTCGGACAAGTTTGACACATTTTTGGGACCATTGGCATTAATACAGCGATCAATGCTATAAAATTGCATTGATTACTGTAAAAATGTCACTGGCAGTGAAGGGGTTAACACTAGGGGGCGATCGAGGGGTTTACCTGTGTTACCTGGGAGGTGATTCTAACTGAAGGGGGAGGGGACCGACTGGAGGAAGTGAGGATCGTGGTTCCTAGCTAATAGGAACACATGATCTGTCACTCCTGTCAGAACAGATTCGAACGATCAGAACGATTAGCAGCCTTTAAAATTGTGATTTTACCTCTAATATATCTATTTAGATCACTCCCTATTTCAGTTCTCAATAATTATTTTTCCAAAATTCAATCCATTGTATACAGATTTTTATGGAAAGGAAAAAAAGCAAGATGGGCCTCCAAAAATCCATTAACATCTAGAAAAGTGGGAGGAGTGGGAAACGTCCTGTTTAAGGACTACTATAATGCTTAAATTCTGGCACAACTGCGAACATGGTTCCCCAACTCGCCAAATACTAGATGGCAAGAATTAGAAGAAAGCCAAATTCCAAACAACAATCTCTATGATTATTTACTAGTAAGTACATTTAACCCTACCCACGCTACATCTCTAGCCCCATCAATGATAGCCTCGCTAGGCACTTGGAAAATGTACCTCCCATACCTCACCGCTACCAATTCCTATCACTAGTCTGTCAGGACATATATATAGCACATTGGGCGGAAAAGGGCATCAAGCATATAAAGGACGTTATGATAGGACCTGCAAAGAAAACGTTTAGAGCACTACAAATCGAATTTGGTTTGGGTGAATCTGAACACTATAGATAGCTCCAAATAAACCATCTCCTTTCGAATCAACCCATCATTTAATATACAACTTCCCTGGCGAATAACACAATACTTTACCAAAAATTCAACTAATATAAAAGGAATTTCCCTTTTTTACAATGCTTTAAATGACAAACTGACATTCAACAAATCCTCTCACATCAAGGCCTGGGAACGAGAAATGGGAGAAATATACACTCCAGAACAATGGCAACAGGCACTTCAAACAACATATGCATCCACCAAATGCATTAACCTATGGGAACTGACACACAAAGTCCTACTTCACTGGTACTTAACCCCCACACAAGATTTCCAAATTTGAAACTAAAGCTTCCCCACTATGTTGGAGGAAATGTAACCACACGGGGACCCTATACCATATACTCTGGGATTGCCCGAACATTCGCAAACTATGGGATAACGTATTCCTTATGCTTACACAGATAGCGCAGCGTCCCATCCCTAAAACTCCGGGATTAGCTATCCTATCTCTGGGTATAAAGTCACTCCCGAAAACCATTAGGACAATAGTATAGTAACAGTTTTGTGCTTTACAAAAAACAAAACAGTAAATAGATACCTTACATGTCACCCTTCAAAATTGCACACGCTCGTGGAATGGCGCCAAACGTCGCTACTTAAAAATCCCCATAGGCGATGCTTTAAAAAATTTTACTGGTTACATGAGTTACAGAGCAGGTCTAGGGCTAGAATTATTGCTCTCGCTCTAACGTTCGCAGCGATACCTCACATGTGTGGTTTGAACACCGTTTTCATATGTGGACGGGACTTACATGTGCGTTCTCTTCTGTATGCACATGCTCATTTTACTTTATTTATTTTAGTTTGACACTTTCTTGCCCAAAAATAAATTTTTTGATCACTTTTATTCCTATTACAAGGAATGTAAACATCCCTTGTAATAGGAATAGGGCATGACAGGTTCTCTTTACAGTGAGATATAGGGTCAATAAGACCCCACATCTCACCTCTAGACTGGGAAGCCTGAAATAAAAAAATAGAAAAATGATACTGGCTTTGTTCATATTGGTGAGTCGGTAGAAGCCCGGAGCGGCGGGAGGGGGGGGACGTCTCCTCTCACCTCCTGAAAGAACAATCAAGCAGCACAACAGCCGCTATGATCCTTCTTATGGTGTAGGAAATCGTCGGCTGAAAAATCTGATATCTGAATGATGCCTGTAGCTACAGGCATCATTCAGATATCCCCGCACAAAGTCAAGGACGTCATATGACGGCCAGCGGGTGGGAAGTGGTTAAAATGCATTTTTTTTAACCACTTAAGGACCAGGCCTCTTTTTCAGACTTGGTGTTTACATGTTTAAAACTGTTTTTTTTGCTAGAAAATTACTTAGAAACCCCAAACATTTTATATTGTTTTTTTTCTAACACCCTAGAGAATAAAATGGCGGTCATTGAAATACTTTTTTTCACACCGTATTTGCGCAGCGATCTTACAAGCGCACTTTTTTTGGAAAAAATTCACTTTTTTGAATAAAAAAATAAGACAACAGTAAAATTAGCCCAATTTTTTTTTATATTGTGAAAGATAATGGTACGCCAAGTAAATTGATACCCAACATGTCCTGCTGCAAAATTGCGCCCGCTCGTGGAATGGCGTCAAACTTTTAGCCTCAAAAATCTCCATAAGCGACATTTAAAAAATTCTACAGGTTGCATTTTTTGCATTACAGAGGAGGTCTGGGGCTAGAATTATTGCTCTCGCTCTACCGATCGCGGCGATACCTCACATGTGTGGTTTGACCACCGTTTTCATATGCGGGCGCTACTCACGTATGCGCTCGCTTCTGTGCGCAAGCTCGTCGTGACGGGGGTTTTAAAAAAAAAAAAAAAATTCTTATTTATTTTAATTGATTTTATTTATTTTTACACTGTTTAAAAAAAAAAAAAATGGATCACTTTTATTCCTATTACAAGGAATGTAAACATCCCTTGTAATAGAAAAAAGCATGACAGGTCCTCTTAAACATGAGATCTGGGGTCAAAAAGTCCTCAGATCTCATATTTGGGCTAAAATGCAACAAAAAAAAAGAAAATCTGACATTTAAAAAAAATATACCTTTAAGAGGTATGGGCGGAAGTGACGTTTTGACGTCGCTTCCGCCCTCCTATGGTATAGAGACGAGTGGGGGCCATCTTAGCCTCACTTGTCTCTATGCCCAGCAGATGAAAGGACCCGATCGCCTCCGCCGCTACCGACGGCTCCGGTAAGCGGCAGAACGTGCGGGAGGGCAGCGAGAGGGGGGGTGGCACCTCTCCCGCGGCCGATAGTGGTGATCTCGCAGCAAATCCGCCGCGGAGACCACCGTTATCGTACAGCCGACCGCCGCCTAAAGAGATGGATATCTCGGTTGTGGCAGCAGCGGCTGCCATTACCGAGATATCCCTCTTCAAAAATAGGACATACATCGTCGTGCGGCGGTCGGCAAGTGGTTAAACACAAAGTTGTACATTTATACAATATTTCTAACATATAGCATGTACATACCAAAAATGACACCCCCAAAATAGATTCTCCTACTCCTCCTGAGTACGGCGATACCACATGTGTGAGACTTCCACAGCCTGGTCACATACAGAAGTCAAGTACAGCCGAGCAGGGCTGAGCATGGCCGAGCAGGGCTGAGCATGGCCGAGCATGGCCGAGCATGGCTGGGTATCACCGAGTATTGCAGGGTATCACCGAGTATGGCTGGGTATTGCAGGGTATCACCGAGTATGGCTGAGCATGGCCGAGTATGGCTGGGTATTGCAGAGTATGGCTGGGTATTGCAGAGTATCACCGGGTATGGCTGGGTATTGCAAGGTATCATCGAGTATGGCTGGGTATTGCTGAGTATGGCTGGGTATTGCAGGGTATCACTGAGTATGGCTTGGTATTGCTGGGTATGGCTGGGTATGGCAGTTTATGGAAGTTTATGGCAGAGTATTGGCAGGGTATTGCAAGCTATTGCAGAGTATTGCTGGGTATTGCAGATTATTGCTGGGTATTGCAGAGTATTAGCAGGGCATTGCTGGGTATTGCAGAGTATTGGCAGGGCATTGCTGGGCATTGCAGAGTATTGGCAGGGCATTGCAGAGTATTGGCAGGGCATTGCTGGGTATTGCAGAGTATTGGCAGGGAATTGCAGGGTTAATTGTCGGTGAGCAGCATTGTGGGCACTGCAAATCCAGCCCACAGTGCTGCTGACACCGATCTCTCCCCTCTCACTGTACCGAACGGTACAGAGAGGGGAGGGAGGAACCGGCATCATAACATGACGCTGCTTTGTTTACAAGTGATCGCTCCATCATGAGCGGCCGTTTACCGTGATCTATGATGCATCCTGTGGATCCGGCAGTCACGGATGCTCTCGAGTGCACGCCCCAGGGGGGGGCGTGAGAGCGGAATTCCAGGAGGATGTCATAGAACGTCCTCCCAGAGTTAAGTAACCTCCCTGTAGCCATCATTCGGCTATGGGCCGGTTGTTAAGTGGTTAAAATGGGTGAACTGGCACACATTACATAGTGAAACCATTGCTGGTGCGCTGGGGGGGGGGATACTTGGTCTTCCCTCCAGGGACACAGTGAGCACCCAGTAGGGGTGTCCGGAGGGGGACTCATCCTCTCACGTACTGACATGAGTAAAACAAGGCTATTCTTTTGAGATAATCTACTAATCAACCCATCGATTATTGTACTTACCACACTTATGGTATTTCCTGTTTTCTGTACCTATTTCTTGATAAAATTCAATAAAAACGATTGAAAGTAAAAATTTTGGGCAGGGTTCCCCTTAAAATCCATACCAGACCAGACCTACGCCATTTAAAAAAAAAAATTGGTGTGGGGTTCCCCTTAACCACTTAAGCCCCACCAATTTGCAGCCAAAGGACCAGACCCCTTTTTGCGATTCGGCACTGCGTCGCTTTAACTGACAATTGCGTGGTCGTGCGACGTGGCTCCCAAACAAAATTGGCGTCCTTTTTTTCCCACATTTGATCACCTCTGCAGTTTTTATTTTTTGCACTATAAACAAAAATAGAGCGACACTTTTGAAAAAAAATGCAATATTTTTTACTTTTTGCTATAATAAATATACCCAAAAAATATATAAAAAAACGTATTTTTCCTCAGTTTAGGCTGATACATATTCTTCTACATATTTTTGGTAAAAAAAAAAACACAATTAGGGATTATTGATTGGTTTGTGCAAAAGTTATAGCATTTACAAACTAGGGGATAGTTTTATAGCATTTTTATTTGACTTTTCTAAACACTGGAAACATGCGCCCCTTTACAGGCATGCTAAAGACACCCCCCAGGTACAAAATCTAAAGGAATATTACACTTTTATTGTTTCACTTTGAGCATTATTAAAATCACTGCTCCCAAAAAAACGTCAGTTTTTAAATCTTTTTTTTACATTGAAACATGTCCCCTGGGGCAGGACCCAGGTCCCCAAACACTTTTTATGACAATAACTTTCATATTAGCCTTTAAAATGAGCACTTTAGATTTTTTCACGTTCGAGTCCCATAGACTTTAACGGTGTTCGCGTGCTTGAACAAATTTTTTGTCTGTTCGCATGTTCTGGATGCGAACCGAACAGAGGGGTGTTTGGCTCATCCCTAGTCTCTACTAACTTTGCACATCTAGACTTTGCAATATTTGCCCACTCTTCTTTACAAAATTGCTCAAGTTCAGTTAAATTTAATGGTGACCGTTTGTGAACTGCAGTCTGCAAATCATTCCATGGATTTTCAATGGGGTTTAGGTCTGGGCTCTGACTTGGCCATGCAGACATTAACCTTTTTCTCCTTTAACCACTGTGTGGTCATTTTTGCTGTATGCTTTGGGTCCTTTTCATGTTGGAAGGTAAACCTTCTTCCCATTGACAACCTTCTGACAGAGGGCAGCAGATTTTCCTCAAGAATTCAGCGGTATTTTTCCCCATCCATTTTTTCTTCTATTCTGACAAGTGCTGCAGAGTAACAATAGGATATTACCACCTTAATACTTTACTGTAGGAATGATGTTATTTGGATGGTGAGTTAGATTGGATTTTTGCCAGACATATCGTTTGGTGTTGAGGCCAAATAATTAAATATTAGTCATATCTGACCATAACACCTTTTTCCATGTGGCCTAAGAATCTAAGGTGCGTTTTGGCAAAGCACGTGGCCTTTCTTCAAAAGTGGCTTTTTTTTGCAACCTCCCATACAAGCCACATTTGTGGAGAGTTTGTGATATTGTTGTCACACGCATGCAATGACCACTCATTGCCTCTCTGACCAGTTTCCTCCTGGCTCTTTCTTTTTTTGTTTCAAACAAATTTTATTGAAAATGTAGTAGTGCAGAATTACAAATATACGTTTCCATCATACAAACATTCAAAAAGTCATGGAACATTCAGTGCATAATAGCGGAGACATCCGTATAACATAGTTAGGGGATTGAAAAAACATTGCACATAGAAACGGAACAGTACTTAAAGGGTATCGCGCTTCTCCAACAAGTGGAGAAGGGAGTAAAACGTAACCTTTAAAGTGTCTGTATATGAATCCCAAAGTAGAAAAGTTTGCACCAGGTCTGGCTCTTGGAGCTACTGTCGGAAGGGGAGTTCCAGGTGACTTATAAGTGTTGTGGTGTGTTCGCATGGGAAGTCCATAATGACAGGGTCAGATGCTACTGACTGTGCCCTCATATGCGAGGGCTCCATCAATAGCCGATTTACAGGTGGGTCCTTAGCAGGCACTGCAAAAAATGGCTAGTGGGGCGAGGAGGGATTGGGTTAAATAGGGGTGGAAGAAGGGGGGGGATTGTGGAGGTAAATCGGGGAAGATGTTTATCTCCTCAGTCTCTGCTGAGAATCAAGGAAGTGTGGCATGGAAATGCGTTGCTGTGGATCGGACTAGGAGCGGGTGGAGTTCAATGTCCGGGAGAAACGCAGCCAAAGCAATGACATGTGGACTCCCGAGCACTACCCTTAATCGGGGTCGGGAGACCCATGTCATTCTAGGTGGGGGAGGGGACAGGAAAGCGGGGGGGGAGATGTTGGTGTTGAGAATGTGGTGTCGATCTTTTGAGATCAGCGTGAATGTGAGAGTCAGGGAGGGGTCATCAGTGAGTGATACCTATCGGTTGTACGGAAGTGCGTCCAACAAGCCCATGTTTTCGAGAATTTGGCAGGAGAGTCCCGGGAAATGTGGATGAGCTCCTCCATTTCGGCTATTTTGTTAATTTGCCTGAGCCATTCTGGGACAGTTGGTGCCCGGGGGGAGCCCCAGTGTCTCGGGATGCATAATTTTGCCGCGTTGAGCAGGGGTAGGATCAATGTCTTACGGTAGCCTGGGGTTGAGAGAGCTGAGTGGTGAAAGAGACACTGGGCCGGCGTGTGTTCCAGTGTGAAAGTAGAAATAGTTTCAGTGAGTTCTCGTATTTGCTCCCAAAATGGCTGGATTAACGGACAGGACCATAGAATGTGGAATAGTGAACCCGGTTCTTCATTGCATCTCCAACATTTGTTGGGAAATGAGGGGTTGAACTTGTGTAGAATATCTGGGGTTCTGTACCAACGTACTAGGGTTTTGTAGTTGTTCTCCTGAATGGATACATTCAGAGATCCTTTATGTGCGACTGTGAAGATGTGTTCCCATTGGTCACTAGAGAATGTTAATCCCGTCTCCCTTTCCCAAATCGTGAATGCCTTCCTTTCTTTAGGGGAAATTTCCGTGAAAAGCAAGGTGTAAATATATGATATTAGGTGTTGTTGTGGGTCAGTTTGGGAACATAGGGCTTCAAACGGAGTTAGTGGTCGTGTGATAGAGGAGTCACTGTTAATCGTCTTTAAAAAGTGGCGGATTTGGAAGTAGATCCAAATAGGAATAGGGGTGTCAGTGATAGCAGGCGATAGTGCCAGTCGATCGAGGATAGCGCCGTCTTTGAAAAATTGGTGCGCTAATAAGTCCGACTGTAGCCCTTGGTGCGATAAGAATTGGGCAGACATTCCAGGGGGGAAAGCAGGGTTGTGTTTGATAGGAGTGAGGGGACCCGGAGCGGATGAGACCCGTGTCTTTCGACATGCGTCCCTGAAACAGAGGAGTGTCGGAGCTACGAGGGGGTGCTGTTTAATCGTGGCAGGGACATGTTGAGGCGATAGCCAGGGTGTCGTTTGCAACGGTAGCTCAAACATTGAACTCTCTAGCCTAACCCAATCTTTGTGCTGACCGTGCAAATTCCAGTCAACAATTCTGGTGAGTTGACAGGCCCAATAGTATTTTTGAAGGTCTGGTAGACCAATGCCCCCTTTCGTCTTTGGTCGTGTGAGCAAATCATAAGCGATTCTTGGACGTTTCAGTGACCATAAGAAACTTGTACAGAGTCTCCTATATGATGAAACCTCCTGGCTCTTTCAACCAGTTTGGAGCGATGTCCTGATCCAGGGAGGGTCTGTGTTGTACCAAATGCCTTCCCCTTCTAAATAATAGACTTTACTGTACTTCTATACCAAGTGAAGGGACTCTTTTTTTGTATATGATACACGAAAACAAATCCTCCTACATATATTGTATATGTCTAACTGTAGTCTTCTCTTCTCTACATTTGTTCAAAGTGCTGGGTTAAAAAAAAAGGGGGGGGCGGAGCGCTGACATTACACTCTGTTAAGCTCAGTGAGGAGCTCTGAGAGCTGATTGGAGGGAAGAAACATACCCCATTCACACAGCTCACAGGAACAGAGATGAGGCTGTCAATTCAGAATGGATTCATGAAGATAGCAGAGGAAGGAAGCAGTAGACAGAAATTACATTTAGTGCTTTTAATTCAGACAAGTACACACTATAGAGCAGTGGCTCTCAACCTCTCAAGCCGTGACCCCTTGATAAAATTTCCCAAGTTGTGGGTACCCCTAACAGCAAAGTTATTTTCATAGCGTGGGTTGGCAGCACCCAAGGCAAGACAAGTCATTTGCGCCCCTAACCCACAGACATTTAGTGCTCCTTGAGTCCCTTCCACTCGTACAGTATTAAAACCCCTTTTGGTACATTTTAGGATGTACTACTCTTTCTCTTTGTTCTCCTTTCTTTCCCTTTTATCTCTCTCTATCCTAATTTCTTGTTTTTTTCCCCCATCCCTCTCTCTAGCCTTCTTTCTTGTTCTTCTTATTCTTTCTCTCCATTTTTCTTTGTCCTTTCCCCTCTTTTCCTCTCCCTTCCATGTATTCTCTATTTTTATTCCTTCTCTTACTCCTTGGTGGGGGGGTCAGCTGACATTTCTCAACAGTCAACGGACCTCTAGTCTCTGCCCCCCAGCCATGCCGTGAACTAAATGGGTGGCTGTGAAGAAGCTGAGTGGGCGGCCGCAGGCACCAGGAATAGCCCAGCTGGGCAGCCGCAAAAAGGCTAGGAGAGCGGTGCGGGCTTCAGGAACAGCCCAGGATTCGTGACCCCTGGCAAATCAACATTCGATCCCCAAGGGGGTCCTGACCCCCAGATTGAGAACCACTGCTATAGAGAGATATGCTTTTTTCATATTTCATGTCAGGTTCACAACCACTTTAGTAAACTTGGACCTTCAGCCTGATCACTTCCTTGT
Organism: Lithobates pipiens; assembly: GCF_037356315.1. Taxonomy (NCBI): domain Eukaryota; kingdom Metazoa; phylum Chordata; class Amphibia; order Anura; family Ranidae; genus Lithobates; species Lithobates pipiens. The sequence goes on from NW_027507718.1 coordinate 423,708,096, forward strand.
CCCCAGGCTTAGAATGAGCAGTAAAGGAGAAGAAACTGAGGTCATCCGTTTATTTTCTCTCGTTCCCATGTTTCTTATCAACATATATGAATGTAGCTCACCTGATTGCCTTTTGGTGCTGTCCATTAAGATGACTATACACTGTTAGATTTTTTTTTTCATTCAAGCCTCAGGTTATACAGATTGAATAGATTTCTCCATCTATGCTTTACAGAGTGGATTGAGGAGTCTTCTGCTGTGGCTATTGTATTCTGACAGAGTCTGGTTTGATACAACCGCAGTTCAATCAACAATTTTTCATCAAGCTTTTTTGATTTTTCAAACAAAGGATGTTGGACCGGAAGATTTTGAAAGGGTCATCAACAGAGCGAATTTCATTTTCTTCACATAGTGTATGGCCAGCTTTATTTTCCAGTCTGTGTTGTATTGCACAATTGCAGGAAGATGATAACAAGATACATTTCAGATACTCACACTAGCTGCACTTAAAATCCACATTAATTTTATTATATAATAATTAGTACATACCTGAAATTTGGTTTCATTGGATCAGGGCTGAAGGTATGAGCAACATTCAGGGTATGGCGGGGGTAAATAATGAAAGTGGTTCTAAAGGCAGAAGGTTTTTTACCTTAATGCATTCTTTGCATTAAGGTAAAAAATAGACATGATTGAAAAAAATGTGTTGCCTTTTGATTCGGTATTTACATAAATTTGTTTATTTAAATTGGTTTAATCTGTTTCATTTGTTTTCAAAATTAGTTTCATTTATTCAAATTCGAATCGATTCAAATTCAAATTCCATTCCAATTCCATTAGAATTTGAATCAATTTCTATTTGAATCAAATTTTATTTGAAATCAAATTTATTGTATTTGAAAGTCGAATTTTGGAAGAAGGTTATATTCCCTCTATTCCATTCTATTCTATTGCTTTTTTCTGTTCTATTCTATCCTTTTATTTTCTGCTCTATCCTTTTCTTTTATTGTATATTCTATTTGTTTCTATTCTATTAGAATTCAAATTTATTCTATTTTAAATTCTAATTTATTCTAATGGAAATTTGAATTTCAGAAAGCAGTTATGTTGTTAAATTCTTTTGTATTATCTATTCTAATCTATTGTTTCTTTCTATTCTATTCTGCACTTGCTTGTGCAGGAAATTAATGATTTCTGAAAATCTATGTACTATGGTCACAACATTATTTTATTGAGAAATGGTTTATTTCAAGCTTGATATTCAGAATTCTCTACAGAATAAAGAAGCATGACGTAAAAATCTGAATATGCAGCTTACAGATTTTATATAAACATTTTTGACAGTTGCACACCCATTGCCTGCTTTGTGTGTCCTCGTGACTATTTATGGGATTGCAGTTAGTCAGAGGAATTTGCATGACAACTAAAGTTAAAACAACACTTCAAAGAAGTGGCCAGGGCTAAATTTAGAATACATTGAATTAATGGAAACTCGCGTGTATTTTAGACTTTTTCAAAGTTATTGTGCTCTGATAGTAAATGTGATTTTTATAATTTTTCTTATTTATTTTGTACATGATTGTATAAATACTGTAGTGGTTGTCTTTGTTTCTGAACATTCCGTTTTCATCCTGAGCGCCTGTTATGAAAATGACAGTTCTAGGATAGGCCTGTGAGGCCGCATAAGCAAACACTCTGCGGTTCAAATATAAAGTAAGTATACTTCACCTTTAGTAACCACCTTTCCCTTAACCTCCCTGGTGGTATGATTATGTCAGATTTTTGCATCTCAAATCGGTACAATTGTTTTGCATAGAAATTTGGCGTTTTATATTGCAGGCCTGTAGTTCTTAGCAATAACACACTTAAATCTGTCCAAACAAGAGTCTAGTAGACATGCCGGTTATGATAACGTTTGAAAGACAAAATCATAAATTATAATATAATAAATAACTATAAATAATTATAAAAAAATAATAATATAATAATAATAAAATTAATTTCCCCAACATTCACTATCGCTCAATTCTGCAAGTGTTCTAATTTACTATCCCTGTTTTCTAGCTGGTCTAAAACCACTTTTGATGTAAAGGGACACTTTTTGGATGCTATGGACAAGCTTAAGTCTCCAGGCAGAAAGAACAGTATATATAATATAAAACTGCATGCAGGGCACTGGAGAAACCACTAGGGACAAAAGGGTTGTGAAATAATGTCATACAGTAATGTAATCTGTAAGATTACAGTGTGCTGTATGTATTATGAATGTTCAATTTTTTGAATTTGCCGCCAGGCTCTGCCCTCGTGCGTTGCGATGTTCGCAGACACACAGAGGCATCGGGCAGAGAACAGAGCCCAAGGACACAACGGGGGAACATCGCAGGATCCTGGGGACAAGGTAAGTACACTGTACCAGAATCCTGTAATGCTCAGGGTGACCGCTAAAGTAAGGTACTGAAATTTAACCCTGAGCCACACTCTGGAAACAGCCAGGGAGGTTAAAGCCCACCAGTATTCAGATGGCTCCAGGTCATATACTATGTACTCTGACTGTGTGTATTGCTAACAGGCCTGCAGGAAAAAATATTACAGGCAGCAGACAGGAGAGCAATCCAGTAAACCACCAAAGATCAGTCCAGAATCAGATAATATAGGAACCTACTTCATTCTACCCATGTGTATAGTAGCCGGCTGACAGAAGCTGGCCATATGGAAAACCACCACCGGTTCCCAATTAGCACTCTCAGCCAATGGCCACTCCCCTGTCGGCATACAACAGTTCAGCGAGGGGGATCACTGTACTAACCTCGGATCATCTGTGGTAACTAACCGTACTAACGCTGGATCATTAGTATAGTGGCTCTGACTGGAGCTGACTGTTTATTTTGTTCAACCTGCTGGGTTGAAAGGAAATAAAACTCATAGTGTTTACCAAGCTATAGTTTATAATGGGGTGTGTCCATACACAGCACAGTCCTTATTACAACAAGAAGTGAGGAGTGATCTCCCATGTGAGGTTTTAGACAACGTTTCCTATTCTACTCAAAGCTAAAAGAAAAATTGTGGCTTGAGCTCTACTTTAAGAGGTGTACTTTTTTTTTTTTTAATTGCAGAGCTCTTCATCCTGCGAAATTGCATGTATACTAAAATAGAATGTCATTAGACAATTTCTCCAGGCCAGATGGTCTTAATTTATGAAAACAGCCTGAATCAGGAAAAATACCAAATGGCCATCAGATAGAACTGACCATCATGATACATATTTATTTGCCATGCACTTCCAATCCATCTAATGGCCAAAATGCAGTATATTGCTGATTCACGCTATTCTTATGGATGAAGAACATCTGACTGGGAGATAGCATGGGAAATTTGATTTTGCATGCATTTGCACATGCAGTTTCACAGGACAAATAGCTCTGCATTTTTTTATAGAGTCTTGGGGGGATTTTTTTTCTCCCCTGATGAAGTCACGTGTCATGATGTAATGCATAGGGAGTGCCCGGATACCGAACGAACCGGAAGTGACATAAAAGGCGTAATATGTGTAATGCCATTGCACATATTACCTTAATATATTACCAACATTAAATATTAAGAAAAAAAATAAGAAAAGCCGTTTTCTTAATTGTTTTTCATTCCGCAGCCTAGTCGATGCCTTTTGCATATTCTTATATGGTAGTGCAGTATTAATTTTAACTAAAATGCCATTTTAGTTCTAGTAATATTTTTAGACTTTTGACTAAAATGCCATTTTAGTTTTTGTTGTATTTTAGTCATCTGAATTGCTTTAGTTTTAGTCGTATTTTAGTCAACTAAAATAGTATTAATTTAGTCAACAAAAATATTTTGGTCGACAAAATTAACACTGGGCCAGTTTGATGTTACGCAAAAGGCCCACCAGGAAAGGTGCCTAACAATATCCTTGAGCAGACTTTCAAACTTTTTTCTACCACAGAGCAACTCTGGAAATAATTTTCAGGCCTTGCGGAACTCCTACTAAAATAAATATGTCTATAGCTCACAGTACATTAGCATGATAACTAAATTGGAGATAAAGTAATAAATAAAAGAATAAAGAAAGGAAAAATGCCATACTCATGTTTTAACACCCCCTACTGCTCCATATGACAAAACTGCTGTCCATAAAAATTATTAAAATAAAAATAATAATAGTTGCCAGAAAAGACATGCAGAAAATTATAGCGCCCATTTAAATTGGTGGCTAGTGTCCCTAAATTGTAGTTATAATAAACTGTGAACCTGTGAAGCGCTATTTATTATTATTGATACTGTTCTTGTGTCTGCCTTTAAACATCAATAAAGAAAAGATTGAATTGAAAAAATGGCAGTTAGTGAAGAAATGTCCTGTTAAATTGAGAGTCAACATAGTAACATAATGGTAGTAAGGTTGAAAAAAGACACAAGTTCATCGAATTTAACCAACATTACCCCCTTACATTTGTGGAAAGTGGAGGGAAAGACTCCACTGGTCCCTTGCTATTGGCTGCTTTAGAGACATTGTAGGCACTGTTATGTGGGAGATCAATCTGCTCCTGCTTGCCTCTGCCCCTAGTAACGTCTGGAGGAACCCTAGGTTCCAATGAACCCTGGTTGAAAACAGCTGCTCCAGAAAATCCCACTGATGACATTGATATGATTGATATCCCAGGTGTATGTACCTGCCCTCATAATGATGAGTTGATCTCATCCTTGCTGTTAGATTTAAAACTGACTATATATAATGTTGAACGCAACAGAAAAAATGGAAAATCTCAGAAGTTGGCAGAAAAAAAACTAGAAAAATACTGTAAGGCAGAGGTTTATCACCATTCACAAGAGATATTGGTAAGCACAGGATAAACTAGTCAACCAGCTGTGACTCAAAATGGAAATATCAATTTTGGGTAGAGGGCCCTTTAATGGCCGGTTGTATAGCTATTATTCCTACTGTATTCAGAAAAAAAAATCTAAAAACTAAGTTGCCTATCTTCAGCAAGTCTTACAAACATGTAGACAAATATGCTGCAGAAAATGACACTCCTGTACTGGTCAATACATTCCTGAGGACAACAGGCTGCTTTCATCTTCAGAGTGAAATTCTAGAGAAATCCCTCAGAAGTTTATTACGCTTTGTTATTATAATAAAAACAGTAATTACTATCCAGGCCACTCAGTTCTCTACTCCAGACCTAAATTCACCAGAAGTATCCACCCAAGCCACACCTGTGGAACGTGTCTTGTTTAAAATTAACTTTCTTCAGCTTACTCATAGGATACACAAGCGAGTGTTCAGCATTCTTGACATTTATCAGAAGACGCCAAAGCCCAGCTATAATGATAACTCTATGAGCATTTCACCTTATTTACCAGCAGTCTGAAAATTATAGCATGACTAGACAATGCAGCTACAGTTTAAGCAATATGCTTTGTGCCACACCTGTCAAAGACAAAACAAAATTCTGTTATCAGTCATACCTGTAGAAACGTGACTGGGCACTCTGGGACTTGTATAGTTATGTACAGTAGAATTACAATGAAGGACGTGTATCTGAGATGGATAATATGACCAGGCATGCCTAGCAACGTATGAGGTTTCAAGATAAAAATTAGTACAGGACTATAACAGTGACTTTTGTATAACACTGGAAGTTTAGTCCATATCATTTTAGTGGGTCATCATATATTTTAACCCTAATCAGTGGACTCTGGTAGCCATAAATCTGCTTTGAAAACTTGACTCAGGTCCATGACCTCATTCCTAAGTATCTCACCTTTCACTTCTAGGTCTCATCGCCCACCAGATCTTGTTCCCATTAGTAAGAATACGGAACATTTCCAACAGTTAGAAGGCTGAGTAGGAAATAACGTGCAAATGTGCAATTAAATAATATACAGTGGTATAACAATAGCCATGGCAGCCCACTGGACTGGGAGAGGAGTGGGGTCCTATTAGGTTGGCTGTTAAAAAAAATTTACCTGTGAACTTCCCAGTGTAGAAGGGCTGAGGACGGATACTGCCCAAAAAAATTAAAGGAACACTTTGAAAACACATCAGATCCCAATAGGGAAAAATATCATGCTGGATATCTATACTGATATGGACTGGGTAATGTATTAGGAACAAAAGGATGCCACATTGTTTGATGGAAAAGTCAATTATCAACCTACAGAGGGATAAATTCAATGACACCCTGCAAATCAAAGTGAAAAAATTATTCAACAGGCTAGTCCATTTTGCTGAAATGGATGCCTGACAATATTGAGGCATGCTCCCAATGAGATGACGGATGGTGTCCTGGGGTATTTTCTCCCAGATCTGGACCAAGGCATCACTGAGCTCCTGAGGTCAGATGAGCATGGGGGCCATTCAGTGGTATCAATTCCTTCATCCTCCAAATCATCCTTAAACAAAAAAAGACAGACAATTTTGAAAAAAAAAATATATATTTTTTTATTTTCTGCTATAATACATATATTATCATATAAAATATGATATATAAAATATAAAATATATAATATATATATATATATATATATATATATATATATATATATATATATATATATTATTATTATTATTATTATATATTATTATTTTTTTCTGCTATAAAAGTCAAAAATTTGCATTTCTTCATCATTTTAGTCCAATTTGTATTCTGCTACATATTTTTGGTAAAAAAAAAAAAACCCAATAAGCATATATTGATTGGTTTGCGCAAAAGTTATAGCGTCTACAAAATAGGGTATAGATAGATGGCTTTTTTATTATTTATTTATCTTTTAATAGTAATGGTGGTGATCTGCAACTTTTAGCGGGACTACGATATTGTGGCAGACAGATTGGACACCTAACTGACATTTTTGACACTTTTTTGGGAACCAGTGACATTATTACAGTGATCAGTGCTAAAAAATATACACTGACACTGTACTAATGACACTGGCAGGAAAGGGGTTAAACGTGTTCCCTGGGTGTATTTACTAACTGTATGGGGGATGATAGGCTGCCTGGGAAACACAAAGATCTGTCTTCCTGCATAGCTCCCTCACTGGCCAGTCGGCACACACGCCCACAAAGTACACCTATGGCGATTTGCACAGCCGAGCCAACCTGCCACAGTATAACTGCGGCGGCTGGTCAGCAAGCAGTTAAAGAGATTGAAACCCTGTTCCTTTACACCCCTTTCACACCAGGGCGTTTTGCAGGCGCTATAGCGTTAGAAATAGCACCTGCAATCCGCCCTAAAGAAGCTGCACCATTGTGTGTAGTGTGAAAGCCCCGAGGGCTTTCAAACTACAGCGGTGCGCTGGCAGGACGTCAGAAAAAAGTCCTGCCAGCAGCTTCTTTGGAGTGGTGAAGGAGCGGTGTGTTTACCGCTCCTCCACCGCTGCTCCCCATTGAAATCGATGGGGCAGCGCTGTAATACCGCCAGCAAAACGCCGCTATTACGGCGTATTGCCGGCGGTTTTAACCCTTTCGCGGCCGCTAGCAGGGGGTAAAAGCGACCCGCTAGCGGCCGAAATGCGCCGCAAATCCGACGGTAAAACACTGCAAAAAATAGCAGCGTTTTACCGCCGACGCAATGGGCAGTGTGGTGTGAAAGGGGTCTTAAAGCATGTTAAACCGCATTGTGTTTGTGCAGTGTCATTTGTCTCTTTCTACGTTGTAATATACCTGCTTGATCCTGCCTGTTCCTGGGGCCCCCATAGTGTGCTGACCATGGTAATAATGGCTGCTGATACATGATACCATGGTCAGTTTTCATGCCAATGTCACCCTGCTGCTCTCCCACTCCCTCCCTGTCAGCTCGGGAGTCTGTGTGTGAGCTGTCTCCTGTGCCACCCCTTTGCCATTATTTCCTCTGGCAGTAAAGTTAGTGATTCCAGTTCCTGCCAGCCATGGGCGTCCGCAGAACTTTTTTCAGGGGGGGGGGGGCATAATTTTAGGGTCACCCATGCGCCACCCTTTTTCGACAATGTCATTATCACATTATCATGGTCAGAGACTGCAGACATAGTACAGTCCCTAGCATAAGTAGTGGATAATGGCCGACAGACCCTCTTACCAGACCCAGCGAAACTACAGCAGTGATCCCTCCGGCTTGCCGATTGCTCACTCTGGGTTCCCCAGGGGCGACCCTGGTCAGTAGTGTAGTATGTCTGTTCCCTGGCAGTGGCTCCGTCTTTTTCTCTCTGGCGGTGCTGGGCAGTATGCCTCTCTCCGGTGGCACTGGAAAGCATGGCTCTCTGGTGGCACGGGGCAGTGTAGCTCTCTCTGACTTCTGCCCAGCACACCCCTCGTTCTTTTTCCTGTAGCGCTCTCTCCCTTACCTTTTTTCCATGCTGCAGTATCTCAATCTCTCTCTTGATCGAGCTGTAGACTCCTCCCTGTAGAAAATGGGGCTGCCAATCTTTGGGACTACATGTCCCATGATGCTCTCCTCTACTAGTCTCCTTTGATTGGCCCTAAGTTGTGGCCAATAGGGAAGGAACGGAGTGGGCAGGAAGCTGGGCAGGGAACCTGGTGAGAGCTGTCGTCTCTTCTCCCTGACAGGAGAAAGGGAAGGTGACTGGGGGAAACCTGACAGCCCGCAGCTCGCCTTTCTCCTGTCACAGTGCCGCCGAGTTCTCTGCTGGACTGAGCAGGGAAAAGAGCCCACAGTCACACTACACTGATGGGGGGCTTGACAGCACCTTGATGGTGTCACCCTAATAGTGATGGAACTGTGCGGAATTTAAGATCTGATCCCTGATTCCAGGGGGGGGGGGCACTTGACCCCCCTTGCCCCTACCTGCGGACGCCCATGCTGCCAGCCCCTCTTTAATAGCAAAATGTACTACACAGTGTATATTTATCTTTTAATTTTACACCTAAATACTTTTTTTCGAGTCGCCGATGTGCGGTCACATAACCGCCCGGCTGACATCAGAGGTGAAACTCAGCCCCTCCCATTGTGGTCCTCAGATCGGGGAAGGAGAGCGGCTGCTGGTCATGTGACCCCACACTGGTGATTTGAAAAAAGATTTTTAGCTGCAGAATTTAAAAAATAATAATACAATGTTTAGTCCATCTTGTTATTACAGAGGGCCTGGCAGGAATTGTAATAACTGACTTTACAACCACTTTATGAATTGTGTAAGTTTCTATAGAATATAATTTCTAGCTAATGTCATAGTTAACTCACTTTTTTCATTACAACAACTTAATAACCATGAACTGATCACAGCTAAGACCTTGAGAACTTTGCACGCAAAAGCGGCATGGAGATTTGGGTAAAGCTTTAGGTACAGGAGACTGGGAATATATTTGACTAGATATTAAATCATACAGAACACTCATATAATCATAGCCAGATGCTACATGGTTCCCTATAGACTTTCAGATATGCATACTGAGCTAGTTCATTTTGGACATAAAGGAAACTTAACATTCATCCTAATCACTGATCTGGGCTTATTATTTCTAGAAATTCTGAAAAATGCATTAAGAAAGATGTTATTTTCACAAAGACGGCAATTTTATATGTCAAACTCAAAATATTTCAATTTGCAATATATACTGGATAACTCAAAATTCACATACATACAGTATATATAATGAAGTAAGAAAAATGTATTCTTATTTTCACCTCCAAGTCTTCTAATGTGTTTCATCCTGCTTCAAATTTATTCTCTCCTGCTCATGACCTCTGACACTCATAATACTTCATTGCTAGGGATGAGCCGAACACCCCCCGGTTCGGTTCGCACCAGAACTTTCGAACGGACCGAAAATTTGTACAAACTGCTTGCGTTTTTAATGTAATATCTGGTTCCGGCAATATGGATGAAAATCATTGAGAAAAATGGCATGGGTAGCCCCCCCTGCCCATTACCAGCCCCTTTGGGTCTTGTACGGATATTAAGGGGAACCCCGTACCCATATTAAAAAAAGGAAAGACGTGGGGCCCCCAGGCCCTATATACTCAGAACAGCAGTATACAGGCAGTTCAAACAAGACAGGTACTGTGTAGATTTGTTGTGTTAAGTAGAATCTGTTTGTAAATTTGAACTGGTACATTTTTTAAGTGTAGCTCCAGTCAAAAAATCTATTTTTAAGCTTTTTGGAAAACATAGGGAAGGGTTATCACCCCTGTATAATTTGTTTTGCCGTCCGTCTTTTTTCATCTCACTTCCTGTTGTCTCCTTCCGTTTGCAAGTAGGAGATGTTTGTAAGTTGGATGTTTGAAAGTAGGGGCCTGCCCTATATGCTCTGCAGAAATGGCGGAACAAGGTGTTGGTGTTGCCACAACATTGTAAGCCCTCAAAGTGACTCTTGGTGGGCACTGGAGCGCCCTGCTGTGAACGATTATATCAAGAATTGTAATTACATGCCATTGTTGAACAGTAGTAGAAAAATTTACCTTTGGTGGTTGTGGTGCTGGTGCTGGTGCCACAACAGTATAAGTCCTCACAGTTACTCTGGGTGGGCACAGGAACGGGCCCTGCTGTGAAATATTATATCAAGAATTGTAATTACATGCCCCTGTTAAACAGGGGCTGAAAAATTGGGCTGCTGGCACTGGTGCTGGTGCCACGACACTGCAACCTCTCCTATATACTCTAGTTGTAGTGCAGGAATGAGCCCTGCTGCAAAGCATTGCATCAAAAATTGTAATTAAACGCCCCTGTTAAACAGGGGCTGAAAAATTGGGCTGCTGCCACTGGTGCTGGTGCCACGACACTGCAACCTCTCCCATATACTCAAGTTGTGGTGCAGGAATGAGCCCTGCTGCAAAGCATTGCATCAAAATTGTAATTAAAAGCCCCTGTTAAACAGGGGCTGAAAAATTGGGCTGCTGCCACTGGTGCTGGTGCCACAACACTGCAACCTCTCCCATATACTCTAGTTGTGGTGCAAGAATGAGCCCTGCTGCAAAGCATTGCATCAAAAATTGTAATTAAACACCCCTGTTAAACAGGGGCTGAAAAATTGGGCTGCTGGCACTGGTGCTGGTGCCACGACACTGCAACCTCTCACATATACTCTAGTTGTGGTGCAGGAATGAGCCCTGCTGCAAAGCATTGCATCAAAAATTGTACTTAAATGCCCATGTTAAACAGGGGCTGAAAAATTGGGCTGGTGGCATCACCCAGAACCAAAAATTTTCTTCCAACATATCAGCAGAGGAGGAAGAGGATAGACAATCAACATAACAGGACAGTCACTCAGCATCAGTATAGGCAGTCTTGAAGGGATGTGATATTTCAAAAAAAAATTATTCGGTTATATCAGCTTCAGGTGCTTGGTAGGTGTGGGTGATCCAAGACTGATTCATCTTGATGAAGGTCAGTCGATTAACTGAGTCGGTGGACAGGCGCACCCTGTGATCGGTAACAAAGCCACCAGCAGCACTGAAGGTGCGTTCCGAAAGAACGCTGGATGCAGGACAGGCCAGTAGCTCAATTGCATACTGTGCAAGCTCTGGCCAGTGATCCATCATCAAGACCCAGTAAGCCAGAGGATTTTCGGTGGGAAAGGTGTCCAAGTCTGACCTTGCCCCTAGGTATTCCTGCACCATGTAAATCAGACGCTGGCGATGGTTGCTGGAACCGATCATACCTTAGGGCTGCGGACTAAAAAATTGTCTGAACGCATCGGTCTGAACGCATCGGTCAGACGGCCACCTTCTCCACCGCTCCTTCTGACCAATGCCTCAGCAACACGTTGTCCAGGACCAGGAGTTTGTAACCTCCCAGTCTCTGGGAATGCATTGCACAGACCTTTCTGCAAGGCCTCTCGGAGATGTCTCATCCTCTGCTCCCTCTGCGATGGCAAGATAAGGTCGGCAACCTTACCCTTGTACCGTGGATCAAGGAGAGTGGCCAGGCAGTAATGGTCCCTCTCCTTGATCCGAAGAATACGAGGATCCTTCCGCAGGCTTTGCAGGATCAGGGAGGCCATGCAGCGTAGGTTAGATGCGGCATTCGGTCCAGAGTCCTCTGGGTCACTAAGGACAACATTATCCGCAGCTACCTCCTCCCAGCCACGTACAAGTCCACGGGTTTCTTGGGACTGTAAATCATCCCTACAAGACTGCTGATGCTGAGTGCCAGCCGTTTTTTTGGCGTAGGGCTCACGAGATGTCAATCTCGCTGATGGAGGCGGCGACATTGACTTCCTTCGTTAGTCCCGTCTACCTGGAGCCATGTTCAAAATGAACGGACTTTTTCCGTGTGTGGGCAAGTCCTTTCATTTCAAAAGTCCGGTGGACTAGCACACAGACAGGCGGATTGTCCGCCGGACTGCCGAGCCAAAACTTTTGAGTCAAAACTTTTTTCTAAGTCCGCCAGACTTTTGGGAAGAAAAAGTCCGCTGGAGCCCAAACACGGGCAGATTGTCCGGCGGACTCTGATCCGCCGGACCAAGTCCGCCGGATAATCTGATCGTGTGTACGCAGCATTACAGTGTTGGTCGGAATACCACCTTTACAGCTAAAATGATCATTGATGTTCATACCCCTAGCAACGTCTGGAGGAACTCTAGGGTTCCACAGAACCTTGGTTGAGAATAGCTGCTCTACAGAAAATTCTCTTGCTTGTTTTTTACTTATCTTGCCTTTATTCAAAGTCTGAGTCATAACCCAGCTCAAAGATTTTTCTGTTTTCAGCTGCACTAGGAAAAGCAGTCTTCAGGACAATGTGTCCTGCTGTACTAGTGTGGTGGTCTTGATGAGACTAATTGCTCAACACAAAGCTGTCTTAGGTCATCAGTCTCCTCAACATGAAATGCAGGCATTGCAACAGTTAGCAGGCAGCATTTCCTGATGATTTAACGGCGAAGGACTGCTTAAAGAAATACCCCAACAATAAAAGGAACTTGCTTCATTAAAGACAAACTTTTCTGAACAACAGCTTTAAGGAAACTGTCCATAATGTATTCCTGAATATTTCTCTACCAGTTTTGCAACCCCCCCCCAACTGAGCTGATTTAACATATCCCCCTCAAAGCTAAATTTTTACTAAGTTATGGTATCCTGTCCAGCCATATCCTGCTTCAATGTTTGCCTACAGCCAGCCAGTACTCTTTTTCCTGCTGCCTGCATGGCTAAAATAACTGCTACAGGGCTGGAAGATGGAGCCTTGAATAGCTGAAATTGCTGTTAATCCCAATACCATGATCACTGAAAGTGAAAGTAATCAATTTTAGGCTGTCCCCAGAAAAGTAATAGAGAAGAAATCTTCCAATGAGGATACTGGTTGGTTCTAATGACCTGGGGGTCCCCAAAGAATCTATCTATGCAAGATGAAAAAAAAGTTTTGCCTATAGTTCTACTTAAAGGTCTGATGTGGATTTTGAGGAGAACCCCATTGCTTACAAAAATTTGCACTGGGGTTCACTCCCTTAATCCATGCTTTTATTCACACGTGCAGCCTTGCTGACCCCGAAAGGGGTGGGCATCAAGTAAACTACACAAAGCCACATGTCCTCAGGAGGTGGTGTCACAAAGCCTCCCTCCCACTGCAAGGCACCATGTCCCAGTGTGGGGGTACGAGGAACTAATTCCCATCATTGGACCGCTGAATCTTTGCAGGGGACTTATTGGAATCTGGAAGCCCTCTCCCTACGTACATGAGTTAGGGTTAAGTATGATCCACTCCACCTCATGCTTCAAGGATCCTCGACAACTCAACAACATACTGCTACCATGGACGGACCATCACGCCATCAAATTTACAATCGCCTCCAACACCACCTGCCATAAACCGAACCACTCAACTACAACACACTGAATCAGATCACAGAAGAAGCTACACTCGGAACAGATGACAGAGAATCATGTCTCCTGGTACTTCTGGACCTCAGTGCAGCATTGGACACAGTGGACCACAATACTCTGCTCATACGCCTCAAAGAAGTAGCAGGAGTTACAGATTCCGACCTACCATGGTTCACATCCTCCTTAGGTAATTGGACACAGACAGTGAAACTAGGACCCTTCACCTCTGAAACTTTGGAAATTTCGAATGGAGTCCCTCAAGGATCAACCCTGTCTCCCTTGCTCTTCAATATCTACATCCGTTCTCTTCTCAAAATCATCAGGGAAACTGACCTATGGTTCCACTTATACGCAGATGACACTCAACTCTACTATCGCATCACCGGTCAAAATGACCAATACCAGGAACTAGAAAGATGCCTCGCATTGATAGATGACTGGATGACCACGAGCTCCCTCAAACTTTATGGATCCAAAACAGAGCTTCTTCTCCTCAACACAAACAGAAATACAAAAATGAAGACCCCTTGGACACCACCCACCATCCTTGGACAGATCATCTCCCCAAGCACCAAAGCCAAAAGTCTCAGAGTCATCTTTGACTCAGAAATGTCGATGGATGCACAAATAGGATCAGTAGTCAGTGGATCTCACCATCTTCTCCGCCTGCTATGTAGACTTATCCACTTCATTCTGGAAAAAGAGAAAGCAGTAGTAGTCGGAACAATCATCAATCTCCGACTCGACTACACAAGCTATCTCTACATAGGACTACCCAAATACCAGATCGCACACCTTCAAGTCATCCAAAATATGGCAGCAAGACTAGTCACAGGAAAAAAAAACTGGGAATCCATCTCCCCTTCCCTTAGGACCCTACACTGGCTAACCGTAAAGGATCGGATTACGTTCAAGACCCTCTGCCTTACCCACAAATGCACACAAGGAAACGCCCCTCAATACCTATGGGACAAAATAAAACATTACATACCTAATCGCAACCTCCGATCAACTAACCAAAACCTCCTCCTCATCCCGAAATCCCACTACAAAGCAAAGGGAGAATGAAGATTTGCAGTCCAAGGACCATGGCTATGGAACGCTCTACCAACTAACATCCGCATGGAAGAAAACCATTGGCCTTCAGAAAAAAACTAAAGACCTACCTCTTCTAAAGAAAATGAGGCACAGGACGGATCAAGCGCCTTGAGACGATTCAGTTTCGCATTTGTAGCGCTATACAAATCATTCATTCATTCATTCATACTCTCTCACCAATACTCAGCACTGCTGGAATGTCAACACAGTGACGATGAACCTAGGGTGGCATCATAAACCAAATATAGTCATTACAATATTTAGGCAAGGATGTTTGATGGAACCGTCCCACACTCCGCTTGAGTGCTTCCATCAGTATACCACTTCCTCCAGTCTGAACATAGATATCAGATATTATAGCCGGATATTGCAACCAAGAACTAGACGGGACTAGCTCAGCTGCAAAACTGGAACTTTTATTGAACAAACTCACACAGGATATATCCCCCGCAGGAGGAAAACCCCCTCCTGATCATATTACCCTAACAATAAAAACTATACACAGGAATCTAATTACAACAATCAACATATACCATAAATATTATGGTAGTTAACCCTTTCATGACTAAGCCTATTTTTGGAATTTGATGTTTACAAGTTAAAATCCATATTTTCTACTAGAAAATTACTTGGAACCCCCAAACATTATATATATTTTTTTAACAGAGACTCTAGAGAATAAAACGGTGATTGTTGCAATATTTTATGTCACACGGTATTTGCGCAGCGGTGTTTTAAATGCAACTTTTTGGGAAAAGGGACACTTTCATGAATTAAAAAAAAACAAAACAGTAAAATTATCCCATTTTTTTGCATAATGTGAAAGATAATGTTACGCAGAGTAAATAGATACCAAACATGTCACACTTTATAATTGCACGCACTTGTGGATTGACGACAAAGTACGGTACCTAAAAATCTCAATAGGCGATGCTTTAAACATTTTTACGGTTACCAGGTTAGCGTTACAGAGGAGGTCTAGTGCTAGAATTATTGCTCTCGCTCTGGCGATCGCGGCGATACCTCACATGTGTGATTTGCACACCGTTTACATACGCGGGCGCGACTTCCGTATGCGTTTTCTTTGCTTTGCGAGCTCGCGGGGACGGCGGGCGCTTTAAAAAATTTTTTTAATTTTTTTATTTATTTTATTTATTTTAATAAATAATAAAAAATAAATAATTGATCACTTTTATTGCTGTCACAAGGAATGTAAACATCCCTTGTGACAGTAATAGGCGGTGACAGGTACTCTTTATGGAGGGATCGGGGGTCTAAAAGACCTCCCACCCCTCCTTTACACTTCAGTGTATTCAGATCGCCGAAAACGGCGATTCTGAATACCGGATATTTTTTTAAAACCGGCGCCATTGGCAGCCGAGTAAACGGGAAGTGACGTCATGACGTCGCTTCCGTGTTTACTATGAGGAGACTGGTACGAAGCTGATTACGGCTTCGTTCCAGTTCCTCCCCAGCAGCCGGAGGCATCGCAGCAGGAATCGGTGCTCCCGATCGAGCGGGAGCACCGGTAACAGCGGCGGGAGGCGGCGGGAGGGGGGGACGTCCCCTCCCGCTCCTCCGGCATAACAGCCGAGCGGCTTTTAGCCGCATCGGTTGTTATGGCTGGATAGCCAATCGCCCGCTGAACAAAACGGTACCGGGATGATGCCTGCAGGTGCGGGCATCATCCCGGTATACCCCCCGGAAGCCGAGTACGCACATCTGCGTACGCTCGGCGGGAAAGGGTTAAACAACTAGCCACCTGGACAATGTTGTGACTAATCGGCTATCTCATTCCAAGTCAGACTGGCCGGCATCGAACTCACAAAATACAATACACTTTATTACAAGTATAAACATATCCCCACAGTAGTTTTCTAGCAGATAATAGGTGTGTTAATTTGCACAATTAACAATGGGTGAAAGACCCTTATGAGGCACACTAGACCTGCTTACAATAAAAACATTATAGCAGACGACCCCAGACAGGTGACTTGAGTTGATGACATCACCGTCTGCTTTGAGTCTCACAGTGTGAAGCAGTCACTATTGGCAATGAGGTAGATAGGCCCTATACAGGGACCCTGGGCCTAGAGCCCCAGAGTCTGTGTTTCTTGGGGAGACATGGACTTGAATCCAAAATAACATTACTCCAAGCATACATCTTACAAAGAGTAGTGTTTCCTTAAAACCCAAGGCCCATAGTCAGGAAAGAAGCTAGCCTGCAATCCTCTCCAAAAGCCTGAGTCCCGGGTGAGTCTGTCACAGCTGTCACCCTGGGATCCCTGCTGGTGTGTGTGAAACAAGCCAGCAGGCAGGAAGCTGTCATTTAGCGGTGGTAGTGAGAGATAACCTCTCTAAAGTGAAGGAAATACAGTCTAAAGCAGTTGTCACTAGATCAAGTGTCTACATTGGGAGATTTCCCATCTATTCCTGTTTTGTTGTATTTTCCACCACTTTCTGTCCCAGTGATAATGATCACCAGGACAAATTTTCTTTAGCAGGAGAACAATGCCTCACCGCTCTTACCAAACATAATACATGGTTTAGCTTTAGGTGCACTTTAAGCTTGTGTACATGGAAGTCTATTTTAAAGTTAAATACTTAGTCAGTCTACAGTACATATACTACTGGCTGAAAAACACTGGCAAACACCATCAAATATTTTTGTACACTTCTCTCCAGTAAAATTAGGTGAAAGGTTTTAATCTTCTAGGAAATATGAAATTCTATATTTGTATTTTCATACTTCTGTCCTTTCAAATCTGCATGACTTTCTAGAACAAAATGTATCCATTAAATCATAAGTTTTAACACTAAGTAGCAAAGTATTTTTAATGACGAGGCAAAACAAATAAGCAATGAATGCAGTGACTTCATTATTGTAGCAAGTTGTGTAATTCTTTTGGCTTCTACATAAATGATGTTCAATGGTTGGAATTTGCACGGAGTCCAAAAGCTGAATAACACAGACAATCTTGCTGGATTTCAAATGGAAAAAGTGAGTTCACGGCATATTACGTATCACAGATGGCTTAGAAATAGGAAAGAAAACTTACTGAAAATATTGGCAAATGAACCCCACTGTTTTTATAATTATTACCACACTACTGCTATCCTTTTGTTAGCTATTTATTACTGCTCATCTTGGCTCGTGAAAGACATTTTGAAAACCTGCTAAATCTATATTGCCACGTCATTGATAATATACTTTGTTTCCAGTAAAACATTGGTAGAGTAGGAACAAGGACTACACTCACAGAGATACAAGTATAAGCCTGCCAGGGTTCCTGGGATCTCTCAGCACTAACCATTAAGGGTAATGCCCTGTACACACGGTCGGACATTCTGACGACAAAATCTGTCTGATTTTTTCAGACGGATTTTGGGTCAAACTTGTCTTGCATACACACGGTCGCACAAAGTTGTCGGAAAATCTGATCGTTCAGAACGTGGTGATGTAGAACACGTATGACGGGACTATAAAGAGGGCAGTAGCCAATAGCTTTTGTCTCTGTATTCTGAGCATGCGTGGCACTTTGTAGAAATTGTTTACACATGATCGGAATTTAAACGATTGGATTTTGTTGTCAGAAAATTTTAAATCCTGCTCTCCAACTTTGTGTCGGAAATTCCGACGGAAAAAGTTTGATGGAGCCCACACACGATCGGATTTTCCGAAAACAAGATCCGATCGCACATTTTCCGTCGGAAAGTCCTACCGTGTATACAGGGCATTATACTTACTATAGGTAACCTTTATTTTTTATTTTTTTCTCTAGTCAACTCTGCATGTTTGTGGTAAATCACTGGGGCTCAAGCAACAAAAAAAAAACATACCCCATTTTCCTTGTTTAATGAATTGTGCAAGTGAACAAAAGTTATGTATAAACGCGGACAGAAAGCTACATTTAATCCAACATATTTGTTGTTTTACAGGATCTAATTTTTGTTCAGATTCAAATAGACAATTAGGAAGTTCTGGCTAATGCCAGAGAAGCTCAGAATATACTGTATGGTTGCCTGTGTTAGCAATGGGTCCCCAAAACTGTCTTAATTATCTTAGTCCGTAGGGTTCAACATTGAGTTGGCCCACCCCTTGCAGCTATAACCACTTCAACTCTTCTGTGAAGGATGTCCACAAGGTTTAGAAGTGTGTCTATGGGAATGTTTGACAATTCTTCCAGAAGTGCATTTTTGAGGTCAGGCACTGATGAGTGGATGAGAAGGCCTGGCTTGCAGTCTCCACTCTAATTCACCCCAAATGTGTTCTATTGGCTTGAGGTCAGGACTCTGCACAGGTCAGTCAAGTTCTTCCACCCCAAACTCGCTCATCCTGGTCTTTATGGATCTTGCTTTGTACACTGGCGCACAGTCATGTTCGAACAGGAAGGGGCCATCGCCAAACTGTTCCCACAAAGTTGGGAGCATGAAATTGTCCAAAATGACTTGGTATGCTGATGCCTTAAGAGTTCCCTTCACTGGAACCAAGGAGCCAAGCCCAACCCCTGAAAAAAACCCTACACCATAATCCCCCTCCACCAAATGATTTGGACAAGTGCATAGCAAGGTCCATAAAGACATGGATGAGAGAGTTTGGGGTGAAGGAACTTGACTGGCCTGCACAGAGTCCTGACCTCAACCCGATAGAACAGCTTTGGGATGAATTAGAGCGGAGACTGTGAGCCAGGCCTTCTTGTCAAATATCAGTGCCTGACCTCACAACTGTGTTTCTGGAAGAATGGTCAAACATTCCTATAGACACACTTCTTGACAATGCTGACAAGCAAAATGCATTGAGGCTGCGCGTCCGCCATACATGATGTGATTTCCGTTTTTTGATCTGGTCTGAACATTCGGCCGTTTGGGATGCATGCCGGCTCTGACCGAGCTATGTGCAGGATAATCAAACAGGCTGGTTGTGTTGGTGCTGACTATAGCACCTTTAAAAGTAAGTGGCAAATTTATTTTTAAATCCTTGTTTTGACTTTTAATAAAATGGTATCACACTATCGTCGGTTGTTATCTCTCCCTGGGTCTCGGTTTTTGATGTTTGGGGAGATCAGCTGGTGGTTGTTTCCCATATACCAGGGATATGCAATTAGCGGACCTCCAGCTGTTGCAAAACTACAAGTCCCATCATGCCTCTGCCTCGGGGTGTCATGCTTGTGGCTGTCAGAGTCTTGCTATACCTCGTGAGAATTGTAGTTCTGCAACAGCTGGAGGTCCGCTAATTGCATATCCCTGCCATATACCATTCCTAAGGTGGGACGTTGTGAAAACAACATGCAAAAAGGGTGGTACCCTATGACACCAAAGGCGCATATCATAGATGCTGTTGGTAAGCATGCATTTTGTATACTTTGTGGTAGAGGAGTATCTGAGGTACCTTTAAGACCTGGAGCATGGTTATTGGAGTTTTCTTCAGCAAGATTTGGGGGGGGGGGGGGGATGTTGGACTGTGCAATATTTATTAATAATTCTAATAACTAAAACATTTTTCATCTTTGCACTCTCAAGTATATTTGAATTGTTTTTTATCCTTTGTTCACACGTAATTATCACATATGTGTTAGCGCCTTGCTTTTCCTTAGTTTGCTTTTCAGAGGTGGTTTATTCACTTAAAAGGGCAGCTTCACATTTTTTAGCATATAGTAATTTTTGGTTGGCGCCACGGCTTACTAATATTTTTTACAAACATGTTATACTTACATGCTCTGTGCAATAACATGGCACTGAGAGGCCCCGATTCTCCTTCTCTAGGGTCCCCCGCTGACACTTCCTGGCTCCTCCTCTTCTCAATATGAGTGCAGGGAGCAAAGTTTGAAAGAGTGGGGAGAGCCACTGGATCGATGAAGATCTCAGGTAAGTATAAAGGAGGGGTAGGGGGATGCTATTGCCTAAACAGTTTTTACCTTAGTGCAGGGAATGCATTAACCACTTGACCACTGGGCACTTAACCACTTTCAGACCGGACCATTTTGCTGGTCAATGACCAGAGGTCTTTTTACAATTTGGCACTGCGCTGCTTTAACTGGTAATTGCGCGGTCATGCAATGTTGTACCCAAACAAAATTTGCGTCCTTTTCTTCCTACAAATAGAGCTTTCTTTTGATGGTATTTGATTGCCTCTGCGATTTTTATTTTTTGCGATATAAACGTAAAAAGACCGCAAATTTTGAAAAAAAATGATATTTTCTACTTTTTGTTATTAGAAAAATCCAATAAACTCAATTTTAGTCATACATTTAGGCCAAAATGTATTCAGCCACATGTCTTTGGTAAAAAAAAAGTCAATAACTGTATATTTATTGGTTTGCGCAAAAGTTGTCACATCTACAAACTAAGGTACGTTTTCTGGAATTTACGCAGCTTTTAGTTTACGACTGCCTATCTCATTTCTTGAGGTGCTAAAATGGCAGGGCAGTACAAAACCCCTCCAATGACCCCATTTTGGAAAGTAGACCCCCTAAGGAAATTGATAAGTGGCATGTTGAGCCCATTGAATATTTTATTTTTTTGCCTCAAGCGATTGAATAATGACAAAAAAAATTTTTTTTTTTTTACACAAAGTTGTCACTAAATGATATATTGCTCACACATGCTATGGGCATGTGAAATGACACCCCAAAATAAATTCTTCTGCTTCTTCTGAGTACGGGGATACCACATATGTGGTACTTTTTGGGAGCCTAGCCACGTACGGGGCCCCGAAAACAAAGCACCGCCTTCAGGCTTTCTAAGGGCGTAAATTTTTGATTTCACTTCTCACTACCTATTACAGTTTTGAAGGCCATAAAATGCCAAGATGGCACAAAACCCCCACAAATGACCCCATTTTAGAAAGTAGACACCCCAAGCTATTTGCTGAGAGGCATGTTGAGTCCATGGAATATTTTATATTTTGCCACAAGTTGCGGGAAAATTACAAACTTTTTTTTTTTTTTTTACACAAAGTTGTCACTAAATGATATATTGCTCACACATGCTATGGGCATATGTGAAATGACACCCCAAAATAAATTCTGCTGCTTCTCCTGAGTACGGGGATACCACATATGTGGGACTTTTTGGGAGCCTAGCCGCGTTCGGGGCCCCGAAAACCAAGCACCGCCATCAGGCTTTCTAAGGGCGTAAATTTTTGATTTCACTTCTCACTACCTATTACAGTTTTGAAGGCCATAAAATGCCAAGATGGCACAAAACCCCCACAAATGACCCCATTTTAGAAAGTAGACACCCCAAGCTATTTGCTGAGAGGTATCTTGAGTCCATGGAATATTTTATATTTTGCCACAAGTTGCGGGAAAATTGCAAACTTTTTTATTTTATTTTATTTTTTCACAAAGTTGTCACTAAATGATATATTGCTCACGCATGCCATGGGCATATGTGAAATGACACCCCAAAATAAATTCTGCTGCTTCTCCTGAGTACGGGGATACCACATATGTGGGACTTTTTGGGAGCCTAGCCGCGTACAGGGCCCCGAAATCCAAGCACCGCCTTCAGGCTTTCTAAGGGCGTTACAGTTTTGAAGGCCATAAAATGCCAAGATGGCACAAACCCCCCCCAAATGACCCCATTTTGGAAAGTAGACACCCCTAAATTTAGGGGTACACTAGTGAGACTAGGTAATAAATGGCGGGTGCCCTGAAACTATAAAAAAATAACTAACCAACCAGCGTCACCTGTAACAGTTATATGGTGATCACTGGTGAAAGGGTTAACTAGGGGGCAATCAGGGGGCTTTATGCGGTAGTATATGGGGGTCCCTGGCGCTATAAAAAGCTGCAGCGAACCTAAATACCTACCTGCCTAACTAGCGTCACCTGTGACACTAATACAGCGATCAGAAAAATGATCGCTTATTAGGCTGGGTTCACACTGGAGCGATGCGGGAACGCCACGAATCCGCGGCGGGTTCCCGCATCGCATGCCTCCCGGCGGCAGTTCACACTGCCCTATGCGAACTGCTGGGAGTGTCAGTGAAATGTGCGATCTGCAAACTCGGATCGCATGGTGTGAACACCCATGCGATCCGATTCTGCTGCGGACCAAAAAAAGGGTCCCGTGCGAGTTTGCGGCGGGTGCGGCGGGTGCGACGTGAATTCAGCCATACTATCTGTATGGCTGAACTCGAATCGCACAGAGATCGGATGTGATTTGCACTGCAGTGCGGTGCGAATCACATCCGTTCTCATAAACCGCTGCAATGTGAACCCAGCCTTAGTGACACTGGCGACGGGGGGTGATCACGGGGTTAAACCTTTATTGGGGGGGTTAGGGGGGTACCTTAGAACTAAAGGGGGCTAACCCTAACTGCCCTAACAGTTATTACAGTCACAAATGACACCCGCCGGGTGATCAGGGGGTTAAACCTTTATTAGGTAATAAATGGCGGGTGCCCTGAAACTAAAAAAATAACTAACCAACCAGCGTCACCTGTAACAGTTATATGGTGATCACTGGTGAAAGGGTTAACTAGGGGGCAATCAGGGGGCTTTATGCGGTAGTATATGGGGGTCCCTGGTGCTATAAAAAGCTGCGGCGAACCTAAATACCTACCTGCCTAACTAGCGTCACCTGTGACACTAATACAGCGATCAGAAAAACGATCGCTTATTAGGCTGGGTTCACACTGGAGTGATGCGGGAACGCCACGAATCCGCGGCGGGTTCCCGCATCGCATGCCTCCCGGCGGCAGTTCACACTGCCCTATGCGAACTGCTGGGAGTGTCAGTGAAATGTTAATGACACCCCCAGATCAGTTCGCATATCGCAGTGCGATCTGCAAACTCGGATCGCATGGTGTGAACACCCATGCGATCCGATTCTGCTGCGGACCAAAAAAAGGGTCCCGTGCGAATTTGCGGCGGGTGCGGCGAATGGCTGAACTCGAATCGCACAGAGATCGGATGTGATTTGCACTGAAGTGCGGTGCGAATCACATCCGTTCTCATAAACCGCTGCAATGTGAACCCAGCCTTAGTGACACTGGCGACGGGGGGTGATCACGGGGTTAAACCTTTATTGGGGGGGTTAGGGGGGTACATTAGAACTAAAGGGGGCTAACCCTAACTGCCCTAACAGTTATTACAGTCACAAATGACACCAATGCAAAAAAAAAAAAATGCAATTGGTGTCACTGTGACTGGGGGGGCAGGGGTAATTGGGGGGTGATCGGGGGGTAAAGGGGGGGTGTGGGTGTGCCTGGCATGTTCTACTGTGAAGTGTCGTGTTGGTGCAACTCACCGATCCTCTCTCCTCGGTGCCGGAACGAAAAATACCGACACGGAGGAGAGATTACATCACTTCCTCTCCTGTGTTTACATTACAGGAGAAGAAGTGATGCAATGCTTCACTCCCATTCGTCAGGAGCGATCGCGAGGGGGTGGCCATGAATGAATGGCCGCCCCCTCATCCCGGATCGCTCCTGCACGGATACCGACCGCCGCTGGCACCGGGGGGGGGGGCCCGATCGGGCCCCCCACCCGCGGGAAGGCAGGAACGTACATGTACGCCCATATGCCTGCCCGTGCCATTCTGTCGACGTACATCGTCGTGCGGCGGTCGGCAAGTGGTTAAACTCTCTTCCTAACCAAACCTCAGCTTTCAGTGCTTTCACATTTTGAATGACAATTATCATTGTCATACAACACTGTACCCATATGAACTTTTTGTCCTTTTTTCACACAAATAGAGCTTTCTTTTAGTGGTATTTAATCACCTATTTTTTGCGCTATAAAAGAGAAAATACTGAAAATTGTGTAAAAAAAATGAATTTTTCTTTGTTTCTGTTATAAAATTTAGCAAATTAGTAATTTTTCTCTTTATAAATTTTGGCCAAAATTTATACTGCTACATATCTTTGGTAAAAATAACCCAAATCAGTGTATATTATTTGATCATTGTGAAAGTTATGGAGTGCACAAGTTATGGTGCCAATATCTGAAAATGGATCACACCTGAAGTACTGACGGCCAATCTCCTTTCTTGAGACCCTAACATGCCAGAAAAGTGCAAATAATCCCCAAATGACCCCTTTTTGGAAAGAAGACATTCCAAGGTAATTAGAAAGATGCATGGTGAGTTTTTTGAAGTTGTTATTTTTTCCCACAATTCTTTGCAATATCAAGATTTTTTTAAAATTTTTTTTTATTTCACAAAATTGGCATATTAGCAGGTTATTTCTCACACACAGCATATGCATACCATAAATTACACCCCCAAAACACATTCTGCTGTTACTTCTGAGTATGGCGATACCACATGTGTGAGACTTTTACACAGCGTGGCCACATACAGAGGCCCAACATGCAGGAAACACCTTGAGGCGTTCTGGAGCACCCAGGCCAATTCTGACATTTCTCTCCTACAAGTAAAAATCATCATTTATTTGCTAGAAAATTACATAGAACCCCAAAAAGACCCTAGAGAATACAATGGCGGTCTTTGCAACTTTTTAGCTCACACAGTATTTGGTATTTTTGGAGAAAAAAAAATTGTGCTTTAAAAAGAACAAAACAGTAAAGTAAGCCCAATGTTTTTGCATAATGTGAAAGATGAAGTTACGCCGAGTAAATAGTAAATAACATGTCACCCTTCAAAATTGCACACGCTCGTGGAATGGTGCCAAACTTTGCTACTTAAAAATCCCCAGAGGCGGCGCTTTAAAGTTTTTTACTGGTTACATGTTTTGAGTTACAGATGAGGTCTAGTGCCAAAATATTGCTCTCGCTCTAACGTTCGCAGCGATACCTCGCATGTGTGGTTTGAAAACCGTTTTCATATGTGGACGGGACTTGCGTACGCGTTCACTTCTTCATGCGAGCACATGGGGACAGGGGCGCTTTTAAAAAAAAAAATATTGTTCATTTTACTTTATTTATTTTAATTTGACACTTTTTTTCCCAAAAGTAAATTTTTTGATCACTTTTATTCCTATTACAAAACATATTGTAAACATCCCTTGTAATAGGAATATGGCATGACAGGACCTCTTTACAGTGAGATATGGGGTCATTAAGACCCCACATCTCACCTCTAGGCTGGGAAGCCTGAAATAATAAAAAAAAAAAAGATCCTGGCTTTGATCGTAGCGGTGAGTCGGTAGAAGCCCCAGAGGGCGGTGGGAGTCCCCTCTCGCCTCCCATAAGCAAGATCAAGCAGTAGAACAGCCGCTATGATGATTCTTATGGTGTAGGTAATCACAGTCTGAAAAAGCTGATATCTGAATAATGCCTGTAGCTGCAGGCATCATTCAGATATCCCTGCACAAAATCAAGGATGTCATATGATGGCTGGCGGGCGGGAAGTGGTTAAAACACATTTTTTTTTTTAACACAAAGTTGTCCATTTATACAATATTTCTAACACATAGCATGTACATACCAAAAATGACATTCCAAAATAGATTCTCCTACTCCCTCTAAGTACGGCCATACCACATGTGTGAGACTTCCACAGCCTGGCCACATACAGAGGCTGAGTACAGCCGAGTATGGCTGAGCATGGCCGAGTATGGCTGAGCATGGCTGGGTATGGATGAGTATGGTTGGGTACGGCTGGGTATCGCTGAGTATGACTGGGTATGGCTGGCTATGGCAGAGTATGGCAGTATTGCAGAGTATGGCAGGGTATGGAAGGGTATGGAAGGGTATGGCAGAGTATGGCAGGGTATTGCAGAGTATGGCAGAGTATGGCAGGGTATTGCAGAATATGGCAGAGTATGGCAGGGTATTGCAGACTATTGCAGAGTATTGCAGGGTATGGCAGGGTATTGCAGAGTATTGCAGAATATGGAAGAGTAATGTAGAGTATAGCAGGGTATTGAAGAGTATTGCAGGCTATGGCATAGTATTGCAGGCTATGGCATAGTATGGCAGGGTATTGCAGGGTATTGCAGGGTATGCCAGGGTATTGTAGAGTATGGCTGGGTATTGCAGAGTATTGCAGAGTATTGCAGAGTATTGCAGGGTATTGCAGAGTATTGCAGGGATGGCTGAGCATGGATGGATGGATGTGACTGCAATTGTCACAGAGCAGCGCTGTGGGCACTACAGATCCAGCCCACAGCACTGCTGCCATCCAGTCTCTCCCCCTCTCCTCTCACACTGTACCGATCTGTACAGAGAGGGGATAGAGGAACCGGCGTCATGACATAATCCATCATTTGATGGAGCGATCATGTGGTAAACGGCCGCTATCAGCGGACGTTTTCAGTGATCTGTGATGCGCCAGGTCCCCCGAACACAGCGCTCATGGATTTTCCCGGGTGGGCACCCCTGGGGGGTGCGAGAGCGGGATTCTGGGAGGACGTCACTGTGCGCCCTCCCAGAGTTATGCAATCGCCCTGTAGCCATCATTCGGCTATGGGCCGGTTGGCAAGCGGTTAAAGAAAAAAATGTTTAGGCTTTAGAACCGCTTTAAGTATTTTTATTTTTTATTAAACTTTTTTCAGATTTCTTCAGTTGCTTTCTGGATTCTGGCCTAGGCAAAAATTATGTCATACATTCCTGGAGTCTTCATGGGCATTTGTTTTTCATCTGGGAGAGGAAAGGAGGGCTTTCTCATCTAAGGATACCCTCTTTCCTGCATATTCAAGCTAAGGGTAGATGGATTTCTGGATGTAAATGCTACATAGTTACATAGTTAGGTTGAAAAAAGACACAAGTCCATCCAGTTCAACCACAAAAAACAAAAAAAAATAATAGTATCATACAATCCCATATACCCAATTCTATACTCACAGTTGATCCAGAGGAAGGTGAAAAACCCCAGCAGGCAATCGGATTTTCCCCGGATCAACTTTACCTATAAATGTTAGTACCCAGTTATATTATGTATACTTAGGAAATAATCCAGGCCTTTCTTAAAGCAATCTACTGAGCTGGCCAGAACCACCTCTGCAGGGAGTCTATTCCACATTTTCACAGCTCTTACTGTGAAGAAACCTTTCCATAGTTGGAGATTAAATCTCTTTCCGTCTAGACGTAAAGAGTGTCCCCTTGTCCTCTTTGTTGACTGTAAAGTGAATAACTCAACACCAAGTTCACTATATGGACTCCTTATATATGTGTACATGTTGATCATATCCACCCTTAATCTCCTCTTATCAAGAGTGAATAAATTCAGTTCCTCTAATCTTTCCTCATAGCTGAATCATCTGTGTTTTTCAAAGTGATTTCAAAATAAAACATGGAGACATGGATGGATGGGTAAGTAAGCTTTGCATATTAACAATTAATTAAATAGCTCATATAGATACAGGTAAGCTCTGCTTCAGATAAGACCCACTTAATGCTATTGGTGTGTAGGTGAGTGTCGGGTCCAGTTCATGGAGGATCACCAGCTTATTATTAAGTGGAGTTACAGTGGAAAACCTGACCATGGGCTGGGTGAAGTCAATACATTTTACAGTTTTATAATATTAATCTAATCACCAGCGATGGCCCATCCATACAGGGCGCCACCCCCCTTATCTATGCACCCGGCCCCTAATTTACATGCAGGGCTCCGGACACATGGATTCCAATGTTGTTGTTTTTTTTTAAACACATTAGATCCATAGACTCTAATAGTTTTCAAAAGAGGGTAGGCTTGGGGCACAAGAGCACTGTGCCCCGAGCCCACCCACTTGTGTGACAATAGCAAATTAATATTCGCTATTGTCTTCCTGCTTCTCCTCGCGACCAATTACGGCTCAGGAAGCAGGTCCTGAGACCTGATTGGCCGAGAGGAGAAGTGATCCTATTGGGCACCGAGGAGGAGGAGGGAGGAGATGCAGAGGAAGCTGCACCGCTGTGAAGCCGAGGAAGGAGGAGACCCAGTGGGAAGCCACCTGGAGGAAGCACGCAACCTACATGGGGTAAGTGCGGGGACCGGTCAATGGACTGGGGAGCAGGAGACCCAACTGACTGACCACAAGGAGGTTAGAGGGGGGTTGTGGGCAGACAGATTGCCACCCCCGCTCAAAAATATACCACCAGCCGCCACTGCTAATCAACCTAAACTGAGAAAATTCATGGACCTGTCAGCAGGGTTTACACATAAATGCAGAGAAATGAAATTAGTAGCAAAGTTTGTAACATTCTTATTATACTTCAGTTTTAAACTAATAGCCATAACATTTGCAGCATGGTGAGCTCATACTTTGAACCAAACAAGTCTCCATGTGTGCAAATTAAAAGAAAGTTCTGAAGAAATAGGCAATCAATTATAATGTAGAATTGTATCTCTAACACAAAATGACAGCAAAACTCCTCAGCAAATCCTCAGAGGTTCCCACCTTGCTAATCTGTAGCTTTGATGGTTCTCATAGGCTAATACTGCAATACAATAAAACAAAATAAATGTGCACTGAAAGCACTCTGTCTTTGGTCTTATGAAGAAGGTGAGCCTGATCAGCCGCAGGCAATCTTTTTGACTGGATAGTAAATTCCTATAAATTTTTTATGAGATGTCTTTGACAGGAACCAGGCGAAGAGTCCTAAATTAAAGCTCAGACAAGACCTCTGACTGTGAAACTATTTCATGAAGTATCAAAGCTGCAGTCACATCACAATCAGAAATGTGAGAATTGTACACACAGATAAAACTTCAGCTGTGTTTTTAATGGAAGACATTCATCAATTGTCTACAGTGAGATCGGTACATATAGTTCATAGGAACAAGTCAGATTTCTCCTTTCATGACTACAGTGGAAAAATGGCAGCTGGTATCTTATTATTATCTATAGTTATTAGATATAAATTTAAAATCTCATCTTTTCCGGTAAGGCTTGTGATGTCTGCCCTTGCTGCTGAAAATAAAAAAAAAGGAAGTACTGCAATGATAGATTCCACTTGTCTCCGACTCCTCTCTTGTCCTGAGGTTCTTAGAGCACATTTTTGACAGCCACATACTTCAGGCATTGGAAAAGAATAGATGAGGTGTTAAAAGTGTAACTGCACTTACATGTAATCCTGGCAGCTGGGGGTATTCTGTACATTGTTTGTGCACAGAACTTCTTTGAAATTCCCATTTCCTTCCATGATAGGCTTTGGGGAAGCAGTTTCGGCGGAGATTGACCTCTTTCTGTCAATTAGAAAATTATGTAGCACGCAGCATAACAGAACTATGTCTATAGCGTTCTCAATATCCAATTGAATGGTAGATGCAAGTACATGCCACTTTGCAGTACACACTCCAAATGTGCACTCCACAAATGGCATGGCTAAGTGTATTGTTTTTTGTTTGTAACTAAGGCTGGGTTAGCACCATCGCCGCATCTGTCGCACAGCAGGGGTTTGGTGTGTGCTGATTCCCCGTTTCTGATCCAATTTCAGCCCAAATTTTTGGATGAATTCGGACCTGAAACGGACCAAAAAAGGCACATGTTTTTTCGTGCAAAACGCACCGAGCCTGCTGCAGAGATATGTGAACCAGCTCCACAGAGAGCCAGACACATTCTCCTGCTATGTGAATTGCATGTGGCATAACCTACATCCAATTCGCATAGGTGTGAACCCAGCCTTAGTTCATGTCCACTATAGGGCTGCAAAAGGTTTTCTGCTAGTCCAAAAGCAAAAGTGGAAGACTAGGCACAGAAGAGGCCACCTTACATGTATTCTGAGCCATCCTTCGTACAGCCAATGCCCCATTGCAGACTCACGGACGATTCTGGCATCCCCTTGACATGCATAGGTTCCCACAGCAATACATATGAAGCTCAGGTAATCATCCACCAATCCCAAGAGTAGGATGGAAAAGTATTTCTTATAATTGAAATAGTATGACCTGAACTTGGGTCGCATTTTCACTCAAATGGGGTTTCTATTTAGGGCTCCTATACATTTAGGAAACTGAGAAATCGATTTACTAATTCATTGTACAAGTTGAAGCTGATTGGCTACCATGCACAGCCACACCAGGTTTTGTACTCTCCAGTCCTTTCCCAAAATTCATCAGAAAATTCTTCGCACATCTCTTCTGTTAGCTGAAGAATCACGGCATTATGTCACTCTGCCACACAGTGCCAAATGGGTTTTCTGGGTCCCTTTTGCCCAGTATTCATACTCATCAGAAAGTAATTGTGTAGGGTTGCAAATTTTTGTTCTGAGGCCAGAAACCTACATATAATAAAAGAAAATTGACCATAAAAAAATGCCATAATATGAAAAAACAGCATTTAAAAACTGTTCTGGAAAGAAAGGACCATTTAAAAAAAAATGTGAAAAAAAACTGAATAACAAAAAAATAAAGGTTACCAATTAATGAAAAATATATTGATAGACTTTTTTTCTAAATCATGTGACTTTCACATAATTGCATGCATATGGAGACAATTCTCAGATGACACACGCATCCTTATCTGGGTGTCCATGCAAAGTAGACAGGGGTGCAGCCTCTCCAGAAGATTATCAACTAAATCAATTAAATCTGCATGTCCTTAAGAAGTTAAAGGCATCTTTAAAAGTTGAAGAACTTTCCGGTATAATTTCGCAGCTGAACGTATAAGTTAGTGCAGTATTCCGAAGATATGTGCTGAGACTTCAACGGATGAGTTCAGTCCCGATTAACTCTGGTCCTCTCATGCAATCCTCTCCGTGTCCTTATCCTCCGCAACAAACTTAGCAGGAGTACTTCCTCAATCTTTTTAATGACTGGATCCATAGTGAACGCATCCAGGAAAGATAGCTAGCTCCCTGCTGAGCACAGTGCTCACTTTGCTCTCACAAAGTCACTCTCCAAATCAGTAATTAACTGTTTTAATAATGCATTGTAGGCATTTGGAAATATAGGGGTGTTATTTTACAAAACCGCTTATGAGCGATGAGGTGACTAAACATACATAAATGTGTGAAAAAAACAATGAAAAAAGAGCGTTTTTTTCAGCCCAATTTTCTTGCCAGTCGTTCCGATATTCACAAGTTGTCTTTTTAAACAACTTGTGTGCATGAAACCTTAGGCCGCGTACACACGGGCGGATTGTCTGCCCAACTAAGTTCGTCAGACAATCCGACAGACAGTCCGTCCAAATTTTGAATGAACGGACTTGACCACACACGATGAACAGACAGTCCGCTGAAAGCGTGCGCGATGACGTGTACAGCACGTACGACGGGACTAGAAAAACGACATCCAATACACTGCAATGCAACCTTCGGCCGTGTAAATCCTTTCTGAGCATGCGCCATACTTAGTCCGTCCAATTTGTCTACACACGAGCGGACTGTCCGCTGAAACCAAGTTTGGACGGACAAAACCAAGTTTCAGCGGACAAAATTACGGAAATTCCGAAAGACAAAGTCCGTCAGACTGTCCGCTGAAAAAGTCCGCTGAAGCCCACACACGAGCGGATTGTCCGCTGAAACACGGTTCAGCGGACTAAGTTGGGCAGACAATCCGCCCGTGTGTACGCGGCCTTAGGAATACAAACATTTTACCAAGTTAAACAGTACTATTATTTGTATTTTAAGTAGGGCTGTTACTGATTAAAATTTCCGTGTTTGATTAATCTTTTTTTTTTTTCATTGATTAATCGATTAATTTCGATTAATTATAACTATAACAATAAACACTAGTTGGTTTCCACAATCCATGACTTAACTTCACAGTTCACACAAATACGTTTTAAATTCAAACTGTAGCACTGACATAAGTAATTTTTTTTCCACAGACAATCCCTCCACCTCCAGTCTAAATAATTACTCTCACCTTATGGCATGGACCCCTGTGCAAACAGGTGGTCATGCAAGTGGGTATCAAAAAGATTAACACTGACCATAAACTTCTCTCACATCTCCTTAGATCTCAGCAAGAACGCCAAGTCATGGGTAGAAAGAAAAGATCTAAGTGCTCGCCGCTTAAGTATAAGATAACATTTTTGTGTTCAAACACAAACTACTCACATAAAGATGATAAAAACACAGGATGTAAAACCGACAATCGTGTTAGTTCCGTAGGGCAGCAGCGGGTGACGTCATGCGTAACTCCTCCCCCATACACGTTACATTCAATCAGAACTTCGCTGTCACTGGACTCCCCCCCTTCCCTTCGTTAGCAGACGGGGGCACTTGGGGAAGGGGAGAGGAGTCCGGTGATGTCACGGACATCGACTGCTAATCTCTGACGGAACTCCCTGAAGACCCGGAATCCGGCAGAGAGGTGAGTACCGATCAAAAGAATTTTGATCGATCAAAAAAATTAACAATTAATCGAGGAATTAATCTTTAATTTCCACAGCCCTAATTTTAAGCATGTTTTTTAACTGTTTACTAGAATCCCACTTTGTATGCACTAAAATTTCCTTTCGTAACAATACTTTTTCATAGGAATTATTCAATAAACCTGCAGAAGAAGTACATTTTGAAAAATCTATAGAGAATACCAATTTCTAATATATAAAATGTTGGTAACTACCATAGACACAACTGACAGGAAAACTCACCTGGAGTGGGCATCTTTTACAAAGTGCCATTTTCACATTTAAAATACACATTAAATGCAGAATTCCACATACCGGTAATTACATCACCATGATCTTAAGCACAAGCTCAAATGAACTTCTTATTTATGAATTTAGCACAGAAGGGAACATTAAGCAGAACATGTTACTGTCCCCTCTAGCAAGTAAGAGAAATAAAATTGCTGAAAGATTTGTCTGTGACTTCACTATTCTGTCACCCTATAACCCTTGTAATATTGTTGTACACATTGAAGGTATTTACCCTAGGGCAGCTCTCACAATAAGGTCAGGTATGTCCCTGCATAAAACATCCTAAAAGAATCAAAACACTTAACAGACAATCTTTGTTACAGCCTGTGCTTTATCTCTTCCAGAGACTATAGTTATTCTATAATGATGCATTAATATGGAATCAATCTGACGAGGCTGCACAGATTGGAACTGTATTGTGTAATCTGTGGGGACGGCAAACATTTCTGAGTGTCCATAGGAAAGACTCAATGCACTCCAGAGACCCACATGTTGTAAGTCCAGCAGGAAAAGAATATTCAGCTCGACAAGCAACTTCATCATGGTTGTAAAAATGTCATAAGGGCATTGGTTACCTCTCCAGGCATGACCTCTTATGTTATATGTAATATATGTAACAGTGAAAGTAAAATAGCACTCTATAAATCCATTGTGTGATAACATTACCTGGACACAGTGGCCCCTGTCAGCTGGTGGCAAAACAATCCCCACCCCCGGTCGGTCATCCAGCCTCGCACTTACCCCATCTAGGTTTCAGGCAGGCAGCGCTCCTATGGGTGACGAATGGCAGGCGTCTCCTCCTCCTCTGCATCACGGCTGCTTCTGCCATGCGCCTCCTCCTCTTAGGCATCCAATAGGATTGCCTGTCCTTTCAGCCAATTGACTGATGGGTCTCAGAACCCGCTTCCTGATTGGCTGGGAGGGGGATCAGTGTGAGAATAGCGAATAGTCATTTGCTATTCTCACACAACTGGGTGGGCACAAATCACAGTGCTCTGTGCCCTGAGCTCACCCTTTTTTGAAGCCTATTATAGTATCACATGCTTCAAACCCCCCCATTGGAATTCATGCGTCCGTCACCCTGCATGTAGATTAGGGGACCAGAGCACATGGATGGGGGGGTGGCGCCTATGCACCCCTAATGAACTGGCTGCCACTGCCTGGACATGTTCCTGAAGGTGTCATCTCTGTCTGTCTTGTTATTGTCCAAGAGGTAATGTAACTAATATGAGCTGCTTTCCTGATCATTTTTATGCAAAAAGAAAACAATGGCACCCACTTAAGGGGAAAATTATATTTGTGTTGGGTCACTTTTTTGACATTTGTAACATTTTTATTATTACTTATCTTTTTGCTACCATTGATGGTTCACTTGGTAAGTGAAGATGGAGAATGATGGGACAAAGATGTGTATGGTACAGGAAATCAGGATGACAAAGCACTGACCCCTGGTTAGTAACTGGTAATGGAAATAAGCAATAGTTATGTAGTAGTGTCAGTCTCTTTCTAAAGATTTCCTAGCCTGTACAGGGCTGTTGCTGATCTAACAGAGACTGTTAGCTTGTACAGAGAAATCAATTGGAGATATACATGAGAAACAATCAGAGCTGTATATAGGGAGGAAGTTGTCCCTGGTTTTGTCACTATCAAGTTAGGCATCCCATAATTCCCATCCCCATCCAAGTTATTACAACCTAATAAAAACACAAAACAAAGCTCAAGGACTGTTCACTGTGCCTGGATGAAAGTTGAAAATGTTGTGTGCCTGACTGTGCAACAGTCGGTAACTTTGTCACCTGCAACCCCTACGGGGGGAGTGCTGCATATAGTATACTTCATAGATTATCAGGGGCATAAATATGAATCATGGGGTGTCAGTGCAAAATTGTAATGGGGCCCCAACTAACTAGAGCTAACTGTCTCTGTAACAGTTAATTTAAACTGTAAAAAATACCTGCCTAATAGTCTGATAGTCTGCAGGAGAGCTGTCAGCATAGTCAGTGATAGGGATGAGCTTAAGGGCTCGTTCACATCCATACGTGCATTAAAAATGATGGGAACTGATGGAAAAACAGATTTCACTTCCAGATACATCAGTTTCACATCAGTTTAAATCAGTGTTTCAGTGAGTCTTTATGCATGTTGACATCAGTTATGTTCACACCAATGCAGTGGTGTATTTAGGTTTTGTGCTGCCCTAGGCCTGACTAAACTTGTGCACCCTCTAATTTAATTATGACCCACCCCTTCCTGTAAGACCCCCACTGACATTTTCCAGTGGACACTAGGTCTTAGGGCCTTGGGGGGAATGAATTCCATTAGATTGCATTGATTTTCTCTCACTTCCTGTTTGGCTATGGGGCAAGAAATGAAGAGAAATCTCCACAGTGGGACAAGGATGGCAAAAAATAAATGGGCACGGGCTATAACCCTCCCTTGCTCTATCCAAAATTAAAAAAAGGAAGCTGTCAAAGCCAACAACCAATCATAGTTGGCCTCTCCTTTTTTGCCAAATTTATGGAGAGGACTAGTAGGATATAACAATGCCAGTGGTGCAGCAGAAAACATCTCGCATGGTGATGAAGGTATGTGGTTCTGGCATTGAGTTCAGTTTTATCATCAGAAGTCATCAGAAAACAAACTAAGATTCCTTAATATGTACAACTGACACAAGCAAAGTATTGCAGGAGCGTCCTACTACCTACTTGCCAGGTATACGTGACTATGTCAGTGTCCCTTGTGTCTACACCATCTCTAGATTAAAAGGCCTTTGGCAGCTAGGTAAGTGCCATGCAAGTTTCACCCAAATAGTGTAGCTTTCTTTCTACCCTGGGTACCCCAGCTACTGTATAAACATTAACACCTACCACCTATATAGATTACCAGTAGCTGAGATCTATGGTAAGTCATTATGATATATAGCAACTCCTCTGTCAAAGGCAAATAAATAAGTTGAAGATTTCCTAATATTTAACTGCCATATGCATCATTGCAAGCTTGAAAGCCCTCAGGAGTTTATAGTATATACAGTATATACTGTATATTAGATTGTAATCACTCAAAGGTTTGCAGGAAAGTCTTACTACCTACCTCCTAGCTGACTGTCTTCCTTGCATCAGCTCCATCCCTACTACCCACATTAGAAGCCCCGTGGCAGCTAGGTAGTTGTCCTGCAATTCCCACTCAAATGGTGTGGTTTTCCTTTCAGCCTGAGTACTTCAGCCTGCCTGGCTCCCTTCACATGTCAACACTGCCCCTTCCCGACATGGGGTCTCTTCATACAGTGGAGAGCTCCTCCCTCTTCACTTTACTGGCCCGTGCCCGTCAGCTGACTTTCTTCTCCAGACAGTTTCACCCTCCTGACATGGCATCTGTCTCTCTGTAGCTGAGAACTTAGGTGAGAGGTCTGATGGGAGGTTCAGTGAGAGGGTCACTGTGATGATAAGACAGTCAAAATTAGGAGAAGCAGGCCCCTCCAAAGTTGCAGGAAGGCCGGCTGCCCGCACAACAATTCATTGGTTGGGGTCCACCGCATGGGCCCCTCAGGATGCCCAGGCCCCCTATATGTGTATGGGCTGTCCCCCTGATGGCAGCCCTGCCGGTATTATCATACTGGCAGCAGTGTGGCCACTTTATGGGAGCGCCAGACTGATTTGCCTCCTGGCCCGGTCCACCTCATTAGACTGAAAATGTAGCAGAAGCTGGCAGGGACTCTTTTCATGCTGCCCCCTGCAAAGTTTTTTTTGTGCCCTTGCAGAACGCGTGCAGAAATACTGACGTCTCTGCACCATGGTGTGAACGAGGCCTTAGGTTCGGGTCAAGCATGGATTTGAGCATATACGTTTACTAATAGCAACCAACTTCCGAAAATGCATTTCATGACATACTGGCAATGTGCTTAACTGTGACTGGGAAAACATAGGGAGTGCTATTGATAAAGTTAATGGGGACACATTAGTGTATGCTTGTAGAAATTGGTCTCGTAAAGTAGATGTAAATCCTTACTAAATGTCCTTTAGGGAGCAAACTGCTGCATTTCTTGGGGAATTTTATGGATATTTTACAAAACCTAATACTTTTTTTTGTCCTGCAGCTTCATTACAGCCGTTCCACATTCACTGCCTATAGCAGGGGTGTCAAACCCAATTTCATTGTGGGTCCCATAAGCATTATGGTTGCCCTCAAAGGGCTAGTTGCATCTGTAAGTCTTCATTACTTTATCCAGGGATTTGTTTCTCAGAGAATAGGTGCAGGATATCAACCACACCTCTGCCCGCCAAACAACATCAAACTTGGGTGTGGACAATTTGAACAGTGGGAGGATCTTAAAGGGGCACTAAATACCAGGAGAGCATTATGCGTGGAATCCAGGGATGCGCTATGTACAGAGCTCAGTTTCAGGGGTGCCCTGTGCACGGAGTATTCAGTTGAGGAGTGCACTACATACAAAGAGTGGGGTTTAGTGGTGTGCTAAGCACAGTGTGTGGGGTTCAGCTCTCTTTCGCAGGCTGTATACATCTCAATTCCACTCCTCCTTGGCTTTGACCTCTGCATCAGTCTCCCCCATCCCCTACCTCTGCACACTTCTCCCTCCACATCCCTCAGCCCCCCAAAAGCTTCCTCAGGTCCGACTCTATTACCTCCTGGGAGTGTAGGCGACTTCGCCTTTCTCTCTCACTTGAAGAGAGATTATTGGTTGGCATCTATGTACCCAGGTGCAGATGGTGATCACAGTGCAGCTTATCTCGAGATGCCCCATCCGACGCTCCACCTGCATCTTCCTTGTCCCCACAGTGAGTGCAGCGCAGGTAGGGATCTGTCCGAGCCACTGAGAATAAAGCTGTCCTTGTAAACACAGAAGGCTTCTATGTTTACAAGTGACAGTGGTGAGTGGGAATCAGAGGTGTGAGTCGGAGGTGGCATAACAAAGTTCCACCATGGTCCAGATAAAAAAAGCCCTGGATGTGAGGGCCACATGAAATGGCCTGGAAGGTTGTATTTGGCCTGCGGGCCTTGTGTTTGACACATGTGGTCTGTAGCAGGCTGTATGTACATTTTCCACAAGCCATATTTCCTAATTTTTTGTGGCTGCAATTTACTTTTTTCCCACAGTTTGTCCCTGTCCTCAAACACTTCATGGATAACTGGCTGCATGTATTTTTTCACAGGGCATATGCACTAATTGTTGCTGGCTGCAATGTTTTTTTAGATTAAGATAATTATTAAAATAAGATTAAGGGGCAATGTGTATCAGCACATTTTTCCATTGTGAAGGCATGGGACATGGTTGATTTACAGGCAGGGGAATGTTGGAAACAGGGACAAAGCGCTGTCACCCCATAACACAAAGTCAGTGATATGCTAAAACTGGTGCAGACAGAGTCTGGTGCAAATGTGTATAGAAACTAAACAACTTCTAACTTCAGCTTGTTCAATTAAGCTTTGACACTAAAACCTGATTGGCTATTATGCACAGCTGCACCAGATTCTGTGTGCCCCAGTTTTCGTAAATCACTAAGTGTCCAAACAAGATCCTTTATGTCAGTATCACTAGCTGTTAAAGTGGTTGTAAACCCTTACAAACCACTTTGACCTACAGGTAAGCCTAGTCCAAGAAATATCTCCTAAACCTGTACGAATCACAGCGCCGGAGCAGCGAGACCAGGAAGTCACTTCAGGATCCATGGCAGCGGCAGACATGAAGACGGAGGACCGCTTCGGGGGCTTCATTCTCAGGTAAGTTATTCATAATGAGCTAGTATGCTATGCATACTAGCTCATTATGCCTTTGCCTTGCAGGTTGCTTTTTTTTTTTTTTTTCCAGATGGGTTTACAACCACATTAAAGCTTATATGACATGTTAGTGGTTGGGGTTACATTTACTTTTACTTTTACATTTACTTTACCCAACTGTGCTTGATTTGCAGTGCCGAGGTAGATTTGCTTAGCTCATAAAATGTCAACACCTAACCTAGTTTTTTCCTATTAAATAGAGTATCTTTTCCTAATTTATTTAGATTATAATTTTAGGCTTGGAATGATTTGAGCATGTCAGACAGTTGTTGCTGACAGTCAATTCAAGTGCTAATTTTATTGCATCATTGGATAGAAAAAAAATTGCTATAACAGGATGTGACTATACCACCTCACATTACATCAGTCAAATTCCCCCTATCCTCATAGATCAAATAAAATGTAGGCACACACCATTTAGGCCCATTATTCAATTAATATTAAAAACTGTTCTTCTGCTGGGCAATTTTACACTGCTTTAAAATTTTCCTCTGCAGTATCTTATTTTTTAACTGTTTATGCCATTACTATTAGGTAAATTAAAATTGTTGGTATGGCTTAACGGAATCTGGGGGCCTCCTATATTAAAGAGGGTTCCCGGATTCTGATAAGCCCCCTGCCCGCAGAAGCCGACAACCAATGGCCAGGGTTGTCGGGAAGAGGCCCTTGTCCTCATCAACATAGGGACAAGGTGCTTTGGGGTGGGGGGCACCAAAGCACCCCCCCATGTTGAGGGCACGTGGCCTGGTACGGTTCAGGAGGGGGGGTGCTCGCTCGTCCCCACCCCCTTTCCAGCCGTGCTGCACGATCGGATAAGGGTCTGCTATTGACTTTGGGGGGACCGCCGCGCCGTTTTTTTGCCGTAGGAGTTCCCCGTTAAATCCATACCAGGCGATAGGGTGCGTAAGGTGTCAATCTCGCCGATGGAGGCGGCGACATTCACTTCCTTCGTCCGTCTATAGAATATAAAAAAAAGTCACAGTTACTTTGCAGAGTAACTAATTACTTTTCCAATGTAGTAACCGAGTTACTAATGCAATTACTTTTTGGGAGAAGTCATTTGTAACTTAACTAATTACTTTTTTAAAGTAAGATGACCAACACTGGTCTCGATACAAGTAGAGGGCATCTATACTCAAGCCTTTTTTCGATACTGGAGTCCAGGTGACATTGTTGTATTGGGACTTCTATCACAAGTACTTGAGGCACATTCCCTTGTGTAAACTCAGAGTTAGAGATCTGGGGTATAGGAACACAAAAGTGCCCCTATGACGGTTATATACCGATCAAGATAACCTTTTAACTTCCTTGGCTGGAAAGCCGGAGACTTTCAACACTCTGGCTATTGTCTGTCCCCAACCTCCTGGGGCAGGCCACAATTATTTGCTGATAGGCAAAAACACCAATCTTGTGAGGAGATTAGTCACACCTTTGCAGGGTGCTTCCGTAGGGAAGATCCATCCTCAGTTGCGGCAAGCTTTACAGCGAGTGTGGCAGAAGAAGAAGGGTCCCGCAGAAGGGGTAGGAAGATCGTGCCACTTAGACACCCATAAAAGGTGCTGCAGCCTGGGGAAAGAACCTGCATGAAAGCCACTGTTAAGTTGTCATAAAACCAACGGGGCCTTTATGTGGTGGTAGAAGCTGACCCACTGGAGGAAGATAACGGCATAGAACTGGCCCTGGAGATCATACCCACTAGGGCCTTACTGAGGAGCAGGGGTCAAATTCCTGTCAGTGTGAGGAACATTACCAGCCACCCCATCAGCCTGAAGCCTCTTATGGTGATTGGGAAAGTAAGTGCTGCCACCCTGATGACAGGGGACAATTTAATCTTGAAAGAAAATGGAAGAGAGACTCCTGTCCAGTGCCCAAATCTGTCCCCCAGATGGGAAGAGAGGATTAAAGCTCAATTACCGTATATACTCGAGTATAGGCCGACCCGAATATAAGCCGAGGTCCCCAATTTACCCCCAAAAAACTGGAAAAAATTATTGACTCGTGTATAAGCCGAGGGTGAGACATGCCTGTCCATCCCTGTGTGTCGTCCATCCCTGTGTGTGTCCATGCATCCGTGTGTGTGTGTGTCCATGCATCCGTGTGTGTGTGTGTGTGTGTCCATGCATCCGTGTGTGTGTGTGTGTGTCCATGCATCCGTGTGTGTGTGTGTCCATCCATCCCTGTGTGTGTGCATGCATCCGTGTGTGTGTGTGTGTGTGTGTGTGTGTGTCCATGCATCCGTGTGTGTCCATCCATCCCTGTGTGTGCATGCATCCGTGTGTGTGTGTGTGTGTGTGTGTGTGTGTGTGTGTGTGTGTGTGTGTGTGTGTGTGTGTCCGTGCAGCCTACCTGTGTCCAGCCTGCCTGTGTCCGTCCAGCCTGTGTCCGTCCAGCCTGTGTCCGTCCCGGCCTGCGTCCCGTCCCGGCCTGCGTCCCGTCCCGGCCTGCGTCCCGTCCCGGCCTGCGTCCCGGCCTGCGTCCCGTCCCGGCCTGCGTCCCGGCCCGTCCCGCAGCTCTTCGTCGGTGGCCATTCTAGGATTCAAAAGCCGCGCCTCCGTCGGTGATAGGCGGAACACTCAATTTCCCACTGACTGCTGGGAAATTGAGTGTTCCGCCTATCGGATGTCCGTGATAGGCGGAACACTCAATTTCCCAGCAGTCAGTGGTCCGCCTATCATGGACGTCCGCTCATCCTCATACTACGGACGAGGATGAGAGGACGTCCGTGATAGGCGGAACACAGACTGCTGGGAAATTCAGTGTTCCGCCTATCACAGGCGAAGGCGGAGACGGAGGCGCGGCCTTTGAATCCTAGAATGGCCGCTGTCTGTCTGCTCGACACGCTGATCGGGCAGACAGACAGCGATGACTCGAGTATAAGCCGAGGGGGGCACTTTCAGCCTCAAAAAAGAGGCTGAAAATCTCAGCTTATACTCGAGTATATACGGTAGCTTGATGGGAGAAAATGTTCTCCAAGAATGACTTCGATGTGGGTTGTGCCAGGAGTGCTCAACACCAAATTCGGCTGAGTGAAGATACAGTAAGCCTTTCCAAGACAGAGCTAGAAAATTACAGTGTAATTTACACTGTTATACAAGCTGTACAGTCACTACTTTACATTGTAGCAAAGTGCCATTTCTTCAGTGTTGTCACATCAAAAGAAATAATAAAATATTTACAAAAATGTGAGGGATGTACTCACTTTTGTGAGATACTGTATATGTATAATGACTCGAGAACAGCCTGCCAAAATATTTTATCTTAGCTATTATTTATCATACAGCTTACATTTAATAGCCCATGTCAATTTTTCCAACTGTTGAATTGTCACCAATTTCTTAACATTCAACAGAAAACATTCTTCGATACTCCCAGTATATGGTTTCATGTACTCATTCCATATAAGAGTAGTGCAAAGAGATCCACTTAAGCTACCAAAGCACCCTTTCATGCATTTCAACCCCTTTTTACACACATTATATATATATATATATATATATATATATATATATATATATATATATATTTAAAGTATAGTTATAAAAGTGAGTACACCCCTAGTTGAAAATGTCCTAATTGGGTCCAAAGTGTCAATATTTTGTGTGTACACCATTATTTTCTAGCACTGTCTTAACCCTCTTGGGCATGGAGTTCACCAGAGCTTCTCAGGTTGCCACTGGAGTGCTCTTCCACTCCTCCATGACAACATCACAGAGCTGGTGGATGTTAGAGCCCTTTGTGGGCTTTCTTGTGCATCATCTTTAGGAGAGGCTTCCTTCTGGGAAGACGGCCATGCAGACAAATTTGATGCAGTGTACGGCGTATGGTCTGAGCATTAACAGGCTCCCAACCCTTCAACCTCTGCAGCAATGCTAGCAGCACTCATACATCTATTTCCCAAAGATAACCTCTGGATATGACACTGAGCACGTGCACGCAACTTCTTTGGTTGATGATGGCGTGGCCTGTTCTGAGTGGAACCTGTCCTGTTAAACCACTGTATGGTCTTGGCCACCGTGCTGCAGCTCAGTTTCAGGGTCTTGGCAATCTTCTTATAGCCTAGGCTATCTTTTGTAGAGCAACAATTCTTTTTTTCAGATCCTCAGAGTTCTTTGCCATGAGGTGCCATGTTGAACTTCCAGTGACCAGTATGAGAGAGTGAGAGCGATAATACAAAATTTAACACACCTTCTTCCCGTTCACATCTGTGACCTTGTAAGACTAACGCGTCACATGACACCCGGGAGGGAAAATGCCTAATTGGGCCCATTTTGGACATTTTCACTTAGGGATGTACTCACTTTTGTTGGCAGTGGTTTAGACATTAATGGCTGTTTGTTGAGTTATTTTAAGGGGACAGCAAATTTACACTGTTATACAAGCTGTACACTCACTACTTTACATTGTAGCAGAGTGCCATTTCTTCAGTGTTGTCACATGAAAAGATATTGTAAAATATTTACAAAAATGTGAGGGGTGTACTCACTTTTGTGAGATACTGTACAGTGCCTGGCAAAAGTATTCACCCCCTTGGCATTTTCATGTTTTGTTGCCTCACAACCTGGAATTAACATGGATTGTTTGAGGATTTGCATCATTTAATTTACAGAACATGCCCACAACTTGAAGATCTTTAGGTCTGCCCACAGATTTTCTAATGGATTGAGGTCTGGGCTTTGACTAGGCCATTCCAACACATTACATGTTTCCCCTTAGACCACTCAAGTATTGCTTTAGCAGTGTGTTTGGGGTCATTGTCCTGCTGGAAGGTTAACCTTCATCCTATGCCCAAATCACACACAGGGTGGTACAGGTTTTGCTCAAGAATATCCCTGTATTTACCATCCATCTTTCCCTCAACCCTGACCAGTTTCCCAGTCCTGACCGCTGAAAAAATTCCCCACAGCATGATGCTTCCACCATCAGGTCTCACTGTGGGGATGGTGTTCTTTGGGTGATGTGATGTGTTGGGTTTTCATCAGACATAGTGTTTTCTTTGATGGCCACAAAGTTC
Source organism: Lithobates pipiens (assembly GCF_037356315.1). Taxonomy (NCBI): domain Eukaryota; kingdom Metazoa; phylum Chordata; class Amphibia; order Anura; family Ranidae; genus Lithobates; species Lithobates pipiens. Next base: position 423,752,221 of record NW_027507718.1, read on the forward strand.
AATTTTAGTCTCATCAGACCAGAGCACCTTCCTCCATGCATTTTGGGAGTCTCCCACATGCCTTTTTGCAAACTCAAAGCGTGCCATTTAGTTTTTTGCTGAAAGTAATGGCTTTCTTCTGGTCACTCTGCCATAAAGCCCAACTCTATGGAGAGTACGGCTTATTGTCATCCTATGTACAGATACTCCAGTCTCTGCTGTGGAACTCTGCAGCTCCTCTGTGCTGCCTCTCTGATTAATGTCCTCCTTGCCAGGTCTGTGAGTTTTGGTGTGAGGCCATCTCTTTGCAGGTTTGCTGTTGTGCCATGTTCTTTCCATTTGGTTATGATAGATTTGATGGTGCTCCTAAGGATCATCAAAGGTTTGGATATTTTTTTATAACGTAATCCTGACTTTTAATTCTCAACAACATTGTCCCTCACTTGTTTGGAGAGTTCCTTGGTCTTCATGGTAGTGTTTGGTTAGTTGTGCCTCTTTCTTAGGTGTTGCAGCCTCTGGGGCCTTTCAAGAAAGGTGTGTATATCCAATGACAGATCATGTGACACTTAGATTGCACACAGGCAGACGTAATATCACTAATTATATGACTTCTGAAGGTAATTGGTTGCACCAGAGCTTTTTATGGGCTTCATAACAAAGGCATACGCACATGCCAATTAACAGTTTTTTGTTTCAAAAAAATAGTTTTATGTATATATTTTTCGAATTTTACTTCACCAACTTAGACTATTGTGTTTTAATCCATCACATATACCATATATACTCGAGTATAAGCCGAGATTTTCAGCCTCTTTTTTGAGGCTGAAAGTGCCCCCTCGGCTTATACTCGAGTCACCGCTGTCTGACTGCTCGATCAGCGTATCGAGCAGACAGACGGCGGACATTAAAATTCAAAAGCCGCGCCTCCTTCTCCGCCTCCGCCTGTGATAGGCGGAACACTGAATTTCCCAACAGTCAGTGTTCCGCCTATCACGGACATCCGTTCATTCTCATACTACGGACGAGTATGAGAGGATGTCCGTGATAGGCGGAACACAGGCTGCTGGGAAATTGAGTGTTCCGCCTATCACAGGCGGAGGACGGAGGCGCGGCTTTTGAATTGTAGAATGGCCGCCGAGAAGAGCGGCGATCCATCGGCACGACACGGGACGGAGGAGGCACGGAACGGAGGAGGCACGGGACAGAGGAGGCACGGGACAGAGGAGGCACGGGACAGAGGAGGCACGGGACAGAGGAGGCTCGGGACGACGGCGGCTCGGGACGGAGGCTTGGGACACAGGTAGGCTGGACACACACACAAGGCTGCACGGACACACACACACACACACACACACACACACACACACACACACACACACACACACACACACACAGGGATGGATGGATGGATGGATGGATACACACACACACACACACACACACACAGGGATGGATGGATGGATGGATGGATACACACACACACACACACACACACACACAGGGATGGATGGATGGATGAATACACACACACACACACACACACACACAGGGATGGATGGATGGATGGATACACACACAGGGATGGATGGACGGACACACACACAGGGATGGATGGATGGATGGATGGACACACACACAGGGATGGATGGACGGACACACACACAGGGATGGACGGACACACAGGGATGGACAGCCATGTCTCACCCTCGGCTTATACACGAGTCAATAAGTTTTCCAGTTTTTTGGGGGTAAATTGGGGGCCTCGGCTTATATTCGGGTCGGCCTATACTCGAGTATATACGGTAATTCAGACTAAAAAAAACATTGAACTAAAGGCTGTAATGTAACAAAATAGGTAAAAAGCCAAAGGGGGTGAATACTTTTGCAAGGGTTATATATTTGTATACTCACTGCTAAATGATCAGCATTTATTCATCTCTTAACAGATTTAACTTAAGCGCTGGCATATGAAGACAGGATATTGAAAGCTTTAAAGTACATAGGCTAAACAGTATCTATTCAACTGGAGCATATAAATAATAGATTTGGACCTATTTAAAGGGTCTGTATACTTAAAAACAGTATTTTGTATTAGAGGTAACATCTGGTGGACCAAGTTAATCAGGAAACTCCAGGAAAATAAATTGCCTTGCTGTTCCTGGCTGTGTTTCTACTCAACTTGGAGTTCTTATAACAGCTGTTACATTCTTCATGGTCTGTCTGGAGTTTGACTTTATTGAACCATCAATATATTAGATATATTATAAACAAGAATCAAAAAGTGAGTGGATAATCATATTGCTACCAATTTTACATGCGGGTGTGGTCATGCATCAGCCAACCACTCCAAGGCATGAGGGTGAGCTATTAGGCCCATAAACTGCTTCAATGAAGTTTCCAGTTTATTATAATGGGGATGGAAGGGTGGCAGGCTTCACAGCCGTACCCCGGAGATTGTCATCCAATCCAAACTGTCATTTCACTGGCACCTTCAGATCTTAGTTTTAAAAAAAAATTTTTTTAAAATGTAAGAAATAAATTAATTTCAACAAGCAGAGTTTCCACTTCAGGATTTTTTGTACAGCCTCATTTCTTCATATGTTTCTTCCATCTGAAAGAACAGAAGTTCAGCAGAGGATTATCACAATTCCAGATGTGAACCATCAGGATTTTTTAACAAAAACATTTCTTTTCTTAATATTATTAGCCAGTTTCAGTAAAGGAAAATGTACTTGTGAGTTAACAGATAATCAGTCATACAAACCGAGAAGATTTTTTTACCTTAAATTCAGCCCGAAATTCATTTCAAATGCATATTATAACAATGTTTAACCATCTGCTTTGTATTTGTAACAATGATATAGGACAGGTAAGAATGAAAATGAAATATGTATTAAACAGACCTGCATTACTACCGAGTGAGATTATAAGAGCCTGATACTGCTCAAAAAAACGTTAGTAGCTGATGGAAAATAAAGATAATTTTGTCTGCCTAATCTGTCTATTTTCCCTATTGTGCATTAAATCGTATTCCATTCAATCAACATTATTTGCTGAGATTTATTATACCCTTGTTTGCCTAGGCCAGCTGTGAAACGTATGTAAACTATTAGCTTCAAGCACATCTCCAAGGAATCCAACACTCTTTTAATATCATTCTTCCACTTTTGTATATACACCCAGCACTGTATTGTCACCTCATGTAGTAAAGGGGTCTCCAAACTTTTCAAACAAAGGGGCAGTTAACTGCCCTTCACACTTTAGGGGGGCCGGATTGTGGAAGATGGGAGTAGAAAATACCCCAAACCCAGCATCAGCATGGCCTCAGGCTCAGTGGTCAGTAGGTGGTATCAGTGCAAGAAACTGTGCCCCATTGTTGGTGTCAGTGGAAAGAATAGTGCCCCATCATTGATATTAGTGGAAGGAATAATGCCCTATCATTACATCATGGACTGGTGCATGCTAGGTCAGTGATGTCAGAAGGGGGTGGTGCCACCAGGTGACGTATTCAGGTGACCCTGCCCCTTACCTATATAAGAACTGTTAAAAGGCTTAGCATGCAGTAGGGCGGCATGATTGACGATGGATTTACATTGGGGAACACATTATTTTTTAATAAAGGAATTTTCAAAAACTGTCGCTGTGTCTTTATTGCTTTTTGATACTTTTTTGCTTTATGGGTAGGGGTACTATGTACCCCATACTCATTCACATTGAGGGGGTGGTATCTTGAGGCCCCTTGTTAAAGGGGGGTTCCAGATTCTGACAAGCCCCCTGCCCGCAGTCCCCCCACAACCACTGACCATAGTTGTAGGGATAAGGCCCTTGTCCCCATCAAAATAGAGACAAGGTTCTTTGGGGGGCTTTGCCCTCCTGCCCCAAAGCACCCACCCCTACCCCATGTTGAGGGCATGTGGCCTGGTATGGTTGAGGGAAGCTGCTCTCTTCCTGGCTTGCTGGACTGCTTGCTTGGATAAAGGTCTGGTATGGATTTTGGGGGGGCCCATGCTGTTTTTTTCTTTATTTTTTCAATAGCCGGGTGTCGGCAATTGCAACCGCGAGTCATTTTAACCACTTCAATACCGGGCCATAGTCAAATGACGTCCACAGATGGGATCTCCCATCCTGGGTGGGTGTCATATGACGTCCTTGGTATCTCGCCACTCCTGTGGGCCCCCTGGGGCCCACAGCGCGGCGATCGTGGGTGAGGTGTGTCCCTCGGACACAGCCCATCCCCGATCTGTGTGATTGGTATCCCCATCCACCCCCGATACACGTGACCGGCCGTTTCCAATCACAGCCAGTCATATGTACTGTGTACATTCACGGCGCTCATGGACGCGCCTAGGGTGCGGGCAGATCGGCGATTGGGGATGCGGCTTGTCACCCTGACACAGCCCAACCCTGATCGCAGTAAAGAGCCAATGAAATTACATACTTATATTAATAGGCGTCCCTCATTCCCATCTCATAAAGTTGGGAGGTATGAGACAGGACAGCTTAAAATGGAAATTCTAAGAAGATAAAAAAAAACACAAATTAATGCAGCTCTGTATTCAGTAATACATTATTAGCTGTATTTTAAATGCAATGAATGTAAGTAACTGAATTTGACCTGGTATCTGCCTCTTCTAGTCCCTGTACAGTAGAGATCAGACTGAAAGAGGAAGAAGCCAGTCATTTCTGCTTTAGTTCTCATGTGTTAACAAATAGTATGCTGACCAGTGGTGGCCGTTCCATAAGAGGTGCAGGGGCACTGCCCCCCAATCCATGAGTCCAACCCCCTAATCTACGTGCAGGGCGCATTGATTCCAATGTATTTTTTTTGTTTTTTTTAAGCACATGATTAGAGCCTGAGGCTCTAATAGGCTTTAAAAAAGAGCACTGCGCCCCAAGTACACCCACTTGTGTGACAATAGCAAATTAATATTTGCTATTATCTTCCCCATTCTCCTCTTCATTTCAGGAAGCCCCTATTGGCTAGGGAGTCTCAGGACTGCCTGGCCAATCGTGTGTCAGGACACACTTCCTGTTCCTGTGCGCCCAAGAGGAGAATGTCTCACTGTGTGCTCGTGGGAGAATCGGTCAGATCGGCCCTGGCTCTTCCTTCCCCCTGCCTCCAAAGGTAAGGCATCATTATCATGGCTCATTCACATTGAATCACCCCCCTCCATCTTTCACGGGGGGGTGTGCGATCCACCTCCCACACAATCGCCACTGTCCGCCTACAGGGGAGGGGTGTTGGGGGGGAATGATCACTACCATCCATCTCCCCCGGGGGGTGGTGATAGTTTGTAGTGCGTCTCCCCAAAATAAAATTGGAGCACCAGCTGTCACTAGTTCACCAGTCTTTAATTCTACTTTTACTGTCCAGTTATAAACATATTTTGGCAGAAATACCATAAATAACGTATAACTGGAAAATTCCAACATAGCTAATCATTTTATCCCAAACAATGTTTGAAGGTCTGTGGCTTCTTGTCAGAAATCATGAAATCAGACTGAGACAGAAGTACAGTTAAATCACACTTGTTTAATAATAAAAGTAAAAAGAACAAACATAGTCAAAATATAGCCAAAGTTCAGGAACCGGAATGGATAGTCAGCCAAGCCAGGAGTCAGGGATCAAAGTAGTGGAACAGCAAGCAGAATCTGTAGCCTGAATGCATGTCAGCAAAGACAGTCTTTAAACCAGGAATGCAGGAGATAGTTTCTTGTGATGTGAAGGCAAAGGCGGAGCTCCTCTGGACTTAACGGCTTAAGTAGGCAGGACTGACGAGCAGGGTCAACTTCAGCTGGGTAACTGTGGAGAGAGATGGGAGCTGGCAATTAGCCGACATCTGAGCGGCCATCTCTGAGAAGGAAGGGCTGAGCCCAGCCCTGACACTTCTGTAGGATCCACAACATAAGATTACTGCCAGATTTCTTTAGGTAAGCATTATCTTGTTTGTGTGTTTCTTTTGTAGTATGACCATAATATTACAACTGCAGGATGTGTGACCCAATACTTCCTAAAATTAGAAGCAAATTAGAGACCAAAAACTACTTTGACTTTAGCAAGCAGTGCACAGATTGACTTTATTTGGTGCCTGGAATTGCTTTTTTGCTGTAAGCTGCCCAAACCCTCACCCAATCTATTCAGTCATTTATAATAAAAAAAAAAAAAAAAGCTGCACTACTTTCTGAAGGTATTTCAAACAGGATTTTGATTATGATTGGCAGTTGCTTTTGTTCATAACTTATGCAAGAGCTCACTGATTTGGATATCTCCACCCAAGTAAAACATGCTGTTTACTTAATCTAAAGTGTATGGCAAACACATTTGACTAGACAAAGGCACTAATAAGGTCTAGGTCAGCCTTTTTTCAACCAGGGTGCCCAGGCATCCTGGGGTGCCTTGAGTTGTCCTCAGAGGTGCCTTAGCAAAATGCCTAGAAATTGTCCAAAAATTGTATATAAGCCAGCAGGTGGATCAAGCCTGACATTTAGTTACACAAAGCCACAGGTTTTCATTGTGCACCATAACAACCTTTTAGCCAACGACATTCTAACAACCAATGACATCATCAGTTGAGAAGGTGGATGTCGGCTCTCTCCTGTGCATCCCTGTTTGATTCTCACCTGCCTCTCTCCATCAGCGATGGGGTCACATTAGCTAAGTGATGAAGAAAAACTGAGAAAAAAGAGAAACACTGTGATACTAGTCAGTACCAGTGTGCAGAAGTGTATTTGATTTGGAAGAACAATTCCCCCCCCCCCCCCCCCACGTTGGGTGTCCTACATGTGTGGATGTTGATGCATTATATCAAATTATTAGAATAGCTTTTTACATTTTAGAATGGGGTGCCTTGATATTGCCCATAAATTTAAAGGGTGCATTGAATAAAAAAAGTTTGAGAAACACTGGTCTAGGTCAGTGGTTCTCAACCTCCGTCCTCAAGTATCCTCAACGGGCCATGTTTTTGGAACTTCCCTTAGATAAATTGTCTCTTATCAATAGCATGTCATTGATATTGATTTAAAGGAGCTGTGCAAAGTATTGGGAGTACTTGAGGACTGAGTTTGAGAACCACTGCTCTAGGTGACAGTTATTTGACATAATGGGGTTTATGTATCAAAACCGGTGCAGCTGTGCATGGTAGCCAATCAGCTTCTAACTTCACACCAGATGTATTAGGTCAGTGCTAAAGTTATGTAAGGCAACTGGCAGTATACAAACCACAAAAAAAACAATCTGTAAAAAAAAAACATAAAGTGCAGCGCCTAAAAATAAATAAGATCTCAAAATGATATATTATAAAAATTACAACTAGTGATTGCGATACTGTAATGAAAAAAATTAAAGTGAGCAATAGATATGTAACAAATACATAAAAACAGTCCATGCAAAAAGTCCAATGAACCAATCTGTGAGTAGTATCACTGTCTGAAATATCCACCACTTGTGAATGGGGACGATACCATACTCACCAGATTCCCAGCTATTAATGGAGCTTACAGTGCACTTTTATCAATCAGTCACGGCCTCTCCTGTATGGACCTCCAGCTCCATCCACATTCATGAGGTATCTTGATGGTAAAAACGCACGTTCCTTAAGGATGCTGAACCACATGCACTGCCATTAACTAGGAAAGAGCGCTCCAAGGGGACATACATCAAAGGGGCCATATGTGGTGTAGTATTTTTATTTAAAAATGATATGACCAAGACTTTGAAGTAAAAATATGCATTCAGATCCCAAAGAAATAAAAGCAAATCACGTGGAGATGTGACATCAGTGCATAACTCCACCTAAGACCCCTTTCACACCACACCGCCCATAGCGTCGGCGGTTTTACGGCGCATTTCGGCCGCTAGCATCGTGCTTTTACGCCCCGCTAGCGGCCGAGAAAGGGTTAAAACCGCCAGCAATACGCCGCAATAGCGGCATTTTGCCGGCGGTATTACAGCGCTGCCCCATTGGTTTCAATGGGGAGCAGCGGTGGAGGAGCAGTAAACACACCGCTCCTTCACCGCTCCAAAGAAGCTCCTGGCAGGACTTTTCCCTGACGTCCTGCCAGCGCAACGCTGTAGTGTGAAAGCCCTCGGGCTTTCACACTACAGACAATGGTGCAGCTTTTTTAGGGCGGATTGCAGGCGCTATTTCTAACGCTATAGCGCCTGCAAAACGCCCTGGTGTGAAAGGGGTCTAACGCATGTCTTCAGAGGATGCTAACACTAGGGTGACATATACTGAGAATCTGGTGGTGTGGTGTTGTCCTCATTCACAAGTGGTGGTGGATATTTCAGATGGTGACACTGCTCGTAGATTCTTTTTACATGGACTGTTTTTATTTATTTGTTACATATATCTATTGCTCACTTTTTTTCATTATCACAATCTCTAGTAGTACTAGTTGTAATTTATTTATGATATATCACTTTGAGATCTTATTTATATTTAGGTGCTGCACTTTATGTTTTTTTTTTACAGATTCTAACTTCGGATTGTTCATTTATGCTTAGAGAGAAAATCTGGAAGCGGATTGGTTTCTATGCAGAGCTCTACCAGATTTTGCACTATCCAGTTTTGGCAAATCAGGTTGGGGTGATGATAAATAAGAGCACCAAAACAAAAGCGTCTAGATGACAGCCTTCTAATCTTACAAGTTCTGACAGTTTGGGTGATGATTGTTTTGCACCCAGGCTGTATTTAGATTAAGGGGGGGGGTCCATCAGAGTCACGCTGAAGCTGGGTGATTGATAGGTTATTGGTTGTGCTAGATTTGACATTATTACTGAGTCATTGTTCTTTGATTATACAGATGGCATTATGGTTGCTTTATCAGAGCAAATAAATTTATGTTCTGTGATTCAGCAGTCAGCATTAAAAAAAAATGAGTGACAGCAGATAAAGCCCAAGTGGTTAATCGAGTCTGCCCTGTTTATTTGTTTATTTATTTAGTATAGAGCTACGTTCGTTCCAAGCATGCCTAAATTCACTTACTGTTAAACTTTGCTGGAAGTCTGTTCAAAGTATCAACCACTCTTTTGGTAGAATACTTTCTAAGGTTAGTTTTAAACTTTTCTGCTGTTGGTTTGAGGTTATTGGGTTGATTTCCTAAATGCAGGTAACCTGTTCACTTTGCAAGGAAATTTTTCCCAGAGCTTAGTGAATGAGGTGAAGTTCTGCTTGCTTCCATCGTCCAATCATGAGCAAGCAAAAATGCATTTTTTTTTACATTTTCCAGCTTTGTAGTGTTCCGCATGAAATTTCAACACTTCACTCAAGCTCTGGGAAAAATTCCCTTGCAAAAGGAACAGCCTATTTGCCATTAGTAAACTTGTTCTTGACCTTAGCTTCATATTAAAAATACTGCCCTCCTGAACCTTATTTATACCCTTAATGTAATTAAAGGTTTTATTCATGTCCTCCCTTTTCATTCTTTCCTCAAGAATGTACATACTAAATTCTTGCAGTCTCTCCTGATATGTCTTATTCCTTAGACATTTTATATATTTTTTTGCTCGTCTCTATACAGTATGTTGTTTTGTCAGCATGGGCATCTGCAGGTAGGGGCAAGGGGGGTCAAGTGCCCCCCCCCCCCCGGAATCAGGGATCTGATCTTAAATTCAGCACAGTCGCTATCGGGGTGGGGGCAGCCCGCACCCGGGTGCCACCCGCCAGTGGGGTGACACCATCAAGGTGCTGTGAACCCCCCCCCCATCAGTGTAGTGTGACTTCATGCTTTTTTCCCTGCTCAATTTAGCAGAGAACTCAGCGGCACTGTGACAGGAGAAAGGCGAGCTGCAGGCTATAAGAGGTTTCTCCCGCTCTCCTCCCCTTTCTTCTCCTGTCAAGGAGAAGAGACTGCGGCTCTCGCCAGGTTCCCCACCCAGCTTTCTGCCCGCTCTGTTCCTTCCATATTGGCCATAACTGAGGGCCAATCAAAGGAGACTAGGAGAGGAGAGCATCATGGGACATGTAGTCCCAAAGATTGACAGAAATGGGAGGAGGCTACAGCTCGATAAGGAGAGAGATTGAGAGACTGCAGCCTGGAAAAAAAGCTGAAGGAGAGAGTGCTACAGGACAAAGAATGAGGAGTGTGCTGGACAGAAGCCAGAGAGAGCCACACTGCCCAGCACCATCAGTGAGAGAAAGTCTGAGCCACTACCAAGGTACAGACATACACTACTGACCAGAGTCGCCCAGAGTGAGCGATCGTGCAGCCGGAGGGATCACTGCTGTAGTTTTGCTGGGTCTGGTAAGAGGGCCTGTTGGCCATTATCCATTACTTATCCTAGGGACTGTACTACGTCTGCAGTCTCTGACCATGATAATGTGATAATGAAATTGTTAAAAAGGGGTGGTACATGGGTGACCCTAAGATGATGCCCCCCCCGCCCCTGAAAAAAGTTCTGCGGACGCCCATGTTTGTCAGTGAGGTATTCAGAACTGGACTCAGCATCCTACATAAGGTCTAACTAAATATTTATATGGGTGATTCTGGACCTCCAACCTCCTTCCTCCTGCTGGCGATTCCTCTAGTGATAACTAAACATCTATATAGGGGAACAGTGCCGATCCTGACCTCCCTGGGGCCCTAAGCAAACTTCTGTTAAGGGGCCCTCTACCTGACCCGTGATGCTGTGAGCTATGTAAACCATTTGCCATTGCCACACCTGACGCTTCAGTGCTCCCAATACAATCCTCCCTCCTTTAAAGAAAACAGTCAAAGTACAACAATATATATATTACATCAGGGTCCCTAGAGAGCCTCCCCCTACATTAGGGTCCTCAGAGAGACTCCCCTTACATCAGGGTCCCCAGAGCTAGACGGGGTTGCTGGATGAGTTGGCTGGCAGTGGGGGGGGGGTAGCTGGCTTAATCCGCTAGCAGGGGGGTTGCTGGATGAGTCCGCTGGCGGGGGGGTGGCTGAATCCGCTAGTGGGGGGTTGCTGGATGAATCCAATGGTGGGGGGTGCTGGCAGAGTCTGCTGGGGGGGGGGGGGGGTTGCTGGCTGAATCTGCTGGTGGGGGGGTTGGTTGATTGCCCTTGAGACACCACTGCCAAACTTTAAAATTGTTTCTATGCATCATTTCTTAAATGTACTACTGAAGGGGATACAGTAAATACGTTTTATCACAACAGAGGTCATCACACCTTACTTCAGGCTGGGGAGGGCTGTGTGTTTCAGTGGAGAGCCAGGTCCTTGCACCTCTTTGGGGGGGGTGATGATTCTGTCCTGTCTCTTCTCTTCTCTTCAGCCAGCACCCAGCCCCAGCTCACAAGCTCAGCAAGTCACATAGGATGGGATGTTCTTGACGCCGCTCGTACCCTCCCCTGACGTGCCACGTGACCTGCCTCTGAGACTCCTGGAAGGTGGGAATTGTAGTTTGCTGCACTGATAAGGTCCTTACCTTTAGCGTGGCTGGACTACAACTCCCACAATACAGCGCAGCCTGTGCAGCAGCAGCCAGCTAGCCAATCGGCGGCCACCGCGGGCGTCATCTAGCAAAAAATAAATAAATAACAGACAGCCAACGCTGTGGCCTGCGGCCATTTTAAAGATAGTGTAGGCAGCCTGGGGGGAAATTTTCACCCTGCCCCCTGGCCCAGCCCGACCCTGCAGGGGGGGATGCTAGGTCTTGGGGGGCCCTACGCAGTTTGCATAGTGAGCGTATCGGGCGGATCAGCTCTGTAGGGGAATTAGAACCTCCTTCTTCCTGTTGGTGACCCTTTTGTGATACACCCTAGAGTTCTATTCACATTGTTTACTTATTTTGTGATCACCTGAAATAAGCACCACCTATTCGTTTTCCTCTGTAGTTCTGGCCAGTGCTGTACCCCCAATATAGTACTCTGTAACAGGATTATTTTTCACTAAGTAAATTTTGTTGCATTTAGAAGCAATTTCCATTGTTTTGACCATTTGTTCTTTAATGCAAAAGTATGTTTCATGGTACACACATCCCTTGGAATATGACCCCTATTGTGCACCTTTGTGTCATCAACAAAAACATATACCGGTATCTTGTCCACCAAACCTTCAGTTATATCACTCACAGATTAAATAAAACAGGACTGATGACAGATCCTTGTGGTACCTCACTAATGACTAGTCTTTGTTCATTTACAACCACATTCTAATATCTATCCTTCAGCCAACTGCATATCCACTGAACTAGCCAAGGGTTAAGTCCTAGCTTGTACAACTTTTTATGAGATTATTATGTGGAACTTTATCAAATGCTGAAATCAAGATAGACCATGTCCACAGATTAGTCTGACATGATCTACCCCCATTAAAGAGGAAGTAAACCCTGACGAGTTTACTTCCTCTTTAGCCCCGTACACACGACCGGACTTTTCAACATCCAAAGTCTGACGGAATGATTCCGGCAGACTATTCGATCGTGTGTGGGCTGCAACGGACTTTTGATTCACAAAAGTCTGACAGACTTTAGAAATGGAACATGCTTCAAATTTTTCCGACAGAACTCTGCGGACCCAGTTCCTACCGAGAAATTCGCTCGTGTGTATGCTATTCCGACGGACTAAAACCGACGCTAGTGCAGCTATTGGCTACTGGCTATGAACTTCCTTATTCGAGTCGAGTCGTACGTCATCACGTTCGAATCCGTCGGAGTTTGGTGTGATTGTGTGTGGCCAAGTCCGTTCATTCGGAAAGTCCGTCAGAACTCTGCCGGAACTCCGTCAGAACTCCTTCGAAAGTCTGTCGGACATAAGTCTGGTCGTGTGTACGCGGCATTTCATTCCCTGCAAAGGCAAAGCATAATGGACTACTATGCATCGCATAGTAGTCCATTATGTGTCACTTACCTGACACAGGAGCCAGCGATGTCACCGCTGTCCCCTGTAGTCCGGCGCATCCATCTTCTCGGTGGGGTCTCGCTGCTCCGCCGCTGTCATTCGGCGAAGCCGCGATGACATCACTCCCGCGCATGCGCACGGGAGCCGACACGCGCAGCATCTTCGTCCTTGTCAGTGCGCCTGCGCGTCGCTGTCTACGGCGCATGCACCGTAGACAGCAGTGCCTGTCTTTCAGCAAATATCTCCTAAACCGTGTCTTGGACCTACAGGTAAGCCTTAATCTAGGCATACCTGCAGGTCAAAGTGTGTTGTAAGGGTTTACAACCACTTTAAAGCCATTCTGCTTTAGCTTCAGCAAGCTGTGTGTGTTTTAAATTATCATTGATCCTTCTTTTTTAGGAATGATTCCATTAATTTTACTAATACAGTTGTTAAACTCTATGGCCTATTGTTGCCAGCTTCATCCTTTGCACCCTTTTAATGGATAGGTACAATATTAGCAGTCTACCGGTACTTCTACTGTCAGAAGAGACTGGTTATAAAGATCAGTCGCTTAGAACTCTGGGATGAATTCCACCAGGACTCATTGCTTTAACCTCCCTGGCGGTAATCCCGAGTCTGGCTCGGGTTAGGATTTTACTATCATAAGCGGTAACCCCCGAGCCAGACTCGGGATCGCATCGCTGGATACAGGGAGAGGTTACTTACCTTGTCCCCTGGATCCAGCGATGTCCCCTGGATCCAGCGATGTGATCGAGCTGTCCTCCGCTTGATTCACACAGTGCCCGAATGCCGCCGAGCTCAGTTCCCTGCGACTTTACGGCGCACGGAAGCGGAGATCGGCGCCAAATTCAAAAAAGTTAAAATACACAAAACACACACAGTACTGTAATCTTACAGATTACAGTACTGTATAAAAAAATGACACACCCCCTTTGTCCCTAGTGGTCTGTCCAGTGCCCTGCATGCACTTTTATATTATAAATACTGTTTTTTTATGCCTGGAATTTGGAGATTGTCCATAGCAACCAAAAAGTGTCTCTTTATGTCAAAAGTGATTTTAGACCAACTAGAAAACGGCGATAATAAATTAGAATCACTTTCAGAATTGAGCGATAGCGATTTGTGGGGAAATTCGTCATCAAACACTAAATCTAATGACAGCAACAATTCTGCAAATGAGCAAATTTCAGTCTTTTTGGATTTGATTACATTATTGAATAATTTTTATTATTATTTATTATATTATAAACTTTATCATACCCGGGATGTCTGCTAGACTCTGGTTTGAACAGATTTAAGAGAGTTATTCCTAAGAATTACAGGACTACAATATAAAACGCCAAATTTCCATGCAAAATAATTGTACCGCTTTCAGCACCTAAAACCAGAACTAATCATACCGCCACGGAGGTTAAAAGGCTTTAAGCAAGCCACTTCATCTGCTACCTCTGCCTGTATAAATCCTGCAAATTAATCTTCAAAGTTTGAACCAATATGATCCCCCCAACTTCTGAAGTAAACAGAAGTACTTTGCGACATCCAGGTCTCCCTTACCAGTTTTCATCTTTGTGATCTTATAGTATTTTTTCTTCCAATAAATGATATACCTTAAAAGGTTTTGTCTCTTTTTTGTAATAGATTTAGCAATGTTTTCCTCCTTCTGTGCTTTAGCAATTATAAGATGTTTGGCCTCCTTTTGTCTGGTTATACACACTTATTGCAGTGACTCATCACTATCATTATCACATCATCTATCTGAAGTTTAAATCAGACAAACATAAGCCTCGTACACATGATCGGATTTTCCGCAGACAAAACTACAGACTTTTGTCCGAAGGGCATTGTCTTGCATACAAACGGCATACAATTGTCGGGCAACAAACACGTACGCAGTGACGTACTATGTGTTTTTTCCGCTCTTTAGTGCCACCGTTTGGGCTCCTTCTGCTAATTTCATGTTAGTAGAAGTTTGATGAGTGTAGATGCGTGCTTTTCATTTTGCGCTTTTCAGTTTGTTTCTGAACAGCCGTTCGTCAATCAGCCATGTTGTGGAATCGGAGGAGATAACGTGTTATTTATTATTGGTCTTGGAGTTATTGCTCTGACCCAAGTCCAGTCCAGGAACAGGAGAAGGATTTCTTGGACCAAAAATTGGTTGCTTTATTTATTTATTTATTTTTTTACAATAGGTTTTATTAAGCAAAAGTCACATTGTAGTTACAGAGTCTACAAATACATGTAAAGGGAGCCTGAGTTAGCAGGAGAACAGACTCAAAAACAAAGAAAAAAAAAAGTTACAGGCCATAATATGCTGAGCACTTATCTGTAACAACAAATAATGCACATTAAAAGCGACACAAAAATTAAACAACGTGCCCAAATAGGGCCCTAAAGACCCTTCAAAGAATAACAGAAACATCACATCCTCATGTCAAGGGGAAGAGAAGAAG
The DNA here is from genome assembly GCF_037356315.1 of Lithobates pipiens. Taxonomy (NCBI): domain Eukaryota; kingdom Metazoa; phylum Chordata; class Amphibia; order Anura; family Ranidae; genus Lithobates; species Lithobates pipiens. Next base: position 423,767,469 of record NW_027507718.1, read on the forward strand.
TGTGCTGATGTCAGAGAAAATAGAAAAAACCTATAGAAAATAGAAAGAAAAGGAAACAGGATGGGTTTGCAGAGCTTCAAAGATCATGTAACATAACCCCGCCGGGCCAGCCCGAGCCAGACCCCGTCACGCCGCTCAGCCAAATGCTTGGAAGGGAGGGGAGTTCAGCCACTAGTCAAACTCTCGAAAGCCGCGGAAAATTTGAACTGAATCCAGGGGGACCATGTAGTGTGGAATCGGTCGGCTGAGTTGGTTGCTTTATTAATCGTGACCAATTATGTCATATGCTTTTGTTGCGGGAGCTCCAGGAGAATAATCCATATGATTTTTGGAATTATCTCCAGATGACGGACCCCTACTTTCACCAACTCTTGGCATTGTTGACCCCTATATTAAGAAGCAGGACACATGCATGAGGCTTTTATTTATTTTTTTGTTGAATAATGATTTGATTTGGTATATTTTCTATATTTTTGGATGCAAAGAATGCACTTTTTGGTTAAGTTCTATTGGCAGATAGCATGTCTTATTTTATTTGTTTTCTTTTTTTTAATGCACATTAAAAAAATTGTGTAGAATAATACTTGGCTATGTGTTTTACTTCTAATGACAGTTTGGGAGTAAGCAGTTACATTTTACAAAATACAATGTAAAATGAACAAGGGACACCAACATAGTCGTATCTAGGGATGAGCCGAACAACCCCCGGTTTGGTTTGCAGCAGAACATGTGAACAGGCAAAAAATGTGTTTGAACACGCGAACACCGTTAAAGTCTATGGGACACAAACATGAATAATCAAAAGTGCTAATTTTAAAGGCTTATATGCAAGTTATTGTCATAAAAAGTTTTAAAAAACTGCAGTTTTTTCGGGAGCAGTGATTTTAATAATGCTTAAAGTGAAACAATAAAAGTGAAATATTCCTTTAAATGTCATACCTGGGGGGTGTCTATAGTATGCCTGTAAAGTGGCGCATGTTTCCCGCATTTAGAACAGTCCGAGATCAAAATTACATTTCTAAAGGAAAAAAGTCATTTAAAAGTACTCGCAGCTATAATGAATTGTCAGTCCCGGCAATACACAAAAAAGTCATTGAAAAAGACGGCATGAGATTCCCCCACAGGCCATTACCAGGCCCTTTGGGTTTGGTATGAATATTAAGGAGAACCTGAACAAAAATTGAAAAAAAAAATTGTGTGGGGGTCCCCCCAAATTCCATACCAGGCCCTTCAAGTCTGGTATGGTTATTAAGGAGAATCTCGTGCCATTTTTTTTTTTTTTAAAACCATACCAGACCTGAATTTTAAGGGGAACCCCGCACCAACATTTAAAAAAATGGCGTGGGGGTCTCCCAAAAATCCATACCAGACATTTATCCGAGCACAAAACCTGGCAGGCCACAGGAAAATATGGGAGGAGGAGAGAGCGCCCTCCTCCTGAACCGTACCAGGCCACAAGGGGGACCCCCAGATCCCAGCCTCCTCCATGTGTGAAATGGTAACAGCTACAAATGTACCCCTACCATTTCACAAAAAAGTGGGAAAATTGTAAAAATTACATGACACGGCTTGGGACAAGTCCTTTATTAAAAAATAAAAAATAAAAATGTCCAACAGAGTCTTCTTCTTCTTCTTCCCTTGCTCTGCCAATGACCAGAAAAAAAAAAAAACGCGACCGACCCACCTACATGGAAGGCACCCTCCATATGACGCATCTTCGCTTTGACAGTTCTTTCTACAATTCAGGGCAGGGCCACACCATGACGTTCCCGAGTGACCCCACCCCCCCACGGGGACTTCCCAATGGATACCACCCGATTATGTAACTGGGTGGCCCCATCCCCCTCTGACTACACACACCAGACGCAGGATTTAGGGTAGCTTGCCACTATCTGTAGTTTGTCAGCTATATGGGCTGTTAGACAACCATACACACACACAAACACACACCAAACATACAGGCACTAGTAATATAATGCAACAATCTCTATAGGAGCTATTCATTCTTAGCATAGTACACAGAAATACACTTATAGATTTATTTATTTTTGATTATCCCTAGGTGGGCAGTACAAATAAATATGTACAAAAGTGATAATTACAAAAGACAAATCAGAATTTACAAAAGATAACAGCATATGACAATGTGGCCACTTCCTCTTAAAAACAGAGAAAAAAAACAAAAATAAACGTTGCTATTCTGGTAGCATGATTTTTCCTGCTGGTAAAAGCACACGGAGAAAATTCTGTTTTAAGCTGGTCATACATTATACAATTGTCTTCTACAATTTTCCTTTAGATTTACCAAAACCATATAATATGAGGTCACACCTTAACCACTTAGAGACCGGAAGATTTGGCTGCTTAATGACCAGGCCATTTTTTGCGATGTGCTGCTTTAACTGACAATTGCGCGGTCATGCAGCACTGTACCCAAACAAAATTGGCGTCCTTTTTTTCCCACAAATAGAGCTTTCTTTTGGTGGTATTTGATCCCCTCTGCGGTTTTAATTTTTTGCGCTATAAACAAAAAAAGAGCAACAATTTTGAAAAAAAATAATTTTTTTTTACTTTTTCCTATAATAAATATCCCCAAAAAATGTTTTTAAAAATAAATTTCTTTCTCAGTTTAGGCCAATATATATTTTTCTACATATTTTTGGTAAAAAAAAAATCACAATAAGCATATATTGAATGGTTTGCGCAAAAGTTATAGCGTCTACAAACTATGAGAAAGATTTATGGCATTTTTATTATTATTATTTTTTTTTTACTAGTAACGGCGGTGATCTGCGATTTTTAGCAGTACTGCGACATTGTGATGGACAGATCGGACACTTTTGACACATTTTTGGGACATTGACATTTATACAGCAATCAGTGCTATAAAAATGCACTGTTTACTGTGTAAATGTCACTGGCAGGGAAGGGGTTATCACTAGGCACCGATCAAGGGGTTAAATGTGTTCAAGGTGTTAAATCCCTGGGTGTGTTTTAACAGTGAGTGGATAGGACTGACTAGAGGAAGAGATATCGTTTTTCCTACTTAGTAGGAACAAACAATATTTCTCTTCTCTCCTCTCTCCTGACAGAACAGGGCTTTGTGTGTTTACACCCACAAATCCCTGTTCCTGCTCTCGTGCATACGCTCGCACATGGCCGGCGGTTCCCGGCCATGCGCACGCCTCCCATCGCCCTTAAAGGTATAGACATACCCATAAGGCGATTTGCGGGAACGAATCACTTTGCTGACGTATATCGGCATGAGCCATTTGGCAAGTGGTTAAACACTTTCAATTTTGTATGCAATCAGGCAGGCTATTCTACTACATAGTTGAAGGTAAATCTAAAGGAAATTGAACAAGAAAATTCTATAATGTATAGCCAGCTTTAGGGTCCACTCCAGATAAATTACAATGTTTGTTTTTCAATTTATACAAAAAAGTCTGGTATGGATTTCTCCCTTTTTGACAATTTCTTTTGAAGATGTTACTTCGCTTGATGTGAGAAGAGTTCTTTGACTGTGACGTGGCTGTAGTAGGTAATATGGAACAGCTGGTTCCGATGGCTGGGTTGGAGTTAGGATTTCTGACACCAGTGCATTGTCCAGAATGCAGCCAGAACAAATACCTAATGTGATGTGACAGTTGATTACCATTATCTACAGCCACAGGCCTACAGGAGATTCACACGCAGCTAGGTGTTAGTTCCTCAGATGTCCAGGCCCTAAGCTGTTCATTCAAATTCTAAATTGTGAACATTTGGCCATACACATGAGCCCTGCATCACAAACATAATTGCGATATTTTCATCCCCCTAGTTCCGATTTTGCACTTGTTATTACCAATTCCATTGGTAAACATGAGAATAAACAACGCTCAACAATGGTATTGCTTTTAAGCATCTAACTGTGATGGTCCAGCTCCTCTGCCCTTCCCCGCAACTACCCTCCTTATAGCCTTCTACAATGCAGTTTGGGGAGGAGTGAATTGTAATTGTGAAAGCTCTTACTCTTCTGATTGAGAACATCACATCCAAGATGGTGTCACTCAGCAGCAGGCTCCAAGTGTTGATGTGTTTACACAGGGAAGGTTTTTACAGATAAATAACATGCCTAATATACATAAAATGCACATATAATCTTATAGGAAGATTGTTGTTGAAATGAATGGTCTGATGGCAGGGTATCTTTAAAGGGTAACTCCACTTTTGTTGAGAAAAAAACATTCCCCTCTGGGTGATCAATGCACATTGCAAGGATTATAACAACCTTTGTTGCAGATTCCTACCCTTTTGTTATTCTGAAGTAATCCATGTGATTTGTCGGTGCCTCTGTACTGTCTGGGTCTAATGGGAGTGGTTGCATAATTAACTGTCAGGTGTGCAGCTGCAGGGCACTAATGAGGAAATCTGCTGGGCCTGCATCCCTTAAGATGTGCTCCTATTGAAAGTATCTTTCCAAAAATTACACTTTTGTTGCAGGGGATGCCTAAAATCTGACTTGTATCTTAGGCAGAATTCTGGTGAGCAAATCACACAAGCAGGAAATTATGTTTCTGGGAAGTGGTCAGTACACAGTCTGTGTGCAGAACAACTCCATGTAGCCATACTTGCATTGCATTCTCAGAAAATTACAGTGGTTGTAGATTGAACAGGAAGTTGCAATTATATGTGCTATATTATTTTTTCTTTATTTGCTATTTTTTACCCATGAAAGTGGAGTTACCCTTTAAGATATTATACAATTGAAGTGAAGAGTGTAGCTCCAAAAGGTAGCTTGTTGGTAAAGTAGCAAATCTGATGTTATTCATCTAGGTTAATTGCAGCTTGTCAGGCTGGTATGCTGGTATGTTATGACTCAACTTTCCATTATTTTTATAGCACTAGTAACATGAATATCGTCCACTGTGCTGTTATATCTCTAATTATCTGGTATAATAACCATTTATGTTATGTTTCTTCCTTTGCAGGTGACAAACCCCATTATTCTGTGCTGAAATTTGAATATTTCTATTTACATTTAGTACAGTGTGACACATACTTTTATTACCAATTAATTTTAGATGCTGGCTACAAATGCGAGGTTTACATATCATAGCAAATTATGGTAAAAATTCCTTTACTAAGATTATCTGGTACTCTTTATTTTATTAACATCTTCTATGCACTTAACATTGGGGGTTTTGTGCAACCTACCTACCCCAATCAAGAAAAATAAGTTTGCCTTAGGCCGCGTACACACGGGCGGATTGTCTGCCCAACTTAGTCCGCTGAACCGTGTTTCAGCGGACAATCCGCTCGTGTGTGGGCTTCAGCGGACTTTTTCAGCGGACAGTCTGACGGACTTAGTCTTTCGGAATTTCCGGAATTTTGTCCGTCCAAACTTGGTTTTGTCCGTCCAAACTTGGTTTCAGCGGACAGTCCGCTCGTGTGTAGGCAAGTTGGACGGACTAAGTATGGCGCATGCTCAGAAAGGATTTACACGGCCGAAGGTTGCATTGCAGTGTATTGGACGTCGTTTTTCTAGTCCCGTCGTACGTGCTGTACACGTCATCGCGCAAGCTTTCAGCGGACTGTCTGTTCATCGTGTGTGGTCAAGTCCGTTCATTCAAAAGTTGAACGGACTGTCTGTCGGATTGTCTGACGAACTTAGTTGGGCAGACAATCCGCCCGTGTGTACGCGGCCTTACCCTTCTTCAATGTAAAAGCCATCCAGGTAGTGATAAACAGATTCAGGGTAGAGTACTAGAGTGTGGGATTTTGGTATTTCCAATCTGATTGTCACATGTTTTTTTTAGGTAATTCAGTCATTCCTAAGAAATATTTCAGGTACCCTTCAATATATTCTTTTTGAATAAAGAGGAAAGTAAAGTAGCAATCTTTTCTGATAAAATATTTTTTTACGTCTGTGGATGCTCCTGAAACCCCCTAATTGCACACTGACCTCCATTCAGAGCCTTCTTTGGCTTCTTCATACATTGAGCCCCTCTTCTCTGAGCCCCTAATTGCCCACAGTTTGACGTGAGACTCTTTGACGAGCACCGTTTAAGAGATTTTTACTTGCGAAACCACCAGTGACCTCACCGGCGCATGCGCTCTGAAGGAACAACATGCTCGTGCCATTTCTTCAGTCCTGTGCCATGAACAGCGGCTCCCGTGCATAGTTGTGGGAGTGATGTCATCACAGCTCATCCAGTTAAAGGACTGGAGCCCGCCAACCCGGAAGAGAGACAAGGTGGAAGTCCTGTCAGCGGTGGCAGCGCACCGCTGGAGGTCTTCGTTTTAAGGTAAGTTTCACATAATGTGCTAGTATGTGATGCATACTAGAAACTTATTCTTTTGCCTTGCAGGCTTTCAGAAAAAAAAAAGCTGTCAGTTTATTAGAAAGAGAAGAGAATTCAGCTTTCAAGTTAGTTTTATGGTGCGGATCCTTTTACAACTGGGATAAGAGCTCATATGCTTGGTTTGCTTAAGCCAATATCTATAGCTACATAAATACATGTTTATCTGGCTTCATCTGAGCTTTTTAACCCTTTGTTAATTGTAAGGGATTAAACATGCAGGCTCTTATAAGATGTGTTTTCTTTTTCCGAACATCAGAAAAAAAATATGCATTGTGTACTTGCATCTTTTCAGGTGTTTATCTCTTCTTTTTCTTCTTCTTAGGTTATTAGCCATAAGCACCGCTTATAGCAGCAGAAAAATTAAAAAAAAAAGTATATAAACACATTATGTTAACCATTAGCACATGGTAAACAAAAACAATTAATGTAGCACCAAACAAAATATTGCTATGTGGATTCTTCAGTGTAAATTCCTCTGGGTATAAATTAAAATGCCATATGCTTGCAACAATAACACCACCAGAACCACCCAAAAATGTAATTCCCTGATTATGTGATTGGATAACGTCTTTCCTCTACACTGTGTCTGTATTACAAGATGAATTACAGCTGGTTGACCTCCCACTTAGCCCCTTAGAAAGGTGGACGGTACAGTACTAGACTGGCCTTTACAAATGTACTAACATCATCTAGAATCTACAGAATAGAAGTGAACAAGTATCTAAACACTTGTTAAAACTTTGCAATGTATATAATGGACTTTGAGGGAATTTTTGCTCAGCAAAGGTTTATTTCAACTTTCAATAAATTTACAAATACATATTGTGAGATTGAAAAGCTAAGAAATAGTTCTTAAATAATGGATATATATTGGATTTGGAGGTGAGTTCTGTTCTTCATTTATTTGATTATTTTAATGTATGTGTTTACACAGAACTTTACCAAAAGCATTCATCCTTTTGTATCAGCCAATATCCCAAGAATAGGGATGAGCAAGTTTTTACTTTGTTTAAATTTTGGCAGAAATTGAGACATTTCAGTAAATTGTTGCCATTTCTGTAAAATGAATGCATTGAGATCAATGGGAAAAATTTAAAAGTATTGGCATTCCACTTCAGGCCTGGTAGGATTTACCCCCTTCCTGACCAGGCTATTTTTTGTGCTATGACACTGCGTCGTTTTATCTGACAATTGCGCGGTCGTGCGAAGTTGTACCCAAACTAAATTGATGTCCTTTTTTTCCCACAAATAGAGCTTTCTTTTGGTGGTATTTGATCATCTCTGCGTTTTAAATTTTTTTGCACTATAAACAAAAAAAGAGCGACAATTTTGAAAAAGAAAAAACATTTTTTTTTACTTTTTGCAATAATAAATATCCCCCCCCCCCCCAAAAAAATGAAAAAAAAAAAAAATAAAATTTTTGGGAGCAGTGACATTTATACAGCAATCAGTGCTATAAAAATGCCTAGAGGCGATTCAGTTCGCATTGTGCACTATACAAGTATTTCATTCATTCATTCATTCACTGATTACTGTATAAACTACACTGGCAGGGAAGGGGTTAACACCAGGGGCAATCAAAGGGTTACATGTTCCCTAGGGAGGTGTTTTCTAACTATGGGGGGAGTGGACTGACAGGAAGTAGAGAGAGATCGCTGTTCCTAATCACTAGGAACAGACAATCTCACTCTACTCTCCTGACAGAACGGGGATCTGCTTTGTTTACACTGGCAGATCCCCATTCTGCCTCTCTGTGGAGTGTTCACGGGTGGCTGCAAGACATCAAGTCCACTGGACCTGCTGATTGGCTCCCCCACTAGCGAATCGCCCGTCATTGTACACCAGGCATGCCCACAGATCGCTGTGTACGCAGGAGAGCCAGCCTGCCACAGTACAAATGCGACGGCTGGTCAAGAACCAGTTAAGGGTGTAGTAGGTTCTAAAATGGCTCCTTTGGGTAAGAGAAGTTTCTTTCAACTATACTGGACCAGTTCCTGTGGCAAAAAAAATTGCCTTTTGTTAGCTGGGAACATGATGTTCGATATTCTGAAACCCAAGCGCTAACCATATTGTGAACCCTAATCCTAACGCCAACTCCAGCGTTAATCCTAACCCTTTTGTGACATATTACACTCCCATCCCTATCCTGCATATATTCCAAGTCATGGGACAACAAACTAAGCATCAGCTTACTGAGCATGATTGTCACTGGGACGGTTTTCAATACGGTAGATGCTTACATAGCTACCGTACAATCCAACAATCAACAGTTTATTGAACAAAATAAAACTAACATTTTATAGATACTAAACAGATTTCTATGTAGGTATTTCTTAATGCCACGTACACACGATCGGACTATCCGGCGGACTTGGTCCAGTGGACCAGAGTCCGCCGGACAATCTGCAAGTGTGTGGGCTCCGGCCAACTTTTTGTTCCCAAAAGTCCGGCGAACTTAGAAAGAAGTTTTGACTCAAAAATTGAGTCCGTCTGTGTGCTAGTCCGCCGGACTTTTGAATTGAATGGACTTGCCCTCATACAGAGAATGGCCAGGGTTGTCGGGAAGAAGGCCTTGTCCTCATCAACATGGGGACAAGGTGCTTTGGGATGGGGGGCCGCAGGGCCCCCCCTACCCCAAAGCACCTCCCCATGTTGAGGGCACATGGCCTGGTACGGCTTACGGGGGGTAGGGCGCTCGCTCGTCCCCATCCCCTTTCCTGACCGGCCGGGCTGCGTGCTTGGATAAGGGTCTGCTATGGACTTTGGGGGGACCCCACGCCGTTTTTTTGGCATAGGGGTTCCCCTTTAAGTCCATACCAGGTGACGGGGCTAGCGAGGTGTCAATCTCACCGATGGAGGCAGTGACATTCACTTCCTTCGCTAGTCCCGTCTACCTGGAGCCACGTTCAAACTGAACGGACTTTTCTCCATGTGTGGACAAGTCCGTTCATTTCAAAAGTCCGGCGGATTGACTCCCACCATAGTCCAGCGGATTGTCCGCTGGAAAAGTCCGGTCGTGTGTGGGCAGGTCCGCTCGTTCGGAAAGTCCGGCGGACGTCCGCTGCAAAGTCCGGCGGTTTGTCCACTGGACTAAGTCCGCCGGATAGTCCAACCATGTGTACGCGGTATTAAGAGACGTGATGTGTTTTGTAAGCCTTCTGCACCGTGTAATATAGAGGTGTTTGGTGTGTCTAACTGATCGTTATTTTATTATACCTTAATGTAGCCACATTTTATGAATGTAACTCCATTACAGCATGATTTATGGATTATGTATGGAGTTTGGTTCTGGTGGTTCGATCTCAAAAACTGGACTCACAGATGTGTTTTTGCTTCTAGACTATTTTATGGTCAGTTAATGACAGCCATTTATGATTGAGACCAAAAAGAAAACCAAGTCTTTGTAGGGCTAGGTATGGCTTGTGATGTTCTATATTATTTTCTGGCTTCTCTACTTTATGTCAATTTATCCTAAACTACATGGGGTTTATTTTATCAAATGTATTACCTACCATGAATGCCTAGTATAGACATGGTTTATTGATCATATATACATATTTTACTCATGGTCTTATGAGTTTTCACTGTTGGTAAATTCTGCATAATCAAAAAAAAAATCAATAATGCATATGAATGATATATATTTAAAGAAAAAAAATAGCTAAACTGCAGATGGAACTGTACAGTCTTGTTTAAGAATCCTTGCGTCAGCCTAAAGGTTCTTTAAGGTATTTCAAATTTTCTGACCTGAGAATAACCTCTCTCTGTATTAAAATTGTCATATAATGTTGCAAAAGTATTGGGTGTGTATGTGTTTGGATTTTCATCATCCACTCCTTTTCCCCAGAGGCAACAGGTGGAGTTGTGTATTGATGCAAGGAGGAGACAGGCTACTCCTTCAGGAACTTTGTGTGTACCTGTTCATTATTTATATCCACCATTAACCCTTGAATTAAAAAACACCAAGGTGTCACAACAATTAGCTGAGCTGCATATTTCACACTTTTATTTTTTCACAGGAAGACACCCCATTTATTTTTTTTAATTCCATATAGAAGTGAGTGCTAAGACTACTTTCTCAACATTTGTCCCATATATTTCTAATTGTATCTATTGGAATTCACATTCTTCACCATACTAAACAAAAAAAATAAAATAATAAAAAAAAAAACTTTATATAATAAAAGGGTAGACCTAAATCTATAGTATCTGCTTTGCGTATTTTTCATCTTGGAGGATGAAAACACAAAAAATAACTTTAACCACTTAAGGACCAGGCCTATTTTTCAAACTTGTTGTTTACAAGTTAAAATCATGTTTTTGTTTGCTAGAAAATTACGTAGAACCCCCAAACATTATATATTTTTTTCAGACACCCTAGAGAATATTTTTTTTTTTTTATTTACTTTACTTTTTATTTTTACATTGACCTTTTAAAAAAAAAAATTTCGGTCACTTTTATTCCTAGTACAAGGAGTGTAAACATCTATTGTAATAGAAAAAAAACATGACATGATCGCTTTATGTGAGATCTGCGGTGAAAAAGACCTCAGATATTAAAAAACACAGTCTCTTCCAGTGCTAATAGGTCTTCCAAGGTGAAGAGTAACAGATGTCAGATAAAATGGTGGTATGAAAGGTATATATGGTATCCCAGAACTAGGTGGATGCTACCTTCCTGAGATGGGGTTATTGAAAGGAACTACAAGAAAAACAGAAATGGAAGGCACGCACACCTAGTACATTACCAGAGATAATTTATTACCAGAGAAAAAAGTTTTGTACAGGGGCGGACTGACAGCTCATGGGGCCCCCGGGCAATAGGAGATTATGGGGCCCCCAGGCAATCAGTATACAATCACGCAGTATACACAGACATGTTTCTATTGGCTGAGAAAGTACTGGAGAGGTGGGGCAGCTATAATCTCTGGATTTTTAGACTCAAAAGGATGTCGGTAAGAGACATTTCAGAGACAGATGTAAAAAAAAACACAGATTTTTACATACTGTCCCTGGTTTTACTGAGGCTGGCAACCCTGATGGGACCCCCTAGTGACCCTGCTTTTGTATAAAAGTGAGTACTCACAAAATGTAATTGACAAAAGGCCATAAACATAGAGCATGGACATGCACAGAACACGGGGTACAGCTAATGTGTTTTGGGGGCGCACCCCTCTTCCTCAGAGCTAGGCTAGCTCTGAGGAAGAAGTGTGCGCCCCCGAAAAGCATTAGCTGTATCCCATGTTCTGTGCATGTCCATGCACTGTGTTTATGGCCTTTTGTCAGTTACATTTTGTGAGTACTCACTTTTATACAAAAGTTTCCTATTATTTAATTATCTCTGGTAATGTACTAGGTGTGCGCGCCTTCCATTTCTGTTTTTCTTGTATACCTCAGATCTCACATTTACACTTAAATGCAATAAATAAATAAATAAATGTCTTTAAAAAAAAAACTGAAATTATCCTTTAAAGTGGAAGTAAAGCCTCTTAAAAAAAAATACACCCTGCAAGGCAAAGGCATAATGAGCTAGTATGCATAGCATACTAGCTCATTATGAATTACTTAGCTGAGATCGAAGCCCCCACATCGGCCCTCATTTGCCTCCCCCGACTTCCGGGTATCGCGGCTCCGGCGATGTGACTGTCTGGAGCCGCAATGACGTCACTCCCGCGCATGCGTACTGGTGCTGCCACTTCCGGTATGATCGCCGTTAGAAATGGCATGCTCAGTGCGCCTGCGCCTGATGTCTACGGCGCATGCGCCGTAGACATCGGTGCCGCTATTCCTGCAAATATCTCCTAAATCCTTTTAGGCTTGGGAGATATTTCTTGAACCTACAGGTAAGCTTTAATCTAGGCTTGCCTGTAGGTTAAAGTGGCTGTAATGGGTTTACAACCACTTTAAGACCATTGGGCAGAAATGACATTTGACGTTGCTTCCATCATCCAATGTTAGGGAGCTGAGTGGGGGCCATCTTTCCCTAACTCTGCTCCATGCTACTGAGGGGATAGGATCAGATGGTCTCCACCACTACCGACTGCTCCAGTAAGCAGCAGAGACGACTGGAGTGCGGCGGGGGGTGTCTCTCCCGCTGCTAATAAAAGTGATCTTGCCGTGAATCCGCTGCAGAGACCACTTTTATCTGAAAGAGGACCGCCCGCCGTTGAAGAAAATACTGGGTTTTCTTCAACGATAACCCTGGTATTCCACGTTAAGGTGCCAATGTACAATGATGGCAGTTTGAGGTAAGAAGTTAAAGCATTTCAAAACTGTTATATTCACCCAAAACACACTGTCATTTTGCTCACCCAGTTACACTAAGCTCATTCCATTTAGCAGTTTAAAAATTTTAACTACCCCATCAGGACTGGGATAGTGGAAAGATAAGAACTGCGAAACCTTGATCAGAAGATTAAATCTGGCTATATACTGATCGAAATGCAGGCAGTGCGGCCAATTTTTTTTAATATATTCCTTGCAGGTTCCCGTCAGATCTAGAGCAACTGCACTTGCAGTGCTAGGACTATTAGCCTTTAGTAAGTCAACTCCTATGTGTATTTACTGCATTAAACTATCATAACTTTATGTAATTTTTACATGATCATGTTGGAGTTACATCATAAATTACCAACTTGTTGGAACATAACAACTACATTTCCTGAGCACATATGACTTTATTCTCACAAAGTTAAACAGATGACACACTGACTGCTGGACAGGACAATTACAGCTTTGGGAGATGAGATTCGTTTGGCTTTACAATTTGTGTTATGAAAAAAAAAAGGTAATTCTGTGCTGATTGCCTGCACCACTCCCCACCATAATCCAATAATTATCTCTGTTTTCAACAGCCCAAACCGATTGTTTTTTCACTAGAATGAAAAATTTCAAGTACAGAAAATTGATATTCATCACACAGTAATAAAATTAAACCTAAAAACATAAATATATAAGTTAACCTAGTTCTCCTTTTTTTTTGCACAAAAGAAAAGAATGATAAACACGCCTTGGTCTGGATCTCAGGCATTGGCATGTTATGCATAGATTCATTATTTCAGCTTGGATCCATGTTACTATGAATATTCCACACCTGGCTAATTCCTCTGAAAGCTTAAAATCACTGAAGTAGTCATCACTACTCCATTGATCTCCACTTGCTTCCGAGTCCCGTGCTGAGCGGCTGGCCTGATACATTACAGGAGAGCAGCCAAATGAATTCAAGGCATTCTTTGATTGGACAAGGTGACTAGGCAGGACGGGGTGCGTGCTGTTATGCTCTCTACCTCATCCAATCAGAGAATGCTTTGCATTCATTCACAAAATGCAAAGCATTCTCTAAATGGTGACCATGCCAAGCAGCCAAACTCCTGTATTCACAATGCAGGAGAGTAGCTGCTCAGCACAGACTCAGAAACAAGGGAAGATCACTGAAGTAGCAATTTCTACTTGTAGCACTAACCCCCAAAGGAGCTGCTGTTTGATTGGGCTTACCGTTACCTTCTTCTCCTCAATTTACGTCTAGGGGTGTCCCGTGGTAGATGGCCCAGTAACTTTAGAGACTGATGACAGATCCTCATAAAGGGATTTTTATTTGCAAAAACTTAGTTAACGAAAAGTCTCTTAAAATAGGATCAGAGGGTTAGGAGGAAAGTTCAGGTCCTCTTAGTGTCAAAGTCAATAATGAAGAACTCTCTTATTTTGACTAAATCCAGAGAATAGCCATTCACAACTGTATGTTCACTCAAGTTGGATAGCCCCTCTCTCACGAGGCCTAGCAACCAACAAAGTGCTCAAATCAGGAACAAGTCTCTGCCACAGACGTTGTTGTAGAACATGTAGGAATAAGTCTCTGCCACAGACATTGTTGTAGAACATGTAGGAAACTAGGACTTGTAGAACACTCATGTAAGACCTGGATCTTTTAGCCGGTTTGGCGATACCCACGAGATTGGATTCACTTAGGTCCCTCAGCCTTACCAGGCTCTTGCTAAGAAGCCAACCCGTATGTGGCCTTCTTCTGAAGAGTCCTCCCCTGGATAGCTACAAAGTTGCTGGGCCTCTCCCCAAGCGGAGACGGCACCAGACCACCTCGCAATCCTTCCTTTAGTTTCCTTGCCTTGGGCTAGCCAGCCCCAAGACATAAAGTCGGGTGGATCCACACCCCAGGCCATAGCCTTCCTGGGGGCTGGTCAGGAGGACCACGACCATTGAGTCAGAACATACTTTCTGGACCGGAACCCCAAACCATGTGACATCTGCATCTTAAGTACCCTCCCCCAGAAAGCACAGCAAGAGCGACACTCCCACTGGGCGGGCTTCGAGAGAAAGAAACCTTAAAGCACCCAACCAGACTGATGCTGAGGTCAAAATTTGGAATAATTATACCCAAACCAAACTGCAGTTCAGGTTTAACCTTAAATTTCAAAAACGCGTGCGCTTCAGGAGCCGGCGCTACATACTTAAGAGATTTCCAGCTTCCAATAGCTCTGGCCAGGTATGGTATATACATACAGTGCCTTGAAAAAGTATTCACACCCCTTGACATTTTCCATATTTTGTCATGTTACAACCAAAAACATAAATGTATTTTATTGCGATTTCACGTGATAGACTAACACAAAGTGGTTTATTTACTAAAGCTGGAGAGTACAAAATCTTTCTCACTTCTGCAGAGAAACCAATCAGCTTCTAACCTCAGCTTCTTCAATTAACCGGTTGCGGACCAGCCGCCACAGTTTTACTATGACAGGTTGGCTTCCTTTGCGCAAAATCTCGTTATATTACGTGATCTCGCGGGGCTTGGATAGCAGGTGCTCGTGGCCGCCGCAAGCTCCGTGCATCCGACCGTGGGTCCTGTGGACTCAATGCCCGCAGGGATATCTGCGATCGTCTCATGGAGAGGAACAGGGAGATGATAATGTAAACAACATCTCCCCGTTCTGCCTAGTGACAGTGTCAGTGATCTCTGCTCCCTGTGATCGGGAGTGGTGATCAGTGATGTGTCACACGTAGCCCTTCCCCCCCCACAGTTAGAATCAGTCTCTAGGACACACTTAACCCCTACAGCGCCACCTAGTGGTAACCCCTTCACTGCCAGTCACAGTAATCAGTGCATTTGTAATGGCACTGATCGCTGTATAAATCTGAATGGTCAAAATTCTGATGTGTCTGCCATAATGTCGCAGCCGGATAAAAATTGCTGATCGCTGCCATTACTAGTAAAAAATAAATTAAAAAATAAAAATGCCATAAAACTATCCCCTATTTTGTAGACACTATAACTTTTGCGCAAACCAATCAATAATCGCTTATTGCGAATTTTTTACCAAAAATATGTAGAAGAATATGTATCGGCCTAAACTGATGAAAAAAATATATATTTTTGGGGATATTTATTATAGCAAAGAGTAAAAAATATAGCTTTTTTTCAAAATGGTCGCTCTTTTTTTGTTTATAGCGCAAAAAAATAAAAACCGCAGAGGTGATCAAATACCACCAAATGAAAGCTCTATTTGTGAGAAAAAAAAAGGACATCAATGTTTGGATGCAACATTGCATGATTGCGCAATTGTCAGTTAAAGCAACGCAGTGCCAAATCGCAAAAAGTGCTCTGGTCTTTGGCCAGCCAAATCCTGCGGGGCTGAAGCGGTTAAGCTTTGTGAATAAAACGTGGAAGCTGATTGGTTTATATGCAGAAGCAAGACTAATTGTTCTCTCTCCAGCTTTAGTAAATAAACCCGTGGCACATAATTGTGAAGTGGAAGATAAATGATAAATGGTTTTCATGTGTCATGCATTTGTATTCAGCCCCCTTTACTCCGATACCCCTAACTAAAATCTAGTGGAACCAATTGCCTTCATAGTTTCATAGTTAGTAAGGTTGAATAAAGACACCAGTCCATCCAATTCAACCTGAGTGAGTGTCTACAATTGTCCCTATCCCTGTACATTGCACACTCACATCAGTCCCTACCCTCAAGGAGCACACAATCCAAGGTCCCCATTCATATACTAGGGCCAATTTTGGACAGAAGCCAATTAACCTACCTGCATGTCTTTGGATTGTGGGAGGAAACTGGAGTACCTGGAGGAAACCCATGCAGGCACAGGGAGAACATGCAAACTCCAGGCAGGTAGTGTTGTGGTTGGGATTTGAACCAGTGACCCTTCTTACTGCTAGGTGAGAGTGATAACCCCACTACACCACTGTGCTTCCCAATTAGTAAATAGTCCATCTGTGTGTAATTTAATCTCAGTATAAATAGAGCTGTTTTGTGAGGCCCTTAGAGGTTTGTTAGAGAACGTTAGTGAACAAACAGCATCATGAAGGCCAAGGAACTCACCAGACAAATCAGGGATAAAGTTGTGTAGAAGTTTAAAGCAGGGTTAGGTTATAAAAAATATCCCAAGCTTTGAACATCTCACGGAGCACTGGTCAAGCCAACCCAACATCTGAAAATGGAAAGAGTATGTATGGCACAACTACAATCCTACCAAGACATGGCCATCCACCTAAACATACCCAAAAAGACTTGCAGCTGTAATTGCAGTGAAAGGTGCTTCTACAAAGTATTGACTCAGGGGGGCTGAATACAAATGCACGCCATACTTTTCAAATATTTATTTGTAAAAAATGTTGAAAACCATTTATTGTTTTCCTTCCACTTGACAATTATGTGCCACTTTGTGTTGATCTATCACATAAAATCCCCAAAAAATACATTTACATTTTTGGTTGTAGTATGACAAAATTGTGGAAAATGTCAAGGGGTGTGAATACTTTTTTCATGGCACTGTAGTTACATGATGGATGGATGGACCAATGTAACTATATATGACATTCCGATGCCTGAAATTATTCTTTAAAGCTAGGCACATAGTCCAGCCACACAGCTAAATACACTGATGAAATTCACTTGAAGCAGTTTTACCTGCTGAAGAATTTGTATTTTTGTCTATCCAGTCCTGACAATGGCACAGCTCTATCACACAGCATAGCCCTGTTTGGCAGGATAGAACTAGTATGTTATCCTCTCCAGTGCCTCTGGAGTGGGAGTAGAGAATGAACATACTGTCACTAGAACAGTACAAAGTTATTATGGTGACATTGTACTACTGCGGTAGTGATCATGTACAATGGCTGGCTGCCCTGATGTCACAGTATGTCAGTGCCGCCAGCCATTGTCTTTGATCACCGCCACTGCATTACAGTGTCAACAGACCAGTGCAGCCAATCACAGTGTTGCCAATCACTACCACACCAATCCAAGTGGCGCCATCGTTCACATGTGCAGTGCATTATGCACGTTACCACAGTTCATAGTTACATACCTGCTCTATGTGAATGGCGCTGCTGGGTAAAGTGACATCTGCTATGGAGGCCTCCCTGTGTTGGGTTTGACTCTCTGGAGCAAGTTCTCTAATCAACAGCTAAGTGAGCTGTCAATTACATCCCCCATTGATTTTTTCTTAAGGCGTTTGTGCCCTACATACGCAGGCAGGCCAGTCCACCCCTGGTCACAAATACACTTAAAACTGTTGCACAGACTTTTTTAACTGACAAGGAAGCCTGATTGATATCTACATTTGCCACCAATTTGCTTGATAAATACCCCCAGGTATTTTTAGGTAGAATGCATTTTGAGTAAAGCGTTAAAGTTAAAATAGGTTTGCCGTGACTTTTCACATAAAAAAATGTTTTTCTTAAAATCACTTGTAAATGCTTTTTTAAAAATAAATAAACATGGCATACTTACCTACTCTGTACATAGCAGATCTTCCACTTCTGGGGTCCTCCACCAGTACTCCTGGCTCCTCCTCTTCTCTATGTGCCCCCATAGGAAGCCACTTGCTATGGGGGCACTAGTGCGAGCTTGTGTGCTGTGTGCATCTATTGTGATCACGTGTAAACTTGGCGTGCCACTCAAAGCTGGAGGATATCAGGTGTCCTTACCTGTATTCGGAAAGTGGGAGCAGGTGTTAGGCACTAATTCAGAAGTGTGGGCACATGTGGGATAAGATGCCGCTCAAACCGACCCAATGCTTCAGATGTGGATATGTATGTGCATGGCCTCAGCTAGCGCAGCTCCAGCCACACCCCCTGACATGTTGCACCCCAAACGTCATATATATATATATATATATATATATATATATATATATATATATATATATATATATATATATATATATATATATATATATATATATATATATATATATTGTGAGGGGGTTCGCTCGGTAGCGGGTGTGTGTGACCCCCTGGATGGGTTCACAACACAAAGTCAGGCACAGCAGACAGCGGTGTAGGTGCAAAAAACAAAAGATCTGGTTTATTTAGGCTACATGCAGTGATACATATAACAGCCAAACAAAATAAAACAAAAAAATAAATCCTGGTCAGCTTGACCTCTAACTACACACGTAGACTCCCTGTCTAACAACTGGGTGCAGCCTTGTGCTGCCCCAGTACCTGTCTCTATTGTAGGGGTTTGCCACACAGGCGTTAACTCACCGCACAGAACAGATCTCAGACTCCCCAGTCTATACACACAAAACTGGTTCCAGGATGGAGCATCTCCCTATGCATGCTGGGGTTTTTTGTAGAGGTCTTAATGAGCCCACTTACTTCAGCTGGGCTCATTAACTCTTCCCCTCTAATTGTAAAAGTCTGCATAAAGCCTGAATCTAGGACACACATATTTCCCATCCTGAATACAACCAGGTGATTTTACCTGCGTGCTGCCACATACCCCCCCCTCTTGTTTCAACCTTGGGGTTGTAACACAAGCAGCCAGACACGCATGTATCCGAGACAAAGCATCCACATTCCCCATTTTAACACCAGGGCGATGCTTAACTGTAAAGTTAAATTCCTGTAGGGCTAGGAACCACCTATTTACTCTTCTATTGGTCTCCTTGTTCTGAGCCATCCACTTTAAAGGAGCGTGATCAGTCACCAGGTCAAAGTGCCTACCTAGCAGATAGTACCGAAGGGAATCTAGAGCCCACTTCACTGCTAAACATTCCTTCTCAATCGTGGAGTAATTTACCTCATGGGACTTTAACTTCCTGCTGAGGTAAATGACTGGGTGCTCTTCCCCGTTCCAGACCTGGGATAACACTGCTCCTAACCCAACGTCTGATGCATCAGTTTGTACAACAAAGTCCTTAGAGAAGTCTGGTGAGTACAACACTGGCTGGCTACATAAGGCTGTTTTTAAGGACTGAAATGCTTCCTCAGCCTCTGGGGACCATTTAACCATAACCGACTCTTTCCCTTTTGTCAGGTTGGTGAGGGGCACAGCCTGAGAAGCAAAATGGGGAATGAATCGTCGATAATAGCCAGAGATTCCCAGAAAGGCTCGTACCTGTTTCTTGCTGTTGGGACGTGGCCAACTCTGTATGGCCTCGACTTTATTGACTTGGGGTTTTATCACTCCCCTCCCAATAGTGTACCCAAGATATTTGGCCTCCTCCTGTCCAATGGTACACTTCTTTGGATTGGCCGTAAACCCAGATTCCCGGATGGAGTCTAGGACTGCTTGTACTTTTGGCAAATGTGAGACCCAGTCTGTGCTATGGATAATCACATCATCCAGGTAAGCTGCAGCATATTTATGATGGGGCCTCAGAATCTTATCCATTTTCGCTGGAATGTTGCCGGTGCATTCTGTAACCCAAACGGCATTCTCTTATATTGGAATGCCCCATCTGGGGTTACAAACGCAGTTTTCTCCTTGGCCGACTCGGCCAGGGGAATTTGCCAATACCCTTTGGTGAGATCAAGAGTTGTCATATATCGGGCTGTTCCCAGCCGGTCAACCAACTCATCTATACGTGGCATGGGGTAGGTGTCAAATTTTGTAACTTTATTTAATTGTCTAAAATCGTTACAAAACCGCCAGCTCCCATCAGGTTTGGGCACTAGTACAATAGGACTGGACCAGTCACTCTGGGACTCCTCTATCACACCCAATTCCAGCATCCTTTGAACCTCCCCACGTATTGCCTCCCGTCGGGCCTCTGGTATTCTATAAGGTTTTAGTTTTACCCTTTCTCCTGGCGGGGTGATAATGTCATGCTCTACGCCAGATGTTTGTCCCGGAAGCTCAGAGAAAATCTCTTTGTTACGAAGTACAAACTCTTTAACCTCCTGTTGTTGGGGTTTCGATAAGGTGTCTGCTATTCCAACCTCAGGAACTAAGCAATCAGGCTGTACTTGTGACAAAGTCTCTGCGACTAGGGATTCCCTATCCCTCCAGGCTTTCAGCAGATTGACGTGATAGATCTGCTCCGGCTTTCGCCTTCCTGGCTGTCTAACCCTGTAGTTCACCTCACTAATTTTTTCAATTACTTCATATGGACCTTGCCATTTGGCCAGAAATTTGCTTTCAACCGTAGGGACTAGCACCAAGACCCTATCCCCCGGGGAAAAAATACGTGTCTTGGCCCCACGGTTGTACACTCTCTGCTGTGCTAACTGCGCTTGGGTTAAATGTTCCTTTACAATTGGCATTACCTGTGCAATTCTATCTTGCATCAGGGCGACATGCTCAATCACACTCCTGTGAGGAGAACTCTCATTTTCCCAAGTTTCCTTGGCGATATCCAGCAGCCCTCTTGGGTGTCTCCCATAGAGCAACTCGAAGGGTGAGAAACCCATAGAGGATTGGGGTACCTCCCTAATGGCAAACATCAGATAGGGTATTAGACAATCCCAATTCTTTCCATCTCTATCCACCACCTTCTTTAACATTTGTTTTAGGGTTTTGTTGAATCTTTCAACCAACCCATCTGTTTGGGGGTGATACACAGATGTACGCAATTGCTTCACTTTGTACAACTTGCATAATTCTTTCATAACCCGGGACGTAAAGGGTGTACCTTGGTCCGTAAGCAGTTCCTTACAAATACCCACGCGGCTAAAAACAAGGGATAGCTCTTTGGCTATGGTTTTGGCCGAGGTATTTCGGAGAGGAATTGCTTCCGGATAACGGGTGGCATAGTCCAATATAACCAAAATGTACTGATGCCCCCTAGCAGACTTCATTATCGGACCTACCAAATCCATTGCGATCCTCTCAAAGGGGACCTCAATGATAGGAAGAGGTACCAGTGGGTTACAGAAATGTGGCATAGGTGCCGACTTCTGACACACAGGGCAGGAGGAACAATAATTTTCTATTTCCTTCATGACCCCAGGCCAATAGAATCTCTGCAATACCCTCTCTCTGGTTTTCTCTGTCCCCAGATGACCTCCCAGAATGTGTCCATGAGCCAATTCTAACACCAACTTCCTGTAAGGTTTGGGCACTACAAGTTGCTCAATGGTTTCTTCTGCCCTTTGAGCCACTCGATATAGCAGGTCCCTTTCCATAGTGAAGTAAGGATAAGGGCAAGTCTTATCTGGGTTCACTAACTCGCCATCTATTTTCACCACATTTTCCCGTGCCTTTATTAGGGTGGGGTCTTTTAACTGTTCTGTGGCAAAATTTTCCCTGTGAACCTCAAGATCCGAAAACTCCACAGACGGCATGTTTTCATCTGAGGATGTTGGCTCCTCCCCAGTTTCTCGAGTTTCCCCCGCCAATACCGACAAGGGAAATTCAGGAGAGTCCTCACCACTCCCAGAGGAATTCTGGTCATCTTCCTGGTTTATAGGGGCACCAATGGGGGCCTCAGGACAATCCCAGAGTTCCCAGAATTTTGGAAAATCCCTTCCCACAATAGCATCATGTGGTAACTGAGACACTAACCCCACCTGATGAGAGAGGTTACCTTTGGGGGTCTCAAAAAACACTGAAGTTACAGGATACTCTCGGGTGTCCCCATGCACACAAATAACAGCCACCCTGTTCTTCCCAGAGACCTCTGTAGTAACTAATTCAGCTTTTATCAATGTTACCAGGCTACCTGAATCTAGCAACACATCAACAGGTCTACCATTAATACACATTTTACATAAATGTTTCTCAGGTCCCCGAATGGCAGTGCATGCAACTGTCGCAAACAGCGACTGACGTCTCTCCCTTATAAAGTCACATTGCATAGGCTCATCCACAACTGGGCAATTGGCTGCAATATGTCCCTCTTGCCGGCAGCGGTAGCAAATAATTTTTTTCGCTGCCTCTTGCAGCATGGGCTTCCTGGGCTGCTCCCGCCAGACCTTAGGTAGAACTCCCACCCTCTCACTCTCTCCACCCTCACCCCTTGGAGTCATCTTACCCACCACTGGGGATGATCTGGTCTTAGGGGGGAAAGTCCGTGAGTCCCTGGAAGAGGTGGTCAGGTTCTCTGTAGCCAAGTACCTCTCAACCAGATCCACAAGTTTATCTGCATTTTCTGGGTCTCCATGGCTTACCCATTTTTGGATGGCAGTAGGAAGAGCTCTCAGGAAACGATCCATAACCACACGTTCCACAATGTTTGGTGCGGTCAAAATCTCTGGCTGCAGCCACTTCCTGCTCAGGTGAATGAGATCATACATTTGAGACCTGGGAGGTTTTCCAACCTGAAAAGTCCAGTTATGCACACGCTGAGCCCGGACTGCCAGGGTGACACCCAGCCGTGCCAATATTTCTGCTTTTAGCACCACATAGTCTTTTGCTTGGTCAGGCTCTAGGTCATAATAAGCTTTCTGCGATTCCCCAGTTAACAGAGGGGCCACCAGTCCAGCCCATTGCTCCTTATGCCACTTTTCCCTTTCAGCAGTCCTTTCAAATGTGGTCAAAAACACCTCCGGATCATCCTCTCCAGTCATTTTTGTCAGTAAACGGCTCACACCAAAGGTTGCGGTATTATTGTACCCACTTGCTTCATTGGTCTGCGGACGTTGCTGTATCAATGTCTCTATTTGCTGTTGAAAATTCTGCTCTTGCTTCTGCAACAGGTGTATGAAGCGGGCTTCAGATCGCTGCTGGGCTTGTTGCTGAGCTTCCAAACTCTGCTGCAAAGTTGCATTTGTCTGCTGCTGATTTGCATTTGCCTGCTGCTGGGCTTGTTGTTGAGCTGCAAGGCTCTTTTTTAAAGCTGCATTTGTTTGCTGCTGATTTGCATTTGCTTGCTGCTGGTTTGCATTTGCTAGAGCCAGCTGTCTCAGTATCTCCTCCATGCTGGCCTTAACAAAAAAAAAAAAAAAAAAACTGCCAAAATTCTCCACCAACTGTGAGGGGGTTCGCTCGGTAGCGGGTGTGTGTGACCCCCTGGATGGGTTCACAACACAAAGTCAGGCACAGCAGACAGCGGTGTAGGTGCAAAAAACAAAAGATCCGGTTTATTTAGGCTACATGCAGTGATACATATAACAGCCAAACAAAATAAAACAAGAAAATAAATCCTGGTCAGCTTGACCTCTAACTACACATGTAGACTCCCTGTCTAACAACTGGGTGCAGCCTTGTGCTGCCCCAGTACCTGTCTCTATTGTAGGGGTTTGCCACACAGGCGTTAACTCACCGCACAGAACAGATCTCAGACTCCCCAGTCTATACACACAAAACTGGTTCCAGGATGGAGCATCTCCCTATGCATGCTGGGGTTTTTTGTAGAGGTCTTAATGAGCCCACTTACTTCAGCTGGGCTCATTAACTCTTCCCCTCTAATTGTAAAAGTCTGCATAAAGCCTGAATCTAGGACACACATATTTCCCATCCTGAATACAACCAGGTGATTTTACCTGCGTGCTGCCACAATATATATATATATATATATATAATTTTTATTTTTTGAGCAGAGACCTTAGAGAATAAAATGTTGCAATATTTTATGTCATGCTGTACAATATTTTATGTCACACTGTATCCTACAGTGTTTTTATGTCACACTGTTTCCTCTGGGTACTCCGGTTTCCTCCCACACTCCAAAGACATGCTGGGAGGTTAATTGGCTTCTGTTCAAAATTGGCCCTAGTATATAATTGTGAGTTAGGGGCCTTGGATTGTGGGCTCCTTGAGGGCAGGGACCAGGGGCGGACTGACCATTCGGGCACTCGGGCACTGCCCGAGGGCCCCATGCCACTAAGGGGCCCCATCAGGGTTGCCAGCCTCAATAAAACCAGGGACAATATGTAAAAAATCTGTGTTTTTTTTTTAAATCTCAAGATTATAGCTGTCCCATCTCTCCAGTACCTTTTTAGTGTGTTTGTGTATATTGTGTGTCTCTGTGTGTATAATGTATGTGTGTGTGTGTGTATACTGTGTGGCCCCATAATCTATTGCTAGGGGCCCCATAATCTCCTATTGCCTGGGGCCCCATAATCTCCTATTGCCCGGGGGCCCCATAATCTTCTCCTATTGCCCAGGGGCCCCATGAGTTGTCAGTCCGCCTCTGGTAGGGACCAATGTGAGTATGTGTTGTATGTGTGGAGCACTGCGTAAATTGACGGCGCTATATGAGTACCTTAAATAAATAATATAATAGATGGACATCTTAACCGATTCTCGACCAGCACACTCCGATGTACGTTGGCAGAATGGCACGGGCAGGCATATTGGCGTACAGGTACGTCCAATCTTCAATGCAGCCCTGCCATCGCTAGCGCGCCGCCGGAGGCGCACTCGCATGCCTGTCAGGACCCCCGTGAGTCCGGTCATGGGTCCCGCGGACTCGATCGCCGTGGATATACCCGGATCGTTTCCATTCTGCCTAGCAACTAGTGATGCTGATCTCTGCTCCATGTAATTGGAGCAGAGATCAGTGTTCACTAAATGAAAGCCCAACCCCCCACAGTTAGTAACACACCCCTAGGAAAATTTAACCCCTACACTGCCACCCACTGGTTAACCCCTTCACTGCCAGTGTCATTTACACAGGAATCCCTGCATTTATATAGTAGTGATTGCTGTATAACTGACAGTGGTCCCAAAAATGTGTCAAAAATGTCCGATGTGTCCGCCATAATGTCGCAGTCACAATAAAAATCACTGATCGCCACCATTACTAGTAAAAAAATAAATAAATAAAAAATTATTAATAAAAATGCCATAAAACTATCCCTATTTTGTAAACACTATAACTTTTGCGCAAACTAATCAATAATCGCTTATTGTGATTTTTTTTTACCAAAAATATGTAGAAGAATATGTATCAGCCTAAACTGAGGGAAAAAAATGTTTTTTTATATATTTTTGGGGGATATTTATTATAACAAAAAGTAAAATAATGCGTTTTTTTCAAAATTGTCACTCTATTTTTGTTTATAGCGCAAAAAATAAAAACCGCAGGGGTGATAAAATACCACCAAAAGAAAGCTCTATTTGTGGGAAAAAAAGGACGTCAATTTTGTTTGGGAGCCACGTCACACGACCAAGCAATTGTCAGTTAAAGCGACGCAGTGCCGAATAGCAAAAAGTAGTCTGGTCTTTGACCAGCAAAATGGTCCGGTCTGTAAGTGGTTAATGAGACACAATGTACAGGGATAGGGACAATTGTAGACATGCACCCACACTCACTCAGGTTTGAACTGGATGGACTGGTGTCTTTATTCAACCTTACTAACTATGCAATTGTATTTGTGCAGCAATCTTTCAAACACATTTTTTTGGGAAAAATACACTTCAGTGAATAAAAAAAAAACGAAACGGTAAAATTAGCCAAATTTTTTTGTATAATGTTAAAGATGATATTACGCTGAGAATCGTGATCTTAATTTGAAGCAAAAAAAATCATGATTCTCATTTTAGCCAGAATCATGCAGCTCTAATATGTAGTTACAGAGGATACCCGGGGCACAGAAATGATACATTATTACAAATCATAGGGATCAGACCAATAATCTTTTATACTTATAGTAATTTAAATACCTGTGCACACAGACCTGAGACATATTTTACTTTGTTTTGTATAGATTTTCAAGTGATGAAGACTTTCAGGTTGGTCGTGATTTTGCATATTTGAGAGTGTAATAAAACTTTACCACAGCTGTTTACACACCCAGGATAGAAGGTATATGTCTCCGTACCAGCAGCATACCAGCAACTTGATTGCGATCACGGTATTGAAATATCTGTCTGTCACACAGCGATTGTGAACTTTTGAACCAAATTGAAATGTAGGTTTATGTTTATAATAACTTGTCTTTCAGATTTCACCAAACAAGCATGCAAAGATGAACAGGATGGGATGGGTTTGTGGTTAACTGTGCTAGATGGCTTGTGTGAGAAAGTCACAAGGAGACAGGATTGTGCAAAAATGTCATTTTAAGGAAACAGGAAGGAGCAAAGCTTAAATAAGATTTTATAGAATAAACAGTAATGATTTAGGTAGACTGCAAAAAGCTGCATACCTCCCGAACTCCAGAAAATTCCCGCACCCTACTCCTCATACCCATTTCTTTTTTCCTTTAAAGCCTCAAACCACTGAATCCATTGATCTCTGCGTTTCCTCTTCTAACACTGGTGAGCGGTGGTTGGAAGTTGCTTTCCATTCTCTTCACTTGTCCTATACCAGGACCTGTTTCATTTTCTGGATCCAGAAATGATCTGCTCAATGCAGTGTAGCAAAGATATTGGACATTTCCCATAATCATAAATGTCTTCAGCCAAGAAAAAAAAAAATTCCATATGCGACAATTTTGGGGTGGTCAAAGAAAAAAAAAGTTGTATAAGTTGAATAATAATAAATGGGATCTAAAATTTTGACAACTCCCTGATTATCTTGGGGAGTTTTGAAAAGCAATCATACATTCAGGTATGTTAATAATCTGTATGAATATTGAATAAGGCAAAAAAATATTATTTTTATATTTTATTGCAGGTACTTATATAGTGCTGTCAATTTATGCAGCGCTTCACATATATATTGTACAGTCATATCAGTCCCTGTCCTCAAGGAGCTTAAAATCTAAAGTCCTTGTTTATGGCCCACTTCACCCATTCCTGAATTCTCTAGTCTTGTCTCCAAACTTTGGTCATCTGTACCCTGGCGGCATTCACAAGATGGTAACTTGCGGTCCTATCAGGTCCTGGGCCCCCTGCTGGTGGCACTGTGCTTCCCTAGGCGGAAAGCTGCAGTTTTAGGGTCCACCAGCAGGTGTCTCCCAGCAGTCAGCAGGTTCCAGTGATCAGCTCCACCTGGCCACACCTCCTGGGAAGGTACTTAACCTCCCTGGCGGTTTTCCCGAGTGTGGCTTGGGGATTAAATTTCAGTATCATTAGTGGTAACCCCGAGCCACACTCGGGATTGCATTGCAGGATCCTGGTGCAGGTTACTTACCTTGTCCCCAGGATCCTGCGATGTCCCCCCCTCCCAACCCCACTGTGTCTGTGGGCTGTGTCCTCCACCCGATGCCTCTGTGTTCTGGGCTCCGTTCCCTGCAAGCGTCATGACGCATGGGGGCAGAGCCTGGCAGCAAATTCAAAAAGTACAAAATTCATAACACATACAGTACACTGTAATCTTACAGATTACATTACTGTATGAAATAATTTCACATCCCTTTTGTCCCCAGTGCTTTGTCCAGTGCCCTGCATACAGTTTTATATTATATAAACTGTTCTTTCTGCCTGGAAACTTGAGATAGTCCACAGTAACCAAAAAATGTCCCTTTACATCAAAAGCGGTTAGAAAACAGCTATAGTAAATTAGAACACGCAGAATTAAGTGATAGTGAATCGTGGGGAAATTATTTTTATTATTATTATATTATTATTATTTATAATTATTTATAGTTATTTATTATTTTATAATTCATGATTTCATGTTTCAGACTTTATCATACCCGGGATGTCTACTAGGCTCTTTTTGGGACAGATTTAAGTGTGTTATTATTAGGAATTACAGGCCTACAATATAAAACGCCAAAATTCTATGCAAAACAATTGTACCACCTTGAGTTGCACAAATCTGACATAATCATTCCACCAGGGTGGCTACAGGAGAAGTACAGCCAAAGCTTGTTTGTCTGTACATCTCCTATAAATCACAGGAGGGCAGTTCGTTTTGCACTCCTGTGACCCATTTTCAGCAGAGGGGGCTGAAGTCCGCTCTCTGCTGACATTACAGAGTCAGGCCAGGCTCAGCATTATCATGACCATGAAGTCGGGATCCACCCAGATCCCTTGACTGACACCCGGCTCAGCCTCTCATCGAGCCGCTGAAAGCCTGAATCGGCCACTCCCGCCCTTCCAGAGCCCAGCATTCCAGTGAGCGGGGAGGGGGCAGAGCTGAGAGCTGTGACTGACAGTCACCAGCTCTCTGCTCGGGGAATTGTGAGAACTGAGCAATTGCCGATGTTCATTCACTCGGTTCTCAGTGTTAGAGGCGCCGGGGGATAGATGCAGCATTGGACCTAGGTAGCTATGAAAGAAAAAAAAGAAAAAAAAACATACTTCTCTTTTAAGTTCCACCTTTGCTTTTTCTCCTTGCATCAGTGTTTTGGCTGCTCTTGCCTTGTACACTGTTTGCTGTGTAGATGCCATTAGCTCTTGCCCTGTATTCAGTACCATGTTGCCTTGTTCCCTGTTGTTCCTGTTGGGTCTTGTTTCTGTCCTTTTCTGCACATTTCACATTTGTATATATAGTTTGTTGTGTAGGTTGCTGCATTTTTTCACTTTTAGTTTGATTTTAATGTTTATTGCTTTGCTGGTGTGTAGTTATCTTGCATCTACTGTAAATAAATCTCACTTTAACCACTTCAGCTCCAGAAGGTTTACCCCCCTTCATGACCAGGGCTTTTATTGTGATATGGCACTGGGCTACTTTAACTGACAATTGCGCTGTCATGCAACACTGTACCCAAATACATTTCCCCACAAATAGAGCTTTCTTTTGGTGGCATTTGATCACCTCTGCCAATTTTATTTTTTGCACTATAAACAAAAAAAGACAATTTTGAAAAAAAGATATATATATTTTTTTACTTTCTGCTATAAAACATACCCAATAAATATAAAAAAAAATCTAATTTCTGCATCAATTTAGCCCAATAGTTTTCTGCTCCATATTTTTGTTTACAAAAAAATCCCAATAAGCATATATTGGGTTGGTTTGTGCAAAAGTTATACAAACTATGGGATATTTTTATTTATTTATTTTTTTACTAGTAATAGCAGCGATCAGCAACTTATAGCGGGACTGCGATATTGCGGTGGACAAATACACTAATACAGTGATCAGTGCTAAAAATTATGTACTGTCACTATACTAATGGCACTGGCAAGGAAGGGGTTAACATCAGGGGCAATCAAAAAACGCAATTCTTGAATTTGTATTATATTTGATGTACTTTTGTCAGCTGTCAAGTCAGTAAAAGGGGTATGGCAATTCTAATGTAACAGATGTACAAACAAAAGCACTCCATTTGACCTGCTTCTTTCTGCATTCACAGCACAGAAGAACTGAAACAGATGAAACAGACCTTCATAGGCCATCCTGGGACCAAAAAATGCACAGTGAAACCGATCAGTGGTAAAGTAAATTGACATTTGAGAACTCATTCACACTACATTATTAATAGCAAATTCTGTACACTACTGTTATTAAACACATACTTGCAATATGGAAAATCTTAAAATGTTCAGTATGAAATTTTCTGTGTTTGCTATTGGATCAGTTATTTTTGAAGACTAAGATAGAAGTCACATTTTAGGCATCTCCTGCAAAAGGAGCATGATGTTTTGATATACTCCAAGGCTCATGGACAGAACCAACACTGTTTAGGCATTTTCTATGACCAGCTATGGAAAATAGCTTAACTTTATTTGCCCACTGATCACAAAACAGTACACCTTTGCACATAAATCTGGTTAGGCAGCAGCTTACTGCCATCTTCAGATACCTTGCCAACAGACCCCAACGCCAGATGATACCTGTTACGGGGGAAACGCGTCAGTAGATACAGGTGTTGTGACGTCACTACATTTTTGACCTGCTGGTTTATCCTGTGGTCTGTTCCTATCTCTACCACTTGTTTTTATTCTCCATTTTGTAAGTGCAATACTTTTTAACCTTTAGTAAATTGTATAATAACACTGCACAATGAGCCGTATTTTTCCTCATGCATGACTTTCTGACTGCTGCCCGAGTGATTCGAGGTATTTCAGCCTGGAAAAGCATCTATGAAGGCTGCCAATCCAACTACACATGATCCAGTTTTAGATATGCAGCTGTCAGGACGTGATTGGCTTCCCTAAGGAGGGAGACCTCTGCACTCTACGCTTATCATGATCTCCTATCATTTAAGGATCATGTGTATCTGGTAAGAGGCTATATTTTATTTTAGCACATGAGGAGTATTTGAAGCACTTTATTGTGTATCAATTCACATCTGAAGAATTACACTATTTGTTTTGGAACATTTTATGGACTATTTTTATATATTTTTTTAATTTGTTTCATGTGTTACCTTTATAATGTGTCTGATCAAACTGTGGTATCAGTTTTGCAGAGGGTGATACATTTGTAACATGTTCACTTCATTTGTTTGATCCACTTTATTGTTGATTCTCAGCAGACAGTGTAGTCTTTTTATCTTTCGTTTACACAAATGCCTAGTTTTGTAAACTTGGATTTTAAACTATAGGATACTGCAAGCTTTTACAGATTGCTTATGCTTTTGTGGCCCTGAGATACTAAAAAAAAAACATGGTGCCCATGCTGGCTTCAATAAATGATCAATAAACATCCAAGAAACATATAACCCAGAACCTACCAATAAGGCACAATTACTCCCACCCCAAAAAACACTTGCAAAGAAGTAAAATAATAATTTCCCCTGGGATTTTGTGGAGCTTGATAAAATATGTTTTCCTAATTTCCAATAAAGTACTTTGTTTTTATATTATATATGTAGAATTGTTTTATTAACCTCCAAAAAATCCCAGGGCAGTTATTCTTTTTTTTCTTTTACTTCTTTGCAAGTAAAAACATTCCTCCTTGGCCTGACTGATTGATTCATTTTGCTCTAGTCCTATGCTGGTCAGGGCTAGCACAGACCGTGGCTGCTGCTCACCTCTTGCTATGTGGCCATGCCTAAAGCAGGGCCTGTGCCAGCAAACTAGGCGGTGCAGAAGAAGGCGGGAAAGACTGCTCCTGTGACACACAGGAAGTGCCTGCAGAAGAGAGACCTCACGGGTCAACGGTCAAGGGACAACGGTCCTCTTCTCTAACACCGGTTGGCACATTGTAACAGCTGCATGGGAAGGAATGTGGGCAGGCTGAACCCTAAACTGATTCAGTGTGTGTTACAGCCAAATTCCCACTTTTTATGGGTGGGGAAAGGGACCTGGCTGGGGCTGTCTTTTTGCTGGACTAGGGCTGTCTTTTTGCTGGACTGGGGCTGTCTCTGTGCTGGACTGAGGCTGTCTCTTTGCTGGACTGGGGCTGTTTCTTTGCTTGACTGAGGCTGTCTCTTTGCTGGCTAGGGGCTGTCCTAGGGGCTGTCTCTTTGCTGGACTGGGGCTGTTTCTTTGCTGGACTGGGGCTGTCTCTTTGCTGGACTGGGGCTGTCTCTTTGCTGGACTGGGGCTGTCTCTTTGCTGGACTGGGGCTGACTCTATGCTGGTCTGGGGCTGTCTCTATGCTGGTATGGGGCTGTCTCTTTGCTAGACTGGAACTGCCTTTTTGCTGGAATGCGGCTGTCTCTTTGCTGGTCTGGGGCTGTCAGTTTGCTGGACTAGAACTCTTTGCTGGACTGAGGGTGTCTCTTTGCTGGTCTGAGGCTGTCTCTTTGCTAGACTAGAACTGTCTCTTTGCTGGACTGGAACTGCCTCTTTGCTGGTCTGGGGATGTCTCTTTGCTGGACTGGAACTATCTCTTTGCTGGTCTGGGGGTGTCTCTTTGCTGGACTGGGGCTATCTCTGTGCTGGACTGAGGCTGTCTCTTTGCTGGTCTGGGGTTGTCTCTTTTCTGGACTGAGGCTGTCTCTTTGCTGGTCTGGGGTGTCTCTTTTCTGGCCTGGGGCTGTTTCTTTCCTTGACTGAGGCTGTCTCTTTGCTGGCTAAGGGCTGTCTCTTTGCTGGTCTGGGGCTGTCTCTTTGCCGGACTGGGTCTGTCTCTTTGTCGGACTGGGGCTGTCTCTTTGCCAGACTGGGGCTGTCTCTTTGCCGGACTGGGGCTGTCTCCTTGCTGGACTGGGGCTGTCTCTTTGCTGGACTGGGGCTGTCTCTTTGCTGGACTGGGGCTATCTCTTTGCTGTTCTGGGGCTGTCAGTTTGCTGGACTGGAACTCTTTGCTGGACTGAGGGTGTCTCCTTGCTGGTCTGGGGCTGTCTCTTTGCTGGACAGGAATTATCTCTTTGCTGGTCTGAGGATTTCTCTTTGCCCGACTGGGGATGTCTCTTTGTTGGTCTGGGACTGTCTCTTTGCTGGTCTGGGGATGTCTCTTTACTGGTCTGGGACTGTCTCTTTGCTGGTGTGGGGATGTCTCTTTGCTGGACTGGAACTATCTCTTTGCTGGTCTGGGGATGTCTCTTTGCTGGTCTGGGGCTGTCTCTTTGCTGGTCTGGGGCTGTCTCTTTGCTGGTCTGGGGATGTCTCTTTGTTGGTCTGGAACTGTCTCTTTGCTGGACTGGAACTGTCTCTTTGCTGGACTGGAACTGTCTCTTTGCTGGTCTGGGGCTGTCTCTTTGCTGGACTGGAACTGTCTCTTTGCTGGACTGGAACTGTCTCTTTGCTGGTCTGGGGCTGTCTCTTTGCTGGTCTGGGGCTGTCTCTTTGCTGGACTGGAACTGTCTCTTTGCTGGACTGGAACTGTCTCTTTGCTTGACTGGAACTGTCTCTTTGCTGGTCTGGGGCTGTCTCTTTGCTGGATGGCGATGTCTCTTTACTGGTCTGGAACTGTCTCTTTGCTGGACTGGAACTGTCTCTTTGCTGGTCTGGGGCTGTCTCTTTGCTGGACTGGGGCTGTCTCTTTGCTGGACTGGAACTGTCTCTTTGCTGGACTGGAACTGTCTCTTTGCTGGACTGGAACTGTCTCTTTGCTTGACTGGAACTGTCTCTTTGCTGGTCTGGGGCTGTCTCTTTGCTGGATGGCGATGTCTCTTTACTGGTCTGGAACTGTCTCTTTGCTGGACTGGAACTGTCTCTTTGCTGGTCTGGGGCTGTCTCTTTGCTGGATGGGGATGTCTCTTTGCTGGACTGGAACTGTCTCTTTGCTGGTCTGGGGCTGTCTCTTTG
This sequence comes from Lithobates pipiens, assembly GCF_037356315.1. Classification (NCBI taxonomy): domain Eukaryota; kingdom Metazoa; phylum Chordata; class Amphibia; order Anura; family Ranidae; genus Lithobates; species Lithobates pipiens. Next base: position 423,800,929 of record NW_027507718.1, read on the forward strand.
CTGGATGGGGATGTCTCTCAGGATGAATATCCCATCAATCAGGCTGCCCAGTCTAAGATACCCGGGCCTATTTTTTGTCCCAGTTCTAGCCTGGGATGAATCCTTTATATTTGTATCACTGGCAAACCACCGACAGCAATGAAAGTGAGAGCAGATCTGCTGTAATTAAATCAACACTGTCTATATTGTTGACTTGGAGAGACGTTCCAAACCAAGCTGGGGATTTAAAGCCCAGGGCAAAAGGATAGGAAAATGATCCATTCCACCTAGCATGTGGGTGCCAACAACCGACCAAACCCACCACTGACGGTTTACAGACACTGAAGAAATTCACTGATGAGGAAAAGAAGACTTGTATTCACACCCATTAGTCAGTGCTTGTTATAAAATGATTTCAGATTAGTGCCAGCCTTCTTTCAAAGGAAGTATTGTAACAGCTATAATTTAATATGGGCGTAGTCTTTCTCCTCTAGATTCAGAATCATTCAGGGAATTTAGTAGTAACATATGCTGCGAATTCAATTGCAAGACATAGAATAAAGAGCAGTAACCCATATAAATCAATCAGAAGTCCTTATTTCACTTTACTATTTCTTACTGCACTAAATTGAGTACAATAAACTGAAGTCTTCTGCTGTGGGGCTGCGCTTGGCATTTTATCTGTCTGTTGTTTTATTAGACATATCTAAAAGAGAAATTAAATAAAGCCTTGTACACACGGTCAGATTCTTTTGGATGAATTTTTGTCCGTTTTTTTGTTGGATGCCAGTCTCAAATCGAAAGTGAAGAGGGTACTCACCATCAGAAAATTTTCTGACGACAGAATTCAAGGTCAGAAGTGACATAATGTGTTGAATTGTTTTTTGTGTGTTCTTTCATTTCTGAGCATGCCTAGTCTTACTCTTCAGATTTCTTTTGTCAGAAAACCGTACTAATGAAAAGAAAATTGGACATTGTGGTCACAACAGACAAAGATTTTCAAGCCTGCACATCTAGTTTTTGTCTGCCAAAAATTTGTAATCGGTCGTCAAAAGCAGCATGCTAATGATCAGAAAATTAGAAGATAATTCATCAGACAAAATTTATCTTCAGATTTTCTGACCGTGTGTACGGGCCTTAACATGATTGGTTGTAGCATTACCTAGGAAAAAGACAAATGAGGTACGGTAGGGGTGGGATTGGGACTGGGGATGGGGCACCTGAAAAAGTAACTCACGGTATTGTTTCACCAAAACATACATTTAAACTGTCACATAAAACCTAAATCTGAGCTACAGTATAATATTGAAATTCACAGATTAAATATATAAATTTAAGCTGACTTTCTTTGCCAAAGAAGTTGTATTTCTGTCCATCCAGTCCAGGGATTTGCACAGCCCTGTCAGACAATGCAGCCAGCCCTGAGTTAAAACCACTAAATAAGATGATAAACATATATAAGAGCTGCACTACATGCTAGATTATTTGAATTTCTGTCCAATGAGGCCTTAGATTTACACAGATCTGCCCCATAGCACAGCTCTGTTTAGCAGGGAAGTAAACCTGAACTTTATTTGTTGCATTTTCTCATTCATCTACATATTACTTACCCTCTCTGTGACTGGACAGTGAAGAAGAAGCAGCACACTGTTGAGCTCACCTCTCACTTTGCACTATCCTCCTTGCACAACAGCAAACCTTAAATAAAACACTTAGGCCTCATTTAGACTTGCATTACCCTCTTCGGGTCACTCTTCAGAGGACATTTAACAGGCAGTGGGGAGGCACTATAGCATCTCCTCAACACTTGTTTTAATCCCTAAATCCTGCACTACGTGCGGTTGCAGGCCAGTTGTGGGTTCTTCCCCATTTAGGCCCCGCACTTTCTGCCGGCCACCGCAGGGAATGACACAGGCTCTTACAAGGGAGAGAGAATATTAGTTCCTGCGGGGGAACCCTCCTCCTCCCTCCCTCTCCTCCCCGCATTACAGTGTGAGTGAGCGCTGTACGCAGACGATATAGCTGCCCATTTTGTTCCCTCCCTGCTTCCTCATTGGCAGGGGAAGGGAATCAATGGGACTTTACCCCAGAGGAGCAAAGGATTGTGGGCATTGTAGTCCCTAACAAAAGCGGCCCAATAGATTTCTAGGGAAACAGGACCGCAGATACTAGCATGCTCTGTGGGGAAAAAAAGTAAAGGACACCACGGGGCTGCCTGGGAGCTGGTGAGACACCACGAGGCAAAGGTGGAGACCAGACTCGGGAGAGAGGTGCTGCTTCATGGGTCGTGTGCCGTTCCTTCCAAAGCATCAACGGCCTGTCAGGGACATCCTGCCTGAGAGGGGGATCCCAGGTGCATTCTCCTGGCACACCTGTACAGACGACATGAAGCTTTCTGGTTGTGAGGTAGCCAGTCGGGCTACCTGAAGAACCTGCCTGCTCCAGCACACTTCATTTGGGCGTTAGCTGCAAGATTGGTGTCCATTTTACAAAGGATACAGAGACACTGCATGCAGACAACGTTGCCTATTTTGCCTACACCTGTAAGGCCTGAGTCATACTTACACCCTGTTAACCACCTCAATATAGGGCACTTACACCCCCTTCCTGCCCATGCCATTTTTCAGCTTTCAGCGCTCTCACACGTTGAATGACAATTGCGTGGTCATGCTACACTGTAACCATGTGAAATTGTTATCATTTTCTTCACACAAATAGAGCTTTCTTTTGGTGGTATTTAATCACTCCTGGGATTTAATTTTTTTCCTAAAAAAGAAAACACCAAAAATGTTGAAAAGAAATAAGTTTTTCTTAGTTTCTGTCAGTAAATTTTGTAAATAAGTAATTTTTCTCCTTCACTAATGGGCGCTGATGAAAAAGCACTAATGGCCAAAGATAGGCTGCACTGATGAGGTGGCACTTATGGGCACTGATGAGGCGTCACTTATAGGCACTGCTTAGGTGGCACTGATGAGGAGGCATGAATATGGCACACTTATGGGCACTGATAGGTGGCACTGATATGTGGCACTGATGAGCACTGATAGGCGGCACCGATGGGTGGCATGGTGGGCACTGGTCAGCGCGTTGCTCAGCCCTACGCGTTTCGTAATAGATTACGTCATCCAGGAGCATGTGCCCAGGTGCCCCTGGATGATGTAATCTATTACGAAATGCGTAGGGCGGGGAGCGACGCAATGACGTCACCTGGTGTTTGCAGACGGACGTACGGGAAGGACGGGTTTGTCCGTGTGTGTATCAGCCCATGCACCGGGCTTTAGGCTTTGGAACTTGCTATGCTTGTGTTATTCTTTTTTATGTACAATAAAAATGTGGGTTTTACACTATTGGAGCTCTTTGTCTTTTCATGCTGTGATCACTCATTCATAACTGCTTGAGTCAATGATAAGCTGACCGGAGAGTGCTGAGGGGTGTGCCTACAATTTGGAGGTTGTGCAATAGAGAGAGCTGCAAGATCGTTTGGCGATCCGGGAGAAGATTCACTAGTATTGCAGGCTTTCTGTGACCCTCTGTAACGGGTGGTTATAGACATCTGGTAAGAAGTAAATCTTTACATCTTTGGTGGTGGATTGGACACAGCACACATTTTTGAAGATTTTTTTCACTCACTGATGGGCTTTATTTCATTTTTAGCATTACCCGGTTCTTTTGGCAATTTCTCATTTTATATTTTTATTTTTGCACAGTTGTGGGTATTTTATTCTACACATGGACTTGTTATTTTGGATATTACTTAATATTATGTGAGGACCTTTTTTTCACATATATATATTTTTTTATTGCAATTTATAGCATTCATATGTCTGATCACTTATGTTATTTGCTATAGTTATTATTTGATGACACAATTTTGGGGAATTTTTCACATAATTTCACTACTTTGTGACACGGGTTTAGCGCAATTCTTTATATTTTCTGTGGTGTCAGGAGCCAGAAGCAGAAGTCTGACATAAGAGACAATCATTCCTCTGCTCTCCTCCTGCCTATACTTATAGAGCCCAATTCAAGTAAAGTTGATGAAAGATCTGTTAAATGCATTCTATGCATTAAGATAAAAAGCCTTCTGTGTGTAGCACCTCCCCAGCACCCCCTAACACCTGAGGTCCATCTCTGTCCAGTAATGTGCACGAGTCCCTCGGCCATTTGGGACTCTCTCCCTGATTGGCTGAGACACAGCAGCAGCGCAATTGGCTCCCACGGCTGTCAATCTAAGTCAGCTAGCCAATCAGGAGAGAGAGGGGGCAGGGTCAAACAGCATCTCTGTGTCTGAATGGACACACAGAGCTGCTGCTCGGCTTGAGTGCCCCCATAGCAAGCTGCCTGCTGACACTCGACAGGAGGGAGGGGCCAAGAGCCGAGAAGAGGTGGATCCGGGCTGCTCTGTCCACTGCTATAGAGCAGGTAAGTATAATATGTTTGTTTTTTGGTTTTTTTTAAAAAGACTTTATATTCACTTTAAAGTGTTTGCCATTTCGTGGTCTGTTATTGTTATTACAGCTCTCTGCTTTTGGGGATTATCTGTCTTGAGGAATCCCCTGAGAGCAGCCAGACAGTACCATTGTGTTTTATTGTTCTTGATTCTCAGTCAGTCTTAGTTGACTTACTTGAGATATCCTGTATTTGTCTACTGTTCAGCTATAATGTTCATTACCATTCCTAAGAAATTTGTACAGTAAAGACTATTTCTGTGTTTTACTACAACTGGTGTCTTTTCTTTGTAGTGTTTGCACTAACATTATTGCCAGGTGTGTCAGATGGGCTGAGACTGTTCTTGGGGTTGAGAGGCAGAGTACAGAACCAAATATACTCAAGCAGCTCCTTCGGGGGTAGCGTTACATATGCTAAAACTAAAAAAATAATAATAATATAATAATAAAAGTATGACATTAGCTTAGCAATATACCTTCTGTAAGCCACATCTATTTTAAATGAATGCCCCACCCCTAATTAAAGTACACATCCTGCTTACGATGGCTTGCTGGTCGCACAGCAATAAAAGGTGTCCCTGAAATTTTGTTTTTTAAATGTTGGCAACTATGTAAGGAATCATTTAACAAGGAATCATTTAAGTGAACGTTTCATTATAACCTTTTGCCTAGAGGCGCATGGATTAAAGGCCATATCCACAGGGGGTTTCACTCGTTACTAATATGTGAAATATAGGTTTTAGGTGGACTTATCCTTCACGAAGAATATATAGCCACTGACCAATGGTGGCATGAGCTCTCTTCTCCCATCCCAGTCGATAGTAAGCTAAGCACCAGACATGGAGGATGGGAGCAAGTGATATGTTGGACATACTCATCTGGGCTGTAGAAACCTTGGAAGTGGAGTTATACCCAAACTTGGACTCTAAGTAGCTCTTAAAGCACAACTGAACTTTCAATTTCCAACCATATATATTTCATGTGCATCAATTCAAAAGGTGTGCAAAGTCTTACAATTAATTTCCTTTAGAAAACAGCCACAGCCTGAATAGCATTACATGTCCCGTGGTAGCATGCTATGGAGTGGGACCCTTGTTCTATGTGCAAAATAAGTAGGGTCTTTACAGGGGCCTTACAGGAGACCGAGTTGGAGCTAGAGCTTTCCATTCAGCAGGGAACATGAGCTTTGCTGATAGCAGAACTATAGGTTGAATTCAGTATGTGTGTGTTATGCCGCGTACACACGAGCGGACTTTTCAACATCCAAAGTCCGACGGAATGATTCCGTCAGACTTTTCGATCGTGTGTGGGCTGCAACGGACTTTTGATTCGCAAAAGTCTGACAGACTTTAGAAAATGGAACATGCTTCAAATTTTTCAGACGGAACTCCTCCGGACCCAGTTCCTACCGAAAAATTCGCTCGTGTGTATGCTATTCCGACGGACTAAAACCGACGCTAGGGCAGCTATTGGCTACTGGCTATGAACTTCCTTATTCGAGTCCAGTCGTACGTCATCACGGTCGAATCCGTCGGAGTTTGGTGTGATTGTGTGTGGCCAAGTCCGCTCAGTCGAAAAGTCCGTCAGAACTCTGTCGGAACTCCGGCAGAACTCCGGCAGAACTCCTTCGGAAGTCTGTCGGACATAAGTCCTCTCGTGTGTACGGGGCTTTAGACTTCTGCAGAGATACCATTGCTTCCATTTAGAGAATTAGGGATGAGCTGAACACCCCCCGGTTCGGTTCACAGCAGAACATGCGAACAGGGAAAAAAAATTCCAACGCGCGAACACCGTTATAGTCTATGGGGCACAAACGTGAAAAATCAAAAGTGCTAATTTTAAGCTTATATGCAAGTTATTGCCATAAAAAGTGTTTGGGGTCCTAGGTCCTGTCCCATGGGAAGAAGATTTGTGGGATACAGAAGAACGTGTTCATCACAAGATGTGGTTTTTGAGACAATGGAGTTTTCAACTGCTTTAACCACTTGCCGACCGCCTAACTGGGAATGTACGTCATTACTTTGATGTTAAATACCATTGTTATGGCAGCAGCTAGCCCATAACCCCAGTATTGTTTTTTCCCTTAGGCGGTCGACTTTCAGATAAAAGTGGTCCCAGTGGCAGATTTGCCGCAAGATCACTTTTATTGCTTGGCGGGAGAGGTGCCCCCCTCCCACTGCTTCCCGGTCGTTTCAGAGCTTACCGGAGACGTCATTAAGCCCAGAACCGATCTGATGCGACCGATGGTTAGGCAGGAAGTAGAGTGAGGGCAAGATAGCACCCACATGGCTCTATACCCTTGGAGGACCTGAGCAACTTCCGACAACACTTCTGGTCCTCGGGCAGATAGACAGGATTATTTTTTCAAAGTCAAATTACTTTCTTTTTTTTTTTTGCTATTAAAGGTAAATGAGAGATGTGGGGTCTTTTTGACCCCAGATCTCTCAATAAAGAGGACCTGTCATGCTTATTTCTATTATAAGGGATGTTTACATTTCTTGTAATAGGAATAAAAGTAATAAAAAATAAATGAATAAAGGAACAGTGTAAAAATTAAAAATAAAAAGTTAAATTAATAAGAAAAATGTTTTAAGCTCCCGATCCCTCTCAGCTTGCACGAAGAATCAAACACATACATATGAACATATATTATTTACACATGTTCTGTGGCTTTATTAATGTAATAATTTAAATTCACTTGCAATTAAATGCCTTACCTGCATTAAATTAGCCCCCGACCCTGTGTTTGGTTTTAAAGGGATGAGGTGGCAACCCTAAATGTAAATCGCGGCTGCTAATGTAAATGGTGTTCAAACCACACATGTGAGGTATTGTCACGATCATTAGAGCAAGAGCAATAATTCTAGTGCAAGAGCTCCTCTGTAACTCTAAACAGATAACCTGTAAAAATGTTTAAAGCATCACCTATGGAGATTTTTAAGTACCATAGTTTGTCGCCATTCCACTCTGGTGTTGAAATTGTTTTGCCAGGATTTCCCAAAAAAATCTTTTAAGTCGGGGTACCATTTTTAAAGCTGAATTCCAGGAATTCAGCCACTTTGTAAAATGTGAAGGCACAGTATGACTTAAGTCCAAGGAGCTGCATAACCTCTCCTGGGCTTCCCTTGAAATTTTCCACATTTTGTCATGTTACAACCAAAAACTAAATGTATTTTATTGTGATTTTATGTGATAGACCAACACAAAGTGTCAGATAATTGTGAAGTGGAAGGAAAATTATATTGGTAAAAAAAGTTTGAAAACCATTTATCTGAAAAGTGTGGTATGCATTTGTATTCAGCAAAAGTCAATGCTTCGTAGAACCACCTTTCGGTGAAAGTACAGCTGCAAGTCTTTTTTGGGGATGTTGCTACCAGCACTGCACATCTAGAGAGGGATATTTTTTTGCCCATTTTTCTTTGCAAAATAGCTCAGGCTCTGTCAGATTGGATGTAGAGCATCTGTGAACAGCAATTTTCAAGTCTTGCTACAGATTCTCAATTGTATTTAGGTCTTGGTTTTTACTGGGCCATTCTAATGCATGAATATGCTTTGATCTAAACCATTCTATTGTAGCTCTGGCTGTGTTTTAGGGTTGTTGTCCTTCTGTTTTTAAGTAGACTGACCCTTTTAATAATAATTCTGTAGGCCATTCAATGTCTTTTTCAAATTTCACACCGAACTACACCTTATAACCACAACATTTTACTGAAGTTCTCTAGCTATTGGCTGAAACTTCATTACTTTCTTCTCATATGGAAGTGACTGAATCAAGACAACATACAGTACGTACATTACATACATGCAAAAATACCAAATTGTCTTGTGTGAGATCCTTATATTCCACATAATATCACTGACAGTTGTACATTCCATCACAGGATAGTTTCACAATGTGACATATGACAGAATTGCAAGAGCCTTTCCAAAGAACTGACAATTCTAAGGCAAGTAGAAATAGGTGTTTTTGCCTAAGGGAACATAAAAAAAAAAAAAGTAAACAGTAGCATCATTCCTTAGATATCCTATGCACAGTCCTGCCGTAGGCTTCAGCCTACTTGTATGGCATGCAGAATAAAGCCATGGGAAATGTGTAAACATCCAACTCTCTAGAAATGACAGTGATAATGTCTGTGTTACGTATTCATTAGTACTGAGACACTGTATTTAGGGCCATGTCACACTGGCAATTTAATTGCACCAATCCTCTTTTTTCAAAACAATTCTCGCTAAAGCCTCATACACACAATCTGATTGTCGGCAGGGGATTGTGTAATGACAGACTGTTGGCCTAAAATCCGACCGTTAGTAAGCTCCTTCAAACAATTGTTGTCCAACTTTCGGCCAACAAATGTTGGATGGCAGGCTACTAAATTTCCAGCGGACAATGGTCTGTTGTCAGATTTTCGTATCGTCTGTACACAAGTCCGTCACACAAAAGTCCAAAGTACAAACACGCATCCTGGGAATTAATGCTCACCAAACTTGACATTAGCAGAAGGTGCCCAAAAGGTGGCGCTCAAGAGCTGAAATTCCATGTAGTATGTCACTACGTTCGTGTTTGTTGGCCGACAATTGTGTACCGTTTGTATGCAAGACAAGATCCAGGCACACGCCCTTTTGACAAAAGTCTGATGCTCTGTTGGCCAACAATCCGATCATGTGTACGAGGCTTTAGAGTTTGTGCAGCATTTTATGTCAGCAACAAGCTTGCCAGTGAGAACTGCTGTGCAGTTACCTCTATGGCTTAACTACAAATGGCTGAGAGAGATCAATTTATAGCAGCAAATGCTAACTTAAAGCAGATCTTTCTGCTTTCACTAAAAATCAGCTCTGCATGCTGATATCAAATCATTTTACCGTATATACTCGAGTATAGGCCGACCCGAATATAAGCCGAGGCCCCCAATTTACCCCCAAAAAAACTGGCAAACTTATTGACTCGTGTATAAGCCGAGGGTAAGACATGCCTGTCCATCCCTGTGTGTGTGTCCGTCCATCCCTGTGTGTCCGTCCATCCCTGTGTGTCCGTCCATCCCTGTGTGTCCGTCCATCCATCCCTGTGTGTGTGTGTCTCCATCCATCCATCCATCCCTGTGTGTGTGTGTATCCGTGTGTGTGTGTGTGTGTGTGTGTGTGTGTGTGTGTGTGTGTGTGTGTGTGTCCAGCCTACCTGTGTCCTGAGCCTTTGTCCCGAGCCTCCGTCCCGTGCCGAGCCTCCTTGCCTCCGTGCCTCGCCGCCGTGCCTCGCCGCCGTGCCTCGCCGCCATGCCTTGCCTCCGGTCCCGTCCCGTCCCGTCCCGTGCCGTGCCGTCCTGTGCCTTGCCTCCGTCCCGTGCCCTCTTCGTTCGTCGGCGGCCATTGTAAAATTCAAAAGCTGCGCCGCCGCCTTCGCCTGTGATAGGCGGAACACTGAATTTCCCAGCAGCCTGTGTTCCGCCTATCACGTACATCGTATCATCCTCGTCCGTAGTACGAGGATGATACGAAGTCCGTGATAGGCGGAACACAGGCTGCTGGGAAATTCAGTGTTCCGCCTATCACAGGCGAAGGGGGAGCCGGAGGCGCGGCTTTTGAATCAGAATGGCCGCTGTCTGTCTGCTCGACACGCTGATCGAGCGGGCAGACAGCGATGACTCGAGTATAAGCCGAGGGGGGCACTTTCAGCCTCAAAAAAGAGGCTGAAAATCTCGGCTTATACTCGAGTATATACGGTAAATTTAGTAGTTAACCAGAACCTTTGAGACAATTTTGGAAAAAACGCAATATTCTTTACTTTTTGCTATAATAAATATCCCCAAAAAATATATAAAAAAACATTTTTTTTCCTCAGTTTAGGATAGTTTACAATTTTTGTACCTTCCTACCTCAGATCAGCCCCAATGCATGTAAAGGTACAAAAATTGGACTGGTCTGAGGTCTGAAGGTTCAAGAATTGGGGCTGATCTGAGGTCTGAAGGTTCAAGAATTGGGCCCGATCTGAGGTCTGAAGGTGTGTGCATTGGAAAAACAGGGAAAGAGCTCACACTAAAACTAACATTCCCCAAAAGCAGATTTGAGGTGAGAGTTCTTTGAGCTAATTTTTTACTGGATATATACTAGAGATGGGAGTGGAGTTTATGACATGACATATTGGAGAAGTGGTCACTTTATTGGTATACTGACTTATATCTTTGTATGGACTCCTGTCATATTTTATTTTTATTTTTTCCACCATTTAGTCTGTGAAGACCCACCGTTTCCTAGTTTTTGACCATTTTCCTGGACTTCACTATTTACCTTTTTTTGTCAGCCTTTCTTAGGCTGAGAGCTAATACACCAATGCGCAAGAACACTGTTTATTTTTTATGTCTGTTTTGTGTATTGTGAACATGAATAGGTTTTGCAGCAGGTTTACTTATATCAGCATTTATTATTTATAGCTTATACACTTTATATACACATTCAAATTTTTTGCTAATTTTTGTGTATATTTCACTTATATTATCCCCTATTAGTGTGCTTATTTTCTTGCCTTTGTGACATTTTTTTGTAGCAGCGCAAAGGCCCTTTTGTTCACTTTTGCAAAAGTAGACGGACGGAAAAGAAAAATAAGGTATGCTAATGTAGCAGTACCCTCCACAGGAGCCCCTTGGATACAGGGTATTTTCACATAGCCAGGTGCACACACTCTTCCGCTCGTTATCTTCAATGACCAGTCTAGGGGATTTGTTTTTGTATGTTATTTGGAGAATTTGGATAGGAGAAGAGAATTAGTAGGATACGCCAAATGGCTCCAGAAGCACACACGCCAGCCTTCCTCAGCAGTACCAGACAGGATCCACGGACATCCTCCCTCAGTCAGGTCTCAAAAGAACCATGGGTTGCAACTTCAATGTTTCAGGCCATTGACCACCTGAGGCTGCATGGCAGCCTGCGCTGAGGAGGGGCAACAGCCCCCTCCTCAGCTGGACCTCTCTCTCTGCAGAAGACCCAGAGCCCATGTGCTCATTAGATATAAATACACTCACCCAGCATGCATTGGGGCACTTCCCCTTCTAATTGGCCAGGGCTGTATAGATATCCATGCTCTCATCTGCCAGGTTTCCTCCCACTATCCAATATACTCTATAGCTACTGAATCAGTGTGAAACTTTCAAGACAGCACAAGCAGCACCAGAACATTGAGCAGACTCAATCAATCACAGCTCACTGTTAAACAGACAGCACATACATTTACCTAGCTGTCTCCCTGTTAAGCAGAGAAACCAAAAACTATGTGTACTCACTCTAGCACCTACCTAGGAGGGCGCTACATCAACAATAAAGATCATGCAATTATCTATCAGTATCTACACACACTACCACCCACTCCAATTGGAAATACCCTCGATCTTGCATTCTCCCATCTCTGCACCCCTGGCAACTTCACCAACCGACCCCCCCCCCTCCCCCCCAATTCCCCTGTGTGATCACAACTTCAACAGTTTCACAGTAGTCTTGTTTCCAATCACCTATTCCTCCGAACAGCAAATGATTACCTATAGAAACCTTCCCTACTTTAACCCTTCTCTTCTTTTTTCTGTTACTGACCACCTCTATGACAAAATCTCTCCCCTGTCCTGTCATCTCTGTCTACAACAGTTCACTCACATCCTCACTGAACACACTTTCTCCTCTAACTACATGCAAAATCAGGCCCTGACCATTACAACCCTGGCAAACCAACAACACCAGAAGTCTCATGAGACATTGCTGTGCTCTTGAATGACTGTGGTGTAAAACCAAATCCCTGCAGTATTTTTCCCTACATAAATCTGCCCTCCTAAAACACAATTCCTGCCTCCATGCTGGTCAAGGTTATTACCATTGGAGTGGGTGGAAGTGTGTGTCCATTCTGTTAGGTCAACAGATGAGGTAAAGTTGAGAAGTTGAGCTGTAGCCATACTGTTAACATTAGCAGGGATGTTAAAGTCACCAAGAACTTACTTTGTCTCTCTTATTAATACCTTGTAATCCAGTCCCTGTCGGCTCTTCTCTACCTTTAACCCTCTGCTTTGTCTCCCACCTAGGGATGAGCCGAACACCCCCCGTTTGGTTCCCACCAGAACCTGCGAACGGACCGAAAATTTGTGAAAACTTTAGAACCCCGTTAAAGTCTATGTGACGTTCAAAATCAAAAGTGCTAATTTTACAGGCTAATAGGCAAGTTATTGTCCTAAAAAGGGTTTTGGGACCTGGGCCCTGCCCCAGGGGACATGTATCAATGCAAAAAAAAGTTTTAAAAACTGTAGTTTTTTCGGGAGCAGTGATTTTAATGATGCTTAAAGTGGAAAAAAAAGTGAAATATTCCTTTAAATACCTGGGGGGTGTCTATAGTATGCCTGCAAAGTGGCACGTGTTTCCCGTGCTTAGAACAGTCCCTGCACAAAATGAAATTTTTAAAGGAATAAAAGTAATTTAAAACTGCTTGCGGATTTAATGTAATGTCTGGTCCCAGCAATATGGATGAAAATCAGTGAGACAAATGGCATGGGTACCCCCCCCCCCCCAGTCAATTACCAGGCCCTTTGGGTCTTGTATGGATATTAAGGGGAACCCCGCACCTAAATTAAAAAAAGGAAAGGCGTGGGGCCCCCAGGCCCTATATACTCTGAACAGCAGTATACAGGCTGTCCAAACAAGACAGGGACTGTAGGTTTGTTGTTAAGTAGAATCTGTTTGTGATTTTGAACTGGTACATTTTTAAAGTGTAGCTCCAGTCAAAAAATCGATTTTTAAAACATAGGGAAGGGTTATCACCCCTGTAACCTTTTTTTTTTTGCTGTCTGTGCACCTCTTCAGAAGATTTCACCTCACTTTCTGTCCCAATGACAATTTTTTTTTAAATTTGGGGTTTTTAGTGAAACAAGGATTGTTGATAAAGCATCAGTGGAGAGGAGACATGTTTTTCACATATCAACTCTTACAGGAGAGAATTTCCCTTCCTAGGGGTAGATTTAATCTCACTTCCTGTTGTCTCCTTCCGTTTGCAAGTAGGAGACGTTTGTAAGTTGGATTCTTGAAAGTAGGGGCCTGCCCTATTTTCTCTGCAGAAATGGCGGAACAAGGTGTTGGTGTTGCCACAACACTGTAAGACCTCACAGTTACTCTTGGTGGGTGTTAGTTTGCCCTGCTGTGAACTAGTATATCAAGAATTGACATTACATGCCATTGTTGAACAGTGGTAGAAAAATTGGGCCTTTGGTGGTGTTGCCACAACACTGTAAGCTCTCACAGTTACTTTTGGTGGGTGCAGGAATGGGCCCTGCTGTGAAATATTAGATCAAAAATTGTAATTACACGCCCCTGTCAAACAGGGGCTGAAAAATTGGGCCTTAGGCACTGGTGCTGTTGCCACACCACTGCAACCACTCACAGATATTGGAGTTGAGTGCAGAAAGGAACCCTCCTGCAAAATATTGCATCAAAAATGGCAATTGCACGCCTGTCACGATCGTCCTGGCGTCTCGTTTGCGCACGAGAGACTTACCCACAGAAGCTTGTTGTCAAAGACCCGTCGTGCTCCGTTAATGCGCGCTAGAACGATCGGACGCACTCGCGTCGGCTTGAACGAACGCACGCGTGCACGTGGGGGCACGAACGGGCGCACGTCCACTCGCGCACGCTGACTCGTCGTGCGACCGTTTGGCGCCCTACAGTCTTCTTAAGGCACTTGCTCCCTTCCACCCATGCTGACCAGTCTACAGCGTGCTCGGAGATCCTGCTATCCTATACCTGTATCTGTTACCTTGGTTCCTGTTACCCGGCTTTGACCTTGACCCTGATCTGTTGCTGCCTGCCTACGACCTCCTGCTTGTCTGACTACGCCTCTGCCTCATCCCTCTTGTACCACGTTGACCGCTACCTGCTGACCCGGCCTGTACCCGACTCTGCTGTTCCTACCTACCTGTTGGATATCCTGTGACTGCTGTACCCGCTGACGTCCGTCTGCCAGCCAGTCTACCACTTGTGCCTGCCTACACCAGTCTCTTGTCTTCAGCTCCATCCACTCGCTGTTGGTGTCCTGCTGCCCATCCGGACCAGCATCTACCTGCCAGGCACTTGTGCCCCCTGAACTTTTGAGCTTCTGTTACCACCTCCAGGGGTTCTTTAGCCAGGGGCTACGAGGGGCCGCTTCCTGCATTCCGGGCTCGCCTACTAGGTACGTGACAACGCCCCCGTTAACCAAGGGCTGAATAATTGGGCCTTAACCAATGGTGGCAGTGCCCAGAAGCAAAAATGTTCTTACAAGCTATCAGCATGGTCATTGAGGAGGAAGAGGATAGTCACTCAGCATAACAGGATAGTCGATATGCTGATATATGCTGATAGTATCAGCATAGGCATATCTTGAAGGGATCTAACATTTTAAAAAAAATATTCGGCTACATCAGCATCAGGTGCTTGGTAGCTGGTAGTGATCCAAGCCTGATTTATTTTTATGAAGGTCAGTCGATCAACCGAGTTGGTGGACAGGCGCACCCTGTGATCGGTTACAAAGCCTCCAGCAGCACTGAATGTGTGTTCCGAAAGAACGCTGGATGCAGGACAGGCCAGTAGCTAAATTACTTACTGTGCAAGCTCTTGCCAGTGATCCATCCTCAAGACCCAGTAACCCAGAGGATTTTCAGTGGAAAAGATGTCCAAGTCTGATCTTACCCCTAGGTATTCCCGCACCATGTAAATCAGACACTGGCGATGGTTGCTGGAACCGATCATACCTTGGGGCTGCAGACTAAAAAATTGTCTGAACGCATCATTCGGGTGGCCACCTTCTCCACCGCATCATTCGGGTGGCCACCTTCTCTGACTGACCGAAGCCTCAGCAACACGTTGTCCAGGACCAGGAATTTGTAACCTCCCAGTCTTTGGGAACACATTGCACAGACCTTTCTTTTAGGCCTCCCGAAGATGTTTTATCCTCTGTGACGGCAAGATAAGGTCTGCAACCTTACCCTTGTAACGTGGATCAAGGAGAGTTGCCAACCAGTAATGAGCCCTCTCCTTGATCCACTGAATACGAGGATCCTTCCGCAGGCTTTGTAGGATCAGGGAGACCATGCAGCGTAGGTTAGCTGTTGCATTTGGTCCGGAGTCCTCTGGGCCACCTCCTCCCAGCCATGTACAAATCCACAGGTTTCTTGGGACTGTAAATGATCCCTAAAAGACTGCTGCTGATGCTAAGTGCCAGGCTCCACCTCCATGCTGACACAATCCTCCTCCTCCGCCTCTTCCTGTGTGATCGGCGGGCCAGCAGGAACACTGGCTAAAGGGGGCCTTTAGAGGTAAAGAAGTCCTCTTCTTCCTGCCTCTGTTCTGCCTCAAGTGCCCTGTCCATTATTCCATGCAGAGTGTGCTCCAACAGGTGGACAAGAGGGACAGTGTCACTGATGCATGCACTGTCACTGCCCACCATCCTTGTGGCCTCCTCAAATGGTGACAGGACAGTGCATGCATCCCTGATCATGGCCCACTGGTGTGGGGGAAAAAACAAGCTCCTCTGACCCTGTCCTGGTGCCATAGTCGCAAAGGTACTCATTTATGGCCCTCTGCTGCATGTGCAGCCGCTGCAGCATTGCAAACGTTGAGTTCCACCTGGTGGGCATGTCACAGATTAGGCGGTTCTTGGGCAGTTTAAGTTCCTTTTGGAGGTCAGCCAGCCGAGCACTGGCATTATATGACTGGCGGAAATGCACACAGACTTTCCTGTCCTGACACAGGACATCCTGTAAGCCCAGGTACCTGCCCAAGAACCGCTGCACCACCAAGTTAAGGACGTGAGCCAAACAGGGCACATGGGTCAGTTGTCCCTGTCAGAGGGTGGAGAGAAGGTTTGTGCCATTGTGGCAAACTACCATTCCTGGCTTAAGCTGGCTTAGCGTCAACCACCTCTCAGCCTGCCCCTGCAGAGCTGACAGAATCTCTGCCCCAGTGTGGCTCCTGTCCCCCAAGCACACAAGCGTAAACACTGCATTGCATCTTTTTGCCTGCGTACATGCGTAGCCCCTTGAACGCCTATGGAGAGAGGTGTGTCAGAATCACCAGTAGTAGCATTTTGGAGGCGTGGTGGCGCAACAACCTCAAACACTACTGCACCTTGTCCTGCATCCTTCCCAGATGCCAGCAGAGTCACCCAATGCGCTGTGAAAGATAGGTAACATCCCTGTCCGTGCCTGCTTGACCATGAGTCAACGGTAATATGCACCTTACCGCTGACCGCCCTGTCCAGCGAGGGCAAGACATTGCCTTCCACGTGTCGGTAGAGAGTCGGAATCGCCTTCCGTGCACAAAAGTGTCGTTTGGGAACCTGCCACTGAGGAACCGCACATTCCACAAACTCACAGAAGGGGGCTGAGTCTACCAACTGAAAAGGCAGCAGTTGAAGTGCTAGCAATTTAGCCAAGCTAGCATTCAACCGCTGGGCATGTGGATGGCTGGGAGTGAACGTCTTTCGGCGGTGCAGCAGCCATGGCAGGGAAATTTGCCTGGTACAATCTGACATTGGTGTACCAATAGCAAATTGCCCACAAGTACTCGGCTGTGACACACCTAATTCTACACCTTCATTCCTCTCAGTGCAGGTTTCAGAGAGGACTGAAGGTATAGTGGGGTTGGAGATCCCAGCTGATGAGGAGCAAGGAGAGGTCCGCTTTGTTCTTTGGTGTGGGTCTTTTAGGTACGCTTGCAAACGAACTGCATGTCAGGTCGACATATGTCTGGTCAAGCATGTGGTGCCCAAGCAGCTGATGTTTTGGCCAAGCAAGATACGCTTGAGACATATGTTGCAAATAGCAGCGGTGCTATCTGATGCACTCATCTCAAAAAATGCCCACACCAAAGAACTTTTGGAATAATGTGCAGAGGCCGCACCCTGTACATGCAGAGCTCTGCGGTGTGATGCAGTGGGTGTGCTGCCCTAAAGCTGGCCCCTGGAGGGCATCCTGTCTCATTAGAAATGTGCCTCCTCCTCCTCCTCTTCCTCCTCTCTCCTATCAGGCACCCACTTGGAGTCAGTGACCTCATCATCCCCTTCCTCCTCATCACTGGAGCAAACCTGGCAGTATGCTGCAGCTGGGGGAACATGACTGCCAGATTGCTGTCCTTCTTGGGCACCCCCTCTCTCTAGGCTCATGTTACTGCCTTTCTCTAACTCTGTATCATCATCAGAGCCTTCAAAACACTGGGAATCCTCCTGGAGCATGTACCCAACCCTGTGCTCAAACAGTTCGGTAGAATCCTCAGTAGGACATGGTGGGGCTAGGAAAGGAGTGACTGATGCCATTGAGCCAAGGGAAGAGGCCGCGATGGCAGCTGCTTTGCCAGTTCCCTGAGCCTGGGTGAGAGGATGAGGAGGATGAGGATGGCTTGGTCATCCACTCTACCAAGTCTTTGGCATGTTGTGGCTCAACATGGCCAGCTGCTGAAAAAAAGGACAAGCATGTCCCACAGCCACATGCTGATGAGGATGCACTGTGTCCACGACCAGCACTGTTGCCTCTAGACACAGAGCCTGGTTGCCCTCTTTTATTGGCTCGTGGCTGCCTGCCTCTCCTTGTTGGCCTTCCAGACATACTAATGGCCTGCAGGGAGATGTAGCTGCACAAAGCTGGGACGTATATACTGATTATACTGCAGCTAGCAAAATTAACTGCCTGCCTGTAGTATTATTAGTATGAGAACACCAGAAATTGGGGTAGCTTTATGTGCACACTGTGTAGAGTACACAGTACACCAACTGTAATTACTGCAGCTGCCTGTGGTATAGGATCAGAAGAACGCTTGCAATTGGGGTAGCTTTAAGTGCACACTGTGCAGAGTACACAGTACACCAACTGTAATTACTGCAGCTGCCTGCGGTATAGGATCAGAAGAACACTAGCAATTTGGGTAGCTTTAAGTGCACACTGTGCAGAGTACACAGTACACCAACTGTAATTACTGCAGCTGCTTGTAGCATAGGATCAAAAGAACACCAGCAATTGGGGTAGCTTTAAGTGCACACTGTGCAGAGTACACAGTACACCAACTGTAATTACTTCAGCTGCCTGCGGATAGGATCAGCAGAACACCAGCAATTGGGGTAGCTTTAGGTGCACACTGCGCAGATGACGCAATACACCAACTGTAATTACTACAGCTGCCTGTGGACAGGATCAGCAGAACACCAGCAATTGGGGCAGCTTTAGGTGCACACTGTGCAAAGGACACAGTACACAGGAACGGATCTAGCTAAACTGAATACAGTGTATATATATATATATATATACACACACACACACACACACACAACACCTAGGATGCATATATATACACAATACACTGACTGCAGCTAACTGACTAGCCTCCTGCCTGCTCTAACTCAAATGAAATGAAATCACACTGTCTATCTCTCTCTCTATCACCACGCCAGAACACACTACACAAGGCCGACTTCGAGGTGGCCTTATATAGTGTGGGGCATGTACTAAACCCCCTGAGCCATAATTGGCCAAAGCCACCCTGGCTTTGGCCAATTACAGCTTGCTAGACAGACGTCACTGTGATTGGCCAAGCATGCGGGTCATAGTGCATGCTTGGCCAATCATCAGACAGTAATGCACTGCTATGCCGCTGTGAATAATGGACTGTGACGCAACACTCGAATTTAGAGTGAACGGCCCGTAACGTTCGCAATTCGGCGAACGGACGAACAGCCGATGTTCAAGACAAACATGGGTTCGACTCAAACATGAAACTCATCCCTACTCCCACCCGCTCTACCCGCTATCTCACTCACTGCCCAATCGCTTCAAAGACAAGATTTATGCAATAGGTGAGGATACCTCCACTCTACATACATCTTCCCCAACTCAACATACCTTGTATAACAGCACAGTCAACACTCTTCTCTTTCTGGCTACTACCGAAGAGGTTACAAAACTTCTCTCAGATGCCCACCTAACCAATTGTCCCCTGGATCCTGTTCCCTCACAATTACTACGGTCACCCTCTTATTCTATCCTATGCTCCCTCACTCACATCTTTAATCTCTTCCTCTCTCAGCTTCCCCTCCCCTCTAAAGCATGCACAGATAACTAGTTAATATGAAATAATCTGTTGGGATATATATATATATATATATATATATATATATATATATATATATATATATATATATATATATATATATATATATGCAAGTCTATGGATCTCCTTTGGCTTGTCTGTTCCCCCTGCTGGTGGGAGGCAGACCGTGTAACTAGATGGCAACTATACCTGCCATGTAAATTTACCTGCCCGGTATAGTTGCCTTGGCCAATTGATAGGGGATCAATTGATTCCATCCTAATTCTGGAATTGCTGGGATTTCTCTCTTCTGTCACTAGATGGCCGGGTATCTGGTAACATTAGATAAGACACAGGCATTGCAAGGGCAGATTAGGATAAGAATAGATGGGGTATCTCAGCCAATGGGCAGGGATCTTCTTTGGTCCCTTGGCCTGCTGGGAGAGCCTATTTATTTGGTTGAGGTCAGGCGATCAGAGGTCTGTGCTACCTGGAAAGCTGTCTTGGTGAGTGTATGTTGTGCTGCCCGGGCTGCTAGGCCAGAGCCTGAGGCCTATCACAGGGAGGTCTGGCTGCTAGGCTGTCTGAGAGCCTATCCAGAAGCAAGAAAGCAGCATAGGGTTGGGATTGCGGCTTGCAGTCCAACCAGAAGTGACAGTTCTGATGGCTAGAGAACCTGTCATGGTCAGCGGTAGAAGGGAAGCTGCCGCCACTAAGGAAACATCCACCCTGTTACCACCGTGAGTAGCTAAAGCAAGTACCAGAGCAGAATTCTCACCAACCAGGGATGATGAAGAATTGGGAAATCTCAGCAGGTGTCAAGTCAGGGACCCAGCCAGCAGAGGTGTTGCTTGCAGAGCAGCCTTGTGTGTCAAGCCGGGGACCGAGCAGGCCAGTGGGGTGACGCTTGAGGAGTATCTTGGATGCCAATCTAGGGACCCAGCAGGAAAGCCGGGGTGACACTTGAGGAAGATAAAGAGAGAGAGAAGATTGGAAGAGATCAATGATCCAGTGGCAGTGGATAAGCAAGTCTAGTGAGAGAGACTGGGAGTTCAGTTGGGTGAACATCTACAATAGGAGATTGTGGTGGAAGTAAAGAGCTCATTGTAACCTTTGTTAGAAACTGTTCAAGATCGTTGCCATAGGAGACAGCGTGTCTATACATGCAGAAGTGGTGTCAGTGCCTTTCCCTGCATGGCTGTCCCCCTTTAGTCTTGGAGTCTGCTAATTAACATTGCAACTACTAAAGGGTGTCCTGGCCCTAAACCCTGTCCCCCCACAGTTCTATTTAGGAGACAATACATTTCTTTGCGCCCATGAATCTATCTTGCACTACACGCACCATGACTTGTAATCCACTCTACACAGAAGGATGTTGGCTATCCCCGGGACCTGGCTACACAAGCATGAACCGTTCAGTGAGGACATAGAGAGCAGCTGCAGCATAGTATCCTAACTTGCTGTCTCTAGCCATGTACCGTCTACACAATGAAAAAGCAGCAGCACACAAATGAGTCACCACTCTGCTCTCTTCCCCTTGTCAGCAAGCTACTATTGTTAGACTGACAGCACTGTGCAGCAGCAGAGCATGCTGGCCACCTTTCCACAATCCATTTTACTTTATGTAGAGTGCAGCTTTACATAGACCTGATTTTAAGCCAATTTTATGAAACCAATAAACTGCAGTACAATTATTACAAAAATAAAGAAAAACAATCCAAATTTTCGGTAGCCAGAATGAGACGGTGTGTGTAGAAAGATGATTATATCTTTTTACATTTATAGTTTCGTTAGAACTGTTTATCTCTTGAAGGCAGCATTGAACTGGGTGTAGACGTAGCTGACAATACTAATCCAGGCAATCCCAGCACCCGTCTTCCATCAGCTTTTTTTCTCAATCAACACTCCTAGGACAAGAACAGAACAGCATTTCATAACATGGAATTCAATAAAAATCAACTGTGTTCATAAATGTTTTCATTTGCTGAGAACTAAAGAATGATTTTCTGTTTGTGGGATCCTTGAGTTGCAGAGCTTGTCCTTAGTCCAACTTTACAAGTCACAGTCAATTAGCGGCATCATAGAGCTTGGTCAGCCTGCTGGCTATTAAATGTCATAAATGTAAAAGAAAGTCTATTTAGGGTGACTATACCAGTCTACGGTACTTGCATTTGGAGTTAAATCATTGCATGATGCCAATGATTTCAAACAAGTTGCATGACAATCTAATTATGTGATGACAGAAAGCAACTAGAAAAGTCAAAATGCCATATTACCATTACACAAGGACAAAGTTAGAACCCTTCTTTGTTCTTAGGCCGCGTACACACGCGCGGACTGTTCGCCCAACTTTGTCCGTCCAACAGTTTCAGCAAACAGTCCGCTCTAGCATGCACGGACATGGCCACACACGACGAACAAACAGTCCGCTGAAACCGTGCGCGATGACGTACGTCACGTACGACGGGACTAGAAACAGGAAGCACAAGACACAGCAAAGCACCCTTTGGGCTCCTTCTGCTGACTTTGCGTTAGTAGAAGTTTGGTTAGAGACGATTCGCGATTTTTAGACTTCAGCTTAATTTGTCCGTTCACTGCGGCGCAGTCTACCTATGAGGTGTATATCTGCCTTTCGGTACGCGTGGATCAGTTGTACCTGTTGGGCGCTTGTGGTCCGCTCGTTTCTGTGTTTCAGGTCGTTCTTCATAGGTCTGGCTGTTCTTCAGTGCGTTCAGTTGAGCTTGTCTGTCCAGCCGACCGTTTCAAAGCCATGGAGAGTGGACGTACTCGGGAACGAGTTTGTGCTATATTGGGGCTTGGTGTTTTAGTTGTTATGAATTGTTTTTATTTAATGACAATTTTTTTTTTTTTTTTTTTTCCCCTGTGTTTGACTCCCCAGTGTCCTTCCACGCCACAGGAATGGCAGACTGTGGCTTCCCAATTCGCTGCCCATTGGGACTTCCCCAACTGCGGAGGGGCGATCGGCGGGAAACGTGAGGATTGTGCCCCCACCACATTCGGGGTCCTACTATTGGAATTATAAGGGGTTCCATAGTGTGGTGCTAATGGCGGTGGTGTCGGCACAATGTGACTTTCTTTATGTGGATGTGGGGAAGAACGGCCGGATGTCTGACGGAGGAGTCTTTAGGCAGACCGAGTTCTGCCACCGTCTCATCACTGGTGGCCTGGACTTGCCACCAGATGCCGAGAATGTGGAGGGTCTACCGTTTGTGTTTCTGGCTGATGAAGCGCTCGGTCTGAGTGAACATCTTATGAAACCCTTCCCCCAAAGGACCCTCACCCCGGAGAGGAGGGTTTTTAATTACCGGCTGGCCAGAGCAAGAAGGGTTGTGGAGAGTGCCTTTGGCATTATGGCCAGCCGGTTCCGTCTGTTACTGAGAGCGATCAACCTTGCAGAATATAAACTGAACTATGTGATTCTGTGCTGCTGCATTCTGCACAATTTTCTACGTAAATTTTCAGGTAACCAGTACCTGCAGCCTATTGGGCCTGAGGCCGGACTCAGGCTTCCAGAACTGACAGGGCTGGATCATGTCCTTCCTGGCTTAGCCCCCCAAACAGCACGTGAGGTGCGTGACCGCTATGTCAGCTATTTTAATGGTAGGGGGGCTATTCCAATGCCAGCTGAGCAATAAAAAATGTATTTTTCTTGAAATATGTCTTGTCTGTTCACATTTTTAAGTTTGGTTCTTGTTTGCTTTTCACATTGCTTGTCTCCTACATTGTCCTAATTCAGGGATATGCAATTGGCCAACCTCCAGCTGGTGCAAAACTACAAGTCAATCATGCCTCTGGGTCTCATGCTTGTGGCTGTCAGTCTTGCTATGCTTCATGGGACTTGTAGTTCTGCAACAGCTGGATTTCCACTAATTGCATATTCCTGTCCTAGTGCATTTGTATTGCAAAGTGGCTTTTGACAATAGGAAATAAGGCCCTTTGTGACAGAAAACACAACATGACTTCCCAAACTGGTATTGAGTATTGAAAGAAGTAGACACACACACATCTTTTTTTTTTGATTTTTTAATAGTGCACATGCCAACTAGTGCCTCTGTTTTAGATATTTTTTTGGTGTTTTTTTTTTTTTTAATTGTTTTTTTTTTTTTTTTTTTTTTGGGAATTGTTTTTTTTTTTTTTGTAAACATAGAATATATATAGAAATATCTTAAAAACAATAATCACAAAAATAAAAAAATAAAATCAGATTTTTAACTATTTACATAAAACAAGGGGTAAAGCCAAATTTTGAAGATGCACACCAAAAAATGGTAATGTCAACATGTGCTATGTACCATCATGAGTGATCAATGGACGTGTTTGGTGTGTGCAATCCCTTCCTCTCACATACTAGAATGAGGAAGGGTTTGCAAACACCAAATGCGTCCATTGCGATCCTCTGATGGCACATAGCACATGTTGACACACCGTGTGCATCTTCAAAATTTGGCCTCTAAAAACAAGGATGTAAAAACATTAAAAACTTTTTTCAAAGGGAATGAAGAACATGATCGATTGGGTTTTAGGGAAAGGGGGCTTAGATTCTCCCTAAAACATCGATCATGTTCTTCATTCCCTGCCTCATAGTGACCAGTTCTCTTTGGATGTTTAGAATCTGGTTCTCCATCCGATCAATCTGGCCATTCCAGGCCATGATGTCACCAATCATCCTCTGGGCACTATCACTGGTAAATGGGTCCGCGACTTGTTCTACCACAACCAGATCACCTAAAAACATGTGTAGATAAAAAAATTGGTTAAAATATACAGCGATTAATTGTTTACCTTAAGCTGGGTTGTCAGACACTCACTTTGTGGGGTGTGTAACTCCACCTGCTCTTCCTCCTCCACATCTAGCCCTGGGCTCGGCTCATCCAGTGGAGCTACGGAGCTTGGTCCAGCGGAGGATACCGAGCTCCGTAGCTCCCTCGCAGACACAGGACTGGGCAGCTCCAATACCGACGCAGGGCTGGGGTTGGGGCTGGGGCTGGGGCTAATTGCCCAATCAGGCTGGTGAGGTCGGGGGGTCATGGGCTGCTCCGCCTCTTGTCTGAGTCTTTGTTTCCCTATGAGAATGAAAAGAAAAAAAAAATAAAAAGAAAAAAAATAAAAGATACTTTTAAGCATAGTGATATTTGAGTTCCGAAATGTGAATATGAAACATTGGTTTGAAGTGGTGTACAATTATTAGCTGGTTATTACAAGATCCTAGTTTAATACATCCTTAAAATGACTTTTTTTTTAGTTAGGCTGTGTTCAGACTGGTGCGATGTGCGAACGCAGCAAATCTACTGTGGTTTCACGCATCGCATGTGCAGTTCGACTGCCCTATGTGACCTGCTGGGAGTATCAGTGTAAAGTTTTATTGACACCTCCGAATTAGTTCTCATTTCACAGTGCAATCTTTAAACTCGGACAGGAATCGGACCACATGGTGTGAATACCCATGTGATCCGATTCGGCTGTGCACTAAAAAAAGGGCCTTGTACAAGTTTGGTCCGGATGCGATGCAAATTCAGCCATACTATATGTATGGCTGAAATCGCATCACACAGAGATCACATGTGATTTGCACTGCAGTGCGGTGCAAATCACATTCGATCTCGTACATTGCAGCAATGTGAACCTAGCCTTTAACCAAACTGTGATACTTTATATCTTTTGTCCAAGTTTCACAGACGGACACACTCGAATCATCCCCTGGAGTACCTGTGTGTGATTATGTCAAAAAATGTTCTATGATGTCCCAAACTACACTTAAATGTTTCCCAGTCCAGATGTTGAACCAGCATTCTATCTATCTATCTATCTATCTATCTATCTATCTATCTATCTATCATCTATCTTTTTTTTTTTTTGGATTGAGTCTACATTGCACTGAATAAATTTAGGAAACTTTAGTAAAAATTCATTTCCTATAAACTGAGCGTGACAATTCAGTTTATCATGAACAATACCAAAAAAATAATAACTAATTAAAATCTAATCCAACACCAGATAAATTTACACCATATACAAAATCATGCTATTTACGCCCACATATACGAACAACCATATGAGCTCATTACATGAACTATTAACTACACGAACGATCAAATCCGCCGGACTCACATACGGTACCTACACGAAAGATTAGGATCAAATCCGCCAGATTCACATACGGTATGTACACGAACGATTAGGATCAAACCCGCCAGTTTCACAAACGGTACCTACACGAACGATTGAGATCAAATCCGCCAGATTCACCTACGGTATATCACGAACGATTAGGATAAAACCCGCCGGATTCACATAAGGTGCCTACACGAATGATTAGGATCAAATCCGCCGGATTCAGATACGGTATGTACACGACCGATTATGTCCGACAGTCACGGAAAAAGCGCAGTTTACTCACTTTTTTTCAGGGCCTTCATGATCCGATGATATTGCTCCGGCTCCCTGGACTTGATGTCCGACCATCTTTTCCGCAGCTGGTCCTTTCCTCTCCGTACCCCGAATTTTGACTCCAAGGCTGTGACCACCTCGTCCAAGATGGCGCTTTTCCTTATATTTGGTTTTGGGTAAGGGCCATGTTCCCCATCATAGTCCTCCCTTTTAAGGATAGCTACCATCTCCACCATCTCTTCGAACGCCATATTGGTGGCCTTATATCTCCTCCTTGCTTGGGGCCCATGGCTTTCCTCCGCGCTGCTCACGCTGCTAATTGATCTTGCATCCGCCATTTTCCACTCTCATACACCCACAGCGGAAGGAGGGTAAAAGGGGCGGGGAAACACGGTCGCAAGGAACGTCAGGGGCGGGCGACGTAGGCGGAGCCTGAGCGCATAATGCGCTGGGTATAAAC
This sequence comes from Lithobates pipiens, assembly GCF_037356315.1. Lineage (NCBI taxonomy): Eukaryota > Metazoa > Chordata > Amphibia > Anura > Ranidae > Lithobates > Lithobates pipiens. The sequence continues at coordinate 423,827,290 of NW_027507718.1, forward strand.
CGTTACCACTAGGCCGTACGCTTGTCCGAACGGGAGCAGCGAGTGCTACACGCGACGGTAAGATAGTTATCATTTTATTTTCGGTTAATTTAAAGCCTACGTTAGGGATATCCATAAAAAAATTGTATGTTTTCTTTTTTTTTCTTTTTTTTTATCAATATTTTTGTATAATTTTGGGTTAAAAAAACCAAAGTTTATTTGTGAGTAGGCAGATACATGTCAAAAGACTCTGGGGGTTATTTACAAAACACATGTTCATGTAAATATGCTAACTTCAAGTGCAATTTTTAAAGCACTGCAAGTGCACTTGGAAGTGCAGTCGCTGTAAATTTGAGGCTTAACATTTGAAATGAGGGGAAGCTCTGCTGATTTTGAACATGCAATCATGTGTAGGCTAAAATGATGGTTTGGGTATCTATCTATCTATCTATCTATCTATCTATCTATCTATCTATCTATCTATCTATCTATCTATCTATCTATCTATCTATCTATCTCTACTTGCATAGTCCTGCTTGGCCCAAAAAAATGAAAGTCCATCTTGTTTCAAACCCCCCACCCAAAAAAAAACAAAAAAAAAACAAACAAAAAAAAAAAACAATAGTAGTTCCAAAAATATATAGTAATAGATTTTTTTTTTTCCTGAAATAAATAAATAAATAAATATATAAATAAATAAATATATATATATATATATATATATATATATATATATATTTTTTTTTTTTTTTTTTTTTTTTTTTTTTGGGTTGGTTTTTTTTTTTTGTTTTTTTTTTTTATATATATAAATTGGGAATATATTTTTGCTATAATTGGAAGATTAATCATAGGATGAGGATGAATAAAAACATGTAGTATAACTCTGTGTGAATATAAGCAGCAAAGCTACTTCACTTTTCTTGCATCACGAAGAAGAAAAGAACGGGCTATATTAAAAAAAACACAAAATTAGCAGCATGACGAATATGCTAGCTTCAATACGAACACTAGTTTTACAAGACCGAGCGCTTCCGCCCTGTAAATTCTTTCTGAGTATGCGCGGAACTTAGTTTGTCGAACAAGCCTACACACGGGCGGACTGTTCGCTGAAACAAGGTTTCAGCGGACAGTTTTTCGGAATTTCCGAAAAACCTTGTTCGTCCAACTGTCCGCTGAAACTGTCCGCTGAACGCCCACACACGAGCGGACTGTCCGCCCAAACACTGTTCAGCGGACAAGGTTGGGCGAACAGTCCGCCCGTGTGTACGCGGCCTTAGTGGTAAAAATTAACAATAACAGGATCCAAATACTTACCTATTATTGGTATGATATTACAAGGCAGAGGAACTGATTGGTATACTTCTGACAGATCGATACCTTCGTTATACATGGATTCAGGATGGGGAGCGGTCATAACCAGAAATTAGCGTTCAGCAAGTAATCAAAATTAGCCTGATTCTTTAATTTACTTGGTTTAGGTGTACTTTAAATCTGAACTCCAGGTCAACAGCTGAATTTATCTGCCAAAAGATTATTATTTATGGCCAGCCAGACCCGATATTTAGATAATCCTATAGAGCACAGTGGTAAATAATAATTGGATGTATGGTTTGTGAAAACTTTAGCAATCACAGGTTCATAAAGAGAACATGGACTTAAAGTGTTACTAAACCCAGTAATATGAAAATAGTTCATCTGCCCCCCCCCCCCCCCCTACAGTGGCCACAGTTTATAAATCTTTTTTTTTTTTACATTAAAATATTGTCACTATATACCCTTTTTGGCTGATCTGTATACCACGGTCAGTGATAACCTGCACAGTTTCTCCAGTGCTGAAAGTTCAGGAAGGAGGAGATTTCCACTGCAGCATGTATACAGGCCCACATGTGTGATGTCAATATCAAGGGACCTGGCTAGTTCAGCTCAACAAAGAAATATTCTCTCCAGCATAAAAGACACAACTGAGCAAGTGCAGGTCGGCTACCCTGCCTGTGTTAGCTGGTCTTCTCCAGATAGACTGTGCAGGGAGGGAAAGATCTGTGCATAGAGGATAAAACTGCCTTTTTACACAATGCAGATGATTAACTCCTTAAGTTCCACAGTGAGTATAACAAGCATGCTATGCTGCATATACACACTGATTTTACTGTTGTGGGTTTAGTAACACTTTAAGGTTTTTGTACTCCACAGCAACAACAAAAAATATATACAGTGGTGTGAAAAAGTGTTTGCCCCCTTCCTCATTTCCTGTTCCTTTGCATGTTTGTCACACTTAAGTGTTTCGGAACATCAAACCAATTTAAACAATAGTCAAGGACAACACAAGTAAACACAAAATGCAATTTGTAAATGAAGGTGTTTATTACTAAAGGTGAAAAAAAATCCAAACCATCATGGCCCTGTGTGAAAAAGTGATTGCCCCCCTTGTTAAAACATACTATAACTGTGGTTGTCCACACCTGAGTTCAATTTCTCTAGCCACACCCAGGCCTGATTATTGCCACACCTGTTCACAATCAAGGCATCACTTATATAGGAGCTGCTTGACACAGTAAGGTCCACCAGAAGATCCTTAAAAGCTACTCATCATGCCGAGACCCAAAGAAATTCAGGAACAATTGAGAAAGAAAGTAATTGAGATCTATCAGTCTGGAAAGGGTTATAAAGCCATTTCCAAAGCTTTGGGAATCCAGCGAACCACAGTGAGAGCCATTATCCACAAATGGCGAAGACATGGAACAGTGGTGAACCTTCCCAGGAGTGGCCGGCCGCCCAAAATTACCCCAAGAGCGCAGCGACGACTCATCCAAGAGGTCACAAAAGACCCCACAACAACGTCCAAGGAACTGCAGGCCTCACTTGCCTCAGTTAAGGTCAGCGTTCATGCCTCCACCATCAGGAAAAGACTGGGCAAAAATGGCCTGCATGGCAGAGTTCCAAGGAGAAAACCACTGCTAAGCAAAAAGAACATCAAAGCTCGTCTCAATTTCTCCACAACACATCTTGATGATCCCCAAGACTTTTGGGACAACATTCTGTGGACCGATGAGACAAAAGTGGAACTCTTTGGAAGGTGTGTGTCCAAGTATATCTGGCGTAGAAGGAACACTGCATTTCATAAAAAGAACATTATACCAACAGTAAAATATGGTGGTGGTAGTGTGATGGTCTGGGGCTGTTTTGCTGCTTCAGGACCTGGAAGACTTCCCGTGATAAAAGGAACTATGAATTCTGCTGTCTACCAAGAGATCCTGAAGGAGAATGTCCGACCATCTGTTCGTGTACTCAAGCTGAAACGAACTTGGGTTCTGCAGCAGGACAATGATCCTAAACACACCAGCAAGTCCACCACCGAATGGCTGAAGAAAAACAAAATGAAGACTTTGGAGTGGCCTAGCCAAAGTCCTGACCTGAATCCTATTGAGATGTTGTGGTATGACCTTAAAAAGGCCGTTCATGCTCGAAAACCCTCTAATGTAACTGAATTAGGACAATTCTGCAAAGATGAGTGGGCCAAAATTCCTCCAGGACGCTGTAAAAGCCTCATTGCACGTTATCGCAAACGCTTGGTTGCAGTTGTTGCTGCTAAGGGTGGCCCAACCAGTTATTAGGTTTAGGGGGCAATCACTTTTTCACACAGGGCCATGATGGTTTGGATTTTTTTTCACCTTTAATAATAAACACCTTCATTTACAAATTGCATTTTGTGTTTACTTGTGTTGTCCTTGACTATTGTTTAAATTGGTTTGATGTTCCGAAACACTTAAGTGTGACAAACATGCAAAGGAACAGGAAATGAGGAAGGGGGCAAACACTTTTTCACACCACTGTACATATGTTTAAATCATTTAATAAAAAAACAGAATGGGAGATGACTAATCCTGCTACCAGTGATGGTTATGGGTGATATAAACCCTTGATATAGCATAGCATAAGAGAGAGAAAGATTTCTTATATGACCTTGCCATTTAATAATTCTACCAGTGCCAAAGCATATCTAAGTATTTAGCAGGGTACTTAAGAGTTCAGGATTACCATAAGCTTATGCCAAGCACATGTTGCCAGGCAGACTACAGTTAGAATTAGAACTAAAGTGATTGAACTAGGAAATATATAGATTTTGCATTCAAAATAATATTTTTCATTGATAACATCACATGATAGTTTATTATTTTCATACATGACCACCATGCCAGGAACAACAGACAGAATCCTGATCTGTCCATAACCAACTGCATAAGATGAATGTTCTTTTATGTCTCTGGTATCAGCTTTACTTCAAACCACTAGCTTTATTTATTACAAAAAAGTAAAATAAGTTATTAAGTCACATTTCCTGAAATTAGACAAAAATGTAATTATGGAGCTTGAGGCAATGGTTTCCAACCACTAAGTGTCTGTAAAATGGAAGGCTGCCAAATTTAAAGTGATGAAGGTAAATTTATGTCAAGAATGTAACAAGCTTGATCAGGCATACAGAGAAGAGAGAGAAGTGCTGACAGTGTCAAGTCTTAGGTGGCTGAAAGTAAAACTCCAAACAATAACTGTACAGAGAAATGTTTTGCAAGGTATGAGGGGTGTACAGCTCCCCCCTATGAGATCACTTCAATAGATAACAATCTAGCCATAATAAGAGTCATACAAACTTTGGTGTGGCCATTTGGCAACAAATAACTTCATTGCACTGGTATCAGATACAATTTCAATAAATTGGCAAGGTTGGAAGTTTTCAGACAACTCTTCATTGTTCTTAATTCTTTAACATAAGCTGTCTCCTAGTCCCTTGGCTTACAGCCAATGGAAACTTGCTTAACCCCCATAAAAGAATATACAAGCCTGTTTATAGGTGCAAACATAAAAAAAGATCATGCAAGTTGATTTCAGGGCAAAAAGATTGTTCATTTTGCACAAAGGTAGCTTTAAGCATTGCTTACTGTAAGCTCTGTACAGCACAAAATATACCAAACTTTATGCATAAATGTACTAATATAAAATACAAATTAGAAATTTTATATAACCTTGTAGTTGCCATCACAAATGTATCAGACAGAAAAGGGGCCCTGGTGCTCAATAAGCCCTGTTTCACATGGAGCGGGGAGAAGTCCACCTGCTCAGCGGGGAATCTGTCTGCTGATCCCCACTGAGCAGGCAGATGGCTGGTCTGTGTCTGCTCCCCTTATGCAAAGAGGACACAGACACAGCCCAATGCCTCTATGGAATAGCAGAGATAAACAGACCGCCTCCCCATTAACATCTGTGTGCCTGCCGATCCGCTAGATGGATGGGGAACGGACCCCCATTCATTTGATTTTAGTGGCTCAGATCGGATTGGGTGTAAATAGACACATGTCCATTTACATCCCCCACTCCATAGCGGATAATGGATGGTCTGATCGGGTCCGCCTGAAAAACTGATGAGCTGACACGATTGGCCTTCCTTTGTGAAAGGGGCCTTAAGTACAATGTACTTATCATTCAAAAGATAAGGCAGCACTCACGGGGCTTAAAATGATTTATATTTTGATAGGGCACAAGTTTGTCATGCTCAGGACGCAAGCTCGTCTTCCTTGGCATCTTAAACTAAGAAGTGGAGGCTGGCTGTGAATGAATGAATGAAATACTTGTATAGCGCACAATGTGAACTGAATCGCCTCTAGGCACTGTGGCGAGCTTTGATCATCTGCTAAAAGAGGAAGGTCTTGAGTTTTTTCCTAAAAGCCAGGTGATTTTCTTCCAGGCGGATGTTGATTGGTAGAGCATTCCATAGCCGAAGCCCTTGGACAGCGAATCTCTGATCCCCCTTGGATTTATACCGGGCTTTGGGCACGAGGAGGAGGTTTTTGTTGGCTGATCGAAGACTGCGGTTTGCTGTGTAATGATTTATTTTCTCCATTAGGTATTGCGGAGCTTCTCTATGCACGCATTTGTAGGTGATTCAAAGGGTCTTGAACGTGATCCGATTTTTTACGGTTAGCCAATGTAAGCTCCTCAGCGAAGGAGAGATGGATTCCCAGGGTTTTTTTCCTGTTATCAGCCTTGCCGCCGTGTTTTGGATCAGTTGTAATCGCGCAAGTTGATATTGTGGTAATCCTATGTAAAGCGAATTTGCGTAGTCCAGTCGTGAATTAATGATTGTTCCAACTACCACTGCTTTGTCATTCTTTGGGATAAAAGGGATGAGTCTGCAAAGCATACGCAGCAGATGGTGAGATCCACTGACTACAGATCCTATTTGCGCATCCATTGACATTTGTGCATCTAAAATAACCCCGAGACTCTTCGCTTTGGTCTTTGGGGATAGTCTGCCCAAAGACGGTTGGTGGAGACCAGGAGGTTTTGGTTGCGGGCTTATGATTTGGGTGTAAGATAAGAAGCTCTGTCTTTGATTCGTTCAGCTGGAGGGAGTTAGTGGACATCCAGTCCTCTATTGATTTGAGGCAGTGGATGATACCTGAACAAAAATGGCACCACCCTTCTCAGAAGCCAAGGAAGATTAATCTCAGAGCCAGTACTTGTGATATTTGTGGGAGTTGAAAAATACTGGAAAGTGTTAGACTTAGACATTATGTAGCATGTGTGCACTTGACATGAAATAATGTATTGGAAACTAGGTCAACTCTAACAGAGGAGATGCCTTTGCAACCTAAACAGCCACCACCATCAGCTTGCATCTTGCCCACTGACACCAAAAAATACTACTGGGTTTGGAAGTGTGCCCATAGACCTGGATTTGACTTCTTTTCTCTCCAGTAAACTTTGGTGCATTTGTTCTAGATTCATGCAATACAAGTAAAGGAGAAGCATACAGTGAATTAAATGTGTGCATGTTTCATTGGAGTCTAGTAGCACAACACATGTGGTATGCATCTATATTTATTTCCATAGAAACAGGAGCAGTTAGGCATTATTACACCATGTTTGATGGGCCCTGATGATCATCTTTGTTATTTTAACTAAGCCTTGGTGTAAATTTGACAGTGGGTGGTAAACTGGATTACTGGCTGTGCGTGAGATATCTCCTTTAAGGAACATCAGGCCTATATGCATGTCAGGGCTGGCTTAGCGCTTCCTTCTCTGGACTGGCTTCTCAGCTGTTGGCTAATTGCCAGCGCTCTTCTCTCTCCACAGTTACCAGCTGTTCCTGATGATGCTCGTCTGACCTGCCTACTTAAAGCCATCCAGCTCACTTCACCTCTGCCTTCGCCTTGGTCACATCACAAGAAACCTTTTCCTGTGGTTTGTTTTAAGACTGGCTTGCTGACATCCCTTCTGGCTCCTTATCCTGCTTGCTGTTGCTCTACTTGGATCCCTGACTTCTGGCCTGGCTGACTACCCGATCTGGTTATTGAACTCTGGCCTGGCTGACTACTCTATATCCGGTTACTGGACTCTGGCTATGCTTCGACTACATTTTTTCTATTTACCTTTTTATTTTTATTAATAAGCAAGTGTGATTTAATTGTACTTCTGTCTGATTCATGGTTTCTGACAATGCGTTAATTTTCTTTCACTCAATAATGACATTTGTTAAACGTTGTACCTGTCAGTGGAAGCTGAACTTTAGGCAGATATAAAAGAAAAAAAGTAATTCAGCTCTACAACTATCATTATATATCATATTAAATTTGACCTGGTATTAGACTCTTCTAGTCTTAGCATGTTAGAATGTACAAGGAAGCTGTAGAATAAGGAGTCAACCAGCGAGATGAGCACATCACCATACTGCCTCTCCTTTCACTGTCCAGTTACAGGCTGGGTTGGAACTAGAAGAATCTGGGCTTGGAGTAAGTAGGTTGATACTGGCCATTAGACGAAGTACATCTAGAAAAAAACTGAACTGCAGGGGGTTCTGGATTGAAGATGACTATTGCAGCAAAATATTTATATTGTATTATTATTTTTGGCTGGAGTTCTGCTTTAATTGTTTATATGCACATCTAAATTGGCAGACAGTTTTATTCAGAGCTTCTAAGATAACATCTGAAATGTCAGCCTTCCACCCACCTACCTTGGTCTTGTTTACAAATGTTGCATTAATATTGTTAAATGTTGTTTAATGCGTAAAATAAGTGCTGCACTAATTTAAAAAAATGTTTTTTTTATTTTTTTTATTTAATGCAACAAAGGAAGAAACAATTATATTATAAAAGTTGCTTTTGAAAAATAAAATATGAGAAAAAGCAGTGATGAATATGAAGAAGATTTTGAGATAAATGATGCAATTCAAAAGTCCCAGTGCAAATTAATACAATATAAGAGATATAAGCTTTGGCGATAAAACCTTACCTAACGTGCACCTTGGTGCCAAAAAATTAAATAAATGTGCAGTAATCTAATCAATATTATTAATAGGCGGCCTTAAAAATAAAATAAATAAATAATGTGAACTAATGTGAAATATTAGTGGTATCTGCCAAATACCATATGTATACCCCTGATAAATACGTGTTAATATAAATAAATAAATGACGGTTAAAATGAAGATTAAAAAATATGCCCGTTGGCGTGCAACTCAAAAGTGCACATGTGCTATAAAAAGTGAAAATCATACAAAAATATAGAAATAAAAATTAATGCATATGTGCTACATGTGAAGGATCATATACAAACCACAAGCATCAATAATAAAATCCATAAACTGTGTTCTATATTGTAAGTCCCAAGAGTGATAGTCCAAAATGATCGTAAAAATAACAAGAAAAAATATGTCAAAAGGAATTCTTTCAATGCCCAAACAAATTTCTTAGAATCGCATCACTCAAATTGCTGGAAAAACGCATAAGATCTCTTCAAGTAACAAAGGATAGAGTAAGGTGACTAGTGCAGAAAAGGTTAGGAACATTCCTCTCCGGTGCGCCACTCAGTGTCAGGAGAATAATTGCGCTCACCAGACAAAGAACCCTCAAAGGGTTAGCCGAGCAGTCACAGTATGAGCCACTGTGCAGCTTTCCTTGGACTCTGTTCCTGCTGTGCTGGGGGAATGTTCGCCCTTTTACTTCCACAAATAGTCCGTTTAGCAAGTGCATAGGAGAGGAAACAGAAATACAACCATAGTGCAACACTATTTTTTAAACGGTTTATTTGTTTAAAATCCAAATTACTCACAATCTCCAAAGAAACAATTCGCCTTTCAAATAGCTGCGCCGGCGTTGTTATCTGTATGCCAGTGTAAGGTGCACGTCCTAGGCCACGCCCTACGCGTTTCGTCAGTACGACGTCATCTGGAGCGGCCATGTTGGTGCACCCTCTCGTTTATATAGGGTGCAGCGCTCCACTGCGCTTGCGCAATGAATCCGCACCATTTTGACTATGGGAATGCCCTAACCGTATCGCTACGGGTCCCACTGCGTGCTATATGTTCCCTTCTGGCAGCACAGGTGTGGGAAAAAGTCAGTTTTTCCCGTCTCCGCTGCGGGCACAGGGCATAATGATTGTTATGTTATTATATTGAACTATGGAGCACTGCAACCCACATGTTTAACACAGGCACTCAGAACCAAGGCAGACCATGGTAAAAGACTGATAAAACGCAATACACACAAATATGGGTAATAAAATGTATAAAAAATGTAAACAATATGTGTGCAATCCACTGACAGATTGCCCCATATATATGACCTAAAATACGAAAGTAAAATTAAATTAAGATTACAAAAACCAATCTATGTAGTCACTCCCTAGGGAATGAATAGAATGGCATTCTAATGAACAGAGAATAAGGAAAAGGGGGAAGAAAAAGTGAAACAAACAAAAAGCTTATAAATATATGTATACACACATCTTTACACACATATATGTGTATAAAGTTGCCAACACTAATGTAAATATATTATAAAATTATAAGAATTATTAATACAAATCCATTTAATCAATCAGTTGATATGGATTAAGGTAGTGTGCAAAGTGTACCTTCAGGTGAAAATAGCTTTACGAGGGAAGTATATAATAAAGGAGTGTCGGTATGTTTCCATTTAGGGGAATATTGACTCCCAAGGGTGAAAAGCATGGGAAAGAGAAACAGAATGTAAAAGATTTTTTGAATGAAAAAGGGGGGATATCTATATGTGAATCCCTTATTGAAAGGTGGTACCTGATGTTTAATCTATTATCAACCCAATCTTTTTGTTCTTTTGAGTGCATATGTATATGTACTGCCCCCAATTGGGGACATATGTGTATAGTCCTTTGTTTGGGCCCCGATATATATATGCCCCTATCTTAGAATGGGTCCTTTTTTCTATACTGCTATAGCTCATTAATCAATCGATTAAAAAGAGAACCTACCTAGTTTGTATATGGGTCGAATGTTATGCTTAATATGGCGTCTTCAATTTCATGGATATAAACCCCTATTATATTCAATCCTATTCCAAATGGTGTATAGTCTAAATATGAGGGGAATTTAGGCAAATTTAAAAGTAAGGGAGGGGTTAAAATTTTTTTTTTTTTTTTTTTTTTAAGATTTAAAACCTCAAAGAATTTAAAAATTGGTCAGAAAACAATTCAGATCCAGCTCCACATTGATTCCTTGTGGTTGAAGGGTGTCTAGGTCATGTATCCATTTGGTCTCATTTTTAGATATTTTAATTGTTTTGTCCTCTCCTCTCCAGTGGGCCCTTATTTTGTCAATTCCATAGAACACCATCTGTCCTGGGTCACGGTTGTGGAAGTCCCTAAAGTGTCTGGAAACACTATGTTTGGGATACCCTTTTTTAATATTCCTAATGTGTTCACCGATTCTGGTTTGGAGTTCTCTCGTAGTTCGTCCTACATATTGCTTGAAACAAGGGCACTCTATAATATAGGTGACATGAGTGCTTTTACACGTGATGAGCTCCTTTATTCTATATTCTCTTTTGTTTGAAGATGATTGGAAAGTAGCCCTTTTTCTTTCTGTTCTTTTACTAGTTTTGCAAGGGAGGCATTTGCCACATTTGAAGAAACCTTTTAGATTGCCCGCTACTTTTATTTGTCTTGGGGGATCGATGGTATTTTTGACTAATTTATTTCTCAGTGTGGGTGCCCTTCTGTAAATAAACAGAGGTTTTTCTGGTAGAATATCTTTGAGTGTGCAGTCCGCTTTCAGGATAGGCCAGTGTTTTTTGATAATGGATTCCACATCCCTATGTTGTCTATTAAACCCTGTAAGGAAGGCAATTGGTAAATTATTGACCTTTTCTCGTTTCTTATCTTTCAGTAGGTTGTTCCGTTCCATTTGTTTTATTTCATTTTTCAACTTGCGTAAGGCCTTTTCATCATATCCCTTATTTTTGAATCGTTCAATAATTATTTCCGCCTGTTGTTCATAATCAATGCTTCTGCTACAGTTTCTGTATAATCGCATCAGCTGGCCCTTCGGTATGTTCCCCAGCCACTTAGCATGGTGGCAGCTGTTAGTGGGGATATAGCCGTTGCGATCCGTGGGTTTGAAAAAGGTGCGTGTACCCAACTTATTGCCATCCTTATATATTTGTAAGTCCAAATAATCCACACTGCAGTTATTATAATTACCAGTAAATTTTATGTTGTAAATATTATTATTGATCTCATTGAAAAACTCTTGTAGTTGTTCCGTTGTGCCTCCCCACACAATGACAATGTCATCTATATATCGACGGTACATTTTAAGGTTCTTCCTGTGTACCCCATAAATTTGTTCTTCCTCCCATCTGTTAAGGAACAGGTTCGCTACGCTTGGGGCATATTTAGCCCCCATGGCTACACCTTTGATCTGATTGTAGTATGTTCCTTTGTACCAAAAATAGTTGTGATTCATTGCCATTTTTAAACCTTCCATCAGATATTTAATCTGCTCTTGTTTTAGGTCAGACAACTGCTGCAATGCCCACTCTACGCTACTGAGCCCATCATCCTGTTCGATATTAGTGTATAATGATTCCACATCGATGGTGACCAATAAGTCACTCCCTTCAATCTTCAAGCCTCCTAATTCCCCTATCAGTTGTTTACTGTCCCGTAGATACGATTTTCCTTTAGTTACCATCGGTTGTAAAAAAACATCAATGTAGGCCCCTAGTCTGGAGAACAAGGAGTCGATCCCACTTATAATTGGTCGTCCTGGTGGGTTATTCTGGTTCTTATGAATTTTAGGGACATAGTATATAATAGGAGTTTTGGGTGCCTTCTGCATCAAATATCTGGACTCCTTTTTATTCAAGATGCCGAGGGCTTTCTCCTTATCTACATATTTTTTGAGTTTCTTTTCATACTCAGCTTTGGGGTTTTTCTTCAGTTTCTTGTAAGTGTTAGGGGTGTTAAGTAAATTTTCCATTTCTTTCTCATAGTCTTGCTTGTTTAAAATTACTAACCCCCCCCCCCCCCCCTTGTCGGCTGGTCTGATGACTATATTCTTCTGCTTCTCTATTCGTTTGATGGTTTCCCATATATTTCTTCCTTTAGTTCTTTTTATTTCTAAATTCTTCAGGTCATTCTCCACCATCCTCTTAAAGACTTTTATGTTTTCGTCCTGTGTTACCTTAGGATTAAATGTAGAGTTGTTCCTCAACTGAGAGTGTCTGTATAAGGTATCAGCGTTATCCCTCGTGTTAGGTTTTGCTATGCCAAAAATTTTTTTGATATTGAGTTTTCTCACGAATTTTTGAAGATCGATGTAAGTCTCAAATTTATCAAGGCCCCTATCGGGGGCAAATTTCAACCCCATATCCAAAACCCTAAGTTCCTCTTTTGTAAATTCAGTCTGACTAAGGTTATAGATGCCTTCTCCTATTGTTCTCTTCTTCTTTTTCTGGAGGCCTCCTCTCTTCCCCCTTGTGCGTTTTCTATTTGCCAATCCGGTGGCCTGTACGGTTCTTCCCTTCTCTGTTGCCAAGGGCGCTCGTATTCTCCTTGGTTTCTCCTTGAGTTGTCTTGTCTGGTCCATCTCGGATTCCAACCTCCATTCCTGTGGGGACCCCGTTGTTGGTTTCTTCCCGGATACCGGAAAGGTCTTCCTTCTCTCCGTGGGTCGTATTGTGTCTTTTTAATCGATTGATTAATGAGCTATAGCAGTATAGAAAAAAGGACCCATTCTAAGATAGGGGCATATATATATCGGGGCCCAAACAAAGGACTATACACATATGTCCCCAATTGGGGGCAGTACATATACATATGCACTCAAAAGAACAAAAAGATTGGGTTGATAATAGATTAAACATCAGGTACCACCTTTCAATAAGGGATTCACATATAGATATCCCCCCTTTTTCATTCAAAAAATCTTTTACATTCTGTTTCTCTTTCCCATGCTTTTCACCCTTGGGAGTCAATATTCCCCTAAATGGAAACATACCGACACTCCTTTATTATATACTTCCCTCGTAAAGCTATTTTCACCTGAAGGTACACTTTGCACACTACCTTATTCCATATCAACTGATTGATTAAATGGATTTGTATTAATAATTCTTATAATTTTATAAAATATTTACATTAGTGTTGGCAACTTTATACACATATATGTGTGTAAAGATGTGTGTATACATATATTTATAAGCTTTTTGTTTGTTTCACTTTTTCTTCCCCCTTTTCCTTATTCTCTGTTTCATTAGAATGCCATTATATTCATTCCCTAGGGAGTGACTACATAGATTGGTTTTTGTAATCTTAATTTAATTTTACTTTCGTATTTTAGGTCATATATATGGGGCAATCTGTCAGTGGATTGCACACATATTGTTTACATTTTTTATACATTTTATTACCCATATTTGTGTGTATTGCGTTTTATCAGTCTTTTACCATGGTCTGCCTTGGTTCTGAGTGCCTGTGTTAAACATGTGGGTTGCAGTGCTCCATAGTTCAATATAATAACATAACAATCATTATGTGGAAAATTGACCCTCGCGCCACTAAGTGCTGAACGTGAAATAAATCTATGTGCATAAAAAATGGAAAATATTACAAAGTATAATGAAACAACCTGTGGGATAAAAAAAGTGCAAGTGCTGCTAAATAATACAGAAATGCAGCGGGACAAAAATAGTAAACACAAACTATCACATAAATGAATAAAAATAAAGAGTCCTGCGCAAATCGTGCCACTGAAAAAATGGATAATATATATAAATGTGAAAAACAAGAGTCAATGGAAAACTCATATAAATAAATACACCAATAAGTGTAGGTGTATGGTGAAAAAACTTGAGAAAGAACAGGACCAAATGTTCCAAAATATCAGGCTCTCAGAACTCTCACCTCAAAGAAGGGATAATCAGGCAAAATAAAGATAAAGATGATCCCAATAAACTTCTCCTTTACTTCTCTGTGCACAATAACCAAGTGGCATAGACTTCTGCCACTAGAGGGCCAATTCAACCTCTTGTATGTAATACTGCAGCATTTGTATCCTCGTGGTGTAAAACTTAAAGCGGGAGTCCACCGGGACACCGCGTTTTTTTTTTTTTTTTTTAAAAGCCAGATACTGCAGCTGCTGACTTTTAAATAGTGACACTTACCTGTCCAGCGCGCCCGCGATGTCGGCACCCGAAGCCGATCGCTCGCTCGGCTGCCGGGTCCCGCCGCCATCTTGGGTATGGGAATCAGGAAATGGAGCCTTTCGGCTTCATTTCCCGGTTCCCTACTGCGCATGCGCGAGCCGCGCGGCGCAATCCGGACGGTCCCCGCTACCTCTGGGAGCTGTGTGTTTCCCAGCAGGCAGCGGGGCACTTGCTGAAGGGGGCGGGCGCTTGCGGAACGGGGGCGTAACCTACGCTCGTTCCGCAGAGAGCTAGCCCGGAAGTGGGTGCAGTTACCTGGATTATCCAGGTAACTGCACCCCCCTCCCCCCTGAAAGGTGCCGATTGTGGCGCCGGAGGGGGGGGGGGGATTCCGATGAGCGGAGGTCCATTTTAGGGTGGACCTCCGCTTTAAAGAGAACACAGAGGGGAGGAGGGAAGGGAGAGAGAGAGGGACTCCAATAGTGTAGTGGTTTCAATAACTAAATAAGTTTATTAAGAGAAAGCAATAGACTCTCACATTTAAAAAGTAAGTTCAAACAGATAGAGATCTGGCGTGTGCCGCCAGTCTTACGTTAGTTCCGGTTTGTCCTACGGCCACTCCCTACGCTTTACGTCACCACGTGACTTCTTCATGGGGATAACGCTAGACCGTTCGTGATATACTTATATACGAAGAAACCGGAAACGATCGGACCGGAAACGTCCGAACGACCATTTTGAAAGAGGTAAAAAACGTCCGAACGACCATTTTAGAAAAGGTAAAAAAACGATAATCTAGGCCGGATGTAATAACTCCGCCATCTTACTCCTCCTAAATGGTGAAAAGGAAGTGTATATATCACCATTTTGGACCGGAAATAATTCTTCGGCCATCTTAATAATCATAAATGATGTAGAAGGAAATACACATTCTCCCATTAAGGAACAAAATAGATCCGAACGAAATATTAACCAGTTGCCGACCGCCGCACGCCGATGTACGTCGGTACAATGGCACGGGCAGGCATAAGGACATACATGTACGTCCCTTGCCTCCCGCGGGTCGGGGGCCCGATCGGGCCCCCGCCCGGTGCCTGCGGCGGTCGGTATTCGTTCGGGAGCGATCCCGGACGAGGGGACGGCCATTCATTCATGGCCACCCCCTCGCGATCGCTCCCGACGAATAGAAATCCCCGGTGACATCACTTCCTCTCCTGTAATGTAAACACAGGAGAGGAAGTGATGTATTCTCTCCTCCGTGTCGGTATTTTTCGTTCCGACACGGAGGAGAGCGGATCAGTAAGTTGCACCAACACTCACACACACAGTAGAACATGCCAGGCACACTCACACCCCCCCTTTACCCCCCGATCACCCCCCCAATTACCCCTGCCCCCCAGTCACAGTGACACCAATGTCATTTTTTTTTTTTTTTTTTTTGCATTGGTGTCATTTGTGACTGTAATAACTGTTAGGGCAGTTAGAGTTAGCCCCCTTTAGTTCTAATGTACCCCCCTAACCCCCCCAATAAAGGTTTAACCCCGTGATCACCCCCCGTCGCCAGTGTCACTAAGGCTGGGTTCACATTGCAGCGGTTTATGAGAACGAATGTGATTCGCACCGCACTGCAGTGCAAATCACATCCGATCTCTGTGCGATTCGAGTTCAGCCATTCGCCGCACCCGCCGCACCCGCCATACCCGCCGCACCCGCCGCAAATTCGCACGGGACCCTTTTTTTGGCCCGCAGCAGAATCGGATCGCATGGGTGTTCACACCATGCGATCCGAGTTTGCAGATCGCACTGCGATATGCGAACTGATCTGGGGGTGTCAGTAACATTTCACTGACACTCCCAGCAGTTCGCATAGGGCAGTGTGAACTGCCGCCGGGAGGCATGCGATGCGGGAACCCGCCGCGGATTCGCGGCGTTTCCGCATCGCTCCAGTGTGAACCCAGCCTAATAAGCGATCATTTTTCTGATCGCCGTATTAGTGTCACAGGTGACGCTAGTTAGGCAGGTAGGTATTTAGGTTCGCCGCAGCTTTTTATAGCGCCAGGGACCCCCATATACTACCGCATAAAGCCCCCTGATTGCCCCCTAGTTAACCCTTTCACCAGTGATCACCATATAACTGTTGCAGGTGACGCTGGTTGGTTAGTTATTTTTTTATAGTTTCAGGGCACCCGCCATTTATTACCTAATAAAGGTTTAACCCCCTGATCACCCGGCGGGTGTCATTTGTGACTAATAACTGTTAGGGCAGTTAGGGTTAGCCCCCTTTAGTTCTAAGGTACCCCCCTAACCCCCCCAATAAAGGTTTAACCCCGTGATCACCCCCCGTCGCCAGTGTCACTAAGGCTGGGTTCACATTGCAGCGGTTTATGAGAACGGATGTGATTCGCACCGCACTGCAGTGCAAATCACATCCGATCTCTGTGCGATTCGAGTTCAGCCATTCACCGCACCCGCCGCACCCGCCGCAAATTCGCACGGGACCCTTTTTTTGGCCCGCAGCAGAATCGGATCGCATGGGTGTTCACACCATGCGATCCGAGTTTGCAGATCGCACTGCGATATGCGAACTGATCTGGGGGTGTCAGTAACATTTCACTGACACTCCCAGCAGTTCGCATAGGGCAGTGTGAACTGCCGCCGGGAGGCATGCGATGCGGGAACCCGCCGCGGATTCGCGGCGTTTCCGCATCGCTCCAGTGTGAACCCAGCCTAATAAGCGATCATTTTTCTGATCGCCGTATTAGTGTCACAGGTGACGCTAGTTAGGCAGGTAGGTATTTAGGTTCGCCGCAGCTTTTTATAGCGCCAGGGACCCCCATATACTACCGCATAAAGCCCCCTGATTGCCCCCTAGTTAACCCTTTCACCAGTGATCACCATATAACTGTTGCAGGTGACGCTGGTTGGTTAGTTATTTTTTTATAGTTTCAGGGCACCCGCCATTTATTACCTAGTCTCACTAGTGTACCCCTAAATTTAGGGGTGTCTACTTTCCAAAATGGGGTCATTTGGGGGGGGTTTGTGCCATCTTGGCATTTTATGGCCTTCAAAACTGTAACGCCCTTAGAAAGCCTGAAGGCGGTGCTTGGTTTTCGGGGCCCCGTACGCGGCTAGGCTCCCAAAAAGTCCCACATATGTGGTATCCCCATACTCAGGAGAAGCAGCAGAATTTATTTTGGGGTGTCATTTCACATATGCCCATGGCATGCGTGAGCAATATATCATTTAGTGACAACTTTGTGAAAAAAAAAAAAAAAAAAAAAAGTTTGTAATTTTCCCGCAACTTGTGGCAAAATATAAAATATTCCATGGACTCAACATGCCTCTCAGCAAATAGCTTGGGGTGTCTACTTTCTAAAATGGGGTCATTTGTGGGGGTTTTGTGCCATCTTGGCATTTTATGGCCTTCAAAACTGTAATAGGTAGTGAGGAGTGAAATCAAAAAATTACGCCCTTAGAAAGCCTGAAGGCGGTGCTTGGTTTTCGGGGCCCCGTACGCGGCTAGGCTCCCAAAAAGTCCCACATATGTGGTATCCCCGTACTCAGGAGAAGCAGCAGAATTTATTTTGGGGTGTCATTTCACATATGCCCATGGCATGCATGAGCAATATATCATTTAGTGACAACTTTGTTAAAAAAAAAAAAAAAAAAAGAAAGTTTGTAATTTTCCCGCAACTTGTGGCAAAATATAAAATATTCCATGAACTCAACATGCCTCTCAGCAAATAGCTTGGGGTGTCTACTTTCTAAAATGGGGTCATTTGTGGGGGTTTTGTGCCATCTTGGCATTTTATGGCCTTCAAAACTGTAATAGGTAGTGAGAAGTGAACTCAAAAATTTACGCCCTTAGAAAGCCTGAAGGCGGTGCTTGGTTTTCGGGGCCCCGTACGCGGCTAGGCTCCCAAAAAGTCCCACATATGTGGTATCCCCATACTCAGGAGAAGCAGCAGAATTTATTTTGGGGTGTCATTTCACATACGCCCATAGCATGTGTGAGCAATATATCATTTAGTGACAACTTTGTGTAAAAAAAAAAAAAAAATTTTTTTTTGTCATTATTCAATCGCTTGAGGCAAAAAAATAAAATATTCAATGGGCTCAACATGCCTCTTATCAATTTCCTTAGGGGGTCTACTTTCCAAAATGGGGTCATTTGGGGGGGTTTTGTACTGCCCTGCCATTTTAGCACCTCAAGAAATGAGATAGGCAGTCGTAAACTAAAAGCTGCGTAAATTCCAGAAAACGTACCTTAGTTTGTAGATGTGACAACTTTTGCGCAAACCAATAAATATACAATTATTGACTTTTTTTTTACCAAAGACATGTGGCTGAATACATTTTGGCCTAAATGTATGACTAAAATTGAGTTTATTGGATTTTTCTAATAACAAAAAGTAGAAAATATCATTTTTTTTCAAAATTTGCGGTCTTTTTACGTTTATATCGCAAAAAATAAAAATCGCAGAGGCAATCAAATACCATCAAAAGAAAGCTCTATTTGTGGGAAGAAAAGGACGCAAATTTTGTTTGGGTACAACATTGCATGACCGCGCAATTACCAGTTAAAGCAGCGCAGTGCCAAAGTGTAAAAAGACCTCTGGTCATTTACCAGCAAAATGGTCCGGTCTGAAAGTGGTTAAATACTAGGGATTTAAAAACAAAACCTTAAAATGAAAAAATGTATGTATCTGACAGTTTAATAGCTCATATTAAAATATACGAAAAAACGGCAATAAACATTAATGTATAAATGTCATGATACATAAATAAAGATATATTAGCAATATGGATAAAAAATTATTAAAAATATATCCTAGCCATTTAAAATGTTACGTCACTATATAAAAAAATATAGAGTATAAATAGCGACACTACCAACTCAGCAAAAAAATGATTAAAATATATATAAAAAATGTTAAAAAATAAAAATATATAATAAAAATAGTAGATATGATGAAATATACCACCAAAATGTTCACCAAATAAAGTGCCTAAAAATTGATGTTGGCATACCGGAAATAGAGCAAGACTTTACATAAAATATCCTATCATAATAATACCACAAAAGGATAAAATAAGTAAACAATATAATGCATAAAATACGAAATTAAAAATTATTTAAAAAACAATTAAGATCAAAGTCGACATTTAAACCATCAGGATAAAAAGATCTCATAATAAAAATCCATCTAGATTCCTTCTGACTAATGGTTCTGATTTTGTGGCTACCCCTCCATGAAGGATTAAATCTTTCAATACCCCAAAATTCTAAATGGGAGGGGTCCCTATTGTGGACTTGATCAAAATGTCTGGAGACACTGTGTTGTGGAAAGCCCTTTAAAATATTCTGTATGTGTTCTTTCAGTCTTACTTTGAGTGCTCTTTTTGTTCTTCCAATATACTGTAATTTACAACTACATTGTAAACAATATACCACGCCTTCCGTATGGCATCCAATAAAATCACGTATCATGTGCGTTTCTCCAGTAATGGTACTAGTAAACTCAGTTCTTTTATTTTGAAATTTTTTGGCATGTCGACATGTAAAGCAATTTTTGCAAGGATAAAAACCTTTCCCAGTAAAAAAAGTAAAATCTCTTTTGGGAGGTGGATCAACCACGGATTTAGCTATGCTATCTCTCAACGTGGGAGCCCTTTTAAAAATAATATTAGGTTTTTCCGGCAAAATATTGCCCAAATCTTTATCTTTCTTGAGTATGTGCCAGTGTCGACTCAGCAACCTGGAGTTGAAAATAACAGTAAAGACAAAAATAAATTCAATTCTGAAGTTCCTTCGATTATACTGGACTATAATGTACAACACAAAGAAATCTCCAGGTTGCTGAGTCGACACTGGCACATACTCAAGAAAGATAAAGATTTGGGCAATATTTTGCCGGAAAAACCTAATATTATTTTTAAAAGGGCTCCCACGTTGAGAGATATCATAGCTAAATCCGTGGTTGATCCACCTCCCAAAAGAGATTTTACTTTTTTACTGGGAAAGGTTTTTATCCTTGCAAAAATTGCTTTACATGTCGACATGCCAAAAAATTTCAAAATAAAAGAACTGAGTTTACTAGTACCATTACTGGAGAAACGCACGTGATACGTGATTTTATTGGATGCCATACGGAAGGCGTGGTATATTGTTTACAATGTAGTTGTAAATTACAGTATATTGGAAGAACAAAAAGAGCACTCAAAGTAAGACTGAAAGAACACATACAGAATATTTTAAAGGGCTTTCCACAACACAGTGTCTCCAGACATTTTGATCAAGTCCACAATAGGGACCCCTCCCATTTAGAATTTTGGGGTATTGAAAGATTTAATCCTTCATGGAGGGGTAGCCACAAAATCAGAACCATTAGTCAGAAGGAATCTAGATGGATTTTTATTATGAGATCTTTTTATCCTGATGGTTTAAATGTCGACTTTGATCTTAATTGTTTTTTAAATAATTTTTAATTTTGTATTTTATGCATTATATTGTTTACTTATTTTATCCTTTTGTGGTATTATTATGATAGGATATTTTATGTAAAGTCTTGCTCTATTTCCGGTATGCCAACATCAATTTTTAGGCACTTTATTTGGTGAACATTTTGGTGGTATATTTCATCATATCTACTATTTTTATTATATATTTTTATTTTTTAACATTTTTTATATATATTTTAATCATTTTTTTGCTGAGTTGGTAGTGTCGCTATTTATACTCTATATTTTTTTATATAGTGACGTAACATTTTAAATGGCTAGGATATATTTTTAATAATTTTTTATCCATATTGCTAATATATCTTTATTTATGTATCATGACATTTATACATTAATGTTTATTGCCGTTTTTTCGTATATTTTAATATGAGCTATTAAACTGTCAGATACATAAATTTTTTCATTTTAAGGTTTTGTTTTTAAATCCCTAGTATTTAATATTTCGTTCGGATCTATTTTGTTCCTTAATGGGAGAATGTGTATTTCCTTCTACATCATTTATGATTATTAAGATGGCCGAAGAATTATTTCCGGTCCAAAATGGTGGTATATACACTTCCTTTTCACCATTTAGGAGGAGTAAGATGGCGGAGTTATTACATCCGGCCCAGATTATCGTTTTTTTACCTTTTCCAAAATGGTCGTTCGGACGTTTTTTACCTCTTTCAAAATGGTCGTTCGGACGTTTCCGGTCCGATCGTTTCCGGTTTCTTCGTATATAAGTATATCACGAACGGTCTAGCGTTATCCCCATGAAGAAGTCACGTGGTGACGTAACGCGTGGGGAGTGGCCGTAGGACAAACCGGAACTAACGTAAGACTGGTGGCACACGCCAGATCTCTATCTGTTTGAACTTTCTTTTTAAATGTGAGAGTCTATTGCTTTCTCTTAATAAACTTATTTAGTTATTGAAACCACTACACTATTGGAGTCCCTCTCTCTCTCCCTTCCCTCCTCCCCTCTGTGTTCTCTTTAAGTTTTACACCACGAGGATACAAATGCTGCAGTATTACATACAAGAGGTTGAATTGGCCCTCTAGTGGCAGAAGTCTATACCACTTGGTTATTGTGCACAGAGAAGTAAAGGAGAAGTTTATTGGGATCATCTTTATCTTTATTTTGCCTGATTATCCCTTCTTTGAGGTGAGAGTTCTGAGAGCCTGATATTTTGGAACATTTGGTCCTGTTCTTTCTCAAGTTTTTTCACCATACACCTACACTTATTGGTGTATTTATTTATATGAGTTTTCCATTGACTCTTGTTTTTCACATTTATATATATTATCCATTTTTTCAGTGGCACGATTTGCGCAGGACTCTTTATTTTTATTCATAACAATCATTATGCCCTGTGCCCGCAGCGGAGACGGGAAAAACGGACTTTTTCCCACACCTGTGCTGCCAGAAGGGAACATATAGCACGCAGTGGGACCCGTAGCGATATGGTTAGGGCATTCCCATAGTCAAAATGGCGCGGATTCATTGCGCAAGCGCAGTGGAGCGCTGCACCCTATATAAACGAGAGGGTGCACCAACATGGCCGCTCCAGATGACGTCGTACTGACGAAACGCGTAGGGCGTGGCCTAGGATGTGCACCTTACACTGGCATACAGATAACAACGCCGGCGCAGCTATTTGAAAGGCGAATTGTTTCTTTGGAGATTGTGAGTAATTTGGATTTTAAACAAATAAACCGTTTAAAAAATAGTGTTGCACTATGGTTGTATTTCTGTTTCCTCTCCTATGCACTTGCTAAACTGACTATTTGTGGAAGTAAAAGGGCAAACATTCCCCCAGCACAGCAGGAACAGAGTCCAAGGAAAGCTGCACAGTGGCTCATACTGTGACTGCTCGGCTAACCCTTTGAGGGTTCTTTGTCTGGTGAGCGCAATTATTCTCCTGACACTGAGTGGCGCACCGGAGAGGAATGTTCCTAACCTTTTCTGCACTAGTCACCTTACTCTATCCTTTGTTACTTGAAGAGATCTTATGCGTTTTTCCAGCAATTTGAGTGATGTGATTCTAAGAAATTTGTTTGGGCATTGAAAGAATTCCTTTTGACATATTTTTTCTTGTTATTTTTACGATCATTTTGGACTATCACTCTTGGGACTTACAATATAGAACACAGTTTATGGATTTTATTATTGATGCTTGTGGTTTGTATATGATCCTTCACATGTAGCACATATGCATTAATTTTTATTTCTATATTTTTGTATGATTTTCACTTTTTATAGCACATGTGCACTTTTGAGTTGCACGCCAACGGGCATATTTTTTAATCTTCATTTTAACCGTCATTTATTTATTTATATTAACACGTATTTATCAGGGGTATACATATGGTATTTGGCAGATACCACTAATATTTCACATTAGTTCACATTATTTATTTATTTTATTTTTAAGGCCGCCTATTAATAATATTGATTAGATTACTGCACATTTATTAAATTTTTTGGCACCAAGGTGCACGTTAGGTAAGGTTTTAGCGCCAAAGCTTATATCTCTTATATTGTATACTTTTCGCCTACTTCTGTATCTTAAGGGGCAGGTTCTAAGCACAGGCAGCTCTAACCTTTTGAGTTTGTTTATTTTTATTATTTTTTCACAATTTTTTCCCCAAGGAGCTAATAGGCTTTGTATAATTTGTCCATAGCGCAATCTTATTTTTCTATTTTTATTTCCAGTGCAAATGAACTCCAAAAGAAAGAAAAGTCTTCCAAAAGAACTCGATAGTGGGATCAAGAAGGCAAAGACCCCCAATTTTCAGGAAGGTCAAGAAAGCTCAGGCAGCACGTGAACCAGAATATTGTTAAAAGGATCTTTTGGTTAAATGTAATCACCAACTATGTATAAATGCTGCAAATCAATTAAAGGGAAACGCACCCAGTAGTGCAAATCAGTAAAAAAAGATGTATATAAAAGAAATAAAACTCACATTCAGTGTAAATAGCAGTATTTATCTGTATACAGACTCTACATCAGAATACTGGGACAGTGTGTGGGGTGATAACAGCGTATCTAGCTCCATCGTACGTGTTTTATCAGATGTGACATCATCAGGGGCTTAGACGTGGGATGTGAACTGCATACTATATATCACCAACTAACAGGAAGGAAGATGGAACCAGTCCCCACCAACAAGATCAATACCGTATATACTCGAGTATAAGCCGAGATTTTCAGCCTCTTTTTTGAGGCTGAAAGTGCCCCCCTCGGCTTATACTCGAGTCATCGCTGTCTGCCTGCTCGATCAGCGTGTCGAGCAGACAGACAGCGGCCATTCTATAATTCAAAAGCTGCGCCTCCGGCTCCGCCTTCGCCTGTGATAGGCGGAACACTGAATTTCCCAGCAGCCTGTGTTCCGCCTATCACGGACATCGTCTCATCCTCGTACTACGGACGAGGATGAGACGATGTCCGTGATAGGCGGAACACAGGCTGCTGGGAAATTGTGTTCCGCCTATCACAGACAGGGAGGCGCGGCATTTGAACAGGGGAATGGGCGCCGACGAAGAGCGGTGATCCTGGGACGGGACCGGACGGAGGCTTGGCTCGGGACGGGACGGGACCGGACGGAGTCTCGGGACGGGACGGGACCGGACGGAGGCTCGGGACGGGACGGGACCGGACGGAGGCTCGGGACGGGACGGGACCGGACGGAGGCACAGGTAGGCTGGACACACAAGGCCACACACACACACACACACACACACACACACACACACACACACACACGGATGGACACACACACACACACAGGGATGGATGGATGGATGGATGGACACACACACACAGGGATGGATGGATGGATGGACACACACACAGGGATGGATGGATGGATGGACACACACACACACAGGGATGGATGGACACACACACACACAGGGATGGATGGATGGATGGATGGACACACACACACACAGGGATGGATGGATGGATGGACACACACACAGGGATGGATGGATGGATGGACACACACACACACAGGGATGGATGGACACACACACACACAGGGATGGATGGATGGATGGACACACACACAGGGATGGACAGGCATATCTCACCCTCGGCTTATACACGAGTCAATAGGTTTCCCAGTTTTTTGGGGGTAAATTGGGGGCCTCGGCTTATACTCGGGTCGGCCTATACTCGAGTATATACGGTAATTGCCTATTTTCTCTAACCTGTTGCTCTTGATACTCATAATAGAAAATAATACTAACAAGTTTTAAAAGGTACTTCAGTTAGAGAAAAAAATCTAGCAAGCTAATCCCCAGAAACTTATATCAGAATTTCTTTACATTTTCTATAGTTTATGTCTGATCTGAGCAAAATATCAAAAAATAAACAACGAGATATCTGTCAATTTGCCAGAACTTAAGTGACTTCCTAACTTCCTGTTTTGTGAAAAGAACACAATAGGGTTGATTTACTCAAAGTAGAGTGCAAAATCTGGTGCAGCTCTGCATAGAAACCAGTTTGTTTTTTTCAAAACTTAATTGAACAAGCTGAAGTTAGAAGCTGATTGGCTATAAAGCACAGCTGCATTAGATTTAGCACTCTACAGTTTTAGTAAATCAACCCCAATATCATTGCTGGACTTACATTTCAAGCAGTGTTGTCAGCCCTGACCTTATATGTTGGACTACAGAACACCTCCTCTTCTCTCTATCTCCATAACATAAGGGAGATGTTCTATAATTCAGCAGGAGAAAACTAAGGCAAGTCTGGGGACTTCAACAGTGTTGTCAACTTAAAGTGTTACTAAACCCAGAACCTGCATTCACTATATCTGGTCTCCCACAGTACACAGAACATGGAAATGCAATTATTTTAGTAAATATAAACTGCTTTTCTCATCAGCAGTATAAAGCAGTCTTGTGACCTCTATCGGTGTTTGGTTAAAGCTTGTAGGAGTTTTCATTTTACTCTAACTGTCCTATGAGGCTGTAGGACCCCTGACCCTCTGTCTGGATAGTGCTGATCACATGCACCCTCCCAAGAAAAACAAATTCTCTAGCAAGACACACCAAACTGAGAATGTGTAGAGGCTCTGTCCTATCAGCAGATAGGTTCCACAGTGAGTATAACAAGCATGCTTTACTGCATATACAGACTGATTTTACTTTTGTGGGTGTATATTGTAGATATCCTTCCCCGTAAGAGGCCCTTTGCTTGACAAGATTTGTAAGTATAAGGGGCCCATCTAACAGGTTAAGTTTAGATGGTACAAAATAAATAATCTGATTATATCTAAATAATTTGCCGGAAAGCATCTGAAATGTGTCTTTAAAATATTACAACAAGTGTGGTTGATCCCCATTAAGGTAGTCTCGTATCCTAAGAAGTCCTTTGTTGAGCCACCATAGGAATAGCATTGGAGTCATTCCGGGAGAGAACTCAGGGTTAAAGAATATGGGAGCTAGTGAAGTATGTGGGGAGGACAGAGGTTTGCATTGTCGTACTCTATACCAGACCGCTAGTGAATGAGTCAGGGTAGGACACAAAATAGGCAGGTGAAGTCGGTTAGGGAGCCACATTTGAGAACCTATTGCGAAAGCGTGGCATGAAAAAGCCTCAATAGAGTCCCAGAGAGGTGTACATCCTTTGGCCGTTGTATAAGAAAGCTAAGTTATTTGAGGTGCTTGATAATAAGCTTGTAAATTAGGGAGGCCAAGCCCACCAGACGGTTTTGAGACGTACAATGTCATTTAATTCAAAGTTTCTTATTGTTTCAAATAAAACGAAGGACGTCTGATTGTAGTCGCTGTATATCTCCCCTCGGAACGCAAACAGTAAAGTCCTAAAATAATAAAGTATCCTAGGTAGAAAGGTCATCTTAATAGAATTTATTCTGCCAAACCAAGACAAAGGACAAGCTGCCCAACATTGAAGATCCTCCCTGAGTCGACACAAGAGTGGAGGATAATTAGCCCGATAGAGAGTATCAATCGAGGGTGTCAGCTGGATGCCTAAATATGAGAGGAAGCTGTGTGCCCATTGAAAATAACAAGTGTTCCGTAAGGTCAAGACCGTCGAGAGGGATAAAGAAATATTAAGGGCTGCTGTTTTTTGGGTATTTAAAGAAAGCCCTGAGATCTGGGAAAATTGATGGAACAGAGTCAAAATATTAGGTAAAGTAATTTGAGGATTTGTGACATACATGAGGAGGTCGCCGGCAAACAGGGAACATTTATGTTCCTGTTGCCTACAACATATGCCATGTATATTAGGATGAGATTGAATTGCTACAGCTAGGAGTTTAATTGTTAGGGCAAATAGCAATGGGGAAAGCGGGCAACCCTGTCTCGTTCCGTGCTGGATAGGAAACAATGCTGATTTATAACCCCGAATGGAAACCTGGGCCGACAGATTACTATAAAGTTGTTTAAGCAATGAGATAAAAGAGACAAATCCAAAAGCCTCCAGAATAGTAAATAAGTAGTCCCAATTTAAGCTATAAAAGGACTTTTAAAGGTCCAATGAAAGAAGTAGTAATTCCTTCAGGGCATCCCATTTGGAGTGTACCACAGAAATCAGTGCTATGGACCGACGAATCTGATACAATGTTTGGTGTTCAGTTATAAAACCAGATTGATCTTTGTGAATGTATTGAGCCAAAAAAAGTACCAAGACGTAAAGCTAAAAGTTTTGTTACGTTTTTGAGATCACAATTAATCAATGAGATAGGACGGTGGTTAAGGATGTCTGTCGAGTCTTTGTGTGGTTTGGGAATGAAACTGATGTATGCCCTATTTTCATCAATGGGGACTTTTCTGCCATCTTGCAGGAAATTAAAGTAGAGAGCCATATGAGGAGCTAACTGTTCAGAAAATGTCTTATAACAATTATTAGGGAGGCCATCAGGGGCGGTGATTTGTGTAATGACAATATATTAAATAGTGTTATGCATTTCCTCACAGGTAATGGGTTGGTCCATAAGTTATCTATGGGATTCCATAAAACATGGCAGAGATAAGGTGTGCAAGAAATTATGAATGAAATCAGGAATGTGGCCCTGGGATGGGTTGTATAGTTTAGTGTAAAAATCTTGAATTTCCTGAAGAACCTTTTGGGGATGTTGGGAAATATTGCCGCTTGAGAGTCTAATTTTTGGAAGAGCTACATGTGAATGTTTAGGGGTAAGCTTATGTGCTAACAATGAACGAGGTCAATCCCGCCAAGGGAAAAACGTATGGATTGGTCCAGCAAAAATGTTTCTCTGTCTTTGTAGTAAGGCAGATATTAAGTTCCGTATATGCCTTCCCACGTTTAATTAACAGGTCAGGGTGCCGGGAACATTTGTGTTGGGTAGCTAGGGATTCGTATTCCTTAGTCTTGGCAGTGAGCACCTCGTCACAAGGTCAATCAGGCTTGTAGGGCCACACACCCAGGGGAAACGGTCACAGAGGACACAACTTCCAACCAGAAGACCAACTCCAACAATGGACCTCATGGATAGTTGCTCCAATAGGACAAATTTATGAAAAGGAAGAAGCAGGCACATAGTGTAATCCCATTTAAATCTAAAGTAATTTATTCAATAAAAAAGGAAATACGCTCACATTTTTGTAGATAGAAAAGCTCTTAAGAATAAAAGTGACTTCAGCAGAGAGTCTCGACACATTTCATCTTAAAAGACATCATCTGGGGTGCCCTTCTGCTGTAGGCACTGTACTTATATAATAAAAAGGTACCTGGGTTATGAGCCGCAGCCTCATGGTGTCAATTGTGTGGATTAACATCAACTTCCTGAAACAGACAAAATGGCGCCACAGCTTGCACTCCAAGCCTCATTCTGAAAGGGCAGGAACTGGAAGTGACATAACTTTATGGAATGAACAGGATGTCATCACCGCATGTGTTCCAAGCCTCGTTTTGTAGAGGCCAGAACAGGAAGCGACACCACTCATGGTGTCAATTGTGTGGATTAACAGCCACTTCCTGAAACAGACAAAATGGCGCCATGGTTTGCACTCCAAGCCTCATTCTGAAAGGGCAGGAACTGGAAGTGACATCACTGTTCTCTCCAAAACTAGTGAAATGAGTGGAAGCTCTGCTGATTTTATCATCCAATCATGTGCAATCTAAAATGCTGTGTTTTTTATTTTCCTTGCATGTCCCCCTCGAATCTACAGCAACTTTACTTCCAAGTGCACTTGCAGTGCAAAGTGGATTTTCCTTTAGTAAATAACCCCCATAGAATAGTAACTAAACATAGGCAGCGGTTAATGTCCAGCAAAAGGACTGCTGAGAAGGAAACAAGGAAAAAGAAAAATCAACTGGTGTCGATCAGGGAGTTCTCAGGTAACTCGGCATGAAATTGTGGATTTTCGTCATGATGGGGAAGACCAAAGAGGCGAAGACGGAGGGCTGCTTGATTGGTTCTGAGACGAGGGATTATGGGAGATAAATCCCAATTTCAGCAGATTCTTTTCACCTTCAGCAAACGTAGAAGAAGAATATGATCTGTTGTAGGTAAATTGTAAATGGAAAGGGTAGTTCCATCGGTAGCCAATGTCACACTGAACCAAAGATGAAAGCAAAGGTTTAAACACTCTCTGTTTTTGAATGGTTGCATGGGAGATGTCTGCAAAGATCTGAATTTTGTAGCCTTCAAGTTCCAGGTCCAGGTGTTCCCTGGCATACCGCATGACCGATTCCTTAACCCTGAGCCCGGGTTCACACATGTGCCTTGCGAACTGAAGCTCCGGTTTCATTGCGCAGATAAAAATCAGTTGTTCAGCGGTCTCTTTTTAGCTGCGGATCAACTGCAAATTCAGAAGTAACCCCTGAAGTGTCTAATTAGAGCTGCAAATTTTGAGCTGGCCAATCGTGATCCATTCGTGAGGCTACTAATAAAAAGATAGATTTTTGTGGACACTTCCTGGTTGTCCAGGAGTCTGTAGTGTGTTTTTGTTTGTTAGCAAAATGTGTGCTGCTCTACCCATGATAATGCCAACAGTTGTTGGTGCATCAGCAGCAATCTTGCTGGAAATAGAGAAGAGGAGGAGGAGGAAGAGGAGAAGAAGATACTGGGTTCATCCCATAATTGCAAATCGGGAGGAGAGAGGCCAGTTCATGATCCTGTATGAAGACCTCCATGTGCACAATGAGAATTTTTTTAGTTACATGTGCATGTCAATAACTAGGTGAGTCATTTACCTGCCAAACCATACATTTTTTTAATGCATAATTCCATAGTAGGGGATGTTTGAAAAAGACACAAGTCCATCAAGTGTAACCTTTGTTTATGATTTTGTCAGTCTTATATTTTTAAAAATAAGCGTTGTTTCCAAGTTGATGGGGACAAGGTGCTTTGTGGAGGGGATCCCACGCTGCTTTATTGTGCAGTTTATGACTATAGACAATTGTTATTGTTAAATTCAAATGTCAGTGGCTAGATCTATGTCCAAGTGATGTCACAACTGCAAATGACGTAGGATCTTATTTTTGATGCCACTTCTTTAACCTACTTTTGATGTAGATGAAGGATGCAGGCCTCCTTAGAAATAATAATGTTCTCTACCACTTACCTTACTATTTTGAAGACTGTATGGCAAAATGTGTTTCATACATGTATCTAATCAAAAGTTTTTTTAAATTTAGTTTTGACCAATTGCTTAGATTAATCTCCCCTCGCTTGGAGCGTCATAACACATGCTACAGAACAAGTATCCAGCCTGCTGAAAGATTACTGATCACATTAAGGTACTTTTCATCACTGATGTCCTTTGTCATGTGAATTTTGTAGCATGTAATCTCATTTTTTTACAACTGTTCAAACATGTGTAATTCTAAATATATAACCCCGACAAAAGTTGGCATAATAAGGATTTATTCAAGTATCCAAAATATATTAAAAATATATATTTATAAAAAAATAAAAAACATTTGCTCATGTAGCCATCATAAATAAACATAGAAAAAAAAAAATGTCTCTCAATTAGGCCTCTTCAACATAGTTAACCAAAAAGGTGTCCTCTTGGTCCTCAACCAGAAACCTGCATTACATCAGAGGGGGGAGGGGTCACCTATACGTCATTGGGGAAGAACGGCTTCCCCATTTGTGTCAGAGGGGGCAGGGTCAGGTGACGGATGGCCCCGCCCTCCGCATATAAGAAACATCAGGCCGCCGGGATCCCGCAGTGTCTCCTCGTTGGAGACAGAAGATGGATGGATTTGCTGTGCTGGATCAGATCAGCCATCGCTGGACCCTGGAGAGATGATCATCCGTCGCTGGATAGCAAGAGTGGATTACCACCACTGGAATCTTTTTTTTATTTTTTTTATTTTTAATAAAGGACTTTTTCAAAAGTGTGTTTGTCTTATTTAACTATTTTTTACACTTTCTTTGTGAAATGGTAGGGGTACTTTGTACCCCCTTACCATTTCAAACAGGGGGGCCAGGATCTGGGGGTCCCCTTGTTAAAGGGGGCTTCCAGATTCTGATAAGCCCCCTGCCCGCAGACCCCCACAACCACCGGTCAGAGTTGTGGGGATGAGGCCCTTGTCCCCATCAACATGACCCCAAAGCATAATCCCAATGTTGTGGCCTGGTACGGTTCAGGAGGGAGGGCGCTCTCTCGTCCCCCCCACCTTTTCCTGCGGCCTGCCAGGTTGCGTGCTCGGATAAAGGGTCTGGTATGGATTTTTAGGGGGACCCCCACGTCAATTTTTTTTATTTGACGCAGGGTTCCCCTTAATATCCATACTAGACCTGAAGGGCCTGGTAATTGAATTTGGGGGAACCCCACGCTTTTTTTTTTATCAATGACTTTCAATCAGTGTTCTCTCTATTACGGGAGCCGACAATTCATTATAGCCGTGAGTGATTTTAAATGACTTTTTTCCTGCAGAAATTACACTTTGTGCAGGGACAGTTATAAACACGGGAAACATGCGCCCCTTCACAGACATACTATAGACACCCCCCAGGTAGGAAATTTAAAGGAATATTACACTTTTATTGTTTCATTTTAATCATTATTAAAATCACTGCTCCCGAAAAAACGTCCGTTATTAAAACTTTTTTTTGCATTGATACATGTCCCCTGGGGCAGGACCCAGGTCCCCAAACACTTTTTAGGACAGTAACTTGCATATTAGCCTTTAAAATTAGCACTTTAGATTTTGAACGTTGGAGTCCCATAGACTTTAATAGGGTTCTAAAGTTCACACAAAGTTTAGGTCTGTTTACAGGTTCTGGTGCGAACCGAACCGGGGGTTGTTCGGCTCATCCTTAGTGGGGGAAGTAAAATAAAAATAATGATGATGACGAATGTTATACTCGTTATTATCAGTCACTCACTATCTGACACCTGACACTTTGAGACTTAGACCATTCATTCAACATGAACGACAGAGATTCGACAAAGCAACGAAACACACACACGTTTATAATAATATTCGACGGAGC
This sequence comes from Lithobates pipiens, assembly GCF_037356315.1. NCBI lineage: Eukaryota > Metazoa > Chordata > Amphibia > Anura > Ranidae > Lithobates > Lithobates pipiens. The sequence goes on from NW_027507718.1 coordinate 423,859,680, forward strand.
ATCGAAACTGTACGACGCCGCAATCTTACATTTCCGGAGTCAAATGCTCCGCCTATAGGCTATATAGAGTTTAGCAGCTCCGTCGAATCTTCTTTATGCATTCAACAGACACCATAAGCCTTCAAAGACAGATTCGACCGTAATGCATGTGGATTTTGGGACAAATGCAATTTTTGAACGAAAAACTAAATAAATAAAAACAAATTCCGGGATTAACTAACTAAATTTATTTTTCGGAGTAGCACTCTGGTGGTACCTTTTTAATTAGAGGGACAAAACTGAGCGCCAGTATAGTATCCGGACATAAAAAAGCATCCACCTTTTCAGAGATGGTTTTCAACATTTCAAGTAGGCACTCACTTATGTCAGGTTGGGATTGAGGTGCTCGCCTCCTTGGCACTTTGGCTGGCAGAACAATGTCTGCAGGAGCAGAGGAGGGCCCAGGGATAGCCTCTGCCACTGCAGATTGTTCATCTGGATTGGGTTCCCAAAGATTTGAAGAGCTTTGGATTTGTGATAAATCCTCTGTGCCTTCTTGAAATTCAATCTGGGCTTGGGCTTCCGGTTGAGCCTCTGGTTGGTCCTCCATTACATCTTGTTCCTCCCAATTAAATTCTGTCCTGTTTTTCAAAAATAAAGAGTGAACTTAACTAGGCACAATCAAAGTTAAGAGGTTAGCAGATACATAGATGATACAGATGAAAACTTACTCCCTCATCTCCACAATGGGTTGCAGAAAATCTAAGTCCCTGGCAAACATATAGGGTACCCTAGGGGCTTCCCCCGAGCCACTCCTTGCTTCTTTGAGGTGACGTATATATTTTCGATAAGCATCACGCATGCTACGCCACCATTTTATTTACCGTATGTTTGCATCCTCGAGCCTCCAGCTAGTGGGAGCCAATATTTTAATTATAAGAATTTTTTTTCGTTGGTATTAATGGCAGTGGCAGATGCCAATTATAAATTCATTTATATTGATGTGGGTTCTCATGGCAGCAGCTCGGATTCTAGTGTATTTTTACATTCCTCATTTGGCCATTGCTGCATGAGAATACACTAGACTTGCCCAATCCTTCTCCCCTGCCCAGAACAACAGAGCCTTCCCTCCCATATGTATTTGTAGGAGATGAAGCGTTTGCACTTTCAGAGCACATGCTCAGGCCTTTTTCAAGTCGCTCTCTGACAACAGAAAAAAGAATGTTCAATTATAGGCTCAACAGGGCACGATGAGTAGTAGAATGTGCATTTGGTATACTATGCAATAAGTGGAGATTCTTGCATACTTCAGTAAACCTCAGTATTGACCATGCTATCAGTGCTGTTAAAGCAGCCTGTGCACTGCACAACTATGTGCTTTATGAATGAGATTGATATCTATTTGAGGATTCCCTGAGCCATAACATGAAGGCAGCACAGTGGCATGTTACTAGGGGCATCTTAAGATATGTTGGTATTGCGCTGCCCCTATATTAAATAACCCTCCGAGGGTGATAAGTATAATGCCTAGTTACATAAATCAATAGTGTAATATAAAAATATATATATAAATGTCTACTGAATAATATCAAAAAGTGCAAAGTGCTACATTAAATAAAATAAAATAAACACACCACAGAGGTGATAGAATCCAAATAAATGAAAATCAAGTGAACAAAGGTAAGTAACTAAAAACAGTCTCTTAAAAAATTACTATTTTGATAAAGTGCAGAGAAAATGCAAAAAAAAAAAAGTAAACGCACTACAGAGTCAATTGAAAACCTCCACGGAAACACAACTGCTTCAATTGAGTGCAAAGCCAAAAAACAGTGAATTGATCATAAAGTACAAAGTGCGTCTTATAAATGTGCAAATAAGTAAACACTCTCCAGAGGTGATATAAGTGAACCACTCTAATAATAAACAAATGATATACAAGAAAATAAGAAAGAGTATACCTAGACCAGAAAGAGGGTACCCTCTCCACATGGAAATAAACTTTAGAATTAAACAAAAAATATATATAGTAGTAAACGCACTACAGAGCCGGCTGTAACATACGTTATATCAGAATGAATCCGGCCTCTATAGATTAAATATACATATTGAAATCCATCAAAAATAAAAAAATAAAAAGATATAAATATTCAAGTCCATAAATAAACAACAGTCTCCTTTAAGTGCAAGTGCTTTGTGCAAACTTGTGCAAATTCAACTGAGGTGTGGATCTCCCAGTGCTTAATCCCGCTGTGATCACACTTTAGTGGGCAGTGGCCCCTTACCTATAGCAAGGAGGCATTCGCATAGAGGTATATAGATTTCTTTATATGTCTTCTCTCCTGGTAAATTCGGTCACCTTCTCCTTTAAATTGTATTCTTATTGCTCCAGAGGACCCAATAGATTAATAGAGAGGGAATACCATAGTGTAGTATTTCACAAATAGCATTTATTAAAAAATTTCATACACAGGGTACTCACACATTAATAGATAGAAAAAAGCCTTTTTCTAGTAATCAGCAGAAAGTGCATCCACAGTCAGCTTCCTTCCCGTCCCTACGCGTGACATCACATCACGTGACTTCATCCCCTGATACATACTGTAAGTGTTAGTTAGTATTGAGTAGACATTTTTTCATATATAATGTGCTACTTTTTTTATCAAATTCATAAAGAGCAGATACAGGCAAGAAGAAATCCAATCAGTGAGATAGTTATGCATTTCCGTACACTGCAACTGTGCTCAGATCAGGCAACTCATTCAGTTTATCCAAGTGAACACACATCATCATCTGCATCAGAGGTTTTCATGAATCACCAATCAGATTTAAAGTGGTGTTGCCACCAAAAAATTAAAAGTAATTAAAATTCATAAAAAAAATAATAATTGACAAAAAAAAAATTTTTTACTCACCTCTAAATACCGGTTGCTAGGGGGTCCCTCGTAATCTGCCTTCCTCATTGCCCAGGCTGGTGACATCACTTCCCCTCGCGCCGCACATTCACCTGGGACCTGTCATGTGTCCCAGGTGACTGTACGGCGTATCACGGCGCCCTGCGCCGCTAGCGCATGCGCAGTGGGTGCCCGGCTGTGAAGCCACAGCCGGGTGCCCACAGTATGCATGACGGCGCCGCGAGCGGAGCGGGGAGCGAGGGGGGGGCTTCGTTCCCCCGCATCGCTGGACCCTGGGGCAGGTAAGTGTCCGATTATTAAAAGCCAGCAGCTGCAGTATTTGTAGCTGCTGACTTTTAATTTTTTTTTTTAGGGGGTACCCCACTTTAAACTTAAAATACAGGACTGAATGTGATTGTTTGCTGTGAAAAATACCTTATTATCATAATTTTTAAATGTGGCTTATCTATGTGAGAGGCAGCAAGCAGGGTGTTCCGGCATCACTAGCAGGTGTGTTTCAGGATCACTAGCAGTTGTGATCCATGATCGCTAGCAGGTGTGCTCTTGGATCACTTGCAGTTATGTTCTAGAATCACCAAAATATATACAAAAAGGATTAGGTTTATTGGTGTAGTAGAGCAATATGTGGGTGAAAAACTGAAGTACTGAGCAGGTATGCTGTGCTCCCTATATGCATCACAAAGCTAACCATTCATTTCTAACTGGAGTGTGCCTTTAACCACTTGCCGACCGCCGCACGACGATATACGTCGGCAGAATGGCACGGGCAGGCATATGGGCGTATATATAAGTCCCTGCCTGCCCGCGGGTGGGGGGCCCGATCGGGCCCCCCCCCCCGGTGCCTACGGCGGTCGGCATTCGTTCGGGAGAGATCCGGGATGAGGGGACGGCCATTCATTCATGGCCACCCCCTCGCGATCGCTCCCGACGAATGGAAATCCTTCGTGACATCACTTCCTCTCCTGTATTGTAAACACAGGCAGAGGAAGTGATGTAATCTCTCCTCGTGTCGGTCTTTTTCGTTCCGGCACCGAGGAGAGAGGATCGGTGAGTTGCACCCAACACTACACATACAGTAGAACACGCCAGGCACACTTTTCACCCCCCCCCCCGATCACCCCCCAATCACCCCCCCAATCACCCCTGCCCCCCCAGTCACAGTGACACCAAGTGCATTTTTTTATTTTTTTATTTTTTTTTTATTTTTTTTTGCATTGGTGTCATTTGTGACTGTAATAACTGTTAGGGCAGTTAGGGTTAGCCCCCTTTAGCTCTAGGGTGCCCCCCTAACCCCCCCAATAAAGGTTTAACCCCGTGATCACCCCCCGTCGCCAGTGTCACTAATAAGCAATTTTTTTCTGATCGCTGTATTAGTGTCACAGGTGACGCTAGTTAGGCAGGTAAGTATTTAGGTTCGCCGCAGCTTTTTATAGCGTCAGGGACCCCCATATACTACCGCATAGCCCCCTGATTGCCCCCCAGTTAACCCTTTCACCAGTGATCACCATATAACCTTTACAGGTGACGCTGGTTGGTTAGTTATTTTTTTTTTGTTTCAGGGCACCCGCCATTTATTACCTAATAAAGGTTTAACCCCCTGATCACCCGGCGGGTGATATAAGTTTGAGGGTCAGATAAGGCCTGCGTCGCCCCAGCGTCAGGTTAGTGCCAGTACCGCTAACACCCACGCGCAAAGCATACACCTCCCTTAGTAATATAGTATCTGATCAGATCTATATTAGCGTTGCCTGCATTTTAGGTTTCCCAAAACGCATTGTTAGCGGGATCAGCCCAGATACCCGCTAGCACCTGCGTTTAGCCCCTCCGCCAAGCCCAGTCCAGCCCACCCAAGTGCAGTATCGATCGATCACTGTCACTTACAAAACACAACACACATAACTGCAGCGTTCGCAGAGTCAGGCTTGATCCCTGCGATCGCTAACAGTTTTTTTTGTAGCGTTTTGAAACAGTCGCTGACAGGCTAGTCTCACTAGTGTACCCCTAAATTTAGAGCCCAAAATGGCAAAGCGAAGGTACACTAGTGAAGAGGCCTACACGTTTCTGAGCATGACAGATAGTGAAGAGGACGTCACTCATCTGTCAGATTCAGGCTCAGAATACGATCCTGTAGAGGACAGCGGCTCCATGACAGATAGCTCTGACGACGGAGATGAGGCCGCTGCTAAGAACAGGTGTGCCCAATCCCGAATGTATTCTGTTGTTGAGGTGCAGGAACCGCAGGTCACTCGTATGGAGCAGAGACGTACTAGAGCCGCTCATCCTTCTGGTGAACTGGCAAGCACCAGCGGCCTAGTACACCCTGGACGTACATCCAGCACTGCAGTAACACGTGGTGACGTGGCGAGTCCCATAAGTGCAGTTCAAGCTGGCGAGGTGGCAAGCACAAGTAGTGTCCCGCTGCCACCAAGAAGAAGACAAAGACAGGCCCGTCGTACCCATAGTGCCCTTCCTGCAGAATTCGCCAATCCTATTTGGGTGCCCACATCTTCTGCAGAACCCGTACTTCCCCCATTCACTGGCCAACCTGGCATTAACGTGGAAACAGTTGATTTTAAGACACTTGACTTTTACTCACTGTTTTTCACCGAAGATCTCTATAGATCTATTGTGGACCAAACCAATTTGTACGCTGGTCAACACATCGCCACTATTCCCCAGTCCGCCCTTGCCAAACAATGGAAACCAGTTACGGTTTCCGAATTTAACCACTTTCAGACCGGACCATTTTGCTGGTAAATGACCAGAGGTCTTTTTACACTTTGGCACTGCGCTGCTTTAACTGGTAATTGAGCGGTCATGCAATGTTGTACCCAAACAAAATTTGCGTCCTTTTCTTCCCACAAATAGAGCTTTCTTTTGATGGTATTTGATTGCCTCTGCGATTTTTATTTTTTGCGATATAAACGTAAAAAGACCGCAAATTTTGAAAAAAAATGATATTTTCTACTTTTTGTTATTAGAAAAATCCAATAAACTCAATTTTAGTCATACATTTAGGCCAAAATGTATTCAGCCACATGTCTTTGGTAAAAAAAAAGTCAATAATTGTATATTTATTGGTTTGCGCAAAAGTTGTCACATCTACAAACTAAGGTACGTTTTCTGGAATTTACGCAGCTTTTAGTTTACGACTGCCTATCTCATTTCTTGAGGTGCTAAAATGACAGGGCAGTACAAAACCCCCCCAAATGACCCCATTTTGGAAAGTAGACCCCCTAAGGAAATTGATAAGAGGCATGTTGAGCCCATTGAATATTTTATTTTTTTGCCTCAAGCGATTGAATAATGACAAAAAAAAATTTTTTTTTTTTTTTTTACACAAAGTTGTCACTAAATGATATATTGCTCACACATGCTATGGGCGTATGTGAAATGACACCCCAAAATAAATTCTGCTGCTTCTCCTGAGTACGGGGATACCACATATGTGGGACTTTTTGGGAGCCTAGCCGCGTACAGGGCCCCGAAAACCAAGCACCGCCTTCAGGCTTTCTAAGGGCGTAAATTTTTGATTTCACGCCTCACTACCTATTACAGTTTTGAAGGCCATAAAATGCCAAGATGGCACAAAACCCCCACAAATGACCCCATTTTAGAAAGTAGACACCCCAAGCTATTTGCTGAGAGGCATGTTGAGTCCATGGAATATTTTATATTTTGCCACAAGTTGCGGGAAAATTACAAACTTTTTTTTTTTTTTTTTTTTTTCACAAAGTTGTCACTAAATGATATATTGCTCATGCATGCCATGGGCATATGTGAAATGACACCCCAAAATAAATTCTGCTGCTTCTCCTGAGTACGGGGATACCACATATGTGGGACTTTTTGGGAGCCTAGCCGCGTACGGGGCCCCGAAAACCAAGCACCGCCTTCAGGCTTTCTAAGGGCGTAATTTTTTGAGTTCACTTCTCACTACCTATTACAGTTTTGAAGGCCATAAAATGCCAAGATGGCACAAAACCCCCACAAATGACCCCATTTTAGAAAGTAGACACCCCAAGCTATTTGCTGAGAGGCATGTTGAGTCCATGGAATATTTTATATTTTGCCACAAGTTGCGGGAAAATTACAAACTTTTTTTTTTTTTCACAAAGTTGTCACTAAATGATATATTGCTCACACATGCCATGGGCATATGTGAAATGACACCCCAAAATAAATTCTGCTGCTTCTCCTGAGTACAGGGATACCACATATGTGGGACTTTTTGGGAGCCTAGCCGCGTACGGGGCCCCAAAAACCAAGCACCGCCTTCAGGCTTTCTAAGGGCGTTACAGTTTTGAAGGCCATAAAATGCCAAGATGGCACAAACCCCCCCCCCCAAATGACCCCATTTTAGAAAGTAGACACCCCTAAATTTAGGGGTACACTAGTGAGACTAGGTAATAAATGGCGGGTGCCCTGAAACTATAAAAAAATAACTAACCAACCAGCGTCACCTGTAACAGTTATATGGTGATCACTGGTGAAAGGGTTAACTAGGGGGCAATCAGGGGGCTTTATGCGGTAGTATATGGGGGTCCCTGGCGCTATAAAAAGCTGCGGCGAACCTAAATACCTACCTGCCTAACTAGCGTCACCTGTGACACTAATACAGCGATCAGAAAAACGATCGCTTATTAGGCTGGGTTCACACTGGAGCGATGCGGGAACGCCACGAATGCGCGGCGGGTTCCCGCATCGCATGCCTCCCGGCGGCAGTTCACACTGCCCTATGCGAACTGCTGGGAGTGTCAGTGAAATGTTAATGACACCCCCAGATCAGTTCGCATATCGCAGTGCGATCTGCAAACTTGGATCGCATGGTGTGAACACCCATGCGATCCGATTCTGCTGCGGACCAAAAAAAGGGTCCCGTGCGAGTTTGCGGCGGGTGCGGCGGGTGCGACACGAATTCAGCCATACTATCTGTATAGCTGAACTCGAATCGCACAGAGATCGGATGTGATTTGCACTGCAGTGCGGTGCGAATCACATCCGTTCTCATAAACCGCTGCAATGTGAACCCAGCCTTAGTGACACTGGCGACGGGGGGTGATCACGGGGTTAAACCTTTATTGGGGGGGTTAGGGGAGTACCTTAGAACTAAAGGGGGCTAACCCTAACTGCCCTAACAGTTATTAGTCACAAATGACACCTGCCGGGTGATCAGGGGGTTAAACCTTTATTAGGTAATAAATGGCGGGTGCCCTGAAACTATAAAAAAATAACTAACCAACCAGCGTCACCTGTAACAGTTATATGGTGATCACTGGTGAAAGGGTTAACTAGGGGGCAATCAGGGGGCTTTATGCGGTAGTATATGGGGGTCCCTAGCGCTATAAAAAGCTGCGGCGAACCTAAATACCTACCTGCCTAACTAGCGTCACCTGTGACACTAATACGGCGATCAGAAAAATGATCGCTTATTAGGCTGGGTTCACACTGGAGCGATGCGGAAACGCCGCGAATCCGCGGCGGGTTCCCGCATCGCATGCCTCCCGGCGGCAGTTCACACTGCCCTATGCGAACTGCTGGGAGTGTCAGTGAAATGTTACTGACACCCCCAGATCAGTTCGCATATCGCAGTGCGATCTGCAAACTCGGATCGCATGGTGTGAACACCCATGCGATCCGATTCTGCTGCGGGCCAAAAAAAGGGTCCCGTGCGAATTTGCGGCGGGTGCGGCGGGTGTGGCGGGTGCGGCGGGTGCGGCGAATGGCTGAACTCGAATCGCACAGAGATCGGATGTGATTTGCACTGCAGTGCGGTGCGAATCACATTCGTTCTCATAAACCGCTGCAATGTGAACCCAGCCTTAGTGACACTGGCGACGGGGGGTGATCACGGGGTTAAACCTTTATTGGGGGGGTTAGGGGGGTACATTAGAACTAAAGGGGGCTAACCCTAACTGCCCTAACAGTTATTACAGTCACAAATGACACCAATGCAAAAAAAAAAAAAAAAAAAAAAAAAATGACATTGGTGTCACTGTGACTGGGGGGCAGGGGTAATTGGGGGGGTGATCGGGGGGTAAAGGGGGGGTGTGAGTGTGCCTGGCATGTTCTACTGTGTGTGGGATGTGTTGGTGCAACTCACTGATCCGCTCTCCTCCGTGTCGGAACGAAAAATACCGACACGGAGGAGAGAATACATCACTTCCTCTCCTGTGTTTACATTACAGGAGAGGAAGTGATGTCACCGGGGATTTCCATTCGTCGGGAGCGATCGCGAGGGGGTGGCCATGAATGAATGGCCGTCCCCTCGTCCGGGATCGCTCCCGAACGAAAACCGACCGCCGCAGGCACCGGGCGGGGGCCCGATCGGGCCCCCGACCCGCGGGAGGCAAATCACGTACATGTATGTGCTTATGCCTGCCCGTGCCATTCTGCCGACGTACATCGGCGTGCGGCGGTCGGCAAGTGGTTAAAATCTTTCTGCGCCTCTCCCTCAACATGGGCATAACCAAAAAGAGTGAGTTGCGGTCATATTGGTCCACTGACCCAATTCACCATATGCGCGTGTTCTCTGCTTCCATGTCCAGGGCACGATACGAGATGATTTTGCGGTTCATGCACTTCAGTGACAATGAACTCTGTCGTCCTCGTGGAGACCCTGAATACGATCGGCTCTACAAAATTCGGCCCCTCATAAACCACTTCAACCAACGTTTTGCAGACTTGTTTACTCCCGATCAAGTTATCTGCGTTGATGAGTTAAGTTGATTAGGTTTTCTGGTCGCTTGTCATTCAAACAATACGTCCCCAACAAGCGTTCCAGATACGGGGTCAAGATGTATAAGCTCTGTGACAGGGCCACAGGCTATACACGTAGTTTCATGGTTTATGAGGGTAGAGATAGTCACGTAGAGCCGGAGAACTGCCCTGATTACATAGGAAGCGCTGGCAAGATAGTGTGGGACATGGTGTCACCCTTATTCGGAAAGGGGTACCACTTGTACGTGGACAATTATTACACAAGCGTGCCACTGTTTAGTCACTTGTTTGATCAGCAGATTGGAGCATGTGGCACCGTGCGACCTAATCGCCGGGGCTTTCCCCAGCGGCTTGTAGAGTCCCCTCTTAGGCTGGGGGAGAGAGCCTGCTTGCGCAGTAATAATTTGCTCGCTATGAAGTGGAGGGATAATAAGAATGTTTTCGTTCTTACCTCCCTTCATGCAGACACGACGGTCCAAATTCCTGCGGCGACTGGTATTGTGGAGAAACCCCTCTGTGTCCACAAATATAACCTTAACATGGGAGGGGTGGACCTCAATGACCAGTTGTTGGCGCCGTATCTAGTTGCCCGTAAGGCCAGACGCTGGTACAAAAAAGTGTCTGTTTATTTATTCCAATTGGCTATACTGAATGCTTATGTACTACACAAAGCTTCAGGATGGACTGGATCCTTCCTTAAATTCCAGGAGGATATCGTCAGAGCCCTTCTGTATCCAGACGGTGCTCCACCTCACCTTCCCCTACCAGATGCAGTAAGCCGGCTGCATGAGAGGCATTATCTTTATGCCCTCCCGAGTACCCCTACCCAACGAGCCCCCCAAAGAAAATGTTGTGTCTGCAGAAAGCGCGGATTTAGGCGTGACACCCGTTATTGTTGTCCCCGCTGTCCTGACAATCCTGGTCTTTGCATTGGTGAATGTTTTGAACGCTACCATGAACTAGTTGAGTATTAGCGTAGGGTACAGCATTGCACAGGCTAGGCACACGTTCACAGGGTCTCCCAAGATGCCATCGCATTTTGAGAGACCCAAACCGCTGGAACCGTTACAACAGAAGTGTTAAAGTTACATAAAAAAGTGTTTAAAAAAAAAAAAAAAAAGTAAAAAAAACAAAAAAACAAACAAAATATAAAATAAAAAAAACAAAAATAGTTGTCGTTTTATTGTTCTCTCTCTCTCTATTCTCTCTCTATTGTTCTGCTCCTTTGTACTGTATTCTATTCTGCAATGTTTTATTGTTAACCATTTTTTGTTTTCAGGTATGCCATTCAGCTGTAGCGTGGATTTATTTATCTTGACAGCAACAGCGTTTGCTCCCACGATATGTAAAGCCACGACTCCAGCGCTGTCGGAGGTGATTTCACCACCACAGTTAAAAAAGAGCATATATGCCGAAGCATGGGGGCATAAGGGGTGGAGGAGCGATTTTGCTCCTAATGCCGCGTACATACAGTCAAAAGTCCGACGGAGGGCTTGCCCGTGGAAAAGTTTGAATGTTTTTGCGGGAGGATGCCCCCATGCTTCGGCATATATATATTTTAGGCACAGATTGTGTTAAATGTGTTATTTTTTGCTATTTTTTTTGTATTTGCTTTGCAGGTATGGTAAGTCCTACTGTTATACTGTAATGTTACTTTGTTTTATTGTTAACCATCATTTGCTTAGCAGGTACGCCATTCTGCTGCAGAGCGGATTTATTTATCTTGACAGCAACAGCGTTTGCTCCCACGATACGTAAAGCCGCGACTCCAGCGCTGTTGGAGGTGATTTCACCACCACAGTAAAAAAAGAGCATATATGCCAAAGCATGGGGGCATACGGGGTGGAGGAGCGATCTGCTCCTACCTTTTGCGGGAGGATACCCCCATGCTTCGGCATATATATATTTTAGGCACAGATTGTGTTAAATGTGTTATTTTTTGCTATTTTTTTTTTTGTATTTGCTTTGCAGGTATGGTACGTCTTACTGTTATACTGTAATGTTACTTTGTTTTATTGTTAACCATCATTTGCTTAGCAGGTACGCCATTCAGTTGCAGCGCGGATTTATTTATCTTGACAGCAACAGCGTTTGCTCCCACGATACATAAAGCTGCGACTCCAGCACTGTCGGGGGTGATTTCACCACCACAGTTAAAAAAGAGCATATATGCCGAAGCATGGGGGCATACGGGGTGGAGGAGCGATCTGCTCCTACCTTTTGCGGGAGGATGCCCCCATGCTTCGGCATATATAAATGGTGCATGTATGCCCACCATTAAAAGTGGGTGGATGAAGGGTGGTATCTAATGGTGGGCATACCCACCGATCAATATTTTTTTTTCGTTCAGCCCACAGGCTGCATGAAAAAAAAATTACAATATATGCCCAACCAGTTCCAGCAACATACTGGTATGTTGCGGGACTTTGAGTGCTTATACCAGAATGATGCCTGCAGGTTTAGGTATCATCTTGGTATCATTCTTTTCAGCCAGCGGTCGGCTTTTATGTAAAAGCAATCCTAGCGGCTAATTAGCCTCTAGACTACTTTTACAAGCAGTGGGAGGGAATGTCCCCCCCCCCGCACCATCTTCCATGGTTTTCTCAGGCTCTCCTGTCCCAACAGGGAACCTGAGAATGCAGCCGGTGGTTCCGCCAGCTGACCATAGAGCTGATCAGAGACCAGAATGGCTCCAATCATCTCTATGGCCTAAGACACCGGAAGCTACGAGCATTTCATGACTTAGATTTTGCGGGATGTAAACAGCGCCATTGGGAAATTGGGAAAGCATTTTATCACACCGATCTTGGTGTGGTCAGATGCTTTGAGGACAGAGGAGAGATCTAGGGTCTGATAGACCCTAATTTTTTTAAAAAGAGTACCTGTCACTACCTATTGCAATCATAGGGGATATTTACATTCCCTGAGATAACAATAAAAATCATAAAAAAATATATATAAATGAAAGAAACAGTTTAAAAATAAAATAAAAAAGCAAAATAAATAATAAAAAAAAAAAACACCCCTGTCCCCCCCTGCTAAGGCGCAACGTCGAACGCAAGTGTTGGTCTGGTGTCATATGTAAACAGCAATTGCACCATGCATGTGAGGTATCACCACGAAGGTCAGATCGAGGGTACTAATTTTAGCAGTAGACCTCCTCCGTAAATCTAAAGTGGTCACCTGTAAAGGCATTTAAAGGCTTTTAAAAATGTACGTAGTTTGTCGCCGATGCACGTTTCTGCGCAATTTTAAAGCATGTCATGTTTGGTATCCATGTACTCGGCCTAAGATCATATTTTTTATTTCATCAAACATTTGGGCAATATAGTGGTTTTTAGTGCATTAAAATAAAAAAAAGTGTGTTTTTTCCCCCAAAAATGCGTTTGAAAAATCGCTGCGCAAATACCGTGTGAAAAAAAAAAATGAAACACCCACCATTTTAATCGGTAGGGCTTTTGCTTTAAAAAAACACTTCATGTTTGGGGGTTCAAAGTAATTTTCTTGCAAAAAAAAATATTTTTTCATGTAAACAAAAAGTGTCAGAAAGGGCTTTTTCTTCAAGTGGTTAGAAGAGTGGGTGATGTGTGACATAAGCTTCTAAATGTTGTGCATAAAATGCCAGGACAGTTCAAAACCTCCCCAAATGACCCCATTTTAGAAAGTAGACACCCCAAGCTATTTGCTGAGAGGCATGTCGAGTCCATGGAATATTTTATATTTTGACAAAAGTTGTGGAAAAAATACATTATTATTTTTTTTTTTTTTTGCACACAGTTGTCATTAAATGATATATTGCTCAAACATGCCATGGTTATATGTGAAATTACACCCCAAAATACATTCTGTTGCTTCTCCTGAGTACGGGGATACCACAAGTGTGAGACCTTTTGGGAGCCTAACCGCGTACGGTACCCCAAAATCCAAGCACCACCTTCAGGATTTCTAAGGGTGTAAATTTTTGATTTCATTCCTCACTGCCTATCAAAGTTTCGGAGGCCATGGAATGCCCAGATAGCACAAAATCCCCCCAAGTGACCCCATTTTGGAAAGGAGACACCCCAAGCTATTTGCCGAGAGGTATGGTTAGTATTTTGCAGACCTTCATTTTTGTCACAAAGTTTTGAAAATTGAAAAAAAGAAAAAAAATATACATTATTTTTTTTTTCTTCATTTTCAAAAACAAATGAGAGCTGCAAAATACTCACCATGCCTCTCGGCAAATAGCTTGGGGTGTCTCCTTTCCAAAATGGGGTCATTTTGGGGGGTTTTGTGCTATTTTGGCATTTTATGGCCTTCAAAACTGTAATAGGTAGTGAGGCGTGAAATCAAAAATGTACGCCCTTAGAAAGCCTGAAGGCGGTTCTTGGCTTTCGGGGCCCCGTACGCAGCTAGGCTCCCAAAAAATCCCACACATGTGGTATCCCCGTACTCAGGAGAAGCAGCAGAATTTATTTTGGGGTGTTATTTCACATTTGCCCATGGCATGCGTGAGCAATATATCATTTAGTGACAACTTTGTGAAAAAAAAAAAAAAAAAAAAAAGTTTGTAATATTCCCGCAACTTGCGGCAAAATATAAAATATTCCATGGACTCAACATGCCTCTCAGCAAATAGCTTGGGGTGTCTACTTTCTAAAATGGGGTCATTTGTGGGGGTTTTGTGCCATCTTGGCATTTTATGGCCTTCAAAACTGTAATAGGTAGTGAGGCGTGAAATCAAAAATTTACGCCCTTAGAAAGCCTGAAGGCGGTTCTTGGCTTTCAGGGCCCCGTATGCAGCTAGGCTCCCAAAAAATCCCACACATGTGGTATCCCCGTACTCAGGAGAAGCAGCAGAATTTATTTTGGGGTGTCATTTCACATTTGCCCATGGCATGCGTGAGCAATATATCATTTAGTGACAACTTTGTGAAAAAAAAATAAAAAAAAATAAAAGTTTGTAATTTTCCCGCAACTTGTGGCAAAATATAAAATATTCCATGGACTCAACATGCCTCTCAGCAAATAGCTTGGGGTGTCTACTTTCTAAAATGGGGTCATTTGTGGGGGTTTTGTGCCATCTTGGCATTTTATGGCCTTCAAAACTGTAATAGGTAGTGAGGCGTGAAATGAAAAATTTACGCCCTTAGAAAGCCTGAAGGCGGTGCTTGGTTTTCGGGGCCCCGTACGCGGCTAGGCTCCCAAAAAATCCCACACATGTGGTATCCCCGTACTCAGGAGAAGCAGCAGAATTTATTTTGGGGTGTAATTTCACATATGCCCATGGCATGCGTGAGCAATATATCATTTAGTGACAACTTTGTGAAAAATTTATAAAGTTTGTAATTTTCCCGCAACTTGTGGCAAAATATAAAATATTCCATGGACTCAACATGCCTCTCAGCAAATAGCTTGGGGTGTCTACTTTCTAAAATGGGGTCATTTGTGGGGGTTTTGTGCCATCTTGGCATTTTATGGCCTTCAAAACTGTGAAAGGTAGTGAGGAGTAAAATGACATATGTATGCCCTTAGAAATCCTGAAGGCGGTGCTTGGCTTTCGGGGCCCCGTACGCGGCTAGGCTTCCAAAAAGTCGACCACATGTGGTATCCCCGTACTCAGGAGAAGCAGCAGAATGTATTTTGGGGTACAATTCCACATATAACCATGGCATGTGTGAGCAATATATCATTTAGTGACAACTTTATGTAAAAAAAAAAAAAATTTTTTTTTTTGTCATTATTCAATCGCTTGCGGCAAAAAAATAAAATATTCAATGGGCTCAACATGCCTCTTATCAATTTCCTTAGGGTGTCTACTTTCCAAAATGGGGTCATTTGGGGGGGTTTTGTACTGCACTGCCATTTTAGCACCTCAAGAAATGAGATAGGCAGTCATAAACTAAAAGCTGCGTAAATTCCAGAAAATGTACCTTAGTTTGTAGATGTGACAACTTTTGCGCAAACCAATAAATATACAGTTATTGACTTTTTTTTTACCAAAGACATGTGGCTGAATACATTTTGGCCTAAATGTATGACTAAAATTGAGTTTATTGGATTTTTCTAATAACAAAAAGTAGAAAATATCATTTTTTTTCAAAATTTGCGGTCTTTTTACGTTTATATCGCAAAAAATAAAAATCGCAGAGTCAGTCAAATACCTTTAAAAGAAAGCTCTATTTGTGGGAAGAAAGGGACGCAAATTTCGTTTGGGTACAACATTGCATGACCGCGCAATTATCAGTTAAAGCAGCGCAGTGCCAAAGTGTAAAAAGACCTCTGGTCATTTACCAGCAAAATGGTCCGGTCTGAAAGTGGTTAATACACGCCATAATAAGGAGATGTGGAGTATATTCAGTAGCTCATTATCTTGCCAGTTAAATAACTTAGCCAAACTTGTGTTTAGTAATTGTTCTATATTACAAAGAGCCCTTCACATAGCTGGGCAAGTCTAAGCATTCCAGAGTAAGGATTGCTGCACATTCGGCTCACTATGAGGCTTTCAATCTCAAGTTATTGACTCACAGAAGCCAAACACACCCATAAATGCCCCACAACAACATGTGTCTATTATGTTTTATGGCTATCATTAACTTATAATGATAGTAAATGTTGAGTTGTGTTTATGGCTTTTTAATCATCCAAATGCTTGAATTAACATCATATAACCTGTAGAAACAGCATGGCAGTGCTGAATAAACCAAGTCCAAAAACTAGGTTATGTATTCTTCCAAGAAAGCTGTACATTTATTTAACAATAAAAATTACCAATGGTCCTGAAGCAGTATTGTGACTTCCCTGTGAGAACAGGTAAGACAGAAGATTGTTGGTGGTGTAATGTGGTTGATATAGAAAATTGTATACCTACAAGGAATGAAGAGGGTGTACTTTCTCTGGGTCTGTGAGGTTGGGGTCCCAAGCAGGGGCGGCTGGTGCTCAATATTTGGGGGGGGGGGGGGGCAGAAAACAGTGATCCATGGCCTTACCTTCTGATGAAGAGGTGGTGCTGGATCCAGGATAGGGCTCCTCAAAGTGACTGTTGCTGCCCCTCAGCCTGTTGCTCTTCACTTGCGCTTGCCGAGGGAAGCTTGCCAAAGTAAGAGCCAGGGTGATTGCTTCCCCTCCTGGCCGAAAAGGAAGTGGGTCCTGAGACCCAATTGGCCGAGAGTCCTATAACTCCCTGGCCAATCGGGTCTCAGGACCCGCTTTCTGATTCGCCAGAAGGAAAGGCAGAAAGAAATTAGTGAATATTAAAGTGGAAGTAAACTCTGATGGGTTGTACTTTTTTTCCCCTGCAACGCATACCAGCCCATTATGTGGCACTTACCTGCAAACTAAGCCTGTGCTGTCCCCGCTGGTGGTAGCATCCATCTTCGCTCCTCTTCGTTCTGAGGCCACGGACTCCGGCTCTGTGACTGGCTGAAGTTGTGTGACATCACTCCTACGCATACACACCGGAGGGCCGTTTCTTCACAGCGCATGCGCCGATGACCCAGCGCACATTTAGGTGATATTTACAGTACCTATAGGTAAGCCTCATTATAGGCTTACCTATAGGTACAAGTGAAAACAGGGGTGAACAGAGGCGCTAGCTGTGGTGATAACATAGCATTTTATAGCAACTGGAATATAGGCATACATAAAATGTGTGTGTGAGTAAAAATATTAAAACATTTGTTAAAACATAATGTCCATAAATGATCTGAGATCTTGTATGATTAGAACCTGGAGGCAGCTCTGTGTAGAAATGAGAACAGAGGGGCAGTATAAATTATATATTTAATAAAAACAAGTACTAACTCACAGGTTAAATTAGGTGAGTTCAGTATGTGAATGAATGACTTGTATAGCGCTACCTATGCGAACTGAATCACCTCAGGGCGCTTTCTTGCCACCGGTTTCCATCTGAAGCTTTTATGTGGTCCTTTAACCTGTAGGGTCCCAACGCACTTACAACATTGACATACACATATATTATAGCCAATTTTTTTGGACAGGGTCTAATTAACCTACCAGCATGTCTTTGGAGTGTGGGAGGAAACCAGAGTACCCAGAGGAAACCCACGCAGGCACAGGGAGAACATGCAAACTCCAGGCAGATAGTGTCATGGTTGGGATTTGAACCAACAACCCTATTGCTGCAAAGTGAAAGTGCTAACCACTGTGCTGCCCTGTGGTGAAAATCTCCAGTTCTGGAGTCTCATAAACGTCCTAGTTGGCGTCCTGTTATCCCTTTGCAGCCTGGAGCAGTGGTGTGATCTTACAGGGATCCAGAGGAGGCTGGGAACCAGGAAGCAGGAAACGAAAAGCAGCTGGTTGTGACTTTACAGGAACAGGAAATGTGATTATTCACAGTGGCAAGGAATGGTAATGCATTTCGAAGATACAGCTTCTTCATCAGATCATGATTGGCTAGCATACCTGGCAGTCTTAAAAACAGACTCTTCTCTTTTTTGTATAATATTGTGTTCCCTCTAGAGAGTGTTGGGACAGAAAGATGCTTTTGCATGTACTCACTTGTATACATGCGTTTGTTGCACATGTACATGCAGGGCCGGACTTACCATTGGGCTTGACTGGGCTCAAACCCATGGGCCCCGCCCAATAGGGGGCCCCGCGGGCCCCGCCCAATAGGGGGCCCCGCGGGCCCCGCCCGTTTAAGTTTTAAATACCATATTTTTTGCTCCATAAGACGCACCCCCCCCCCCAAAATGGGGGAAAGGTCTTGAGCGTCTTATGGAGCGAATATTGAGCAGGAGTCACTGCCGCTCTCTCCGTGCACACACATGGGACACACCACCTACTTGGTCCACCCTCACTCACTCCAGCTAACCAGAAGCCGGCCCCGCCCAAGGCAATGTCGTGATGCTCCCAATCGCGGCGCCACTAGCCGGGGTGACACAAGAGTCTGCTGTTAGTGCTAGTGCCAATCACGGCCATCCACCCCATGACGTTTATGGGGACACCTTCCTCCTGAGCTGCTGCGAGCCTATGGGGCAGAATGAGGCAGGGCCAACTGCCAGAATGAGTGGGATGGGCAGTGAGATGGAGAAGCGGCTTGTGTCTTTATAATGCTGAAATATACGGTATGTATATTATGGGAGTATTTATGTGGAGATCATGCTAGGTGCTTAGATAGATGGGACGAGACACCGCTAACTACACTACTTCTAACCTTCTTTTCTTACTATTTAAATATCTTTGCTTGTATTATGACAGTGGTGTGTGTATACTTTGCTATATAGCCATAGGAACATGGGATCTATACTGTATGGCCTTATAAAATCAAATTACTTTCTCATCAGATTATACTCACATAAACACTGGTGTATCTTTATTTATTATAGGAATATATACCACTGGCTAACGTACTATCCACTGGCTAATGTACATTTTATTTGACAGGCTTCTTTATGGATCAGAATATTTTTTTCTTGTTTTTCTCCTCTAAAACCTAGGTGCGTCTTATGGTCAGGTGCATCTTATGGAGCGAAAAATACGTTTATGTATCATTTTGTTCTATTTAAAGTCATGTATAGAAAGTAGGGCCGAAAGTGACTCAAGCCCAGGGGTCCCCACCACCTTAAGTGCTGCCCTGTGTACATGTTTACAACTGCAGGTATGTGCAGGTATGTGGGTATGCATATGCATGAGCGGTTATCGTATTGTGTACATACCTTGTTTCCCCGAAAATAAGACCTAACGTGATTGTCGGTGATGGCTGCAATATAAGCTCTACCCCCCAAATAAGCCCTAGTTAAAGTCCTTGTAGGTCTTATTTTTAGGGTAGGGCTTGTTTTCAGGGAAACAGAGTAGGGCTTATTTGGGGGGTAGGGCTTATATTGCACTCATCAACGGCAATCACGCTAGGTCTTATTTTCGGGGAAACAGGGTATATGATTATATGTGTGCACACACATGTACCCAGTAGGTATCACCATCATTATCCATTAACCATGTATTAATTGAAGATTTGATTTGATTTATCCCATTGGTCAGATACTTTGGGGGCAGAGGAGAGATCTAAGGTCTAATAGACCTTTTTTTTTTTTTTTAAACAAAATAGTACCTGTCACTACATATTGCTATCATAGGGGATATTTACATTCCCTGAGATAACAATAAAATAAAATAAAAATAAAAATGAAAGGAACAGTTTAAAAATAAAATAAAAAAGCAAAATTAAATAATAAAAAAAAAACACCCCTGCCCCTCCTTGCTCATGCGCAAAGGCGAACACAAGCGTCGGTCTGGTGTCATATGTAAACAGCAATTGCACCATGCATGTGAGGTATCATGAGAAGGTCAGATTGAGGGCAGTAATTTTAGCAGTAGACCTCCTCTATAAATCTAAAGTGGTAACCTGTAAAGAATTTTAAAGGCTTTTAAAAATGTATGTAGTTTGTTGCCGCTGCACATTTGTGCGCAATTTTAAAGCATGTCGTGTTTGCTATCCAAGTACTCGGCTTAAGATCATCTTTTTTATTTCATCAAACATTTGGGCAATATAGGCATTACAATTTTAAAAACCGTGTTTTTTTTCCCCAAAACAATTGCGTTTTTAAAATCGCTGCGCAAATACTGTGTGAAAAAAAATTGCAACACCCACCATTTTTATCTGTAGAGACTTTGCTTTTAAAAAATATATAATGTTTGGGGGTTCAAAGTAATTTCCTAGCAAATAAAAAAATATTTTTTCATGTAAACAAAAAGTGTCAGAAAGGGCTTTGCCTTCAAGTGGTTAGAAGAGTGGGTGATGTGTGACATAAGCTTCTAATGTTATGCATAAAATGCCAGCACAGTTCAAAACCCCCCCAAATGACCCCTTTTTGGAAAATAGACACCCCAAGCTATTTGCTGATAGGCATGTTGAGTCCATGGAATATTTTATATTTTGCCACAAGTTTTGGGAAAATTGCAGACCCTTTTTATTTTTATTTTTTTTGCACAAAGTTGTCACTAAATGATATATTGCTCAAACATGTATGACTAAATGTATGACTAAAATTGAGTTTATTGGATTTTTTCTATTACAAAGTAGAAAATATAATATTTTTTCAAAATTTTCGGTCTTTTTACACTTATTTCGCAAAAAATAGAAATCGCAGAGGCAATCAAATACCATTAAAAGAAATCTATATTTGTGGGATAAAAAAGGACGCAATTTTTGTTTGGGTATAACATTGCATGACCGCGCAATTACTAGTTAAAGCAGCGCAGTGCCATATTATAAGAAGTGCTCTGGTCATTGAGCAGCCAAATCTTCCAGGGCTGAAGTGGTTAAAGCAATCTACTGAGTTTACTAGAACCAGCTCTGGAGGGAGTCTATTCCACATTTTCACAGCTCTTTCTGTGAAGAAACCTTTATGTATTTGGTAATAATTAGGGCTGTGGAAATTAAAGATTAATTCCTTGATTAATCGATAAATTTTTTTGATCAATCAAAATTCTTATGATCCGTACTCACCTCTCCGCCGGCTTCCGGGTCTTCAGGGAGTTCCGTCGGAGATCCGGTGACGTCATGGACATCAACGTCACAGGACTCCTCCCCCCTTCCCCCAGTGCCTCAGTCTGCTAACGAAGGGAAGGGGGAGGAGTCCCGGGACGTCGAAGTTCTGATTGAATGTAACGCATATGGGGGAGGAGCTACGCATGACCTCACCCGTTGCTGCCCTACGGAACTAACACGATTGACGGCTTTACATGCTGTGTTTTTATCATCTTTATGTGAGTAGTTTGTGTTTGAGCACAAAAATGTTATCTTATACTTAAGCGGTGAGCACTTAGATCTTTTCTTTCTACCCATGACCTGGCATTCTTGCTGAGATCTGAGAGAAGTTTATAGTCCGTGGGGTGTGGCTTGGACTCCGATGGGAATGGACGCTGCATAGCTGAGCTCCACCGGACCGTGACACAAGCATCCCCTTCCAGCCACACCGAATGTGCAATGGGCAGACGGGACGGACTGCCTAACTGTCCTGGATCACATCGCTCCTACTCTATCCCCGGAGCCCGCTATTGCGGACACATTTGACCTCCAAACACAGAGGACCAGGGGCCGCTCTGCTAACAAGATGGCGCTGAGGAGCCACGAGGCGGAGACTAGTGAAGACTCCATGCAGGAATTCACCACTTTTACCCACTCATTGTCTCGAAGGCAACAAAATGAAATCAATTTCAACCCTACAGAAAGAACTGGGCTTAACCTATCTAGGCCACTGGACATATAGACAATTACATGACTACATTTTGAGCCCACAGAGGAGTAAACATTTTATACGACCACTAACACCATTTGAAGCAGTTTGTTTCCAGGCCACCACCTCCACGAAAAACATCTCCCTGACATATGCTTGGTTGCAATCCGCAGTCCTCTAGGAACCTAACAAACACAAGCGCTTCTGGGAAGCAGCACTAAATGTGTCATTTACAAAAGATCAATGGTTACAGGCGTGTATATTTGCCCATAAATGTGCAATTAGCACCCGACTACAAGAAACTTCTTTCAAACTTTTAACGAATTGCTATAATACGCCAATTAAACTGCATAACTGGTTCCCCACGGTTCCGGACTTAACCAAGCTAAGGGCACTTTACAACACTTATGGTGGGAATGTGACCTAATTCAACCTTATTGGACGCAAGTGACTAGCATTATAAAACAAATACCCGATACACAGATCCCTCTAGACGCAAAATGTTTTTTATTACACATTACTAATCTTTCGATGAAAAATTATAAAAAATCGCTAACGAGATTCCTACTTACAGCCGCAAAGGCGGTCATACCTAGATATTGGAGAGATACTACTACTTCCTCAATCAAGGAATGGCTGGGAGAGGTACGTCATCTTCACAAAATGGAAGAGATTAAGGCTATAGCACACAAAAGCATAGACAAGCGCACTGATACCTGGCAACCCTGGGTCATTTTTAAATATTCTTCTACATACACCTCACTGACACAAACCTGATGAGGGAGTGTCGCTGAGTACCTGACCTGTCAATACCCGCTCTTTTTAGACAACCGCATCTTCTCTTTTTCTTTTTCATGGTGCCGGCCTTGAGATAGGCTGCCACTTCTTATCTATCTTCTTTCGCCACTTCTGGCTCTTTGATTGCACTTAGCAGGGTGTAACCTGATCGGTATACTGTTAAAAATGAAAATATACCTAATAAGGCTTTTGTAATGCGTTAATGTTTGTGTTTTAGTTTTAACTGTTACACTATGAACAGCAATGTGCCTAACCCCTTTAAAAGGGGATTTTCTCTATATATGGATGTGACTCCTAACTTAATAGGATCTTTGTTGATCGGCTCGAGCTTTACATTGATGTCTGACTATGTAAAGTTAGCTGACAGATGCTGATCGGCCACTATTGAAACCAAGATATCTAACAATGTGAGTCTGTAACTACCGATGCTAAACTGTTGTCCAATCAGGCAGTTGCATCTGCAATTATTATGTTTTGTTACTATGTATTGTAACTGGATATTTCTTTAATAAATTCTAACTGTTAAAAAAAAAAAAAAGTTTATAGTCCGTGTTAACCCTTTTGATACCTGCTTACATGACCCCCTGTTTGCACAGGGGTCCATGCCATAAGGTGAGAGTGATTAGTTAGATCGGAGGTGTAGGGATTGTCACACTACTGTGGAAAAATAAATTACTTACATCAGTGCTACAGTTTGAATTTAAAATGTATTTGTGTGAACTGTGAAGTTAAGTCATGGATTGTGGAAACGAACTAGTGTCGGGTGATTGTGTATAGTGTATACCACATTTACCACTGACTAATGCAGAGTTGCAATGCAAGGAGATGAGTTGTGCGTTAAAATTAATCGTAATTAGTTGATTAAAAAAGAAATAGATTAATCGAACAGAAAAATTTTGATCAGTAACAGCCCTAGCTATAATCTTTTTTTCCTCTAGACGTAAAGAGTGCCCCTTGTCCTCTGATGACTTTAAAATGAATAGCTCAACACCAAGTTCACTATATGGACCCCTTATGTATTTGTACATGTTACATAGTAGGCGAGGTTGTAAAAAGACACAAGCCCATCAAGTCCAACCTATGTGTGTGATTTCATGTCAGTATTACATTGTATATCCCTGTATGTTGTGGTCGTTCAGGTGCTTATGTAATAGTTTTTTGAAATTATGGATGTCCCCTGCTGGAACCACTGCCTGTGGAAGGGAATTCCACATCCAAACCACTCTTACAGCACAGAAACCCTCTACGCAGTTTAAGGCTAAACCGATTTTCTTCTAATTTTAGAAAATGGCCACGTGTTTTATTAAATTCCCTTATGCAGAAAAGTTTTATACCTATTATGGGCTCACCAGTACAGTATTTGTACATTGAAATCATATCCCCTCTCAAGCATCTCTTCTCCAGAGAGAATAAGTTCAGTGTCCATAACCTTTCCTTATAACTAAGGTCCTCCAGTCCCTTTATTCGTTTTTTTGCCCTTCTTTGTACTCGCTCCATTTCCAGCACATCCTTCCTGAGGACTGGTGCCCAGAACTGGACAGCGTACTCCAGGTGCAGCTAGACCAGAGTCTTGTAGAGAGGGAGAATGAATCGCCTTATCTCTGGAGTTAATCCCCTTTTTAATGCATGCCAATATTCTGTTTGCTTTGCTTGCAGCTGCTTGACTTTGCATGCCATTGCTGAGCCTGTCATCTACAAGGACCCCCAGGTCCTTTTTCCATCCTAGATTCCCATAGAGGTTCTCCCCCTAGTGAGTAGATTGCATTCATATTTTTGCCACCCAAATGCATTATTTGAATTTTTTCCACCTTAAACCTAATTTGCCATGTAGTTGCCCCCCCCATTATTTTGTTCAGATATTCTTGCAAGGTTTCCACATCCTACAGGGAAGTTATTGCCCTGCTTAGCTTAGTATCGTCCCGCAAATAGAGATTGAACTGTTTATCCCATCCTCCAGGTTGTTTATGAATAACTTACGTTTTTCAAGTCTATTTCTAATCTGTCCTCTGTTAGCCATGAGGGTACTTTCTGTGACGTGTCATGAGGATACACATTGCAATTTTGGTTACTGAAGCCCCCTGATTCCCTTGTGAAGACTGAGGCGAAGAATACATTCAATACCTTCACCATGTCTCCATCCTTAGTAACCAGATTCTCTTCTTCATTCTTTATGAGACCAATATGATCTGACCTCCCTTTCTTACTATTTATTTACTTTAAGAATTTCTTTGGATTTTTCTTACTCTGCTCCGCTATGTACCTTTTGTGTTCTATCTTAGCCACCCTGATTGCACCCTTAGATTTCTTGTTGTATTCTTTGTAATGTTGGAATGCTGATGATGATCACTAAGCCTTGTATTTTTTGAAGGATTATCCTTTGCTTTTATATGCATTTTTACATTGGAGTTAAGCCACCCAGGACTTTTATTAGCTCTTTTAATTGTATTTCTCATTGGGATGCACTAGCTAATGCAATTATTTAATATGCTCTTAAAGCATACCCATTTCTCCTCAGTGTTCTTTGTTCATAAGGTTTTATCCCAATTGATATCTTCTAGCAAGGCTCGTAGTTTAGGAAAGTTGGCCCTTTTGAAATTCATTCTCTTTGTATTACCCTTTATGTTTCCTAGTAGTTTGCTTTATACTGAAACAAATTGACCTGTGATCGCTGTTTCCTAAATTGTCCCATATTTCCACATCCGTGATTGGGTCTGCATTGTTAGTAATCAGTAGGTCTAGTAACGCTTTGTTTCTAGTTGGTGCATTTACCTTATGACCCAGGAAATTATCCTGCAAGATATTTTGGAACTGGCGAGCCTTAGATTAAGGAGTGGTTCCTTCCACTCAGTCTATGTCTGGATTATTAAAAATCAAAATGTTGATCATAACCTCCTTAATCTCCTCTTCTCAAGAGAGAATAAATTCAGTTCCTCTAATCTTTCCTTAAAGCTGAGCTCCTCCATGTCTCTTATCAGTTTGTTTGACCTTCTTTGCACTTTCTCCAGCTCCCTGATATCCTTTTTGAGAACTGGTGCCCAAAACTGAACTGCATATTCCTGATGAGGTCTTACTAAAGATCCTTACTAAGTCAGAACCCACAGATCAGGTCTCAGGTAAGCAGGAACTTTGCAGTGCTTCAGTTAATGTAGGCCAATGGTTGCCCAAACCAGTACCAGTAGTTTTTGTGTATGCTAATACACATCTGGCAGTCACCGTGTAGGCTGGTGCAGTTAATCCTCCCTGCTGTAGGTGGCACTGTTCAATTGGCTGCCGTGCAGAGGGTAATGGAGGCTGAGAGGAGATTTGTTCTTCTGAAGCCTCTGTAGGTGTCATCAGGGGAATAGCGGCCCATTGCCCTGCCCTGGCTGACCTCTGTAGCCATCTTTAGTGAGGGCAAAGCTAATAAATAGCAGTGTCATAGTGTGGTTGGCACATATTTGCAAAGTGGATAATGTAGGGACAGGATCCCCACTAGCTAAGGACAGTGCACTTAGCGCTAGGGAGAGTATCTGGTCAAGGAGGGACAGTGCAGGGACACTTTGCCAAGCTCTGCCATTTGGGAACCTGAGAGGGTTGAGGAGAGAATGAGGACCTGCATACCTGGTTACTAAATGTGCCTGTGATGCTGTACTACATGTCAACCATTCCCCTCATCAAATGCTGTTCTGGTAGCGTAGTCCACCAAAGTGCCATCTCCAGTACAAAGACTGTTTTAAAGTACTTCAAGCTTTGTTAAAAGCTGTTATACCCACATGCCTGTAATATTGAGGCTCCGTTGCCATTGTGTTTGAAACTGTAAGTGAGCTCCTGTCTTCCACATATTAATTGTTACTTCTGCTTTACCAGATAATAATTGTGCCACCTTCATTGGTATCTGTGTACCTCATTCTTGGGTACCAATCAACTGGCCCCCCGATTACCAACATATACACAGAGGTATGGGTTTCCTTATATTGAAATTAATCTGTCTTTCCTTAGAGCAGCAACTATTTCTTTTTACCTGTGTCCATGTTAAAAAATAAAAATGCTGGGGTTGTGAAAAGGCAGGTATTATTGCAAGAGGAGGTTTTATCATCAGGCTTAACATGGACAACACTTTTCATAGAATTGCAGATATCTTGGTAGGTAAAACAGTGCATAATAGTGCTCCCTCAGACAGTGCAGAGTGTGCGAGGGTTCTGCACAGAACAACATTTGTTTTATTTTTCTCGTTCAATATATTTATTGAGATTTACAATAAAAAAAAAATGAAATATAACAGTTTATAAACTTGTACATAAGATACAAATATCAATAACAATGTCATACATTCAATGTTACAATCACTATTAAATGATAAAAGAAAGAGCTTAAATATATATAAAAGGAAATAAAAAAGGATCCAGATTGAACTTGATCTATTCAATAGAGAATATAAGATTCAGGGAATTCCCCCATTGATCTGTCGATCAATTGAATCATGCCTTCAGACCAACCGTCCACCCCAAATGGGATCAGACTGTGAACGGATGGGGGCATGGTCATAAGATGATAACTTATCCACTGCTAGAATAGAGGGAAAGTTTGATGAATCTTATCGGGAACATGGTAAGTAAATAACAATTTGTGTTTATTTTATGTAAAAAGTAAATAAAATCTATATATAGTATAAGAGGTGATAATATAAAGAAATTGATCAATGTATGACTGAAATTTGAATGGTGATAAATGATCTCATGTATGAATATAATAAAATAAAAAAATAAAGATAAAAAAAGAAAGGGAAAGAAGAGGAATAAATACTACTAATGGAGTCAGAAGTGAGAGCAATACGGGTCCTAATTTACATATAAGGACTGTAGAATAAGTTACATTCACCTCTAGCTCCATGTTAATAGATTGATTTATAGAAAGAGGAAAAAGAAAGAAGAGTAGCAGAGGAAAGACACGGAAGAGTAAAGGGAATTGAAGGAAAGAAGAAAGAAAAAGAAAGTGAGAATGTCTCTCTGGGTGGTGGTATCGCAGCCCAAGTCCAGGAGATGCAAATGCCTACTGGCAGAGAGGGGAGGAGAAAAAAAGAAAAAATATACTTAGCAAGGTAACAATAATGATTGGTCAAAGTTAGGTGGTAAATAATGTTTGACCCATGGTTGCCAAATCTTACAAAATGTATTAATATTATTATTTTCTATAGCCGTAATTTTGGCAAAGGTAAGAGCTCTGTTCATCCTATGTTTAGCCTCTGCCACTATTAAGGTTTGAGATTTCCATGCTTTGGCTATGGTTTGTTTAGCTGCAGTGGCAAGGTGGATGAATCATTTTAATTAAGTTTGTGTTAGAACAGTTGGTTTGACAGTCAAGAGAGCCATAGCCGGGTCAGGAAAAATAGAAGTGCCCAGGGCTTTGGAGGCCATGTCAAATATTTTCTTTCAAAATTCTTGGGCTATCGGATAGAGCCCCCAGATATGGTACTGAGTACCAGGTGTTGGACATCCCCAAAAACAGGAGTCCAAGTAGGATGGAACAAATTTTACTAAATACTAACGTGCCAAAACTTTAAAATTGGTTTCTAACACAAAGCAATTTGGAGATACATTTTTTGTAGCTAGCCAGATACTAGACCAGTCATTTAAGTCAAAAGTGCGATCCATATCCTGCGACCACTTGACAGTATATGAGGGCAGTATTTCATTGGAAGGTATATTAATGCATTGGTAAAGAAGTGAAATTAGGCCTCTAATATGTGGGTCACTCTTACAGATGGGTTCAAACTGTGACATCTGATTAAGTGGGGAACCTGTCCTAATGAAGGGTGTATAAAAATGTTTAATTTGTAGAGATCTAAAAACAAGTTCAGTTCTGGGAAGTCCAAAGGTTTCACATAATTCACGAAATGTGTATAATGTGTTGTTATTAACTAAATTATGCTGTCTAAGTAGGTTTGTGGAGGACCAAACTGCACATGACATGAATTTCCAAGCTGGGTAGAAAGCCGGGTTCTTGATGAAGGAAAGGAGGGGGTTATGTGTGGACTGAAGATTGTGAAAACGCTTAGTAATAGGATTTGATATATGTAATCTATCTTTAGGCTGGAGCCATAACATATTAGCCACAGAGATAGGGTCAATATCAACAGATTCGACAGCAACCCATAAAGGAGGTTCCAAAGTGGAATAATATTTTGGCAATTGGGATAATTGTGCTGTGTAATAATAGGATGAAAAATTTGGTAACCCTAATCCACCCTTCAGTTTAGCAAGGTAAAGTGTAGATTTAGGGATATAAGGTTTATTATTGCTCCAAATATATGATATAATTGTAAGCTGTGTAAGCCCTTGAACACATGGTCGGAGATTCCGACGGAATGTGTCCTATCGGACCGTTTTGTCGGATAATCCGACTGTGTGTGGTCTCCATCGCACTGTTTCCGTCAGAGTATCCGACGGACCAAGTTTTCCAACTTGTCTGTAAAATTTTCCGACAAAATGCTCCGATCGGATATACTCCGATCATGTGTAGCCTACTCCGACGGACAAAGTGCCACGCATGCTCAGATCAAATTCCTAGACCAAAGCTATTGGCTACTAGCCTGAACGTAGTCCCGTTGTAACGAAATAACGTCATCACGTTATGTACAATCGGATTTTCTGACAACTTTGTCCGACCGTGTATATGCAACAGTTTCGGACAAAATCCGTCGGACAAAATCCAACGGATTTGGTTGTCAGAATGTCCGACCGTGTGTACAAGGGCTAAGACGTAAAAAGTATAAAAGTAGTGGAATGAGGAGTACCCTAAATAGATAAAGGAATTTTGGTAAAATTGACATCTTAATGGCATTAATCCTCCCAAGCCATTGTTTTATTTTTCTCACAAATATTTGCATCCTGTGTGCCCCCAATTTACAGCATTGGGTAGCAAAGTTTAAAGTGTGCCAAAAAAATTGCCAGAGCCCCCTACAATGGAGTTAGGATTTTGCTGCATGGCACTTTTGGGAAACAGACTTTCAACTGAAAAACAACCAAAGTCATATACAAAATCATCAGCCAAGAAGGTAATTCAGAAATAAGGAGAGGTCACAATGCATTCAGGTGTTTTACAAGAAGAGGGTCAAGGTGACAAAAGCTTTTTGCTTAGATACTATATCACTACACTGAATATAGAGAAAGGGATTCCTTTCCCACCCCCATATGACAGCACTGGACCAATCTTAAGGTACTAGCACTTTCAAGTGAAGGAGGAGAGGAGTCACATGCTCATCCATACTTAGAAGCACTGGGTATTTCACTTTG
Organism: Lithobates pipiens; assembly: GCF_037356315.1. Taxonomy (NCBI): domain Eukaryota; kingdom Metazoa; phylum Chordata; class Amphibia; order Anura; family Ranidae; genus Lithobates; species Lithobates pipiens. The sequence continues at coordinate 423,889,539 of NW_027507718.1, forward strand.
CTCCAAGCAGCTGAATAGCATGGTGGGCAGTGAAGGAAAGACAGTTATGGCCATGAATGGACAAATGAAAGGAACATTTTATAGCCTTTTTTGGTGTATACTTCCTATTCTATAGTTTTGTTAATGTAGTAAATATAGAGATTAGTAGACTAGACCATAAAGGGTCTTGTGAGATGAAGCAATAAAGTGCAACCAGTGTGTAACACTGCAAAGCAGAAAACAGAGCCCCCCCCCCCCCCCCCCATGTTCATATATGATTACACACTATACATAAAAACAGGGGTTTAAAACCATTAGTATTACTAAACCCACAACAGTAAAATCAGTCTGCATATGCAGTAAAGCATACGTGTTAAACCATTGTGGAACCTAAGGGGTTAATCCAATGCATTGTGTATAAAGGCTATTTGATCCTGTCTTCTCTGATCTGATCCTCCTCCTTTTTTACTGTCCCCAATACAGCTGCTGATAGTACAGGACCTTGGAGGCACTCTGCACATGTTCAGTTTGGTGGGTATGGCTATAGTTTTTTTTGGGGGGGGTAAGGGTGCTTGTGATCAGCACAGGGCCAATCGGCACTGTCCAGAGAGAGGGTCAAGGGTTATGCAGCCTTATAGAACATGAATGAAAATTCCTACTACAAGCTTTACCCAGACACTGAGAAAAGGCATAGGACTACTATAAACTGCTGATGAGAAAAGGTATTTAGCAGTTTATATTTACTAAAATAATTACATTTCCATGTTCTGTGTACTGTGGGAGACCAGATATAGTGAATGTAGGGTCCTGGGTTTAGTAACACTTTAACACATGTTAAAATGATGTCCATCAAACAAATCTCTAAAATACATTTATATGGAAAGTCATATAAAAGGTCTTGTTTTCCTTTAAACAGTCCCTAGCCATTTTATTAGTGCAATGCCCTACTTTAATTGTTGAAATGACCTGCCATAACTTCATAGTAAACAAGCTTGTCATAACAGCACGTCACTGTAGTTGGCAATTATCAGCACACGCAGTACATGATGTCATGTCAGCAGATACATCTTTATCTACACATTGATTTGTTTTCCTTTCATTGTAGTTTACCTTGATGAAGACTCTGAACTGATCTTTGTGGAGTCCAACTCAAACAACCCGACAATGGGAAAACACACCATCTATCACAAAGCAGAAGAACGCTAAATGTCTGACTGACAGCGATGCATTTGTGATCATTGTAATAAGGGTGTTTATTCTATTACACTCAAACTACAGCAATCCAAGATACACAAAACTACACAGCAGAATTGTTATATGGTGATAACAAAATATTAGCACATTGCACAATGTTTTGAAATGTGTCTGGTTCATAAGAAATAGAAATGAAGCACGTGTGAAGGCTCACCAAGAGCGAAAGTACACTGGATTAATAATCTGAAAACTCCACTATAATATGTATAATATAGGCAAAAATTATACTGATGTTTGACTTGATGTAGGTGAGCTGAGTCCTCCTTGACCAGTCGTCATTCTCCCTTTTTCATTGGTCATGCTCCCTTGTCAGTGGTCATTCTTCGTGGTCAGTGGTCATCATCCCTGGTGATACCCCCTGGTCAATAGCCATCATCCCTGGTCAGTGGTGATACTCCCTGGTCAGTGGTCATTCTCCCTTTTCATTCATCAGCCTCCCTTGTCAGTGGTCATCCTCCATGGTCAATGGTTGTCCTCCCTGGTCAGTGGTCATTCTTCCTGGTCTGTGGTCACCCTCTTTGGCCAGCAGTATCTCTCCCTGGCCATTAGTCATTCTTCCTGGTCAGTGGTCATGCTCCCTGGTCAATAGTGATTGTTCCTGGTCAATGGTCATTCTTCTTGGCCAGTAGTCATTCTCCCTGCCCAGTGGTCATTCTCCCTGGCCAGTGGTCATCCTCCATGGTCACTGCTAATTCTCCTTGGTCAGTGCTAATTCTTCCTGGTCAGTGGTCAACCTTAGTGGCCAGCTGTCATCCTCCCTGGTCATTGGTCATACTCCCTGGTCAGTCTTCATTCTTCCTGGTCAGTGGTCATTCTCCCTTTTCATTGGTCATTCTTCCTGATCAGTGGTCATCCTCCATGGTCAGTGGTCTTTTTCCCTGGTCAGTGGTCACCCTCCCTGGCTAGCGATCACGCTCCCTGGCCAGCGCTCATTCTTCCTGGTCAGTGGTCATCCTCCTGGGCCAACAGTCATCCTCCATGGTGAGTGGTTAATTTCCTTGGTCAGTAGACATTCTTCCTGGCCAGCTGTAATCCTACCTGGACAGGGGTCATTCTTTCTGGTTAGTGGTCAATCTCCTTGGTCAGTGGTCATCCTGCTCTCAATTCTTGGTTGTTGAAGATGTTGTTATATACTGCACCGGGTTTCATAAAATGTGCCTACATAAAATTTGACTATATTATTAGACTGTATTTAAAGTCATAGGCATACATAGAGGTAACCCTGGTCATATTATGTCTCAATTTTTTATAGCAGAAACTAGAAAACAACACAACCTGTGTAAGGAACAAACTTAATAATCAACTCAAGGATAGTAGCAACAAGGAAACAATCTATTGCAGCTACCACTATGACTTAAGCAAGCTCCAGCAAACTCACATGTTAACTTATAGTAGTTCTTATTTAACCTCTAACACATTTAGCTCAACTCCAGGAAACATAAAAAGTATCCCTTGCAGTGGGGCTGCACCTGCACTGCAAAGGTTTATTGCTTGTTTAGGTCCAGGGCAGGGGTAGGGAATCTCGGCTCTCCAGCTTTTTTGAAACTACAAATCCCATCATGCCTCTACCTCTAGGAGTCATGCCTGTGATTGTTAGGTTCTTGCAATGTCTCATGGGACTTGTAGTTTCAAAACAGCTGGAGAGCCAGTTAACCCCTGTAGTGTGAGCACAGCGCAACTGCCATAGATAATGTTTAAGTTTCCCAGAGATGAGCTTTAAACAACCCCACACTGCATCTGAACACCATAAACCAAAAACACCATTTATCACATATTTAACACGTATTTATCGGCGTATAACAAGCACTTTTTTTCCCTTAAAAGCAGGGGAAAATCGCGGGTGCGTGTTATACGCCGATCCCCCGTAATTCTGAGCCTCTGGGCGGCTTTCAGCCGCCTTCGGCTCTTCTTGTCAGCTTTCGGGCAGCCTTCGGCCATTCTCGCCGGCTTTCAGCCGTTCTCGGCAGCCGAGAGCTGCCGAGAGCGGCCGAAGGCGGCCGAAAGCTGCAGAGAACGGCCGATGGCAGCCGAAAGCTGCCGAGAAGAGCTGAAGGCGGCTGGAGGCCGCTGAGAACTACCGCGTGCCACCGAGATGCACAGGACATCTGGCTCTGTATCTCGGCGGCGGCATTTAAAAAAATAAAAAATAAAACTGACAAGGCTGCAGTGGTGGACAAGGCTGACTGACAAGGCTGCAATGGTGGACAAGGCTGCATATGACACTGACAAGGCTGCATATGACACTGACAAGGCTGCAATGGTGGACAAGGCTGCAGATGGACAATGATAAGGCTGCATTGATAGGCATTTAAATGTAAGGCCGCGTACACACGGGCGGACTGTTCGCCCAACTTTGTCCGCTGAACAGTGTTTGGGCGGACAGTCTGCTCGTGTGTGGGCTTTCAGCGGACAGTTTCAGCGGACAGTTGGACGGACAAGGTTTTTCGGAAATTCCGTAAAACTGTCCGCTGAAACCTTGTTTCAGCGAACAGTCCGCTCGTGTGTAGGCTTGTTCGTCAAACAAAGTTGCGCGCATGCTCAGAAAGGATTTTCACGCCGAAAGCTATAATGCAGTGTATAGGACGTCGTATTTTTCGTCCCGTCGTACGTGCCGTTCACGTCATCGCGCACGGTTTCAGCAAACTGTTCGTCCGTCGTGTGTGGCCATGTCCGTCCATGCTAAGTTTGAGCGGACTGTTTGCCGAAACTGTTGGACGGACAAAGTTGGGCGAACAGTCCGCGCGTGTGTACGCGGCCTAAGTTTTTTTTTCCTTAAACGTCCCTCCTAAAAGTTTTTTTCCTTAAAATTCCCTCCTAAACTTGGGGAGCATGTTATACTCCGGTGCGTGTTATACGCCGATAAATACAGTAATTAATTTTTTTAATCCAAAGAAAACTTATCTATCCATCCATGTCTCCATGCTTTATTGTGCTGAGAAAACACCTGGCAGAAAACTCTTACTCTACCCCTTAAGACTCTTGGGATGTATAACATCACTTGCTTAGGCCTGGAAACCAGGAAGTAACTGAAAAAAAAAAAGTTTAAAAAAAGTGAATATGATGTACTTTCCTATCTATTTACTAATGCTAGCAACATGAGGATTAAAAATAGTCAATGTTGATTAAGCAAGTGAAATTCCACTTTAAATACTTGTAGCACTTACCCCCGAAGGAGCTGCTGGTTTGATTGAGCTTACTGTTACCTTCACTTCGATTTGTGTTTAGGGGTGTCCCGTGGTAGATGGCCCAGAAACTTTAGAGACTGACGACAGATACGCTTAAAGGGATTTTTATTTGCAAAAAACTTAGTTAACGAACAGTCTCTTAGTATAGGATCAGAGGGGGTTAGGAGGAAAATTCATGTACTCTTAGTGTCAAAGTCAATAATAAAGAACTCTCTTACTTTGACTAAATCCAGAGAATAGCCATTCACAGCTGGATGTTCACTCAAGTTGGATAGCCCCTCTCCCACAGGGCCTAGCAACCAACAAGGTGCTTAAATCAGGAACAAGTCTCTGCCACAGACATTGTTGTAGAACATGTAGGAATAAGTCTCTGCCACAGACATTGTTGTAGAACATGTAGGAAACTAGAACTTGTAGCACACTCGTGTAATACCTGGATCTTTCAACCAGTTTGGTGATACCCACTAGATTGGATTCACTTAGGTACTTCAGCCTTACCAGGCTCTTGCTAAGAAGCCAACCCGTACGTGTCCTTCTTCTGAAGAGTCCTCCCCTGGATAGCTACGAAGTTGCTGGGCCTCTCCATGACCGAAGACAGCACCGAACCACCTCAGAATCCTTTCTTTCGTTTCCTTGCCTCAGGCAAGCCAGCCCTGAGACATAAAGTTGGGTGGATCCACACCCCAAGCCATAGCCTTCCTGGGGGCTGGTCAGGAGGACCGGGACCATTGAGTCAGAACATACTTCTGGACCGAAACCCCGAACCACGTGACATCCGCATCTTAAGTACCCTCTCCCAGAAAGCACAGCAAGAGTGACACTCCCACTAGACAGGCTCCGAGAGAAAGTAACCTTAAAGCACCCAACCAGACTGTGGTTCCATGCCTGCCAGAAGAGACAGTGCCCCCTATGGCCAGGCTGAACATCCTATAGTCCAGTCAGACTTATGCTGAGGTCAAAATTTGGAACAATTATACCAAAACCAAACTGCAGTTCAGGTGTAACCTTAAATTTCAAAAACATAGTGCGTGCTCTTCCGGAGCCGGCGCTACATACTTCTTACACACACATTTGAAAGCTCTAGTATCTACTCATAGTAATAGCCCCTCACATTTCGATCTACAATGATTTGTCATCAATAAACAATCCTGTTCTTGCTGCAGAAATTTGTTTCAACTTTTTCTTGGCAATTTTTTTTTAATATAGAAATAATTGTACATTGTCTGTATGAACTGCATGTTTGAGATCTGCAAAGCTCCCAACTTTCCCTGATTTGGAAGTCCCTCTGTCCCACTCTTCTCCTCATTTGTGTTGTGCAGAGTATTGCAATTAAGTGCTGGAAGCTTCCTGGATTCAGCAAATGGCTTTAATTTTATGAAGGATGTTAGATTGTCTATTCATCATGGAGACAGAAACAGGAACAAGGAGCATACAACTACATACACTTAGAGAGATCACACTTTCTCTAAATACATTACCATTATTACATTACACACATACTACAGTGTCACCTGCTGGATAAATAAGTATAATGCACACTATACAGTTCGTAGTACAAAGCATTGCTGTTGCTCTTCCACACCCCTTCTCAACAGCAAGTGCTTTGTCAAATTACATTCAGCTTCTTCTGGAAATAACTATGACGTTCCTTCAACAAAGGCTTGGTGAGTACATCAGCAGTCCTCTCCTCTGATGGGCAGTATTGAATGTCAATAACATCTTGCTCTTGATTGTCCCTCAGTAGGTGATACTTGACGTCGATGTGCTTGGTCCTAGGATTGACCCTTTCTGATTATGTAAGCCCTGGTTGTCTTCAAAAATGGGAATTGCTTTTGACATGTCTATCCCAATGTCCACAAAAAGTTGACAAATCTATATTGCTTCTTGACATACGTGTGCTGCTGTAATGTACTCTGCTTCAGTTGAAGGTAGAGTAACAGTTGTTTGCTTTCGACTACACCAACTTATGGTTTCTTCCCCATGCTGGAAGATGAATCTTGTGGATTTGCAGTCTGTGCAGTCACCTGCCCAATCAGCATCCAAATACCCGACCTGTTTTTTGATTGGATGTTGCTGGTAACCGTAACTTTATCTGAATTGTTCCTTTGAGGTATTGCTCTTTACTGCGTTCTATTCATGTGGACAGGGGGCTGAAACTTTCCTGCATAGTATGTCCACTGCTGCGGCTATGTCTGGTCTTGTCACAGTGGCAACATATAGCAGCTTACCGATTGTTCTGAGATAGGTATCATTGTTGGGTAGCAAGTTTTCTGCTTCATTGCTCTTTTGATGCCTGGTTCCATAGGAGTTTTCACTTCCTTTGCATCTTGCATATGGAATTGTTCCAATATTTCAGAGATTCTCTTTCAGGTTATGAACTATCGGATTATAATTAGTGATGGCCGAACGGTTCGCCCGGCGGTCGTTTCGCGGCGAATTTCCGACTTTCGCCGTCCGCGGGTTCGAACGCCTTTTTCCGTCGTTCGCCCCGGCGGACTTACGTGTTTAATGTATACAAGAACTTTAACCTTTCGTGACACGTTTATCATGTGTTACAGGACAACCAATTGAGACATGACAGCTCATGGACACTTGGACATTCCCCCTAACCTATAAATACACCCGATCCGGTGGCCATTTTACATTCTTTCTTCTGTCACTGTAGGGAAAGGATCCTGTGTGGAGTAGGGACAGAGAAAACGCTAGCTATTTGGTACACAAAAGTTCTTTTCAGGACTGGTATAGGTGTTAGGTCAGCAGCCTGAGTTTCTTTTGTCAGTTTAGATAAAGGGACAGAGCGCTGTATGCTGCTATTTTAGGGACAGCTCAGCCAGATTAGTCTTTCTTCATCATCATCATCATCATCATCATTAGCTGTTACTATCAGGTCCACAAAAGAGCTGTTCCAGCTAATCGTTCCAGCCTACTCTTTTTTGCCAATTTGTATAGGGACAGGCAGGAAGCAGTGTGTCAGGCAGTGAGGATAATTTTAAAGACTTGCTGTTACTATTAGTTCCACAAAGGTTCTTTTCAGGACTGGTATCAGTGGTACGGTAATAGGCTTGTACACGTATAATATTCTTTCTTCCAAATATAGAAAGAATATTATACTTGACTGCTGCCCTTCTGCTGCAGTCTGCTAATCATTCACAACTCACTTGTTCCACAAAGCTCTTTATCAGGACTGGTAACTTGGTCTGTCTAGGGTGCTACGGTACATAGGCTTGGGTGCGGTACAGTCTGCTGTTCTGTAAGGACCGCTATCGGTCCACAATACATAGGGTTGCCGTGCACTACTGCTGACCGCTGCCCTATACTGCAGCAGTCCTTCAGCGGTATAGGGACTGACGCACAGTCTGCTAAACACTAATACACAACCTGCTTGGTCCACAAAAGTTCTTATAAGGACTGGTAACTTGGTATAGGGTGCTACGGTACATAGGCCTGAGTGCAGTACAGTCTGCTGTTCTGTAAGGACCGCTATCGGTCCACAATACATAGGGTTGCCGTGCACTACTGCTGACCGCTGCCCTATACTGCAGCAGTCCTTCATTGGTATAGGGACTGACGTACAGTCTGCTAATCACTAACACACAACCTGCTTGGTCCACAAAAGTTCTTATAAGGACTGGTAACTTGGTATAGGGTGCTACGGTACATAGGCCTGAGTGCAGTACAGTCTGCTGTTCTGTAAGGACCGCTATCGGTCCACAATACATAGGGTTGCCGTGCACTACTGCTGACCGCTGCCCTATACTGCAGCAGTCCTTCATTGGTATAGGGACTGACGTACAGTCTGCTAATCACTAACACACAACCTGCTTGGTCCACAAAAGTTCTTATAAGGACTGGTAACTTGGTATAGGGTGCTACGGTACATAGGCCTGAGTGCGTTACAGTCTGCTGTTCTGTAAGGACCGCTATCGGTCCACAATACATAGGGTTGCCGTGCACTACTGCTGACCGCTGCCCTATACTGCAGCAGTCCTTCAGCGGTATAGGGACTGACGCACAGTCTGCTAAACACTAACACACAACCTGCTTGGTCCACAAAAGTTTTTATAAGGACTGGTAACTTGGTATAGGGTGCTACGGTACATAGGCCTGAGTGCAGTACAGTCTGCTGTTCTGTAAGGACCGCTATCGGTCCACAATACATAGGGTTGCCGTGCACTACTGCTGACCGCTGCCCTATACTGCAGCAGTCCTTCATTGGTATAGGGACTGACGTACAGTCTGCTAATCACTAACACACAACCTGCTTGGTCCACAAAAGTTCTTATAAGGACTGGTAACTTGGTATAGGGTGCTACGGTACATAGGCCTGAGTGCGTTACAGTCTGCTGTTCTGTAAGGACCGCTATCGGTCCACAATACATAGGGTTGCCGTGCACTACTGCTGACCGCTGCCCTATACTGCAGCAGTCCTTCATTGGTATAGGGACTGACGTACAGTCTGCTAATCACTAACACACAACCTGCTTGGTCCACAAAAGTTCTTATAAGGACTGGTAACTTGGTATAGGGTGCTACGGTACATAGGCCTGAGTGCGTTACAGTCTGCTGTTCTGTAAGGACCGCTATCGGTCCACAATACATAGGGTTGCCGTGCACTACTGCTGACCGCTGCCCTATACTGCAGCAGTCCTTCATTGGTATAGGGACTGACGTACAGTCTGCTAATCACTAACACACAACCTGCTTGGTCCACAAAAGTTCTTATAAGGACTGGTAACTTGGTATAGGGTGCTACGGTACATAGGCCTGAGTGCGTTACAGTCTGCTGTTCTGTAAGGACCGCTATCGGTCCACAATACATAGGGTTGCCGTGCACTACTGCTGACCGCTGCCCTATACTGCAGCAGTCCTTCAGCGGTATAGGGACTGACGCACAGTCTGCTAAACACTAACACACAACCTGCTTGGTCCACAAAAGTTTTTATAAGGACTGGTAACTTGGTATAGGGTGCTACGGTACATAGGCCTGAGTGCGTTACAGTCTGCTGTTCTGTAAGGACCGCTATCGGTCCACAATACATAGGGTTGCCGTGCACTACTGCTGACCGCTGCCCTATACTGCAGCAGTCCTTCATTGGTATAGGGACTGACGTACAGTCTGCTAATCACTAACACACAACCTGCTTGGTCCACAAAAGTTCTTATAAGGACTGGTAACTTGGTATAGGGTGCTACGGTACATAGGCCTGAGTGCGTTACAGTCTGCTGTTCTGTAAGGACCGCTATCGGTCCACAATACATAGGGTTGCCGTGCACTACTGCTGACCGCTGCCCTATACTGCAGCAGTCCTTCAGCGGTATAGGGACTGACGCACAGTCTGCTAAACACTAACACACAACCTGCTTGGTCCACAAAAGTTTTTATAAGGACTGGTAACTTGGTATAGGGTGCTACGGTACATAGGCCTGAGTGCAGTACAGTCTGCTGTTCTGTAAGGACCGCTATCGGTCCACAATACATAGGGTTGCCGTGCACTACTGCTGACCGCTGCCCTATACTGCAGCAGTCCTTCATTGGTATAGGGACTGACGTACAGTCTGCTAATCACTAACACACAACCTGCTTGGTCCACAAAAGTTCTTATAAGGACTGGTAACTTGGTATAGGGTGCTACGGTACATAGGCCTGAGTGCGTTACAGTCTGCTGTTCTGTAAGGACCGCTATCGGTCCACAATACATAGGGTTGCCGTGCACTACTGCTGACCGCTGCCCTATACTGCAGCAGTCCTTCATTGGTATAGGGACTGACGTACAGTCTGCTAATCACTAACACACAACCTGCTTGGTCCACAAAAGTTCTTATAAGGACTGGTAACTTGGTATAGGGTGCTACGGTACATAGGCCTGAGTGCGTTACAGTCTGCTGTTCTGTAAGGACCGCTATCGGTCCACAATACATAGGGTTGCCGTGCACTACTGCTGACCGCTGCCCTATACTGCAGCAGTCCTTCATTGGTATAGGGACTGACGTACAGTCTGCTAATCACTAACACACAACCTGCTTGTTCCACAAAAGTTCTTATAAGGACTGGTAACTTGGTATAGGGTGCTACGGTACATAGGCTTGAGTGCGGTACAGTCTGCTGTTCTGTAAGGACCGCTATCGGTCCACAATAGATAGGGTTGACGTGCACCACTGCTGACCGCTGCCCTATACTGCAGCAGTCCTTCAGCGGTATAGGGACTGACGTACAGTCTGCTAAACACTAATACACAACCTGCTTGGTCCACAAAAGTTCTTATAAGGACTGGTAACTTGGTATAGGGTGCTACGGTACATAGGCCTGAGTGCAGTACAGTCTGCTGTTCTGTAAGGACCGCTATCGGTCCACAATACATAGGGTTGCCGTGCACTACTGCTGACCGCTGCCCTATACTGCAGCAGTCCTTCATTGGTATAGGGACTGACGTACAGTCTGCTAATCACTAACACACAACCTGCTTGGTCCACAAAAGTTCTTATAAGGACTGGTAACTTGGTATAGGGTGCTACGGTACATAGGCCTGAGTGCGTTACAGTCTGCTGTTCTGTAAGGACCGCTATCGGTCCACAATACATAGGGTTGCCGTGCACTACTGCTGACCGCTGCCCTATACTGCAGCAGTCCTTCATTGGTATAGGGACTGACGTACAGTCTGCTAATCACTAACACACAACCTGCTTGGTCCACAAAAGTTCTTATAAGGACTGGTAACTTGGTATAGGGTGCTACGGTACATAGGCCTGAGTGCGTTACAGTCTGCTGTTCTGTAAGGACCGCTATCGGTCCACAATACATAGGGTTGCCGTGCACTACTGCTGACCGCTGCCCTATACTGCAGCAGTCCTTCATTGGTATAGGGACTGACGTACAGTCTGCTAATCACTAACACACAACCTGCTTGTTCCACAAAAGTTCTTATAAGGACTGGTAACTTGGTATAGGGTGCTACGGTACATAGGCTTGAGTGCGGTACAGTCTGCTGTTCTGTAAGGACCGCTATCGGTCCACAATAGATAGGGTTGACGTGCACCACTGCTGACCGCTGCCCTATACTGCAGCAGTCCTTCAGCGGTATAGGGACTGACGTACAGTCTGCTAAACACTAATACACAACCTGCTTGGTCCACAAAAGTTCTTATAAGGACTGGTAACTTGGTATAGGGTGCTACGGTACATAGGCTTGAGTGCGGTACAGTCTGCTGTTCTGTAAGGACCGCTATCGGTCCACAATAGATAGGGTTGACGTGCACCACTGCTGACCGCTGCCCTATACTGCAGCAGTCCTTCAGCGGTATAGGGACTGACGTACAGTCTGCTAAACACTAATACACAACCTGCTTGGTCCACAAAAGTTCTTATAAGGACTGGTAACTTGGTATAGGGTGCTACGGTACATAGGCTTGAGTGCGGTACAGTCTGCTGTTCTGTAAGGACCGCTATAGGTCCACAATAGATAGGGTTGACGTGCACCACTGCTGACCGCTCACCTATACTGCAGCAGTCCTTCAGCGGTATAGGGACTAAGAGTTTTGTCACAGGGTCATTTAAAAAATGACATGCAGAGGAAGAGGCAGGCCCTTCCGCAGGGGTGGTAGGGGTAGGGCAGGAGCAACAGGCTTGAGCCAAAGTGGGAAGTTGCAGAAGGTGCGTTCAATTACTTTAAAGGATGCACCAGACTTGGTTGAGTGGCTCGCTCAGCCTTACTCTTCTGCACCCTCCTCATCCTCTCGATCTGCACCCTCTTCTTCACTCTCTGCTATGTGCACCCCCAAAGACACTACCACCAACAACACGACCACCACCACCACCACCACATACCTTCCGCTTGAGTCACTGGAATTATTTTCCGATCCATATCAAGAGGACATTTCTGATGCGCAGCCACTCTTGGTATTGGATCAGGAAGAGGAGGTAGCAACAAGCGCTACTCAGCAGTCTGACGCCAGTACCCAGATCAGCCCAAGGAGGAGGTTGGTCCCCGGTGTTGCTGCCTACTCTACTTATAGCGGTGGGGAAGGTGACGTTGATGATGACGTGTCTAGTGATGTCACGTGGGTGCCCACAAGAGAGGAAGAGGAGGGGAGTTCAGAGGGAGATATGGACCAGCAGATAGGGAGGAGAAGCAGCAATGACTTACATTGCACAGCAGGGACAAAGCAGACTGCAAATGTATCAGGAGCGAGTCATCGACCATGTACGGTCACATCTGGCGCTCCCAGGACACCGGCACATGGCTCCGCAGTGTGGGCTTTTTTTAACGTGTCCGCTGCTGACAATAGCGTTGCCATCTGCAATCTTTGCAGTCAACGCGTTAGTCGCGGTAAGCCCAATACTCACCTAGGGACGACCGCCTTAAGAAGGCACATGAGCAGCCATCACCGAGCCCAGTGGGAGCAACGGAACACACAAAGCCACACTGCAGGCTCTCACCGTCCAGCCTCGTCTTCTACTTCTCCTTCTCCTCTCTCCTCACAATTGTCCTCCACTCCACCTTCCATCACGCCAAGCTCACATTTTTCTGCAAAAAGGCAGGCTTCCGTGGGCCTAATGTTTGAGCGTAAAAAAATGATGACGCCGGATAACCCTCTTGCCCAACGGTTGGCGGCTGGCTTGTCAGAACTCATAGCCCGCCAACTACTGCCATATAAACTGGTGGACTCGGAGGCCTTTCGCAAATTTGTGGCCATTGGAACACCACAATGGAAGGTCCCAGGAAGGAAGTATTTCTCAGAGAAGGGCATCCCAGAGCTATATGGCCATGTTCAGCGGCAAGTGAATGTATCTCTGGCACACAGTGTCGGTGCCAAGATACATCTGACCACAGACACGTGGTCTAGCAAACACGGGCAGGGAAGGTATATCAGTTTTACTGCCCACTGGGTGAACCTTCTGACGGCCGTCAAGCATGTAACCCGTGGCACCCGTGTAGATTTGGTTTTACCGCCACGGATTGCATGCAGGCCTGACTCTTCTTCTCCTCCTCCTACTCCATCCTCCTCCCTCTCCTCCTCAGCTGCCTCCTCCTTTTCCGCTGCTAGCGTCTCTTCCACTGCACCGCCCAAGCTCCCCAGAACCTATTCCACATGCCAGGTGAGACGTTGCCATGCCGTGCTGCGTCTGTTGTGCCTGGAAGCAAAGAGCCACACTGGCCCGGCACTCCTTTCAGCTTTGCGTTCACAGGCAGATGAGTGGCTAACACCGCTCAATTTGACAGTTGGTAAAGTGGTGTGTGACAACGGTGCCAATCTGCTTAGCGCATTGAAACAGGGCAAAATCACGCACGTGCCGTGCATGGCACACGTCTTAAACTTGGTCGTGCAGCGATTCCTTGTCAAATACCCTGGGGTCCAGGACATCTTGCGGCAGGCAAGGAAAATCTCGGCCCATTTCAGAAGATCTTACACGGCCATGGCTCGCCTTGCTGACATTCAGCGGCGACACCATCTGCCGGTCAGACGTCTTATTTGCGATTGCCCGACGCGATGGAACTCAACCTTCTATATGCTTGATAGGCTGCTCCAGCAGAAACGTGCAGTTAACGTCTACCTGTATGAACTCTGCGAAAGAAACGGTTCTGGGGAGCTGGGTTTTTTTTCACCGCGCCAGTGGCTGCTCATGCGCGACACATGCAGACTTCTGCGGCCATTTGAGGAGATCACCAAACTGGTCAGTCGCAGCCATGGCGCCATCAGTGACATGGTACCTTATGCCTTCTTTCTGGAGCGTGCATTGCGTCGTGTCATTGATCAGGCTGTGGAGGAGCAGGAGCGGGAAGATGAGGAAGTCGCAATGCTGGATGAATTCCCAGGGGGGGCTACTCTATCTGAGACAAGTCAACAACAGGAGTCTGATGAGGAGTCAGAGGAGGATGGTGCCGGGGCGGATGAGCAGGAGCAAGAAGAGCATGCTTTAAACCTTTCTGGGATCCCTGTTGTGCGAGGATGGGGAGAGGAGAATGAAGAGGACGACATTATCCTGGATGATGAGCAGGAGCCAGGCCACCACACCGCTTCCACTTTAGTGCAAATGGGGGCCTTCATGCTCCAGTGTTTTAATAGGGACCCCCGTATAAAAAGCATGAGGGTCAAGGACCAGTACTGGGTGGCAACGTACTTAGACCCCCGGTACAAACACAAAATGGCGGAAATGTTACCGCCGTCGCAGAGGGCTGTCAGAATGCAGCACTTCCAGGCCTTGCTTCGAGAAATGCTGCATTCTGCTTTTGCGTGCGCTGGCAGAGGAGCAATTCCCACTCCCAGAGAAGGATTTGCGGGTACCAATCCAACAGCGCCTGCAAGAAGAGGCCGGTTTGAAGATGTGTTGGTGACTTCGGATATGAGGTCATTCTTTCAGCCGACCCATCGACAGGTGTCATCCGGATCCAGCATCAGGGAACGCCTAGACCGTCAGGTGTCCGACTACATTGGGTTAACGGCCGATGTGGACGCTCTGAGGAGTGATGAACCCCTAGACTACTGGGTGGGCAGGCTTGACCTCTGGCCAGAGCTTGCCCAATTTGCAATCGAACTGTTGGCTTGCCCCTCATCCAGTGTCCTGTCCGAAAGGACGTTCAGCGCAGCAGGGGGGATTGTGACCGATAAGCGTACTCGCCTAGCTCACCACAGTGTTAACTACCTCACATTTCTAAAAATGAATGAGGCATGGATCTCGGAGGAATTCAACACATGTGATCAGTAGACCATGTATATGTCTATAAACAATTTTTGGAATCAAGCACACAGACCTTCTTAATTCATTTGGCTCACTTCCCTGACCCAAAAAAGCACACCGTACTATATGCCCCTACCCTCCTCTTTGAAGAGGTTGAGCGGTGTCATATTTCTACTGGGGCTGCTTATTATGAGGGGTTCCCACCATCCCTGTGCTGTGCTGACTTCCTCCTGGGTGTTCTTATTATGAGGGGCTCCCACCATCCCTGTGCTGTGCTGACTTCCTCCTGGGGGTTCTTATTATGAGGGGATCACACCATCCCTGTGCTGTGCTGACTTCCTCCTGGGGCTGCTTACGGTGCTGCTGTCAGCGCTGTATGTCACGGAGCTGCTGTCAGCGCTGTATGTCACGGAGCTGCTGTCAGCGCTGTATGTCACGGAGCTGCTGTCAGCGCTGTATGTCACGGAGCTGCTGTCAGCGCTGTATGTCACGGAGCTGCTGTCAGCGCTGTATGTCACGGAGCTGCTGTCAGCGCTGTATGTCACGGAGCTGCTGTCAGCGCTGTATGTCACGGAGCTGCTGTCAGCGCTGTATGTCACGGAGCTGCTGTCAGCGCTGTATGTCACGGAGCTGCTGTCAGCGCTGTATGTCACGGTGCTGCTGTCAGCGCTGTATGTCACGGAGCTGCTGTCAGCGCTGTATGTCACGGAGCTGCTGTCAGTGCTGTATGTCACGGAGCTGCTGTCAGCGCTGTATGTCACGGAGCTGCTGTCAGCGCTGTATGTCACGGAGCTGCTGTCAGCGCTGTATGTCACGGTGCTGCTGTCAGCGCTGTATGTCACGGAGCTGCTGTCAGCGCTGTATGTCACGGAGCTGCTGTCAGCGCTGTATGTCACGGAGCTGCTGTCAGCGCTGTATGTCACGGAGCTGCTGTCAGCGCTGTATGTCACGGAGCTGCTGTCAGCGCTGTATGTCACGGTGCTGATGTCAGTGCTCTGTATTACGGTGCTGCTGTCAGTGCTCTGTATCTCCTGCACCCTCTTGTTTGCCTACCCTGGTCCCTGACCTTCCCTCTCCTCCATTGCCTTCATTAGCTCCATAGTCCTGAATTGTCAGAACAATTTCCCAAATAAAAAAAAAATGCTTGTAGTTATCGATCCCAAATTCACCTCATACATGTATTATGCTATTGTCCAGGTGGTGGGACTACGTGCTACCCCCTAATAATTACCCCGTGGCCGCAAATTCGACCTAAAGGTTTGCGAAATTCGCCTCCCATTGAAGTCAATGGAGCCCGCGGCGAACGGTCGTTTTCGCGAACGTTTGTGTCCGTTCGCGTTTCGCGTTCGCGAAACGTCCCGTCGGAAGTTCGTCCATCACTAATTATAATCCCCTTCTTGTTCAAAACAGGTTATAATGTCATCAACATAGATAAGGATGTATATCCATCTGTCTCCTTTATTCTTGGAGCAGAGACAGGAGTCTGCTTTACTTCTTGAGAATCCCTCTCTGGTAAGTACTTTCTCAATCCACATCCTTGCAGCCTGTTTAAGAACGTAGATGCTCTTCTGAAGTTTACACAGGAGATTGTCTCCTTGCTCAAACCCTGGCAGTTGCTCCATGTAGAGATCTTCCTTAATTTCTCCATATAGGAAAGCAGTTTTAATATCTAGCTGTTTTACTTGCATGCCCTTCCTGGCTGCAACACTAAGAAGCTCTCTGATGGTGGAGTGTTTTACGACGGGAGCAAATGTTTTATCGTAATATTTACTGAATTTCTGGGAGTAACCCTTGGCAACTAGTCTGGCTTTATATTTTGGGATATTCCTTTCTGCGTCTGACTTTAATTTGAAAGTCCACTTACTTCCTATAGTTTTTCGGTTAGGAGGAAGCTCTGTTAGTGTCCAGATTTTATTTTCTTGATGTGACTTTAATTCTTCTTCTGCTGCTTTCCTCCATTTACTGGCTTTACATTTTGGCAGTTTTTCTATGTCTTCCCAGGATGTTGGTTCAAGTAGGCTGTGTGCTTTCACAGTGTATGACAGCTTGAGGGGTGGTATTCCCTTTGTAGTTTGAGTCGATCTTCTGGCTTCAGGCAGTTCAGCAGGATCTGGTGGGGAACTTGATTTAGGTAATGTGAGTTCTGCATCTTTTTCTGACTCCTGCACAGGTTCGCTTTGGTGGACCTTTACTTCTGGTTTGCTTGCCATATTCACTTCACAGCTTTCAGCTCGGCCCGCTCCACGCAATGGGAGGCTCCCGATGTGTGACGCTTCTCTTCTTGTTCTACACTTATATAACTAAACCGTGCGTCAGAGGGGGCGGGGTCCTCCATTATATAAGAACTGTCAGAAGAAGAGAAGCGCCACACATCGGGAGCCTCCCATTGCGCGGAACGGGCCAAGAACGAAGCAAGGAAGAAGAGACGCCATGGAGGAAGATGCCGGATGAGAACATCTGAGCAAAAAGCAGAGGATCGGAGGAAGAAGAAGATGGAGGAAGAAGAAGATGGAGGAAGAAACCGAAGGATGAAGGAAAGAAGAAGGAAGAAGACCTGAAGAAGATGGAAAGAAGAATTGTCAAAAACTGGCTCTTGTCATTTTTCACACTTTTGTCACTTTTTTGGTGAAATGGTAGGGGTACTTTTGTACCCCCTTACCATTTCACACAGGAGGGGAGGCCAGGATCTGGGGGTCCCCTTGTTAAAGGGGGCTTCCAGATTCCGATAAGCCCTCCGCCCGCAGACCTCAACAACCACTGGCCAGGGTTGAGGGGATGAGGCCCTGGTCTTCATCAACATGGGGACAAGGTGCTTTGGGGGTAGAGAATTTCGGGGGACCCCCACGCATTTTTTTTCTTAATTTTTTTTCTTAATGCTTACATGACCTGTGTGCAGAAAAAACATAAAAGTGAACCAGCGTAAAAAAAAAAAGTCAAGTTGAGAGGTGTGCCTGTTCAACTTATGCAAATGCTTTACGTGGCTTGACATTTACTAAGATTTACGCCGGCACAGTGAACCAAAGCACTTGAACGTGCGCAAATGCCGCTTGTGCATGCGCAATGCATAAATTGACCTTTATTGCGCAGTTCCAAGTGTATTTGCAGGCACAGCAGGCTTGTTCAGAGAAAGTTACTTTTTCATTCTATTTTGGACATATTTGTTACTTGGACAGTTATAACTATACTTCCTCACATCACCCACATCACCCCCATAATATTGGCACTTCCACCTTCTTTTAATTCTACTTTAAATGAGTTTAATAATGTGTGCGCCATGTCTATAGCGGCGCACCGATTGCCGCTTCCAATGCACCTGCATGTTAATAGTAAATGGGGAATTGTGGTGTGTTACAGGCGCAAATGCTTTGTGAATACGAAAACGGCCGTTGTGCATCGGCGTGTGCCACAACTCGTGACGCAAACCGTTTGTAAATCAGCCCCTATGGCTTATTGTAACTTTGTTAGTCTTTGGATGTAGGATTCTGTAACCCATAGTTTGCTCATTGTAGCCTACTAGAATGCCCTCTATGGCTCTGTTCTCCAGGTTGGATCGCTTTTCCTTGGAATATAGGCATATGCTTAACATCCAAACACCCTGATGTGCCCTATGCTAGGCTTTGATCCATGCCAAATTTTGAATGGAGTACTTTTAATGGCTCTTGAGGGTAGTCTGTTCTGTAGGTAGGTTGCAGTCATAACTGCTTCTCCCCTATACTTGTGAGGTAGGTTGCATCATGCATCTGGCCATTTCTATAAGAGTGCGATTTCTTTCTGCTACACCGTTCTGTTCAGGAGTGTATGGTGTGGTTGTCTGGTGTACTATTCCTTGTCTCTTCAGGTACAAGGCCACTTCTTTGCTTATGTATTCTCCACCATTGTTGGTGTGTATTATTCCTGGTTTCTGTTAGAATTTGTTGCTAGGCAACAAACTCTTGAAGTTTCTTTGATGTTTCATTCTTGTGTTTCATCAGATAAGTAGTTGTATACCTGGAATAATCATGAATGAAAGTTAGTGGATATCTGTTCCCACCTGACATTGGACCGCATAGATCACTGTGTACGAGCTGCAGAAGGTGGGTAGGTTTTCTTTGAGATGCCTATGAAAGGGGAGCAAGTGTGGCTTTTGGTTCAATACAGGATTTTTTATTTCATGAGCACTTTGCAAGGCGCTATTGTCAAATCTTTTGATAAGCCTCTCTTTATGATGTCCTGTATAGCTTCTGGACTTCTGTGCCCCACCCGCTTGTGCCATAAGTGAATACATTTGCTGTGTAGGTCATTAGAGACTACATTGGCTTGCTGTCTGTGGTGATGAGCTTGTAAAGGTGATCATTCAGTTTTCCATTTGCGAAGAATTGCTTATTGTGATTTGTGCATTCATCCCCTTGAAACTTAATTGTGAGACCTCTGTTTGCAAGACTTTAACTGATAGAAGGCTGCCTTCTAGTTCTGGAACATACAGCACTTCCTTTACAAGGATAATTTGCTTGCCTTGTGGAGTAATGTAGTTCAGGAAGCCCTGGCCTCTACTTTCTGAAGTGATGCTTTTCCCGTTTGCTAGGAAAACTTTGTCTTTTGCACTGTAATCAATGTTTGTGAAGAAGGTCTCATCGCTAGTCATGTGGCTTGTCTCACCTGAGTCTATGCACCAGCCGTGTGGCTTGCCGCTCTTTGTAATTTTAAAGGTGCCATTCCATGATGTGTCTTCAGTTTTCTTTGTGGCTGCTTTGACTCTTTCTTTTGTGGATAGCTCTAGCATTCACTGCTCAGCTTTACAGATGGAACCGTTCTTTTTTAAGTGACCGGTCCTTTACAGCGAAAACAGGCTCTGCTTTCTTTTTTTGCTTTATGCCTTTGTACATCTTAAAGCAGAGTTCCGCCAGTGAAAAAAAAAAGAAGAAAAGTCAGCAGCTACAAATACTGTAGCTGCTGACTTTTAATAAATGGACACTTAGCTGTGCAGGGAGCCTGCAATTTCGGCACCCAAAGCCGATCTTCATAAGGACTCACAGGTGCTGCCGCTGCCATTCCTGGTAAGTGAATGAGACAGTGAAGACTTTCAGCTTCACTCATGGTTCCCTACTGCGCATGCGCACGTTGCACTACGTGTTTAGTATGGTCCCTGCTGTTTTCTGGGACCTGTGTGTCTCCCAGAAGACAATTGGGGGGAAGGAGGAGGGGCCAGACATAGTGCAGTTCACCGCACAATGTGCGGAGCTCTTTCACCAGAAGTGGGAGCAAATACCTGCATTTGACAGGTATCTGCACCCCTCCGAAAGGTGCCAACTGTGACACCGGGGGTGGGGGGAATCCAATCAGTGGAATTTCTATTTCTGGGTGGAACTCCACTTAAAGAGCTTTGTCATCATGGTGCAAATGTTCTTACCTTCTGTCATAATGCCTTTGACATATTCTAGTGTCAGCTCCAGCTTGGGTCTGGTTTCTAAAGTGTTAATAAGAGCAAAATTTGTCTCTAGAAAGCTGCAGAGGAGCAGGGCATCAATATGGTTATCTTTGATGTCATCTCCGATGGTGCGCAGTTGCTCTATGATCTCTAGCGTAGCTTTCACATGGTTACACATATGCTGGTCTTCTTCTAGTCTCATCTTATACAGCTTTCTTAGTAAAAATAGCTTGCTGTTTAGACTTAAATGCTCATGCAGTTTCTGTAATGAAGTCCACATACCTTTGCCCATTTTCCGTGTTCTTATGTGGATAAGCTGGTCATCTTCTGCTAGTAAGCTTATAGTTGCTTTTGCTTGCCTATCCTTCCTGTCCCAGTCCTCCGTCTCTCCGTTTGTGGGTTTGTCTGTATTCAGCATTTGCCACAAGTCATCCTTGTTCAAAAGCCCTGCTAGCTTGAACTTCCACAACTGGTAATTGACATTGTTCAGCTTTCCTCTCCAGCACTTGGACTTGTAATATCCTCTCCAATTCCTGGGTGACTGGGACCCATAACCTGTTGCGCAGAGTATTGAAATTAAGAGCTGGAAGCTTCTTGGATACAGCAAACAGCTTTACTTTTATGGAAGATGTTAGATTATGTATTTTCATCATGCAGACAGAAACAGAAAGAAGGAGAATACAACTACATACACTTAAAGAGAAAACACTTCCTTTAAATACATTACTATTATTACATTACACACACACTACAGTGCCACCTGCAGGATAAATAGGTATAATGCATATTATACAGTTCATAGTTCAAAGCATTGCGGTTGCTCTTCCAACAATTTGTCCCTCATCCTGGTCTGATCTATACAGTTGTATATAAAATGCACTTTTTATCTTTCAAAAAGTGTTTCCCAGTGCTAAACCTATCATCCAATTTCTTCATTGCTGAATTGGTAAATTCCAAAAGCCAGTACAAAGGAAAAGTGGTGGTAAGCACTTGTGGGTATAACTAATCTTTTTTTTGTGTGTATAATTCTCCTTTAAGGGGGTGTGGCAGGGCGTGTGTCCTATGCCTACATACATTTGCTAATAGATGTCCCTCTTTCCCATCTCAGTTAGTTGGGAGATATGAATCTGCCCAGTGACATTCAAAATTATTCACGATTGGGGACTATAAAGCCAAAGCCTTGATCTTTTGTTTCCTGCAGATTATTTTGAGGAGTGTTTCACATTGACTTAGAATATCTAACGTGTGTTCAGCTTCAGTGTCAGCACATTGAGTTGGACATTAGCCTGCAGGGTTTGTTTCTACTGCATAGAATCTATTCTTTCCTCTACCCACACAATGTTTCCTGTGCCACTGACTGCCACCCAATCCAAAACTATATTAGGTCCATCCTGATCCTTAACAGTTGGCAAGTTGTTTTTTTTTTTTTTATTGAAATGCTTATTTTTTATCCAAACACACCTAAGGTATTGTTACATTTTAATTTTATCAGTCCTTAGGACTTGGTTCCAAAGTGCCTCTGGCTTGACTGTTTTTATCAACAGACCTACCCTGTAAAATGCCTTTACTGGATGTTAACCATTAAAAACACCTGTACACCAAATAAAGAATAAAAAAATGTTTTATTTAATTGCAATGCGCCTCTGAACTTGCTAGAAAATGTGACTGCTGCAGAGAAGTCAATCCCTTAGCACCGCCACCCTCCTTGCATGTCAGATCCCTCTCCTCTTCTGAGAGTGTCTAATTACTCTTTGTACTGACCCAGCTCCTTTGCCACTCCCTTTATGTCCTTATACAACCCTTGGTGCAGCTGGGGAGGAATGAAGGGGAATACTATAGAGTGTCACTTGACTGTCAGCTCTGAGTCTGCTGGAGCTGCTAACATATCATTCAAAATGATGGCGCCCAGGGGCGGACTGACCGTTCGGCCACTCTGGCACTGCCCGAGGGCCCCGGGCCACTAGGGGGCACCATCAGGGTTGCCAACCTCAGTAAAACCAGGGACAGTATGTAAAAATCTGTGTTTTTTTTTTACATCTGTCTCTGAAATGTCCCTTACCGACATCCTTTTGGTCTAAAAATCCAGAGATTATAGCTGCCCCACCTTTCCAGCACCTTCTCAGCCAATAGAAACATGTCTGTGTATACTGTGTGATTGTATACTGTGTGTGTGTGTATACTGTGTGGCCCCACAATCTCTGATTGCCCGGGGGCCCCATGAGTTGCCAGTCCGCCCCTGGTGGCGCCCATCGGCAATTACATTTTGTTTTGGTTTTGGATAACTACAAACGGGAACCTTTTAGAAATATTTAACATGGATAAAATGTGTTATCTGCACATATAGTCTTATAGAAAGATTGTTGATGAAATGAAGGTCCAGCAATAGGGTCTCAGTATTCCAGCAAAGGTTCGCTGGATTTCCTTAATAGGATTGCAAACTGAAAACTATAGTGCAGTATGAGGGCTATAATATGGTCATAACTTGAGAAACTGTAGAATACTGATCCATAATGATTGGTTGTATCTGACAATTTAGACCAAATAGTTGTTATCTTCAAAAAAAATACTCAGAAATGAAGGTTAAATATATTTTTACACATAGATGAATGTGATGGTAGCTCATGTAACTCATGTCTCCTACTTGACCCATTACAGGAATATCTGATTCTGTTTTTCCACTCAGTAGGCAGGGCAATAATGTTGGTAGAACTAGCAAGAGTAGTAGTTGTGATACATTTATTCATTTTCCTCTTCTGTCAGTCAAATACAATATAATGTCTTATTCTTTGTTTTCCTGTACTGGACAACATCTAATAAAAAGTCTATAGTTTCCTCCTTGTGTATCCAAAGGAAATGTGAATTGACATTCTGGACTGCGGGTGATTTTCCTGCACTTCTCCCCTCTCCAGCTTCAAGCTTCTTTTTACACTCTGTAAATGGAAAGAGTTTATTATCTTTTCCTGTAAGGTTTTCCAACTATTCATCAGAGTAGTAAGGAAGAAGCAACATCAGCCACAGCCAGGCTTGTTAGAGGGCGAGGTGGAGAAGTTTACTCTGGCTCCAGTATGAAATAATGGCTTTCTTATACCCAGAAACCTTGTTTTCATAGCCTTTATTGGTCTTGGAGATTTGTCTGCTCTCTGCCTTCAGCTGTGAGTACATTTTCCCTACTGTAGTGTCTTCCCAGTCTCAGCCATAGGAACCACCCTACTGGCTACTGTAGTTCTGCTACTGGTATTAAAGGTTGGTCCAGCCACACTAGTCAGAGTGTAATCTTATCCTGAATTATATTTTGCAATCTGTTGCCATCAGAAAAAAAAGACTGCAGCCTTTAAACAATGTATGCAAGGAAAGCATTGAAAAGATTATATGAGGTGATTTGCCATGAATGTTTATAAAGGAGTGGCAACCTAATGCGGCAATGGGCTCAAGAGAAAAAAAATGCACTACCATAGCTCCCATTTCTCTGTCACAACTATTGTAATATGCTATGGAGTACCGCAATAAGCTGGCTAACCACGACAGGTCTGCAGCCTGGAGTGTGTGTTGGGAAAAACACATTAGATGACTAAGGTAAGATATCACAAAAAAGTGGGCCAGTTTCGTGTTGGGCTTTGTTTCTACTCATTAAAAACCTAGTCAATAAGATCTTGTGTAGGCTTTAACCTAGCCTTTCCTGACCGGGTTTCCCTCAGAGGTTGCTAGGGGTTTCCTTGAACAATTAGCAATTTCTGCATCTCAGATAATTAACCACTGACACCAATGCTATTTTCGGTTTCTGTAAGGAAGGCATTCTTCCTATTAACCACAAAGGCAAGGACCATTCTTCTCACTGATAATAAGGAATGAGTCAATTTGCCCTGGGTTTGGTTTGAGTGTTTGGCAAACTTCAAAGAAGTTTGGATGATGAACCTGAATCCCACTGAGATGAAGGGGGGCTGAAACTCCCAAATTAAAACATTCCCATTTTCTTGGCTAATAGGCAGGTGGGTGTTGAAAAATAACATGGGGGGCTGACACCAAGAATAAAAAAAACTCCATTTACAGTGGGGCAAAAAAGTAATTAGTCAGCCAACAATTGTGCAAGTTCTCCCACTTAAAAAGATGAGAGAGGCCTGCAATTGTCATCATAGGTATATCTCAACTATGAGAGACAGAATGTGGAAACAAATCCAGACAATCACATTGTCTGATTTTTTTAAAAGAATTTATTTGCAAATTATGGTGGAAAATAAGTATTTGGTCACCTACAAACAAGCAAGATTTCTGGCTCTCACAGACCCGTATCTTCTTCTTTAAGAGGCTCCTCTGTCCTCCACTCATTATCTGTATTAATGGCACCTGTTTGAACTTGTTATCAGTATAAAAGACACCTGTCCACAACCTCAAACAGTCACACTCCAAACTCCACTATGGTGAAGACCAAAGAGCTGTCGAAGGAGACCAGAAACAAAATTGTAGACCTGCACCAGGCTGGGAAGACTGAATCTGCAATAGGCAAGCAGCTTGGTGTGAAGAAATCAACTGTGGGAGCAATAATTATAAAATGGAAGTCATACAAGACCACTGATAATCTCCCTCGATCTGGGGCTCCACGCAAAATCTCACCCTGTGGGGTCAAAATAATCACAAGAACGGTGAGCAAAAATCCCAGAACCACACGGGGGGACCTAGTGAATGACCTGCAGAGAGCTGGGACCAATGTAACAAAGGCTACCATCAGTAACACACCACGCCGCCAGGGACTCAGATCCTGCAGTGCCAGACGTGTCCTCCTACTTAATCCAGTACATGTCCGGGCCCATCTGAGGCTTGCTAGAGAGCATTTGGATGATCCAGAAGAGGATTGGGAGAATGTCATATGGTCAGATTAAACCAAAGTAGAACTGTTTGGTAGAAACACAACTCATCATGTTTGGAGGAGAGAGAATGCCGAGTTGCAACCAAAGAACACCATAGCTACTGTGAAGCATGGGGGTGGCAACATCATGCTTTGGGGCTGTTTCTCTGCAAAGGACTGATCCATGTACATGAAAGAATGAATGGGGCCATGTATCATGAGATTTTGAGTGCAAACCTTCTCCCATCAGCAAGGGCATTGAAAATGAAACGTGGCTGGGTCTTTCAGCATGACAGTGATCCCAAACACACCGCCCCACTGTAGCTAGGAGTAGTAATCTTTTAAATGCCTGAATTGGAACAATAAAATTGCTCAGTTCCTTAACCACTAGCCAACGTCATTCTACTACGGCAGGTCGGCTCTCCTGCGCAAATCGCCGAAGCTTTACATTGGCCCTTTAAACAGCTATACCAGGCATGCGCCCACTGCACAGCGGAGGGCCCGATGCATGTGGCTGGTGGGCGTGATGTCCGCTGGCCATGTGCAATCGCGGGCACACATCCCCATTCTATCAGGAGAGGAAAGACAGATCATCTGTTCCTACTAGTTAGGGACAGTGATCTGGGTCCTCCTCTAGTCAGTCACATCCCCCACAGTTAGAAACACACACATGAGAACCCAATTAACTCCTTGATCACCCCCTAGTGACATTTACACAGTAATCAGTGCATTTTTATAGCACTGATCGCTGTATAAATGTCAATGGTACCAAAAATGTGTCAAAAGTTTCCAATCTGTCTCCTGAAATGTCGCAGTTCTGCTAAAAATCACAGATAACCGCCATTACTAGCAAAAAAATAATAATAATAATAATAATAATAATAATAAAAATGCTATAAATACTTTGTAGACACTATAACTTTTGCGCAAACCAATCACTATATGCTTATTGCTTTTTTTTTTTTTTACCAAAAATATGTAGAAGAATATATATGGGCCTAAACTGAGGAAGAAATTAGTTTTATTGTTTTTTATATTTTTGTGGGGGGATATTTATTATAGCAAAAAGTAAAAAAATATTGCTTATTTTTTCAAAAGTGTCCCAATTTTTTTGTTTGTAGTGTAAAAAAAAAAAACACCAGAGGTGATCAAATACCACCAAAAAAAAGCTCTATTTGTGGGGAAAAAAAGGACATAAATTTTGTTTGGGTGAAGTGTCGCATGACCTCGCAATTGTCAGTTAAATCGATGTAGTGCCGTATCGCAAAAAATGGCCTGGTCATTAAGGGGGCAAATCCTTCCGGAGCTAAAATGGTTAAAGCGGAGGTCCACCCTAAAGTGGACCTCCGCTCATCGGAACCCTCCCCCCCTCCGGTGCCACAATTGCCACCTTTCAGGGGGGAGGGGGGTGCAGATACCTGTACAGTACAGGTATTCTGCACCCACTTCCGGGATAGCTCTCTGCGGAAAGGGGCGTAGATTACGCCCCTTTCCGCAAGTGCCCCGCTGCCTGCTGGGAAACACACAGATCCCAGAGGCAGCGGGACCGTCCTTATTGTGCAGCGCGATTCGCGCATGCGCAGTAGGGAACCGGGAAATGAAGCCGAAAGGCTCCATTTCCTGATTCCCATACCCAAGATGGCAGCGGCAGCACCCAACAGACGATCTAGAGATCGGCTTCGGGTGCCGACATCGCGAGCGCGCTGGACAGGTAAGTGTCACTATTTTAAAAGTCAGCAGCTGCAGTATTTGTAAAAAAAAAAAAAAACGCGGAGTCCCGGCGGACTCCCGCTTTAAATAACGTGCCTGGGGTTTCCTAATTTTGCCTATGAAGAGAGCATCTCTGTGTTGTACAGAAAGTGCTGCAGAAACGCTGACATTTACAAAGGAAAAAAGTGCTTGCATTTTATTATCAGCAATAAAAAACTCCTTCCCTCCAAGGGTTTGCTATGTATTTTTGGGGACTTTTGGAGAGGTCAGTATGCTGTCTTAAAAAAAAAAAAAAAAAAAAAAGAGCTTGGCAATTAAATTTGCCAGCAATTTGTAGTTTTTTTTTTCTTTGTGAATGTCACTTTTGCTGTAGCAAATCCAACAGCAAGAATGTACTGAAATGAAAGAAAAATGTGTTGAGTTGTCCCCAAAATGAAATACCAGATCCGAGTCTGGTATGGATTTTAATGGAGTACCTAGCGTAAAAAAAAGAAAAAAAATTCATGAGGCCCCCCAGTAAATCCATCCAATCCATACCAGTCTCTTAATCCGAGCATGCAGCCTGGATGACCAGGAAATTGGGGAGCAATCGTCTGCCCCCTTCTTGAACCATACTAGGCCACATGCCCTCAACATGGGGGGTACCTTACTAGAAGACAAGGGCTCCTTGACATTGGCTAACATGGCCAGGGCCATGTAAGGTAATATACTGCGATGTCAGCAGTTCCTAGGTATGTGGGGGGTGCACATACCTTAGAATCCAGTGGCAATAGGAAGATGTCATATATAGAAGCAGTAGAAATACTGCTTTTATATGTGATGACAGAGAGGGCGATAAAAGACCTAGAGTTGGGATTTAACTAAGTAAGTAGTGAAATACTTAACAGAGCACTGAATTGTTGAACAGCCAACTAGAACTTTCCTTTGACAGGAAGTGTACTGAACCAAAAACTCACTAGCCAGGACACAGGAGTGCGCGGTAAACTTCCCATCAGCAGAAGAAGTTACTGTCAGTCACCTGTACAGCTGAGGACACATCTTTGCCAGCCAGTGACTTGCTCACATTTAATTGTCTATTTACATAAGTGATGGGATGGGTTTTACAGATTATACTAATGCAGAAAGTAGAAGAATGAAAAGCCCCACTGGTTAGTGATGTTTTATGAAAAATGGAGGTGCTGCCAATATTGAACAATTCTTAATGTAATTGTTTCAGGACAAATAATTGAGAGTGGATCTCATTAATTAAAGGGGAGCTTCAGAGAATTTTATTTTGGATAGAATAAAGTATTTTTTCCTTTTTTTCTGCCTATGTCCCATTTTTTCACCAGGACAAGTGAGAAAAATACTAAATACTGTAGACGTCACCAGAACGGCAATAGAGGAGATTATTCCCACTGAGGCACCCATTCTGGTGCCTGCTTTGAAAGAAGGGATTTTCCATCAACGTGAAATTTTCTGCCACTTCCTGATGTTTTCCAGGGAAAGGAAGTATGGATGGTCTGACTCAACCTCCTTCCATCAAAAACATAAAGGGAGGTTTTGTAATTCATGAACAATTCCAAGCAACTGGTGAAAGAATTCAGTGATCTAAAAATATTCTCAAGTAAACATTGCAGCTGAGTCACTCAGGTTGCTTTAATGTGAGTTCTGTGTTATTCCTTGAGTAATCAGCACATATCAGGGTAATACAGGGTCAGTTGGAGGGCAAGAGGGGTAGTGTACTTCCTGATGCTTGCGTAGTACAAGGCTGGCCATACACTGTACAAAGTCCATCCGGTTACTGAGGAAATGGCTGAAAGTTGTTTAGAGAGTGGCCCTATCTGCCTCCTCCAACCTAACATCGCTTGATTGATTCAGAAGAACAGGGTAAAAACTGTTGGCTTGTCACAATCAAAAAAGAGTTCCATAATTATGTAGCGCTGGCTCCTGATGAGCATGCGCTATATGTTTTTTCATGTTAACTCTCCTGAAAACACAGTTGGGTTTGGGGGACAATTTTACTAAATGATGGTCTCAGTACCAGTCCAGCTGGGTTGCACTGGGTTCTCCTGGAGGTGTCCCTGTCACCACCGGCAAGTGTGAGAACATAGTCTAGCTGAGTGTATTGAATGCCACTTTTTCTTTCGGAACCAGCCCAGTGGGAGTGTTCTCCTGCTATGCATTCTTGGAGGTGGTATTCAAGGTGCCGACGCCACATGCTTCGGGGTTCCGTGCCAGAAGATATTTTCTGTCTGTTTGGTTCTGGTCCTCCTGACCAGCCCCCATGGCCCTCCAGGCCTGGGGTGCGGATCCATGCACTTCCAAGTCTCGGGTGGCTAGCACGAGGCTGCACAACTATAGGGACAGGCCTGAATGGATATTGGGGCCTATTGATTCAAAGGTGGTCCAGTGCCGTCTCGTCTAAGGAGAAGCCTTGCAACTGGAGAAGCATCCAGGGGAGGACTCTTCAGGAGAAAGCCATGTGCAAGGCTGGCTTCTCTGAAGGAGCCTGGAGGCTCAGTTGAAGGACACTACATGGATCTACACTCATACGGTATTGCTACACCGGCTGAGAGATACTGGTACCGTATGATAGCTCTTTAAATTTGTATATGTCCCACAGTTACATCCAAGTCTGTGGCAGAGACTTTCTCAAGTATTCTACATCCAAGTCTGTGGCAGAGACTTTACTTTACACCTTACCTGCTGCTAGGCCTAGTGAGAGGAGGTCTATCCGGGGATTGTGAAATCCAGCTGTGAAACGGTTATTCTCTGGATTTCTTCCATGAGAGACTTTCCATTTTTCGCCAGTCCAAATATCTGAACTTTCTCCTAACCCTCTACCTTAAACTGAGAGACTCTGTTTCTACTTCAAATAAATAAGATTCAGTGTCAGTTTTCACATTTCTTTGGGCCATCTACCACGGGAAACCTTAGACAGAGAAGCAGTCAAGAAGGTAACAGTAAGCCCATAAAACCAGCAGCTCCTTCGGGGGTCAGTGCTAGAGTTACATAGTTAGTCTGGCTGAAAAAAAAGTCCATCTAGTTCAGCCAATAACCAGGCTGCAAAAAACATCTTAGAATTGCTATTTGTTTTACCTCTTTATGTGGAAGGCCACAAAAGGGTGCTCCAGGCTCACCAACATGTGAGTTCCAGGTTCACCAGATTACAAAAAAATGCCAGTGGTGTGGACTGGTGTGTAAAATAGCAATACTTGGATGAAACATAAAACTACCTTGCTATGCTAAATATAGAAGCAGAGAAAAAGTAGTGATGGATTTTCCCTGTACCCCTAAGACAAAACGCAACACCCTATAAAATATCAGCATTTATTACGAAGCTCAAACAATATGCAGTACATAGTTTAAAATCGATTGCAGAAACTTCCCTCCAGTTGTGACATAGTTCCCTATTATGGGCAACTTGAGTCTCCCTAACAGTGGAATCCACTTCAAGGTTGTAGGTGTGAGGGAATATGGGCAAAACAAGGAATCGGTCGCACACTGGAACTCCAAATTTTCTTGATGTCATCTTTATTGTCAAAAGGGTCAGACAGATACAGGCAATGGTAGACATTTCACAAGTGATAGCTCGCTTGTTCACAACCAATGTAACACTAAACAGGCAGGCCTTTTAAAGGGAGTCCACCTAAATTGGGATACACAAAAACACACCTGACTCCAATAGTGCCCCAGACAACATTTCAACCAACATTTTAAAAACATTGCAACGTTTAAAACGCATGTCTAAACTAATACATGAATGCAAAATGTCTATGCACATACTATGAACATTCATAGGTGTGTATTTAAATAGATGTCATTGGGTATTAAAAGTTCAGAACCAAAACTTTGTTCAGCCAAACTGAACCTCAATGTAATCAGACTATTGATGTGAAAAACGCATAGAGCTGAGTGGTGATGAAAAAATAGCCATCAAAAGTCAAATCTACAAGGGACATAAGGACAAAAGGAGCATTGTAACAAAAAACAATGGATTCCGGTGTAAAATATAAACATCAGAATGTGCAAAACGCAACAGTGACAAAATAATGGGAAAAGATATGGAATTGATTTTATATATATATATATATATATATATACACACACACGTATGTATGAAATTATTCACATGCACTGCATGCATATATATATAGACCTGGATGGAACAAAAACGAATCTAATTATAAAAATTTGTGATGTCCCATTCATGGTTCATTGCAAAAGGTTTTCTGGTATTAAAATAAAAAATCCAAAAAACATCTCCTCCTCTAGTGGGTGTCAAGACTTTTTCTAGAATCTGTACACCTGCAAAGGTACTGCTACAATTATAGTATTGGTTGAAGTGTCTACCAACATTTGTAGATACATTTTTCTCAATGCTGTAAACATGCTCTTAAAATCTATCCCTGAGTTTCCTAGTGGTACGTCCGATGTATTGCACGACTTGCATGTAAATAAATGACATACCATGTGTTGCAATTAAAGAAGGATTTGATCTGATGTGTTTTTTCATTAGAGAAGGATTGTATTAAATCCCCCTTAATGATGTGCTTGCAATACGAACATCCAGTCACACCACAAGCATACTTTCCTTTGAAGTGAAACCAAATGGTGGACCTCGAGGTGGCAGGATCAAACAAACTAGGGGACAAAGAATTACCCAAAGTAGGTGCATGTCTGGGAATGAAATTTATTTCATCTTAGCGCCACTTTATTCAACCGTGCCCTACAATCTCTGGACTTAGTTGATCTATGGAGGGAATGTCATCCACAGGGCAGAGACTATACCCATTATTCCCACCCCCACCAGGTTCACTCACGGATTGACCACATGTTCATGCTGAGACGACACCTGCCACTGGTGGAAACGGCCTCAGTCTTGGCCGTACCGTGGTCGGACCATGACCCTGTCTTGATTGTCTGCCGTTCTATCCTGGATAGACCCCGACTTTCCCCCTGGGTCATGAACGACTCGCTCCTTTCCCATGTAGAAACTACACAGGAGATAATTAAGGCCTCTGAGGACTATTTTCGCGAAAACATGGGCTCAGTGACCTCACCGGTGGTCCTCTGGGAGGCCTATAAAGCAGTGTTGCGCGGACGTATAATTGGCCTAGCCTCGGTCCGGAAGAAAACTAGAGAGAAAAAACGAAGGGAGATTGAGTCCCATTTGGCAGAGATATCCGAGAGGTTCAAGCAGTTTCCTACCCCGAGCAACCGCAAGCTTCTGGAACGAACTAGATCTGAGCTTGATTTGTGCCTCACTGAGGAGGCCGAGCGAGCACTTCGCTGGTCCCGCCAGCGATGGTACCAGAGAGCAAATAAACCGACGCGCATGCTGGCCAACAGACTCCGAACATTTGCCCCCAAGGTAACCCCAATTACTTTGAGGGACCGCAACAACGTCCTGTCCGGGAACCCAAAGCATGTCCTAGAGGAGTTTGGGTTCCGCCTAGCTAAGTTGTATACGGCATCGGGGGGGCCCTCAACTCAGAGAACGGCAGACTTTCTTGCTGGCCTCTCACTCCCATCCTTGACGGGGGCTCATGTCACCCTTATGGATAGGAACATCCAACCCTCAGAAGTTCTACAAGCCATAAAAGAATTGAAAGTGGGCAAGCGACCCGGGCCGGATGGCTATACCGCGCTATATTATAGAAAATTGGCACCAGTAGTGACGCCCCATCTGGTGGCTATGTACAACTCGGTGAAGAGAGGTCGTCCTCTTACCCCGGATCTTTTGATGGCAAATGTAGTAATGATTCCGAAACCTGATCGTGATCACACATCTTGGGCTAACTTCAGGCCTATCTCACTTATCAATATCGATATGAAGCTTCTGACAAAAATCTTGGCGACACGCCTAAACTCGTTTCTCCCTCGTCTGATAAAAAAAGATCAGGTCGGTTTTGTGCCCCAGAGACAGGCTGGCGACGCAATCCGCCGCATAGTGCAACTTCAACACCTAGCTCACACTCGCTCTCTCGAATCTATGCTTCTCTCCCTCGATATGACTAAGGCCTTTGATACCTTGTCATGGCCCTACCTCATGTCGGTTCTGCGACGTTTTGGCTTCGGGTCCCCGTTTATGTCTTGGATATCGGCTCTATACGATTCCCCCAGAGCAAGAGTAAAATATTACGGGTTTGAATCCCCCATCTTTGATATCCGAAGAGGGACCCGCCAGGGTTGCCCACTGTCACCCCTTCTTTTTGTACTGGCGCTTGAACCCCTGGCGGAAGCGATAAGGACTCACCCCGACATCAAGGGCATTGAAATAGCCGGCTCTCCCCATAAGGTCTCCCTGTTTGCTGATGACATTCTCCTTTTTGTCACTTCCCCTAGAACCTCCCTGCCCAATCTACACGCCCTACTACAGACTTTTGCATCACTCTCAGGGCTCCAGATCAACCCGTCGAAATCGAAGGCGTTGTCGACCAACCTGACCCAGGAACTACTGAGGGACTTGCGAGCGGCCTTTCCCTATCAATGGGTCTCCTCCTTACCCTATTTGGGAATTTACATCACCTCCACATATCAGGCCCTATATCAGGCTAACTACCCACCATTGTTCAAGCGATTATCGGATATGCTGACATCGTGGTCATCTTTACCCCTCTCTTGGTTCGGGAGGATATCGGCCGTCAGAATGGCATATCTCCCGAAGCTACTATATTATTTTCGGGTCCTCCCAATCTTGATTCCTCCACACATCCTCAATATTCACCAGCGTAGGGTCCTACAATTTATCTGGGGCTCATCCCGCCCCCGTATCAATAGACAAATCATGTTCGCTAAGAGAGCAAATTGAGGCCTGGCAGTCCCAAATCTAAGAGACTACTATATAGCAGCCACCATAGCACCCCTCTCTCATCTCCACGAGACGCATCAGCTCCCTTTGTGGGCTACTATCGACCTACTCGACGTGGACCCCATCCCCATTTCCTCCTTACCCTGGCTCCCACCAAAACTCCGCCCCACGGTTACGGGGCCCTGCATGCTCCACACTTTGAGAGTTTGGGACTCAGTGAAGTATTTGGCAGGGTTGGCTTCTTCCCATCTCCCGCTGCTGCGACTCCTTCGTTGCCCCCTTTTCCCCCCGGGTCTTGATAACTCTGCACAGTTTAAATGGTGGACCCTCAATGGCTTCGTAGACGTTCATTCCTTACTTACTCCTACTAGAATACTACCATTTGCAGCCTTGCGCTCGTCTCATGATATACCCTTAGGGAGTATTTTAGATATCTCCAGATTCATCACTTCCTGCAAAGCTTCATCAAGTCCCAGGACGTCCCATACCGGTTGTCACCGTTCGAGAGCATCTGCAGATCCAGGCCTCACTCTCCTGGTCTGATTTCCTTAATATATTCAGCCTTGATCACCGGGAAGAAACCCCCGGAGCGATTCTATCACCTGCAGTGGGAGAGGGACCTGGGGAAACAGCTGGACCCAGAGGATTGGCAGGCAATGACCCTAACCTTGTCAAAATGCTCCTGCAATGTCACGATCCTAGAGAACGCCTACAAGGTCCTATACCGGTGGTATTACACCCCAACACGCCTAGCCCGCTTTTTTCCCACCTGCTCCCCTCTCTGTTTCAGGGGGTGTGACCAGGAGGGTACAATGCCCCACATTTGGTGGACGTGCCCGAAGGTGTGCAGATTATGGGTCAGGGTCTACGCGTTACTCCGCAGTTTACTCCGGGTGAACCTAAAAAGGGATCCTTTCGAGGCTCTTCTCGGGAAAGCGATACCAGAACTGCTACGCTCCGAACAGCAGTTGGCACAGCATCTTTTTACCGCAACTAAGCTGACTATAGCGCGAGCATGGAGAACCCCGGCCCTCAGCTTTGAGGCGGTCAAAAACCGTCTGAATGATGTCATGGTCAATGAAAAACTGTCTTCTGTTCTCTCTGACACTCATGCCAAATTTCTTAGAGTCTGGCAACCCTGGATAGAGTATCACCATTCTCCCAGATTCGATACCACCTTGCTGTCGCTGTAGGAGCCCGATGGGGCACACCCCGTGGGCCCATCCCCCCTCTCCTCTTTCTGACTTCCCTCTCTTCCCTCCAGACCCCCCTATTCCTCTGTGGCACTCTACACCTTCTTTCCCCTCCAATCTTCTCTTGTCCCTTTACTTTCCCCCTCCTTCCTTTCCTCCTTTTTTTTTTTTTCATCCTTCAACTACGCTAGATATGATCACCATAGGCTTCAGGCATTCTCTAGGCCGTGTTTGTGTTGCATTTCTGTGAACCCAGTGTCTGTTTTGATCCAGGGAATGTGTACACTGTTACCTGGAAATTTACTTTAATTGTACTGGACTGAAACTTCCTGTACCGACATCACACTGTAAGCCTATTGTATTGACCCGTAATCTTGTTACTCTACAATAAAAACTTTTGCAAAAGAAATTTATTTCATCCTTCAAGAGGTCTGCGCATGCACTATCTTCAAAAAGTACAGGCAAATATCGATGTACAATGGTTTTGATCTCATTAAAGTGGTTGTAAACCCTTACAAACCACTTTGACCTACAGGTAAGCCTAGATTAAGGCTTACCTGTAGGTCCAAGAAATATCTCCCAAACCTACACGGTTTAGGAGATATTTGCCCTAAGACGGGCACCGCTGTCTACGGCGCATGCGCCATAGACAGTGGCGCGCAGGCGCACTGAGCATGGCATCATCGATGACGAAGATGCCGCGCAATGCCGCGCGTCTCGGCTCCCGTGCGCATGCGCAGGAGTGACGTCATCACGGCTTCACCGAATGACAGCAGCGGAGCTGCGAGACCCCACCGAGAAGATGGATGTGCCGGACTACAGGGGACAGCGGTGACTTCGCTGGCTCCTGTGTCAGGTAAGTGACACAAAATGGGCTACGATACGATACATAGTAGTCCATTATGCTTTGCCTTTGCAGGGAATGAAAGAGGAAGTAAACTCATCAGGGTTTACTTCCTCTTTAAATTCCCTACTGAAGGATCTGCTCAAAGTGGGTCTCTCTTTGTTGAAATCTTTTTTTATCTTTTGTTCCATATTTGGATTGGCTCAAAAGTTCTGACCTGTCTTTGGAATCCACAATTGTGCAGGTTCTAACACATATTTGGGATATCCCCTCTGTAAAAAAACGCGAGTAAAGAGCTCCTGCTTCTTTCTCATAAAATAATTTGTCGCTGCACAATTTGCGGATTCTCAAAAACTGACCAACAGGGATACCCCTGACAGTATGTCTGAGGTGGCCTGACTGAGCCATGAGCAAAGTATTGCCCGACATGGGTTTCTTGAACAAACTGGTGTGAATGCTTCAAAGCCACACAGATGTATGTCCAAAAAAAATCAATATCCCTTGAATTACACTGTCCTGTAAACTGTAAATTTATGTCATTCAAATTGAAGTGTTGTAGAAACAGCTCTAGGGAGCTAAGTTCTCCATCCGTAATAAAGATGAGGTCATCTATGTAGCGATAGAATAGTTTAATCGATGACCTAAAAGGATTATTAACACCATATATGTGATGGCATTCCCACCAACCCATATACAGTTTAGCCAATGGATAAAAATCTGAGCGTTTGGTGAATAAATGGGAAAGTGGACATATGGACCCACTATTGCTGTGATTCCCAGATGCCCCCGCCCATGACAGCGCCTCCAAATCTCCCAGTGCACATTGCTCCCTAAAGGATGAGAAAACAACAACAGAAGCCCCCCCCCCCCCCCATCAATGTCACACGGAGACCTAACACATCCTGATCATCAACACTACTACAAACTGACAAATCTACAAAATCTTCTTGATATGACACATGAACATTATAATAGTGTTTCTTTTTTTTTGTTTAATAAATGTTTATTGAAACAGTAAGGACAAACAACATATCCTGAACATAAAACAATGCGGTGGTACACGTAAAATGTCAAATGGTTACTGGAGCTTTTAGCGACCTCTGAGGGCCAGGTACACATCCTCCAGTCTCATGAAGATACTACAGTTATTGCTCTAACGGTACCAACATTTACCAAAGAAAAAACTGGCTTGTACCACTATGCATCAAATAAGAGTAGAAATCGCATGTGCAGTTTGTCCTGAGAGAAAAAACAAATACAGACGGTGAAAAAGAAAGACAGAAAGAGGGGGAAGAGGAGGGAACAAAGAAGGAGGTATAAGGGGGTGGGGGGGGTTTGGGGTGGAGGCTAGCGTGACAACTCTTGTGAGAGCAATATAATGATCGTTAAACCCGTACAACCAAGTCAGAGACTAAATAAGGCAATACCGCAAAAGGAATAGTCTTTGGGCAAAAGATGCTGTCGTTACCGGTTCAGAGGGGTGGCCTCCTCCTTGTAATTTTGTGTTATACGTTCTTTGTAGTGGGATGTGGTTTTAAATTCCAGCCATGTGGCCCAAGTTATGGTGTGCCTTGGAGCGTTTTTTTTATTTTGATGAGTGATGTCTTCCATAAGATGTACTTCCGCCACCGCTTGTAGCCATCTTTTAACTTTTGGGATCCTAGGTTGTCCCCACAAAGCGGGAATAGTGTTTCTTAAGTGCTACATTCCTAATAAATGAGGGAATATGGGCACAGCAACTGCATCAGGAGGAATGAGGGATGTGAAGTATCTAAAAAGGAGCATAACACTACGCAAAAATCATTCACCTATACAATATCTCAGAAAAGCGAGTACACCCCCTCACATTTTTGTAAATATTTTATTAAATCTTTTCATGTGACAACACTATAGAAATTACACTTTGCTACAATGTAAAGTAGTGAGTGTACAGCTTGTATAACAGTGTAAATTTGCTGTTCCCTCAAAATAACTCAACACACAGCCACACAGACACATGTCTAAACCACTGGCAACAAACGTGATTACACCCCTAAGTGAAAATGTCCAAATTGGGCCTAAAGTGTCAATATTTTGTGTGGCCACTGTTATTTTCCATCACTGCCTTAACCCTCTTGAACATGGAGTTCACCAGAATATCACAGGTTGCTACTGGAGTCCTCTTCCACTCCTCCATGATGACATCATGGAGCTGGTGGATGTTAGAGACCTTGCGCTCCTCCACCTTCCATTTGAGGATGAGTGTTTAGGTCTGGAGACATGCTTGGCCAGTCCATCACCTTTACCCTCAGCTTCTTTAGCAAAGCAGTGGTAGTCTTGGAGGTGTGTTTGGGGTCGTTTTCATGTTGGAATACTGCCCTGCGAACTAGTCTCCGAAGAGAGGGGATCATGCTCTGCTTCAGTATGTCACAGTACATGTTGGCATTCATGGTTCCCGCAATGAACTGTAGCTCCGTAGTGCTGGCAGCACTCATGCAGCCCCAGACCATGATAATCCCCACCACCATGCTTGACTAGGCAAGACACACTTGTCTTTGTACTCCTCACCTGGTTGCCGCCACACGCTTGACAACATCGGAACCAAATAAGTTCATCTTAGCCTCATCAGACCACAGGACATGGTTCCAGTAATCCATGTCCTTATTCCGCTTGTCTTCAGCAAACTGTTTTCAGGCTTTTCTTGTGCATCATCTTTAGAAGCGGCTTCCTTCTGGGACAACAGCCATGCAGACCAATCTGATGCAGCGTGTGGCGTTTGGTCTGAGCACTGACAGGCTGCCCCCCCCCATTTAACCTCCGCAGCAATGCTGGCAGCACTCATATGTCTATTTCCAAAGACAATCTCGGGATATGATGCTGAACATGTGCATTCAGCATCTTTGCTCAACCATGGCGAGGCCTGGTTTGAGTGGAACCTGTCCTGTTAAATCGCTGTATAGTCTCAGCCACCTTGTTGCAGCTCAGTTTCTGGGTCTTGGCAATCTTCTTATAGCCTAGGCTATCTTTATGTAGAGCAACAATTCTTTTTTTCTGATCCTTAGAGAGTTTTTTTGCCATGAGGTGTCATGTTGAACTTCCAGTGACCAGTATGAGAGAGTGAGAGCGATAACACCAAATTTAACACATCTGCTCCCCATTCACACCTGAGACATTGTAACACTAACGAGTCACATGACACCTTGGAGGGAAAATTTCTAATTAGACCCAATTTGGACATTTTCACTTGAGAGTGTACTTACTTTTGTTGCCAGCAGTTTAGACATTAATGGCTGTATGTTGAGTTATTTAGAGGGGACAGCAAATTTACACTGTTATGCAAGCTGTACACTCACTACTTTACATTGTAGAATAGTGTCACTTCTTCAGTGTTGTTACATGAAAAGATAGAATAAAATATTTACAAAAATGAGAGGGGTGTCCTTTCTTTTGTGAGATACTGTAGCACCAACATTTTAGCTGTATAATTCATTAACCACTTACAGACCGGACCATTTTGCTGGTCAAAGACCAGACCACTTTTTGCGATTTGGCACTGCGTCGCTTTAATTGACAATTGCGCGGTCGTGCGACGTGGCTCCCAAACAAAATTGATGTCCTTTTTTTCCCACAAATAGAGCTTTCTTTTGGTGGTATTTGATAACCCCTGCGGTTTTTATTTTTTGCTCTATAAACAAAAGTAGAGCGACAATTTTGAAAAAACGCATTCTTTTTTACTTTTTGTCATAATAAATATCCCCCATTTTTTTCCCTCAGTTTAGGCCGATACGTATTCTTCTACATATTTTTGGTAAAAAAAAATCGCAATAAGCGTTTATTGATTGGTTTGAGCAAAAGTTATAGCATTTACAAAATAATGGCGGCAATCAACGATTTTTATTGTGACTGCGACATTGCGGCGGACACATCGGACATTTTTGACACATTTTTGGGACCATTGTCATTTATACAGTAATCACTGCTATATAAATGCAGTGATTCCTGTGTAAATGACACTGGCAGTGAAGGGGTTAACCAGTGGGTGGCAGTGTAGGGGTTATGTGTTCCTAGGGGTGTGTTACTAACTGTGGGGGGGTTGGGCTTTCATTTAGTGAACACTGATCTCTGCTCCAATCACATGGAGCAGAGATCAGCGTCACTAGTTGCTAGGCAGAATGGGGAAATGCTGTTTACACGGCATTTCCTCCATTCAGCCGCCCCCTGAGACGATCACGGGTATGCCCGCGGCGATCGAGTCCGCGGGACCCGCGACTGGACTCACGGGGGTCCCGACCGGCACGCGAGCGCGCCACCAGCAGCGCGCTCGCTATGGCAGGGTGGCATTGAAGATTGGACGTACCTGTATGCCAATATGCCTGCCCGTGTAATTCTGCCGACGTACATCGGCATGCGCTGGTCGGGAACTGGTTAAAGTGGAACTTTACCATTACCAACTTCATGAAAAAAATAATGTTCTTTTGCAAGGAACATTCTACCTTAATAATTATGCTACCAAAATGATGGAGCGCTGTAAATTGCCTCCAGCTGTATTCCCGTTTCTTCTTGCTGGAGGCTGCCATTTTGCTGGTCCAAAACCCCAGCTGTAAATCATAAAGTTGAACTAAATCTAGTACACTATGGTGACACTGAACTACTCCACTTTTTTGTTGTTTTAAATATTATTATTATTATTACATATTAAAAGTGTATTTAACATACTGTCACCAGTCGGTATTCCTGATCACTGTCACACCAGTCATATGATGATGCTGTACTTCTCTGGTGACAGTATGTTAAAAAAGGAATTGTGAAAAAAAAAAAAGTAATTTTCCCAAAAATTGTGACAAAAAATAAAAAATAAAACTTCAAAAAACTTGCCATGTCTCAAACTAAATACCTCAGACTGTCTACTTGGGGGGTATTTGTACTGTCCTGGCATTTTAATAATCTCAAGGAATGAGATAGTACATCAGATACATGTTATATTATTATATATATATATATATATATATATATATATATATATATAATGTGTTGTGTTTTTTTTATTAACACTTTTTCCCTCTGGGTAGGGGTACCATGTACCCCATACTCATTCACATAGGGTGGTGGGCTGGGATCTGGGGCCCCCCTTATTAAAGGGGGCTCCCGGATTCCAATAAGCCCCCCCGCCTGCAGACCCCGACAACCAATGGCCAGAGTTGTCGGGAAGAGGCCCTTGTCCTTATCAACATGGGCACAAGGTGTTGAGGGCACG
This sequence comes from Lithobates pipiens, assembly GCF_037356315.1. Lineage (NCBI taxonomy): Eukaryota > Metazoa > Chordata > Amphibia > Anura > Ranidae > Lithobates > Lithobates pipiens. The sequence continues at coordinate 423,930,652 of NW_027507718.1, forward strand.
CGGCCTGTTACGGTTCGGGGGGGGGGGGGGGCGCTCGCTCGTCTCCACCCCCTTTCCTGACTGGCCAAGCTGCGTGCTCAGATAAGGGTCTGGTATGGACCCGTTTTTTTCAGCGTAGGGTTTCCCCTTAAAATCCATACTAGGCGACGGGACTAGTGAGGTGTCAATCTCACCGATGGAGGCGGCGACATTGACTTCCTTCACTAATCCTGTCTACCTGGAGTCACGTTCAAAATGAATGTATATCAAAAAGTCAATACCAGCAAACACTGCGCTATCCTCAAAAAAATAAGAAGAAAAAGCTGCTAACACACCACAAGGATATTTAAAAGTGAAAAAATACAAATACTATACAATAGTGTAGCGCTAAAAGGAAAAAGGTGACCTTATCTACCACCTATCAATATTCTCATAGTATTATATAAATATCAAAACAAGATTACATAACATTCATGTGAAAAATAATACTCATCAGTATACACAATGTGTGCACAAGTGTGTAAAAAATATAAAGTGATACAAAAAAGTCCAAAAGGGGTACAGAGTCTCTTATGTATAATAATCCAATCCACGTGTGTGGTAGAAATCAAGATCCACCTTCTCTGTATAAAAAAAGACATGCAGACACCACGTGTAGACATGTGCAAAAGGAAAAAATTTGTTTAGTTTCGTTTCGTTTTAATTCGTTAATTCATTAATTTCGTTTAGTTATATTCGTTAACTTCCTTAAATTCGTTTTCGGATTTCGTTTAGTTTTCTACCGAATTCGAAAAATCGGCCACATTCGAAAATATTTCAACCAAATTCGAAAATATTTCTACCGGATTCGAAATTTCAACATGATTCGACATTATTTCAACCACATTCGAAAATATTTTGTGACCCGACTTTAGGGCCATGTATCTCGGGGTCACTTGGTGCTAGAAACTCCAAATTTGGATATGTTGTAGTGCTAGTACTATTGTGTTTGCATACCAAATTTGGGGTTTCTAGCTATAAGGCTAAAATGTTATTCTCTGCTAACTAATAACATTTTGCGACCCGATTTTGGGGCCACATATCTCGGGGTCACTTATAGCTAGAAACCCCAAATTTGGTATGCAAACACAATAATACTAGCACTACAACATATCCAAATTTGGAGTGTCTAGCACCAAGTGACCCCGAGATACATGGCCCTAAATTCGGGTCACAAAATATTTTCGAATGCGGTTGAAATAATGTTGAATCATGTTGAAATCATTTCGAATGCAGTTGAAATAATTTCGAATCATGTCAAATTCATTTGAATTCATTCATTATATTTCTTTCGTATTCGTTGTAATTTGTTATTTTTTTATTCGGATGCATCCGAATGTCCAAAAGATGCAAAATTCGGCCGAATTTCGATTCGTTACGAAACGAATTGCACAAGCCTAACCACGTGACGTTCCCATCACCAATCACGATGTAGGCTTACCAGATATACTGGATCCAAACGAATATACATTCGAAGGATCACAAAGGCTTATGCACTTTTATGCAGATTTTTCAAAGATGAACTCTCCAGGGAACTTTCAAACATAACTATTCCATTCATGTACTGGGAAATAAATTATCTCCAGCAATGTAATCCGGCTCAAATTGTCGAATACAAGCATAAGGAAATAGGGGCCAAAATAGCGTAATTCCGTTTTAAAAGAAAATTTTATAATAAAAAAGGTAATGAACTCACATGTATACAATAAATCAAGCGCTTTTTCAATAAAAACACGGCTGCAGTAGAGTCCTGACGCGTTTCGTCTTCGTAGACGTCATCTGGGGTAATACTCCACTGCAGCCCACTTACTTTTATACCTAAACATCCAATTAGGCGAAAATTCTGTCTGCCTGTGTCTCCGCATATTACTTCCGGTTTAACATGGCCCCTGGCGTGCGTTCCACGCCTCGTTATGGTATTATTATAAAAGACTTCACATAACTATATAATACAGTATATTCCAAGTTGGCTATATAACCAGTCATATAACCACTATCGGAATATTTATTGTGTATAAATAACGATTAAAAGGACATCACTGGAAGAGCGGCGTCTTAGAATCAACATCACTTCTGGATTATGGTTTGGATGTTGTCCAATCGGATGTACAGATGTGGGCATGGCGCGAACATAATTGCGCCTGCTCAAACTGTCATCCAACCAATGAGCGTGTATAATCCGGCATTGTTCGACTGGAAAGGCGCATCTAATCCCGGAAGCGGCGTGAATAAAATCACGCTACTTCCGGTTATTAATGGACCGCATTCTAACGTGCGCTGAAGCGCACAACATACAGGAGGTGTCGCGTAAAAACACACGCGTCACTTCCGGATTTAAAAAGATTGAACATAACCGGATAATAAATAATACAAAAGAAAAGAGGTACGAAAATGAAATATGTGCAACCTCCGCACCATATTTCATTCAAAGAGATAAGAAACTTATATATAAAAAACAATGAATGCCAGATTGTACATGGCATTAAAATGAAAAACAGAATATATTTATCTTGCACTACATAGAGGAGATCCCTGTTATAACCTCTATGTATTAACAAAAAAGGCCAATATATATTATCCTTTAAACAAAGAAGTAATGCTAGGCACACACATATCCGGACAGATTCAAACCATAGAATGGCAATTCTAGTAGAACCAACCACTACATAGTTATAACATTTAAATCTGTCTTTCATTTTATATAACACAATTGTAATTAAATGGACATTTATAATCATCTGTGTATATAAACATGCCATAATACGGCGCATGACAACATACACAGAATCGCCCAATGCGTTGACACATGAGGCAGACAGAATCATGTCCCAAAGAGTGGTGACATGCACCTAAACAACAAATATACAAAAAAATTTTTATTTTTTTTACAAAAAATTTACAACAATACCCAAAATAAAATACATCAAAAATAAGATCAAAATGAAGCATTTCTATTTCCCAATCAATGTCCTTATATTACCCATCATTAATGAACGCATTAATATCCCACTACACGTTCAGGCCAAACGGGAAGTGGGATCGGATCGTGTATATCCAATAGGTCTCTAATCTGGAAACACCCCTGGTCATAGCCCCGCCCCTCCAAGGTGGTGTAGATTTATCAATGACCAGGAATTGCGTACCTGTAGGATCACTATTGTGACATTGTCTGTAATGTCTCGGAACAGTATGTTTAGAGTCTTTACTCTTTATCAGAGCTATATGTTCTCCTACTCTAATTGCAAATGTTCTTATTGTCCTCCCTACATACTGTTTACCACACGGACAGGTGATTAGATACACTACGTACTTTGTATCACAAGTACAGAATGGTTTGATAGTGTGTGTCCTATTAGTGGTTGTTGATATAAACTCAGTTGTTTTATGTCTCCCAGCTGTATTGTATTGGCATACAGTACATTTCTTGCAAGGGTAAAAGCCCGTTAAATTATGAAAAAATTACGGGCGACTAGGTGGATTCATAACATTGGGAGCAATACGGCTCTGCAGTGAAGGTGCTCCCCTAAAAAGTACCTTAGCACGTTCAGGTAATTTAGATCCAAGGACAGGGTCACTCTTCAGCACATCCCAATGTTTATTTATAATGGTCTTAATCTGTTTATGTTGTATTGTAAAAGATGTCAACATAGACCATCTATAGGTGTCATCGGATTCACGATGTAATTTATCTGCAACAAGGTTTTCCCTGCTAGTATCAATAACTTTCTGAATTTCCCCATCTAGAACCCTAGCATCATATCCTTTATCTTTAAATTTCTGTTTAAGGATTTCTGCCTGCATCTTAAATGTATCTAGGTCAGTGCAGTTCCTCCGCAGACGTAAAAATTGGCTGTGTGGAACCGAACTCAACCAAGATTTGTGGTGACAACTATCTAGGGAGATAAAACTATTCCGATCCGTCGATTTGAAGTGTGTTTTAAACACAAATTTGTTGTCTACTATCTCTATCTCCAAATCCAGGAAATTGACACTGGAGGCACTCATTTCAAACGACAATGATGATTCAAACCATCAAAAAATTCTCTCAGAGACTCTGATGAACCCTTCCACAGGAGGAGGATGTCGTCTATGTACCTTGCCCACAGGACCAATGAAGGGTTCTGTTGGGCATAGACGACATCCTCCTCCCATTTGGCCATAAACAAGTTGGCGAGGCTGGGGGCAAATTTCGCCCCCATCGCCATGCCTCATTGTTGTAAATAATAATTCTCGTTAAACCAAAAATCATTATGCTCCGTGGCAAATTCTAGAAGTTCCACAAGGTAGTCACATTGGAATGGTGCCAGGGAATCTTTGAGATTAAGAAAATGTCGAACAGCCTCTATGCCCCTCCCATGTGGTATACATGTATAAAGAGAAGCTACATCCGCTGTGGCCATAATGCATTACATTTTCAAGTCTCCTAATTGTAGCACCGGTATCTTTAAGATAAGAGGGTTTTTTTTTAAACAAGGGTCTGTAAATAAAAATCTATATAGCGGCCTATACGTGAAGTAATCGAATTGATGCCACTTACTATAGGCCTGCCAGGAGGGTTCACTAAATCCTTATGGATTTTTGGTAAGTAGTATATTGTAGGGATCCGTGGGGCAATAGGGACCAAAAACTATTTTTCTTTATTATTCAAAAATGTTTAAATCGTAACCCTTATTAACAAGGTCCTTAAGTTGTCTCTTGTATGCGTTCGTAGGATTATTGGGAAGTCGCTTATAAGTACCTCGTTCATCCAGAATTCTGTGCATTTCAGTTTCATAATGTTCTTTATCTAGAATGACAATCCCCCCACCCTTTTCCGCTGGATGTATAACAACGTCCTTTTGTTCGCACAAAGATCTAAAGCCAGTCATCGAAAAAGTGGGTCAGTTTATACGTTTAGCGGGAAGTTTAGCTAGATCTTTTAGTATTAAATCCTTAAAAATTCTTACAGCAGGAGCTGTAGGTACCGGGGGTATAAATAAAGATGAATTGGCCAACCCCGAATGTACAGTTCCTGATGTGGCCGCTAAATAATCAGTTCTAAAGGGGTTTGTTGTTAAATATCGTTGGATATTAATCTTTCGAATAAATTTATGTATGTCTATGAACGTATTAAATTTATTAAGCTGTTTAGGGGGTGCATACTTCAATCCTTTATCAAGTACTGATAATTCAGCCCGAGAAAAGGTTTTCTTACTTAGATTAAAAACACCCTGTCCTACTAAACTCGCCTTCTTTTTCCTCCTTTGTAATTGTTCTCCACCTCTACACCCTCTCTTGGGTCTTGGCCTCTTTTCCTGGTGTATGGGTCCATGCGAAAATCCTGATTCCTATAATTGCTATTAGGTGGATTATACATAGATGGTACATATACATTATTTCTATTTTCAGAATCTTGTAGATCCCTCAATGGGGAGAATCTATTGTATGTGGAAACTGTAGCTGCATTATAATATTGAGGTCCCCCATAGTGAGGGTTAGGGGGGGCACGTCTAGGTGACGGAGAATAATACGGCGAATCATTATATTCTCTATGATAAGCATCATGGTTATATGGACGCCCTCTGCCAGAACCTCTACCACCTCTCCTACCTCGATTGTTACCCCTTCCCCTCTGGGGGTTGTTAGGGGTATGTGGAGTGTAATGTTGTACCCTTTGTTGAGAGGATGGTGGACCCTCATCTGGCCTTCTTTGTACAGCTTCGCTATAAGACATGGGGGTATATCCTCCCTCTGAAATGCAATAGGGCCTACAGGTTGGGATCCACTAACAGATTTTTGGGAAGAAAATGTCCGCTGGAGCCCACACATGGGCAGATCATGTGTACGTGGCATTACTCTAACAACATGTGAAATTTGGACAACTTACCTTTTGTATTACTTTCTGGACAACCCTTGTATGTTGCTTAATCCCACTGCTTCCAAGCTCCTAGTCATCTCTCCTTGTTGTAGGCACACAGAGTGGCAGCTTCTGGAGCCCGGTCGCACACTTTATATGAGCGCCAAACAGTGGCAGCTGGTGCTCAAAATTTTTGGGGGGGCTCAAACAAACTGAAAAATACTGAAAAAAAAACATCAATTGCAGTCTTACTGTGCCCATCAAATGTAGCCACTGTGCCCATCAAATTCTGCCACTGTGCCCATCAAATTCAGGCATGTCACCCTGATGGCTCCAGTCCAGCCCCAGAGTGGAGATTGAATTCAGTCAGACTGTCAGCACTGTGCAGGGAAGTGTCAGTGTGTGCGGAACAGAGGGGTGGGCGGCAAGAGCTCAGATAGGAGTGCAGTCTTGTTTGAGGCTGAGGCCAGCGGTGTCGGCAATTACCTTTACCCACAGGCGCTGGCACTGCTCAGGCCTCAATCCAGTCCACCGCACCCACACTAATTGACTCCACTCGTCTCACAGCAGTGGGTGATAGCCAGTAAACCGGAAGTGACGTCGTCCACCGTCCTCCGGTCCCCTGCCCATACACAACAAGTTGCTGGAGTATTAGACAAATGAGTGAAGAGCGGGAGTGTTTGCGGGCACATCGCTTGCACCCCAAACACGGGCAAATCAGCTGATTGCAAACTTGCAAACTGGGAAGCTTCCCATAGACCACTGTGTGTCTGGCACCTGATCACTCTTAAAGTGACTTATTTTTATTAGAACAGCTTGGGTGGGCGGTGCCCGTGCACCCCTTATTGACGGGCCACCACTGATGCCAAATAAAAGAATGATTGGAAGCACACTAAAAACATCAACAGAACGATTGGACGCACACTAAAAACATCAACAGACCTTGTTGATCAAGACAGCACATCCTGCTAGCTTCCAGCGAAGAACAGCCTTCTAATGCATTTGGCCCTTCTTGGCATAGTCGTATCTATGATTATGGATGAGCCCAACACCCCCTGGGTCGGTTCATGGCAGAACATGCGAACAGGCAAAACATTTGTGCGAACACGCGAGTCTATAGGACACGAACATGAAAAATCAAGTGTTCATTATAAAGGCTCATATGCAAGTTATTGCCATCTTTCCCCATGCTTATAGTACCACAACAAAATTACATTTCTAAAGGAAAAAAAATGTAATTTAAAACTGCTTGCGGCTGTAATGTATTGTCCAATGCCGGCAATATAGATATAAATCATTGAAAAAAATTCCCCCCCGCCCCCCCCAGTCCATTACCAGGCCTTTTGGGTCTGGTATGAATGTTAAGGGGAACCCTGCACCAAAAATACAAAAAGAAAATGCCATGGATGCCCCCCCCCCAAAAAAAAATCCATACCAGGCCCTTCGGGCCCTGCTGTGAAATATTATATCAAAAATTTTAATTACATGGGGGCAGAAAAACTGGACCTTGGGTGGTGGTGCTCTAAACCAAAAATATTGTTGGACACTAGCATCATCAAGATTGAGGAGGAATAGGATAGTCAGCATAGGCCAGTGATGGCGAACCTTGGCACCCCAGATGTTTTGGAACTACATTTCCCATGATGCTCATGCACTCTGCAGTGTAGTTGAGCATCATGTGAAATGTAGTTCCAAAACATCTGGGGTGCCCAGGTTTGCCATCACTGGCATAGGCAGTCTTTAAGGGATCCCAGATCCATAGCAAATTCAATCCCAGCTCATGGAACATTTTGGCATGGTGCAAGTTGAATATTTTTTACTGCCCGTTTTGCTGTTTGTCACCTGTTTTTTCATGTAGCAAAATGCGTGTGCTTCTGTTTGGTGTGCTATTACCAGTTAATGACACTGAAAGCGCAACTAGGTAATTTTAGGTATATAAATGTGGCCATACACTATACAATCTGATTGTACAATCTCCTTTAGAATTACCAAAACTATATAATATAATATAAAGACACACCATCTATCCAACCACTCCGTATCAATCCGGCAGGCCCTTGCACTACATCCGGGGTGTCTCGTGGGCTGCATGCGGCCCCAGGGAGTTAAACATGTGGCCCGAGCCTGTTGAGAGAGACGCTGGGGAAGCCAGGCAAATGCACGTGTAGAAAGATGCCGGGGATGCTCTGCAAACATCGCTGTGAGTGAGGGGTGTGCTAATAGGGTCAGCTGGTAAACTCCTTCCTGTGTCTTACTCGTTTCTCTGTCCCCAATCTACATACCAACAAGTGATGAATGAAGCTTTCTAAAAAATACAGCAAGGGTTAAGGTAAGGCCCTGTTCTCAAAATCAAAGAAAGCATTTATTTTTCTTCAACTGAGGTACATTAAAGTGTTTGTAAACTGCTGGAAGTTTTTTTTTTTTTTTTGCTTACCTGCACGTTAAAGCCATATTGTGCTAGTATGTGTCGCAAACTAGCACATAATGTGAAACTAACCTGAAAACAAAGCATTTCAGAGATGCAATGTCATTGCTGGAGACTGCTTTCATCTTCACCCGTCTTGCTCTTGGTTTCACGGACTCCGGCTCTGTGACTAGAAATCTTATTTGAAATAGATATTCAGAATTTTGTGATTAAAGTGTAAGTTCACTTTTACAGAAAAATCTTTTCTTCTTCGTTGAGAGGACGGGCTACGCGGGTTCTGATTGGTCTGCACCGCCCATGTGACGGCACTGACCAAATAGAATGCTCCTAAACGTACCTCCTGATGGGGGGGGGGGGGGGTTACATGAGGCAGCTATACTGGGACTTACAATGGGAGATCGCCGCTCTGCAGGTCAGTGGGACTGGGGGGAGGGAGGTGAGGGTCCTGTGTAAGTTCACCTTACAGATTTTTCTGTAAAGGTGAACTTACCCTTTGATGAAACTTTTTTTTTTAAACAGGTACTTAGTGAAACTTTTGACTGTAGTAAAGTAGTTATAAATTGCATTCTTTTATAAAGAAATACTTTCACTTGCAAAGTTACATGATGACATCATTAAGACAGAAGTAAGAGGATATGGTGACCATTATTGTGTATATAAATATCAATAGACCAAATTCAACATTTCTGTATTCATGTAATATTATATTTCATCCAATATTGTTTTATTGAAAAGACAACAGGATTTGCAGGTAATCAGTTACAATAATACTGACATCACATTAGACACGAGTACCATGATGTATTCAGGTACATTAGAGAGAAGCTAAATATAATACAAAAACTGCCTGCATGAGGCTAACTGGCTAGTGATGTAATGTTCAATTTAATCCAAGACATTCTTTGTACCCACATTTGACTTATTTAATGTAGGTTTCCGTCAATATCTAAATAGGCAGTCAAAATAACTATATATGGTCTGTTTTACCTGCCAGAACATGTAGAACTCTGCTCAGCCTCCTTTGTCATTCCCCCTCCACCTTCTACTTCTTCTAACCTTCTAACCATGGTTTGGAGGAAAGACATTTGCTTGATTCCCTAATCAACACAGACAGTGGGAATCCCTCCTGCAGGGCCATTGTCTTCTCTCTATGGGGGGGAGGAGGGCGGAGGAAACTCTCCCCCTCGGGAGAAGAAGGTGATTATTGCTAGCGGCTATAACAGCCACTAGCAATAATCGCAGGTAAAATCAAGCATGCTGGTTGTGCCCAAGTTGATGATATTCGAACCGTGTTTGGCCTGCCCACAGTCTTGGCTTTACAACTCTTGGCCTTTTTATTTGGTCAAAGGATTGTGTGAATATACCATAAGCAATTTAGGTAATAAACAAAAGCAGTGTGTAAAATGTGTTTAACCATGTGCAGACTTTTGGACTTAAAACAGAACCTTACTCTCTCAGTTAACATTAACTATTTTAGTTCTTATGTTGCTAGAATTAGAAAATAATTAGGAAGGTGTATTGTACTGCATTTACTTGTTTTTATTTTATTTTTTATGTTTTTAGTTGCTTCCTGGTTTCTGGTCTTGGCCAAACTGATGTCATACATCCAATGAGTCTTCATGGGCATTTTTTTTTCATTTTATCTAGAGGAGGGGAGGAAGGCTTTTCTAAGCTAAGCACATCCTCCTGCCGGTGTTCTATCAGATTACCGCTACCCATCAGATTGTGCAGCGGAAGTGACGTCCCCACCAAAAAATACGTACTGCGCAAGCACAATGCCTTCCACCTTGCGTTTCAATATCACAGATATCCATATACAGTAAAACCTTGGATTGCAAGCATAATTAGTTCCCGGAAACATGCTTGTAATCCAAAGCACTTGTATATTAAAGCAAATTTCCTCATAAGAAATAATGGAAACTCAGATTATTTGTTCCACAACTATTTATAGATCCTTCCATTTATAGTCCATATAAAAAGATTAGAGCAATGTGACCAGGTTATGCAACCATAAAATGTCCATTCATAAATGGAAGCCTCCCCAAGGGGATTAAAAGCAAAATCCAGCAGCGTCATGTCACAACTGAGTATAAAAGAGAAGAGAGGCACCTCTAAAGCCTCATACACACGATCAGATTTTCGTCAGACAAAGCGCCAGACTTTTGTCCAAAGGGCGTGCGTGTGCGTTGTCTTGCATACTAACGGCACACAATTGTCAGCCAACAAACACGAACGTAGTGACGTACTACATGAAATTTCAGCTCTTGAGCGCCACTCTTTGGGCACCTTCTGCTAATGTCGTGTTTGGTGAGCATCGATTCCGAGCATGCATGTTTGTATTTTTGACTTGTGTGACAGACTTGAGTACAGATGATACGAAAATCTGACAACAGACCGGTGTCCACCCAAAAATTTACTAGCCTGCCATCCAACATTTGTTGGCGGAAAGTTGAATTTTAGGCAGTCTGTCATCACATAATTCCCTGCCGAAAATCCGATCGTGTGTATGAGTGTAGCAATATGTTGCGAAATGTTGTACCATGTTGTGTAACCATATTGCTACACTTAGAGGTGCCTCTCTTCTCTTTTATCAAGTCAAGATGTATTAAAAACATGTTGCTTGTCTCAAACCAAGTTACTCTCAAACCAAGGTTTTACTGAACTATATTTATTTATATAAGCTCACTTTGTAGTGTAGTATGATCTCCGCATGGTGTCTATCCCACTGCGGAACTAGAATTATCACTAGGGGGCTAGAGTGGTCTTGTGAGAGCTACCCGTCAGATCATAAAGTGTGTGGAATGCATTGTGCCATGGTATGCATGGTGGAAGACATCGCGCATGTGCAGTAAGCAGTAAGCATTTATGGTCCAAACGTCACTTCCATTGCACAATCTTATTGGTAATTTGGTAGCGGTAATCTGGTAGAACAACGGAATACCTGAGCTAAGGGCAGATGGATTCCAGAAAGTAAATTCTACATGAATCTTATTCCCTTACTCAAAATGGTCACAGCTAGAATTGCTAGGGGAATGTTGATTCCAAAGTGATTTCTCAATGAAATGGATGAATGGGGGAGTTTGATTTGAATAATAAAAATATATTAAATAGCAGTTTCAGTTTGTGGTGCTCATATACAGTTTAGTTCTGCTTTAATCAAAGTTCACAGGGTGTGTTACCACTCCCCCTTCTGTTCTTGCCAGCAAATCTCAGTTTTTGAAACTACAGTGTCAGATACCAAGTGCTGTTATCCTGAAAACAGACATAACCAAAAATGTGTGGACTTGCATGAAGAACACCAGGCACTAATATGACATAAATGAATAATAAATAAAAAAATAATGTTAATAACAATATAAACTCAACTCCAATATACCAGAACCACATGAACTAAAACCAGATAATCTAATGAGCGAACGAACAAACAATAAGCAACTACCTAAACCAAATATATACAAACAGTGAGGTATGGCCAAGAAGCGTAGTCAGTGTCAGAGCCAGGGTCATGCACAGGAGATCAGGCAGAGGGAGCAAGGCGCAGGCCAGAACTGGGAGAGGATACACGGGAACAGGAGTAAGGATCAGCATACAGGTACATGGTTTGCAGGCCAGGGGGACATGGGCAGAACACCAAGGCAAGGGGAAGTAGCACAGGACAGACTGAACACTCTTTCCCCATGACCATCAGGTGATGACTGACTACTATGAGCTTCTGGCTCTGCTGGGAGACACCTGCTGGTAGACACCAGGACTGCAGCCTAAAGGTCTGGCGACCACAGTGACCTCAGCAGGTGAACCAATACCTGACAGACAGCCAGGACTTAAGCATTCGTTTCTCAACTCTAATTAGGTACAACTAAAAGCAAATATATTTTATATTATAATTTTTGATAAAGTGATGAAGGGTAAGAGCCATTGTTGGGTTTAATTGCTGTTTGTGTCCCTGTTAGATGTGCAATCTAATTGTCCTCTCATTGGGAAAAGTGAGGGTAAATCCAAAATTTTGAGTTGACACTAGAACCAGATTAAAAGGAGACATTTTCCAAAAGGGATACAGTATATGTTCCTGTGATAACTGTCTAAGAGTGGATTGCCCATTTTCTGTTACCTCTACAGGTCAGAAAGCGGAGAACGTTCTCCTTAAAGAGGAACTGCAGTCTGCTCACATCATTTGTAATAAAAACATCTTTGCCATTCTGAAGTTTCCCTCCAACCACTTTGCATATTATTTTATCTATACTGTGATTCTGTACTTGCCAAATATCTCCCTCCACTGAGTCTGACTGCAACCATTTTAACTGTGGGCAGGTGAAGCTACTGCCTGTTCACTTCCTTGATTTACACAGGCACACCTCCAGCTCTGCAGCTCTCATTGGCCCTCTTATGACTCATCCCTCCTCCCTTCCTGGCAAACTCTCATGAGAGTGAGCTGGGCATGATGTCATAAGCCTAGGCGTTTTACTGACAGAAAAAAATGTTTTACTATCCAAAGACAAAACAAGGGCAGAAGATTTAATAGATGGAATGTTGAAAAAATGACTGAAGTTCCGCTTAAGGCTGGGTTCACACTGCTGCGGGGGGAGATCCGGATGTGATTCGCACAGCAAATCACATCCGATCTCCGTAGCACTGCGAGTTCAGCCATACAGATAGTATGGCTGAACTCGCAGCTGTCCCGCAGCAAACTCGCACAGGACCCTTTTTTGGGTCCGCAACGGAATCGGATCGCATGGGGGTTCACACCATGCGATCCGATTCCTGTGCGAGTCGGCAGATCGCACTGCGATATGCCGACGGATCTGGGGGTGTCATTAACATAACATTGACACCCCCAGCCGTCCGCATAGGGCAGTGTGAACTGCCGGCGGGAGGTGAGCGATGCGGGAAAACGCCGCGGATTCGCGGCGTTCCCGCATCGCAATAGTGTGAACCTAGCCTTAATGAGAAACAAATAAAAATGCTTTTACTTTAGATAAAATGTACCTCCCTAGGAAGGAATGTGCCTGTTAGATCACCAGGGATTAATTATTTGAAAGAGGGGGAAAATGGCTGAAATTTCTGGGTTTGTATACACTAATGACTTTTAATAAATACATAGCTAGACTATACAATACTAAAGACGACTTTTAGTATTTGATTTAATCAGTTATCTGTTCACATCATTTTTGGTTAAATTAACATTATTTGCACTTATTGAAAAGATCTAACACTTTTTGGTGGTATTTATTTTTATCTAATAAATATGAAGTATAAATGCATTGTAAACATAAATTGTAGATAAAAGCATGCTTTTATTTTCCATATTTTGTTTTAAAATCATTTACAATGTGCTTTTGAATTTATGCTTATTACGACGTTTTTAAATGCACAATGTATCATTCTATTGCATTGTTTGGAAATGATTCCACTAGACTATAGGATTGAGTGCCTTGTTTGTTTCATTGTTGGCCCAGCCATTTCACTACAAACGAAGCTTGAATGCACATCTAGAAAAATAATCGCACCATAAATAACAAGCAGACACAAGATCACAAAACCCCAGGGAAAATATTTCTGTGCACAAATCCTGTCCCTGCTCCACCCTCAAACACACAGTAATGTTTACTGGTTTCACCTATGTGAATATTTATTTTTAAATGAAGGACCACCAAGCATTATAAAATAGGGAGTGATCAAATACTGAAATAGAATAAAACCCAAATAATTGAATATATTTCAGCTTACCAACCCTTAAATGTGGTCACTGCATTTGTGTTCTTTTTTTCTTAGGCTTTTTTTCCTTTATTTTCACTTGGTGGTACAGTCAGTAACACATTTCCTGTTATACTATGTCGCCACTCTGGATGTAGGAGCAATCCAGACACCTTTGGACAGCTGCATTGTCAATCTAGGGAGAGGGTTAGGTGAGATGCACTAGCATGACAAACAAATTAAAGCCAAACTCCAGTTTACACCTTTTAAACACTTACAGCAACAGTTTTTTTCCCTTTTGAGATAAAGGTTTATTCTAAAGGAATAAAAGCGGACCAACTGTCTGACATATTCTTTATCGATACCTACCTAAGGTTTTTGTACCGCAATAAATTGTTTATTTGCTGAACATGTTGTAAGTTACATGATTTAAGTTTTCAATGTTTTTTGCATTATTGATGAAATGACTTGGTTCTGCCCTTTCTTGGACTCAATAAAAATTATATATAAAACAAAAAAAGCTCAGCATTGTAAACACCCCTGTCAGCATTAAATGGTTTGTCTCAACCCCCAAATGCCATTTTTTCTGTACAGCTTGGTCTATTAAGGGACATTGAAATATAACAGACCTACTCGCTGGATCACCAGGTGAAAATAAAGGGGAAAAAAGTCATAGGTGGACCATAGAATGCAGTGTTGGATAAGTGGCTCTTTGTGGCAGAAGTTGGAATTTACTCCCCATTCCAACCAGGGCCATCTTTAATAATTATTGGACCTTGGGCAAACGTTTTCTTGGGCCCACCCCCCCCCCCCCCCCCCAAATACAATTTTGCTTTCCACCTGCTCTGAGACATACAATAAATTGCAGCTAGACTTAAAATCGGTTTACTGTATCTGATCAGGCAGCGATTGCAATTGGTTGCCAGAGGTTACAGTGTATCATTACCCCTTACTGACTGGTTGCTGGAGGTTACAGCACACATTACATTGATTTCTGCTTGTTGGTTGGTTGCTAGAGATTACTGTACAGTAATACTGCTCACTGCGGGGGGCACGATATCCATATGAATGCTGCCTCTATTTACATATATATGCTTTTGGGTGAAGCTATTTACATATGAATGCTGCTATCTACATAGGAATGCTGGGTATTTACATGTAAACACAGGGTCTGCAGGTGAGTCATCTGTACACAACAATAGGGCAGAGCTGGGCAGCATTAGTAGCAGCACTTCACACCGAGATATCAGGACATAGCAAGGGACTAAAACTTCAAGGGACAAGGGAATTTAAACTGGGATAGTTGGCAAGTATGAGGCAGCTGCTTTGGGCCCCAAAACAATGACAGGGCCAAGGGCAGCTGCCCCTTTTGCCCTGCCTTAAAGACGGCCCTGATTCCAACTGACACAAAAGCTACTGCATTTTGACTAGAAACTTAGTGATAAGGTTTAAATTGAACCACGAAAGCTGGAGACATCCTCTTCAATCTCACGCATGAGAAATATATGCTTGTTCTTAGGGTCATAATCAGCATTTTTCTTCCTCCAAACACGGTGAGTCCCCCTCAAGAAGGCACATGTACAGCCACGCCAATGAACAGCTAAATGATTCAGAGAAGGATTGGGAGAAAGTGCTGTCATCAAATGAGACCAAAATTGAGCGCTTTGGCATTAAGTTGACTCGCCATGTTTGGAGGAAGTAAAATGTTGACTATGACCCTAAGAACCCCATCCCTACACTCAAGCACAGAGGTGGTAACATGATGCTTTGAGGCTGTTTCTCTGCTAAAGGTAAAGGCTGACTTTGCAGCATTGATGGGCCAATTGATGAGGCCATGAATTTTAAAATCTTGGATGAGAACCTTTTTCCTTCAGCCAGAACACTGAAGATGGGTCGTAGTTGGGTCTTCAAGCATGACAGTGACCCAAAACATACCGCCAAGGCAACAAAGGAGTGGCTCAAGAAGAACATTAAGGTCATGGAGTGGCCTAGTCAGTCTGCAGACCTTTATCCTTTAGAAAATTTATGGAGGAAGCTGAAACTTTGAGGTCCCAAGAGACAGCCGAGAAAACTTAGAGATTTGTAAAGAAAAGTGGACCAAAATGCTTCCTGAGAGGTGTTCAAACCTGGTAAACGTCTTACCTGAGCTTGCCAACAAGGGTTTCTCCACCAAAACCTAAGTCATATTTGGCTTGGGGATCAAACACTTATTTTACTCACTGAACTGCAACTTAATTTATATTATTTGTTTTATGTTTTTTTTTCTGGATTTTTTGTTGATATTCTGTCTCTATCATTTAAAATACACCTATAATATTTATAGACCCTTCATTTCTTTGTAAGTGGGCAAACTTACAAAATCTGCAGGGAACCAAATTATTATATTCCCCACTGTACCAATATTTTGAACCCTAGCTTGAATAGGGGGTCAAGACCTGTGTGAGCACAATGGCTTGTACCCTTTAAAAAGTCAATCTATTTCAAACAGCCGGTTTGAACTGAAGAAAATATGTAAACTCATAAATCATCTTGGCAGACACTCCCTGTACATATGACAGAAGCAGCCTATTGTCTTTATGAACTCTCTGCAGAGGTTACCTGTCAGTTTGCTTAAAAACTAGAGCAAGTTTATGACAGGTCAATAATTACACCCAACCGTGTGAAGGAATGTCGAAGCATGAAGATCTTTAGTGGGAAACAAGGTTTGTTGGTCAGCAAGTCATAATTCAGGTCACTGTTTATTAAGACACACTCGTGTACCAGGTATTCGAAGAACAATGCCGTGAGGAACAGTTTCAATGTTGATCAAAGGTGTGACTCCTCTAAACATCTCTTTACATTTTTTGAAACCGGGTCTTGCATACTTTGTGGCACATTTTTCAGTATTTCCTGGAAAATAAATATTGGTTATGCTCCTTCTTGTTTCTTTCCAAGTATTGCTGAGTTACAAAAATATTATTATAGAAGACTAGGCAGCCTCTATGGGTATTCTGACTGAAGGGGCCTGTACAGTTTTATCTCCATCCACTCCATTCAAATTCCTTCCATGTAGTCTACTTTTCAACACTTCTATATACTACTAATAAAGTATATTCATGACTGAAGCTCGTATAGTAGCAGTGTAATTTAATTTCTTAAGTGTATGCTAAAGAAATAACATATGCAGTAAATCTCTGCAATACATGAACATTTTTCATATTTTATCCTTTAAAACGAGCCTGCAAGTAAAGTAAAATAGTCAAATTAATTAACTGTGCAAGTGGTCAAATCCATGAAACCAAAACCAGTAAAAGGAAGCTGCAGGCACACTAAGTGATAACAACCTTAGTAAAAAATAATTAAACCAAACTGCTGCGCTAAACGGAATTAAAGTGTATAAATGTAATTCAAAAAACAGAATAAAACTTGAAGAAAAAAACAAACAAAAATGTCCTTCCGTGTTTGAAAGTCCTTATTACCTTGCTGTGAAAGATCATAAATAAGTACTGACCGCCGTTTGGCTCCATGCACAGTGGGCTTAAAATAACACTAGTTCCACTGGCAATAAAAAAACGCTCAAATAGAGCATTTTTGTACACAATATAACTAAACCTTTTTGCGTTGTGTGTCTTTTAAAAATTGCATCCACACAGATAATATTTTTGAGCCTTTTTGACAACTTTATGAAAAAAAAAATATAGGGATTTTTGCACTTTATGGTCACTTTCTTGGATTGGAGTAGAGCCGCATTGCCTTTATTTTTTGTTTTTTCATTTTTGTACATAGTTAAGGCGAGTTTAGCATTTTTCTGCTAGAAAGCTCCAATCAGAAATGCAAACCAGAAGTGTTTTTTCCTGCCTCTAAATGTTATAGCTGAAATATTTTAAGCCACCGTGCATGGAGCCTTATGCCGCGTATACACGACCGGACTTTGCGGCAGACTAGGTCTGACGGTCTTCCAGACGGACTTCCAGCGGAGTTCCGACAGACTTTCCGAACGAATGGACTTGGCCACACACGGTGGTGGACTTGGCTATACATGGTTGTATCCCAGTATGGTCGACATGCAAAGAATGCACTTGACCATCACTATACATATATCTTTTATATATTTTTTTTTCAACGATGGGAAGTTCTTCTTCTTCCTCCTTTTCTGCTCCCCCCCTTTCCCCCCTCCCCCCTCCTCCCTTTTTATCCTCCAACAAACTGAACAAATACCTTTGCTTAGATATAGGTCGGCCATCGGGGTTTAAATCCCCCTCCCAGTCGCCGGGTAAGGCTTCTCTTTCTCCCAATCTGGTTCTGGCCTGTCCAGGGGCAAGGGCAGATAGGTAAGACCTTGCTCTCACTCTGTATTGTAATATTGTCTCCTGTAATGATTAGTTAAATGAATTGTTATTTTATGATGATTTTTGTATAATTACATATTTATGAATAATTGATGTATCTTTAGATGTAGGTAATTTCCTGAAGAAGCTGAGAAGCGAAACTAGTCGAAATACCTCACCTTCCCCTATGAAATTGTGATATATATCTGAAGTTGTAATGTTTTTCATTTTAATAAATTATATTTTTATGTAATCCTGTTTTTTCATTTTGATGTAACAAATCTACGTGGCCCGTAATAGTCCCCTAGCTCACATCTCTCCAATATCTCTGATTGGAGACCAGAGATCTCGATTAAACTTTCAACTTGGCCACACATGAATTAACTAAGTCCTTTCGAAAGTCTGTTAGTTTTGAACGTGATGATGTAAGACGTGACTAAAAAAGGAAGTTCAATAGCCAGTAGCCAATAGCTTCCATTGCGTTGTATTTGGTCCGTTGGACCGGCATACAGGCGAACAGTTTTCCCAATAGGAATTGAGTCAGTCAGACAGATTGAAAACCTTCTATTTCTAGGTCCATTTGATTTCTTTTTTTTTTTTTATGAAAAACGATCGGATTAGCCCACACACGATCGGATTGTCTGACGGACTGATTCTGTCAGACCTAGTCTGCCGGAAAGTCCGGACGTGTGTTTACTCTAAACCATCTCTGGAAATAGGTCTATGGAGGCTTACCAGAGATCGATGACCTCCTAAGCTAATAGAAAGGTCATTCAGTAGCATGCAAAATCTGGAATATTGCTGCACTCATTGGTGATCCACTGGTTTCAGTCAGTTCTTTAGTTACTGCCCTACGACAAATATTTACAACAGGTATAGAAAAGAATCCCCCCCCCCCCCACACTGTAAAATAATCATATTTTGTTGCTTTGCAGCCTGAAATTAAGACAGTTTTTGTTTTATCCAGCTTTATTTAGTCAGTGCAACTTATAACATCCAAGTGAAAGATATAACACCAACATGTCATAAAAAAATCAAAAACAGAATCACTGAGTTGGAAAAAGGATCACCCCCTTGTTTTTTTGTTGAATCACTTTTTGCTTTAATTACAGCCTTTAGTCTGTTGGGATATGTCTCTAGTAACGTTGCACATCATGCTGGAACCATGAGTATTTTACATGGCATTCTGGGCTAAAGGAAGGAGGGGGGAAACATTAGAGGACAAGTTCAGTAAAAGTGAACATGTCTTTTAAAGAATGCATGTTGGTGCCCCAGGTCTCTTGGAATCACAATTCCCCTGATAGTGATGATGTCAATGTTCATGCACATCTGTCTTCCCATATTATACCTGTACTTGCTGACAAATCCAGGCTTTGCCCCCATGTCAAGAGGCTGTCAAACCCCCCTTGGTAACAAATGACAAAGACATTTGCTGAGCAAAAACAGTTACACACTTTCTCAAAGGATTGACATCACCTGCTTAAAGTATGCTACACAATGTATAAACAAAGTATTCTGTACTAAAAAGTGATTAAATGTATTACAATAAAATGAGGCTATAACAATATCAATGTAGCGCTGGAACTGCTGGACTTTGGGTCCTTTTGGGTCCCCATATTCCTGTACAGCCAGGCAGCACACAATCTTCATCTTGGATCCATGGGCTTGTTTTTTTGTTTTGTTTTATTGGGGAGTATATTGTTTATTTAGAGTATAAGGATTATAGGGTGCCCAACTTGACGTGAAGAAAAATTAAAACTTCCTTCTCTATGTAATCCAGAAAATTAACATACACTTGACTGTATTTCCTCCGGAACAGCCACAGTCTCTCTTAACTTGGTAAAGAAATCCCCCTTTACTTTGTTTCCCAGTGTAGAATTTTAGCAGAATCTAAACTTGCATTAGCCCTATGTCCCCTTACTCAAAAATACCAGCCCACCTGGCTGCTTATTGAAATGTCCCATGACAAGGAATTGGGTCACAGCTTGCTAGCACAGTCCCAGAAAAGAATGCTGGATACTACATCTGGCAACTTTAATCCTTTCTGCCCTGGGGGATGTGGAAGTACACGCACTATCCCTGGAAATCCTGCTGCCCAGAAGAGACGGCTGTTCAGGCCTCCTACTGTACAGGTCCTTCTCTGCAAAACCAGGGTGTCTCCTAACTGAGAACATAGGATAGTGGAGATCCCTCAGTACTTCTTCCTCTCAGCCTGGAGGAGGAACCTCCTTCAACCTGGGATTCCCCTACCAGGGCACATGACACTGCTTCCTTGATCCATCTTCCACGTGACTCCCCTGCTGACCAAGCTCCAACATATTTAAAGTGGTTGTAAACCACTTTGACCTACAGGTAAGCCTAGATTAAGGCTTACCTGTAGGCCCAAGAAATAGGCGCCCGCTGTCAACGGCGATATGCCGCGAGTGCCGGCAGCCGTGCGCATGCGCGGGAGTGACGTCATCGCGGCTTTGTCGAATGACAGCGCCGGAGCAGCGAGACCCACCAAGAAGATGGAGGCTCCGTACACAAGGGGACAGTGGTGACTTCGCTGGCTCCTGTGTCAGGTAAGTGACACATAATGGACTACTATGTGATGCATAGTTGTCCATTATGCTTTACCTTTGCAGGGAATCAAAGAGGAAGTAAACCCATCAGGGTTTACTTCCTCTTTAAGAGCTGATCCAGCCACCCTGCCAGGACCTACTGTCTGGAGATTGGCCAAATTCCCTCAAGTATGCAGATCAGGACCTTCTGGCCTCTGCCTACTAACTTCCGGAAGCTTTTCCAAGCTTCTAGAACCAGGCAGAGGTACCAGAGATCTGCCCTATAGAGCCCTCCAGCCTGACCTAGACTAACCTGACCCAGACAGGAATATTTGGGCTGAACATTCACATGGCAGCTGATAGTGTTCCTAAAGATGTGCATTAAGTCACGTGCATGGAAAAATTGGTCCGTCATTGAATGATTTCTATATTTGAGATTTTCTTGATGAACACTCATTTGGTAAGTACAATTGTCAGTCGATCATTTAACTCTTTTTTTTTTTTTACTGTTTTTGTATTAAGACAGATACTGGATAAGGACAAGAGTTTTCTGCTATCCTCTGCTGGATAAAATGCTCTGTCGTGCATGTTGACTCTCGGTTATATTTTTGTGTCTGTACAGATTGTCCTTTACTGAGAAACTTACACGCCTGTCATTATATCACCAAATTATTTCCCTGCTTCAGGCTGTACTACTTATTTTTTTGGTTATGTTATGCTTACGTCAATGAAGATAGTAAACATCCTATTTAACTAGAAGAACAATTCCACCCAATAATGAAAGCAAGCTGATACTCCATTTTTTTTTAACAAACATTTTTTTCCCCAGGTCAAATGTACAGGTTACCAGGGTTTTAGCAAACTTTACTGCAAACACTTACTTGCTTCTGCTCTGCAGAAATAGATTTTTTTTTTTAAACTGACTGCTGAGCAGGATGGTCTTCTATTACCATAATCAAATGATCAGTGTGAGTGCAGAGATATTAAAAGTTGCAGCCCTAACACCTCTTTCCATGTGTCCACATAATGACCAGGCTTTTCTTGCACTTTTTGTTTACTTGTAACATCATGTTTTTGTTTCATAGAAAATAACTGAAAACCCCAAATATATGTTTTCAAGCAGAGGCCCTAGAGAATTAATTGGCGGCCTTTGTAATTTTTTATGTCACAGTAATTGCGTAATTGTAATTGTACAATTCTAATGCAATAAAAAAAAATATATATTAAACTTTGGAAAATTTTAATGCAAAAAAAATACAATACATAGCCCAATTTTTTTGTAAAATATGATGTTACGGCGACTAAATATGTACTAAACATGTCACGCTTTAAAATTGTGCACGCCCGTGCAGCGGCGAAAAACATTGAAAATATTACTATCCATATGCAACCCTTTAAAAGTTTTCAGGTAACCACTTTAGATTTACAGAGGAGGTCTGGTGCTAGAACTGCTGCCCATAATATGATGTTCGTGGTGATACCTCACATGTGTTTGTGTGCGGGACCAACGCATGCATTTGCACGCAAGCACAGGGTTTGGGGGCACTTTAATATGGGCTTTTCTTCATTATTAATTTATTTTGTGACAGCAATAGGCATGTGACAGGTACTTTTAATGAAGGAACATGGGGTTAATCAGACTCCAAATCCTTACTCCGCACTTAAAAGCATTCAAAACCGCCAATGCTTTTGATTTTTTGGAAATGCTGCAGATGACATTCGGGTAAACCAGAAGTGATGTCCGGCCATCGCTTCCAGGTTACCATGGAGGAGACCTGATCAAAGCCGATTCCCGGCTTTCTGTGGCTGTCTGTCTATATGTGCTGGCTGGTACCTTGCGTCTCCCCCAGTGGGAAGGGAGAGCCTGAGCAAGCCATGGAAGGTAATGAAAGGGGACATCCCCTCTCACTGCTTGTAATAGAAGCTGGTTAGCTAGCAATTGCTATTACATGAGAGATGACTGCCGACTCTAAAAAACAGTATTGGGGTGATGCCTGCATCATCCCAGTACAACCACGTGAAGACCGATAATGTACCAGGTACATGACTGGTCGCCAGGTGGTTAAATGAAAATACTGGGTAGTTGCAACTGTTAGATATAGATTTATAAAACTTTAGGAAATAAAAAGTCAGGAAAAGTCCAGGTATAAAAGCTTATCTAATGCATCATTTTAGCTCATGGATTCAACACTGTTAAGTCCTTAAAGCTGAACTCTGGATATATATTAAAAGATGCCAATGAACGTTATGAGTCATTTACAAATTATTTGTCATATTATCAGTATCTGTATCTTAACATCCCATGTACAGCAGAACTCAGGCTGCTAGGCTGAGTGACAGCATAGCCTATCGGGTGCCAGGGCAGTTGCCAACAAGGAACCCGCTGATTGGAGGAGAGCACAGAAGGATGTCTTATCAGCATGCTGACACTCCTTCATTTTCCAGTCAAAGGCTGGAGGCAAGGAGTGACAAATGTTTCAGATTGACGCAAACCTAAATGTGGAATTTCAGTCCGCCACCCTTGGTGACCCTTGGATGCCACCATTATGACATTTGCATACAAATGCCCACAGGCTCTGTCGGCCTTTAGTTCCTGGCAGAGAATATCAGGTGAGTTTCCACGCACGCACAAGGACAGTGAAGTTTTCCAATTATTACTACCTGTCTTTGTGTATACACAGAAAAACCATGCACTTGCGCAGATGGCCACAAAAACTGGTGCATACACAGATGTGCCACAGGGCACTCGGGACCCGAGCCATGCAGAATATATTTGCATGCACAGGGGGCAAGGAGAGCTTCTTGCTTAGGTGAGACACATGAAAGTTCTGTCAATAAAATGCTTTACTTAAAAAAACAAATGTCCATTTGTAAGAGAGGGAATGGGAAGGATGTAGGGGAGCACAACATTGCCTTAAGGGTAAAGCTCTGCTTTAACACAAACAAGGTTTTTTTTTGGCGATTTCACAATGCTCAAGCACATCCTATAATGTTCAACAAGCAGATTGTCTGATATGCATCTGGAACGCATCCTGAGGGGAGAATTTAAAAGGATTACTGTACTAAAATACAGTTCTTTTAAACCTTTTGTGATAACAAAACGCCTTAAGTCCAAATTAAAAAAGGTCCCGTGCCCCAAAAATGTTAATTGACCTTGTAACAGAGAACTAGGAATGCACAACTGTGTGTGTTCTAAGTTCTCAGACACATTGTCAAACAGGCATATTAGTCAAAGGGTTTTAGTTAAGTTCCCAGAGCATTTTCAGCCCCTTTCATTAAGATTCAGCTGCTGATTGGTCTGGTGCTGGCAGCTATCTGAATTATAAGAACCAGGGCTTTTTTTTCCTCAGAGAAAAGATGAAGGGAGTCATATCCCACCTGCCAACTTGTTGACACCCCCCCCCCCCCCCCCATTCTATCACACAGGCCTCATGAGTGCGTATTGCAAAGGGTACCAAACTCATGAGTGTGGAGTAGGTAATACACGCCAGTGTTTAACAAAATATTCCCCCCAACCCTTGTTTTACAGAACTTTACCCCCACCCCTTTCTCCCCAATACCGAGCTTCCCCCACAATATAGAGCCCTCCTCATAGTACAGAGCTTTACCCTCACCCCAAGCCGCTATCACTGGTAAACACGAAAGCCAACAGAGAAAGTGAGCCATGTAGAAAACGTCCTCTACTGGCTTCTGTGTTTAGCAGTGACAAGTCAGTGAGAACAGGGCCATGCTGGAGGTGGTGGAACAGCGGTCCAGGCCTCTAAGGTTTAAAAAATTCTTGGGAAGGTTAAATTTGGCAAATCTGAAACTCAAAAAAAAAAAACAAAAAAAAAAAAAACGATATATTATGTATATAATCCGTGTCTGGAACCAGGATGGTTCTCCATTGTGGGCACTTCACAGGTTGGGCTATACACCTTTCCTTCCCCTTCCCAGCACATTCACATATAATTTTCACACAAACTTCCCTTACCCTATCACATTAGGTTCCCCCTAATGCTCTCACTCCCCATTTTGTTTTCCCCCCTCTTTTTCTTTTGTTATGGTGGCCTTTGTTCTTTGTTAGTTTGATAGTTTTATCACGGTTTTCCTTTTTGCCCCTTTGTCACTTCACCACATTTATTTCCAACACATATATCTTACACACAACACATATACAGATCCATATGTGGTCTGTTTCTCATAGATCTTTCACATAGATATCTTCATTCATTCCACAGACCCTGCACCCTCTACCTACCCTGGGAGTGCCCATTTTGGTGGTTACCTGTTCTGCAGGCTGCCTCGGTGCTTGGCAGCTATGCACTGCGGCTCTTTCTGCGGACCCTGATGCCGTTTTACTGGCCCGTTGATGCAGACGTGAGTTGGACGCCTAGCATTCAAATTTAATTATAATTATTCAATTATTTTGTTTATTTTTACCTAATTTATATATTAAATACATTTTTTCTTTTCATACATTTTGTAGAATTATGCCATGATGTATGCTCCTGATGAGCGGTTGGAATACCGCGAAACGCGTAGAGATTTTAGCTATTATCATCTACCCCAATCATGGAAAATCAAGATTCATATGATCTTTTTTGATTCATTAATTACTATTCAGGCATTTTTAATTGATTTATTTATTATTCAGTTACCATGGTTATCTTGGCCATTTTGGGTTCAACCACAACAAAATAATGTATATACATGCATACTGTTTTTTTTTTTTTTTTGTGTTTTATGAGAATGCTTTTTGGATTGTAAATTATTGTGAAATATTAGTCCATGACTCATTGTATGGAGGCTGTATGCCCAGAGCATTTTAGAGGTTGATGCCCAAAATGTTTGTATGACTTATCATGGACTATACAAAATAAATATTCATTGCAGTCACTTGACTTATTCTCTTACTGATGTGTGCTTCATTTAAAGTCCCAATTCTGTTCTCTCCTCTCATATAACATTGATAGGGATGGAAGCAGGCATTCCTTTAGTGCCAGCCTCATTTAAAGTCCCAAAAATCCTCCTTCTATTTTTATCAAATACCCGGGATGGAAGCACACATCAGTAGTTTGCACATTATTTTTACTAGTATGTATGGGCTGTTGTTATAAATGGTCCTATTGTTACTATTTATTTAGTTTTAACTAGGCAAATGCGTCCCGCTTGGACTGCATCCGCGGGCCCTTGGCGGTGACTCGGGTCCCGCAGACCTGTCCGTCATTGCCGGCCTCTATGTGCGGAGGTATGCTTTGTGGATTTCCTCCCCTCTCCCCGCCTGTTAGTCACGTGGAGGGGGCGGATACTTGGTCTCTTTTCATGGACGTCATGCTATATGTGCCGGGCACTAGGCGTCCTCGTGGCGCGCTGGTGCCGTCGGATTGCCATCCCTTAGTGAACACACTGGGGAGATGGACCGGCGCTAATCGCCAGACGGCTAAGCCGCCCAGGTGAAGGCGGTCCCACTCTCCGGCAGTGTGGTCGCCGGCGTGGCGTCCGTGTCTGGAACCAGGATGGTTCTCCATTGTGGGCACTTCACAGGTTGGGCTATACACCTTTCCTTCCCCTTCCTAGCACATTCACATATAATTTTCACACAAACTTCCCTTACCCTATCACATTAGGTTCCCCCTAATGCTCTCACTCCCCATTTTGTTTTCCCCCCTTTTTTTCTTTTTTTTCTTTTGTTATGGTGGCCTTTGTTCTTTGTTAGTTTGATAGTTTTATCACGGTTTTCCTTTTTGCCCCTTTGTCACTTCACCACATTTATTTCCAACACATATATCTTACACACAACACATATACAGATCCATATGTGGTCTGTTTCTCATAGATCTTTCACATAGATATCTTCATTCATTCCACAGACCCTGCACCCTCTACCTACCCTGGGAGTGCCCATTTTGGTGGTTACCTGTTCTGCAGGCTGCCTCGGTGCTTGGCAGCTATGCACTGCGGCTCTTTCTGCGGACCCTGATGCCGTTTTACTGGCCCGTTGATGCAGACGTGAGTTGGACGCCTAGCATTCAAATTTAATTATAATTATTCAATTATTTTGTTTATTTTTACCTAATTTATATATTAAATACATTTTTTCTTTTCATACATTTTGTAGAATTATGCCATGATGTATGCTCCTGATGAGCGGTTGGAATACCGCGAAACGCGTAGAGATTTTAGCTATTATCATCTACCCCAATCATGGAAAATCAAGATTCATATGATCTTTTTTGATTCATTAATTATTATTCAGGCATTTTTAATTGATTTATTTATTATTCAGTTACCATGGTTATCTTGGCCATTTTGGGTTCAACCACAACAAAATAATGTATATACATGCATACTGTTTTTTGTTTTTTTTTGTGTTTTATGAGAATCCTTTTTGGATTGTAAATTATTGTGAAATATTAGTCCATGACTCATTGTATGGAGGCTGTATGCCCAGAGCATTTTAGAGGTTGATGCCCAAAATGTTTGTATGACTTATCATGGACTATACAAAATAAATATTCATTGCAGTCACTTGACTTATTCTCTTACTGATGTGTGCTTCATTTAAAGTCCCAATTCTGTTCTCTCCTCGCATATAACATTGATAGGGATGGAGGCAGGCATTGCTTTAGTGCCAGCCTCATTTAAAGTCCCAAAAATCCTCCTTCTATTTTTATGATATATTATGTATATTAAGTTAACAATACATGGAAATTAAAATACTGTGTGCGCATACCGTTTTTGTGAACCGCTGTCTCCTGTCTACAGATCAGCTCCCAGTATTGACCTCACTTTGACCTGTATTACCATTAGTTAAGTGTAATTTCCTATACTTCATATGCCCTGTCCACAATTATATATCTGCCATGTATCGGTGTTACTCCAGTCCGATACAACACTCCCAGATTAAGGAATAGGATACACTAAAATAAACGACTAAAGAAGAGCGATGAGATACACACTTTATGAATGGTGAAAAATGTTTACATTCAAGGGGGCTCTGAATAACATTCCAAAAGAACAACATAAGCAAATTATAAATAGGAGACATCATTGGGGAAGTCTTGGAGGCGAAAGCAAAGGGGTTTTAGTACAGTCATTGAAGCAGAGATGATTAAGATTTCCTTAGAGACTATAGGTTTTAGTTGCATTGCCTTCAATCTGGAGACCAGATGTTAACAAGTTTATGAAAATAACACACAGTATCAAACATGCTAATAGACTAGGTACTGGAATATGCAATGGTTTTTAGGGAATAGACCCCTGTACAGATATTCAAAGATACATTGAATTGTCTTTTCTATATATAATAACCAAGTCTGAAAAAAATCCTGGATGCCATCACTGAAGTCTACTTACAGTGAGTGAAAAAAGTATTTAATCCCCTGCTGATTTTGTACATTTGTCCACTGACAAAAAAATTATCAGTCTATAATTTTAATGGTAGGTTTATTTTAATAGTGAGACAGGACAACAAAAATATCCAGAAAAATGCATTATTTGACCTCTTCGCAAAACATGACTTAGTACTTGGTGGCAAACCCCTTGCTGGTAATTACAGAGGTCAGACATTTCTTGTAGTTGGCCACTAGGTTTACACACATCTCAGGAGGGATTTTGCCCCACTTCTATTTGCAGATCCTCTCCAAGTCATTAAGGTTTCGAGGCTGCCGATTGGTAGCTCGAACCTTCAGCTCCCGCCACAAATTTGTGATTAAGGTCTGGAGACTGGCTAGGCCACTCCAGGACCTAAATGTGCTTCTTCTTGAAGCGCTTCTTTGTTGCTTTGGCTGTGTGTTTTGAGTCATGCTGGAATACCCATCCACAACCCATTTTTAATGCCCTGGCTGGGGGCAGCCGTCGAATCACCCAAGATTTGACGGTACATGGCCCCGTCGATCATCCCTTTGATGCAGTGAAGTTGTCCTGTCCTCTTAGCAGAAAAAAACCCCCAAAGCATAGCATTTCCACCTCCATATTTGATATCCATGGTGTGGATGGTGTTCTTGGGGTCATAGGCAGCTTTCCTCCTCCTCCCCACAACATGGCAAGTTGAGCTGATGCCAAAGAGCTCGAATTTGGTCTCATCTGACCACAACACTTTCACCAAGTTCTTCTCTAAATCATTCAAATCTTCATTAGCAAACTTCAGACGGACCTGTACTTGGGATTTCTTGAGCAGGGGGACCTTGCTGCAGGATTTCAGGCTTTGACGGCATATTGTGTTACCAATTATAACACACTGCCTTGAGACTATTGACAAGGTTCTCACGTGTAGTTCTGGGCTGATTCATCACCGTTCTCATGATCAGTGTAAGGCCGCGTACACACGGGCGGACTGTTCGCCCAACCTTGTCCGCTGAACAGTGTTTGGGCGGACAGTCCGCCCGTGTGTGGGCTTTCAGCGGACAGTTTCAGCGGACAGTTGGACGGACAAAGTCTTTCGGAAATTCAGAAAAACTGTCCGCTGAAACTGTGTTTGAGCGAACAGTCCGCCCGTGTGTAGGCTACTTTCGAAATGAGCAAACTGTTCCCGCTCGGAAAGTCCGCCCATTTCGAGCGCGTGTACAGGTAGGCGGGGCCCGCGAAGGAGACGTCGCGGGCTCCGCCGCCTGGAATGGGCTTAAAGGGGAACCCCAACGCCGAAAAAAATCGGCGTGGGGGTTCCCCCAAAGTCCACACCAGACCCTTGTCCGAGCACGCTACCCGGCCGGCCAGGAAAGGGGGGCGAGCGAGCGCGCCCCCCCTCCTGAGCGGTACCAGGCCGCGTGCCCTCAACATGGGGGGTGCCTTGGGGAAGGGGGGGCCGCGCGGCCCCCCCACCCCAAAGCACCTTGTCCCCATGTTGATGAGGACAAGGGCCTCTTCCCGACAACCCTGGCCGTTGGTTGTCGGGGTCTGCGGGCGGGGGGCTTATCGGAATCCGGGAGCCCCCTTTAAGAAGGGGGCCCCCGGATACCGGCCCCCCACCCTATGTGAACGAGTATGGGGTACAATGTACCCCTACCCATTCACCTGTGAAATAAAGTACAAAAAAAAACACAACACAGGGAAAAAATATTTTATTGCACAGCTCCGGGGGTCTTCCGTCTTCGGGGGTCTTCTCGCCGGACTCCTCCGCTATCTGTGTGTAGCTCTTTTACTAGCAGAGGAGTCCGGCTTTCTTCCTCCCCGCCGCCGGCCTCTTCTCCCGACTTCGGGGGTCTTGTCCCCCTCTTCGGTTCTTCTGCCGGGCCACCGGGCCTTCTTGTAGCTCTTTTGCAGGCGGTGGCCCGGTCTTCTGTCGCCGCTGCCTTCCGTTCTTCTGTCGCCGCCTTCGGTTCTTCTGCCGGGCCACCGCGCCTTCTTGTAGCTCTTTTACAGGCGGTGGCCCGGTCTTCTGTCGCCGCTGTCGTCGCCGCCGCCGCCGCCGCCTTCCGTTCTTGTTCTTCTTCTTCTCCTGGGGATGTTGACTCGACGAGCTCTCCGGCCGGAATGCCAGGGACACGCTCCGCTGCCACTTATATAGTGACAATGGGGCGGTGTCACATGGTATATGTCACATGGGTTGGTCACATGGTGACCCCGCCCCCTTACGATGTCATAGTCCCCATGTGACATCAACCCATGTGACCAACCCATGTGACATATACCATGTGACACCACCCCATTGTCACTATATAAGTGACCGCACAGCGCGGCTCTGGCATTCCGGCCGGAGAGCTCGTCGAGTCAACATCTCCAGGAGAAGAAGAAGAACAACAAGAACGGAAGGCGGCGGCGGCGACAGAAGACCGGGCCACCGCCTGTAAAAGAGCTACAAGAAGGCGCGGTGGCCCGGCAGAAGAACCGAAGGCGGCGACAGAAGAAGGGAAGGCAGCGGCGACAGAAGACCGGGCCACCGCCTGCAAAAGAGCTACAAGAAGGCGCGGTGGCCCGGCAGAAGAACCGAAGAGGGGGACAAGACCCCCGAAGTCGGGAGAAGAGGCCGGCGGCGGGGAGGAAGAAAGCCGGACTCCTCCGCTAGTAAAAGAGCTACACACAGATAGCGGAGGAGTCCGGCGAGAAGACCCCCGAAGACGGAAGACCCCCGGAGCTGTGCAATAAAATATTTTTTCCCTGTGTTGTGTTTTTTTTTGTACTTTATTTCACAAGTGAATGGGTAGGGGTACATTGTACCCCATACTCATTCACATAGGGTGGGGGGCCGGTATCCGGGGGCCCCCTTCTTAAAGGGGGCTCCCGGATTCCGATAAGCCCCCCGCCCGCAGACCCCGACAACCAACGGCCAGGGTTGTCGGGAAGAGGCCCTTGTCCTCATCAACATGGGGACAAGGTGCTTTGGGGTGGGGGGGCCGCGCGGCCCCCCCTTCCCCAAGGCACCCCCCATGTTGAGGGCACGCGGCCTGGTACGGCTCAGGAGGGGGGGCGCGCTCGCTCGCCCCCCTTTCCTGGCCGGCCGGGTAGCGTGCTCGGACAAGGGTCTGGTGTGGACTTTGGGGGAACCCCCACGCCGATTTTTTTCGG
Source organism: Lithobates pipiens (assembly GCF_037356315.1). NCBI lineage: Eukaryota > Metazoa > Chordata > Amphibia > Anura > Ranidae > Lithobates > Lithobates pipiens. The sequence goes on from NW_027507718.1 coordinate 423,961,957, forward strand.
CGTTGGGGTTCCCCTTTAAGCCCATTCCAGGCGGCGGAGCCCGCGACGTCTCCTTCGCGGGCCCCGCCTACCTGTACACGCGCTCGAAATGGGCGGATTTGCCTCCTCCTTACGTGGGCGAGTCCGTTCATTTCAAAAGTTGAGCGAACTGTTTGGCAAACAGTTCGCTGAAACAGTCCGCTCGTGTGTGGGCAAGTCCGCTCATGCAAATTTTGAGCGGACTGTTTGCCGAAACTGTTTGACGAACAAGGTTGGGCAAACAGTCCGCGCGTGTGTACGCGGCCTAACTTCACGAGGTGAGAGCTTGCAAGGAGCCCCAGACCGAGGGAGATTAACAGTTATTTTGGGTTTCTTCCATTTGTGAATAATTGTACCACCTGTTGTCACCCTTTCACCAAGATGCCTGGCGATGCTCTTATAACCCATTCCAGCCTTGTGTAGGTCTACAATCTTGTCCATGACATCCTTGGACAGCTCTTTTGTCTTCAGTATGTGGTGAAAATCGCCAGTCCTGGAGTCTCATAAATGTCTTCCCTTTGCAGCCTGGGGCACTGGGGTGATCTTACAGGGATCCAGCGAATGCTGGGAACCAGGAGGCAGGAAACAAGAAGCAGCTGGTCATGACTTCACAGGAACAGAACATGTGATTATTCACAGTGGCAAGGAATGGTAATGCATTTCAAAGCTACAGCTTCTTCATCAGACCATCAGAAGCTGTAGCTGCATTACCATTCCTTGCCACTGTGAATAATCACATTTCCTGTTCCTGTGACGTCACGACCAGCTGCTTCTTGTTTCCTGCCTCCTGGTTCCCAGCATTCTCTGGATCCCTGTAAGATCACACCAGTGCCCCAGGCTGCAAAGGGAAGACATTTATGAGACTCCAGGACTGGCAATTTTCACCACATACTGAACTCATCTAATTTAACCTGTAGTTACTACTTGTTTTTATTAAATATATGATTTATACTGCACTCAGTCTGGCGCCCTTCTGTTCCCATTTCTACACAGAGCTCATCGCTTCACTCTAAGGGAGCTGCCTCCAGGTTCTAATCATACAAGATCTTGGATCATTTATGGACATTATGTTTTAAAAAAATGTTTTAATATTATGTGTGCTTATTCACACACATTTTATGTATACCTATATTCCAGTTGCTATATAATTTTAGGTTATCACCATATCTAGCGCCGCTGTTCACCCCTGTTTTTCTTTTGTTTTGGCCATGGTGAAGAGATTGGGATCTGATTGATTGCTTCTGTGGATAGGTGTCTTTTCTACAGGGGGTCAAATGCTTATTTTACTCATTAAAATGCAGATCAAACCTTGATCCGCTAGGTCACTATATAATTTTACGCGGTCATTGGCAGACACAAGCTGTCACCTTCTGCACCCTCGAACACTCGCCAACATCGTTTCCTAGCTAAGACCCTCACTCGTTTGTCTCAAACACCCCACGACTTCCTCATAATCAGGGGGATTTCAATCTCTCCCACTCTGTGGCCTGTGATAACCTCATGGTGAGCCCCCGGGCCTCGCATCCCGAGCCCTAAGGGACGCTAAGCTCTTCCACCAACTTACCAGAAAGCATGCCTGGAGGGCTCTCCACTCAGTCGATCGCCAGTACACCTTCTACATGGCCCCTCATCATACACACGCGCGCATAGACTACCTATTTGTTAATAACAACATGCTCGGCCTCACCGACACCACAGAGATACTCTCCATCTCCCTGTCCGACCATGCCCCATTACGATGACATTGAACCTCGGTGTTCCCCTACATAGATCATACAACTGGCAGATGAACAACTTCCTTTTGCAGCACGTCCCCTCTAGAACTGAACTGGAATCCTCCCTAAAATATTATTTTACCAAAAATGACACCCCAGACATATCCCTTACAACTCTCTCTGGGCCACCCATAAGACAGTCCTTAGGGGTCGCTGCCTCGCCCTCTCCTCGGGCTCTTAAGAAAGATGCTAAGGCCACCAAGCTACAGGCCAAAATGCAACTTGGGGTCCTGGAAGCTCAGCTGCAATCCTGCCCATCCGTATCACTCCTTAAACAAATCGCTCACATACGGTCTACCCTTAGGGAACCAGCAATGGCTCAGGTAGAAAAAGAACTGATCAGTTTGAAGCAGCTATATTATGAAAAGGGTAACAAGGTGCAAACCCTGCTGGCCAGGAAACTGGATGACCGCACACTTACCGCCACCCCACACCAAGTTAGGTGCAGATCAGGCGACCTGTTGTATCATCCCCAGGACATAGCGAACACGTTTTCAGACTTTTACACTGGCCTGTACAACAAACTTGAGATACCTCATAATCCCCCCCGCACCCAATCTAGTGGACAGAATGACACTATCTAGAGCAGGCTGGAATTCCCCAGCTAAAAGCCTCAGATTTACTCACACTAAACGCTCCCATTACCGATGAGGAACTTACAATAGCTGTAAAAGCCTTACACCCCCACAAGTCTCCCGGACCGGACGGCTGCCCTACGGATACTACAAAACCTTCCTCCCTCTACTGCTCTTGCATATGACTAAACTTTACAATGCCTTTATTCAGCAGACCCCCATCCTGACTGACATGCAAAATGCCTTCCTCACCCTAATCCCTAAGCCAGACAAGGACCCTTCCTCCTGTGCCAGCTATAGAGCCATAGTCCTACTAAGTTCAGACCTAGAAATCTTTACAATCATCATTTCACTACGTCTGAAAGCGATTCTACCCTCTCTAATCCACAAGGACCAGGTGGGCTTCGTCCCCCTCCGCCAATCGGGTGATAACACAAGAAAGGTCATAGACCTAATTGACGTGGCCAATAGAGACAACTCGGAATCCCTGATCTTGAGTTTAGATGCAGAAAAGGCATTTGGTCGTCTTGGTCGGCCGTTCATGCTCGCCACTTTAAGCCACATGGGGTTTAGGGGACTTTTCCTGTGGGCGGCATAACACTTCTACACTAACCCCACATCGCAGGTAAAAACTCCATTTGCCACCCCGCCCACCTTCCCAATTACTAACAGAACCCGCCAGGGCTGCCCGCTCACCCCCCCCTGCTATTTGCCTTCTGCGTCAAGCCCCTATTTGGAAAACCCGGACATTCAGGGCATATCTGTGAGGGGTAAAGAATTTAAAATATCCCTGTTTGCGGATGACATCATCCTTACCCTGACCCAACCCAGGATTTCATTGCCCAACCTACACGCTGAACTCGATAAATACAGCGAGCTCTCAGGGCTACAAAACAAATGCATCAAAGTCCATGCTTAATATCCCGGAGAAGGAACTTCTCCATTTACAGTTCGGGTTCCCCTACAACTGGGAGCGGACTTCCCTAAAATGCCTGGGGGTTAACTTCACCCCGTCCTTTGCCTCCCTATACCAGGCCAACTTCCCTCCCTTATATAAGTCAATTAGGGAACTTCTAGGGAATATCTCTCTTAGGATGGATTGCATCCATTAAAAGGGTCCTCCTCCCTAAGCTCCTATACCTATTCCAGACCCTACCCATCCCCATCCCCTATGGTCACCTGCATAAACTACAGGCTGATCTTCTGCAGTTTGTGTGAAACTACAAGCGACACAGGGTCACACGCTCAGTTATGATGGCGTCCCGCACTGACGGGGGCCTAGCATTCCCCAACCTGGTCAAATACTACCAAGAGGTCCAATTGCAAGTGATAGTCTCCTGGTTCCCCCAAAGGTCGTACAATAAACGGCTGGAGATAGAGAAAATCTGGCTAGCACTCATACACCCGAATAGTTCCTTTGGAACGCGAATGTGAAGGTAGAACCAGGTCGATTGTTAGGGTCTATTTCCCAGCTCTGATGGTTATGGCGAAAGCTATCCCGCGAATGCGAGCTTAAATCTGAATGTTCACTGATGGCCTCCTTCCTTTGCAACCCCAAAGTGCCAGCAAATCTCACACATCAGATGTCATGGCCCTGGGCCTCGTGGAACCTTTTCCACTTTGGACACCTGTTGGACCCCAGGTCCCGTAAACTGCTCCCGTTCTCTGAGCTCCAAACTAAACATGACTTTCCCTGACAGATTGTTCTACAGATCCATCACTACGCCCAAACAGTAGCCCCCCCCCCGTCTGCAGTTTTCTGCACACTTCTCTTTCGAATGTATCGTACTTGAAGGCAGTTCACGTAAAGGACTGATCTCAGATATATACCAGATTCTAAACAAGCACTTCATACAGGCCCGAGGCAAACATGCATACATACACTGCTGCGAGAGGAGATCCCAGAGGAGGCCTGGAGGGTGGCCTGGAGTCAGGCTGCCAAGAGCTCCTTATGCACTCTCTATAAAGAAAATGCTTACAAGATTTTCTTTTAGTACCTGACTCCGGATGTACTCCATAGAGTTTACCCCTCCAGCTCTGATCGCTGCTGGTGCTATCAGCAAGCCAGGGGCCCTCTCTCCCACAATTATTGGACATGCCCTTTGATAGTCCCATTCTAGAACTCAACACAGCAAATACTGAATCACCTCTTTGAGGCACCCACAGCTCTGAAAAACTGGAAAAGAAACTGCGCTACGGTATTACTGAATGTATTACTATAGAACAGTGATGGTGAACCTTGGCACCCCAGATGTTTTGGAACTACATTCCCCATGATGCTCATGCACTCTGCAGTGTAGTGGACCATCATGGGAAATGTAGTTCCAAAACATCTGGGGTGCCAAGGTTTGCCATCACTGCTATAGAAGGTCTAGAAGGACCTACTGGAAGCGGCAACTCTACTGTACAACATAAATACAGGAAACAAATAAGACAAAATTATGAGTTGCGCTAAACTGTGAGACAACTAAATAAATGGATGGCCTCGCCAATAAAATCAGACCACGCTGGCCAAGTTGATGAAAAGGCCACGAGTCTGAATCAACACTGGCGAGGCACACACAGTGAATAATCAAAACTAGATACTTAAATCTACTACACACCATAAATCATGTATAAAAATCATGAACTACCAGTGATCAAATTAATGAAAATGTGAATAAATATAAAAAATAAATTAACAAAAAGTGGATATAGTCCCTTTAAATGTAGTCCACAAATAAATTATATACACCCGTGCGTGACTAGGTAAAAAATCAAATCAAGTCCATCCAAAAATTCTTCAAATTTGTGAGCCATGTCTAATCCACCACCACTTGCGTAAAGATTCACTTCTTACTAGAAGTCTATGACCTGCCATCACAGAGGATCACAGAAAGCATAAAATGGTACTGCAGCCTCCCAAACCGTCAGACCATCCCCCTGGTTTGCATGATCTCCGCAGCATAAGGAATGAGCCAATATTCTCCAAAATGTCCGACACCAATCAAGACTCGTAGATGGATGTAGATGCACATAAAAAATATGAAGGCTCCAATAGTGTAAAACCTTAGATTTATTGTAATAAATAAAATAACATATTGCAGTTACAGACACAGGATGTTGCAAGCCTTAAGTCCGGTGTGCCGGCTGGACGCACACAAACAAACCCATCCTTCCTGGATTCTACGACCACAAACACGAAGTGACGTCAGCGCATCGCTCCGCCCTACGGGTTTCATAATAGAATTACGTCGTCCAGGGGCACCAATATCCCATACCTCTGACCCCAAAACTCTTCCTGTTAGGTCTCGCCCAACTGAAAATGGCTAAACCCTACAAAAAAAAATGCTCAGGCACATTCCAACAGCGGCAAGGTGCTTAATAGCCCTCCACTGGAAGAGAACTGTGCCCCCTTCTCAGAAGGCATTTTATGCTAGGGTCAAGGATGTGGAACTAATGGATAAAATGGTGGCCAGAATGCAGGACAGATTGGATGCCTACAATGGTGTCTGGGAGCGGTGGCATTCTCGGGAGGACCCGCTATGAGCCGGCAATAAAGTCGTCAAGGTAACTTAGTGTCTTCTCCTACCTGGTCTCCCCTTTTCTTTCCCCCCCCCCCCCCCCGTTCTCTTCTTTTCCTTTTTTTGTGTATGGATGCTAACTATGCGAAGTTAAGTGAGGCATCAGTCTCAGGGTACTGTACACTATATACTTTGAGGCACTGTTATTACTGTTCAAATGTGTGATGCCAAAGATCAGAGGAGGGCTTCCTCCTTCGCAACTTTATTGTATATACACCAGGCATATTCATAATTTCATTTCTGCTTGTGTCTGTTTACTACATTTGTACCTATGTATTGCCGTTTTATTTTTCCTCAAAGTAAAATAAAAACGTTATTTGAAAAAAAAAAAATGTAGATCAATTTATAAAAAATTTTAAATGCGTTTTTCTGGATATTTTTGTTGTTATTCTGTCTCTCACTGTTAAAATAAAGCTATCATTAATATTAGATTGATCAAATTATTTGTGTCAGTGATCAAACGTACAAAATCAGCAGGGGATCAAATACTTTTTTCCCCTCATTGTATATAGGATTTACTACAGTGCAGTATATATGCATGGACATACTTTTCTTTTTTGCTGTTATAGTTAGAACCAGTGCACACGGGCAAAATAAAATAGTGATATCTATGCAGGTTTTCTCTCCTAGTAAATGTAATGGCCCGTAAATTGCTTCCGTTTAGACACGCAAGTGTTCACAACCGTTCACATTTCTAAAATTCTTCTTACATTTTTCTAGCTCAGTTATTAATCCCAAAATTAGAAATTTACACACGTATGCATAGATGCATGTACATGTGTACACATGTATATTACTGACCCTGTAAACAGAATTGTCTATATTGATTTTATAGATTTGAAGTGCAAGTTTACTAAGATAAATGCAGTGAATTGACACATATATAATACTACTGTATTCAGGATTAGGATATGAAGGCAACATATTTTATGCCTGTGTGCACGAACCCTTAGGATATGCATTTTAATAAATATTATAGCACCTATGGAGACAGCTCCACCCTATTAAATACATTTCTAAATTAAACCACATAACATTTATGCCTACAGAGGCTAGGCTGCCCAGGGCTGGTGCAAAGCCCCAGCTCCAGCGCTGCCAGAGTGTTTTAAACCTGGTGCATTGTGCTGGGTCTGGCCATAGACAATAATAACTATCTGCATCCAATGCAAGCACTTGGGAGACCCATGTTCCCAGATTTAAAAGCATGGCGGTGTGTATGCTGGGTATGGTGTGTTCCCCTATGTTTTACTACATCACCTTCTAAAGGCCCGTGTACACAATACGAAAATCTGAAGTAAAAATTTGCCTATCAAAGGGCATGTCCAATAAGTGTGCCAATTTTCAGATCGTTAGTATGGTGCTTTCGACAGTCGATTCTGGTTTTTCTTCCGACAAAAGCTGGATGTGCAGATTATAAATTTTTTGTCATACGTGAAACCCAACATCCGATTTTCTACGTTTTCTAGGTTTTTTATGTCTACGCATGCTCAGAAATGAAAGAATACATACAAAACTAGTCGCATTACATCAATTCTGAAATTTTATTCTGTTATACGAGAATTTTCGTATGGTGAGTAACCTCTTCACTTTCGACATGAGACTAGCATGCAACAAAAAACAGGTCAAACAGTCATCCGAAAATCTGATCGTATGTACGAGGCTTTAATGTGCACTTCTTCCACAGTCTGGGGCTCTGGAAAGTGATGTCAACTTCTTTCATAGAGAGGGATAACACTGATTTGAATTTGACACTGTCATTTATTCATATGGACTTCAAAATCTATTTGATTGGAAGCCATCATCTCTACACTTTAAAAAAAAAAAAAAAATCTGACAGAAAAAAAAAAAAGTTAAATAAAAAAATTACCAGAAGACACAATTGTAATGATATTTTAACAGATTTATGCCCAATTTAAAAACATTTTATATCAAAAATTAATGCATAAGCAAAATGATTTTTGCACGCTGGAAATACGCAACAGTTTACGCTGTATTTTTGGAGCCTGCAGGACGCCAAGAGCTCTGTGTAACATACAGTAAGTGTCTGAAAATCTCTGTCTAGGTTGTGTGGTCAGGGCTGAATCTCCAGAGAACTGCACAGAAACGTCTGGATAAACTGGACAATCCTCACACCGTATTTCCTCTCATCTGTAATTCCCATAAATGAATTCCTGCATTCAAAATGCTAAACTCCACATTTTGTGGTATTGGATCCTGCCTCTTCGTCATCTATTTTACCACAAGACTTAGAGTAAACAGGCAATTCATTTACGTTTGTCATTATTACGCTTCTAGTTCCTTTTACTTTGGCATAGACAAAGCTTTATTAAGCATATCGTTGTATGCACTGAATTCCAAAAATTTTAATTTCCCATGTTCTTTTCTGTTGATCTAGCACAAAGGTTGCTTTCATTTTGCAAAATGTATTAACTGCTAGGCACAGGTTTCAGAAATAAAGGGTTATAAATAAAGTTGGCATAAAAACATTCCTGTTGGAAAGGCTTTTGATAAACATTACATGATCTTTACATAATCAGTATGATTTTATGCAGATCAGGAGTCCACTACAATGTCTACAGATATTTTATGACTTTGGCAAACATCCATGACTGAACATTCTCATGGAAAACATTCATTGGCCAGGCTAGATATTCCTTAGTGGTTGATATTCTATTTCAATTAACATTAGTGTTAGCCCTTGCACACACGGTCGGACATTCCAACGGAAGATGTCCGATCGGACCGTGTTGTCGGATAATCCAACTGTGTGTGGGCTCCATCGGACTGTTTCCGTCAGAATATCTGACAGACAAAGTTTTAGAGCTGAGCTATAAAACTTTCCGACAACATGATCCAATCGGACTTTGTCCGATCGTTTGTAGAGAATTCCGATCAAAGTGCCAGGCATGCTCAGATCAAATTCCTAGACCAAAGCTATTGGCTACTAGCCTGAACTAGCCTAGTCCCGTTGTAACAAAATAACATCACGTTCTGAACAATCGGATTTTCCGACAACTTTGTCCGACCGTGTATATGCAACACAAGTTTCGGACAAAATCCGTCTGACAAAATCCAACGGATTTTGTTGTCGGAATGCCCGACCATGTGTACAAGGGCTAAGAGCCCTTTCACACTGACATCGCTAGGGTGCCGGCGGTAAAGCACCGCTGAAACTAGTGATGCTTTACTGTAGTTTTAGAGGCAGTTTTCAGCCGCTAGCGGGGCACTTTTAACGCCCACTAGCGGCTGAATAAAGGGTTAAAAGCGCCCCGCTAGCATCCAAAAAGCACCTCTAAAACAGTAAAGCATCGCTAGTTTTAGTGACGCTTTACCACCGACATCCCTGCGCTGTTAGTTTGAAAGGGCTCCAACACTAATGGTGCTTTGGCGGCGATGCCCATTGATTTTAATGGGCAAGGGTGCTTTAGGAGCGGTGTATACACCCCTCCTAAAGCACTTCAAAGAAGCTGCTGCAGGACTTTTTTTGATGTCCGGCCAGCGCAGCGCCCCAGTGTGAAAGCCCTCCGGCTTTCACACTAGGATTGCAGATGAGGCATTTTTCAGGTGCTATTTTTAGCGCTAAAGTGCCTGAAAAACGCCTCCAGTGTGAAAAGGGTCTTAGGGTTGTCTGATGAGGTCTCCAAAGTTTCCATTTGTGTTTCAGGATAGTTTTTTTTCCAAGTTTGAATTCAGTTTGTTGTTTTTTTTTTAAGTTTTACACATATTGCCGAAAGCAAAAGTATCCATAAATATTTTGTCAAATTTTCCTAATAACCCTTGAACACACCAGGTGTCTCCTGTTTGGTCCGGTTATCTCAAACAGCTCATTGCCCAAGGTGGTTTAGTCATGTAAAAAAAAAGCTCCACATACAGTAGCACAATACAATTTTAAAAGTTTATTCAAGATGACCACCCCCTTTAAACCACACTTGCACAACATAAATTGTAACAGGCATTTAGTTGAATAATCAAACTGTGGGCTATCACCAATCAGTATGGATTTCCACCTGACATCCACCACAACCACTGCGTTGAAAGTATCTGGCTATTCCTTCCTGGTAGTGACATGCACACCTCACTTCTGGTCGCTATAAGGTCATGCTTTGGCGCATTTCATCATCACAACTTCAAAAGAGAGCATGCTCAGATACTTTCAACACAGTGGATGTGGTGGATAACATATAGTTTGATTATTCAACCAAATGCCCATTACAATTTATGTTGTGTACGTGTCGTTTTAAAGGGGGTGGTCGTTCTGAATAAACTTAAAACAGTATCACGCTATGTGGAGCCTTTTCTTACATGACTAAACCACCCTGGGCGATGAGCTGTTTGAGATAACAGGACCAAACGGGAGACACCTGGTGTGTTCAAGGCTTTTGAATTACATCCCTTTGGTGAGTGTAAACCCCTAGGGGAGTGTATTTCACGTGGTGTAAACTCACGTGGTGTGGACTCTGGTGGATGGAATATGCCTATCATTAAGTAGAATCCATCACCTATCAATTGAACGGTCTCATCATCTATCAACATACTACTGATTTCTCATATGTTTTTAGATGATGTGAATGTTGGTCATACTTCATTTATTTGTTCAGAGCGCTGCCTTGAGTATTGGACTAAGGACTTTTTTTTTTTTACTTACGTGTATATTTCTGTTTTATTTAGCGGCTGCTTTTATGTAGACTGTTGTGTCATATACATTATATATATATATATATATATATATATATATATATATATATATATATATATATATTTTTTTTTTTTTTTTTTTTTTGAGAACTTAATTTTTGCTGAGCGCAGAGCGGTGCAATTAGACCTTTTAGACACTAAGAATCAGCAGGAACTGGCCGAGATTTGAGCCATCTATGACCTGCATTACATGCCAATTTCTATTTCTGAGAGTAAATCAGCTACCTGTGCTTTTTTTCCATTATGCATGCTATAAAAACTGTGTCTGTGGACACACACAGCCCAGCTTGGGAAACGAGCACATACAGAAAACAGCTTGCTAGGGGGGCAGACACAAGAGAAGGAGTGGACAGTGCTGATGGGGGAACCCAGAGCAGGCAAGTTTAATATGCATGTAAAGGTTTTTTTTTTTTTTTTTTTATTAAAATAAAATCCACTTTAATCATGCCAATTTCTGTGGGTGGCAGCTTATGCTGCCTCATAGAAAAATATATATAAGGATGCTCCCCTATGTAATATCCATGTGCTCTGCACGAGATTTTAAAATAATTTTAAAATACTTGATTGACATCTACACTGTAGATACTGTATCAAAAGCATAGTATGGTATTACAACATCCAAGATGATAGATCTGAAATTATAGGGCTATTGTTTTATATGATATAAAATGATTAAAGCAAAGGACTGGAACTTGGCTACCAAGGATGGGCTCTGTCATTTTCAGATTTTACCCGCCAGGAAGCCGTCACTGCACATCGCCAATCATGGGCAATGTGTGTATGTGCAGCCGTGGTTTAGGAAATGCCTCACTGCCCATGATTGGCAGTGTACAGCGACAGCTTCAAGGCTGGTACGATCCAAACACACCTAAGCCCATCCATATTGGCTACCAGCTTACTCTACAACCTGTTTCTCTGGTCAGGCCGCACCTGTAGTGCCTAGAAGTATAATCATGTTACGCCTTGCTTTTAGTCCCAGATTGAACCTCAGCTGAAATCCAAAGACATGCTGGTAGGTTAATTAGACCCTGTCCAAAAAAAAAAAGAATTGGCCATAATATGTGTATGTGTATGTCAATGTTGTAAGTGTGTCGGGACTCTACAGGTTAAAGGACCACATAAATAGCTGCAGATGGACACCGGTGGCAAGAAAAAGCGCCCAGAGGCGATTCAGTTCGTATAGGTAGCGCTATATAAGTCATTCATTCATTCATTCATTCATTCAAATCGGTAAAGATAAGGGGTGCAGCATTCAAATATACACACGAAACCAGTATGCAGACTGTGGTAAAGGAACCAACAGCAGCAAAAACAGTATAGAAAGACAGCCTTCAAAAAATTCACCACCTGCTGAAAGTGATTCTGTCAATAAAATAAAAGCGCTAAGGAGGTGTCCCCGAGGACCGTTAATACTCACCTCCTCCCTGCCCATATCTCAAAATTCCACTGTATTAAAGAGAAACCATTGTCTGAGGAATCTTTGGAAATCCAACACTTTCAGGAATGTAGGGAGGTGCTCTATGCTATTGTTTCTCAACTCCAGTCCTCCAGATGCCCCAACAGGTCATGTTTTCAGGCTTTCCGTTATTTTGCACAGGCGATTTGATCAGTTTCACTGCCTTAGTAATTGCCACAGCTGTTTTATCTGAGGGAAATCCTGAAAACATGACCTGTTGGGGCGCCTTGAGGATTGAAGTTGAGAAACACTGCCCTATGCAATAACTGAAATAGTGTTGTGCTTAAAAAAATGAAAACATATTATAATAAATACATTTATATATAACATAATTATATTATTATAATAAATGTGCAACAGTTTTGCAACAAGAGGAAATGTACTGGATTTTGTTTATACAATAGAGAAAAATGCATACAAGGCTGAACCCCGCCCCCACCTTGGGTATTCAGATCACATCTCTGTTATGCTAATTCCAGCATAAAAACCATTGCTTACACTTGCAAAACTGGTTCAAAAAGAAATCACAATATGGCCTGACAATGCTATCCCAGTACTTCAGGACTGCTTTCAGCACACAGATTGGAACATGTTTAAAGAGGCAGCCACATACAACAATCATACAGACTTACGAGAGTACACTGAAACAGTGACTGCTTACATCAAAAAGTGCATAGATGATGTGACAGTCACCAAGATTATTACCACACGTGCCAACCAGAAGCCATGGATGACAGCAGAGGTTCGGGGGCTGCTAAAGACCATAGATGATGTATTCAGATCAGGAGATAAAACAGCTCTCAAAACAGCAAGAGCCAATCTGTCTCATGGCATGAAGAAGGCAAAATAATATGCTAAAAAAATTAATAGACACTTCAGCGACAGCAAAGACACACAGGCCCTGTGGCAAGCCCCTTCTCTCCCGGATGCATTCAACCATTTTTATGCACGGTTTGAGATGCAGAACCAAACACCTTCACAAAAACTACTCATATCCCAAAATGATTGGGTGCTCGGCTTTTCTCCAGCCGACGTAAGGAAGACACTCTTCAGGATCAACCGACAGAAGGCTACTGGCCCTGATGACATACCTGGACGTATGCTGAGAGACTGTCCTGTACAGTTGACGGATGTCCTTACAGATATCTTTAACATTTCGCTGAGCCAGGCGGTTGTCCCTACGTATCTTAAATCCACCATCTTAATTCCAGTGTCAAAGAAGACACCTGTGTCCTGTTTGAATGACTATCGTCCCATAGCACTAACTCCAATAATGATGAAGTGCTTTGAGAGGTTAGTCAAGCATCACATTAAAGCGGGATTCCACTGGCGTTTTTTTTTTTTTTTTTTTTTTTTTTTTACCTGTGTCACTGTTGGGCGATTCCTACCGGGTCTTTGCAGCCACGACCGGCGTCTTTTTAACCCCCGGCGTGACGATTTCATTGCTAAGGAAAACTTTTAAAAAAGCAGTCCGGCGGTTTCCATTTTCACTGTGGGCGTTTGAAGCCCACAGGCATTTACTTCCTGGATGCGATGACACTGAGCTCCCAGCATCCACTGCTCCATCTCGCACATGCTCATTGAGTGTCCTCTTTGTTTTCCTTCCTTTTGTCTCCTGTGCTATAGTGGTAATGGCTGATAGAGCTGCCTGCCCACTTTCAAAATGGCAATTTCGGCTTGACTGTGTCCCCCATGGATTCCTGGGAAATAGCTAAAAAAGTTCCCAGGGACCATTGCGAAGCCGATAAACACGCCTACTCCCACGGGAGGAGAGCCCAGAAGTCGGCATAAACATTAAAAATAAAAGGTAAATACTGCATATTATTTTATTTCAATGGTCATAACTGCATCTATGTTCCAAAGCCATTTGAATAAGACGAACTTGCAATTTTCTGTACAAAACCACTTTAAGTCCAGTCTTTCAAACACGCTGGAACCATATCAGTTTGCATGCCGTTCAAACCGTTCCACGGACGATGCAGTATCCTCTACTCTTCACTTGACCCTCACCCACTTAGAACAGAAAGACTCTTATGTTAGAATGCTGTTCATTGACTTTAGCTCAGCATTTAATACAATAATTCCTCAGAAACGTATCACTAAATTGAACTTGCTGGGCCTCGACCTGTCCCTCTGTAATTGGATCCTGGATTTTTTAACCGGAAGACCTCAGTCAGTTCGTGTTGGCTGCAGCACGTCGAGCACTACCACACTGAGCACGGGTGTCCCACATGTGTGCTCAGTTCACTGCTCTTCACACTGCTGACCCACGACTGTACTGCCGCGTTCAGCTCCAACCATATCATCAAGTTTGCAGATGACAACTGTGGTAGGTCTCATCAGCAACAATGATGAAACACTCTACAGAGAGGAAGTGGAACAACTGGTTAAATGGTGTAGTACAAATAACCTGTTCCTAAATGTACCAAAACAAGGAGATTGTGATGGATTTCAGGAGAAATTCTGTTGATCACTCCCCACTGACCATCGACAACTTGACTGTGGAAAGAGTAAGCAGTATCAAATTCCTGGGAGTGCACATATCAGAGGATCTTACCTGGACAACTAACATCACATCACTAAGAAGGCACAACAGCACCTATATTTTCTCCACCACCTTAAAAAAGCCAGTCTCCCTCCACCCATCCTTACTACATTCTATAGGGGAACCATTGAAAGCGTGCTGACCAGCTGCATCATTGCCTGGTATGGGAACTGCAGATCTGCTGACTGCAAAACCATGCAGCGGCTAGTGAAGATGGCAGAAAAGATTGTTGGTGTCTCTCTCCCCTCCATATCCTGGACATTTTCCATACACGATGCTCCAGCAAAGCTATCAGTATTGTGAGGTATCCTACCCATCCCTCCCACAGTCTCTTTCAGCTCTTGCCATCAGGTAGAAGGTACCGGAGTATTAAAACCAGGACAGAGACTGCTCAACAGTTTTTTTCCCCCAGGCTGTGAGAGCCCTCAACTCAAATCCTCTTTGAAACCTCTTCTACAACCTATAAATTGTGACCAGGAACGTCTCATGTCCCCTCCTTTTTAATCTTGAATATGCACTAGACACTTTTATAAACACTTGCTGCTACAAGGACTTTTGGAAACATATAGTATATGTAGTTCTGTAGTTCCCAGCTGTGTATAGGTTTTCTTTTATTGGTGTTTTTTTATTTTCTGTATATTTATAATTATGTTTAATTTGGATGTAGCGCCGTGGTCCTGTGAGATACAACATTTTGTTCTACTGTATGTTCTTACGTGTAGTAGAATGACAATAAAGTTTGACTTGACTTGAAGTGAAGTTTATATGCCTTGAGTAAATCGACTTCACTGACTGAGGCAATTAGGAGCTTTGACTTCACTCCAATGTTCCTTGTCTACATCCTTGTTCCAGGTCATTGTCTCAAATGATCACAGCCAGAGAAAGCCAGTTATCTAGCATTTAGAGAAGGCCAGCTACTGCAGCCTGCATGCAAGTATTTGTTCTTATGATGGAAAGGAAGGTCCGTCGTCTCATAGATGGCATTCCACTGCCATTGTGCAGCAGCTGGGAGACACAATCTAGTCAGGCATGTAACTATATTTTGTTGTGAAAAAAAGGTCTCCAAAAGCTGCAAAATATGTTACCCAGATGATTTTTCTTCTTTAATTTGGGTCAAAATGTTATATAGTATTTTTCTTTTGATAATCCATTCATACGGCTGTCTTCTTATTTGGATTTCATAGTTGAAACTACACTTAGAAATATGATTTATTCTTGGAGGTGCTGGGTGGAAAAAATGCACATAATCAGTCATATCGAACACCACATATAGATTTACTCTCTTTGGAGAATACAGAGGGAAACAAGCCCTGGCACATCAATATACAGTACATCATTACAAATGGGGAACAGATGCAAAGCACTCATTGACAATGTAAAAACAAACACTGCAATCTATTCTCATTACTGAAGAGCCAGTGGCATTCAGATGAATGATCCCATGGTTTAATCTGTTACATAGTTATATGGAATACAATATCCACATACCTAGTCACTAAATCGGAAACTCAACTTTAAATTGAATTCGAAGTTATATGGTAGTGCTGACCCAGACTCAGATTATACCTCCTACACCAAAACAAGAAAATCCAACTCAGCTTTACACTACACCCGTGCAGTGGAGGAGTACAACCCAAAGTCATTCATGTGACTGATGGCACGGTGTAGCACAGAAAATGTGCCAAGCTCCATTGCACTTAGAAACCAGCAATGATTTGCTTCTTATATACTTATAGGGATAAATAAGCTCAATGTCCCTAGGTTAGCAGTTTAAAAGGAAAAACGGGCATAGGAGTCACCAAGAGGGCAAGGAAGTATGGGTATATCATATCATAAAATAGTGAAAATGGAATAGCCAAAGTTTGCACATATCCACTTTGGGCAAAGGAAATCACACAACCATGGTTGTTACTGGCTGGTCGCTAGTTAATGTCAAACCAAAATGTGTTTTTTTTTTTTTTTGGATGAATGCTGCATTATTACCAAAACAGAGGCTTAAAGAAATTTTTCATCTTTAAAAAAAAAAAAAGGAATACTGAAAAATTAGAATTTTTTTATTTTTTTATTTGTGCCTGCAAAGCAACTGTGATCAGCTGTGTGTTGGATCACAGGTGCAATGCCCAGGCTCCTACTGACTAATAATTTCAGACCCAGGTCTATATCAAGGTATGGGCCTTCACTTATGGGTGACATGGATGGAGCCACATATGGCTGCACCAAATTCAAATTTCAACAGAAGCCTGCCAGAAGAACTCCATGATTCAGGTAAGGGGAAAGGGGTTTCTCCAGTATACTTAGAGCCGGTTCACACAGCGGGCGATGCGAGGCGACACGACACGACTCGCCTCGCCTCGCTCTCGCAAGTCACCCCCGTTCTGTACAATGGAACCGTTCTGAGAGGAGCGACTCGAGTCGCTCCGACTCAGAAAAAAGGTTCCTGTACTACTTTTGGGCGACCTCGGGGCGACTTGCATTGACTTCTATACAGAAGTCATTTGCAAGTCGCCGCTGAGGCCGCAGCAGGTCGCGGCGAGGCAAGTCGGAGTCGCCTCGCCTGCTGTGTGAACCGGCCCTTACTGTTATGTCCTCATTCTTAAAGTGGTTATAAAGCTTTGTTGTTTTTAAAAATAAAAATAAACATACCTATACTTGCCTGCACCATCTGTGCAATGGTTTTGCACAGACCAGCCCTGATCCTCTTCTTCTGGGGTCCCCAGCTGGTGCTCCAGTCCCCCCTTTTCTTCGGGCACCAATGCAAGCTCGCACCCGAGTCCCACTGCTGCGTTCATTGACACAAAAAGTGGGACTTGCCCCCACCCCCTGCATCACCGGATTTGACTGACAGCAGCAGGAGCCAATTGCTCCTGCTGCTGTCAATCTGGATCGGTGTATCTCAACTCCAATCCTCAAGTTGCCCCAACAGGTCATGCTTCCAGGAAGTCCCTCAGATGAATCGGCTGTGGTAATTACTAATGCAGTGAATCTGATAAAATTACCTGTGCAAAATAACGCAAAGCCTGAAAACCTGTTGGGGCGCCTGGAGGACTGGAGTTGAGAAACACTAGCAAAGAGCACTACCCTACACTCCTGAAAGTGTTAGATTTCCAAAGATTCCTCAGGCAGTGGTTTCTCTTTAATACAGTGGAATTTGGAGATATGGCCAGGGAGGAGGCGAGTATTGACCATCTTCGGGGACATCTTCTTTTCACTTTTATTTTGACAGAATCACTTTCAGCAGGTGGTGAATTTTTTGAAGGGCCGTCTTCTTATACTGTCTTTGCTGCTGTTGGTTCCTTTACCAAAGTCTGCATACTGTTTTAGAGTGTGTGGGTATTTGAATGCTGCACCACTAATCTTTAGAGATTTCAGCTGAGGTTCAATCTGGGACTAAAAGCAAGGTGTAACATGATTACACTCCTAGGCACTACAGGTGTGGCCGGACCAGAGAAACGGGTTGTAGAGCAAGCTGGTAGCCAATAGAGGCACCTTAAGGACTGGATCAGATGGACTTGGATAAGGAAAAGGAGGGGGGTGGGGTTCTGGGGGCTGCAGCACAGGTTTTTCACCTTAATGCATAGAAAGCATTAAGGTGAAAAATCTTAAGGCTTTAGGACCATTTTAAGTGAAACATATAAAAACCCAAAAAAATGATAGCAGCCAGGGGGACTTTGAGATATATATATATATTTATATATAATAAAAAAAAAAAAAAAAAAAACACATACATTTTACACAACAATACAGAAAAAAAAAAAAAAAAAGACACAAACCAACTCTAAATTAAGTACAGGGTTCAGTTTATTGTTTGGATCTAATATACTTCACACTTTTTAATAAACAAGGAAGTAAAAGGAAGGCTATCCTGACACTGAGAATGATTGGATTATAGGACGCAGATAAGTCCTCCTTGCTCTGCTTAAATATGAATGACGATACAAGTCTCATTTGACGTGTCCATTTAATTGGATTAAGGATGACCATTGAGGGCATCTTGCGTTTTTTGCATACAACCTACCGTATGAGAGCTTCCTAGCCTTTTTCTCTCTCCACATGGGTAAGAGATGATACACATTTTTAGAATTCCACAAATATGTGGTTTTATCACAATGAGAATCATAAGTTTCATCATGCCGGTTGTTCACACTTACTCCTGAATATCTATTTACTGTGCCTTGCGAAAGTATTCGGCCCCCTTGAACTTTTCAACCTTTTGCCACATTTCATGCTTCAAACAAAGATTTAAAATTTAAATTTTTTGTGAAGAATCACCAACAAGTGGGACACAATTGTGAAGTGGAACGAAATCTATTGGATATTTTTAACTTTTTTTAGCAAATAAACTGAAAAGTGGTGCGTGCAAAATTATTCGGCCCCTTTACTTTCAGTGCAGCAAACTCGCTCCAGAAGTTCAGCGAGGATCTCTGAATGATCCAATGTTGTCCTAAATGACTGATGGTGATAAATAGAATCCACCTGTGTGCAATCAAGTCTCTGTATAAATGCACCTGCTCTGTGATAGTCTCAGGGTTCTGTTGAAAGCGCAGAGAGCATCATGAAGACCAAGGAACACACCAGGCACGTCCGTAATACTGTTGTGGAGAAGTTTAAAGCCGGATTTGGATAAAAAAAGATTTCCCAAGCTTTAAACATCCGAAGGAGCACTGTGCAAGCGATCATTTTGAAATGGAAGGAGTATCAGACCACTGCAAATCTACCAAGATCTGGCCGTCCCTCTAAACTTTCAGCTCAGACAAGGAGAAGACTGATCAGAGATGCAGCCAAGAGGCCCATGATCACTCTGGATGAACTGCAGAGAACTACAGCTGAGGTGGGAGAGTCTGTCCATAGGACAACAATCAGTTGTACACTGCACAAATCTGGCCTTTATGGAAGAGTGGCAAGAAGAAAGCCATTTCTGAAAGATATCCATAAAAAGTCTCGTCTAAAGTTTGCCACAAGCCACCTGGGAGACACACCAAACATGTGGAAGAAGGTGCTTTGGTCAAAATCAAACTTTTTGCCCACAATGCAAAACGATATGTTTGGCGTAAAAGCAACACAGCTCATCACCCTCAACACACCATCCCCACTGTCAAACATGGTGGTGGCAGCATCATGGTTTGGGCCTGCTTTTCTTCAGCAGGGACAGGGAAGATGGTTAAAATTGAGGGGAAGATGGATGCAGCCAAATACAGGACCATTCTGGATGAAAACCTGTTGGAGTCTGCAAAAGACCTGAAACTGGGACGGAGATTTATCTTCCAACAAGACAATGATCCCAAACATACAGAAAAATCTACAAAGGAATGGTTCACAAATAAATGTATCCAGGTGTTAGAATGGCCAAGTCAAAGTCCAGACCTGAATCCAATCGAGAATCTGTGGAAAGAGCTGAAAACTGCTGTTCACAAACGCTCTCCATCCAACCTCACTGAGCTCAAGCTGTTTTGCAAGGAAGAATGGGCAAGAATTTCAGTCTCTCGATGTGCAAAACTGATAGAGACATACCCCAAGCGGCTTGCAGCTGTAATCACAGCAAGAGGTGGCTCTACAAAGTATTAACGCAAGGGGGCCGAATAATTTTGCACGCCCCACTTTTCATTTTTTTTATTAGTTAAAAAAAATTCAAAAATCCAATAGATTTCGTTCCACTTCACAATTGTGTCCCACTTGTTGGTGATTCTTCACAAAAAATAAAAATTTTATATCTTTATGTTTGAAGCCTGAAATGTGGCAAAAGGTTGAAAAGTTCAAGGGGGCCGAATACTTTCGCAAGGCACTGTATATTAATGCATCACATCTGCATGCTAAGTGTATTGGATCTAAACAAAGACTGAACCCTGTACTCAATATTTTAGAGTTGGTTTGCGTCTGTTTTTTTTTTTTTTTTTATATATGCAGTGTTTTCTTTATATCTATAATGTTCCTCAAAGTCCCTGCCTACTACCAGATTTTTTTTTGTTTGATTCAGGTAAGTGGTGGGGGTGGTTTGAGCGTGATCCCATGTTACACCCTAAATATGAATGCATCATGGAGTGAAATTAGCATTTAGTCCATATGCTGATTCAACTGTAATCTACACCAGTGGTTCTGGATTTACAGTTATCCAGCGAGGCCTAAAAGCAAAGAATGAGGCACAACCTTTTTCCTTTTGGCCTATGTAATGTCTTGACATGCGAATACCTTCCGTTTTAAGAAGGCTCCATTTTGCTATCCCCTGTAATAGTTTAAAAAACAAAAACGAGTAAACATGGTCATAGGGTTAGTGATCAATGATGAAATTCAGCACCTTATGCCACAAATGAAAAAGTCAAGGTTTGGTGCATATAAGGTATGGCCTTTGGCTGAATGAATTCTTTCCATTTGATATGAAGTTAATAAAATATATGGGCCAGTTTTCCAAGAAACTATAAGAATTCTAACTTATCTTGACTTCTTTAGGTCAGTACTCATTTTCTATTGCCGCTGTCCAGTGAAAAATAAATATAACGGGAAGTAACAGGTTTTCTTTGCAACATTACATTGCAAACTTAAAAAAGGCACACGTCTAGTGAGGTTAAAAAAGAACCACGCCTCAGAGTCCCTAGTTTGTTGGGCAAGTAGAGGTAGGCTAACTATCCTTACAAAACAACATCCGTTAGATGAGTTAATATTTGGAAAGATTAGGTTTAAGTGGTGCTACATCTCTACTGATGTGTCAAGAGTTAGAAAATTCCTGATGTGTGAGGAGACTAAAGAGATGAGCTGAAGGGTAGCGACATAGAAAGGCTATCAACTGACCTAGAGAGAAGGTGAAGATAGAGAACAGAAGGGGGTCTGAGGACAGGGCCTTGGGGACCCCTACAAAAAGAGGGAACGGAGGAAATAGAGTCATAGTAGACACTAAAAGAGCTGAGACAGGTAGGTAGAGACCCAAGCAAAGATCAGAGTATTAAAAGCCAAGGGAGTGGATTTGTAAAGAGGTGCATGTGGTCAACTGTACCAAAGGCCATAGAAAGATCTAAGGCTACATTCACAAGGCAATTTAGCAGTGACCAGGGGTGACCACCAGCAAGAATCAGTTGATTGCCAGCAGCTGTAAACACTTCTTGCACACTGTATGTAAACAGCTGTAGCTGTCATATTTGTAAAAATCATTGACCGGCACTGCTGCTGTTCACATGTAGCCGATCATCAGAGCGGCATCTAAATAATAAGCTGCAGACTGAGAACATTCAGCTCCAGCCAAGGTTTATTGCAATGGCAGTACACTGCTCATTCCCACCCAAAACAATGCCCAAATTCATTGCAATAAACCTTAGCTGAAGTTGAATGTCTTCAGTGTGCAGCCCAGAACATGGATGGGAGGATATCATGGAGCAAGAGTGAACTCCACGGCCTTAGCACCTGGCTAATTACAGGAAACGGAGGCTATATCCTGTCCTGTGAGAGGTGAAAGGAGTTGGGTTCATCAACCAGCAGAACAGTTACATGCGAATAGAGCCACCAACCAACCCTGGATGCAGGAAGTCTGCATCCATGATTGCCATTTCTTCCGAGTTTTTGCCACACTCCAACTGGCCAAAGCCAATCAACCAGTTTGTATGTAGTCATACTACAGAGTGTTGCTGTGTATTTAGCCACCTCTGAGCGCAGCAAACTATCCACTGCAAAACTGATGCATGATTGTCTTATAGTTTGAATACGGAATAGCAGCCATTGGTTTTAGCAGTTAGTAGGGCATTAGTAAGTTTTAGGAGGGCAGTTTCTAACAAGTGTTTTCGACAAAATCCAGCCCAAGGTCACCAGTGAGGTAATAGGTTGGATGATTGTAAACTAGACGTTCTAGAGGTTTGGAGGTAAACAGAAACGAGGAGATGGGTCTTAAGGCAGACCGCTAGAATTCCTGCTGAGATTCAAACCATATATGGGCAGGCTGAATGTACCCAAGTTTATCAATCAACCTGATTTTACATGTGATTATTGCTAGCTGCTATTGTAGCCACTAGCAATAATTACTGTGTTCTCCCAGCGGGGGCGGCTTCCCTGCTGGGAGAAAATGATGGCTCCATGGGTGGGATTCCCCTGTTAACCCTGTTTGAGGGGGGGGGGGATTAATTTAATGATTTTCGCTTAGTCTATGGCCAGCCTTAGATTGTTCAGACTGGTGAGGTCCAGAAAGGGCTGTTCAAGTATGGAGCGATAGAGAGAGTCATGAGAGTCACAGAGTATAGAATAGAGTAAGAGCAGTGTGGTACCTGCTTACAATGTCCTGAAAATAGACACAATCAGCAAAATGGAGAAAAGAACAGCAATATTTATAGATATTGCATGCTCTTACTCTATTGACCTCAGAAAGAATTTTAGTACTGGAACTCAGATTTAGGCTGGATTCACACCTATGCATTTTCAGTGCTTTTTACATTTTGCAGATTTGCACTACAGAACGTGTTCTAAAGGAAACCATGTTAAATGGACTGTAGTACAAATCTGCAAAATGCAAAAAGCACTAAAAATGCATAAGGGTGAATCCAGCCTTAGAGCAGACTCTAAGCCCCTGTACACACGGTCGGAGTTTCTGCCAACCAAATCCGTCGGATTTTGTCCGTCAGATTTAGTCTGACGGATTGTGTCCGAAACTGTTCCATACACACGGTCGGACTAAGTTGTCGAAAAATCTGATCTTTCAGAACGTGATGACGTAATTTCGTTACGATGGGACTAGATTCAGGCTAGTAGCCAATAGCTTTGATGTAGGAATTTGATCTCAGCATGCGTGGCACTTGGTCCGATCAAAATTCTCTACACATGATCGGATTACGTCCGACCAGCCCAGTTGTTCGGGAAAATATTTCCAACATGTTGAAAAATTGGGTCGGACGGAGATTCGGACGGAATCAGTCCGATGCATACCACACACAGTCGGATTATCTGACGACACGGTCCGATAAGACGCATTCCGACGGATTCTCCGACCGTGTGTACGCGGCTTAATAGGTTTACCATCCAACCAACTTGGTAGGTCAAATCTTTATAGTTTGGGGCTAAATAAAATATATATATTTTTTTGAGTTCCTATAAAATATTTCTCCTTGATAAACATTTGTACAGAAAAAAAAACCGGAGTTAGACTTACCGGTAACTCTTTTTCTAGGAGTCTTCCAGGACAGCCTTTGAGATATAGGGCTCCTCCCTCCGGGACAGGAAACACGTCAAGCCAATTAAATAAAAGGTGTGGTCCTCCAGGCCCTCCTCAGTTTTACTCCAAGAACCGCCGGGAGGCTCTGAAAGACATAACACACTAACAATCATGTTAATACACATCCTCACCACTTAGTCCAATTTAAACAACTTTGGGTGGGAAGCCAGGCTGTCCTGGAAGACTCCTAGAAAAAGAGTTACCGGTAAGTCTAACTCCGGTTTTCTCATATCGTCTTCCAGGACAGCCTTTGAGATGATAAGCAAGGAGCTCACCTTGTCAGGGCGGGACCACTGCCTGGAGGACCTTACGTCCAAAAGTCTGCTCTTTATCAGACCATAAATCCAGACGGTAATGTCTTGCGAACGTTGAGTAGCTGGACCACGTTGCTGCTTTGCAGATCTCCTCCGGAGAGGCTCCAGCCCTCTCTGCCCATGATGCGGAAACCGCCCTCTTAGAGTGTGCCTTAACTAAGGGTGCCTGCTTCCCCTCTAACTCATAGGCTTTAACTATCGCCATTCGTATCCACCTGGCGATAGACGCTTTGGACGCCTTGCAGCCCTTGCGGGCGCCCGAAAAATTAACAAAAAGTGAGTCTGACTTCCTGAAGACCTTAGTGGCTTCTAAAAAAATCAATAGACTTCTCCTGACGTCTAACAAACTTAAAGATCTCGCCTCATCCTTGTCTGAGGTTGAGAAAAAAGTTGGCAAAATAATATCCTGTGTCCTATGAAAAGTGGACACCACTTTAGGAAGAAAACTAGGATCAGTCTTAAGTACTACCCTGTCCTCTAAGATTAACAGAAATGGCTCTCTGACCGAGAGCGCTTGTAGATCACTGACCCTTCTAGCTGACGTGATCGCTATCAAAAATAGTCTTTAGTACAATCCACTTAAGTGAAGCCCCCTCTAATGGTTCAAATGGATCTTGGGTCAGAGCTCTAAGAACCAAGGCCAAATCCCAAGTAGGACAGGACTTCATTCTCACAGGCCTGGATCTAGATAGAGCCTTGAAGAAGTTCCTGACAAATGGATTCTGCTGAAGGGAGGACTGAAGGAAAACACTTAAGGCCGCCACCTGTACCTTTAGAGTGCTGATAGATAGGCCCAGTTCTACCCCTGCCTGTAGAAAATCTAGGACTGCCGGGACCCCGGGACTTGCAATCCCCTGTTCTCGCAACCAGGAATTAAACCTCTTTCCTACCTTGGCGTAAATTGCCCTAGTAACAGGTTTACGGCATTCTAACAAGGTCCTAATCACTCTCTCTGAGAAACCCTGTGACCTTAAGATTTGTTCCTCAGATACCAGGCCGCAAGCTTGAGCCTCTCTATCTGAGGGCACAGGATCGGCCCCTGGGAAAGTAAGTCCTCCCTGACTGGTAGAAACAGCGGAGGATGTACGGCCAATCTCTTTATGCTGGCAAACCAGGGTCTCCTTGGCCAAAAAGGAGCTACTAAAATGAGGTCCGTAGTTTCCGAACGGAACTTCTGCAGAACCTCCGCCACCATCCTTACGGGAGGAAAGGCGTAACACAGGCCAAACATCCATGGATTGGCAAGGGCGTCTATCCCCCTGGCCCGATCCTGTGGGTGAACCGAAAAAAATTGTGTCACCTTCCTGTTGCCTTCTGTTGCAAATAGGTCTATTTCTGGCCTTCCCCAGCATGACACGATCTCCTCGAACACTTCCTTGTTGAGGGCCCACTCGTCCTGACCTATCTTCTGGCGACTGAGAAAGTCGGCCAGGAAATTCTGGGTTCCCTTTAGGTGAATGGCTGATATTGAGGACAAATTCTTCTCTGCCCAGCAGAAGATTTTGTCCGCAATTACCTGCAGTGCAGGGCTTCTGGTTCCCCCTTGCTTGTTCAGGTAGGCTACTGCTGTCACATTGTCTGAGCGAACTTGCAGATCCCTGCCATGTAACCGGGACTGGAATGTTTCTATAGCTTTCCAGACTGCCAGAAGTTCCTTCTGGTTTGAGGAACGACCTGTCTCTAGGTTCGACCAGGAACCCTGGGCTAAGGTTCCCTCTAGGTGGGCACCCCAACCCAGCGCACTGGCATCGGTCGTGACCACCACCGTAGCTTGTGGGGACCAGGGAAGACCCCTGTCTAGGTTGACCTGGGCCCGCCACCACCAAAGAGACCTCCTGACTGCCGAGGATAGGGGCATAACCTGATCCAGGCTCTCCTGCCTGCCATCCCAATAACGGAGCATGAGTCTTTGTAAAGGACGCTGATGATGTCTTGCCCAGGCCACCGCTGGAAAGCATGATGTCATCAACCCTAGGACTCTCATCACCTCCCTGATCTGGGCTTCCCGACCAGATTGAAGCTGGGCTACCGCCTGCTCTAGCTTGCCGATCTTCTCCTCCGGAAGAAATACTCTCATTTCCACTGAAGAAATCCTGTATCCTAAATACAGGACCTCCTGTGAGGGGGTCAGCTGGGATTTTTCCTGGTTTATCAGCCACCCCAGTGAGCGCAGGAAAACCAAGGCCTCCTGTATGTCCCTCTGCAGCTGTTGGGCCGACTGGGCTATGAACAGTAGATCGTCCAGATATGGGATCACTGTTATAGCCTTGAGCCTTAATGGGGCCAGTGCCTCTGCCAGAACTTTTGTAAAGACTCTTGGTGAGGCTGAAAGCCCGAAGGGGAGAGCTCGAAACTGGAGGTGTAACACCCCCGTGTTCAACCTCACCGCCAACCTGAGAAATCTCTGAGATTCCGGATGAATCGGGATATGCAAATATGCATCCCTGAGATCCACTGTGGCCATGTGACAGCCCTGAAACAGGAATTTGGTTACCGAGAAGATTGACTCCATCCGGAACCGCTTGTATTTTATAAATCTGTTCAGGGGACGGAGATTCAGTATTAACCTGAACTTCCCCGAAGGTTTCTTTACCACGAATACGTGGGAGTAAACCCCCAAGCCTCGCTCCTCCTGAGGTACCTGCACCATTACTTCTTGGTCCACCAGATCCCCCAGAAGAAGAGCCAAAGCCTCTGCTTTCTCTTGGTCCCTTGGTAACCTTGTTACTTGAAAGTTCGGGAGGGGAACTGAACCAAACTCCAACCTGTAGCCGTTCCTTACAAGATCTCGAATGAACGGACTTTCGGTTGAAGCTTCCCACTGTGGGAGGAACTTCCCCAGTCTTCCTCCCACCGGGACGCAGGAGTCACTGGGTTTTAGGGGAGGGTTGAGGAGGATTGAATAAGATACCTCCTCTGCCTCTTCCCTTGTGACCCGTCCAATGCTTTTTGGGGCGAACCTCCCTTTCCTGCAGGTTTTGCTGCCTGGGGCTTCGAAAAAGGCGTTTCCCTTCAGGTCTCTTTTTCCTTTCTGGGAAAGCTTTCTTCCTATCCTGCGTGCGCTCTAACGCCTCTTGCAGGCCGGGCCCAAACAAATGGTCCCCTGAAAAGGGTAATCCACACAACTTTAGTTTTGAAGCTGTGTCTCCTGACCAGGTCTTAAGCCAAACGGCCCTTCTGGCAGCGTTCACTAGTGCTGCTGATCTAGCAGCCAGTTTGACTGATTCTGCCGAGGCATCCGCTAAAAAGCCCACCGCTTTAAACAGTAGCGGAAAGGACTTCAACAGCTGTTGCCTAGAAGTACCTGCAGAAATATGTGATTGTAACTGTGTAAGCCAACACTCCAAGTTTCTGGCCACACAGGTAGCTGCTAGGGCCGGTTTAAGCCCGATGGAAGAGGCATCCCAGGCTCTCTTGAGCAGCAGATCTCCCCTCTTATCCATAGGGTCCCTGAGTGAACCCATATCATCAAAGGCCAAATCTGTCTTCTTAGAGACCTTAGCCAAGGGAGCGTCTAATTTGGGAACCTTGTTCCAGGGATGCACCGCATCCGATTCAAAAGGGAACCTCCTTCTAAGGCTACCTGAAAAAAATGGCCTTTTTTCCGGTTGTTCCCACTCCAGCAGAATCGCCTCCACTAGCGACTTATGGACGGGGAATACCCTGTCTTTCATTACACTCGACCCTTGATACATCATGTCGTGTTTTGAAAGCTGGACCTGTTCTTCTCTGATCTCTAAGGTGTCATATATAGCCTTGAGGAGGTCACCCACATCATCCAAAGACAGCTTGTATCTGGCTGATCTAATGGCCTCTTCCTCCCCCTCAGATTCTGAAGTAGACTCTGTCCTAGAGGAGGCTAATGACCTGGATAACCTCTCCCTATCCACCTCCTCCTCCTGACTTGGTTCGGATAAGGAAGGCATACTCACGGCTCTGGGTAAAGAGACAGAAGGACCCTGCATCCTATCCATCATGTTTTTAAAAGATTGGAAGGTGGATGCAATCTCATCCTTTACGGATGTTAAAACATTGTGACAAGCTGCCACCGAGTCCTCTTTTACCAGGCTACTGACACAATCTGGGCAAAGCGGCTTCTCCCAACCGGTGCCTAACTTAGCCCCACACACGGCACATTTCCTTCTGGGTAAAGGTATCTGGGCTCTGTCCTGTTTAACCTAAAAACAAAGAAAAACAGGGTCCCATTAAGATACCACCCCTGACCACACCACTGTGCTTCTAGGGTCTGTTTAGGAAGTGCCCCCCTTCACCAGCAGGTTCTCCACCCCGGGAAGGTGCTACGGGTCAGAGTGACCCCCCACCCCCCAGTGTAAGTCCTGGTCTGCCCTCACCAAGCTTACCTGAGAGGTACTGGAGCCTGTTGAACCGGAGTCCACCTGCACAACCGCACTCTCCATGGTTCCTGTGTATCACTCAGTCTCTCTGAGCCTTCACACTGCTCCAGGCAACCCTGTAGTCACACCGCCACGCCCAAAGGACTGGAACGGGTCCTGCGGCGCCCCCTGATGACGCGAATCCGGCGGAAGTGCGTCTCTCCCACTTCCGTACGCCAGAGCGCAAAAACTCCGCCCCGACGCCGTGCGTTCTTACGAACGTACCGCTCACAGTACCCGAACGCCGGTCGGTAGAGCGAACGTCTCCCGCCGCCTCCGACCGACAGGTACGAGCGGTTAGCGCTCCGAGGGGGAGATTGCCGCGTATCGGGGTCCCGTTCTCTCCGAACGTTTAAATGGCAGCGGGGACTGAAAGCTACCCTCTCCTCCCTTCGTTCGGACCGAGGGGTGCTAAGGGCCAGGTCCATCAAGGCGCTCTCCCCAGGTAAAACCCCTGAGAAGGAGCTCCCCTTACCAGTTCCAAGACGTGCTCCTTCCCGTCCGGCAGGAAACACAAAAACTGAGGAGGGCCTGGAGGACCACACCTTTTATTTAATTGGCTTGACGTGTTTCCTGTCCCGGAGGGAGGAGCCCTATATCTCAAAGGCTGTCCTGGAAGACGATATGAGAAAAAAATGCACGCTTCTTTTATGGATGGACGAGAACATTGTCTTAAACTAGTTTCTCTTACAAATAAGGTGAAAAGACTTTCATGGTTTCTTGGAAATGCAAATGCATTGCTGTTGTGTTGGGGGCAGAGCCAAATTATCAATCAGGACAGTCTTGGCACTAGACTATGGCCTAGAGTCCAGCAGCATTAGGGGGTCCATCCACAGTACTTGCATACTTTAAATAGAGCAGCAAATATTCTATTACTTACAGAAGCAATAGCTGGCAGTGTTTCCAAGTCCTGACCCTTCAGGTTACAGACAATTTTAAATGGCACACATTGTGTAGCCCATCTTAAAAAGCAAGAAATCACATTTCTGAGTATTTGCCTTTCCGATTGGTTGCACATTCTGATTACTTGTAAAGACTTCTCCACGTTGCGAAGGCTGGAATAGCCAATGGTAGATGAGGTTAGAGAAAGGAGACAGTGAGAAATGCCTGTAACAATATGACAGATAAGAGATGACTTGGCAGAGTGGATTTTGGAGTGAAGCAGAGTGCAAAAAATAGAGTGTTGGGAAGGTATGGGGCTGAGTTAGTAAAGCAAATAGGCTGTTCACTTTTCAAAAGGACTCTCACTTAGCTTGGTGAATGAGGTGAAGCTCGGCTGGCTTATATCCTTCAGTCATGTGCATACATAAATACAGTTTCATATATTTTCCTTGCGTGTGATTGGGTTTTCTTTGCAAAGGGAATGTTCACCACATACGCTGGTACATACACTCTTTAAATCAAATTTCCAATTCCATTCCTGTAACTGTAGCATTCCTCTACATAAAATCGTCTTGGCGCCTAGGAAAGTTGTGACGCTGCGCCAATTTCACTATGTTGTGGTTAATAAGTTGCCACTCCAGATTCTTCCAAGAGATTACTTACATAACTGAAGTTAAAAGGATCAGATTCCATTAGCTCATGTGTTTTCTTTATTAGCACAATAAACGGCATTACACAGCAGAAGACAACCATTCTCTGACATAAAACAAACATATGACACTGTAGTGGGATCAGCAATGGAGCTCTCACTTCTCTAATTGTTCAGCAGGTTATGGCAGCCACCCCATGTGCTAATTACAGAGATTACAGTTTATGTCATGTCGTTCTGAGAGTCCAAAGTTCATGCGTCACCAAGATAGGATTGCATTGTTTTTCTCCCCCCCCCAATAATTACCTTGGGGGCCTTTTATTAAACAAAATAAATCTGCGGGATGGAATTTCTAAATAATTATTCTGACTGATATTTTATGCATCGCTTGTGTTTAAAGATAAACTCAGAAAACCAAAAAATTTGAAATCGATTTAGTAATAGCTACAACGGATATAAATCCGCTTTGTGTGCACCAAATCTTGGCAAACCCAGATGTTACCTTGTAAAAACGAATGACGTTATCACTGTGCTGCACAAAGGTTGTACAGAGAAAAGAGCTGGGAGGAACACAGGTGGTCTATCCATTACAGGCTTCCTGCAGAAAACTACAGGAGGGGGTGGATACACGACCAGTCACCCAGCAGCGACTTTTTTATTGCAGGGAGGTACTACAAAGAGGCTGAGTTATGCACTGGATCTGGAGTAAATACACAAAGCACACCAAAATTCAAGTAAGAATACACATGCCCAGGGGCGGACTGACCATTCGGCCACTGCCCGAGGGCCCCAGGCCACTAGGGGGCCCCATTAGGGTTGCCAGCCTCAGTAAAACCAGGGACAGTATGTAAAAATCTGTGTCTTATTTACATCTGTCTCTTACCGACATCCTTTTGGTCTAAAAATCCAGAGATTATAGCTGCCCCACCTCTCCAGTACCTTCTCAGCCAATAGAAATATGTATGTGTGTATACTGTGTGAGTGTGTGTGTATACTGTGTG
Source organism: Lithobates pipiens (assembly GCF_037356315.1). Taxonomy (NCBI): domain Eukaryota; kingdom Metazoa; phylum Chordata; class Amphibia; order Anura; family Ranidae; genus Lithobates; species Lithobates pipiens. Next base: position 423,993,002 of record NW_027507718.1, read on the forward strand.
AGTGAGTGTGTGTGTGAGTGAGTGTGAGTGTTTGGCCCCATAATCTCCTATTGCCCAGGGCCCCATGAGTTGTCAGTCCGCCCCTGCACATGCCTCTTTTTTAGACAATGTGTGCACCTTAGAAATTATTAGATGTGGTGGCTGTATTAATGTTTTTTTTTTTTTTTATCTGCACCTGATGACTACAAATGCCTCTCTCTATTTTATATTTCAATTCAGTACCTGGGAACTTGCAAGGATGCTGGATTTCCATCAGGATTAATGTGAACCATGCTGTAGGGACAAAGGAGATCAACACTTCCAGGAGTGTTGGTTGTTGAAGAGAACTTTGGAAACTAATCATAGGTGACAAAGGTATAAGCAAAAAAATGGAATTACGTACGGTAATGTCCTTTTCCAGGAGTCTTTCAGGACAGCCACCTTTGAGAGACACTGGCTCCTCCCCTCTTAGGAAACACCGCCTTCATTTTCATGATTTAAGCCTCCTCCTCCCTTCGTTCCTCAGTTCTTCCAGAGTACCTCCGGCCAACTGGGGAGACACAAGAACACGTCAAATAAACAAACTTTTAAGTCTTACCTGACGGCCTCATGTAATGAGTTCCCGATGATCTGCAAAAAACTTGGGTGGGAACCGGTGCTGTCCTGAAAGACTCCTGGAAAAGGACATTACCGTACGTAATTCCATTTTTCCCCAATCGTCTTTCAGGACAGCCACCTTTGAGAGGATAAGCGAGTACCCTGTCTTAGGGTGGGACCTACTGCTTGCAGCACCTTGTGACCAAAGGGCTTGGTCTTTGGCTGAGAGAAGATCCAATCTATAGCGCTTCACGAACGTAGAAAACTTGAACCACGTTGCGGCTCTACAGATCTGTTCAGGAGACACACCAGCCCACATTGTCTGCGGAGTTGCCGCTGTCCTGGCTGAGTGTGCTTTAATTCTAACTGGAGGCTTTAATACCCCAACCGCGCAAGTCTGCCCAATGGCTGACCTTAATCATCTGGTTAGCGTACGTCTAAAGGCTTTGGAACCCTTCCTAGCCCCTGGAAGTAACACCAAAGGTAAATCAGACTTCCTGAACTGGCTTTGTGTAACCAAAATAATGAAGGACACGTCCAATAAGATGTGTTCCTGTTCGCTCACTGGTTTTGAACGAAAAATAGGCAGCATAATCTCTCGGACTCTCTGAGGATTAGAGACTACCATTAGGAAAAAAGGCCAGAATGGTCTTAAAAACTGAATGGTCTGGAAAGGGAGTGCCTTAACAGAAAGGTTTTCGAGTTTACTCACTTTCCTTGCCGCGGTGATCGCCACAAAAAACACAGTTTTGAGAGTGATCAACCATAACCAGCCAGATTCCAATTGCTGAAAAAGGTTCCTTTGTGGGAACCTGTAAAACTAATGAGTGACCCCGACCGAAAACCTGACTCTTCAATGTTTATGGGGCTAAACCTTTATCTGCCCCTGACTGCAGGAACTCTAAAACAGCTACGAGGCTGTGCACATTGAAGGAGTTCTCTGAGCATCAGCTGTTGAACCGTCTCCATACCTTCAAGAAAATGGTCTGAGTTTCTATTTACCTGCAATTCAGAAGAGTGGCTATTAAACAGTCTGAGACCTCTTTGCCCTTCAGCAATTCCTTCTCAGTAGCCAAGCTGCAAGAATCCACCTGGGGACCGCAGACTGGACCCTGGGAGAAGGGACACTCCTAGACCGGGAAAACCCGGGGGGGGGGGGGGGTTCCACTGACAGGCCCTTCAGAATGGAGAACCACGGCCTCCTGGGCCCAAGAGGTGTGATTAGAAAATAGGTAGTAATCTCCACCTGAAAACTTCCCTGACCCTGCAGGAATCAGAACGGGAGGGGAGAAAGCATAGCACTTAGAGAAACCCTAACTCTGTGCTTTAGTGTGTCTGCCCCCGACCTCCCATCTCCCCTGTTCATGGAACAGGAGATGGCTTCCTTTGCGTTTTCCCTTGAGAAAAAGAGAGGTCTATCCAAGGAATCCCCCAACTCTGGGTGATCCATTCGAAGAACCTCCTGCTTGAGAACCTGGTTGCTCTGAGGAAATCTAATATCAGGATTTGCTCTCCTTCAAAACAGATCACTGAAAAGACAGGATTTTAATATTCGGCCCATCTGAGGATGGCCTTCGCTAGGACCCATAAGGATCCGCTCCAGGAGTCCCCGTCCTGTCGACGCAAGCCACTGCCAAGGGATTGTTTCCATGATTCTTACATGAAGTCTCCAGAGAACTCTGAGAGGTCCTGAGAACCAGATCTACTGTTCTCAACTCCCTCCAATTTGAGGATCTCTTAGATTCCTTCCTCTCCCAGGTACCCTGTACCAAACAGGAGTCTAGGTGTGTACCCCAACCTAAGCCGTTCGTATCGGTTGTAACCACCCTGGATACTGGGAAACTCCATTCTAGGTCTTGTAACAAACGTGCTCCCTTTCCCAAAGGGACCTCTTTACCTGAGTTGGAACCAAAGAGTCCCAAGACCCCTGACTGTGGTCCCAAAGCTTCAAGATGAATAGTTTACAGAGGACGGTAACATGACCCCGTCCACTGAACTGCTAGGAGCGTGGCTGTCAGTAAACTCAACCTGCCTAACTGAGTTTTTGACGGTTGCCCTGGAGAAACAACAGTGCTCTGTCTATCTTCTGGATCTTCTCCAAGGAGGGAAGACCTTTTGTTCTGTTGAGCCCAGCACCTACCCCAGGAAGGTGACCCCCTGGTAAGGAATTTAAGTTGGGTTTCTCTAGGTTCAGAGGCCAACCCAGGCTCACTAACAGGTCTTTTGTTACCTGTTGATCCCAAATCGACTGCGTCAGAGAAGGTACAAACCGGAGAAGATCTTCAGGACACACGATCACCGAGACTCCCCTGAGACGCAGGAATGCCAGAACTTCTACCATCACTTTGGTGAAGATAGGAGGAGGAAAGGGATAGCCCAAAAGGGAAGTGCTTTGAACTGAATGTGTAGCACCCCTACAGAAGTTATCACTGCCAGCCTAAGGAAACGCTGGTGGTTCTCTGCAATGGGAATATGCAGGTATGCATCCATACTATCCATGCCCTGAAACAGTTTTGGTGGAAGAGGTGCCCTCACCCAGTGACCAAAACCAACGAAAGCCATCTGTAGGTGACTAAGACACACAGACGTTCCAGGTTCAGGATGAGCCTGAACTTTTTTCCCAAAGGCTTGTGAACCACAAAAATGTGAGAATAGGAGCCCTTTCTATATATCCTGCTGGGACCTGTATTACCACTTCCTGTTCCTCTAACTCCTGAAGAGGAAAGAAGGGCACATTTTGGCAGCTCAGTGACAAGGAGTCTCAAATGAGGAGAGCTATGAAAACTCCAAACGGTAACCTCTTACGATGATCCCCAACACAAACTGATTGGAGGTGATCATCTCCCACTGGGGGAGGAAGGCCCCTTTTTTACTGCTCCCCATATTTCTTCTTAAGGGGAAAGGCCTTTTTCTTATCAGCCGTGCGATCTAGCACTGCTTCAAGACCTGGCCCAAACAGCAGTAAACAGTAGCAGTAACAGCAGTCTCCTGTAAAAAGGATTCCAGAGCTTTGCTTTGGACGCCTTGTCCCCCTGCCATGTCTTCAGCCTTAAGGCCCTCCAGGCTGAGTTGGTCAGAGCCGAGGACCTTGCATACATTCGCATGGATTGAGCCGAAGCACCCGCAGTGTATGCTGACTCCTTAAGCACCATGGGAAAGGAGGATAGAAAAGTCTCCTCTGCCGTCATTGCTTCATGCATTAATCTGGATAAGCCAACACTTCATATTACGAGCCACCACTGTGGCTGCTATGTCAGGCTTAAAGATTTTCTTATGATAAATCCCAGGCATCCTTCAGAAGTGAATCCATCCAACAGCAGGTTTCCTGTAAAAAAGGATTACACAGAGCTTTTGCCTTGGACGCCTTGACCCCCTGCCATGTCTTCAGCCTTGAGGCCCTACAGGCTGAGTTGGTCAGAGCCGAAGATCTTGCATACATTCGCCTGGATTGAATCGAAGCAGCGTATGCCAACACCTTAAGCAGCATGGGAAAGGAGGATAGAAAGTCTCCTCTGCCGTCATTGCTTCATGCATTAATCTGGCTAAGCCGACACTTCATATTATGAGCCACCACTGTGGCCGCTATGGCAGGCTTAGATATTTTCTTAAGAGAAAAAGCCCATGCATCCTTCAGAAGTGAGTCCATCATTTCAAACATAGGGTCTGAAAGTATTCCCATGTCCCTGAGGACAGGTCAGTAAGCCTGGACGTCTGAAGAAAGGTAGTCTCTAACCTGGGAGATTCTATTCCAGACAAGAGCTTCCTCTTCCGCCCAAGAAAAAACCTTTGCTTTAGTGCACCAGAAAAGAAAGGTTTTCCTTCGGGACCCCGCCAATCCTGATGGCATCGATCAAGACATCATGAACCGGGAACACCCGCTTCCCCCAGGTCCTAGTACATCTGATCGTGGGGTGACAATGCCTTCTTCCTAAAGTGGTATGAATAGCTCTCAAGAGCTTATCCACTTCATCCAGGGGGAAGTTTATATCGAGGGGTTCTTTTGGGTTCCCCACCCAAGCCCTCACCTTTATCAGATTCCCTTGGGAGTCTGAGACGGCACTGTCAACTTCTTCCTCAACTTCCTCTCTGGAACCCTCTAGACTCTCCCTTAACCTGCAGGAGGAACATCCATCGGGTTAGGTGGAACACTCTGCTGTGCTGGTGAAAGAGTGCTCTGGAGCTGAGGCCACTGGAACCTTCACAGAAGCCGCCAGATAAGCACCGTGTTCTGCTGCCTGTTTCCTGATGGCGCTCAAACAGGGACCTGAACCCTCTGAGGCCACTGGAACCTTAGGTTAAAGGTCTGACTGAGCTATCCGGTGCTTCAATACACTCTTTACCAAGTGCCTTTGAACCAGGGATTCCCCCAAAGAGGCTCTATATGAAGGACGCTCCCTCCTAGAACCAAGGGGAGACTTGCTCATGTCCTTCAGAGACCTAGAGATAAAAGAGCAGCATAAAATCCTAAAAAAAGAAACACCAGCACTACTTAAGAGGACCACCGGGAGTGCCCTCCCCTAGGATCAATCTCCATCTGGATCCCAGACGCACTGCCCTTCCCCCCGACCACCTAGGGGGAAAAAACACCAGTGGAGCTACTGGTTGTAAGGTAAGGGAACCCCTCGCCAGGGCTTTTACCTTTGAGTGGCTGGTGCCGTTACTCCTGGAGCTCCCGAAGCCACTGCTTTGGACATTCTCCTGTTGAGGAAGAGTGGTACGAACGTGCCTCCAACAGCTACCTGTGCAACTGTAGAAAGAGAGGCTGCACCAGCCGAACGCTAGGTTCCCCTCCACGTGCCGCATCCGGAACCGGAAGACGCGGATCCAACGAAGAGGTCCGCCCCCACCGGAATTGACGTCGCCCGCCAACCGGTCCGGCCTCTGGCTCCCAGCCGACTGGATACACAGGGGGGCCTTGGACGTCCTCGTTGCAGCGCCCCACTGGGCGAAACGCAGGGATGAACCTCCCCAAAAACTTCCTGCTTTCCCCAAGCGAAGATTGGAGTGCGTATAGAGAAAAAGGTCAGTCAAAAGTTCAGCTTCCCCAGCCGACCGGACTGCCTGTTCCGTTAAAACACCCGCGGGTGAACGGACGGACGACCCTGTAAAACTTCCTGCTTTCCCCAAGCAAAGTTTAGGGTGTATAGACAGTACGAACGCTTCAGCTCCCCGCTGATCCGACTGTCAAGGGCCGACCGATAGACGGTCGGGTAACCGAGTGGGGCCGGGGCTCCGCTCGGATAGCTTCAGTCTCACCAACCGAATTCAGCTAAGGTTCCTTAGCGATGTCTCCCCACCGGAGGAAACACCATAACTGAGGAACGAAGGGAGGAGGAGGCTTAAATCATGAAAATGAAGGCGGTGTTTCCTAAGAGGGGAGGAGCCAGTGTCTCTCAAAGGTGGCTGTCCTGAAAGACGATTGGGGAAAAATTGTTTTCTTGCCTAAAATTGGAAATTAAACAGAACAGACGTAAACAGATGATGGATGACATAACATGTTTGCATTTGTTCTGTTTAAACCGAAACGGACACAAGCCTTGTTCCGCTTAACCATCTGCCGACCACTCACAGTAAAAATACTGCGAGGGGGCAGCAGCTGCAGGCACAATCTCATACCTGTACCTGGTGACCCATGCTGTGAATGGACACAGCACGAGTTTGGCAGATGATTTCAGCCAATGATTTTGGCTGAAGTCAGTCGATCAGCTGTTTCCATCACACACAGATGGTAGCTCCCTGGGTCACCATATGACTGCAGGATTTGGCTTTTCTGGGGCTATACAAGGTATATCTGTTGTGAATCTACATCATATCTAATCTAACTTAAAGTAATGTAATGACACTACTATGATTTGGGTGCTGCTAGTTGTGCAGCTGTCTTGTATGCAGTTTTTAACACACGGGTTCTTTTCCAGAATAGCAACTCTGATTAATTCAGATGACTTGGGATCCAAACTACTCAGCTGCTTTTATTGCTCCGATGCCGAGACTTTATACGGGCGCTCACACACCTAGGCCAGCGAGACCCGTTTTTATAATAGCCCTCTTTGTGTGTCCTGAGGAGGATTATAAAAACAGGTTAAAAACTATGAAAACTATTCCTATTACAAGGGATGTTTACATTTCTTGTAATAGGAATTAAAATGATCAAAAAAGAAAAACATTAAAGGGAAAGTGTAAAAATAAGAAAAATATTAATAAAATCAATATAAAAAAAAATGCATACATATGTCGCACCTGCACATGTAGATGGCGTTTGAAACACACACGAGGTATAGCCACGAACGTTAGAGTTAAAGCGTAGCCTATGGAGATTTTTAAGCATCGACATTCCACGAGTGTGCACAGTTTTAAAGCGTTTATAGAATATCAGACACCTAAGTGACACTGATCCCAGCGCTCAATCTAAATTGGTGAACTGCTTTTTAGCCGCTATTATATTTAAAAAAAATGCAAATCTTATAAAATATGCTTATATTCAAAATTCAACCATTAACAGGGCTTATTAACCACTTAAGCCCCGGACCAATTTGCAGCCAAAGGACCAGGCCCCTTTTTGCGATTCGGCACTGCGTCGCCTTAACTGACAATTGCGCGATCATGTGACGTGGCTCCCAAACAAAATTGGCGTCCTTTTTTTCCCATAAAGAGAGCTTTCTTTTGGTGGTATTTGATCACCTCTGCGGTTTTTATTTTTTGCGCTATAAACAAAAATAGAGCAACAATTTTGAAAAAAAATTCAATATGTTTTACTTTTTGCTATAAATATCCCAAATATATATATAAAAAAAGATTTCCTCAGTTTAGGCCGATATATATTCTTCTACATTTTTGATTAAAAATAAATAAATAAAAAAAAAAAAAAAAAAATTTAATTAAATCTCACAATTAGCAATTATTGGTTTGCACAAGTTATTGCGTTTACAAAATAGGGGATAGTTTTATAGCATTTTTATTCATTTTTTTTCACTAGTAATGGCGGCGATCAGTGATTTTTATTGTGACTGCTACATTTCAGCAGACACATTGGACATTTTTGACACATTTTTGGGACCATTGTCATTTATACAGCAATCAGTGCTATTTAAATGCACTGATTCCTGTGTAAATGACACTGGCAGTGAAGGAGTTAACCAATAGGGGCAGGGATGGGTTGTGTGCGACGTGTGTTTTTTTTTTTTACTGTTGTGGGGCGTGGCTTGGCATGTGACGTCACGGATAGTCTTTCCCTATAACAGGGAACAGACGATCGGTGACAGCCACACTAGGAAGCAGGGGGAGAGGTTTGTTTACACAGACCTCTCCTCATTCTTCAGCTCTGTGACCCGATCGCCGGAGAGCAGCGGCGAAAGGGTTCCGCGGCCACGGTCATGGAGCTCAGGATCGGGTCACGAGCGCGCCGCCGGCGGCGCGTGCGACCCACGGCTGGGCACTTAAAGAGCCACATACAGGTATGTGATTGTGCAAAGCCATGCCATTCTGTCGATGTAAATGTGCAGGAGGCGGTCCTTAAGCGGTTAAAAATATTCCTAAACATTCCTTGGTTAATATTTCATACAGAGCAGTGTATAATTTGCTCACACACTTGATACTAGCATGTAAAAGAATGGGTTCCTAAACAATCAAAATTTCTATCAAAGAACAAACAAAAGCATGCAAGGAGTAATGTCTTCAAAAGACCATACTGCCACATAAAATAATATAATAAAAGGTCCATGCAATAAAAAAAATATATTGTGCTTATAGTCCAAAAATCTTGTGCCAAGAATATTGAGTCTCTACACCATCACAAAACGTCCATGCAATGAACAAAAAGGAGATGTGTTGTGCCTTAAAGCGGAGGTCCACCCTAAAATGGACCTCCGCTCATCGGAATCCCCCCCCCTCCGGCGCCACAATCGGCACCTTTCAGGGGGGAGGGGGGTGCAGTTACCTGGATAATCCAGGTAACTGCACCCACTTCCGGGCTAGCTCTCTGCGGAAAGGGGCGTACGTTACACCCCTTTCCGCAAGCGCCCGCCCCCTTCAGCAAGTGCCCCGCTGCCTGCTGGGAAACACACAGCTCCCAGAGGCAGCGGGGACCGTCCGGATTGCGCCGCGCGGCTCGCGCATGCGCAGTAGGGAACCGGGAAATGAAGCCGAAAGGCTCCATTTCCTGATTCCCATACCCAAGATGGCGGCGGCAGGACCCGACAGACGAGCGAGCGATCGGCTTCGGGTGCCGACATCGCGGGCGCGCTGGACAGGTAAGTGTCACTATTTAAAAGTCAGCAGCTGCAGTATTTGTAGCTGCTGGCTTTTAAAAAAAAAAAAAAACGCGGAGTCCCGGTGGACTCCCGCTTTAAGTCCAAAACAATCTTGTGCCAAGAATGTTGGTCCTCTACACCATCACTGATCACCTTGTGAACCCCCTTTGTGTATCTACTCAGAGTAAAATACAATTAAAGCCTATAGATTCCTCTCAAGAGGTAAAGCCTGTAGCTCCTCTTTGGATATCCAGACCTCCTTCACAGGAACGGTTCAGTTTGGCAACTCACAGCATCTAAAAATACAAGGGGATGCTCTCCATAGTGTAAAACAATTATAAGAAACATACCCTTTGCATACAAATTATGCTTATTAGAATGCAAATTAAAATGAGCCTATCTGGTCACAGCACTGCATCAAGCTCACCACCTCCTGGGGATCGAAACAAACATCTGTTGCAGTGAGTCCCGGGATGACGCCGGCTGTGTAGATGCTTAATATTCTTGGCACAAGATTTTTGGACTAAGTTTTAAAGCTTTACATGTTGGGTATACACATATACATACACACACACACACACACCGTATCTCACAAAGGTGAGTACATCCCTCACATATTTGTAAATATTTTATTATATATTTTCATGTGACAACACTGAAGAAATTACATTGCTACAATGTAAAGTAGTGAGCTTACAGCATGAATAACGGTGCAAATTTGCTGTCCCCTCAAAATAACTCAACACACATTAATGGCTAAACCGCTGGCAAGAAAAGGCAAAACATCCTTAAGTGAAAATGTCCAAATTGGGCCCAAAGTATCAATATTTTGTGTGGCCACCATTATTTTCCAGCACTGCCTTAACCCTCTTGGGCATGGAGTTAACCAGCGCTTCACGGGTTGCCACTGGAGTCCTCTTCCACTCCTCCATGATGACATCACAGAGCTGGGGGATATTGGAGACCTTGCGCACCTTCACCTTCCATTTGAGGATGCCCCACAGATGCTCAATAGGGTTTAGGTCCAGGGACATGCTTGGCCAGTCCATCACCTTTACCCTCAACTTCTTTAGCAAGGCAGTGGTGGACTTGGAGGTGTGTTTGGAGAGGAGATCATGCTCTGCTTCAATATGTCACAGTACATGTTGGCATTCATGGTTCCCTCAATGAACTGTAGCTCCCCAGTGCCGGCAGCACTCATGCAGCCCCAGACCATGACGTTCCCACCACCATGCTTGACTGTAGGCAAGACACACTTGTCTTTCTGTTCCTCACCTGGTTGCCGCCACACAGGCTTGGCACCCCCGAACCAAATAAGTTCATCTTGGTCTCATCAGACCACAAAACATTGTTCCACTAGTCCACATCCTTAGTCTGCTTGTCTTCAGCAAACTGAGGGCTTTCTTGTGCATCATCTTTAGAAGAGGCTTCCTTTTGGAACGACAGCCATGCAAACCAATTTGATGCAGTGTGCGGCATATGGTTTGAGCACTGACAGGCTGACCCCCACCCCTTCAACACTGCAGCAATCATAAGTCTATTTCCCAAAGACAACCTCTGGTTTTGGCTCAGTTTCAGGGTCTTGGCAATCTTCTTATAGCCTAGGCCAGTGATGGCAAACCTTGGCACCCCAGAGGTTTTGGAACTACATTTCCCATGATGCTCACCTACACTGCAGAGTGCATGAGCATCATGGAAAATGTAGTTCCAAAATATCTGGGGTGCCAAGGTTCGCCATCACTGGCCTAGGCCATCTTTATGTAGAGCAACAATTCTTTTTGTTTAGATCCTCAGAGAGTTCTTTGCATGGGATGCTGTGTTGAACTTCAAGTGACCAGTATGAGAGTGTAAGAGCGATAACAAATTTAACACACCTGCTCCCCATTCAGACCCGAGACCTTGTAACACTAATGAGTCACATGACACAGGGGAGGGAAAATGGCTGTTGGGCCCAATTTGAACATTTTCACTTAGGGGGTGTACTCATTTTTCTTGCCTGCGGTTTAGACATTAATGGCTGTGTGTTGAGTTATTTTTCGGGGACAGCAAATTTACACTGTTATACAAACTGTACACTCACTACTTTACATTGTAGTAAATTTCTTCAGTGTTGTCACATAAAAAGATATAATAAAATATTTACAAAAATGTGAGGGTGTACTCACTTTAGTGAGATACTGTATATGTAATGGGTGGTTCTGAGTAATTTTCTAGCAAGAAAAATTATGATTTGTACATGTAGGCGAGGAATGCCAGAATTGACCTGGTATGTAAGTGGTTACAGTAGAGCAGTTCTGAATAGTAAAAAATGGTTCAGTTATAAAGGGGGTAAAACCTTCTGGAGGTTAAGTGGTTATAAAAAAAATAGAGCTAAATGGCCATGGATGCAGGCAGATGTAAATGATCATCCATTTATATCCACAAGCCCATAGGAGTTTTTTTTAATCTGAAAACACCCGGATGAACAGAGCACCAGTGTGAAAAGTCCCTAACAGTAGAAAACGGAGTGGGAAGGCTCCAAAGTCCCCTCACATCACATGGCTGCCTGCTTTTGGTGTCCATTAATTTGTACAGTGCCGAAAAATTACCCCAGTGACAGGCATAGAAAGACATGTAATGGGAAGGATATATACTCTCATTTAGAAACTTCCATAAAATGTAAAAAAATAAAAAAAATAACAGTTCATAAAATTATTTTGTTTTTTAATGACTTAGCATGGTACATTTTAGAGTTCTTTACAATATCCATGTCAAAAGACATAAAACAGCAGTTTATGGATGTAAATATGAATGAACACAAGAAATGCAGAAAACACTAAATTACATCAGTGGTGATAAATATGTACATTCTTTTTATACAGAAAAGGTTTCTCACTTTTAAAAGAATAACACTGCCTGCTTGAAATATGTAAGAGGAACCAGCCCTATATAACCTGCTGGAAATGGTTCTAAATCCGTACTATGACACATTAGAAATACTGTATATTTAAGGGCACATAAACTGAAGACTCCCAGCCAAAACAACCAGCCTTGTTTGAGTAAGATGGTGAAAGGGGTAGCACTTGTATAATCCTGAACTTTTTCCTGGAACTCAAGTCACTTGTCATAATGTTCATATGAAAATTGTTTTATGTAAAAATGAAACATTTTATCCGATTCCAGCCCTCCCTGTAAACTGCGTAATAGCCCAGAAGGATTTCCACCAACCAGTTACTCACTTCAACTGAAACCTGGAGCTGTGATTCAAGATACATGGCCAACTGCTGGTAACATTTTGTATTCTGCCAACTGGCTATCCTGATACTCTGTGTGCTCCTTTATATCTGAATGGTAAACAGAGGTGAGGTTGAAAAAAGGCCAAGCACCATCAATGAAAAACAGTGATTTACTCAAACACGGTCCTGTGAGGATCCATAAAACGTGCATAAATTTAATTAAGGGGTTAAACAACTTTGGGATAATTTTTATATACTTTTCAAATACGGTTTGTATGTGCAGGTATGTATTCAGTTTTAAAAGAAGATCCAGTTGTCACCTACCTAAATCAGACTCCCAAAGCTACATGTTTAGGTATAAAATACAGTGGAACCAAAACAATGAACCCAAGAAAAAGAATTCAGGTGCAATTGTTATGCAATATTTTCAAGTGCAAAAAAGGTTTTACATATGTAAGTGAAATCTGTGAAAAAATTATCTTTGGTTTTAAGAAAAAAAACAATGTTACAGGTTGATGCGTACTTTTAAGCGTATAATAAACATCCAGTGCCAACCAATCAGAATTTATCTTTAGCTGGTTCGTCTACAGTCAAGTACAAAAAAAAATAAAAAATCAGGTGCTACAGGTTTGTGCACTTTGCAATTCGTTATCAGTCAATGCGTTGTTGAAAAAGCCAGCAAGACTACTGTGGTACTTTAGTTCATTGTGAGCTGAGTTTATTTACAACCAGCGTGCCTCAAACCTAGTAGAATGCAATGCCTATATAAATCAGGACACTAGCAACAGCTATTAAATACATGAAATGTACTTATATTAAAACCAGAAAATGGAAATCTGATTGTAGCATAAGAACAACTTTAAAAAGGTACGTTTAGGAGATATTTCCCGTACCTATAGGTAAAAATCAACAAAAGGGAGTTTACTCACGCTTTAATTGCATAGAGGAGTGACTCAAGAAGCACAGGCAGTGATACATCATCAATCTTTGATTTTGGCAGGTGACAGACTAATCTGTAAGCATGCACTTCGTACTTGCACATTTATCTCTTCAGTGCTACCCAGAGTACCCATGTTTCAGCACTGGCTAGGATGCCAGCTGAACTGGTTAATATTTTAGATTTTTTATTTCATTATTAAGCCCAACTCTAGTGGAAAAAAATAAAATACCCCTGCAATGCTCCCCCCCCCCAACTGCAAGGGTTAAAGTGGTTGTAAACCCTTACAAACCACTTTGACCTACAGGTAAGCCTAGATTAAGGCTTACCTGTAGGTCCAGGTCCAAGCAATATCTCCTAAACCTATATGGTTTAGGAGATATTTGCCCGAAAACGGGCACCGCTGTCTATGGCGCATGCGGCGTAGACAGCGGCGCGCTGGCGCACTGAGCGCGGCATTTCCAAGAATGGAGCTGCCGCGCGTGTCAACTCCCGTGCGCATGCGCGGGAGTGACGTCATCGCGGCTTCGCCGAATGACAGCGGCGGAGCTGCGCGACCCCACCAACAAGATGGATGCGGCGGACTTCAGGGGACAGCGGCGACTTCGCTGGCTCCTGTGTCAGGTAAGTGACACATAATGGGCTACTATGCGATGCATAGTAGTCCATTATGCTTTGCCTTTGCAGGGAACGAAAGAGGAAGTAAACTCAGCAGGGTTTACTTCCTCTTTAAGTCTAGGAGAGAGATGAAAAGGCTCCATCACCTACCTTACACCCCACTCCAGCACTCTCCTCCTTTGCCCAAAGCCTAGGTTGGTAGAATCTCGCCATCATCAATACTTGTCAATACAGGGACATTAACCGGAGTGCGATCAGGCAGTTGGGGACCAGTCACAGCACTATCTACTTCTTTATGCTCTATGACTAAACAATCATCTAACCTTTGCAGTTACAGGGGGGTCTCCACAGCAAGGGTGGTTTTTTTAAGAGACGGTCTTTAAATACAACAGGGCTGAAAAACGATATAACTTTAGCCTGTTCTATTATCTCAGCTTCAACCTTATGTAAATCTCTGGGGGCACAGATCTTTTAATTTGTCCAAATGTTTGTGTTTTATGTCACACTCCAAGTAATAACCTGTGACTTGTATAACTACAAGCCACAATGTCAAAGGCTGCAAAAAGTTCTTAAAAACACTAAGTCAGTAGAAAACCCAGAACCCACATAGTTCTAACATTTTAAGATAATTTCCAGGCACACAAAGCCCCTTTTATGAAGTTATGGAGTTACAATGTTTCCTTGGAACACCACACGATGATACTAGCTCTTTGGGACAAAGTTCCTCAACTCAATAATAAAAAAATATTTTACTTTTTAGAGGGAACCTGTGATACCAGAAAGGTCCATGATGATTTGTTTTTAAAAGTACCTTTACTCCACAATCCCTGACCTGGAACAAGCATGCAGCAGTGAAGTCTGAAGTCCTATCCTGTGTACTTGTTGCACTTCACTGATTTAGTAGAAATATTCAGAGTCAGCACGACAGCCCCAGAGCATGCATCTTTAAAAACAATATGAAATGGTTCACTGGGAATCTGAGAAATGGTCCAAACCATTCCTTCTTCTAGAGACAATTCCCCAAATATAAAATATCTCTGGAACCCAGATAAAGCTAGCAGCTATAGTGCCGTTTGTCAATGTTATGTTCTCTCTGTAGACCACATGCAACCTGCTCTATGGCTGCACAGTAGCAGCCACCCTGGGTTCTCAGAGCCTTTACTCATGCCTACTGCATTTAATGAGAAAAGGCCCAGACTCTAGAAAACCAATACAATAGCTATAAATCTCCAAGGTAATCAAAGGTGAATTTACTCCCAATAAAAACCAGAACATTTTTTTTGCCGCGAGTTTCTAAATATTAATAGCCATAGTGGCCAATATATCTATTTCCTACTGATACTGGCTGCCTTAAAGTTACCAACAGTGCTCAAAATGCATAAAAGTGAAGGAAATTTTAATCAGATTACATTTTAGAACGAATATCTTTAACACAATGTCAAAACCAATATTGCTAATTTTATGAATCTTAAAAAGAACCAGCCAGGACAGCTATTTGTTAATATCAAGTTTCCCATCCAGCTTTGAAAACTGCCATTGTTCAGCTCACAGAGGTAATGCTTGCATAGCCATGACTTCATATGTAAGGTTTAAAACGTGTTATGTCCTCGACCTAACTGACAGTGAGACATGGGAGACATGGGAGCTTTTAGCACTAGATGGCAACCTTAGAGAAAGGCATCTGACATAGGCGCTGATGCTTGTCAAAGTCACCATTACAAAAATTGTGAATGAACCTGTGTCCAGATAAATCATGGCGATCACCAAGAACAAAATGTTTGCATCTGCTTCCAGAGACAGCTTTACCTTACCAAGCAACCAACATTCATCTCTGAAAGTGACAAATGATCCTAAAAGGAGAATAGGAATTTAAACTGGAACAATATTAAAGCAATTCATAAAAATAATCTTTTATGGATGATGGAGTCCCCAAATATTTCTATATTAGGTCAAAAGCACAGCAGCCATTAAAAGGTTTAAAAATACATTGTATTTGTAAAAAAACTATTAATATATAGTTATAAATATGTAGTTCAATAAAAAATAAAATGCAAATACTCGGACCTCACATTGTTTTGCTCCACTTTAGCGCTGCAATAATCTGCACATTTATCAGGGAAGCTATACATAAAATACATGGCAATGAAAGATGATGCATTGTTTTGTTACCAACAAAAGGACATTCAGTCTTTCATACATCCTTCAGCTTAAACAGCAAGTTTACACATGAACAAAATAATCAGTAGTTGCTGCATAATATTTCCTTACCTAAATACTTTAAAAAATATATATAAAGGTGAATTAAAAATAAAAGTGTAAAAAATTAAAACACTTTGATAAATGAGGTGCATAAGGTGAGGAAATCTTACTGAGGAGGCAGCAGCCTATCAGGTCACAGTAACAATGACATCATAGAAGCTTTAAAAAAAAAAAAGATGCAAAGAGAGAAGGTGCAGTCAATCAACTACCCTTTGTTACTTTGCCAACTAATCATTAAAAGGAAACCTGGACATGGCAAAATAAATAGGCTGAAACTGGTGACCTTTCCTGAAAATTCAAATGATCTGGCCATCACATTCAGTAGTTTTAATACCTTCTGAGTCTGAAAAAATATGCAGACCATCAGTTATGATTTTACGCAGTCGAATTGTACAAGGACAGTGGTTCAAGATATTAAAACCTGAGACAGCCAAACTACTAGCATTTTCAGATGTCAAAAAGTACAATTACCATATTATATGCCAGTACAAGTTTCCTTTGTATACTGTGTAGCACATCACTCTACTTTGCATTTATGTTGTTATTTCAAAAGACTATATATGATATCACTTGATTCTGGTGACTTGGTAGGTTGAATATATTTTTAAGTCTACAAAATGGCTTCCTTTACAGAAGTACACCTCAAATATTTGCTTCTTTTTTTCTAAACCATTATGGACTATTTTTTTCTCTCTCGATATAATCCTCTTCCAAGTGTTAGGCCATCTTTAGAAATATATTTTAAAGCAATATGGAAGTTGCCACTTGTAGGAATGAAGGTAAAGGCTGCAAATAGTGTGAACATTGACATTCTCTTTCCTGAGACACAAGATGCTCCACTCTATAAAGAAGTTGAATGCAAAGTGAATAGAAGGGACACGGCCCAAAAACTGCTGGTATCACTCTCATTCACTACTAGCAATGTTCTCAGGCCTTCTGCTCGAACTGAACACCGTTCTCCTGGTAGACCATGATCTGTTTTTTCAGTTCTTCTATTGTTGTTAACATGGCTGATCTCTCCAGTTCCAACGTGCAAAGCGCCTGCTTTAATTTGGCCTCATTGCCTTGAAGATTGTCAACTGTGGATTCCAGACTTTGGATTCTTCCTTTAGATACCTAGAGAGCAGAAGAAAAAACACACAGGTGTCATGGCATTTTGCAGGTCTAAGAATGGTGTTCAGAACATTTTGTTTGTATGTATTATAACTAAAAATGATTGGATCGGATAAATTAAAATGCGACTCCAGCGAGAAAATTTGCAGGTACCCGTGTACTCATATCATGTTAAAAAAAATAAAAAATAAAAGAAGTCCACCTTTGGGAACATGTGTTCAGCTTTTTTTAGGGTGTTACATATTCCAACTGTTGCAGCGGCTCGCCTGTCTCCCTGTGACAGCAATATAGGGTGAAGCTCCCCATACAAGCTGGCACTTTTTAAGTGACAGCACACACAGCCGCATCAATCATTCACAGAGTTCTGAACTGCAAGTACCGACATCCTTTGTGGCTGCCGGCTTGTAGTGCTCCATCAACTACCAGAGTGCTTTATGAGCACTCCGGTAATTCATTGAATGTTCCTGTCAGTGTGAAACTGCCTGGACATAAGATGTACAGGCACACAGCTCACACAGTCTACAGGAGACCTGCATGGCACCAGCATTCTACTGATCGCTGGTGCAATGCTTTCCAAGCTCAAAATAGTAAATGCACATTACCCTTTTAAGTCTTAGCGTACAAATGTGATATAATTTTAATCAGAAGTCTTTGTTGATTATAATTTGTGGTAATTATGTGCAAAAAACATTTCAGGAAAATATACAGGAAAGTGCAAAAGTTTCAAAACGTAATGTGTGCAACCAAGACATAACCAAAATCAAAGGAAGGGAAAAAAATGCTCTAGGATGCAAGTGGTAGGAATAAGAATGTCTGGGGACCCGATGATGGTTAAGAGTTAAGGTATTACTGAATTTTAAGTTGTAGTAGGTTATTGCAAAATCAGCAAACTAAATTGTCCAAGCAATCTAGGGTGGACAGATTAGGATGAGGAAACCTAAAGACATATACCTCCCAAGATAATTCTGGAAAGGCCTAGGCAGTTTCTGATTTAAGTCACAATGTAGAATGGTTCTCCACAATCTATTGCATTTCATATATGTCGTGGGGCTACCCATGGGGTGGTGGACTGTTCAGACATTTTTTTGCTCTGATTTTTTTTTGTTCTGTTACACAAGACCTCCAGTATAAAATTCAGATCTTTAACTTTTTTTTTTTCTAAATTGCTTCAGACCGGACCATTTTGCTGGCTTAAGACCAAACCAATTTTTGCGATTCGGCACTGTGTCGCTTTAACTGAGAATTGCGCGGTCGTGCGACATGGCTCCCAAACAAAATTAACGTTTTTTTTTTTACCACAAATAGAGCTTTCTTTTGGTGGTATTTGATCACCTCTGCGGTTTTTATTTTTTGTGCTATAAACAAAAATAGAGCGACAATTTTGAAAAAAAACAAACGTATTATTTTTTAATTTTTGTTATAATAAATATCCCCCAAAAATATATAAAAAAACATTTTTTTTCCCCACTTCAGTTTAGGCCGATACGTATTCTTCTACATATTTTTGGTATATATATAAAAAAAAAAAAATTGCAATAAGCGATTATTGATTGGTTTGCGCAAAAGTTATAACGTTTACAAAATAGGTGATAGTTTTATGACATTTTTATTAATATATATATATTTTTTTTTACTAGTAATGGCGGCGATCATCGATTTTTATTGTGACTGCGACATTATGGCAGACACATCGGACATTTTTGGGACCAGTCATTTATACAGCAATCACTGCTATACAAATGCAGGGATTCCTGTGTAAATGACACTGGCAGTGAAGGGGTTAACCAGAGGGTGGCAGTGTAGGGGGTTAAGTATTCCTAGGGGCGTGTTACTAACTGTGAGGGGGTTGGGCTTTGTTTTAGTGAACACTGATCTCTGCTCCAATCACATGGAGCAGAGATCAGCATCACTTGTTGCTGGGCAGAACGGGGAGATGCTGTTTACAACGGCATCTCCTCGTTCAGCCACCCCGTGAGATGATTGCGGGTATGCCTGCGGCGATCGAGTCCACGGACTCACGGGGTTCCCGTCCAGCACGCGAGCGCACTGCCAGCGGCGCGCACACGATGGCAGGGCGGCATTTAAAACTGGACGTACCTGTACGCCAATATGCCTGCCCGTGCCATTCTGCCGACGTACATCGGCGTGCGCCGGTCGGGAAGTGGTTAAACAGGAAAGAAGTATAGGAATGAATATGGTTTATTGTGTTTAAAAAAAGTAAACAAGCCTAAAAGCCACATTTTGAATGATAGAAAAAAAAAAAAAAAAAAACACATACAACTTCTTGGACCTTAAAATTAAGAAGAAAGCTATACAAGATATAAGGCGATCTACCATCATTAATCGTTATGTTTCCCAAATGTTTTTATATTGATTTACATTCTCAAACACCCTTTGAGCTGTACGTCACATAATACAGGACAGTCCTTCATTTTCAGTAATGTAAACATTTATGTAAAAAAAAAAAAAAAAAGTAAATGGAATACCACCAATACAGACTCAGCAGAAAGCGAGCAAATATGCTTTGTAAACTGTTAATTTGTATCTTTCCATATGTACATACCTGCAACTCCTCCAGAAGGTCAAAGTTTTGTTTGCGCAAGCCATTATTTGCCTTTTCTAACTTATTTATTCTCTGATTGTCACTGAGCGGTGATGAGTCTATTAGTTCATCTTGCAGAACATGATACTCCACCTCATAGTCTTGCAGCTGCTTTGAAATGTTCATTTCAAACACCTACAGATAAAACAAGATACGGTTATTGATGGTATAAGATGCAAGAATACAAAGATTTTTTTACGACGTGTCAGCTGACCTGGCTGTGCCACCCACTAGCGGTATATGTACTGTTAGGCCTCATGCACACTGGTTTCCTGTAAATGCTCTTTATCCTGGCAGGAGAATATCAGCGTTATAAACTCACCTAAGCTGCATTATATCAAATCAGTTTAGGCGAGTTTATCAGAGCTTAGAAGTGTTTGGAGTTTCAGTGCTAAACGCGTCCAGAGTTTGTGAGTTTAACAGCGTTCAGCTTTTTTTGTGGTCCAAATTCCCTTTCCTGCAAATGGTTTTAGGGCGTTCAGATGATTTCTAAACTCCCCTGCTACTAAATTGCTAAAAATGTCCACATATGCATGGACACATAGGATAACAGAGGGGAGTTCAAGGGAATAATTAAAAAAAAAAAAAAAAAAACTGAGTTTAACAAGGGTTTTACACAGAGCGGCCCCGTCTCTCCTTTTCTGGGGTCCCCTGACAGTGCTCTCAGCCCTTGCTCTTCATTGGGTGCCTCCACTGAGAACTGCTTTACATGGGAGCACCTGTGCGGGCGCTCCCGAGTCCTGCTGCTGCGTCTATTGACACAGACAGCAGAACTCTGCCCTGCCGCCCGGTGTCACTGGATTTTAATTGACAACAGCGGGAGCCAATGGCTCCTTCTGCTATTAATCTATCCAATGAGGACAAGAGACAGAGGCTGGAGCTCCGAAGCTCATTCTCGTCACTTGGGTTCAGGTAAGAAGGGGGGGGGGGGCGGCTCTTAGGGGGCAGCTGAATCACAGGTTTTCCCCCTTAATGCATAGAATGTATTAAGGTGAAAAACCATGAGACTTTACAACTCCTTTAAGTCCTAATAGCTGTCTGCCACATCACTGGTTTATCACTATAATTTAACTCTGACAGGTTTATGGCTCTGCTAGAATCTGTTCGAGAGGAGAGCAGCTATTCCCCCCTTTTCTGCACACTTACAGAAGCCTTTGAATATGGTGAATGAGCTACTGATTAGGCAGGAGGAGAAAATGGGTGGGCATAGTAGCTGTACGCACTCTACATGTGAAGGGGCGGACATCAGCTGAGTTTAGCCTCAGAGCTCCAGAAGCTATGCCGCTCGAGCACAAAACACGTCAGATATAAATAATAAACATCTCCTTGGACTTAACTCACAGTGCTTTAAATTCCTAGAATACAGCTTTAAAATTAAAGTGGCTCTAAAGCCTAAACATTTTTTACCTTAATGCATTCCCGAGAAAAGGAGGTTATGTGCCGCTCTGTGCAATTCCATTGCACAGAGCAGGCAAGTTTGAAGATGTTTGATTATAAAGGAATTTTTTTTTTTTTTTTTAAATAACACTCTAATTGACTTGAAAAGGGAAGTCTTTGGAAATACAATCAGCATAGACCGAATGGACAGGAGATTAACATGTACAGGAAGGGGATGCTACTACTCACTACTACACTGTTTGCAACCATGAAATTGGTTAATATTCTGCGATAATAAAATCTGACAAGTAAAGTACATTAAAATATATTCCCATGAGACTTCACCATAACAATTACTTTCCTGTAATCAATTTAAAATTCCATAAGAAAAAGAAAGCTTGTATGACCCCAACGACCTGCTTTAGGCACGATACATCATGAAGAACGCGTCAGTCATTGTTATCCACATGTGCCTTCGATTGCATAATATTACAAACAATAGCTCAGCAGAATACAAGGAAATTTGTTAGATAATTTTGCATACTTGTGAATAAAGAATTTTCTGAAGCTGCGGGAATTGGATACAATCCAGTGACACTTTCCTTTAGGGTGCTCTACCACCTTGTCAACAGCAGAAAACTACATCACCTGGTTTATTGTCTTCTCCATCTGAACCAAGCCCAGGTTCGGAAGAGTGTTCTTTATGAATTCTACTATGGATTCAAGGTTTTCTTGCTGTAATATTAGGGGTTTATGACTCCCCAGCAAACTTAGAGCTACTTTAAATATAACTTCTGATCCCTGGAGGAAAATCAGATCTAAGAGAAGAACAGAGGGTATAAAAAGTTAGGAGTACAGTCATGCCAGATACATTGCAATAATGTGAAACAAAAATAATTAACAACAGTAGATCTAAATAACAACCTTCCTGTACAACTTGGGCATCTCCATCCTTCTAGTGCCATTTGTGCCCTCACTTGCTGTCAAGAAAGTAGTGATAGGAAATCTGGCCAATAGGGACACACAAAACAAAGTCACCTGGGGGATGGTTGTGCTGGTGACAACTGCATCCCTCTTTTTTATTTTAGTTTTTATTTGGGTGTTAAAGGGACAGGAAGCAAAATAAACATTTCCTTGGCGGGGTCATTGAGAGAGACAGGATCAGGAGCTGTGGTGACAAAACGGGCAGAAGGTGAGGAAGAGGTGCTGAGCACAGATCTGGAGAATATATTTGGCATTGCAGGCACCTGGTAGAGGATTGAATGGATCGTGCAATTGCTTCACACACCTTTTTAGAGATGCAAAGGTTTGTGTATGCCAAATTCAGGCATATAGTAAAGCAATATTAAAGCCTTTTTTTTGTTTAAACAAACAAGTTATACTTACCTGCTCTGTGTAATGGTTTTGTACAGAGCAGCCCAGATCCTCCTCTTCTTGGGTCCCACACCTTGTCCTCCTTTCTGCCCCCACAGCAAACTGGTTGCGCACCCAAGCTGGCGCACTACTGAGCTGCGGCTCTGTGTGTCCAAGTGGACCTGCGGCTTGGCCCCTGCCCCCTCAGTCTCCTTATTGGCTCACTTGTTGATAGCAGCAGGAACCAATGGCAAGGCTCTCATGGACATCGCTGGATTGAGAGGGGGCTCAGGTACGTATTGGGGGGGCTGCTACTCACAGAAGTTTTTTACCTCCATGCATATGCATGAAGGTAAAAAGCCCTGTGCCTTTTTAACCACTGGCTAAGTCCATCCAAAAAAAAAAAAAAAAAAAGTGTAATTGTCATTTTTTTTATTTTTATTTGTTTTACAGGAACCTGCAAAAGCATTGCACCCACCAGCGGGCTTCTGCACTCTCTTTCTCCAGCTCCCTGCTCGTACCAAGGTATGGGCTTTCAGTTGGAGAGCTGGAGAACATGTCAATGGACTACCAGTATGGTGATATCCCGCACTCTCGTTCCATAGTGAACTATACATCCGCTGGCTCCTGTGGCAATTGGGACTTGTAGTTTGCCATTCATAGATCTCCATGAATGAAAAGTGCCTGTGTGGTGGAGCCCTGCACAGCTTTTCCAGTTTCAAAAGTGACAGCTTCTGTGAAGGAAAAAGAACCACTGCATACTGTCATGGGAGGGCATTCACTTGGTATCCTGTTACACCCTAAATAAGGGTCCTTTTACACCTATGCGCTTTTGACCCACTAAAAGGCACATTTCCAGTGTGACAAAAGCGCATCAAAAATATTTCCCTTTAAATTCTATGTGACTTTTCACACGGCTGCGCTGCAGTTTGAAAAAGTCCTCCATGCAGCCTCTTTGGTGTGCTTTTTAAGAGGTCAATGGGAAAGGTACCAAAAACACACACAGGGTGTGTATTTAGGTGTGTTTTTGGGGGTCACATGGAACAAAGATGCTGGTTGTTAAGGAGCAGGCATCCAGAGCCTCTAGTCTGGCCAACCCCTCGCCTCACATTCTTGGAGCCCATACTCCAGGCTGACCCACCGTCTGTCTTTCTGGCTCCCCCCCTCCAGTGGAAAAAACACTCCTGCACACGAGCAGCTAGAGCAGTGATGGCGAACCTTGGCATCCCATATGTTTTGGAACTACATTTCCCATGATGCTCATGGACTTTGCAGTGTAGTTGAGAATCATAGGAAATGTAGTTGTAAAACATCAGGGGTGCCAAGGTTCGCCATCACTGAGCTAAAGCATGCTGACCACCAATTAGGTATAGGCGGCATTTCTGTGCACGATAAGAATGATAGCGGCAATTCCATCGATTGATCGTTCTTATAGGCGAGGAGAGGGGACATCCACCCCCCCACCCCCCGCCATCTGGTGCTTCTCTGGGCTTTTCTCGTGCCATCAGAGGCCCGGAGAAAGAATCGGCCAGCGCCGGATGATGACGACAGAAATTTCCGGTGATCAGATGTTCACCAGTCATCTCTACCGTCGGAGGCCTGGGCGTTATGACGTTATGACGTCACGCCCCGGGTTCCCAGAAGTAAACAAAGCCGCAATTGTGGCTGTCAGCATGAGATCGGTGAATTTTATTTTCGGTGAATTTTATTTTCACAATCTCAAGCTTTCCAGCCTGGAGGAGAGATGTGGGGTCTTATTGACCCCGCATCTCTCCATAAAGAGGACCTGTCACAATAGATTCCTATTACAAGGGATGTTTACATCCCTTATAATAGGAATAAAAGTCATTAAAAAAAAAAAAAAAAAAAAAAAAAAAAGTGAAATTTTTTTTTTAAGTAAAACAATAAAAAAACAAATTAAAATGCCCCTGTCACCGGTAGCTTGCATTCAGAAGTGCACATGCAAGTCCCACCCACATATGTAAACATTGTTCAAACCACACGTGAGGTATTACCGCGTTCGTTAGAGGGTGTGCAACAATCCTAGCACTAGACTGCCTCTGTAACTCTAAACTGGTAACCTGTAAAAAAAATTTAAAGCATCACCTATGGAGATTTTTAAGTACTGAAGTTTGGCGCCATTCCATGAGCGTGCGCAATTTTAAAGAGTGACAGGTTAGGTATCCATTTACTTGGCATAACATCATCCATCATTATACAAAAAAACTGGGCTAACTTTACTGTTTTGAAACTGTTTGTTTTCCTCCCAAAAAAAAAAGGCAGTTGAAAAACGATTGCGCAAATACCGTGCAAAATAAAAAGTTGCAATGACCGCCAATTCCCTAGGTTGTCTGCTAAAAAAACTATATATATATATATATATATATATATATATATATATATATATATATATATATATTTGGGGGTTCTGAGTAATTTTCTAGCAAAAAAAAAAAAAAGATTTTTGCATGTAGGAGAGAAGAGCCAGAATAGGCCCAGTATTGAAGTGGTTAAAAATGCATAGTGCGTTTTATAAGCGCTGCTATGTCAAAACAGCTATGGTTTAGTGTAAAAAAGGCCCCAAGGGACAAACAAGTAAAGTGTAAAATAAGGAGTTGGCCTTAAGGGAATTCTGTAGTGTCTACATCAGGGGTAGGCAACCTTTTGTGCACAGCGTGCCGAAAAATGTTTTCAAAGAAATCAAACCTGCCGATATTATAACAAAATAATGCCAACTTCACACACTCAATCAGGAAAAGGATTTTTTATAAAGTAAATGCTGTAAAAAAACTTAAGTAATAGAGAGTAATTAACATCCTGCACTCTCACCTCTCAGATCAGCCCCAATTCCTGCACCTTGACACCCAAGATCACGCCCCCCCTGCAAATCTGTTTCACCACTGTAACCTCCCTGCTCATCTCCCCCACCACTGCTACCCTGCTCATCTGCCCCACCACGGTGCTACCCTGCTCATCTGCCTCACCACGGTGCTACCCTGCTCATCTGCCCCACCACGGTGCTACCCTGCTCATCTGCCCCACCACGGTGCTACCCTGCTCATCTGCCCCACCACGGTGCTACCCTGCTCATCTGCCCCACCACGGTGCTACCCTGCTCATCTGCCCCACCACGGTGCTACCCTGCTCATCTGCCCCACCACGGTGCTACCCTGCTCATCTGCCCCACCACGGTGCTACCCTGCTCATCTGCCCCACCACGGTGCTACCCTGCTCATCTGCCCCACCACGGTGCTACCCTGCTCATCTGCCCCACCACGGTGCTACCCTGCCCATCTGCCCCACCACGGTGCTACCCTGCCCATCTGCCCCACCACGGTGCTACCCTGCTCATCTGCCCCACCACGGTGCTACCCTGCTCATCTGCCCCACCACGGTGCTACCCTGCTCATCTGCCCCACCACGGTGCTACCCTGCTCATCTGCCCCACCACGGTGCTACCCTGCTCATCTGCCCCACCACGGTGCTACCCTGCTCATCTGCCCCACCACTGTGCTACCCTGCTCATCTGCCCCACCACTGTGCTACCCTGCTCATCTGCCCCACCACTGTGCTACCCTGCTCATCTGCCCCACCACTGTGCTACCCTGCTCATCTGCCCCACCACTGTGCTACCCTGCTTATCTGCCCCACCACTGTGCTACCCTGCTCATCTGCCCCACCACTGTGCTACCCTGCTCATCTGCCCCACCACTGTGCTACCCTACACATCTGCCCCACCACTGTGCTACCCTACACATCTGCCCCACCACTGTGCTACCCTACACATCTGCCCCACCAATTTACCCCCTTTCTCATCTGACCCCACCACTGTAACCCCCTGCCCATCTGATCCCACCACTGTAAGCCCCTGTACATCTGATCCCACCACTGTAACCTCCTGATTTTCTGCCCACCAATACACCTCCTTTCACATCTGCCCCACTGCTCTATCCCCGCTTTCTGACCCACCACTAACCCCCTTCTCATCTGGCCCAACACTGAACCCCTCTTCTCCTCTGTCCCATCACTGTACCACCCTGCTCCTCTGTCCCACAGCTGAACCCCCTTCTCATCTACCCCACCGCTGTACCTTCCTGCTCTCCTGTCCCACCTCTGAACCCCTCCTGCTCATTTTCCCCACCACTGTACCCTCATCCGCTCCACCTCGGTATTCTCTTCTCATTTATGATATGCGTGACATGCAGAGGGGTGAAAGGAAGCAGAGATGAGACACGTCTACCTGTCCTGGCACACTCATCCTGCTGATCAACCTGTTGTATCCAGCCCACGTGCTTGTATGGGATGTCACATACCAGCATCTGGAATGGATGCGCAATGATGAGCTCAGGTCAGGGGCATTTTCTGAAAGCAGTGGGCCTGTGTGCAGGATCATAAGTTGGGCACCTGAAGCTGAGGAAAAGTGTGGCGCTCTGCATCGCAGCAAAACTTGGGTGTGATTTTCAATGCACTGAATACTGCCTTGTGACAAAAAGGGACACAGAGTGCAGGGGTCCAGTAGTAAGTGACGCAAAGGTTCAGGAATAATTTCAAAGTTCCCAGAAGCTCAACACCAAGTCCACAAACTGTCACCTGATTGTGGTTCTTACTCACAGTAAAATCCCTTCTTTCTGAGATTGGTAGTGGCAACCAAGCGAGTCATATTCCTCCAGATGGTGGGCAGGGCTAGCAGGACTGTGATTGGCTTTAGCAGTGGCCAATGATAGTTCTCCTCCTGGAAACAGGGAGCGCTACAGCAAAGTGAGAGAACTAAACAATGTTTCCTATCTTTTACAATGTGTGGGGGCGCAGTGTCTCCCCCTCAGTACAGGTGCGGAACTCTGAAATTGGAATGCATTAGTGTGTCGCTGACACTTCTGCGCGCTGCTCTGCTGATGGGGAGGGAGTCAAGGGCCGGTCTTCTGGCAGATAGCGTCCTGCCATCATATAGCATCCGCCCCGTACTGCGCATGCGCAGTACGGGGCAGAAGAAGCTTCGGAAAATTTCCGAAGCTGAACCGCGCCTGCGCTGTGAGTGTAGGTGGTAGCCCCACCATCCAAGCGGACATAGGGTTGTGAAAATTAGAGGGCCCCTCGCGGGCGAGCTTCGCTCGCCGCGCTTCAGGCTCGGCCTCGCTGCGCTCGGCTCTTTTTTATTCCTACTCTATGTCCACTTGGATGGTGGGGCTAGAACCTGAACTCACGGCACAGGCGCCGTTCATCCTCTGCTATTTTCGGAATCTGTGTTGCTGTGTACTGCGCATGTGTAGTACACAGCGGACACTATCTGATGGGGGACCTTATATGATGGGACACCAGCAAAAAAGCCTTCATGTGCTGCTTGCGGCACCAGTGCCGGGGGCTGCCTACCCCTGCTCTACATACTTGGTGGAAATGGTCTGTGTATATTTAGTGGTTTAACTAAAATATTTTTTTAATAGAGATTTCAAGACTAGAAATTCACTGTCTGCTTAGGACCAGAATTTCCAATATCCCCCCAAACACTAACATTCATAGCAATTTGTTGGATAGTCATATAAATGAGAGGGGGAGTTTGGGACTTTAAACGAGGCACAATGAATGTACCTCCATCCCCGATTCAGGTAAATAATAAAAAAATGTGGATAGTCAGGTATATCATATTATTGGGAATTATTTATTGGACTAAATATGGCGTCTTTTTCATAAGAAAAATTGACAAGTTATTGTGATAAAAAAAAATAAAAAAAATAGGAGGAAACGATGATGCAGTCAATATTCTTACAGCTTTCCTTATAGCATTCCTGAACTCTGCATGACCTCTTTGGGCTCCAGGGGTTGGTCGGCATCATGGCTACACATACAACTCAACACAGATCTGCCCTTTCACAAGCAAAACATTAGTCACAGCTCAACTGTCCCTTCTCACACTCCACAATCCAGTTCTATTAGTTAGAGAAAATATAAGTGGTTTCAGCTTGCTGTCACAGCGGGACAAGTTGTAGAATAGGTGCCCCCCCCCCCCCTCTGTAATGGAGCCAGGGTGTGCCTCTGAGCCGGTCACACAATCAGGTACAGTACACGTGAGGTCAGATGGCAAATATGTCGAATGTCATCCAATGAAAGGAATTATGTAACACTATACAATAGAATCAGAACCACAAACAATGTTATAACTTCTGTTCCTATTAAAGAAAAACTCCAAACTAAAAGAGAAGCAGATCATGGTTTTAAAGCGGTTCTTAAAGTAGAAGTTTTTTTTATCTGAATGCATTCAGATAAAAAAAAACAAAAAAAACCTGTGTGCAGCAGCCCTCCTAAAACTTGCCTTAGCCCATCTCAATCTAACGATGTGCATGAGAGACTCGGCTGTCCGGGACTCTCCCTCCTGATTGGCTGAGGCACACAGTGAGCGCCACTGGCTCCCGCTGCTGTCAAAGTGAGAAAGCCAATGAGGATATAGAGGGGGTGGGGCAAAGCTGTGGCTTTGTGTCGAAATGGACACAGAGCAGCGGCTCAGCTCAGGTGCCCCCATAGCAAGCTGCTTGGTGGGGTCACTTAGCAGGTGGGAGGGGCCAGGAGCATCATTGAGGGACCCGAGAAGAGAAGGATCTGGGCTGTTCTGTGCAAAACCAACTGCACAGAGCAGGCAAGTATGACATGTTTGTTATTTAAAAAATAAAAATAAAAAAAACCCAAACACACACAAGACTTTAGTATCACTTTAAAAGGGGTAATAAAGGAGTAGGGAGTGTTAAATCTGCGTTGGGCTTCCATCTGACAATTTGTACAGATCGGTCTCTCTGCACTATCCATGGTGACAGGCGGTGGAATAAACCTTTACAACTCAGAGGGATTAGGGAGTCTTATAAAATTGCTATGGGGTTACATGGCCCCTTTATAAACAGAGGTTTCGAGAGCTTCTGAATTTGATAAAACACACACATACAATATTACACCATGTTTAATGGAGCACAAAGAAAATTCTTCACATCAGCTCCACCACATTTATACACACTCCAGAACACTCTAGAATCCTAGAAAACCTAAGCAGACAGAAAACTCATGCAGAAACATATAACCTTGCACTGAGACTAGCATCGTCACCCTGAAAAAAGTGAGGCGAAATGTAAAATGTTGGCGGTGTCCCCAAAATAAGAGGCGAGAGGAAATTATCTAATGGTGACACTTGTTCCGGGGACAACTACTGTCTAAGAGAGCCATTCTCTTCAACTTTGGGAGCAGCTGGAAATGAACACAGCAGGGCTGGATAGGAAGGGAGGAGGCAGCTAAATTGACTATAGACGAGACAGGCATGTCATTCATGGGCACTGCATCCTGAATCTTTATTCAAAGCAAAGCATAGCTTAGCTACGCTAACTGCCCACACCAGTACAGAGCAGATTCCGTGCTTTGTGTGCTCAATAAGGAAAACCAGTACATCATTAAAACAGACATATACTGGGAATTTTATTTTTGGGGTAACATATACTTTAAAGGCAGGCCATAGATGGTGCAAATTACTTTCCTACAACCTGTGAAATTTGCACGACCCCCCCATTAACACAGACCGGGTTGACAGGGGAATCTCTCCTGCCAAGCAACTGTCTTTTCCCAGCAGTGGGGGGGGGGTGACAGAGTCGTCTTGCCAGAAGACATTGATTATCCCTAGCAGCTAAAGCAGCTATAATTGCAAACTAATCCGACAGGCTGGTTGTATTCAAGTTGATCGATTGATCAACTTATAAACTCAGCCTGCCAATTAATGGTTCAGCAGGATTGGTTTGTGTATGGCCGGGCTAAGAATTACTGACTTGCCGGGGATGGATCTCCATTAGTGGCACCATCATAGATACAGACCTCTGTATCTGCCTCGTTTAAACTTGCAGGGGTAGGGGGGGTTTAAAAACATGCAGCCGAGAAGCTTTTTACCACCCATCAACCTCTTAAGCTGAAGGACAGAGGTATAAATGTGCTGCTTTGCACTGCAGTAGGGTAAAATTTATCGCCACTGCAACGTTTGGCGGGCAGTACCACCCACCAAAACTGATGACACTGATAAAAAACTGGTGAAATGAATGAATGTGGATGCATGTGTGAAAGGGTCCCAAATGCATTTGTGCTGGCTTGACTATTGCATGTGAAACATTAACTGAAACAGAAAGTGATGCTAATGGCTCTATGTACTGGCACTCTATGAAAATAAGAGATTATAAATGATTGTTCTATTCATCTTTGCATATTTTTTTCCAGATGCTTGTACTACATAGTTTCTATGAGAAGGGAGGGTGTGTGTGTCTGTATATGTACAAGGGCAGAAACAAACTGTATATGTAATGAATACCTCCTCTGACAAATGCCACAGCTCTTTTAAAAAGGGAAGCAAGTCGCCACCAATCAAAAAAACATAACGCCGAAGATAATATCCTTTCTTTGAGTTGTTTTCCCCTCTACAGCATTCAGAATTCACCAGGGAGGAAACACAAGGGATAGTTTGTTGCAGCAGCCAACAAAATCAGCATCTTCTGTGGACAGAGGATATAACAAACCCTCCCAGAGCCCAGACTTTTCCATTCACTCCAGCCCTGCACAGTCCTAATCTCTTAACCTGCCACTAAATTCTGCTAACATACCGCCTGCTGGAAAAAAGAAGAGGCCAGGCACAGCCAAAAGCTATTAATTACTAGCAGTGGCCAAATCAGTTAAAATGTTAACTTATTCCCAAAAATAAGATTTGCCAATGCACAGAAACATGTGTTTCATTTTAAAGAGAGAGACTACTTTCCTTCTAGTGGAAAGACCTTGTGCGTGTCACAGCATTAAATTTGTTGGTATTTTTCAAAATCATCACCATGTATAAAGATTTCCATTTCCACAAAAGGAAAAAATAAAAAAAGGATCTAAACCTAAACAGAAAAAAGTAAAATCCCGAAATAATTTAAATTTATGTAACCATTCCATTCAAAAACATTTTCAGCAAGCACAGACAATTACCTGTTGATTTTGACAGAAATGGGGTTATCCTTTAAAGGACATATAAGCAGCTAGGGCAAAGCACAGAATCATTTTAGGGAATAATATTAGTCATATTCCCACTGCCTTTTCAAAAAATGTTTGTTTTTAAAAAAAAAGAAAAAGTTGCTAGATGTCCATAGAAAAACACTACTAATTAGCCTGATCAGCTGCTCACCTATTTTTGTGCCTACACCGATCAATATCCACTATGGTCAAAATGTAAATCTAGTTTAGAAAGGGTACAAGGTCAGTGCCATCAGACACAGCAACCATTTCCATTCAAATCTGCACTGGGAAATGACAGCTAGAGAATAAAGCTCAATTTAGAGGTTTAGAAGTTTACCCAACATTGCCGAATGCTACAGATTCAAGCAAATCGAGAAACCCGACAAACGCGTGCAATGCACACAGTGGCAGCGCTTTTACCAGCAAAAAATTGGGTTAAAACAGGCGGTAAGAAAGTGCGACATTGCTTCCTCACGATCAGTGGCGTCTAAAGCACAATTCGAGCGTGGATCAGGCTTCTGAGGAAAGTGAGGTTTAGGCGCATGTTTAAATGTACCCTAAAATGTACCTGCAATTGGTTACCATTATCAGTGCTGATAATAAGCATTTGCACGAGTATCAGTACTCGTACAAATGCTTCGAAACCTGAAAACTATTTTTTAGCTCGATTCCCCCCACTGACAGCGGGATTCCCCCCACTGACAGCTAGAACGTAAAAGAAAAAAAGCTGTCAATTATCGGTTGTGATGGAGCGGGGCTATCGCTTCCTTACAAACCAATGACTCATTCAGCTGTCAGTGGGATTCCCCTGTTGACAGTTGAAGTGTAAACCGAAGTACCGACAATTGGAGCGGTCAAAAATAAATAAATAAAAAAAGCAGCCAGACAATGTTTATCAACAAAATTGCTCAGTCGAAAGATAAAAAGAAACATGGTTTCTTTTCGTATCTTAGTTTTTCTTCATCTACAGATCAAAGGGATGAACTTCAATCTGCAGATGAAGTCAGTTTAAAGCAACCTGTGAAGTAAAAAAAAATAATGTGTATATATATATATATATATATATATATATATATATATATATATATATATATATATATATATATATATTTTAATTAAAGGTTTCTCTGTTTAACCCCTTAATTTACTCTAATCAGCCTTAATTACCTCCTTATTCTTCTCCATTTAATTATTTTCCTGCTGATTTTTTTTTGTTTACTTCTATTTTATAAACCATTAAAAAAAAATTTTGTTTGCTTTGTTAATATTTTTACACCTTTAACATATATTTACACGTTTCACATAAATAACTCTACGATGTTTGCACCATTGCTGACAGCTAAAGTATAAACAAAATAGTTGAAGTAGGTATCAGCGAGTACAAAAAAAAAAAAAAATAAGTATCGGTACTCGTGAAAAAAAAAAAAAAAATATGGTATCGATGCATCCCTAGTTACAATATAAACAGTCTCAAAAATATGCTGATAATTAACGCCAATAGTCAAACGTTTTCTGGTTCTAAGCTTCAAAAGCTGTTACTAGTCAAGACAGAGGAAAGGACAGGACTGTATGTGACCTATATGGAGGTTAGGAGGGAGAGGCAGCAGAGGCGGCATATGAAACTACAAGGTAAACAACAAAAATGCCAAGCATTTTAAAAGATCTGAAAACAGCCTTGGGTGGGTTAGAGAAAGAAGGATAGACAAATGAACAGATGTATAGACAGACACATCATTGTGAATGAAGCTGTACAAGAAAGGTGACCGTATTAGTGCAAACAATAGTAATCTGTTGTTCACATCTATAATGCTCTAGGAACCTTATAAAGTAATGGTAAACTAATCACAGAACATTCAATTTTGTTCCAACTTAAAAAATAATATATAAAAAAAACAAAAAAAAACAAAAAAAAAAACTTAATAAAATAAACAAAAAAAAACACACACGGTGGGGGGGGGGGGGGGGTGGGGTTTAGGGGGGGAAAGGGTGAGGCAGTGTGTAATTTTATATATATATGTAGCTATACTAAAGTTTGAAGGACTGTAGCTCCAGAGGACCAAAACTGTTAAACTTTAAACAAAAAGACTTTTTTTTTCAGCAAGCAAATCAAAAATAAGGCTTCAAGCAGCACAAAATACAAAATTAAGTCCACTTATCTTCAGCACAAAGTAAAAGTAAGGCCTCATGTACACGAGACGCAGTTAAACGCGTGTTCAGATGCAGTTGGACACTTTTTTTCAACTGCCCCTGAACTCATTCAAATGTTTTTTGCCGTTTTTATGCAGTTGCGTTTAACCTCGTTTTTCCAGAAGCAAAAAAATGGGTTGAGACTCAAAAATGTCCAAGTTTCAGACGCAAAACGCGGCACCCGCATTTAGCCGCGTTTGCGTTTATATGCGTTTTTAAAGGAACCCAATTTTTTGGACCTGAAAACTCAGAAATATGATCTGAGAATGACATTTTGTGACCCGAATTTGGGGGCCCATATCTTGGGGCCACTTATTGCCAGGAACCCCAAATTTGGTATGCAGACACTGTGGATCTAGCACTACAACATATGCAAATTTGGGGTTCCTATCACCAAGTGACCCCAAGATAGGCTGCCCCAAAGTCGGGTCGCAAAATGTCATGCACTTTTCTGCATCAGAGAATGACATTTTGCGACTCCACTTTGGGGGCCCATATCTTGGGGCCAATTATTGCCAGGAACCCCAATGTCATGTCATGCACTTTTCTGCATCAGAGATAGATGGCCTCAAAGTCAACTGAGACCATCTGCGGCAATGTAATTTGGTCATTAGGGTTGGGTGTTATGGTAAGTGGTTATCCGTTAGGGTTATTGTTTAGGATTAAGGGTTGGATTAGTGTTAGGGTTGTTTAGGGTTAGTGTAAGGGATATGGTTAGCTGTTAGAGGTAGGGTTAGTGTTAGGGGTTAGGGTTAGTGTTAGGGTGAATGGTTAGGGTTAGGATTCTGGATATTTTAATAAGGCATTAAAAATTATTATACTACCATATACAGCAGCAAAGAATTAAAATATATTAATCAATACATATTTCACAATAAAAATATAAAACATGTATGAGCAGCTGCGTACCTACCCCGACAAGTTTTTAATTTTAGCCGGATGTCCATTGTCACATTTGATCTGCTCTTAGAAAAAGTACGATCTGGTCTGACATTCGTGGACACCAATATGAGAAACAGTGCATCACCAGAGGAACTGCTGTTGGTAACGATCAGGTATGTGTATATATTTATATAATATATTTATCTATAGATGTACAGATGAATTTTTTTCTCTGTCCTTTATTTAAAAAAAAAAAAAAAAAAAAGTCTATTTATAGCAAATTATCCAATTTTTTAAAATATCAAAAAATTTTCTTGTGGCAATTTTTAACATGTTAAAAATATATAAAAAAATTGGCCAAATAAATTTAAAACAATTATAAAAAATCTAATTAACATAGATTTTATTTTAAATAAAACAATTTGAAACTAGAAAAAATGAATAAAAACATATATTAAGATTAAAAAATAAATAATTAACTATTTTAATATTGTTTTATATTAGAAATAATGAAAACATGTTAAAAATTGCCACAAGAAAATTTTAGATATTTTAAAAAATTGGATAATTTGCTATAAATAGACATTTTTTTTAAAATAAAGGACAGAGAAAAAAATTAATCTGTACATCTATAGATAAATATATTTTATAAATATATACACATACCTGATCGTTACCAACAGCAGTTCCTCTGGTGACACACTGTTTCTCATATTGGTGTCCACGAATGTCAGACCAGGTCGTACTTTTTCTAAGAGCAGATCAAATGTGACAATGGACATCCGGCTAAAATTAAAAAACTTGTCGGGGTAGGTACGCAGCTGCACATACATGTTTGTGAAATATCCAACGGACATTCGCTGTCCCATCAACGGATGGGTCCAATATTGATGAGCTCTGACTCTGGACCTCTCACGAAATTTGCGACGACGTTGCTGTCTCATCAAGAGCAACATCAGGAGCATTTCCTGACATATATTCAATATGGGATCCATTTCAAAATATATACCACAGAAAGAGAGGCAAATACAAGTGTACAACTGCTCTCTATGCTACTGCTGCTCACTCTGATCAAAATAGCAGAAATAGTTAAAAAAACATGCTTTGAGAGCTTGGGGAGGGTCTACATGATGTTATCTTTATAAACGCAAACACGTCTAAACGCGGCATGCAAACGCGGCAAAACGCGCGGTTCAGCTTTTTTTGAGCAGAGTTTTCACCTGTGTCTCGTGTGCATGAGGGCCTAAAAGTAAAAAGGCACATGCAGTTTGTGGATGGGTCTTCACGCCAAGGTTTTAACAGTCCTTGTTAAATCTTTTAGCAACCTCCAGCAAACTTACAGCTCTCCAAGACAGGTGTATTCACCACCACCACTCCTAGCACTAGACTTCCTGTCTTTAAGGGATGCTTCCTGGAGGCCCTTAACCCTGTGTGTGCTGGAATCCCTGTAGTCAGGGGTGAAGGCTCTTTCCCGCCCGAATATCACTGCAGAGCCTCCGAAATTCCGGGTCCCAAATATCTTGCTATTAACACAGAGAGAACTGCGAGTCAGTCCTCTCCTGACTAAGGCTATTCCTGGGAATTCCTCACCCATCCTGGGTGACCCCCTGAATACTCCCATCCTGGTATCGGGTCAAGTATTGGAGCATTTGCACGAGTAAAAGTACTTGTGCAAATGCTTGGTATCGGTGCAACCCCAATATATACTTGACTCGATACCTGCATACCTCCTCAGCATAGCAGGGTGGGCCGGCAGCCTCACAGATGATTGGTATGCTCAGTTACTAGCACCAATCTCCCTGTATACCTTTTAACCACATGCTGACCAGGCCATAGCCAGAAGACAACTGCATCGCGGTTGGCTTATTCTGGGAGGGCGCCCATGGACGTCCTCCCAGAATCTTGCTCCCCTGGGGCGTGCACCCAGGAATATCCAGTAAATGGCTGCTGACAGTGGCCGTTTACCATGTGATCTCTCCATCAAATGACAGAGCAATCACTTAAACAACGTAAACAAACCTGCGTCACGTCCGGTTCCTCTCTCCCCTCTCTGAACCAATCGGTACATTGTGAGTGGAGAGGGGAGAGATCGAGTGTTGCAGCGCTGTGGGCTGGATGTGTACTGCCCACAGCGCTGATATGTTACAATTCCTGCCTCATCCAGCCATTCATCCATGCTCGGCAATACTCATCCATGCTCGGCAATACTCACCCATCCATCCATGCTCAGCAATACTCACCCATCCATCCATGCTCAGCAATACTCACCCATCCATCCATCCATGCTCAGCAATACTCACCCATCCATCCATGCTCAGCAATACTCACCCATCCATCCATCCTCAGCAATACTCACCCATCCATCCATCCTCAGCAATACTCACCCATCCATCCATCCTCAGCAATACTCACCCATCCATCCATCCTCAGCAATACTCATCCCTCCATCCTCAGCCATCCTATCCACACTCAGCCATACCCGTCCCAGTTATCCCATCCATACTCATCCATCCACATTCATGGCTCAACCATGCTTAGCCATCCCCATCCACAGCTCCTCCATGCCACTACGGTGACTCAAAGTGTAATAGGTAGTCAAATTAGATTTGACATTTATGCCCCTAGAATGCCTGATGGCATCCCTGAATGTTGGGCCTCTCTATGTGGCCATGGTGTGTAAAAGTCTCACACCTGTGGTATCGCCATACTCTATACTCAGGAGGAGTAGCAGACAATGTTTTGGGGGTGTAATTTTTGGCATATACATGCTATGTGATAGAAATATTGTATAAATGGACAACTTTGCGTAAAAAAATAAATAAAATGTGTTTTCATTTTCTTTCTACATTATCCAAAAACTTTGAAAAAAATGACACGTTATGTCTCAAAGATTATATGTTGGAGTGTTTTCTTTCCATAACGGGGGCATTTTTTGGGTGTTTGGATTGTCCTGGTGCTCCAGGGCCTTCAAAAGTGCAAGAGGTAGTCAAGACATTAGATGTGTATATGTTTATGCTCCAAGAACGCCTGATGGTGCTCCCTGCATGTTGGGCCTCTGTATGTGGCCACGGTGTGTAAAAGTCTCACATATTGGTATCACCATACTCAGGAAGAGTAGTAGAATGAGGTGTAATTTGTGCTATGCATATGCTATGTGTGAGAAATAACCTGTTAATATAACAATTTTGTGGGGCAAGAAAAAAAGAAAAAGAAAAATCTTGATTTTGCAAACAATTGTGGGAAAAAAAAATTACAACTTAAAACTCACCATGCCTCTTTCTAAATACCTTTGAATGTCTACTTTCCAAAAAGGGCTCATTTGGGGGGTAAGTAAGTTTGGGGGGCTTGTAAGGGTCTCAGTACTTCAGGTGTGATCAATTTTCAGAGATTGGCACCATAGCTTGTAGACAGACCAAATAATATACAACGATTTTGGATTATTTTTACCAAAGATATGTAGCAGTATAAAACTGTGCAGAAATTGAATATGAAGAAAAATAAAAAATTTGCAAAAATGTATAACAAAAACAAAGAAAACTATTTTTATTTATTTATACAAAATTTCTGGTCTTTTTCCCATTTATAGCGCAAAAAAGAAAAAATCCAGCGGTGATTAAATACCACCATGTGTGAAAAGAGGACAAACATTTCATATGGGTACAGTGTTGCATAACTGAGTATTTGTCATTCAAAGTGTGAGAGCATCGAAAGCTGAAAATTGGTCTAGTTAGGAAGGGGATTTATGGGTCAAGTGGTTAATAAAGCAGCCGACAGCCACTTCTCCTCCTCCTCCTCTCCCTCCCGTGGCTTTAAACTGCTTTATTAAAAAAGGTATACAGGGAGATTGGTGCTTGTAACTGCCTGCATATATATCTATATACACACACACACACACGCACACACACACTGCCCTCCCCCCCCCCCCCCAATGTATTTTCACATCGGTCTCACTTGTTAGACAGGTCAAGCATTGTCTCAGATCAGATATCTGCAATTAAAGGGTTGGCAAATGCCAACAATGCACATTTCCTATGTATTCCTTTGGGCTGGTAAATATGCCAATAAAATAGTTCTATTAACTGTTCAAAATGCACAAAACATTTCCATTGGTTCTGCCAATAATTTTGTCCTCTAACTTCCTCTGTTCAAAGGGCTAGAAGACCTGGGCTGCATTCTAATCTGTTCCCAGCGATCTCTGACTACCCAGTGTTATGGAGTAGAGGAGATGGGAAGGTTATTGCAATCCTGTCCTAGAGTGACAACACTGCTTTTTCCATACATACAGCTGGATGACTGAGTGTTGTCAATAGAACTGAAGTGCGTTAGTGGTAAGATCACCAGGTGAAAGCCTGAACAAAGAAAACTAATGCAGCCACCATATCAAAGGAGTGGTAAGCTGGAATATAGGTCATCTTTTTTTTTTATGGGCTTCAATATGTTCTTAATGATTTTACCTGCTGATCAAATCTCAAATTGCAAAATAGACCCACAGATACATTTATCCCATTTGGGGGGAGGTGCTTGTCTTTACAACCTTAACCTACACTAGGGACAGTAACTGTCCTATGATTTTTGCAAGAAAAATAGCATGAAGGAATCCCCACCTACCACAGTCTCTTAAGCTGACACCATACACCTATAGATTATCTGCAGATTTTCTATGGTTAGATGGAAAAAGTGGGAGATTCCTCCATCCACACAGTTTAGTGAACATGGAGAAATCTGTTGTACTTTTTCCATCTAACCATAGAAAATCTGCACATAATCTATAAGTGTATGGCCAAATTTAGACCAGCAGCCCAGGACCCTCCCTTTGTAGTTTCAAGTGCTTGAAGGATTGAAGACAAAATTAAAAATATTTCCTACCGTTCCAGGTCTTTGCTTGGAGCAGACTTCAGACAGATTGCAAGCTACTTGTTAAATTTAATGACAGAAAACTTAATTTACCCCCATTGACAAAGAGGAACAATGCTGAGTTTCCCCTTATTAACATACAATGGAGGCGGACAAACCATGTTCAAATCTAGTTTACAACTCACAATGCTAATTTGCCAGCAAAGTACAAACAGGGTTAAATTATGGTAAACATCAACTTTCGCGCCCCCCTGCATAGCAGAGAAAAAAAAAACAATTTTGTAGTTTTCAGAAAAGTGCAAGTAAAATGAAAGCAGCGATTTTTACATTTGCTTGGTTATGTGAATAAGAACAGGTCATAAATAGATTACATAGGTTTGTAACCACTTTGACACACACACAATATATATATATATATATATATATATATATATATATATATATATATATATATATATACATATACATATATATACATATACATATATATACATATACATATATATACATATACATATATATACATATATATATATATATATATATATATATATACACACATATACACATATATACATATATATACATATATACATACACACACACACGCACACACACACACGCACACACACACACGCACACACACACACGCACACACACACACGCACACACACACACGCACACACGCACACGCACACACACACACGCACACACACGCACACACACACGCACACACACACGCACACACACACGCACACACACACACACGCACACACACACGCACACACACACACGCAATATTAGCAAAAGCATTGGGACATCTGCCTTTACCCCGCATATGAAATTTAATGGCATCTCAGTCTTAGTCCGTAGGGTTCAATATTGAGTTGGCACATTCTTTGCAGCTATAACAGCTTCAACTCATCTGGGAAGGCTGTGAGTGTGTCTATGGGAAGTCTGACAATTCTTCCATAATCGCATTTGTGCAGTCAGGTACTGATGTTGGAAAAGAAGACCTGGCTTGCAATCTCCACTCTAATTCTCCCCAAAGGTGTTCTATCGGGTTGAGATCAGGACTATGTAGGCCAGTCAAGTTCCTCCACCCCAAACTCTCTCATCCGTGTCTTTATGGACCTTTTGTTGTGCACTGGTGCGCAGTCATGTTGGAACAGGAAGGG
Source organism: Lithobates pipiens (assembly GCF_037356315.1). Classification (NCBI taxonomy): domain Eukaryota; kingdom Metazoa; phylum Chordata; class Amphibia; order Anura; family Ranidae; genus Lithobates; species Lithobates pipiens. The sequence goes on from NW_027507718.1 coordinate 424,033,396, forward strand.
GCCATCCCCAAACTATTCCGACAAAGTTGGGAGCATGAAATTGTCCAAAATGTCTTGGTATGCTGTCGCCTTAAGAGTTCCCTTCAATGAAACGAAGGGGCCAAAGCCCAACCCCTGAAACAGGGCTCGACAAACCCCGGTCGCCAGGTCGCATTTGCGCCTAGATTTCGTGTCCTGGAGACTGGGGCAACGCTGCTGGGGTATCCTGTCTCCATTTGGACCCCGAACTACGCCGCGCAATTCCATCGGGCCGCGCCGGCCAGTAATTGAGGCCGCGGCTTTGCGGCCTTCTAAAATCTTTCGGTAGTCTGGCGCCATCTTGTGGTGGATGTAGAAATTACACCCTATTCCAATAATGCTAATTCCTAATGGAGTGAAGCTCCCCTGCCTGTTTTTTGCCCAACGGTGAGTGTGGTGGCTGGTAAATGGCTTCTCATTATATTATATATATATTATTAAATTTATTAATTTATTTATTAATTTAATTATATATATATATATATATATATAATTATTTTTTTTTTTTTTGTAAAAAGTAAAAAAAAAAAAATATTTTAATTAAGGAAAAAAAAAATATTATTTGTAATCCTCCCTGCTTGACCCCTTTCACAAGGGCTGTCTGATCAGGTTCACCTGTCAGTTTTTCAGGCGGACCTGATCGAACCCTTAGCAGGGAAATGGCAGTAAATGAGCGGGAATATGTCGGAAATAATAGTCACATTCTTTTGTTAACCACTTCGTGCCCGCGCTATAGATGAATGATGTCTACAGCGCGGACACCAATTGCCGGGAGGGCGTCCCTAGACATCCTCCTGTTTACTTCCCCTCTGCACGCCGCCATGGGCGAGCATCGGGGAAGTTCTGTGTTGGCCGTGTCCCTTGGATACAGCCAATCACAGATCATGCTAAATGACCAATCACAGCGGCCATTTAGCACTCGAGCGGTGTGTCCAATGAGAGGTGATCTCATATGTGGGGGGCTGGGGGCTATCTTCCCCTCACTCGTCTCCATGTCAGGCCAGGGACAGGTCCAGATCGCCGTCACGGACCTGGCTCCTAACTTTTTTAGCTGGCTCCTAGATTCCAAGCAAATTTGTCAACCCCTGCCCTGAAAAACAACCCCACACCATAATCCCCCCTCCACCAAATGATTTGGACCAGTGCACAAAGCAAGGTCCATAAAGAAAATAAAAATAAAAAAGAGTGAGCCTTCCCAGAAGAATTGAAGCTGTTAGGCTTAATGTACATATAGTAATGTACAGATAGTAACATCTGTTGAAAACCGTCCATTTTGCCGCGTTTACGTTTAGAGCTGTAAAAGGGTGTGCCTACGGACTAAGATACCATTAAAGGTCATGTGCGTGTAAAGGCAGGCATCCCAATACTTTTGGTAATATAGTGTATATATTTTTTTTTTTTTTTAAGGACAAATGAGGCTTTTGCTTTACAAAAAATGTGTGCACAATTGACGAAGAGATGAGAGAGAAAGAAAGAAAGAAAGAGAAAGAGAAAAAGAAAGAAAGAAAGAAAGAAAGAAAGAGAGCGAGAAAAAGAAAGAAAGAAAGAGAGCGAGAAAAAGAAAGAAAGAGAAAAAGAAAGAAAGAGAGAGAAAAAGAAAGAAAGAGAAAAAGAAAGAAAGAGAAAAAGAAAGAAAGAGAAAAAGAAAGAAAGAGAAAAGAAAGAAAGAGAAAAAGAAAGAAAGAAAGAGAAAAAGAAAGAGAGAAAGAGAAAAAGAAAGAGAAAAAGAAAGAGAGAAAGAAAGAAAGAGAAAAAGAAAGAAAGAGAAAAAGAAAGAAAGAGAAAAAGAAAGAAAGAGAAAAAGAAAGAAAGAAAGAGAAAAAGAAAGAGAGAAAGAGAAAAAGAAAGAGAGAAAGAAAGAAAGAGAAAAAGAAAGAAAGAGAAAAAGAAAGAAAGAGAAAAAGAAAGAAAGAGAAAAAGAAAGAAAGAGAAAAAGAAAGAAAGAGAAAAAGAAAGAAAGAGAAAAAGAAAGAAAGAGAAAAAGAAAGAAATAAAGAAAGAAAGAAAGAGAAAAAGAAAGAAAGAAAGAGAAAAAGAAAGAAAGAAAGAAAGAAAGAGAAAAAGAGAGAAAGAGAGAAAGAGAGAAAGAGAGAAAGAAAGAAAAAAAGAAAGAGAAAGAAAGAGAAAAAGAAAGAAAGAGAAAAAGAAAGAAAGAAAGAGAAAAAGAAAGAAAGAAAGAGAAAAAGAAAGAAAGAAAGAGAAAAAGAAAGAAAGAAAGAGAAAAAGAAAGAAAGAGAAAAAGAAAGAAAGAGAAAGAAAGAAAGAGAGAAAAAGAAAGAAAGAAAGAAAGAGAGAAAAAGAAAGAAAGAAAGAAAGAGAGAAAAAGAAAGAAAGAAAGAAAGAGAAAAAGAAAGAAAGAAAGAGAGAAAGAGAGAGAAAAAGAAAGAAAGAAAGAAAGAGAAAAAGAAAGAGAGAAAGAAAGAAAGAAAGAAAGAGAAAAAGAAAGAGAGAAAGAAAGAAAGAAAGAAAGAGAGAAAGAAAGAAAGAAAGAGAGAAAGAAAGAGAGAAAGAGAGAAAGAAAGAAAGAAAGAAAAAGAAAGAAAGAAAAAAAGAAAGAGAAAAAAGAAAGAAAGAGAAATAGAAAGAAAGAAAGAAAGAAAGAGAGAAAGAAAGAGAAAAAAAGAAAAAGAAAGAAAGAAAAAAAGTTTCCCACGTTGACCACAATTTAAAATAAAATGTTTTGAGTTGCCAATTGTACATGCACGGTTGCTGTGGTGAAAATATTCTCAATATTTTGCATATTTGCCAAATGCATACACACGGGCCACAAAAAGCAAAAGCGCGCATTGAACCAATTCAAAATTCTTTTTTTTTTTAAATAATGACTACATATGGTACAAGGAATTAAAGAGGGCTACATGGTGAGCCAAATCTAGCACCATTTAGTTACATAATGTAAAGGATGGGGCAACAACTCCTTTATATCTAAACAGAGAACAGGCCAAGAACACATCTCTGTACACTGGAGGCATGAAAAGGGTTTTCTTCCAGCTGCACCCTTCAGTTTATGTTAGCATTTCATTCCACCATTTCTCTCATCACCAGCCCTGGATAAAGAACAAGAATAACATCAAATACATGTTTGCTTTCAAAACTTACCAAACACTCTGGCCACAAAACCCAAGGGGAACTGGGAAGCAAACATGGTGAGGAACCAAGGGGCAGCGTAGAGGCTCGGGCCGATCTCAAATTCCTCCAGGTGGTTGTACAGATCTCTGTGATAGTCATGGAGAAGGCGAGACAGCTGGTACATCTGGATCTAAGAGGAGAACAAAATGCATTTAAATGCACGCATATTATAGAGAATACTTGTATATACACAAAGGCTGATAAAAGTGATATTTTGGAAGAAGGGTACAGTCACAGGGGAAATCAGAAGGAAATAAGCCCTTGGAAAGAACCTCTTCTAAACACTTTGCTAATCACTCACTTATCCATCATCACCGGCAGACAGTTTACAACAAACACATTTGTAAGATAAACACGAGCAGACAAGCCTAAAACAAGCCATCAATTTATTTGACAGGTTTCAGGTTGGTTATGCCCTTATTAGAGTAAGGGAGAGGACAGAACTTCTATCTCATTTAGATCCAATAACATTGTGAATCTGTGAACTATGACATTGTAATATTTAAACCCAAACTCCAGGACTTCAGCCTAAAATCAGCTGACATTGTGCTCTTGCTGGGCGTCAAATGCATCCACTGTGACTTCAAGGAGGGGTGTGCACTCTTCAGGCACCCCTGCCCTGAATCGCTCCATTGCTATATGTGCCCCTACTAAGGAGACTCAAAAATCCAGAGAGTTAGGCCTGCAGTAGACAGAGGAGCCTTGACAAGGGCACTGCAGCTTACGCATATATTTGCAAACGTGTGCAAACAAAGCCCTCTGTTTTTACAAAACTTGTTAGACAGGGTTGATTTGGTTGCTTTGCAGACTGGCTTATAAGCGTGCTGGGAAATTTTTGGTTTGTTTGCGATGTGCGTTGTCCATCTATGTGCACTTTACTGCAAAAGAAGATGGGAATAAAGCCCCAAAATGGAACAAATGCGTTGTCCATAGAGGCCCCCATTCAATAAAAAGGTGCGTGGGTTCTTCAGGAAGGTTGGTATTTATTGATGGTGAAAACAGGTTAAAAACACCATAATGAGTTTCGTGGCTCTTTAGTGGCCACTTCATCAGGAAAAGTTGTACAGTACACTTTAGTGGGCTGAGGGAATGCACTGCACACAGATCCCATCCATTAAAGTGTACTGTACACCTTTTTCTGATGAAGTGGCCACTAAAGAGCCACGAAAAATGTTGATATGTTTTCATGATCAATAAATACCAACCTTTCTGAAGAATCCACTTGAAAGCACTTTTTCATTGAATGGGTGTCTCTGCTGACCACACACTGGTTTCATTTTGGGGCCTTATTCTACCTACTTTTTTTCACTGGATTTGATCGTAACCTAGCGTGGTGCAAGAATTTCCAGAAAACCCAGACGAGCTTCGAGTGCGACCACCTACACTTTGCATGGAGACAGTCATATTCTCCACATACTCTAAAATAGGTTGCTTGACCCTAGGACGGGTATCCAGGACCTTATGAATGCAAGTATTTGCTTTCTACACTTTTTGACTTGCTTTTCACATACGGTCAACTGAATACTATCCTTAGAAGGATCTCGCTTGTGGCTTTTAATCTCCCCCCCCCCCCCCCTGCCACCCCTCCTTTTTGTATTCCTCCTAGTCTCTGCTCATCTGAAGCACTACGGATTTAACTTTACTGCAAAGGCTGGTTATAAGTTGAGGTGGTTGCCACTTTTTTTGTACAACTTAAAATCTGCTGGCTTACTATAAGTGCATGCCACCTCTTGGACATATTTCTTTAGGCTCCTTTACATGGGGCAGACCCTTGTTAAGATCAGCAGGGGATTTGTCCACTCAGTTTATGCAGAGCGGACATGGACAGAGCCAGCTCTGCTCTATGGGCACTCAGGAATAAAACAGACTCCACTGTGTTTACATTTGACTGCATTCCGATGCGATCCACCTAGACCAAGGATGACGGGTCCCTTTCCATTTTTTTTAGGGGACCAGATCAGCCCAGAGGTAGGTGAGTGTTAATGAACACACAAGTCTGTTTACACTCGCAGGTCCATAGGGGTTAATGGACCATCTGATCAGGTCCACCTGGAAAAAGGACAGGCAGACCCTTCATGTGAAAGGAGCCTTAAAGTGAATTTAAGCCTTCATTTTTTTTTTTTTTTTTAATAAATCATGTGGCACAGAATCCTCTAAGCACTGTGATAGAGACACTGCCTTGCCATACAGCAGTTCTACCCATCTCTCTACTTGCCCATTCAGGCTTTGTATTTTGTGAATGGGGAGAGGAGAGTGGGCAGAGTTGCTGCATGCAACTCTGCAGCTGCAGGAGCGGAGATCAGAGTAGCAGAAGTATAGCAATAGCTACACAACCAGTAAAATTAAAAACTGTAAATAAAAGATAAGCCCATGAGGTGGCATGCACCTCACTGGACTTAGCCCATAGTTATCCAGAACATTTCAAAAAGTGACTGAATTCCCGGAGTTTAGCTTTAAAGCGGAGCTCCACCGTAAAAAAAATGTTTAAAAGCCAGTAGCTACAAATACTGTAGCTGCTGACTTTTAATAAATGGACACTTACCTGTCCAGGGTGCCCGCGATTTCGGGAGCAGATGACGAGCAATTACCCGTCTCTCGGCTGCCCCCGCCACCATCCCCTGTCAGGGAATCAGGAAGTTTCGGCTTCACTGCCCAGTTCCCTACTGTGCTAGTCGTGCAGCACGTTTTCACTTGTCCCCGTTGTGTTCTGGGAACTGTGTGTTTCCCAGAATACAATGGGGAGGGCAGGCATCTGCGGCTAGCTATGCCCAGAAATGGGTGCAGATACCTGTATTATACAGGTATCTGCACCCCCTTCCCCCCTGAAAGGTGCCAATTGTAGCACCGGAGGGGGGAGGAATCAGCGGAACAGAGGGTGGAGCTCCGCTTTAATGTTTGGGTTAAAGTGCAAAAGTGCCGTTTACCTTCTGGGCGGCAGGATTTCCCCAGCCCCCTCTTATTCTTACCTGAGCCCGATCAGATCCAGCAATGCGCACACGAGAGCAGAGGCTCTCGCTACTGTCTCCCTCTTCATTGGGCAGATTGATAGCATTGGGGAGATTGATAGCCATTGGCTCCCACTGCTGTCAATCAAATGCTCTGGTGAGGGGGGGGGCTGGGGGTTGAGATTAGATGGGAGAGATTAGATTGGGAGAAAGTATGCACAGGTGCCACTTTCCATGGAGGCACTAGACAAAGAGGAGGGACATGGAGCACTGGCGGAGTGACCTCAGAAGATGAGGATTGAGGCTGCTCTGTGCATGACCATCGCACAGAACAGGCAAATATAACGTATTTGTTATTTGAATATAAAAAAAAAAAAAAAAAAAACAAAGGTTTCATATGTTACTTTAGAAATGTCCTTAGCAAAGTACAACTGGGAACCATAAGCAGCTTTATGTACAGGTAGGTTTACCTTACATAAAGTGGAACTCTGCTCACACCCTTACCTGTACTATTTCGATTTTCTACTGCAGCAGGAAATGGAACACTACAATATTATGCCAAGAGGGTGAAAAATGCAAAGGTGTGCAAGACTAGATATTTGTATATTCTGGAAATTATTAGACGTTCGTGTTTTTTTAGGAAGATATACCTGTAGAGTAACCATATCAGGCCGATACTGCTTCCTCAGGCCAATATCATACATGAGGAACTTCAACAATTTAAAGGCATCCTCTTCGCTCATGTGGAGAAGCAGCACTCCGGCAACAAAGCTGAGTCCTTGGCAGTAACCCACTTCAGGATCCAACAAGGAATAGGCCTTCAGAATGTTGTACAGTGACAGCTGTCCTGCTCCCAGCTGGGCTGAGAAGTATGGGTGTGTCGGGAAGGTGCGTCCTAAGAAAACAATTGAGGTTAGCTATTCAAATAAGTTTAGTTGAACCTTGCTGTAAGGGCAGGTCAAACAAAAACAAGAATCTTTTGAAGCAACTTTATCTCCTTAAGTAAACTTTCAACACCACTTACTAGGTAAACAGCATAAAATCAACTTGCCTTTGGCCCTTTTGAATTATGTACTCAGATAATGAAAATAAGCCACTTTATAAGGTTCACTACAGCATATCAGATAAAATAAATTATAAAATAATTCCAAGCTATCTTTACACCTGGCCAAATTAGTAGCATAAATTAAGCGGATGATTTACACAAAGTTCCTGATAATATGCTCAAAAGGGACATGCAGGCAGTACAAGCAACCACACTGACACCTAATGGTGATAAATAGTACTAACACACGCTATTACTTTTTTCCCCAGTGTCCTTAAAAAACAATCCTGCAGGTCTAATATACCAGTACTTTGCTCTGCCACCATGTACAATGGCAGAACACAAAAAAACCTGCAGGGTAATAAATTACGAGGCAAGCATACACTTTTAAGAACAGTTCAGATGTAACCTTAGGTTACTGCCCATGCATCAGTCCGGGGATTTAAAAGGAGGTCTTCTTTCCCTTCCATCCTTAGAGAAACTGGGCTGGATCAGAGCAATTCTGATTGGTCAAAGTGGTCATGCCAGCACGATATTTGTAGCGGTTTATCAAATGTAAAATTTAAGGGAAAAAAAATACACTTCGGATTTTAGTGAACACAAATACCCAAATTTTTGTCAAAACATGAAAAATGGAGTTATGCTGAATAAACCGATACCCAATGTGTCACGCTTTAAAATTGCGTATGCTCATGGAACAGCGCCAAACTATGGTACCTAAAAATCTTCATAGGTGACGCTTTAAAAGCCTTTACAGGTTAAAAGTTTAGAGTTACACAGGAGATCTGGTGCTAGAATTATTGCTCTCATTCCGACGTTCCTGGCGATAACTCACATACATGATCATCGTTTACATATGTATGCAGGACCAATGTGCGCATTTTAGAAGCACGGGGTTTGGAGCTTTAATTTTATTAAATTTTTTTTTTTCTACCTTTCATTTTTGTGCTACTATAAGGAATGACAACAACATCCCTTGTGATAGCATGGGCTGTGACAGGTTATCCTTTTGGAGAGACCTGGGATCCTCTTCTGCCACCTGTAAAAGTCCTCCAGTGGCTCTATAGCAACTTTTACATTATAGAGAATCATCTGCTGAAAAAAAAAAAAAAAAAAAAAAAAAAAAAAGATAACAGGATGAGGATTGTGGCTTTAACCATTTTTTTGGTATAACCACTTCAACCTTGGGTTGTATATAAAACGGCCTAAAGATGGGAAGTAGTTAAAGCAGAACTAAAAGCAAAACTTTTTCTGAATAGAGTAAGGGAGGTTTAGAACCCCTGTCCGTTTTATTTTTGCATCCAATAGAGATTTCCCTTTACTTCCTGTCTCATAGCCAAAACATGAATAATAAGTTGATAATGATAAACAGGACAAATAGAGGGTGAACACAGGGCAGTAGGGGCGTAAGGGATCGTCACCGATCCGTGATCCGAACGGGTCACCCCGTTAGGATCGGCACACGCCACGATCCGCGGAGTGCTCCACGGTCTCGGCCTTAGGAAAGGCTGAGGCTTTGGCCTAGTTCCAGAGCGCCGGCCATCTTGGTGCACCCGTCGGCATTTACAATGTAATCGCTCCGTCAAATAATGGAGCGATCACTTGTAAACAAACCATGATGACGCCAGTTTCCTCTCTCCCCTCTGTGTACAGATCTGTACAGTGGAGGGTAGAGATCGGATAGCAGCAGCGCTGTGGGCTGCATCTGTAGTGCCCACAGTGCTGCTCTGTGACAATTGCAGTCACTGCCATCCCTCCATACCCTGCCAATACCCTACCAATACTCAGCGATACCCAGCCATGCTCAGCCAATATTACAGTGGGGGAGAAGACGTGGATATTACATTGGGGGAGATGTATATTACAGTGGGGGAGATTGTGGATATTACAGTGGGGACTATATGGTGGTGGAGTTTTCACTGGTTTTTGCAAATACAATTATTATTTGCGGATCCGACAAATGATCCGATCTGTGACTCTGATCCGAGAAATGATACGATCAGTGAGTTTTTTGATCTGTTGCACCCCTAACAGGCAGCAATAAAAACCTGATAGGTGTTCTTATCCCTCCCTCTCCACTCTATCGAAAACTACCAAAAAAAATGTATATTAAATAAAAATCTTAGCTCTTAATATTTTATAAACTGTTAAAAAGATATGCCAAAGCGTGTGTGCAATATATGAATCAACAGTGTTATTAGCACAACAGATACAAAGTTCAAAGATATTCCAAATTAATTTAAAGGCAAACTCCACTTTCGATTATATTTCCAGGAATTAAAAAAAAAAAATACGCAGATCTTGCTTTGTAGTTAAAACAAAGCCAGTGGTAGATGGCACAAAGGTAGGAGAAACAGAATATCCAGGGTGATAACAGGATGATAATGACCGGGGAAAACACTATAGATACAGCAATGGCAGCCAGGCAAAGACAATCAGAAGGCAGATTCCGAGAGATGAAGGGACCTCTGAATAATCCAAAACACACACAAGTGCAGTATGCATAAAAACCATTGATTAAAAACCATTGTGCAACTGGCATCTTACATTCTGAAAAACATCAAAGCGTATATCGTACCCGCCAGGTGCCAGGAGGATCATCACAGCGGGACCCACGCATCATACAAGGACATCCGCACCAGGGTGCACGGAGCCAAGTTACATGCAGCGTATCTAGCCAGGTTGTGTATGGCATGTGTGGGTGCTGGAGGAGCAGGTATCCAGGTGGATACCTGCTCCTCCAGCGCGGTTGTCCTTGTATGACACGCAGGTCCCGGTGTGGCAATCCTCCTGGGTCCAATATGCGCTTTGATATTTTTTCAGAATGTAAGTGGCCATTTGCACAAAAATCAATGGTTTTTATGCATCATGCACTTAGACCCCTTTCACACTGAGCCGCTTTACAGGTTCTATAGTGCTAAAAATAGTGCCTGCAAAGCGCCTCTCCTCTCACTCCAATGTGCTTTCACACTGGAGCGGTGCGCTGGCAAGGCGCCCAAAAAAAAAGGGCAGTGCCACTTTTAACCCTTTTTTGTCAGTTAAAAGCGACACGCTAGCGTCAAGAAAAAAAAAAAAAACGCCTGGCGCTGCTCAGTGTGAAAGTGCCTTTAGAGTGGCGCTCCTTGCTTGTGTGTGTTTTGGATCTTGCTTTGTAGACAATCCAGTACTGTGCTGCAATGTCATATTGTAAGATTGAAAGAATGGAATAAAGAAGAAGAGTGGAAGGAATTTTGTTTCTGGGGGGTTGGAGGTTTTTTTTTTTCCCTCACTCAGGAATATGGGGGTATGGTAGAATTAATGGTAACAGGATTTGGAGTAGAAGAGGTGGTGGGACAGTCTAAAGGTTACTATAAGTAGAATGGGTGCTGAAGAGGGAGGGGAGGGGATGGAGGGAGGGGAGGGGGGATGGAGGGAGGGGAGGGGGGATGGAGGAATGGGGGGGATTGTTTTTCTCCTAAGGTGGGAGGCGTAAGCATGTCAATCTTTTTTGGAATAGAATATATAGGATTGTTTGGTATTTGTGTAGCTTCTTTTTTGAACTATTGACTATAAAGTTGTATGAATTGATATGTTGGCCTTTAAATATAAATAATATTTGATAACAAAACAAAACAAAAACAAAAAAAAGATTGGAAGAACTTTGCATTCTCTGGATCTCGTCAGGATAGTGATGTCACCCTCACAGTATGAGAGCTGGAGGAGGAAACCAAATGTAAACACCCCCCCCCACGAGTTTTTTCATTTTAATATTAATATATGTAACTATATACAGTATATTTATATTTTGTTGAATATAAATCTATTATTTATATTTAATACAAGTTTACTTAAACCTTTGAGAAAGGTGAAAGGGGCAACACGAAAAGCACACCAAGCTTGAAGCTAAAGACCCATACTGAAAATACTAAAAATGAATTTAGAAATGACAATTTTTATTGAGATTTTAATGATTGGGGTAGAAAATACTTTAAGCAACTCATCTTCAGCAAGATCAGGCAATCTCATCTCCCTGCACAAACTCACTTAGAAGGAACATTAAATCAAGCAGATTAAAAAACCTGATAAAAGTTATTGTTCCTAATGCCAATAAGACACCTCACTACCAACATGCTACCAACACTATACACAAATGATCTGAGGGCCTTACGCTGGTCTGTGCGCAGCCCACAATGTCAGTTTAAAGTAATACTAAAGGCATCTTTTTTTTTTTTTTAAACAAACTTATCTGCTCTGTGCAAATTAAATTGCACAGAGAAGTCCCGATCTTCCTCTTGAATTTCCCCCGGCCGGTGCTCCTAATCCCTCCCCTGATAGCAAGCCGCTTGCTATGGGGGCACTCATGCGTGCTCGCTCCCAGGCCCCGCCTCCCACTTGCTCCTTACAATGCTGTGTCTGAGTAAATGAGATGGTAGAGCGCCGAGAGTCTCTCTGCTCTTATGCACATTGCTGGACTGAGATTGGGCTCAGGTAAGTATGGGGGGGGGGGGGGGAGGAGGCTGCACATGGCATGCACAAAGCCAAAAAATCTGCCTCGAGATTGGACTATTTTTCCTGGTTTTAAAACTTAATTTTTTCCCCACTTCAAGCATACTCCGTCTTCCTGTCAGACAAAATCATAACTCCAGACTGCCTTTTTTGGCCTCTCACAGCCTAGGTTTTCATCATCATCTGTTTATACTGTCAAAATTAAAGTTAGTGCTTCAGGAATAAAAACCTCTAGGCTGGGTCCACTGATCAATGCGTGAATGATTAGCTGGAATTAAGCATGCTGCAACTTGCTTCTGTTAGTAAAATTATTATTGCTTTGACACTTAACAGGAACAAGAGGATGCTGGGAATCTAAGGAGTGCAGGTAATGTGCCTGTGATTACAGCTCCATAACTGTAACCAAGAACTTTTTTTTTTTTTTTTGGTCATTAATATAGTGAACTACACTTCTCTGTCCCGGCATGAAACATAAAACAGGGAAGGGTTCTTGTAAAGGTAAATGAAGCGTTCAACACAACAGCCCTCTTGTTAAACACTACCCCACCCTTGTGTTTCAGGAATGCTGCAGTAATAATGCCATTGCAATATAAAATTACAGATCTTTTCAGCATGACAAAGCTATGCGATAAAAATTAGGCTGAAGTATTATACAGATAAATCAACAAATAATAAAATGCCTTCAGATCAGCAAATAATGTAACAAGAATGAAAGTATGCAAGTGACACATTCCCCATCACGGATCTCACAGGTGACACATACCCTGTCGGCAAAAAGGAGTGAGAAAATCATATCTTTCAGGATATGCTTGAGTATTTTCTTTCTTTTTTTTTTTTTTTTTCAAGCCAAATACATTTAAGAGAGTATTCTTCAATTAGATGATAGATGTGTATTTTAGAGAAAAAAAAATAAAGGTTCGCTGCCATTTCACAAGAAGTAATCACCACTCTAGATATGTGCTCCTCCCGTAATCTCTCTCACTACGACACGGTTTCACAAGGGTGCCAGCTCAGTTCACCAACTGCACAAAATAGATTCAAGAGAGATATTCCAGACCGAGGCAACCCTTATTAAACTTTGATTGCCAGTACCAAAAGACCGCACAAATCGGTGGGGGAAGGAAGCCGACGCGTTTCGCAGTCTCCTTAGCGCTTAGTCATGATCAATCAGTCCATTCCTGCAGCCTCATACTTCTAACCTCAGGTAACCACAGCTGCGGTTAATGGCCTGATGTGCAACCCCCCCATTATGAAATAGAACCAAATTACATTGTATCCATGTGCAAAACATACACATAAATCCAAAATGTGTACTCAAACCAAAAAGAAATAAAAAAATAAACATAAAGGATACCCAATTGACAAAGGGAGTGGAAACCAACACATACGATCCGATCTTATGCATATATCTAATGCACAATACTAATTATCGAATTAAGGAGATAGTAGACCAATGTGAGTTCTTTTTCTGAAACCTGCAAGGTAAGGTCATAATGTACTAGTATGCATCGCATACTAGCAAATTCTGTGAAACTTACCTTAGAACGAAGCCCTTCCAGCGGCGAGCTGTCACCGCTGAGAAGGCTTCCATATTCACCCGCCTTCCTCCTAGGTTCACAGACTTCGGCTGTGTGAGTGGCCGCACATCACATGACATCACTCACATGCCTACACATGGGAGCCATCATTTACAGCACAGGACTGTGAAAAACGGCCCGGGTGGCCGTTCCTTCAGAGTGCATTTGCAGTAAATATCTCCTAAACAGTGCATGTTTAGGAGGCATTTACAGCACCTATAGGCAACCCTCATTATAGGCTTACCTATAGGTAAAAATCATGCATGGGAGTTTACTCCCACTTTAGAACTTACCTCTACTATAACAAAAATCACTACATAAACGAAACATGACATCTTCAGGACAAAAGACAACTCAGCTTTAGAGCTGCACGATTAATTGTTAATGAATTGAGATCGCGATTCTACCCCCCTCGCGATCTTAAAGCATTTTCCCGACTCAGTGTAGAGTTCTCTGTTCAAGCTAACAGCTGTAAAAAATAAAAAAAAACCCACACAGGCAGCCTGCCAAGTTTAATGACAACATCACAGACAAAGATAAAGAGAAACATTAACACTTCGACCCCTTTCACACTGGGGACAAGTAGCAGTAGTGGTAAAGCACTGTTAGTTTTAGTGACACTTTACCGTTTTAGCTGAGATTTTCGGCCACTAGCTGGGAACTTTTAACCCCCGCTAGTGGCTGAACAAAGGGTTAAAAGCGCCGCATTGCGATGCTACCGAAGCTCTTTGCAGGGGCTTCGGGAGCACTGCCCATTCATTTCAATGGGCAGGGCATTTTGGGAGTGGTGTATGCACCGCTCCCAAACCACACCAAAGATACTGCTTGCAGGACTTTTCTTTCCCATCCTGCAAGTGCATCGCCCCAGTGCGAAAGCACTCTGGCTTTCACACTGGGGAGGCTTGAGAGGTGCTTTTTCATCACTAAAACACCTGAAAAGTGTGAACGGGATATTAGTCCTTTAAGATCAAAGGGATGAAATTCGGTCTGTAAATGAGGCAAGTTTAACCCCTTAAAGAATAAACCTTTTCTGACACTTGTTGCTTACAAGTTAAAATCAGCATTTTTTGCTAGAAAATTGCTTAGAACCCCCAAACATTATATATATATATATATATATATATATATATATATATATATATATATATATATATATATATATATATTAGTAGAGTCCCTAGAGACTAAAATGGCGGTTGTTGCAATATTTTATGTCACACAGTATTTGCGCAGTGGTCTTATAAATGCAATTTTTTGGGAAAAAACACACTTTAATAAATGTAAAAAAAAAACGAAACCATAAAGTTAGCCCACTTTTTTGGGATATAATGTGAAAGATGATGTTAAGCTGCGAGAATCATGAGAGAATCGTGATCTTTAGACCCCTTTCACACTGGGTCGTTTTGCAGGCGCTATAAATAGCACCTGTAAACTGACCTGAAACAGCCGCTGCTGTCTCTCCAGTGTGAAAGCCCAGAGGGCTTTCACACTGGAGCGGTGCACTGGCAGGACGGTAAAAAAAAAAATCCTGCTAGCAGCATCTTTGTAGTGGTGAAGGAGCGGTGTATACACCGCTCCTGCCCATTGAAAACCACCATGCTAGCAGCCGAATAGCGCTGCAAATCTGACGGTAGAGCAACAATTCTTTTTTTTCCCAGATCCTCAGAGTTCTTTGCCATAAGGTGCCATGTTGAACTTCCAGTTACCAGTATGAGAGCGAGTGATGACACCAAATTTACCAAACCTGCTCCCCATTCACACCTGAGACCTTGTAACACTAATCGAGTCACAACACCTGGGAGGGAAAATGGCTAATTGGACCCAATTTGGACATTTTCACTTAGGGGTGTTCTCAGTTTTTTTTCCAGTGGTTTAGACATTAATGGCTGTGTGTTGAGTTATTTTGAGGGGACAGCAAATTTACACTGTTATACAAGCTGTACACTCACTACTTTACATTGTAGCAAAGTGTCATTTCTTCAGTGTTGTCACATGGAAAGATAGAATAAAATATTTACAAAAATGTGAGGGGTGTACTCACTTTTGTGAAATGCTGTTTATAACACAGCACTGTTTGTTCTTTTAAGTGCAATTTTATGCTTTTAATAAAAAGTTAATTTGATTTCACACTATGTGAAGCGTGTCTCTTTTTACCGGTCCTTACCTGCATGCATGGAACCTTGACTGGGAGGTGAGATCACTGGTGCCAGTCCCAAGGAGGGAGGACCACCTTTTACCAAGAGAGACGTTTGGAGATCGGAATTGTGGATCCTGTACATCATTATAAAAGTGCTTTTTGACTCTTATATTCTTGCGAGTTATATGAATCTAGTAAGCAGATGAGGGTTTTTTTCTAGGAATGGTGCACTTGGAATGGTGTTCACACTGAAGATTGAGACGTTGTTTATATTGAAGACTGACATTTTTCTAATCCATTTAAAACTAACAGAGATTAGGTTATAAAATAATATCCCAAGCTTTTAACATCTCACAAAGCACTGTTAAATCCATCATGCAAAAATGGAAAGAGTATGGCCCAACTCCAAACCTACTAAGACATGGCTGTCCACCTAAACTGACAGGCCGGGCAAGGAGAGCATTAATGAGAGAAGCAACCAAGAGGCCCATGGTAACTCTGGAGGAGCTGCAAACATCCACAACTCAGGTAGGAGAATCTGTCCACAGGACAACTATTAGTCGTACACTCCACAAATCTGGCCTTTATGGAAGAGTGGCAAGAAGAAAGCAATTTTTGAAAGAAAAGCATAAGAAGTTCCTTTTGCAGTTTGCAAGAAGCCATGTAGGGGACACAGAAAACATGTGAAGGAAGGTGCTCTGGTCAGATGAGACTAAAATTTAATTTTTTGGCTTAAAAGCAAAATGCTGTGTGTGGTCGAAAACTAAACACTGCGTATCACCCAAAACACAACATCCCCACTGTGAAACATGGTGGTGGCAGCATATTGTGGGGATGCTTTTCTTCAGCAGGGACAGTGAAGCTGGTCAGAGTTGATGGGAATATAGATGTAGCCAATTACAGGGCAATCTTAGAAAACCTTTTCAAGTCTGTAAAAGACAGGGGCGGAGGTTCACCTTCCAGCACGACAACGACCCTAAACATACAGCCAGAGCTACAATGGAATGGTTTAGATCAAAGCATATTCATACATCAGAATGGCCCAAAGGCCAGACTTAAATCAAATTAAGAATCTGTGGCAAGACTTAAAAAGTGCTGTTCACAGACGCTTTCCATCCAATCTGACAGCTTGAGCTATTTTTTTCAAAGAAGAGAGCAAAGCTTTACTCTCTAGATCAGTGTTTTTCAACTCCAGTCCTCAAGGCACCCCAACAGGTCATGTTTTCTGGCTTTCCATTGTTTTTCACAGGTGATTTTATCAGTTCCACTGCCTTAGTTCTTACCACAGCTGTTTCATCTGATGGAAATCCTGAAAGCATGACCTGTTGGGGCTCCTTGAGGACTGGAGTTGAGAAACACTGCTCTAGATGTGCAAAGCTGATAGAAACATCCACAACATGACTTGCAGCTGTAATTGCAGCGAAAGGTGGTTCTACATATTATTGACTCAGGGGGGCTGAATACAATTGCACACCACACTTTTCACATATTTGTAAAAAATGTTGAAAACCATTTATGATTTTGCTTCCACTTCACAATTATGTGACACTTTGTGTAGGTCTAACTATCACATAAAAACCCAATAAAATACATTTAAGTTTTTGGTTGTAACGTGACAAAATGTGGAAAATGTGAAGGGGTATGAATACGTTTTCGAGGCACTGTAACCAATTCTTGAGCATCACTTCTCTTCTAAAGGTGTTCTCACCATTCACTTTGAGGTGGATGGAGGAATCTTCTCGCTGTATCATTGTAGTCTGAAGGCGGGACTCCTCTGTTGCCATAAGACACTGATCTCATTGGCTGCATGCAGTGATCAGAGCAAAATTTTCAACAACTTTTCATGAATGGGAATGGCCATAGATGGACCAGAATTTAGCCAGTCACTGCTGAACCAGCTGAATTTCAACTCCTCTATGATCAGCTTAAGCAAACCGAATTTATCCCTTATTTTTTTTTACCCAGAGCCGTTGTCAGCTTCTGTTTTTGTTTTTGCAGGTCACTAGCAGTCAGTGTCTACCCTAACAGAGGTCTCTGTGCAGTCAAGGACATTTTCTTCCAAAGAACTGCATCTAGCATGGGAAATATTAGCGACCGTATTGACACAATATGAGGTGTATTACAAAAACACAACTTAACACATTTTTCAAGTCTATACCACTTGAAATAATCAGCCTGTGTGTAAAAATCTCTCAATTATAGGCTGGGGGGTGTATTATACATGCAGTATTGGTCAGAAGATCCAATCTGCTCTGCTTTTTAAGGTCTTCTGATCTGCTGACCGGCTTTGCATATACTAAGCATCTTGTGTAGTCTATTGCATAAATTCTGTTATGCGTCAATTCCAAATAAATCTGGAAAAATGCTAATTCTACAAAGACACTCCTTGCCATTTACGTTCACCGACACTTGCAGAGTCTAAATTGGCTATAATGTAGTTTAATCTGAACCATAAAAGAAAATTTAAAGCTGGGTGTGTTGGCGTTAATTCAGAAATAAGTTCTTAGATATGTTAAACTGAGTGAAACTGTATACTCTAGTTATTACTCAGACAAACCTAGTAAATCGTCTACCTAATATTTACTGGGTATTCAGAACATACAATTATGATATTAGGTGTTAGGCATTTAGCAGTAATGTCAAAGCTTGTAAAGCAGTGTATTCCATTTGTGATCTGTGCATACAGTGTTTTCACTGAATCCTTTTATAAAGAGGAATTGTAGTTTATTGTCTCTATACTGGTTGTTAATGTCACTTTTTACGGTAGCTATAAATTAAACTTCCTGACATGAGAAACAATCCAGCACACGCTCAGTTCAAAGAGAAACTGAAAGAGCTAAAGATTATATTTACTTGAATTATTGCCTCTTCCAGCATCTCAAAGTGGTAGAATATCCCCAGACACATCATTAAAATCTATAGGCACTGCAAACACTTTTGTGAACCAGTAAAACACTTACAAGAGCAGCAAAAAACTCAACCACCATAAATTAAATTACATTTGATTTCATAAGATAACTGAAAGCAAGCCAAGTCTTTTTTTTTTTTTTTTTGGTTTTTAATTTGTAGGTTTTTTATACTTGGAAAGGGTTCTGGAAAAATGAAAATGTGAACCAAATCCAAATATCCTGGTCACCCTTCCGGAACACCCCCTGCACAAAGCAGCTATGAGGCCCTGAGCTGCCAGTCTAGCTGTCGAAGTACAGCAATTTAAAGACCTGGATTGAGAAACCATCATAATGATCCCAACGGCAAGCAATTGCTCACTGGTCAGCGCAGCCATGTGACGATGCTGACCAATGAGAAGCGCATCTGAGGCTTCTTCTGATCAGGTGTCCCATCATAATACTCACAATGACACTTTGGGGCTGTGTATTGCAGTGTTCAGTATAAACCCAGGATAACACATCCTACAACCTGCATGCCTCAGGTGTTCTTTTTGCAAGTGTCCTAGAAAGATGGATGCCTTTCTTCAGCTCTGCTGTTGCAAAGACTAACCTCTAGTTGTATTAGCACCTTTTTACTTTAGGCAAGGCTTCTATCCAAAACACTGTTGGAGTTTGTTCCCTTTGCTTCACAGGCGCAGTCCCCCTGGGTCTGGCCTTGGACGGTACCACCTCTAAAACCCAATGGACTGGATGGGGTTAAGGGTGAAGCACACCCCAGACTCTATTCTGTTTAAGTAAGCTGCAGAACACTTTCCAGGTCCCGAGCTGCTGGCATGCCTCTGAACTTGCCATTTCTGTAAAATCTCCATGAATATGCTGGTCAGTCGTGCACCAGCAGCTTACTCATCTTTATTAATTGCTGGGACCCATTCTTCCCCATTTCCCAGCAGCATTGCCAATTTGTGGGGCAGGGTATGGATGTCAGCTGCTGAGTTGAGTGCCACACAACCACCATCCCTTTCCCACAATACAGTGGCAAGAAAGCTTCTCCCCGATGCTGTCCCTGCTTACAAAAAACAAACAAAACTTTGACCCTTTCCTGTTACAGTAAATAGTTACTTCCAGACATCTGACCCTAAAACTGCTACCAGTTATTCAAGTTTTTTTTAGGCCATGCCTCTCACACCAAGCCAGTAAGTTGCCTAACCTCATTGTGGGTGAAGACCATTTTACTATGCCCGGTGCCCCCAGCCTACTTTCTATCAATGGCTCAGGAGCTAGTTACACCCAGCGCACATCCTGATGGCGCCAAGGTCTACAGTCTCATGCTGTACTCTGTTGCTAGAGTTCCTTTCCTCTTCTGAGTCCTCGTTGGCTCTGTCAGGTGTGACTGGGTCCTCTGCCCTTTGAGCTGAGGTCTTTACCATGGTCGTGCAGGGCTTTATGACACATATTACCACATCGATTTACAAAATGTCAGATGCACTCCCGTGCCCTCTTCATCATATTCTGTACCCAATCGACCCAAGACCCAAGCAGCTTTTGAGCCATTGGCCACAGAGGCTGTCCGATTCTGAGTTGCTCAATTCCTTGATTGATAAGCTTACCCCGCAAGGAGTCATTGTCTACTCCTGTTACTGCCAAGTTAAAAGGTGACCATTTTGGCTCTTACTGATGCATTGTGCACCACTGTGAAGTTAAAGGATCAACCTTTTCTTTTCAGTTGAGGGTCATTCAGAACTCCAAAGGCCAAAAAGACTCTCACTGCGCTCCTTTTTCCAACTCTTACTCTATGGCGATTGAAAGTACCTTGAAAAGTTGTTTGCTCTCCTATGTGCTGGCTGGCTTTGTATCTTTGTCCCACAGTTGGAGGCCCTTTCCAGAGCTTTTTTCTTATTGACAGGTCCTGCTCTGCACCCAATTCTGACTGTAACTTTACTTTGTCTTGCTGGCCAAAATCACAGAAAAAGTCCATTACCACCAATATCCCTTAAATAAACTATTACCACCACTGAGGTTGATCCCTTGCTTCTTAAACGTGTAGAACAGATGGCTGTACTGTTAAACTTCAGCAGCACATTTCTCGCATTTGCCTTTTGTCAGTGCCTAGATATTTGGCTACAGTGTTGGACTGCAGAGCTCCCTTACAAAAAGGCATTCGATCTGCATGGCCTTCTAATTTTTACTATTAAAGTATATTTACAGTGAAAATTTGATCCATTATTTTCTAAGTTCAATTAACCCCTTCAGATCCGCACTATAGCTGAATGAGGGCAACAGCATGGACCTACTTTGCAGCTAGGCCATCAATAGACGTCCGCCCCTTTGAACGCTCCCCCTGCAGGGCGCACACAGTGATCACAGAGTCAGTGAGACTTGGGTGAACACAGATCAGAGTAAGGGGCTGATCCCGGCCCCTTAACACGTGATCAGATGTCAGTCAATGACAGATGATCTTGTGCTGTAAACAGAAGATCTGTAATTTATTTATTTTTCCTTCACACTTCCTTCACAGCGTGAGGAGAAAAAAATGCGAATTGCTGGCTTCTGTGCAAGGGTCCATCACTGCCATCCATCAGTGCCCATCACTGCCAGCTATCAGTGCAGAGTGCCGCCCATCAATGCGAGCTATCGGTGGCCATTAGTGCCCTTCTGTGCCACCTATCAATGCCCATCAGTGTCCATCACTGCAAGCTATCAGTGCCCAAGTGCTGCCCCATCAGTGCCACCCATCAGTTCCCACCAGTGCCGCCTTATCAGTGCCCATCAGTGCAGCCTCATCAGCATACATCAAAATTACCAGTTTGCAAAAATGTAATAAAATATAAAACTGTGTTGTATTTTTTTTCTTTTTTAATTTCGGTCTTTATAAAAAAATTTACAAAAAATAAAAAACAATAAAAAACCCAGGAGGTGATCAAATACCACCAAAAGAAAGTTCTATTTGGGGGGGAATAAATGATAAAAATTTCATTTAGGTACAGTGTGACCGCGCAATTATCATTCAAAGGGTGACAGCGCTAAAAGCTGAAAATTGGTCTGGGCAGAAGGGGGGTATAAATGCCCAGTAAGCAAGAGGTTAAAAAAGAAAAAATGTAGCAAATCAATCCAAGTGAAATGATATTGTGAAACCTGGTGAATTATTGTGGCATTGATGACAAAGGCCAATTAACTTAAGCTAAATCTACTAATTATTTTGGAACCCTGGCCAAACTTGACACCTACAGCTGTTAAAAATTGACTGCACTTACCTAGATCAATAAGTATTGCATGTTGTTGTGTGGTCAGTTGTTTCAGCAATTCTTTGTAGGGAATATCTTTTAAGTGGCTTTTATTGGGGACTTGGTGTCTCAGCTGATTCTGCTCTGTTAAAAACGTCCATATTTCTCCACGGTGATGTCTAGGTACTCCTATAAAATACATTTACTGAAAACAGACCACACCAACACCTATACACAATTTATTATCATTTGTTCAAATAATATTGCAAATTATATTAAAAGGTGGCCATAGACAGAATTTCAAATTAAAACGCTTATGCCCCGTACACACGATCGGACATTCTGACAACAAAATCCATGGATTTTTTCCGATGGATGTTGGCTCAAACTTGACTTGCATACACACGGTCACACAAATCTTGACGGAAAGTCCAAACGTCAAGAACGCGGTGCAAAATGAAGTTCAATAGCCAGTGCGGCTCTTCTGCTCGATTCCGAGCATGCGTGGAACTTTGTGCATCAGAACTGTGTACACACGATCGGAATTTACAACAATGGATTTTGTTGACGGAAAATTTGAGATCCAGATCTCAAATTTTGTGCGATGGAAATTCCGATGGAAAATGTTCAATGGAGCCTACACATGGTCAGAATTTCCGACAAACAGCTCCCATCGAACATTTTTCGTCGGAAAATCCGACCGTGTTTACAGGGCATTAGGAAAATCCATATCAATATTCTCAAAACATTTGAAAGATTTTGTTTGCGTTTACCATATGATTTTGGAGTAAATGGAAAAACACACACATGATGAGAAATCTGTTAATTTGAGAAAAAAAAAATCTATCCGGCTCCTTTGCATTTTCTCATCACTGTGGTTAAAATTGGATATCGATTTGGCCCATGAATGATTAGAAAATGAATGAACTTTCTAAGAATATTTTCCTAAGAATTTTCTTTCAAAATTCTACCATCTATGGCCAGACCTTTGCTTCAATTCTATCTAACCTGTACTGGTCATACAATACTGAGAAAATTAGCAGGTAAGGATACAGCCAACGTAAAAGCTGCAATGAGTACCACACAACATTTATACAAAATACATGGGTACACACGTTATCAGGCTAAAAAATGCACATGAAAAGATAGCATACTGTATATGGAATTGCAATTTCATAGTTAGGAATAAAACATTACAAAAAGAGAATACTGTAGTACAAAATCAAATAGCCACTGTTAAAAAGACTGGAGCCAAGGGTGTCTGCTCAAAGCATAAACAAGTATGTTAGGATACAAAAATTTGTGTTCCTAAAAAGATCTTTATGAGAGACCTTTAAATAAATACAAAAAAAAAAAAATACTTGCAAGAATATGACCTTTTGACAGCCAGATCTTAAACCACTATCTCAAGTCTGTGCCGGGACGGACTGACCATTGGGCCACTCGGGCACTGCCCGAGGGCCCCGAGCCACTAGGGGGCCCCATCAGGGTTTCCAGCCTCAGTAAAACCAGGGACGGTATGTTAAAAATGTGTTTTTTTTAAATCTGTCTCTGAAATGTCCCTTATCGACATCCTTTTGGTCTAAAAATCCTGAGATTATAGCTGCCCCACCTCTCCAGTACCTTCTCAGCCAATAGAAACATGTCTGTGTATACATGTATGTGTATACTGTGTGATTGTATACTGTGTGGCCCCATAATCTCCTATTGCCCCGGGGCCCCATGAGTTTACAGTATATTAAGGCCTCATACACACAGGGCACTAAAAAAAGCAGCTGCAAAGTCAGTACCAACACCTGAAGAAAGCAGCTGTAAAAACACGTTTTTGGAAGCGCTTTGCATTGGCATTAATGAACATTTAGATTCGCTAGCGTTTAACAGCGTTTCTCTGCCCTTTTCGTCTACTCCCAAATCAAATTACTACAGCTTAAAAACGTTTTATGCGGTTTAACGCCGTATACTGCGTTAACACGAGTTTAGCCGGGTGAGGAATTTTCACAGCTGTACCACTGCTGCTCCAGAACGCACTGGCCCTGGCTTTTTAAATTTTTGCAGCTTGAAAACACCTATGCATGCATGGACACATATTACAACAGAGATGCGTTTTTAAGCTGTTAAAAAAAAAAAACTCACTCCCCTAGGAGCAGCTGTGAAAACATCCAGTGTGCATGAGGCCTAAGTGTTCAGCATTGCTTAGCTGTGTAAGGGCCCTGGATATGTTTTACTGCTCTATGGATGGAGTTTGTGCAATCTTCCAATTACGACACAAGTTTCACAAGTCTGGATCAAAATTCCAAATGTATATCTCTATGACAGTCATAATGAAGACCTGCAGAATTTGACAACACAGTCAACAAAAATAGGACTCAAGAAGAAAATATATCTATTGAGGGTGCATTGCATGTGTGTTAGATTCCCTTTGCAAGGACAATCATGATAAAATAATAAAAATAAAAGAAGCCATCCACACTACACAGAGATTTTCCAAAGATGGGATTACCTTGTCCAACAGCACCATGAATTTTTTCCATATCGGCCTTAATTTTTGCTCTTCCAGGTGTGCTGAGCATCTTCTCCCACACAACGGTTACATCTTTTAGACAGGGAGTGATCTCTTCATAATCAAGCTTCAGCCGTTTATTTTGCAAGTCATTTTCTGAAGCTATAAGGAGAGAGAAGAAAAATCATTATAGAAAATATTTTTCAAACCAACAGAATCTACACCATCGATTTGAAACTTTAATCAGCAGTTCCTAATCTTGCACTGAAAAAAACTGGGGGGGAAAAAAAAAAAAGCAGTACAAACACTTGTGTGCCATCAGCACTTTTGTATTAGCCAAAAAAGGCAGAGGCATCCAGAATACAGGTCACCATAAAAAAAAGGGAAAAACTACAACAGGAAAATGAAGTTGGCCATACACACATAACCATGGGTTACAGAAAAGAAACGTGCAAGACTGGGTTAATGTGGGAATCCTTCCTGCCGAGCCTGTATTCTCCTGGGGGGGGAGGTGGTTAGAAGACCCTGATTATTGCTAACGCCCATCAGGTTCAATAAAAATAAATGATTAACACAAATCATATTTTTATCAAATTTATTTTAATAAAATGCTTTGAGTAAAAATCTATCTAAAGATATTCATTTAGTTTATTCAGCAAGAAATGGAGCTTAGTTACAGTATGTAGCATTAGGCTGTATATTCTGCAATTTTTACATTGTTGGTAAACTGATTCAATGAATCCAAGCTCTGCAAGCTGATATACCATGCACTGCATTGATGCATTCACACAATTTCACAGTAACCATGAGATCGGACACTAAGTGACACTTTTTGGGGACCAGTGACACTAATACAGTGATCTGTGCTAATCGCACTGGCAGGGAAGGGGTTAACATCAGGAGCGATCAAGAGGTTAAGTGTGCTCCTAGGGAGTGCATTCTGTATGGGGGCTATGCTTAACTGGAGGAAGACAGATCTGTGTTTCTGCTTAGCAGAAACACAAGATCTCCATCTTCCTCTCTGACAGAACAGCAGTCTGCCTTGTTTATATAGTCAGCCTGCCATTTTGCCTCTCCTGTGAATGATCGACACATCCACCGGACCTTCCGATTGGCTCCCACTGTGTCCATCACAGCGAGAACGGGGTGCCGGTGGTGCACTTGCCCCAGACTGCGTGAAATCACATATAAGTATGTGATTTTGCACAGGAGGGCTGCCCTGACACAGTCCTTAAGTGGTTAAAAATTAATTTAATAAATTCTATCTGGCTTATGGACATAAAATGGTTTGGATTGCTGACTTAGATGGGTCAGTTTTGTTTTTTTCAACTTACCCAAATTCTCCTCATCCACACATTTGAGGTGGACAGGGGAATCCTCCCCACTGTGAATTTGTATTCTGACAGTGGGGAGACTCCCCCCACTGTCAGAATACACTAATCAGTGTTAGAGGCTATAGCCTACAGCCCTGATCATGCAGAAAAAAAATCCAACAGGTAGGCTATACAGAGGATGATTAGCAGATCGACTTCTGTACAACCCCCGGGGTCATATTATATATATATATTAATATTTATTAATATATAATATATATAATATTATATTAATATATAATATATATAATATTATATTAATATATAATATATATATATATATATATATATATATATATATATATATATATATATATATATATCTCAAAATTCAGCTGGTCTCCACAAAAGAGGCCAAATTTCAATCTTAACCACTTTCAGACCGGACCATTTTGCTGGTAAATGACCAGAGGTCTTTTTACAATTTGGCACTGCGCTGCTTTAACTGGTAATTGCGCAGTCATGCAATGTTGTACCCAAACAAAATTTGCGTCCTTTTCTTCCCACAAATAGAGCTTTCTTTTGATGGTATTTGATTGCCTCTGCGATTTTTATTTTTTGCGATATAAATGTAAAAAGACCGCAAATTTTGAAAAAAAATGATATTTTCTACTTTTTGTTATTAGAAAAATCCAATAAACTAAATTTTAGTCATACATTTAGGCCAAAATGTATTCAGCCACATGTCTTTGGTAAAAAAAAAGTCAATAATTGTATATTTATTGGTTTGCGCAAAAGTTGTCACATCTACAAACTAAGGTACGTTTTCTGGAATTTACGCAGCTTTTAGTTTACGACTGCCTATCTCAGTTCTTGAGGTGCTAAAATGGCAGGGCAGTACAAAACCCCCCCAAATGACCCCATTTTGGAAAGTAGACCCCCTAAGGAAATTGATAAGTGGCATGTTGAGCCCATTGAATATTTTATTTTTTTGCCTCAAGCGATTGAATAATGACAAAAAAAAAAATTTTTTTTTTTTTTTTTACACAAAGTTGTCACTAAATGATATATTGCTCACGCATGCCATGGGCATATGTGAAATGACACCCCAAAATAAATTCTGCTGCTTCTCCTGAGTATGGGGATACCACACGTGTGGGATTTTTTGGGAGCCTAGCCGCGTACGGGGCCCCGAAAACCAAGAACCGCCTTCAGGTTTTCTAAGGGCGTAAATATTTGACTTCACTCCTCACTACCTATTACAGTTTTGAAGGCCATAAAATGCCAAGATGGCACAAAACCCCCACAAATGACCCCATTTTAGAAAGTAGACACCCCAAGCTATTTGCTGAGAGGCATGTTGAGTCCATGGAATATTTTATATTTTGCCACAAGTTGCGGGAAAATTACAAACTTTTTTTTTTTTTTTTCACAAAGTTGTCACTAAATGATATATTGCTCACGCATGCCATGGGCATATGTGAAATGACACCCCAAAATAAATTCTGCTGCTTCTCCTGAGTACGGGGATACCACATATGTGGGACTTTTTGGGAGCCTAGCCGCGTACAGTTTTGAAGGCCATAAAATGCCAAGATGGCACAAACCCCCCCCAAATGACCCCATTTTGGAAAGTAGACACCCCTAAATTTAGGGGTACACTAGTGAGACTAGGTAATAAATGGCGGGTGCCCTGAAACTATAAAAAAATAACTAACCAACCAGCGTCACCTGTAACAGTTATATGGTGATCACTGGTGAAAGGGTTAACTAGGGGGCAATCAGGGGGCTTTATGCGGTAGTATATGGGGGTCCCTGGTGCTATAAAAAGCTGCGGCGAACCTAAATACCTACCTGCCTAACTAGCGTCACCTGTGACACTAATACAGCGATCAGAAAAACGATCGCTTATTAGGCTGGGTTCACACTGGAGCGATGCGGGAATGCCACGAATCCGCGGCGGGTTCCCGCATCACATGCCTCCCGGCGGCAGTTCACACTGCCCTATGCGAACTGCTGGGAGTGTCAGTGAAATGTTAATGACACCCCCAGATCAGTTTGCATATCGCAGTGCGATCTGCAAACTCGGATCGCATGGTGTGAACACCCATGCGATCCGATTCTGCTGCGGACCAAAAAAAGGGTCCCGTGCGAATTTGCGGCGGGTGCGGCGAATGGCTGAACTCGAATCGCACAGAGATCGGATGTGATTTGCACTGCAGTGCGGTGCGAATCACATTCGTTCTCATAAACCGCTGCAATGTGAACCCAGCCTTAGTGACACTGGCGACGGGGGGTGATCACGGGGTTAAACCTTTATTGGGGGGGTTAGGGGGGTACATTAGAACTAAAGGGGGCTAACCCTAACTGCCCTAACAGTTATTACAGTCACAAATGACACCAATGCAAAAAAAAAAAAAAAAAAATGACATTGGTGTCACTGTGACTGGGGGGCAGGGGTAATTGGGGGGGGGTGATCGGGGGGGTGTGAGTGTGCCTGGCATGTTCTACTGTGTAGTGTCGTGTTGGTGCAACTCACCGATCCTCTCTCCTCGGTGTCGTAACGAAAAATACCGACACGGAGGAGAGATTACATCACTTCCTCTCCTGTGTTTACATTACAGGAGAGGAAGTGATGTCACGAAGACTTTCTATTCGTCGGGAGCGATCGCGTGGGGGTGGCCATGAATGAATGGCCGTCCCCTCGTCCGGGATCGCTCCCGAACGAATACCGACCGCCGCGGGCACCGGGCAGGGGCCCGATCGGGCCCCCGACCCGCGGGAAGGCAGGGACGTACATGTACGCCCGTATGCCTGCCCGTGCCATTCTGTCGACGTACATCGTCGTGCGGCGGTCGGGAAGTGGTTAAGCCCTATAGTAGTGATGGCAAACCTTGGCACCCCAGATGTTTTGGAACTGCATTTCCCATGATGCTCATGCACTCTGCAGTATAGTTGAGCATCATGGGAAATGTAGTTCCAAAACATTTGGGATGCCAAGGTTCACCATCACTGCCCTCTAGTTACTGCGAGGAGAGAGAAAAAAAAATATATATATATATATATTTTTTTTAGTAACTGGCAGAGTTTGAAAGGGTTATCACTTTCTGTGTTGCTGTTGGGGAGATTTATGCTCGCTATTTATCCTGGTAGACTGTCATCATGAAAAAAAAAAAAAGTGATCACAAAATTAAAATATCACAGTTGCCAACTGAAGAAAAGCAGAGGGAACATTTCTCAGTGTCAGCATTTACTCTACTGTCATCTGTCAAAGGTGGGATACTCCCTTAAATTTGGGTAAATTTCCTCTAGCTTCCCATTTAGTCTGTAGCACAGCAGACAAGGGAAAATCTCCAAATTGTAAAACAGACATTAAAATACACTGATGTTTAAACCTATCCATGCTAAAATAAATACCGTAAATAAAAAATGTGGTTGGGAGTTTCAATATACACGTGAAATCACAGAAGAAAAGAAAAATCTTAAAGCCAATTTTTTATGTTGTCAAATAACATGTAGATAAGAAAGTCCACCATCTCCGTAGGGGTAAAATCAAACATTTTAGATTTCATTTTCAATGTTCTACAAGGCAACACAAACATGTTAATAAGTGTTACGGATCAGATTACATTGTTGGCCACTACAAAACTATCAAGAGCAGCCAACTCATACTACATCAAGGCCTTTTTGTCCTTTTATCAGTTTATAATCTGTTCCTAAGTTTTCCTGCTTCCTTGTTGGCCTGGTTTCACCATCTAAAGATACGCCTTAGTCTGGGTAAACTGAAGGACACAACACCATGAGAAAGTGAGAATGAACCTAGCAGCTTTTCCCCACGGGTGCATGTAGGTTACATGGACATGGTGGTCTACTGATCCAGTCATTTTCTTTTTTAATCAGGTAGTCTATATATTAAAACGCATTTTGCCATTACATGTACAACAAAAACCATAAAGATTAGCTACCCAAGTATTAACAGAAGAAACACAAAGCCTCGACTTGAAAAAGAATATACACACAGGAGAATCCTGTATTTTTCATATGGATTGGAGACTTTCTAATGACTCATTTTTTTAGATGTTTACCCTCTTATAAACGGACACCAAAAATGTAGTTCAGCACATCACCCCTGCTACTCTCCACGGGCTAAATATAAACAGTCATACAATAAAATCCTTTATGTCTAAGTATCCAGTAGCTAATAAGGTTTTAAGGACGAGCGACTGTGCCTCCACATCATAGCCCTTTAATATTTATGGCCGCCTTTATAGCTTTATGTCTTGCTAGGTAAAAGTTGCTTGCCAACATATTTTGACACTACATACGATTCCAAAACATATAAGAGCATAGGTCCTTGTGGGCAGAAGTTGTCCTTCATCTTGGTTACTATTTCACGTAAAAAAAACATTCATTCCAAATTAACAAAATGATATTACTGTACCAAAAAACAAAACAAACAAAAAACACCTTTATGAATAAAGAAAAAAGAATTCACATGACAGGAGAGTGTGACTCAATGGAGCCAGTTCACACAGCTCTGGGGCAGCCACAGTCCGCATTTAAAAAGGGTCTTGTGTGCAACTTTGGTTCAAATTCGGATCAGAATATTTACTTGAATTTGCACCTGAATCGGTGAACAGGGATGCACCGGACCCCTGCTGAGAACCGCGGCTGCAGCATGTGTGAACCTAGCCTTAAGCCCTTGTACACACGGTCGGACATTCTGACAACCAAATCCGTTGGATTTTGTCCGACGGATTTTGTCCAAAACTGTTGCATACACACGGTCGGACAAAGTTGTCGGAAAATCCGATTGTACATAACGGGATGACGTTATTTCGTTACAACGGGACTACGTTCACGCTAGTAGCCAATAGCTTTGGTCTAGGAATTTGATCTGAGAATGCGTGGCACTTTGTCCGTCGGAGTAGGCTACACATGATCGGAGTATGTCCGATCGGAGCATTTTGTCGGAAAATTTTACGGGCAAGTTGGAAAACTTGGTCCGTCGGATACTCCAACGGAAACAGTCCGATGGAAACTACACACATTCCGTCGGAATCTCCAACCGTGTGTACAAGGGCTAAGACTTGTCCCTTTTGCCTACAAGGCCAAACAAAAGTTCTGTAACCTAGAGAACAGGCTCTCACTGCTAACCTTTCTTAGAGAACACATCACTAAAAAGAAAACTAAGATATTCCATTCTATTTTCAAGGACTGACCTTGCAGTTTTTGGTTTTCTTTTTCCATTCTGAGAAGCAGGATCTGTTGTAAGATGGCTTTCTTCCAAAGCTCTCGCAGTTCCTCTGGTGATCGGTGCCTGGCTGTCTCTACTGGAACAAATGGGTAATTTTCACGAACAGGTTGCAGAGGAGATCTTGGTGGTATATCTCCCCATTCTGACCGTTCTGGGGAAAAACAAAATGGATTTAAAAAAGCCTTTATTTTCAAGGTTTTATATGCACACAAATAAATCCAGGTTAACAAAATATTAGTTTAACTTGGGTAATAGAATCATATTTAACGTTTTAAAGTAGAAGTATAGGCAATACTTTTTTTTATTTTGGATAGAGCAAAGGAGGGCTATAATCCCTGTCAGATCGCCTCCCATCCATGTCCCATTGTGGAGCTTTTCCTTCACTTCCTGTCCCAAACCCAAACAGAAAGTGGGAGGAAATCCTGGCAAGTTGAGGGAAATCCTTGGGGATGCCCAGGTCACCGGAACAAGTGTCCCCATTGTATGATTTCCCCTCTATTACTTTTCTGGAGACAACCCAAAATGTGGGATTTTTTTATGCTCACAATCAATGATAATGTTAAACAGGACAAATAGAGAGGGCGAATATCCCTAACAAGGGCATAGACAACAATAAAACCGACAAGTATTCTATTCCTTCTCCACTCCACTATTCCCTCTCGACTTCCACCATCAGCATGTATACTGTCATTTCAGGATCACATCATTTCAGCCTTGACTGGACAGAAGATCTTATAGGTTTACCCATGGATATGTAGGACTATATTAGTTAAAAATAATAATGAAACTCGGAACCCAAGCCACATGACTTCCTGTCACGAACAACAGAATTTATTTTCAAACTAACCATACGTGTGTAGGCATGGTCTGAAATCAGGCTTCTATGGGACAAGGCCAGCTGCCACATTGTGTTTATAAAAAATGTTTGTTAATATGCAAAGTGGGCAAAAAACTACTCCAGTTGTTAAAAGTCTCTATAACAACCTCGTTTGTTATTTTTAACTAAAAAAAAAACACACATGTTATACTTACCTGCTCTGTGCAGTGGTTTTACACAGAGCAGCCCAGATCCTCCTCTTCTTGGGTCCCTCTTTGGCACTTCTGGCTCCTCCCTCCTGTTGAATGCCACCACTGCAAGCAGTTTGCTATGGTGGCACCCGAACAAAGCCACAGCTCTGTGTGTCCATTCAGACAGGGAGCCGTGGCCCAGCCCTGCCCCCTTTCTCTCCTCATTGGCTGACTGACAGCAGCAGGAGCCAATGGCACCACGCTCCTGTCTCCGCCAATGAGGAGGGGTGTCCCAGGCAGCAGAGATACACCTGCAACATCGCTGGATCTAGATCGGGCTCAGGTAAGTATTAGGGGGGCTGCTGCACACAGGGTTTTTTTTAGCTTAATGCATAAAGCTAAAAAAAACCTTCTGCCTTTTACAACCCCTTTAAATACATGAGTGATGGGCAGCTCCATGTGTGTTAGCATAGTGGTCCTTGGTTAGGCTGTTGTATAGACAAGTTTATTATTTACAAAAGTAATGCTCAGGTACTGGTAGATCAAGCTGTATGAGGAAGCGTCAGCTGACAAAAGACAAGGATGGGCAGGTGAGTCGATATTCATTGTGTAGTTAAACAATTTCTCAATCTGTGGAACACAACACTTGTTAATATTTAACAATGGTGCTACCATCTCTGGACAAGAGAGCAGCATACCTCAGAGGTCAAACTGCACAACAAACACCATCGGAGCTGTCTGACTTCAGCTGAAGAAAGTGCAAACATGCTGAGCACACACAATGGGTGAGAACGGTGAACATTATATAAACAGAGGTGTGGCTGGTCTTCTTACTGGTTTTGATAGGACATGCTCAGTTATCTTATCTCAACTACACCTTGATCTTTGTAAGGCTCCATGCACACTGGCAAAAATCGCTGCTTGTACAGTTTTGTGTTTTGCCTGTAGAAGCAGCTCAATGTTATCCTGTGTGTCCATGTACATTAGGATGATTACAGGCATATTGTGAGCTCAACGATTAGAGGCAGGATCAAATAACCCTTCTGGATCTTTCTGGCAGAAAAGAAAACGCAAAAAAACTGTGTACAAAAACAAAATCAATATTGCCGTTTCTTTCTGCCAAGAGAACTGGTGTTTCTTTTAAGCCCAGTATGCATCTATGTACCAAATAAAAATCTTTTTTTTTTTTTTTGTTTACAAACGAAGACGTAAACCCTAATGGGTTTACTTCCTCTTTCATTCCCTGCAAAGGTAAAGCATAATGGACTACTATGCATCACATAGTAGTCCATTATGTGTCACTTACCTGACACAGGAGCCAGCGAAGTCACCGCTGTCCCCTGTAGTTCTGAGCGTCCCTCTTCGTGGTGGGTCTCGCTGCTCCGGCGCAGCGATGACGTCGCTCCCGCGCATGCGCACGGGAGCCGACACTCGCGGCATATCGCCGTGATCTGCAGCTTACCCAGTGCGCCTGCGCACCGCTGTCTACGGCGCATGCGCCGTAGACAGCGGTGGCTGTCTTCAGGTAAATATCTCCTAAACCGTATAGGTTTGGGAGATATTTCTTGGACCTACAGGTAAGCCTTAATCTAGGCTTACCTGTAGGTCAAATGGTTTGTAAGGGTTTACAACCACATTAAAGTATAACTATATAAGTATAACTATAGGTAAAACTTTTTTTTTTGTTTTGGATAGAGTGGAGAGGGATTAGAACACCTGTCAGTTTTTATTGCTCTCTATGCCCCCGGAAATTCATCCTCACTATTTGTTCTGTTTGAGGATATTATTGAAAGTGAAAACACACACACTCCAAATTTTGGGTTGTCCCCAGAAAAGTAATAAGAGAAATCTTCCAATGGGAATACTAGGTTCTAGCGACCTGAGTGTCCCCATGGAATTCCCTTAATTTGCATGGACTTCTTCCAGTTTGGCCATGGGTCAAGAAGTGAAGGAAAATCCCTGCAATAGGTCACAGACGGCGAAAAAATAAATCTGACAATGGTTATAACCAATCATTGCTCTATCCAAAAAAAAAAAAAAAAATACATGTTGCCTATAGTTCTACTTTAAGCTGTGCACAGCTGCTTTGTGACACAACTCACCCATTATAGTATTTCTTCTAATCAATCTTCTTGGCTGCCTGAGATTATAGAACATGCTACAAAATTGCAGCAAACAACCCTACTGGCTTAGTTCAGCCAATGTCCAGGCTTTGTGGAAAGATCATGCAAGTTTACTGACAGCACTGCACATGCACAACGTTCCACCACATTCTCTAGCGATCATTCCTGCCTTCGTATCAGAGGAAGAGCAGTAGGATTACAATGCTCTCTCCCCTTCAGTCTCCACAGATAAGCAGGTGACCACATTTTGGAGTGAAACTTTAGCTTCTGGCAGCGGTAGAGGTATCGCCTTCAGTCAACTGGAACAAAACAGAATTTAGAAGGATCCAGGCAGGTTTCTGTCCAAAAACATCCTTCCCTTCTTGACCAGGTTGGTCATGCCTCCTCTGCACCAAACAGATTAGCGGTAATCTGACCCAGCTGAATGCGCCTACTCTGGGGTCCATTGAAGGACTGTTGCCATTTTAATTTAACATCCAGGTTCTGCTTGGTGCTAAAGGAGCTCCGACAGCAGCTCCTGGATTTTCAAAACCTACGAACAGTGGTTTCAGGCTTCATTCATAAACAATACTGTAACAGTTTCATTTTGTTTAGTGTGGTTAGTTTGGCGCAACTTGTAGGCTTGTTTTTCGAACTGCACATAATGGCAGTTTCTGAAAACATAAAAAAAAAACAGTTTTATATATAAAAAAATAAAATAAAAAAAGAATTTCTCTTTAACCTATTATTCACTCAAAGATTCCACTCCCCCTTTTTCACATTTTTGGTAAACAATATATTAAAAAATAAAAAACACTTTATTATGCTTTGAACCAAAAACAGATAAACCATTTTAGTGGTATGAATGAGGTAGTGATGGGGGAGAATTAAATATGCATTTTTCATCTACAGTAACATTTGTTTTAAAATGTGCCACCCACTGCAGCCATTTTTTTTAAAACAATATACCACCAAATAAAAGGCCTCATTTGTTCCCAAATAGATAAGAATATTAAGAATTAAAAAAAAATAAAAAAAAGCAACCGCTGGAAGTTTATACAACATGCATCAGCTTTCCTGTACGGCTCATGTTAACCACTTAAGCCCCGGACCAATTTGTAGCCAAAGGACCAAGCCCCTTTTTGCGATTCGGCACTGCGTCGCCTTGACTGACAATTGGACGGTTGTGCAACGTGACTCCCAAACAAAATTGGCGTCATTTTTTCCCCCACAAATAGAGCTTTCTTTTGGTGGTATTTGATCACCTCTGTGTTTTTATTTTTTTGCGCTATAAACAAAAATAGAGCGACAATTTTGAAAAAAATGCAATAATTTTTTTACTTTTTGCTATAATAAATATCCCCCCAAAAAAAAGATCTAAAAAAAAATATTTTTTTCCCTTAATTTAGGCTGATACGTATTATTCTACATATTTTTGGTGAAAAAAAAAAATCAAAAAAAAATAAAAAAAAAAATCGCAATTAGCGATTGATTGGTTTGTGCAAAAGTTATAGCGTTTACAAAATAGGGGATAGTTTTATTAGCATTATTATTATTATTTTTTTTTTTTACTAGTAATGGTGGCGATCAGTAATTTTTATTGTGACGGACACATCGGACATTTTTGGGACCATTGTCATTTATTCAGCAATCAGTGCTATTTAAATGCACGGATTCCTGTGTAAAATGACACTGGCAGTGAAGGAGTTAACCACTAGGAAGCAGTGTAGATGTTATGTATGACGTTATGTGTTTTTTTTTTATTGTAGGGGGACGTGGCCTGGCATGTGACGTCACTGATCATCTTTCCCTATAAAAGGGAACAGACGGTCGGTGACAGCCACAGTAGGAAACACAGGGAGAGGTTTGTTTACACAGACCTCTCCTAGTTCTTTAGCTCTGTGACCCGATCGCGGGACACCAGCGGCGATCGGGTCAGTTGGTCCCGCGGCCACAGCCATGAAGCTCAGGACCAGGTCGGGAGCTGGTGCGATCCCGACCCACGGCTGGGCACTTAAAAAGCAACGTACAGGTACATGCTTGTGCCCAGCCATGCCATTCTGCCGACGTACATCGGCGTGAGGCGGTCCTTAAGTGGTTAAAGAACTACGGGCTCCACCCCAAAAAAAGTAATAGAGAGAGGGAGGGAGAGAGAGGGAGAGGGAGAGGGAGAGGGAGAGAGAGAGAGAGAGAGGCACAGGTTACGCCCAACTATGCCTAAACTGGTACTACAGAGTCTATAAACGAAAAGAAAAATTATCTATAGAGGGTGTAGCCCTTTCAATCATCCCCCTTTCCTCCATTCATAGAGTGTTTTAGCCCCCGTACACATAGCTAGATTTTAAATCTGCACCTATTTCAGTGGGATTTCAAAGCTGCACATCAGTGCGATTTGCACTGCCGATTTCATTGTGGCATGAGACTTCATACAAAGCCTATGAAAGTTGCAATGAAATCGCCAAAAAGTAGTGCAGGAACCTTTCGCTGAGTCACGGAAAAATGGTTCCATTGCCGACAATGGGGTGTGACTTGTCATGCGATTAGGAACTGTCAAATCGCACGACAAATTGTCCCATGTGAAAGCGTGCTTAAGAAACACACAGTACAATGGTTCTTACTGCAATAGAACAACACAAAGAGAAGAGAAAAGCAGAAGGTCCTATCCACAGAATGTAGATGCTTCAGAAACTGAAGACAAATTGGTCTGCATACAAGACATTTCAAGCCCAATCTTGTAACTTTGAAGAAAGAAATATCTGGAAGTCTGGGACACCTTTAGAAAACAAGTATGCCTTGATAAATAGGAGATGTTAATTAAAGGATGTGCATTTATTGCAGCAGCTGTTCTCTGAAAGACATGGAAGACAAAGAACTACTTTGTGAAAGTGCCAATGCAGGTGATTATGTCAGCCATATTTAACCCGAGGCATTCTCTACCCTCTACAGAAGCTGGAGCTTATGTGAAAGACCAGGCACGTACAATATTGATTTGCTGAATGACAAGTCTGTTTAACCCTCCGCTGCGAAAGTTCAGTGTCAAACAAAACAGATTTTTTGGGGAGAAGAACTTCAGTTGAATAAAAAACAGATTACTGCTTAAGTGAACTTTTGAAAATCACCAAATAAAGCAGTGAACATATTGACTTTGTAACCAGTACTGTTCACAGGTTCCCCATACAGAAACACTGGCCCTTTAAAAACACACAGTGATAAAAAGCCAAAAGCTCTTGTTTCCAATGCAGACCATCAGGGACTTCAAATAGCTTTGGTGCAGGATTGGGTCCATTTTTTTTACACACACACACACACACACACACACACACACACACACACGATCTCACAAAAGTGAGTACACACCTCACATTTTTGTAAATATTTTTTCATGTGACAACAGCTTGTATAACAGTGTAAACTTGCCTCAAAATAACAACACAGCCATTAATGTCTAAACCCATGGCAACAAAAGCAAGTACATCCCTAAGTGAAAATGTCCAAATTGGGCCATATTAGCCATTTTCCCTCCCCAGTGTCATGTGACTCATTACAAGGTCTCAGGGGTGTGAAATTTGATGTTATCGCTCTCACTCTCTCATACTGGTCACTGGAAGTTCAACATGGCACCTCGCGGCAATCTGAAAAAAAAAGAATCGTTGACCTACATAAAGATGGCCTAGGCTATAAGAAGATTGCCAAGACCCTGAAACTGAGCTGTAGCATGGTGGTCAAGACCATACAGCAGTTTAACAGGACAGATTCCACTCAGAACAGGCCTCGCCATGGTCGACCAAAAAAGTTGAGTGCACGTGCTCAGTGTCATATCCAGAGGTTACCTTTGGGAGACAGATATATAACTGCTGCCAGCATTGCAGTAGAGGTCGGGGGTCAGCCTCTGTCAGTGCTCAGACCGTACACTGCACACTGCATTAAAATTGACCAAGAAAAACTTATTTGGTTCAGATGGTGTCAAGCGTGTGGCGGCAACCAGGTGAGGAGTACAAAGACAAGTATGTCTTGCCTACAGTCAAGCATGGTGGTGGGAGTGTCATGGTCTGGGGCTGCACGAGTGCTGCTGGCAGTGGGGAGCTACAGTTCATTGAGGGAACCATGAATGCCAACAGGTACTGTAACATACTGAAGTCGAGCATGATCCCCTCCCTTCGGAGACTGGGCTGCAGGACAGTATTCCAACATAATAACGACCCCAAACACAAGACGACCACTGCCTTGCTAAAGAAGCTGAGGGTAAAGGTGATGAAGCATTTCTCCAGACCTAAACCCTATTGAGCATCTGTGGGGCATCTGCAAACGGAAGGTGGAGGAGCGCAAGGTTGCTAACATCCACCAGCTCCATGATGATGTCATGGAGGAGTGGAAGAGGATTTCAGTGGCAACCTGTGAAGCTCTGATGAACTCCATGCCCAAGAGGGTTAAGGCAGTGCTGGAAAATAATGGTGGCCACACAAAATATTGATAATTTGGGCCCAATTTGGACATTTTCACTTAGGGGTGTACTCAATTTTATGCCAATGGTTTAGACATTAACCACTTGCTTACTGGGCACTTAAACCCCCCTCAGTCCCAGACCAATTTTCAGCTTTCAGCGCTGATGCACTTTGAGTGACAATTGCGCGGGCATACAACACTGTACCCAAATGAAATTTTTATCATTTTTTTCCCACAAATAGAGCTTTCTTTTGGTGGTATTTAGTTACAGCTCGGAGTTTTATTTTTTGCTAAACAAACAAAAAAAGATGCAAAAAAAAAAAAAAAAAAAAAATCATGTTTTAATAGTTTGTTATAAAATTTTGCAAACGGGTCATTTTTCTCCTTCATTGAAGTGCGCTGATTAGGCGGCACTGATAGGCTGCATTGGTGGGCACTGATGGGCTGCATTGGTGGGCACTGATGGGCTGCATTGGTGGGCACTGATAGGCTGCACTGGTGGGCACTGATAGGCATAGTTAAGGCGGCACTAATAGGCACAGATAAGGCGGCACCGATGGGCACAGATAAGGCGGCACTGATGGGCAAAGATGGGCACAGATAAGATGGCACGGATGGGTGGCACGGATAAGTGGCACGGATGGGTGGCACGGATGGGCACTGATAGGTACCACAGATAGATGGGACTGATGGGCACTGATAGGTGGCACTGATAGGTGGCTCTGATGGGCGGCACTGCTGGGCACTGATGGGCGGCACTGCTGGGCACTGATGGGCGGCACTGCTGGGCACTGATGGGCGGCACTGGGGTGCAGCACCTGAGGCAGATTTTGGGTGGCACTGTGGGTGGCACTGCTGGGTGGCACTGTGGGTGGCACTGTGGGCACTGCTGGGTGGCACTGTGGGCACTGCTGGGTGGCACTGTGGGCACTATGGGCACTGCTGGGTGGCACTGACAGGGGGGCACTTACTTTATTCAGGATGGCACTGCGGGTGGCAGGTGGGCACTGGCAGGGGGCAGGTGTCCTTTTATATTGCTGGCCGTGATCGGGACTGATGTCCCGAACACGGCCGCCGGCGATCGGCTTTTTTTTTTTCTCCTCGCGCTGTCAGCGCGAGGAGGAATACTAGCCGATTACCGGCTCCGTTTTATCACATGATCAGCTGTCATTGGCTGACAGCTGATCACGTGATAAGGGGTCGGGATCGACCCCTTACACGGATCGGTGATCAGGCGAGTCTCACGGACTCGCCGATCACAGAGCGCGCCGCGCGCGCCCCTCAGGGGGCGCGCAGGCCGCTCGTAACCAGGACTACGTCAATAGACGTAGTCCCGGAAATGTGGGTCCGCGCTATTGCCGTCATTTTGCAATAGCGCGGATCCCAAGTGGTTAAAGGCTGTGTGTTGAGTTGTTTTGAGGGGACAGCAAATTTACACTGTTATACAAGCTGTACACTCACTACTTTACATTGTAGCAAAGTGTAATTTCTTCAGTGTTGTCATATGAAAAGAGAATTTGAATAACACAATAACTTGTTTCTTTCACTCAGTGTTTGGATGAAACCATTTATTATCAATCAACTGTGTTTACTCTTTTTAAATCATAATGGCAACAGACACTACCCAAATCACCCTGATCAAAAGTTTACATACCCCAGTTCTTAATACCGTGTATTGCCCCCTTTAGCATCAATGACAGCTTGAAGTCTTTTGTGGTATTTGTGGATGAGGCTCTTTATCTTCTCAGATGGTAAAGCTGCCCATTCCTCTTGGCAAAAAACCTCCAGTTCCTGTAAATTTTTGGTCTGTCTTGCATGAACTGCATGTTTGAGATCTCCCTAGAGTGGCTCAATGATATTGAGGTCAGGAGACTGAGATGGTCACTCCAGAACCTTCACTTTATTCTGCTGTAGCCAATGACAGGTCGACTTGGCCTTGTGTTCTGGATCATTGTCATGTTGGAATGTCGTGTTTCACAGTAGGAATGGTGCACCTTTTATCAAAGGCCTTGTTGACTCCTCTCCAAATGTAGTGTTTATGGTTGTGGCCAAAAAGCTAAACTTTGGTCTGACATCTTGAAACAGCTACACTACATGTTTTCAGAGAGTCCTGTATCTTTTCCCGCAGATCCTTTGATAATTATTTTCTTTTCCCATGACGCAGAATCCAGAAATGTCAGTGCAGCACTGGATTAAAGATGTAAGGGTCTGTCAGGAGTTCAGAAACCCATTGACCTTTTATACACACACTAATTACAAGCAAACAGATCACAGATGAGGATGGTTCCCTTTAATAGCCATTCAAACCCCTTTGTGTCAAATTGTGTGCATATTATTAGGCTAAAATCACCAGGGTATGTAAACTTTTGATCAGGGTCATTTGGGTAGTTTCTGTTGTGATTATGATTTTTTTTTTTAAAGAGTACACACATTTGACTGATTTATAGTATCTGAAAAATGGCAAAGAAATCAAATTCTGACAGGGTATGTAAACTTATGAGCAGAAATTATGTATTGATATATGTGTATATGTGTGAATATATTATTATATATATATATATATATATATATATATATATATATATATATATATATATATATATATTACACACACACAACACTATATTGGAACGCCTGCCTTTACACGCACATGAACTTTAATGGTCTTAGTCCATAGGGTTTAATATTGAGTTGGCCCACCCTTTGCAGCTATAAGATCTTCAACTCTTCTGGGAAGGCAGTCCACAAGGTTTAGGAGTGTATCTATGGGAATGTTTGACCTTTCTTCTAGAAGAGCATTTGTGAGGTCAGGCACTGATGAGGAGAAGAAGGCCTGGCTCGCAGTCCCCGTTCTAATTCATCCCAAAGGTATTCTATCGGGTTGAGGTCAGGACTCTGTGCAGGCCAGTCAAGTTCCTTCACCCCAAAATTGCTCATCAATGTCTTTATGGACCTTCTTGTCCAACATCAGTGCTTGACCTCACAGATCAGCAGATGACCTGATCAAGAGCACCTAGGTTGGCTGATCAGAACTTTCCCCAGCATTGCCACTCATTCCAACTTTCTGCCAGCATTGCCACTGATCCTGTTCCCCCCACCAAGGAGTAAGAGAAAGAATAAAAATGGAGAATACATAGAAGGGAGCGGAAAGAGAGGGAAGAACAAAGAAAAAGGGAGAGAAAGAATAAGAAAGACGGCTAGAGAGAGGGATGGCAAAAAAAAAAAAAAGAAATTAGGATAGCAAGAGATGGAAGGGAAAGAGGGGAGAACAGAGAGGGTGGTAACATCCTAAAATGTACCATAAGGGATTGTAATACTGTAC
This sequence comes from Lithobates pipiens, assembly GCF_037356315.1. NCBI lineage: Eukaryota > Metazoa > Chordata > Amphibia > Anura > Ranidae > Lithobates > Lithobates pipiens. The sequence continues at coordinate 424,074,786 of NW_027507718.1, forward strand.
GGGTGGGAGGGAGCTGAACGTCCGTGGGTTAGGGGCGCAAATTGCTTGTCTTACCTTGGGTGCTGACAACCCACACTACGAGAAAATTTTACTGTTAGGAGTCCCCACAACTTGGGAAATTTTATCAAGGAGTCACGGGACTGGGAAGGTTGAGAACTGCTGCTGTAGAAGGAGCTCAATGTTATCCTATGTGTCCATGCACATTAGGAAGAATGCAGGCATATTACGAGTTCATCGTTTAGAGGCAGGAAAAGAAAAACCTTTTGATTTGTGTTTCTGATTGGAGCTTACTGGCAGAAAAAAACTAAAAACTCTCCTAAACTTTGTACAAAAAAAAAAAATGCTCTATATGAGCGTTTTTAACTCCCAAAAGAACAGACTTTTTTTTATTGCCCAGTATGCATGGAGCCTAACAGCTATAAAGCTGGCAATTATTTGCTGCTACACTTGAAATACCCTGGCCATTATATTGCCACAATGATAAAGGTGGACAGGGTAAACAGGGTTAACAGAAGCAGGTGGGGCCATTTTAAAAGGTGGCTGGAATGAGATTACAGAATGAAGATATGAACATTTCAAAGCAATCTTAGTTTTCTTATCTGTAGTTCTTATTTTAGACTACAACACAAGAAAATAAAGAACAGAAAAAAAAAAAAAAAGTTACCCAGATTACAATTTTTTAAATATGGGACAATATTATTTCCCCAATAATTCAGGTAAATGGTCTAGTTTCGTTTTAATAAGTTACAGAATTCCTAAGAATTTTTATTTTTATTTTTTTTTTATTCATTAAAGGATTTTATTGTTGCTTGTATTCCCATTAATAATAATAAAAAAATAAAAAAAAAGGGATAAAACCCCCTGCATTGTAAGCAGTTTATTTCTGCCTTTTGACTACTCTGGAAATGAAGTGTAAGTGTAGGAGAAGATCAATTCTTGTTCTTTAGTCTACCAGAGCCGGCAGGTATGCTTTATGATTTCATCAGGAGAACAATCACTAGCAGAATGTACACCACACCATACCACCAGGTTGCAGACAATTTACCACAATACAACCTGTACAGGCAGTGAAGAAAACCCCACTGCGCCCCTTAAAGAGCAACTTTCCCCTTATAAAAAAAATTCAAACTAAGGCACCTTTAGAGATGTGCAGAAAATGTCAATTCACAAATTAATACTTCTGGATAATTGCAGGATTTTTATGCTTTGCATAGCTTATTCCTTTCCTCCCTATTTTTCTCACGGTGGCCATTTTTACTAAGGGCAGATTAATCCATCTCCCTTTACGTCCTGGAACTCTGGGCCTGCTTCTGGAACATGTGACAGTAACTTCCCAGGATGCAGCTATGAGGCCAGGATTTCATCACCAGTGCCTCACTCAACCAGGAAAATCAGTATTTGTAATTGAAGCAAAACTTGTTTAACTAATGAACGCAAGATGATTTAATATCGGTATGCAGAGCTGTATGTTGCTGTGTTTTATAATGAAAAGGGGAACTTTAAACAACAGTACATTCTAACTACATTTTTACATAATGCAAATTTTAAATTGATAAAATCATTTAATTATATTTAGTCATAATAAAAAAAATAAACTTATAAATTTCAAAATCTATGCTTATCTCCCAAGCACATTGATCAATAAGGTGGTTTTGTACTTTGGTGCACAAAACCATATGACAGAGTTGCCCTCCAGTGGCAATATAAAATAATATTATGTAATATAGTATACAATGCCTATAAAAAGTATTCATTCACTTGGAAGTTTTATCAACATGAAACACACACACAAAAATAACTGACTCGATAAGTACATTTCCCTACTAAAGCTTGTATTTTTTTTTCTTCCAAAAACGTTTGTATAGTCCTACACAGAATTCTGAACTAAATTATAACTAAAGGCAAAACCTAGGTTTTGGGCAAAAGTGGCGATAAGCTACAACGCCTATTCATTTTTTTTTATTACTGTCTGTGTCTCCATTGGGGAGATTCACCCTCTCTATCCAGTTTATCATTAAAAGTGAAAGCAAAAGAAAACCCCAAATTTTGGGTTGCCCCAGGAAAAATAACAAAGGGGGACATCCTCTCACTTCCTATTTTGGCTATGGGACAGGAAGTGAAGGTAATGCTCCCCAATGGGAAACAAAAAAACGTGGCAGGGGTTATAACCTTCCCTTATGCTAACCAAAAAAAAAAAACGACTTCCTTTTGATTGCTTTGCAATAGCATCATGCTGCTTCTTGTGTGCGGTTATCCTAAATGTCGCTTTGAGAGTGTGCACATCAATAAGCACTTTATGTGACATCATGCATTGTGCTAGCATGCATGCATGCATTCTCCTATATTCAGTCTGTGTGAGAAGAAAAAACACACTTAGGAGCCTCTGTCAATCACTTGCCATGGAGGAGTGGAGGTGTGACCTCTCTGTTTACCTCTCGGGGCAAGTATTTGTTTTTGGCGCAAGCTGCCTCTTTACGCAAAGGCTGAAGTTGTGTAGTCTGACCGTCCATGGACAGTTGTCTCCATGAGAGCCTTCTAGTGCAAGGAGACACTCAATCACAGGAAAGCGGGGGCAGTGACAATGGGACTAAAATCTTGTATCCATCCGCTGACTTGTGCTTGTCATAAATCTTCTCAGTATTTCTTAGAATGTTCTTTTGTCCTAATGGTGTAGGCTATAACACAATGTGGACTAGGCAGAAGATGGACCTTCCAGATACATTTCGATTTAGAACACAATAACTTGAAACCCCTAAACTCCATTTAACCACTTGCTTACTGGGCACTTAAACCCCCCTCAGTCCCAGACCAATTTTCAGCTTTCAGCGCTGATGCACTTTGAATGACAATTGCACGGGCATACAACACTGTACCCAAATGAAATTTTTATCATTTTTTTCCCACAAATAGAGCTTTCTTTTGGTGGTATTTAGTTACAGCTCGGAGTTTTATTTTTTGCTAAACAAACAAAAAAAGATGCAAAAAAAATCATGTTTAATAGTTTGTTATAAAATTTTGCAAACAGGTAATTTTTCTCCTTCATTGAAGTGCGCTGATGAGGCGGCACTGATAGGCTGCACTGGTGGGCACTGATAGGCATAGTTGAGGCGGCACTAATAGGCACAGATAAGGCGGCACCGATGGGCACAGATAAGGCGGCACTGATGGGCAAAGACGGGCACAGATAAGATGGCACGGATGGGTGGCACAGATGGGTGGCACGGATGGGTGGCACGGATGGGCACTGATAGGTACCACTGATAGATGGGACTGCTGGGCACTGATAGGTGGCTCTGATAGGCGGCACTGCTGGGCGGCACTGCTGGGCACGGATATGTGGCACTGGGGTGCAGCACCTTTGTTTAGGCAGACTGTGGGCACTGCTGGGTGGCACTGTGGGCACTGCTGGGTGGCACTGTGGGCACTGCTGGGTGGCACTGACAGGGGGGACACATTATTTAGGCAGGCAAAGCAGGGGGCAGGTGGGCACTGGCAGGGCTGGCCGTGATCGGGACTGATGTCCCGATCACGGCCGCCGGTGATCGGATTTTTTTTTTCTCCTCGCGCTGTCAGCGCGAGGAGGAATAATAGCCGATTACCGGCTCCGTTATATCACATGATCTGCTGTCATTGGCTGACAGCTGATCGCGAGATAAGGGGTCGGGATCGACCCCTTGCACGGATCGGTGATCAGGCGAGTCTCGTAGACTCGCCGATCACAGAGCGCGCCGCGGGCGCCCCTCAGGGGGCGCGCAGGGCGCTCGTGCACGGGACAACGTCTATTGACTTCGTCCCGGAAAAGGAGATCCGCGCTGTAGCCGTCATTTGGCTATAGCGCGGATCTCAAGTGGTTAATTGGGTGCCCTAGTAAAAATGTGTCTGTGTCCTAATAAAGTGGGTGCATGCTTGAAATTGGTTATTTTGTGTTATATATATATATATATATATATATATATATATATATATATATATATATATATATATATATATATATATATTACACACACACACACTATACTGTCAAAAGTATTGAGATGCCTGCCTTTACACGCACATGAAATTCTATGGCCCCCAATCTTAGTCCATAGCTTCAACTCTTCTGGGAAGGTTGTCCACAAGGTTTAGGAGTGTGTCTAAAGCTTGCGCTTCTAGAAACGCATTTGTGAGGTCAGGCACTGATGTTGGATGAGAAGGCCTGGCTCTCCGCTCTAACGCATTCCAAAGGCCAAAACTCATTCATACATGTCTTTATGGACCTTGCTTTGTGCACTAGTACAAATCATTTGGTGGAGGGGTAAATATGGTGTGGGGTTGCCTTTCAAGGTTTGGGCTTGGCCCCCTAGTTCCAGTGAAGGGATCTTTTAAGGCGTCTAACCTCAACCCGACAGAACACCTTTGGGATGAATTAAAGCCAGGCCTTCTCGTCCATCATTGCCTATCCTCACAAAAGCACTTCCAAACATTCCCATAGACACACTCCTAAACCTTGTAGGCGGCCTTCCCAGAAGAGTTGAAGCTGTTATAGCAGAAAAGGGTGGGCCAACTCAATATTGACCTCTACGGACAAAGACACTATTTAAAGTTTGTGTGTGTAAAGGCAGGCGTCCCAATACGAGAGAGAGAGAGCGCACGAGAAAGCAACTGAAACTTACTGACAGCTTTTAAACTTTTGTTAAGGGGCACCTAAACAGACAAATCAAGTCAAAATGGATATTTTCATTTTACGTGGGCACCAGTTAAATACTACTTTTCTTTTCTGGCAGATGTCAAAATTCAAATACTACAGAATAATAGTCTACATACAGAATGAAGAGAAAATGGGGAACAACCACCCCCCCCCCCCAACACACACACACACACTGCTGAAATGTCTACAGAATTTTTCTTTATTCAGATAGTATGCCAGGCGCATAAGTTACATCTGCTTGCTGCCTAAACATCCTGTGTGCGATGTGTAAACATCACCAAAAGAGTGCAAAGCTGTATATACAATGGTAGGGACACATTCCGCAATTCCAAAGCCAAACTTTACATAAAGTACAACAGTGCCACCCAGTGGTAACAAAACTAACTGCTAAACAATCAGGAAGACCTACACCTGATGTAATACAGTTTGGATACAGAAGTTGATATAGGCCAAATTGTTAACCAAGAATTTGCTTTGTGTTTCTCAACCAATAAAATCCTTTTGATTTAAATATTATATATATATATATATATATATATATATATTTCACAGTGCGTTACAACATGGGGGAAGTTAAAACACAATTCAATACAGGAGGAATCAGAGGGCCTTGCTCGTTCGAGCTTACAATAGTTCCACCGATTTGTGCCCAATTCCTGGTACCCCTGAAGGAAGAGCCCTTAACTAACCTGAGAAATCTTGCCGTATTCCGATACTGCGCTTGAAAAAGGTTAAAAGCACATGACATCAAGTGATTCACCCCATGCATGCGCTGCCCAGCATGAAACCAATATTTTTTTTTCTCTGTTTTTGTAAAACACTTTTTTCCCCCTCGTACGATTGAGAAAAGATTTTTTATTTTTATTTTTTTTACTTTTAAAATCAGATGAGTGCAATTTCATACTTCATGCACAACACATCATGCTGGTAGGTCAATTGGCTCCTGTTTAAATAGCCTGTCTGTATATACAGTGGGGAAAATTATTGTTTTGATCCCCTGAAGATTTTCAAGTTTTACAAAGAAATGAAGGGTGTATAATTTTTTTATCATAGGAGTATTTTAAATGATCAAGACGGAATATCAACCAAAAATCCATAATAAAAAAAACAAAAAAAAAACAAACAAACACACAATACAAATGTTATAAATTAAGTTGCAGTTCAGTGAGTAAAAATAGGAGTTTTGTACTCATTGCGAAATCCTTTTCTCTGAAGTTCTTTGACGGACACAGCTCCAGTAATATGGACCGTAGGGTTATTACGCCACCTTCAGGAGAGGACTAGGCAGAACATATAATACATGGGAAAACAACAGAACTTTACAGCTCCGCCCAGGGGGCAGTCACTCTGGTAATAACCCCTCAGCCCGTTTCCTGCAGCGCAGTGCGTCAACAAGCCGTATAACATAAACCAACAGGAGGGGAGGGTGCCGTGTCCATCAATGAACTTCAAAGAAAGGGATTTTACGGTGAGTACAAAAATCCTATTTTCTCTTTCCTTCATTGACGGACACAGCTCCAGTAATCTTGACCGTAGGCAGTGTCATAAGGAGGGGTGGGATCAGCAACATAACTTCACCCACAACCAGAGGTGCTCCCTAACTGGGGAGTCACCATTTGAACCAACCGCATCAGAACTTGCGGTCAAATATGCATCAGAATGCATTAACATTCAAAAAAGGTAACTTTTCTCTTAACAGAAGAAAGTGTAATAATTGCAACATTACACGGTCAACTGCAAAACTTTGCGGCCGAAGCAGGCATCAGAAGATGCGCTTACATCCACTTTGTAGAACTCTGTAAAAGTGTGAACGGACAACCAAGTCGCTGCCTTACACACTGATGCTTGATGTCGGAAAGCCCAAGAGGCCCCAATTGCCCTGGTGGAATGGGCCATGACCAGAAAGGGGGGCACCTGCCCCTTCAAGGCTTAAGCCTGGACCATGATCTGTCTGATCTATCTGGAAATGATGGACGACAAGACCGCCAATCCTTTTTTCAGAACAGCTACTGAAACGAACAGAGTCTGACTTCCGGAAGGCAGACCGTGGCAGACCAATATACCCTTAGAGCCCGGACCACGTCCAGGGAATGGTGGGCCATCTCCTTAGGATGTGTCGGTTTAGGACACAGAGATGGTAACACAATGTCTTTATTGAGGTGAAAAGCCAAAACCCCCTTTGGTAGAAAAGAAGGTTGCGGACGCAACACCACCTTATCCTTGTGGATAACAAGATAGGGAAACTTGCAAGACCAGGCCGCCAGTTCCCAAACCCTCCTGGCCGATGTAATGGCCACTAGGAAGACCACTTTCTGAGAGAGTCAATGGAATTTCCCTGATGTTCTCAAACGGTGGTTTCTGAAGCGCAGATAGCACCAGGTTCAGATCCCACGGAGGCAAGCGTGGACACACCGGAGGGACTAAATGCAGGACCCCTTGTACAAAGGTGTTCACTAGAGAGTGAGACGCCAGGGGTCTTTCCCTTGATGGTGCTTAAAGCCAGTTTCTGGTCTACTCCTTGCTGTAGGAACAGAAGGATCCTGGAAACGGAATAAGTGTGCGGACGCTACCCCATCTCCTCACACATGGAGATATAAGCCTTCCACGTACAATGGTATATCTTCCGAGAAGATTTTCGTGCCCTCAACATAGTTGAAATCACAGAGTCAGACAGGCCTCAGTTCCTTAACACCTGGCTTTCAAAAACCATGCCATTAAAACCAGCAACGGTAAAGCAGAATGGAGAATATGACCTTGTGACAGAAGGTCTTCTCGCATCGGTAACCGCCAGGGAGCGTCCGCCACCAGGCGTACTATGTCGGCGTACCAAGGGCGCCGAGGCCAATCTAGGGCAATCAGTATCACTGGAATCCCCTCGGCCTCCACTCGTGGTAACAGTTTTAGCAGAGGAAAGGCGTAGTTCAGTCTGTACTGTACCCACGGAGCCACCAACGCATCTGACACGTCTGCCCAAGCATCTTTTGTCCTTGATACAAACCTCCGCACCTTTCGATTGAGCCGAGAGGCCAGGAGATCCACATCTGGTGTGCCCCACCGCAGGCAAAGGAGCCTGAACACCTCCGGATGCAACAACCACTATCCTGGGTCCAGCATCTGGCAACTTAGATAGTCCGCCTGCCAGTTTTCTACTCTCGGGATGTATATGGCCGACAGGGCCGGTACATGCCGCTCTGCCCAACAAAGGACGTGAGCGACCTCCTGTGCTGCAGCTGAGCTTCTTGTTCCTCCTTGATGGTTGACATATGCCACCGTCGTAGCGTTATTTGACTGGATCCTGATCGGACGCTCTCGAAGTCTCATCGACCATGTGGAGAGACTTAGCCTGATTGCTCGAAGTTCGAGTACATTGATCGGCAACTTGAATTCCTCCCTCGACCAGAGGCCCTGGGTCTACTGTACTCCCAGTACTCCAGTCAAGCCAGGCAGGCTGGCGTCCGTTGTGATCACTGTCCAATGCAGAGGTAGGAACTTCCCGGACTGAAGGGCCGGAGATCTCAGCCACCAGAGAAGGGAATACCTGACTAACTGGCTCACTTAAATCTATCGATCCAGGGATAATGGAGAGTAGCCCCATTTTGTCAATATCTCCTTCTGCAAGACTCTGGTGTGAAATTTGGCATACGATACCACCTCGAAGGAGGCCACCATGAGGCCAAGAGAGGAACTCTATCTTGTAGCCCGATTAACTCAGTTCGCAGACCCATTGGTCAGACAGCCGAGAGGCCCACTGAGCTGCAAAATCCCGAAGGCGACCCCCCACCTGAGTGACAGGCAGGGGGAGAACTTTCATGCGGTAGCACTTTTGTTCGCAGGTTTGTGAGTCCAGGGACGCTTCTGTCCCTCAGTAGTCGGCCTGTCGGACTGGAAGCGTTTTGCTGAAGTCCCGGGCGGACGAAAAAGCCTATTTTGAGCAGAAAATGAGGGCTGTTGCCTGCAGCGTGGCTCCTTAATCTTCCTGGACTGTGGGAGAAGGTGCTATTCCAACCTGTGACCACTGTCTTGGCCTTCCTGTCGGTAGGGTCCTTAAATGCAGGAGTCCCTTCTACCGGGATCGTGGTTACTTAGTTTAACCTGGATACTGGGGGGTCCACGATCGGGGGAACCGACCATTTCTTAAGAAGGCTCTCCTCAAAAGAGTAACGGACTGCCATTGTTTTTGGGACCAAAAAAGGTCCGTTGCGGGCTACCCAATTCCTTGTATATGAACTTATTGAAATAAGTCAGATACGGAAACACCTTAGTGCTTATGGGACCCAAAAGGGACTGCTACTTCAGCAGAGGATCCTGCCATATCCTGAATTTTCAGGGTATCATGGCGCAGCTGTGATAAGTGCTCCAACTAGCGCTTTGTCTTGCGCGGACACGGACGGGAAAACATCCTCACTGTCTGATGAGTCCTGGTCAGTGTCCTCTGACACATCAGAGCAGGGTCACTGTGGGGCCCGAGTCCGAGTCAGAACTCTCCCCGGACGACGGGGGAGCAGGAGCAGTTTACCATCTTTGCATCCGCATACCGCCTCCACCCTGGCAACGAACGTTTCAAGGACCGCCAACAAATCGTCCAAAGACACTGCACTGTTTGCAGACGAGCTGGTTGCAATTGCAGGGAGCTCTGGGGAAGAAACACCAGTTTCTGATGCCATGCTCACCCACCCTGTCTGCCACCCTTGGGGACTTAGGACAAGGTGCTCAATCCCACCCTCCTAGCTGCTGCAGACTGAGGGGTCCCCACCGCAGGACTCACCACCCCGACCGAGTGCTGTGCCGTGTTGTTACAGGTGCCTGTGTCCAGTGTCAGCTCCCGGGTGTCCAGAGCAAGAAACGCGCTGTTCTGAGGTACAGGAACCAGAGCTGAGGAGAAAAACCCTGCTGAGGCTACAAAAAAATGGCCACCGGGTGCCTTGTATAAAGGGACAATCACAGGGAAAATGGCCGCCGACCATGCTTTCCACAAAGACTCACAGAAAATGGCAGACAAGTAACTACACAGAGAATGAACAGAGATAATGGTGGCACACCGCACAATGACACCAGCAGAGACCAGACAGCCTAGGGACACACACAGCCAGAGCAGCCCCCCATCCAGGATCAGAGCACTCCGGAGGACCCCTGGCTCATGTACACGCACCGCTCAGCAGTTCAGTCATGCAGCATCACCCACAGAGGGGGGGGGGAATGGGGACAAGGAGAGAAGAGAGGGAGGAGAGGGACCCCGAATTGACCTCCCAGGGAATGCCCAGCTGCTCAATCCCGCAGAGGCAGGAAGAGCTGTACTTACCATCCATACGAGCTGGGGACATCCCATCACAGACCCACACCTGAGCAGTACGTGGTGGCTGCTGCCCACGGCACACTGTGACAAAGACATCTGTAGTCCGGTCATATGTGTGCCCCAGAGCATTGCGCTCAACCTGCCACCTCTGGAGCCTGAGGGGCATATCGTGGCCGACCCAGCACATAGCTAGGGTCTGCACACACTCGATGGCCAGGCTGGAGAGACTACAAGGATCTATATTATCCAGCCTGTCACCCAGCTGGCTGTTGATAGCAGATGACAGGATCTTAAAATATTGCGCAAAAGGCAAAAATCCAGAAAAAACACACAGGACCGGTGGTCCCGGCAGGGAGTCTAGTTCCTTCTCCTCACCAGGCAGTAAAAAAATGGAGCTGCAGGAAGCAGCTTGAGGGGTTATTACCAGAGGGACCGCCCCCTGGACGGACTTGTAAAGTTTTGTTGTTTTCACATGTATTACATGTTCTGCCTAGTCCTCTCCTGAAGGTGGCATAATAACCCTAAGGTCAAGATTACTGGAGCTGTGCCCGTCAACGAACGAAAGAGAAATTTGTATTTTATCCCCAAGCAAAAAACATGACTTACAGTAGTACTTTGACCTCTGTGCTTGCCAACAAGGGTTTCTTCACAGACATCTCTTGTAGTTAGTGACCAGGTTTGCACACATCTCTGGAGAGATTTTGGTCCACTATTATTTACAGATCTTCTCTAACTCCTTAAGGTTTCTTGGCTGTCTTTTGGCAACTCAAAGTTTCAGTTCCCTCCATAAATTTTCGATATGATTAAGGTCTGGAGACTAACTAGGCCCCTCCATGACCTTAATGTGCTAATTCTTGAGCAAGTCCTTTGTTGCCCTGGCAGTATGTTTTAGGTCACTGGCATGCTGGAAGACCCATCTTCAGTGTTCTGGCTGAGGGAAGAAGGCTCTCTTCCAAGATTTTGCAATACATGGCCCCGTCCATTGGCCCCTCAATGGAACAAAGTCGACCTGTAACTTTAGCAGAGAAACAGCCCCAAAGCATCAGGTTTCCACCTCCGTGCTTGAGTGTAGGGATGGTGTTCGTAGGGTCATAGTCAGCATTTATCTTCCTGCAAACACGGCAAGTCGAGTTAATGCTGAAAAGCTCAATTTTGGTCTCATCCGACCACAGCACTTTCTCACAATACTTCTCTGTATATTATCTTTTTATTATTATTAAACTTATAAAAATAACAGTGATGGCAAAGAAGATAAGCATTATCTGCCCTTCAGCTTACTCTTTGCATTATTTCATATACATTTCCCATATCCCCTTCCTAAAAAGAAACAAAAATAAATAAATAAAAAATCTCAAAAGCTGCAACCCCATAATAATATAGTTTGATTTCTTCCTCTCTCCCCAGCCCCAACGGGGCCCTGCTCCAACCCCTATCTCCTCCGTTCCTCTAGGACGATTCTTACAGCCATTTTTTTACTGTTTGCCCTCTCTCATTTCTTTTGCCCCCTTAGGTTTCTACCTAAATTGTTAAATATACAACATATCTAAAAATTTTGGAACTTCAACCATATCCCCCATATGATGGAATATACCTCTAGAGAGTCTTCTATTATATGTATTGTCGTCTGTATTGATCTCAGCCATTCCACCTTTGTTACTTACTCCTTCATGGTCGGCGCTTCTGGGGTTCTCCACCTTCTCGAGATCAAGCTTTATGTTGCATTTAGTAAGTTTGGAACTAGGGTATTCTTGTACTGAAGGGACGTTTTTTCCGTGTCATGGAACAAACCTTTCCAGGGGTCCATCTGGGTATGTTCCCCTGATATTTGGTGTGTCATTCTAATAATTCCCTCCCAATAAGGATGAATTTTAGCGCATTCCCACCACAAGTGCGCAAAGGTCCCCAAGGTGTCACATCCCCTCCAGCATGTTGGGGGACATCTGGTCCAAACCTCTGCGCCCTCTGCGGGGTCACGTACCATCTTGCTAGTAATTTATAGCACATCTCCGTTGTTCTTAGCGATGCCTGAGGAAAAACAAGCTAATCTTGTACTTTTGCGTAATTTCAATAAACGTGCATATTCTAATCCCTTTCAATACATCCTGAAATATTATCTCCTCTCTTTGTGGCCATCTAGTGAAGTATACATAATACTCTTTCCCTGGCTTGAAATAATTAGTGTCTAGTAGAGAAATTAAAGGTGCATTATGTTCCCAGTGATGTAATCTACCCAGGCCATCCAATAACCTAAAAGTGTTCTTGGTCAATGGATTTGTGCTGCTAGCTTATTCTCTGTATTGCCGTGGTATTCACACCATCTTCCCTAAATCTACTTTTGTTTGCGACTAAAGATCTACCCAACTTTTCCCTTCCTTATTGTACATCCAATCTGTTATCTATGATTAGTGATGAGCTCAGGCGTGTTCGCATGGAACACGTGCAGAGCCCAGCAGGAAGTCAGCGCAGCGCTGCGCTAATCACAGGCAGTGAGACATTGCCCCGATGTGCGACTGCAGAGATCAGGCAATGTCTCACTGCCTTTGATTAGAGCAGCGCTGCGCTGACTACCTGGCGGGCTCTGCGTATGTTTCATGCAAACGTGCCTGAGTTCACCCCTATCCATGATATAGTGATTGCCTGGTAATATTTCTTAAAATCGGGGTGCTGCTAGCCCCCGTCTTTTTTTTCTTTTACAACCGTCGCATGTGAGATCACAGGACATTTATGCATCCATATGTATTTTAGTGTTAATTTTGGCAAGATGATAATTTTTAACCACTTACACCCCAGAAGGATTTACCCCATTTTTGCGATTCAGCACTGCGTCTCTTTAACTGATAATTGCACAGTCATGCGACGCTGTACCCAAACAAAATTGATGTCCTTTTTTTCCACAAATAGAGCTTTCTTTTGGTATTTGATCACCACTGCGGTTTTATTTTTTGAGCTATAACCAAAAAAAAAAAAAAAAAAAAAGCGCGACAATTTTGAAGAAAAAAAAAAGCTATTTTTTTTTACATTTGCTATAATAAATATCCCAAATATATACATATGTAAAAAAAAAAAAAAAAAAATTATATATATATATATATATATATATATATATATATATATATATATATATATATATATATATATATATATATATATATTTATACACACACACACACACTTCCACAGTTTAGGCCAATATGTATTCTTCTACACATTTATGGTAAAAAATAAATAAAATATCGCAATAAGCTTATATTGAGTGGGGATAAAATAGGGAATAGATTTCTGGCATTTTTATTATTATTTTTTTTTTTAACTAGTAATGGCGGCGATCTGCAATTTTTAATGGCGATTACGACATTGCGGCGGACAGCGAATAGGCCCAGCCGAATAGGCTGGTGTCCGTTGTGATCACCCTCCATTTCAGAGATAGGAACAACTTCCGGGACTGAAGCACTGGGGACCTCAGCCACCAGATCAGGGAACCCCTGACTAACTGGCTCACGTGGATCTGTCGATCCAGGGATAACGGAGATCTGTCCCACTTTGTCAAGATCTCCTTCTGCAGGACTCTGGTGTGGAACTGGGCATATGGTACTGCCTCGAAGGAGGCCACCATGAGTCCCAGGACTCGCATTCAGAACAGCAGCGACAACCACTTGCAGTTCATCAGCAGTTTTAAAGCAGCTCTGAGAGTCTGCAGCTTGTCTGAAGGGAGAAAACTCTCGCTTCCCTGGAGTCCAGCAGCAAGCCTAGGTACTCCAAACGCTGAGTCGGTACGATCACCGACTTTTTTAGGTTCCACAGCCACCCAAATTCTTGCAGGGTCTGCATGGTGATCGCCACAGCCTCTTCTAATTCTCAGAAGGAGATCGTCTAGGTAACCCACGATTGCAATCCCGTGTTGCCGTAGCAACGCCAACACAGGAGCCAATACCTTGGTAAAGACTCGGGTGGCTGAGACCAAACCAAAAGGGAGAGCCACAAACTGGTAGTGGGCTTCTCCGACTGCAATCACAGAAACTTTTCGATGCCGGAGGCATATGGTTATGTGCAGGTATGCATCCTGGATGTCTAAGGACGCCAGTGAGTCCCCTTGATGGAGTGCAGCGACTACTGAGCGAACTGATTCCATTCTGAACCTCTGCACTTTCACAAAGTGATTGAGGGCTTTTAGATCAAAGATTGGACGTACCCCTTCTTGGGAACTACAAACAGGTTTGAGTAGAACCCCTGGAAACGTTCTGATTCCGTAACAGGTACAATCACCCCGCGATTCAGCAGGTCCCCTATTGCCCCCAAGTGGGCCTCCCGGCGAGCTGGAAGAAAGAGTATGCTGGAGAGGAAGAATCTGTTTTGCGGCCAAGAGAGGAAATCTACCTTGTAGCCGTAGGAAATCAGACCGTAGACCCATTGGTCGGACAGTCGAGAGGACCACCGAGCTGCAAACTCCCGAAGGTGACCCCCCAACCTGAGTCATGGGTGGGGGCAAACCTTCATGTGGTAGCACTTTAGTTCACAGGCTTGCGGTTCCAGGGACGTTTCAGCCCTTCCGTGGTCGTCCTGTCGGGCTGGGGGCGTTTAGCTGAGCCGTTTGTGAGCGGAAAAAGAGGGCCCTTGCCTACGGCGTGGCTCCTTAGCCTTCCTGGCCTGTGGTAGTAGAGTACTCTTACCACCTGTGGCATTCTTAATAATGTCATACAAAGAGGCTCCAAATAGCCGGTTGCCAAAGAAGGGAAGATCCGTCAGGGCATTTTTGGATGCCTGGTCAGCAGGGCAACCAAATCAGGCGCCTCAGCACCACTGCTGACACTGAAGCCCTGGATAACAGGGGGAGCGTCACAATGTACTTAAAGGCCATGCACTAGATGGTGCTAGTTCCATGCAGACAGGAGAAGCCTGCTGTTCTCCCAATTTGTGGTGCAACAGTTTTGCCCACTCAGTTTGTGTCTGCGACACAAGCGTGGATGCCAGTACTGGTCGCATGGTTGACCCCACAACCGTAAACAAGGAACGAGCCACTGCCTCAGCCTTCCTGTCCATGTGATCCTTAAATGCAGGAGTCTCCTCTACCGGGATCGTGGTTACTTTGTTTAACCTGGATACTGGGCGGTCCACGACTGGAGGAGCCAACCGCTTTTTGAGAAGGCTCTCCTCAAAGGGGCAACGCACCACCATGTATTTGGCGACCGAAAGGTCCGTTGCAGTCAACCCCATTCCTTGTAAATGAACTTGTCAAAATAAGTCAGATACGGGAACACCTTAGGTGAATGGAAAAACATGATAATACTGCGCTGAAGTTTCTGTGAAAAGTTGCGTGCAGCAGCTACATACAAATGTGACAAAAATTCATAAAAACCAAAAAAGATAAATGTAGCGCTAAAATAGGAATAAATGGTAAATATAAAAATGTCCACTAGAGTTCATCTGAATAGACAATAAATTCTCAAAGCTGGGAGGTCAATCCTGCAAGGAGAAAAGGTGGCAGACAGCTATGTATAGATGAGTAGTAAGGTCCAGATGAACAGGTATGTTGAAATACTCTTACCGGAAATGTTGGACCTGTGTGCCAGCGACACCAGATCGTACGAGCATATAATGATAATTGTTTGGAGCAGCTGACTCTGTGGGGTCCTTCGCTATCCACGACCATCCAAGGGGATCGACGTCCAGAAGGCGTATGAAGCAGCCCTACGCGTTTCGTCCAAAATTAGGACTTCAACTGGGGCATCAGTTGAAGTCCTATTTTTGGACGAAACACGTAGGGCTGCTTCATACGCCCTCTATATTGCTTTTTTTATTCATGTGATCACAGTTTTATTTCACGTACTTGGCATTTTTTTGCAATAAAAACGTCCATCGATACCTTTGATTCTACACCATTGGGAGCCTCTTTTCTCTTTTATGTTTCTACATGCTATTTGCTCCTTATGCTCATTTGATCGTTCGGAGATGCACCTTTTTTTGGATGCCTTGGCTGTCAACTTTTTGGTCCGCTGATCCCCCTGGACATTGATCCCCTTGGATGGTCGTGGATAACGAAGGACCCCACAGAGTTGGCTGCTCCAAACAATTATCGTTATGTGCTCGTACAATCTGGTGTCGCTGGCACACAGGTCCAACTTTTCCGGTAAGAGTATTTCAACATACCTGTTCATCCGGAACTTACTACTCATCTATACATAGCTATCTGCTACCTTTTCTCCATGCAGGATTGACCTCCCAGCTTTGAGAATTTATTTACCATTTATTCCTATTTTAGCGCTACATTACACCTTAGGTGAATGGCTGGCTTACAAGACCCAAAAGGGACCACTACATCAGCAGAGGGATCTGCTGGCTCCTGAATCTTCAGGGTATCACACACAGCTATGATAAGTGCTCCAACAAGCGCTTTGTCGCGCACGGACCCAGACGGGGACTCATCCTCACTGTCCGAACGGTCCTGGTCAGCTTCATCTGAAACGACAGAGCTCTCCCCAGAGGACAGAGTGGGTCAGGGGCCGCTTTTTAGTGCTTTGCGGCCACGCACCACCTCCATCTTGGCAACAAACTAATTGAGGACCGCCAACAAGGCGTCCAAGGGCACTGCGCTTTCCGCAGGCGAACCGGTTGCAATTGCCTGGACTTCGGGGGAAGAAACACCAGTTTCTGAAGCCATGCTGATCCTACCCTGTCTGCCACCCGAAGAGGACTTATGACAGTGACAGTCCCACCCTCCTTACTGCTGCTGGCTGAGGGGCTCTTTCCTGCAGGTCTCCCCACCCTGAAAGGGTTCTGCGCTATCCAGCAAGTAGTGCCTGTGTTCTCTGTTGGCTCCCAGGTGCAGAGGGATCCGATCTGTGTCAGTGGAAGCTGCTGCTAATGGTGCTGAAACCGCTCTGCAAAGTGCTCAGGCTCAAAGGAAATGGTCGCCCAGCATCCAGTATAAGGACATAAAACACTGGGAAAATGGCCGCCAGAGCACAGGGATACATGCTGCCTCTAGCGAAAGCTGAAAAACGTGTTCAGGCTTCTAGAAAATGGCCACCGGCGTCCAGTAGAAGGACAAATCACAGGGAAAATAGCCACCAAAGCACAGGAGAGCATGCTTTCCCTTGCCAACACCTAAGATGGCCGCTGATGCTAAAACCATGAGGGACAGAGCTGAACAAATGGCAGTGATCAGCGCTGCAAGGGATACCAGCCTCTCAGGCACCTCCAGGGACATGAGAAAAAGGACTCGGGACACAGCCAGCCAGCGTAGCCCCCCTCACAGGTGAGAGCCCCCCCGGAGAGCCCCTGTACAGACACACACACCGCTCAGCAGCCACATGCAGCATCCCCCACAGGGAGGGGGGAGAGAAGATAGGGAGGTGAGGGACCCTAGAATCGACCTCCCAGGGAATGCCCAGCTGCTCAGCCCCACCGAGACAGGGAGAGCTGTACTTACCAGTCCTGAAGAGCTGGAAGACATTCCATTACAGACCCACTCTCTGATCAGTACAGGGTGGCTGCTGGCCTCGGCACACTGATGCAGACATCACTAGCCCGGTCATATGTTCACCCCGGAGCATAAAAAGCTCACGACCACCTCTGGAGCTGAGGTTTCGTCGTGGCCAACCAAGCGCGGAGCTCTGATCTGCACACACTCAATGGCCAGGCTGCGGAGACTACAAGGATAAGGGTATCCAGCCTGTCACCCAGCCGGCTGTTGATAGCAGATCATAGGATTTATCATCTTGCGCAAAAAGCCAAGCTTCTGCAGAAAAAAAAAAAAAAAAAAAAAAAGGACGGACTGATGGGCCCGTCAGGGTTCCTAGGTCCTTCTACTTCACTAGGCAAAATAAAACGGAGGCTGCAGTAGCATGCTGAGGGGGTTGCTACCCAAGGGAGCACCCCTTGGGCGCAACTAGAATGTTCTAGTTTTATTATCACATGTTAACATGTAATGCCTAGTCTTCTCCTGAAAGTGGCATAACAACCCACTGGTCTAAAAAGAAAATTGCTTTTCAGAAGACTGTATTGGGGATGCCATACTGGCCCACAGACCTTAACCTTTTCGTACTTAAGCCTATTTCTGATATTTGTTGCTTACGAGTTAAAATCCATATTTTTTGCTAGAAAATTACTTAGAACCCCCCCAAACATTATATATATATATTTTTTTTAGCAGAGAATCTACAGAATTAAATGGCGATTGTTGCAATATTTAATGACACGCTCTATTTGTGCAGCGGTCGTTCAAATGCAATTTTTGGGGAAAATTTATTTTTTCATGAATAAAAAAAATAAACAGTAAAGTTAGCCCACTTTTATTATAGAATGTGAAAGTTGACGTTACAGCGAGTAAATAGATACCCACCATGTCATGCTTTGATATTGCGCACCATACCATTTTGGAATGGCTACAAACTATGGTACCTAAAAATCTCCAGAGGCAACACTTAAAAAAAAAAAAAAAAAAAAAAATAACGGTTACCAGGTTAGAGTTACAGAGGTCGTCTAGTGCTAGAATTATTGCTCTCGCTCTGACGATACCTCACATGTCCAATTTGAACACTGATTTTTTGCGTGTGCGTTTCCTTTGCTACACACGCTCGTATGGACGCTTTAAAAATCTAATTTTTTTTCTTTTTTTACATAGTCTCTTTAAAAAAAAAAATAATAATTTGAGGGACGTACTAAACTGTATATTGGGATGATGGGATTATTGGAATATTGGCTGCAATACTCAGAACTCTCACTAGATGTCAGTGTACTTTATGCACATATACGGTATATGGTAAGGACTCTTGTAGAAAAAAAATTATATGCATATTCTTATCAGAAATAGGTTAAATAAGTTCCTAGGTATGTTTAACTACAATATTCCACTCATAATCCCCATGTTGAAAAATAATTATATGCATATTATCAGTAATGGGTTAAATATGTTCATTCTCAGGTGTTAACATGATATTCCTCCCATAAACCCCATGAGAGATAATTCTACCCATATTCCAATCAAAAGCCGGTCAAATGTAATTTTTCCATTACTTCTGTATAATTTACAATGATTCTGTTGTACATCTCTACATATATATCAGCAAGTGAACAGTTAGATCCCTTTCACACTGGGGCGCTTTGCAGGCGCTACAGCTCTAAAAATAGTGCCTGCAAAGCACCCTGAAAGAGCCACTCCTCCTGTCTCTCCAATGTGAAAGTCTGAGGGCTTTGACACTGTAGTGGTGCGCTGGCAGGATGATAAAAAAAGTCCTGCTAGCAGCATCTTTGGAGCGGTGTGTATACCGCTCCTGCCCATTGAAATCAATGGGCAGCGCGGCTATACCACCAGCAAAGAGCTGCTGCAGCAGTGCTTTGCCGGTAGTTTTAACCCTTTCTCGGCTGCTATCGGCTGAATAGTGCCACAAAATTTATGGTAAAGAGCTGCGAAAAACAGTGGCATCTCTAGTGTGAAAGGGGCCTTAAATATTAGCAACTGCTTCTTGCAACACTGCAGGAAAGAATAACATATTACTATTACACTGACATCTAGTGAGAGTTCTCAGTATTGCAGCAAATGAATGAATGAATGAAGAAGAAAATTGCTATGGGGCACCCGATCCATGCTGCAGCTCTGTGTCCATTCAGACATGGAGCTGCAGTTCGGCCCCGGACCCACCCCTCTCTCCTGATGGGCTGAGTGATTGATAACAGGGTGCACTAATGACACCGCTGCTGTGTCTCAGCCAATCAGGCGGGAGAGTCCTGGACAGCCAACTCGGACATTGCTGGATAGAGAAGGGGGCTCAGGTATTGGGGGGGGGGGGGGGGGGGGTATTAGAAGACTTTATCT
The DNA here is from genome assembly GCF_037356315.1 of Lithobates pipiens. NCBI lineage: Eukaryota > Metazoa > Chordata > Amphibia > Anura > Ranidae > Lithobates > Lithobates pipiens. The sequence goes on from NW_027507718.1 coordinate 424,094,577, forward strand.
TAAAGCAGTGTGTTTTTGTTTTTTTCCCACCTGCAAAGGAAAAGGCATAATGAGCTAGTGTGCACCGCATACTAGCTCATTATGAAATACTTACCTTAGAACGAGGCCCCGACATCTGGCCCGATCCACGCCGAGGGAGCCGATATGTTCCCTCTGCGTTTCTTCCGGGTATCGTGGCTATGGCACTGTGAGTGGCCGGAGCCGCAATATCGTCACTCCCGCGCATGCATGTGGGAGATTTCTTCCCGGCAAGGTCCCGCGCCTGCCGGGCTTTTGGCCGAGAATCCCCTGTGCGCATGCGCCGCTGCAGTCAGAGACGCATTGCGAGGGGAATATCTCTTAAACCGTACAGGTTTAGGAGATTTTTTTTTACCTACAGGTAAGCCTTATAGGCTTTCCTGTAGGTAAAAGTCCCAAAAATGACTATACAACCACTTTTAGCCCTTCCCGCCGAGCATACGCAGATGTGCGTACTCGGCTTTCAGGGGATATACCGGGATGATGCCCACAGCTGCAGGCATCACTTTGGTACTGGTTTTTATTGCCAGCGGTCGGCTTTCCAGGGATAAGAACCGATGTGGCTAAAAGCCGTTCGATTGCTATCCCGGAGGAGCGGGAGGGGACGGCTTTGTTCCAGTCTCCTGATTGTAAACACGGACGTGCCATCACTTCCCATTTACTCGGCTGCTAATGGCGTTGGTTTTTAAAAAAATATACAATATTCAGAATCACCGAAAAATGGCGATCTGAATACTTTGAAGTGCAAAAGGAAGGATTGGAGGTCTTTTAGACCCCCGATCACTGCCATAAAGAGCCACCTATTACTGTCACAAGGGATGTGTACATTCCTTGTGACAGCAATAAAAGTGATAAAAAATATTTTTTTAATATAAACAAATACGGAAAAAAATATATATATATATTTTTTTAAAGCGCCCCCATCCCCGCGCAGCAAAGGAAACGCATACAGATGTCGCACCCGCATATGTATATGGTGTTCAAATCACACATGTAAGGTATCGCCACGATCATCAGCAATAATTCTAGCACTAGACCTCCTGTGTAACACTAACCTGGTAACCGTAAAATAAATTTAAAGCGTCGCTTATGGAGATTTTTTTTAGCTACTGTAGTTTGTTGCCATTCCACGAGTGCGTGCAATTATAAAATGTGACATGTTTGGTATATATTTACTCGGCGTAACGTCATATTTGACATTATACAAACAACTTTACGGTTTCGTTTTTTTAAATTCATGAAAGTGTCCCTTTTCCCAAAAAGTTGCATTTAAAACACTGCTGCACAAACCTAACTTTACAAACACCTTAATGAATATTATCAAAACATTTTATTGGAGACAGAAGTAGTAGCACAAGGAGCCTGCTACTTTTCTTTTAGTGCTTAAGAGCCAACAAGGGGGCATGCTGACAGGAGGAGAGAGTACAGTAATAGATATGAGCTCATATCCAAGACCTGTGTTGCTTATAATATAATAAAGGCAAACTTTTTTTTTTTTGTTAGCTTTGGATAGAGTGGAAAGGGATTAGAACACCCATCAGGTTTTTGTTGCTGCCTGGGCCCCTTCGTGAGATTCACCCTCTCTAGAAAAAAAAATAAAAAAATAAATAAAAAGAATATCCCAAAATTTTGAGTTGTTACCAGAACAGGAATATTAGGGAAATCTTCTAATGGGGACACTTATTCTGGTGACCCTGGTGCAGAACAGAGATACTTTCACTTTAACTGCAGCACTCTGCCAGGCAGGACTTGTGTGGCAGAGCTGAGTAAATCTCCGGACTGGATGGACAAAATACTAATCCATGGGCAGATAACATCTCCCATATCTGTATCCAATCTGCGCGCTTAGTGGTTTGCTAGCAGTTAGTATTAGATAAAGTGGTGGAGTTTGGAATCTGTCTTTTTTTTTTTTTTTTTTTTTTTTTTTGCAGTTTTTGCGTGTATTGGGTCTTTGAGGATGCATTCTCGGTGCACTTCTAGCACAGAAAACAAGAGCCCCGAGTCTTGTACTAAAGATTGGGAACCGTTGTGATAGCCTCTGACTGTTAGAGGAGAAAAATGCGTACATAAAAAATGATATATACCACACACACACACACATTTTTAGCATAGGTGTATTTTAAATGACAACTGCGCGGTCATGCAACACTGTACCTAAATGAAATTTTTATAATTTTGTTCCCACAAATAGAGCTTTCTTTTGGTGATACTTGATCACCTCTGGGGTTTTTATTATTTGCTTAACAAAAAAAAAAAAACAGAAGTTTAAAAAAGAAAAAAAATTCTTTGTTTCTGTTCTAAAATGTTGTAAATAAGTAAGTTTTATCCTTCAGCGCTGATGGACACCAATATGCAGTACTGATAGGCGACACTGATGGTCACTGAAAGGCCACACTGATGGGTACTTCTAGGCAGCACTGATGACGAGGCACTGGCAGGCATTACTGATGGACACTGATTGGCATACCTGGTGGTCATCCCTGGTGAGCTTGGGTGGGCATTCTGGGGGGCTCCACTGATAACCCAGCCACCCAGCTCTCCTCTATTTGCATCTGTCAGTGTGAGTGGAGGAAAATCGATAAATGGCTCTTCCTGTTTACACTGTAATCAGCTGTGATTGGACACAGCTGATCACATGGCAAAGAGCCTACATCAGAGGTTCTTTACCTAAATCAGAGATGCAGTGCATCAGACTGACACGCCACACCAACGATCACCGCATAGGATGCATTAAGGTGAAAAAACATGAACCTTTATAACCCCTTTAATGAAACCCCCACTAGGGTAAAAGATGTCCAGGGATGCAGGAGGTGCATTAGGTCCCTGCACCGACAGTCCTGCAATAAACCTTCTCTATCATACATAGGACCATTTACTATGAAGCCAAATTCTATGTCCAATATCTCAAGTGTCTAAAATTTTTAAAAAGGAGCGTCAGTAAAAAAAAAAATCCAATATCTTGTAATTTAGGTTTAATTCAGACTCCTTTTAACACAGAAAAAAAAAACATGAGTATTTGCAACTAAAGAAATAACTCCAGTGCTGCAGGAAGTATTTTTTATTTTTTTTTACAGACTGGTGAATCATTAAATATTTTTATAGCCTGAAGCACTAGATCATCCTGAAGATTAAATATCTAGTCCTCATCAGCAAAAAATCCTGTTCAAGTTGTGCAGACTTGACAGAAATATTCCACTTGGAGAAAAACCAGATCACCAACGTTCCAACTGACAAACATCACACCAAATACAGCAATAAAGGAATAGAGCAAAACACAGGTTACCAGCATGCCTTTACTGGCCCGCCATCACCATTCTATGAGAATAACCCTGACTTTTAATACATAATGTTCAGCACTTTTTTTTTGTTCTTTTGCATTAACTCTCTCACATACCTGTAATGCATGTAAAGTGGAACTCTGGATATACCTCACTAATCTAAAAAAAAAAAATACTCATCAACCCCCTCCTAATACATATAGAAACTAAATGTGCAAGAAAAGATCTATATATCTACCCATTTCCATTCTGCATCAGTCTGGTCATGTGATCTCTCCCGTCTCAGCCAATGCACACTGCAGGGGAGAGGAGATCTAGGGCTCAACAAAGGCTGGTAATGCCTTGGAGCAGGGACATCAGTCATAAGCTCCTATGGCCCATCTGTAGTTGGCGCTCTCTTCTCTCCCCTGCAACGGCGCTGGCTGGCAAGATTGCGGAATCAATTGATCGGACCAGAGTGGCCTCAAACAATGCAAGTATACATATCTTTCTTAGGCAGGTTGGTTATTACAGGTATTGGGGGAGTATTTTTAAGATTAGTTAGGTATATCCCAAAAATTACACTTTCAGCAGTTGCAGTAACAATTTCTATATACAGAAAATTTAAACCAGTGACTGTCAACCTAATAGATAACTGGGGTCTCAAGTGCGAGCTCTGAAAACAAAGGAATAGTGTTAGATTACGGACATTTTACAAAAGAGGGTTAGAGACTGCATACTACAGTGGTGGATGGAGACTAGAGATGTGCTGCTGGAGGTGCACAGACACAGGGGACTTGTTATACACAACTGATTATAAAAGTAAGAAAACCAATGGTCCCATATTTTGCCATCAATATTTCCACAGCAAGAACCCTTAAAAAAAAAAGGCGTGATTGTGATACACAGCAATTTCAGATCACATACTGAAAGTCTTAGTAAGTATCTAGGCAGAAACAACAATACCTACTGGCTGCTGGGATTTGAAGGCCACACAACAAATACAAAAAACACTGCAGGTTGGAAAGCAGAGAATTAAACCAAGGGAATAAAAAGATTACTGTAAGCATCCTTGTATCTCAACTGCTGTCAAGGCTGCATTTGCTGGACACCTTAATGGGTATGTAAAGGTGGAGAGAAATATAAAGAACGCTGTGTAAAAGTAAATATTTCATATAATGAATTATGATCACAATATGCATACGGTTACCATTCGCAAAAGTGTTTTTATAAAAAGAAATTCCAATAAATATTAAACTCTCCATTTGACCTTGCCCTCTGTAGGTTAAGATAAAGAGGTCCCCAGCCCTACAACTCGTGTACACCTAAAGACAGAAGGGATACGAGCAAGTGGTAAACTGAAATCTTTAAATTGCAATTTTTTTATTCCACCAAATTGGGGAGATTTATAAGGAGTCTGGTACCACAAATAGCAACAGTCATAATGAAAAGTTAAGTGTCACTGATCTTAGGGATCCATTAATGCAAGTGCATAACCTAACAAGGACCCCATCTGTCATTATGAACAGCTTTTTGTTATTATTCACAACCACAACTATGCGATTGCTATTGACCTTTATAACATTTAAAATCTTGACTGCAGAATATCAAAATAGGCAGAGCTAGTAGAACCTGCATGATCCAAACATTCAGATCAGGCTATGATTTTGGCTTATTCATCCAAGGCTATACAGTCTTGCTCAGAATAAGCAATTTTCTTTCCCGCAACCCGTGTCTGAAAATCGGATTCCCCCATCAACACATTCAATTGTGGTGTGTGTGCGATTCAGTAGCATTCTCTGTGTGTGTGATTCAGCCGCCCCCACTGGGAGAACACAGTTATTACTGCTAGCAGGGCTATAATAGCCACTGGTTATAATCGCATGTAAAATCCAACAGGCTGGTTGTAGCAAAGTTGATCAATCAACTTGGTACATTCAGCCTGCAAATACATGGTTCGAGTCTGGGCCGGTTCAGCAGGGACTCGCCGAGATTCAAATGGTTTATGGCCGACTATGCACACCGACAGCACTAACCTACAATAGTAATAAGGGTTTGAGTGTTCTTGATTTCTCTTTGTGCATTTAAAATTTTCACTATGTGGGTTTAAGTATACTTGTGTATGTATATTATAGTTAGAATAGTAATTTTTTCTTAATTATGAAACATATTTTGGAATCAGTCTGTAAAGACGTTAAAAGTCTAGAAGGGTTTTGAACACAAATCTTAACTTTTGGTATGGATTTCATGCAGCAGTGTTCACTTGTGGCTTTAGTTAATGTTACAACAAAAGGAAGACATGCAGTGTATCTGAACTGTCCCTTCTGATTCAGTATATACAGTTTTGCTCTTAATTCACATACCATATTTATCGGTGTATAACACGCACTTTTCCCCCTTAAAAGCAGGGGAAAATCGCGGGTGCGTGTAATACGCCGATCCCCTGTAGTTCTGAGCCTCTGGGCGGCTTTCAGCCGCCTTCGGCCATTCTCGTGGCCGAAAGCTGCCGAGAAGGGCCGAAGGCGGCCGAGAACTACTGTGCGCCGCCGAGATACACATCAGGCTCTGTATCTCAGCGGCGGCATTTTTAAAAAATAAAAAAGAGGCAAATAAAATAGACAAGGTGGCAATGGTGGACAAGGCTGCATAAGGCTGCAATGGTGGACAAGGCTGCATAAGGCTGCAATGGTGGACAAGGCTGCATAAGGCTGCAATGGTGGACAAGGCTGCATAAGGCTGCAATGGTGGACAAGGCTGCATAAGGCTGCAATGGTGGACAAGGCTGCATAAGGCTGCAATGGTGGACAAGGCTGCATAAGGCTGCAATGGTGGACAAGGCTGCATAAGGCTGCAATGGTGGACAAGGCTGCATAAGGCTGCATGACAAGGCTGCAATGGTGGACAAGGCAGCAGATGGACACTGATGGGCATATAAATGCAAGTTTTTTTTTTTCCCCCTTAAACTTCCCTCAAAGTTTTTTTTCCTTAAAATTCCCTCCTAAACTTGGGGTGCGTGTTATACGCCGATAAATACGGTAGTTGTATTTATATTTTCTCCTCTTTACACAGATTAAGCTATCCTGCAATTTTATGTATATGGTTTATAAAAATAAATGATGCATTATACTAAATATTTTAATTGCATGGACTGCTCACATACAGTAGACAGAATGCAATATTTTTATACATACACATTTGCTTGTACGCACAAATTAAAATTCTTACCATCAAATCTGTTTGGAGAATCACATCCCTTCTGAGGTGTGGCAACGCGCAGGAAAATCTGCTGCCTCCAAGAATGTCGCCGTGTTCTTACAGGGCTTCTAGTTTCCACGTCGCTATTGATAGATGTGCAGTCAAAGTCACTAAAACAAAGACACAAATGTATAAAATGATCACAAATCTGTGTAGTTTTAGCAAACGTCATATCAGTACTATTCACAAGCAAACGATCAGTACCAAATTTTAATTTTGGGTTCTCTTATAAATTAGTTTTACTTGTTAACTAAGGTATTATGGCACCTATTATTTTACCAAACAAAATGGCAAGTATAGGGTCAAGAGTATGTGTGGTATATGGATGATTCCATTACTACTGGGCAGCATCAGTCATGAGATTTATACTAATGACGTGCTTGAGGACTGTGGAGAAATCCTATTTTTTCAGGTCCACCATTTACAAGGCAACATGATCTTCAAACAGCCTCAGGTCATATGCTGATGAGCAAATACAACGTGCTTTCACATGCATTTACTTGCATTTCAGATCTGTTTGAGATGCTTCTGAGATCATTTAGTTCACCCGCACATGCATTTGGCCTGCATTTGATTACCTAAGCTGCTTCATGCTGCTTTTGCAACCCCAAAGGCTTCTATAGAGTGAAAGGTTGTTCTGACACAAAAGAAAGTTCATTGGAACAGGCTCTTACTGTGCAAACAGCTATCCTCGATCAATAGAGTTTATTCTCATCACTTCCCAATCCACTTGCATTCTGCAACCATGATAGAAGGGTATTCCTACTCTATGGAGTTAATTTACTTAAACTGGAGAGTGCAAAATCTGGTGCAGCTCTACAAAGAAACCAATCAGCTTCTAGGTTTTTTTGGTCAAAGCTTATATGAACAAGCTGAAGGTAGAAGCAGATTGGCTACCATTCACAGCTGCATTTGATTTTGCACTCCCCAGCTAGTGTGTTGCATTTTTTTTTAATTTTATTTCTTACAAAAAATGTAGCAGTAGAAGTGAGACTCCAGTGATTTGTGATACAAATGAAGAGGATTCTGCATACCACTTCCCATTAAAAAAAAAAACATTCATTGTACGGAGACAGTCCATTCTCCACCCAGTCACCAAAGAGTTTAGTCTGAGTAGGGCTTAGTCATGGAGCAAGTCACAGGCTGTACCCTATCAGGGGATAAAAGAATCAGAGGAGGGTATGGCATTTCTCCAGAAGCTGCCTACACAATAAGGTTTACGAATTTTTTTTGGAAATCAGCGTGTGGAGAGAACGTGACTACATCTTAGAAAGAAGGGAGATGGAAGTGCCCAAAGCACTTCCAGTAGCCACGGCTGCAGAGACACAGGAATCGGAGAGGCGCCTCAGAATTGCTAACGAAGTTAGAACTGGGAAGTCTGGTATCAATGTTTTAATGCTGTAAGAGTACCTGAGAGAGAAAAAAGGTCATCTACAACACTGGACCCCCTAGGGGGGAAATCTGCAATCAGTGCTGCACAAACTGTTAGTGCTATAGAACTCCTGTATAATAAAAATAATAATCAGTAGCATGGCACTGCAAACTTCCTCCATATTAGTCTCCAAGTGTTTTTTAGCCCAACACATTGAGCACAGTAAAACAAACAATTCTCACCCCAGCACTTGGTTTACATCAATGCTGCTGGCTACTGTTCTCACAGTGCCACTTCCTCGAACTTCTGGTCTTCACAAAAATGAGTTAATAGTAGATTGCAGTCTTGAGTCAATTTGTTAGCTTAGGGAAGACGAGGAGGGGCAGGGGAGAGTATTGCCATGTTAAAATACAGTGCTCTGTGTTTCTTTTGATGCACACAGTGTATGGAGGCAAACCGCTAGTTTATACATGCAAGGGTGGCTCCATGGGATGCTGCAAGAGTAAGGAGCCACCCTGAAACAGGAAACCTGGAGCACTGATCATGGCACCAACTTAAACTGGAATCTAGGTAAGGATTAAAAAAATAAAGAAGCTGCATACTTCATAAGGGATTAAATATGCTTCTAAAAGTGCTTTAAAAACCACTTCAAGACCATAATACGTTGCGGCTTTGAATCAGTTTACCCAGGCTATAGCTGCAACTGTCAGCCATATCCCCAGTATTGCTTTTTTGCAGCAGACGATTCTCTTTTGATGAAAGTGATCAGAGCAGCTAATGGATCACTTTTAAAAGCAGCAGGAAGGATCATAGCCCAACCCACAATATTATTTATATATAGAAAAATGTAAATCTATATACACAGGTTGGGGGTTGTTTAGCTTCAGTGTAGAGCCTACCAGTGAGCGGAGTCCACAACACCAGATACGTTGTTTATGGGCTTGTAGGCCCATTTTTATTAAGGAAAGAAAATGTCCCTCCACAATTCCCATGCAGGGGTTTCAACTTCGCTGTAGTAATAAACGAAAAATACCAGGTCACCTGGCTCTCGAGCAGCACCGCTGCTCAGGCTTATGCTTTAACCCTCTTGGCTTTATAACAGAGTTCCTGTACATCAGCACTCTTTTCCAGGTTCCTTGCTGTTCCAGCCCATGGGCTTGGGACCCTCTGTCTGCTCTGACAGACAGAACTGTGCAGACATGCACACTTCTCCCTTGCTCCCCTGGACTCCTCGGGCGGGTGGAGCCCAGAACCCTGGTCCTGGCTCCCCTATAAGCTCAGGACCCACCTGCATAATCAACAAGCCAGACTCCTGGCTGTTCCCAAAACCCGGTCCCAGGATTGGAGATTCCATACCACCCAGATCGCTATGAAATCTATAGGCTCCAGGTCCCCAACTGGATTTTACCAACTACAGAGGAAGCCGATTAAACAGTTTCCCCCAAAACGAAATACTCATGGAGCCTCTTAACCTGCCCATTTGAAAATCCTGGGCTACAAGACAGGGATCTGTACTGTCACTAATATACATTCACACACATACATATAATTTTACACACACATACACAGTTGTGTTCAAAAGTTTACATACCCTGGCAAAATTTTGGATTTCTTGGCCATTTTTCAGAGAATAGGACTGATAACACAAAAACTTATGGTTAGTGTTTGGCTAAAGCCATTTATTATCATTTAACTGTGTTTACTCTTTTTAAATCATAATCACAACAGAAACTACCCAGATGACCCTGATCAAAAGTTTTTTTTAATACCGTGTATTGCCCCCCCTTTGACATCAATGACATCTTGAAGTCTTTTGTGGTATTTGTGGATGAGGCTCTTTATCTTCTCAGATGGTAAAGCTGCCCATTCCTCTTGGCAAAAAGCCTCCAGTTCCTGTAAATTCTTGGGCTGTTTTGCATGAACTGCACATTTGAGATCTCCCCAGAGTGATCAATGATATTGAGGTCAGGAGACAGCGATGGCCACTCCAGAACCTTCAATTTATTCTGCTGTAGCCAGTGACAAGTTGACTTGGCCTTGTGTTTTGGATCATTATGTTGGAATGACCAAGTACGCCCCATGTGCAGCTTCCTGGCTGATAAATGCAAATGTTCCTCCAGTATTTTTTGATAACATACTACATTCATCTTGCCATCAATTTTGACCAAATATCCTGTGCCTTTGTAGCTCACACATCCCCAAAACATCAGGGATCCACCTCCATGTTTCACAGTAGGAATGGTGCACCTTTCATCATAGGCCTTGTTGACTCCTCTCCAAATGTAGCGTTTATGGTTGTTGCCAAAAAGCAAAATTTTGGTCTCATCACTCCAAATGACTTTGTGCCAGAAGGTTTGAGGGTTGTCAGTGCCGTTTGGCTTATTGTAAGTGGGATACTTTGTGGCATTTGCGTAGAAATGGCTTTCTTCTGGTGACTCGACCATGCAGCCCATCTTTCTTCAAGTGCCTCCTTATTGTGCATCTTGGAACAGCCACACCACATGTTTTCAGAGAGTTCTGTATTTCACCTGAAGTTATTTGTGGGTTTTTCTTTGCAACCTGAACAATTTTCCTGGCAGTTGTGGCTGAAATTTTACTTGGTCTACCTGACCGTGGTTTGGCATGCTCAGTTCCTTGGATATCTTTGTATATTCCTTTCCTGTTTTTTACAGTTCAACTTCCTTTTCCTGCAGTTTCTTTGACAATTATTTGCTTTATCCATGACTCAGAATCCAAAATGTCCCTGCAGCACTGGATGAAAGTGTCAGGAGTCCAGAAAATCACTGACCTTTTATACACACACTAATTACAAGAAAATGGATCGCAGATGAGGATGGTCTTTAAGAGCCATTCAAACCCCTTTGTGTCAACTTTTGTGCATGTTATCAGACCAAAATCACCAGGGTATGTAAACTTTTGATCAGGGTGATTTGGGTAGTTTCTGTTGCGATTAGGATTTAAAAAAAGAGTAAACACAGTTGATCGATAATAAATGGCTTCAGCCAAACACTAACCATGAGTGAAAGAAATGTTTTGGTTTTATCATTCATTCTCTGAAAAATGGCCAAGAAATCATAGATTCTGCCAGGGTATGTAAACTTATGAGCACAACTAATATATATATTATATAAATAAAAATATGTTTGGGGATCCATGTCATTTTCTAGCAAAAAAAAAAAAACAAACAAACCGATTTTTGCCTGTAAACAAAAAAGTATCAGAATATGAATGGTCTTACAGTGGTTAAAAAAAAATTCCAGAGTTTAAGATCACTTTAAAGTGGTTTTAAACCCTTTTGTTTGTCTTTTACCTATAGGTAAGCCTAGAATAAGGCTCACCTATAGGTAGTGGAAATATCTCCCAAACTTGCACCGTTTAGGAGATATTTTGCTTGCAGTGTGCCGATGTCGTCATTTTTCCCTCCAGTGTGTGCCGTGACTGATGGCGCATGCGCGAGAGTGGCGTCACGTGACTCCGGGCAGTCACAGAGCCAGAGTCCCCGGAAGGAAGAGGGGCGAAGATGGATGTGGCCTGCACAGGGGACAGCACAGGCTGCGATTGCAGGTAAGTGTCATATAATGGGCTAGTATGCTATGCATACTAGCCCATTATGCTTTTAATTTGCAGGACTTTTGGGGAGCGAAAGAGGAAGTAAAACCCATCAGGGTTTACTTCCTCTTGAAGTCGATTATTCTCGGTCATCTGGGGCCTTTTGTCATAAATATATCCAACCTTTATTTTACAAGTATACAGTTAATGACAAAGGAATAAAAAGAGAACCATGGGTAATCTAAACAGATAGCTCTGCAGACATGGTCTGCTTTAGGCTTAATGTACAAAGGATGTTTTACAACCTTCCTTGAACGATTTAACTTGACAAATAGTAAATGACGTTTAAAAACGTCAGTTTTGCTATTTTTACATGCCGTGTTTGCATTTATAAGCATTTTATTTTATTTCAAATAGTAAAAAATTAATAAAGCCCATAAATGAAAACTCAGCTAAACGCGAGTTACTGCGTTTAAAAGCTGTTACAGGCGTTTGGCGTTTCAAATGCTTCTGAACATCCATCCTAAACGCATTATTTTTTATTTTTTTAAATAAAATTTCTTCTAAACTCAACTGCCTATAAAGGACCCTGTGTACATGTACTGATAAGATAACAGAGGAGAGTTCAGGGGCAGCTGGAAAAAAATGCCCAACTGCTCCTAAACTCCGTTTAAAAGCAGCAGTGTACATGAAGCCTTAAAAGTGCATCTAAACCCAAAACTATTTTTTTTATATATATTGTCGATTACTAGTATTTGGTATAGCTGCAGTGGCTTCCTTTTTCAAGCTCGTTTTGCTTTATTTTCACATGCTAGTGCACTTCTCTAATGTATCCATTGAGAGAGCCATGGATGTCACCCTAGGCTACTCTCCTGATCTATTCATTTCATTTACATGGAGAACAGGGCAACTGGAAGTTTACATAAGATATCTAGGAAGAAAGATGTTCCTCAGTGCAGCTCACAGGAAGTCACAAGAACACCGCATTCCTGGCAAGATCAACAGGTAGTTTTTTTATTTACTGAAAATGTTCTTAGCGCGGGGGGGAGGGGGGGGGGGGAATTAAAATAAATTCAGACATTACATCTGAGGACTAATAAAATGCAAAATGTTGCATTTTTGGTTTTAGTTTAGTTCCTTTAAAGAGGTGGGTTTCATTTCTTCTTTACTTCCCTGCAAAGGTAAAGCATAATGGGCTACTATGCATTGCATAGTAACCTATTATGTGTCACTTACCTGAAACCAAAGCCTGCAATGTCACTGCTGTCCCCACTAGCAACAAGCATCAATCTTCACCACCCCTCTTCCTTCCGGGGGTGCAAACTCCGGCTCTGTGAATGGCTGGAGTCACGTGACATCACTCCTGCGCATGCATGCAGGAGCCACCAGTCACGGCATGACCCCCATTAGAAAACAGCACAATGTGCCCTTTCTGATGTGTGCATGTGCCGTAGACATCGGCGCTCATCTTTTTTTCTAAATATCTCTTAAACCGTGGCGGTTTAGGAGATATTTCAAGCACATACAGGTAAGCCTTAATATAGGCTTACTTGTAGGTAAAAGTGGTTGTGCAGGGTGTATAACCACTTTAAGGCTCTTTTTGACTTATTGCAATTTTGAACTGGGCTGCTCTGTGTACTCCCCATGAGCTGTGGAGCCTATAATTAAGCTGTAAATAGAGGGGCAACAAAAGGAGCAAAACAGAATTATGTTCTGGCTAAAATACTTTAAAGTATGGATATGTCATTATTAGCAAAAAAAAGGCTTTAGATCCATAATAATAATAATAATAATAATAATAGTCAAACCCTCTGTACATGCCCTGACATCTGAACAAAAATAAAATTTATGGGGAAAAAAAAACATAATATAATTATATACATACACACACACACACACACACACACACAATATTATATATATATATATATATATATATATATATATATATATATATATATATATATATATATATATATATATATATATATATATATATATATATATATATATACACATACATACATACATACATACATACACACACACACCTCATCAGCAAATGAAATATATATACATCTATAGACACACACACACACAATATAAATATATATATATACGGTATATATATATATATATATATACACATACAATAGCAGACTTCATCAGCAAATGAAATCTGGAAATCAAAGTAAACTTGTCATGAAAGAGTGACCACCTCCTTTACAAAGCAGTTGGATGACTTCTGTGCCAACTATAGCTACAGTCAACTTTGAATAAGCAATCCACAATAAAACAGATGAGGAACTCATATTTCCTTACAGCAACACAATACTTGTTCTATGTCAATGACAGTGTCATTAAAGTGGTTATAAAGGTTTAAGGTTTTTACCTTCATGCACTCTATGCAGGTGGTTAAAAAAACCTGTGGGCAGCAGTACCCCCAGGCCCCCTAAAAACATACCTGAGCCACATTTCAATCCAGCGTTGTGCACGAGAGCCTTAACTCTTCCGAGTCTCTCTCCTCATTGGCTGAGACAGCGGCAGTAGCTATTGGCTCCCACTACTGTCAATCACAGCCAGTGAGCTAATGAGGAGAGCGGGGGCATGTGTGAATGGACAAATGGAGCCGTGGCTCAGGAGCCAACCTGCTCCCTCCTGCCTAGGGTTGGCTCAGGAGAGAGGGGCCTGGAGCATCATTGGGGGACACATGAAGAGTAGAATCAGGGCTCCTCTGTGCAAAAATCACTGCACAGGGCAGGTAAATATGACATGTCTGTCATTTTAAAAAGAAAAAAAAAAAACCTTTAATATCACTTTAAATCAGAAACCGCAAAACAACTAGGCAACTAGAATTTTCAGAAAGCAGCAACTACTACATGGATTTTCAGGGATTGGTCAGGTATAAGATATGAACGCCTCCATTGATCCAAGCTCAACCAATGTAACTATGCAATAAGATGTATACCTAAACTCCAGTTATAAAGTGTGAGGTGTGCAACCCTCTGTAGCCTACTCATGTACAGACACCAACAGTATTTCCAGTTTTTCCTTGGTATAGACAGACAGCATAGAGACCTACCGTTCCTTGCCAAAGTTAGAGGTGCTATTTTCTGCCACAGGAGCCAGAAACTTTAGGAAATTTGGCACAGAGGAGGAAGACTGAAGTTTCTTGCGCAGAGAGGAAGAACGGTAGAAAAGGCTGAGAGAATAGTTCAGATGAAGGAAAAGCAAGAAGAAGGAAAAAGAAATGAAAAAAGGATCAGATATGACCAGTTGTAAAATCCAACCCACCCACAGCCCCATTATACCACATCCCAATGAGCGCCCCCCACCCTCCATGTTAGCCAAGGATGCCTGTTTATTACTTCCTATTCTTATTACATAACTGCTTTAAAGAGACCCTATCACCTTCTCATTCAAAAAAAAAAAAAACTTGTGTGCTGTTGGAAGCCGCCATCTTGGACGTGATGTCAGCATCTCCAGCAAACTGGGGCTGTCATTTAAAGGGACACTCTATAGTTTTCCTTTTTGCTCCTCTCTCGTTTACTACAATTAAAGGTTATAGGGAGGCAAAGGGGTGAAGGAGCTGGGTCAGCACAGAGTAATGAGACACACCCAGAAGATGAGAAGGCTACAACAGGCAACAAGCCAAAGGGCTGTGCTAGGCAATTAAAGCTGGCCATATACAGTTTGAATCTCTGGCTGCTTCAACAAGAACCGGTAGAGATTCGAACAGTGTATGGGCAGGCTGAATGTACCAAGTTGATTGATCAACCAACTTGTGTACAACCAGCCTGCTAGACTTGCTTGCAATTATTACTCGCAGCTGCTATAGCCACTAGCGATAATCAATGTTTTTTTTTCCTGGCAGGAACGTCTTGGCAGGAGGGATTCCCCTGTCAGCACAATCTGTGTTGATTGGGGAATCGTGCAAATTTCTTTCCTGCAACCTGAGGTTGCAGGAAAGAAATTTGCACCGTCTATGGCCAGTCTTACTCTCCTGATGTAGTCAAATTTTCTAGCAAGATTAAAGACGATTTAAAGTCAATTAAAAAAAATATTTACAGAAAGGAAAAAACACTGCAAGTAAGCATTTAAAAAACTTGATCTGTCTGCGTTTTTAGCTGAAATGTTCTAAGGGTCACTCTAAGAACTCAGCCTACATGAAGTGAGCCTATAGCAAAAAATTGGAGCATTCACTAAATGAAAAAATGTTTTTTAAATAATAATAATTTAGGATGTAAATTAAAGAGACAAGTACAGGATCACAATGTCCTTTCCCACTTCAGTATTTTTGGGAGGATTTTCAATGGTAGATTTGATCAGTAAGAAAATATATTTTTTTCAGCAACACTGCAAGAATTATTCAATAAAAATGTTTTTTTTTTTTTTTTTTTTTTTTTTTATAAAACACACACACACACACACACACACGCACACTAATCTACCTCCCCATCACGTACTCATTCCCAAACAGTTTTCTTTTTTGTTTAAAGAAAAAAAAAAGGATTTTAGGTGTATTCTTAACTTTGTGCGGCTCTACTGCTCTTGGATAAGCCCCTACTCAAAAAGATAAAAATGACAAAGACTGACCACCGGCTGTGCTACTGCTAATATAACAGACCATCGCAAGATAATTACAGGTTGTTAACATACCAAAAACAGAGAGTGAATGCACCACAAACCACATTTACATGCACGTCAAGGGGTTTTCTTGGGTTTCCCAAAGTTGAACACAAACTTCATACCAAGCCTAAATAATTTCAAGCCATCAATCCTTATCGGTTTCTACCATGTGATATTTTAATACACCTCCAAATACCTGTACAAACCAAGCATACATGCAGAGAGATTTCACATGGAAAAAAAGACTTGTTACATGCAGGACAAAGCAGATGAACACGCATCTCTGCTCACCTCTTCTGTGTGCCCACTGCCAAGGGCTCTCCAACTGAGCTGTGCCTCAGCTTCCTGAGGATTAGGGGGGACGAGGTTGCAGTGGTAGGAGGAGAAGGGACAGCGGCTTGCTCACACGGTGCTGTACTGCTCTCAGGCACGCCTGGGTCTGTGCTGGAACTAGACACCAGCATTCCAGCCAACCAGCGAGGGGAGGGGGGAGAAGACACATTTCAGCAGAGGTAGGAATTACATCGCAGGTGAACAGTTGGAAGTCTTCAAAAGGAAGACCGATTTGTTTGCATGGACAGGATTTTATGCATCCATCTAACATTCACACACATTCTGTCAACAGACCCTCCTTTCCCAACCAACTAAAATAAAAGGCATTATGTATTATACAGGGATTAGTATACAGTACTGCTTAAATGGTACTGGTGTATGGCAGAGAAGAGCGACCTAGGCTCTTGGGCATAGCGTGTTCTTCTACAATATTTTCTGGTTCTCACTATTACCATAGCCTGCAGGTGGTGATCGCAGGAGCTAGGCTAAAGTCACAAGTGGTAGATGCTAGCAGGTCGGGTTCAAGGTGAACCTAGGGGTAGATTTACTAAAGCTGGCGCACTCAGAATCTGGTGCAGTCATGCATGGTAGCCAATCAGCTTCTAACTTCAACTTGTTCAATTAAGCCCTGACAATAAAACCTGGAAGCAGATTGGTTTCTATGCAGACTTGCACCAGATTTTGCACTCTTCAGTTTTAGTACTAGTGTTTCAGTTCAACCAGTAGCGTTTTGATCCTCACCTGTCAATTATAAAGGGAGAGGGAAGGAAATCTGAAATTTTTTTTAATGTAGGGTGGCATGCCAAGCTTGCCATAGGGGCCGGAACATTCTAGATAATGTAAGGGATGGAGAGGTAGAGAGGCTGGCTGTCAGAATGATGCAGTTAGTGTTGGGGAGCAACTAGTTGCCATGATCTTTTGTTGTCTGTAGATTTATACGGAGCACTCTGGCTTCATCCGGCAATCTAGTTTTTAAAGTTTGGTCAGAAATTGTCAGCAATATATAAATTGTAAATTATATTGCCAAACTTTTCCCCAAAAAGAACTGACCTAATACAGGTCTGGCCCAAATATACTTATAAAGCTGGCCACAGATGGAGCAATTTCCTTTTCTGCAAAATCGCTCAATTCCTCCATCAACAGTCGGTATTGATGGGGGAATCCCTCCCACTGAGCCATTGTGTTCATCCAGTGAGAATAGGGATTACTGCTAGTGGCTAAACCAAGATTCGAAACAATCTATGGCCAACACCCTGTACAACCACTTTTGCCTACAGGTACAGTTGTGCTCCCAAGTTTACACACCGTGGCAGAATTTATGATTTCTTGGCTATTTTTCAGAGAATATGAATGAGAACAGAAAAATATTTCTTTCACTCTTTTGGCAGAAGCCATTTATTATCAATCAATTGTGTATACGCTTTTTAAAATCATAATGACAACAGAAACTAACCAAATGACCCTGATCAAAAGTTTATATACCCTGGTGATTTTGGCCTAATAACATCCACTCAAGTTGACACAAAGGGACTTGAATGGCTATTAAAAGGTAACCATCCTTACCTGCGATCTGTTTGCTTATAATTAATGTGTGTATAAAAAGGTCAATGAGTTTCTAGACTCCTGACAGACCCTTGCATCATTCATCCAGTGCTAAACTGACGTTTCTGGATTCTGAGCCATGGGGAAAGCAAAAGAATTGTCAAAGGATATGTGGGAAAAGGTAGTTCAACTGTATAAAACATCAAACATATAAAAAGTTTATCCAAGGAATTGAAAATGCCAATCGGCAGTGTTCAAACTAATCAAGAAGTGGAAAATGAGGGGTTCTGCTGAAACCAAGCCATGGTCAGGTACACCAACTACAATTTTAGCCACAACTGCCAGGAAAATTGTTCAGGATGCAAAGAAAAACCCACAAATAACTTCAGGGGAAATACAGAACTCTCTGAAAACATGTGGTGTGGCCGTTTCAAGATGCACAATAAGGAGGCACTTGAAGAAAGATGGGCTGCATGGTCGAGTTGCCAGAAGAAAGCCATTACTATGGAAATGCCACAAAGTATCCCACTTACAATACACCAAACAGCACAGAGACAAGCCTCAAACCTTCTGGCACAAAGTCATTTGGAGTGATGAGACCAAAATTTAGCTTTTTGGCCACAACCATAAACACTACATTTGGAGAGGAGTCAACAAGGCCTACGATGAAAGGTACACCATTTCTACTGTGAAACATGGATGTGGACTGCTGATGTTTTGGGGATGTGTGCTCTACAAAAGGCACAGGAAAGTGGATCAAAATTGATGGCAAGATGAATGCAGTATGTTATGAAAAAATACTGGAGGAACATTTGCATTAATCAGCCAAGAAGCTGCACATGGGACGTACTTGGACACTCCAATATGACAATGATCTAAAACAAAAGGCCAGGTCGACCTCTCATTAGCTACAGCAGAATAAAGTGAAGGTTCTTGAGTGGCCATCTCAGTCTCTTTACCTCAATATCATTGAGCTACTCTAGGGAGATCTCAAACGTGCAGTTCATGCAAGACAGCCCAAAAATTTACAGGAACTGGACGCTTTTTGCCAAGAGGAATGGGCAGCTTTACCATCTAAGAAGATAAAGAGCCTCATCCACAAATACCACAAAAGATTTCAAGCTGTCATTGATGTTAAAGGGGGCAATACACGGTATTAAGAACTAGGGAACATAAACTTTTGATCAGGGTCATTTGGGTAGTTTCTGTTGTCATTATGATTTAAAAAAGAGTAAACACAGTTGATTGATGATAAATTGCTTCAGCAAAACACTAACAATGAGTGAAAGAAAAGTTTTTGTGTTATTCATATTCTCTGAAAAATGGCCAAGAAATCATAAATTCTGCCAGGGTATGTAAACTTATGAGCACAACTGTAAGCCTATATTAAGGCTTACATGTAGGTGCTTGCTATATCTCCTAAAGCTCCATGGCTTAGGAGAGGGCTGAGACCTGAGCGCCAATGACATTCGGCGCATGCGCACTTTAGAAAGGGCACATCGTGCCGTTTCTAATAGGGGTCTAATAGGGGTCACGCTGTGACTGGTGGCTCCCACGCGCATGCGTAGGGAGTGACGTCCCGCGACTCCGGCCAGTCACAGAGCCGGAGTTCGCGGCCCCGGAAGGAAGAGGGGGGAAGATGCACACTCCCTGCTAGTGGGGACAATGGTGACATTGCAGGCTTCAGTTTCAGGTAAGCGACACATAATGGGCTACGATGCATGCTTTACCTTTGCAGGGAAAGAAAGAGGTAGTAAGGCTGGCCATACAATGAGCAATCTTCTTTCCTTCGACCACAGGTTGAAGGAAAGAAGAAGAAAAAAAAAAAAAAATCGCCTGATTCACCCATTAACACCTTCAGTGTTGATGGGGGAATCCCTCCTACTGCACTATTGTATTCTGACAGAAGGTTTCCCCGCCATCAGAATACAATGATTACTGCTGCCTGCTATAGCCTGTGCCAGTCATTTTATGAGGAACCCCCCCCCCGGCAGGCTGATTGACTTCAGTACAATCAATAGATCAACTTCAGTACAACCAACTTGCCCAAAGATAAAAGTAAATTCATCGGGTTCTTGCTGAACCCCCTGAATTTCAATCTGTCTACAGCCGGCTTTAATGTGTCGGCTTTAATCCCATATATGCACACATCCATCTGACTGTAGATGCTGTGTGGTGTATGTGGCATGTTTACTTTCCTCCGATTGCATCCCATTACTTGAAGACATGTCTGTTTAGGGTCAATGGAAAATGCACAATCTGTACACAAAGGTAAGCTCCATCATGAAAGAACAGATCTATCCAACTACAAGCAGAACTAAAATGGTTTTTAGTTTTTCAAGAAAGAATTTCATTTTCACACTTCGCTACAGCCATTTCAGACAGCTTCTATGGATAAAAACCTTCTAGCCACACTGTTAAATTGAGCCCACAAACATACAAAAGTTGTACTGTATAGGATCACAACTGATCCCAAACATTTATGCAGAGACAGCTTCGCAAAATGACGTGTCCAATGTACACAGGGAGTGTCAATATTGTTCTGACTTTTCTGTTAATAATAAAAGAGACATCAGACCCTGGGCAGTGAAGTGGATGTATAGTGAGGGAAAAAGTATTAGATCCCATACTGATTTTGTACATTTGCCCACTGACAAAGAAATGATCAGTCTATAATCTTTAATGGTAGGTTTATTTTTAACAGTGAGAGACAGAATAATAAAAATATTCAGAAAAATGCATTTCAAAAAAGTTATAAAATCAATTTGCATTTTAACGAGTAAAATAAGTATTTGATCCCCTATCATCCTATCGTGTCTTCTATACAAATAACAAACAGATTGTTACCTGTATAAAAGGCATATTTCCACAGAAGCAATCAGATTCCAATCTCTCCACCATGGCCAAGACCAAAGAGCTGTCCAAGGATGTCAGGGACAAGATTGTAGACCTACATAAGGCTGGAATGGGCTACAAGACCCAATCGTCAAGCAGCATGGTAAGAGGGTGACAACAGTTAGTGCGACTATTCACAAATGGAAGAAACACAAAATAACTCTCAATCTCCCTTCGGTTTGGGGCTCCACGCAAGACCTCACCATGTGAAGTTTCAATGACCATGAGAGTGGTAAAGAATCAGTCCAGAACTACACAGGATAATTTTGTCAATGATCTCAAGGCAGCTGGGACCATCGTCACCAATGGATGAGAACCTCCTTCCCTAAGCCAGGGCATTGAAAATGGATTGTGGATGGGTAACTCCAGACCTTAATCCCATGGAAAATATGTGGAGGGAGCTGAAGGTTCCAGTTACCAGATGTCAGCCTTGAAACCTTAAAGCGGGAGTCCCACGCTTTTTTTTTTTTTTTTTTTTTTTTTTAAAGTCAGCCGCTACAAATACTGCAGCTTCTGAATTCTAAAATAAGGACACTCACCTGTCCCAGGGTCCAGCGATGTCGGCACCCAAGGCCGAACCATCCCTCGGTCCTTGGGTGCTGCTGCCACCATCTTCGGTAAGGGAATCAGGAAACTAAGCCTTGCAGCTTCCCTTCCTGGTTCCCTAATGCGCATGCGGGAGTCACGCAGCGCAAGCCGAATGTTACCTGCTGTCTCTGGGACCCGTGTGTGTCCCAGCAGACAGCATGGGGGGACGGGAGCCCGGAAGTGGGTGCAAATACCTGTCTTAGACAGGTATCTGCACCCCCCTCCCCCCCCCCCCCCGAAAGGTGCCAAAAGTGACACCGAGAGGGGCGGGGGTGGAAGGGTTTCCGAAAAGCAGAGGTTCAATTTTTGTGTGAATCTCTCTCTGCTTTAATGACTTGGAGAAGATTTGTATGGAAGAGTGGGACAAAATCCCTCCTGAGGTGTGTGCAAAACTGGTAGCAAACTACAAGAAACATAATACCTCTGATTGCCAACAAGGATTTTGCCACCAAGTACCAAGTCATGTTTTGAAAAGGGGTCAAATACTTATTTCACTCATTAAAATACAATTCAATTAATACGTTTTTCTGAAATGTGTTTTTCTGGATATTTTAGTTGTTACTCTGGTCTCTCACTGTTAAAAATAAACCTACCATTAAAATTATAGACTGATCATTTCTTTGTCAGCAAGCAAACAAAATCAGCAGGGGATCAAATAATTTTTTCCCCTCACTGTATGTCCTCAAAAGCAGCATCTAACTGTATAAACTGAGGTATATTTCATTGCCCCACAAAATTTACTCTACCAAAGAATAAAAAACCCTTTTAAATGTAAAAGAAGGGATTTTATCACCATTCTACTGCTAGATTGCCAAATTATTTCATGATACTGTGAATGCAACAAGAGGGATGAAAAGACCCCAAGCTGGTAACACTCCAAACGTCAAGGTGCAACTTGATTTACTAAAACTGGTGCAAAATGTGGTGCAGTCCTGCATAGAAACCAATCAGCTTCCAGGTTTTTTGGGTCAAAGCTTAACTACAAGCTGAAGTTAGAAACCGATTGGCTATCATGCACAGCTGCACCAGATTGTGCACTCTCCAGTTTTAGTAAAATCAATCCCTACGTTTTAGCAAAGATCAAATCCACGTAAGAGTGGATATAAACCAAAAATGTGCCCTATTGTTGATTATACCACTTATGCATACGATATAAACTTGACATGAGGAAACAGTACTGGACTATTGAGGCTGGATTCACACTGGTATCACACGACAGTCTTACCACTTTGGATCTTTGCCCTGCAAGTTGAAGTCCAACATGCTTCCGAATTAAACGAACAAGGATCCGACTTTGATCTGACAATACTAGGCACCATGTCTGGTATGAATCTTTAGGGGGGAACTGCATGCAAAATGTAAAAAAAATAAAAATAAAAAAGGCGTGGGTGTCCTCCCCAAAATCCATACCAGACCCTTAATCCAAGCACACAGACTGGCAGGTCAGGGAAGGGGGTGGGGGCAAGCGAGCACTCCCCCTCCCTCCCTCCCTCCTGAACTGTACCAGGCTGCATGCCCTCAACACTGCCAAAGCACCTTGTCCCCATGTTGATTGGGACAAGGGCCTCTTCCCGACAAACCTGGCCATTGGTTGTCAAGGTCTGCAGGCGGAGAGGCTTATTGGAATATGGAAGCCCCCTTTACCCAAGGGAGCCCACAGATCCTGGCCCCCCACCCTATGTGAATGAGTATGGGGTACACTGTACCCCTACCCATTCACCTGGAGAAAAAAAAAAAAAAAGTGTCAAAAATAAAATAGGAATACAGTTTTTCAAATTAATTTATTAAGGCAGTTCAAGCCTCCTCCGCTGATGTCTTCTAGCCCTCTGCGGTTCTTCTCCCTCTGTCCATCTTCGCTATTTTCTCGCTCTTTTGCTGGGTCTTCACCGCTGCCTTCTCCCTCTGTTCTTCCGATGTTGACGCTCTAATGCTGGGTGTGTGGTGTGCCACTACTTATATTGGCAAGGGGCGGGCCTCCGGTGACCCCATCCCATATGACGTCACCATCCCATCATGCCCCGGGTGGTGACATAATAAGGGTGTGGCCTCTGGATGACATCACCCAGTGACCCCGGCTCCATGTCAATATAAGTAGTGGCACACCACGCACTCGCCATTAAAGTGGGAGAGATCATTGAGTCAACATCAGAAGAAGAACAGAGGGAGAAGGCAGCAGAGAAAACCCAGCAAAAGAGCGAGACGATAGCGGAGAAGACCTGGCAGAAGACAGTGGACAGAGGGAGAAGAACAAGAGAGGGCTAATAGATATCAGTGGTGGAGGCAGAAGAGCCAGAAATGGGAGAAGTCGGAAGAGACGCCAGAGCTGCCTTAATAAAGGACTTTAAAAACTTGTGTACTGTGTTTTATTTTTTACACTTTTTTTTTCAGGTGAATGGGCAGGGGTACAATGCAGGGGTAAAAACAAACAAAAAAATACCATCAACAGTTATCCACAGTGTAGTATAATTTTTTTTAAAGACAGGTCATTGAGATCACATGGATGCATCTAACCAGATGCCAAGTATACTTCTCGGGGTCACTTACTGTAATTAAAACACACAGCAGAACTTCCTTTCTATCGTGTGGTTTCTGACATGGTCACACAGTTTAGAGGATTCCTATTGGTCTTACAATGGCTGTCAAGAGAACCTCCCTTTCTAGTGTTTCCGAGTTACATTGAGTAGGTCATAGATTGATTGAAATTTGGCCGGTTCAGCAGGGATTGGTCAACTTTAGATGCATCTATGGGCAGGCTGGTTGTACAGAAGTAAATCTGTCGATTGACTTCTGTGCAACCACACTGTTGGAGTGATTTTGCTATCCTTTTCCTCATGTTGAAGGGCAGCATCTCCCTCACATTTTATTTTTAGAACCCTTTTTCTATTGCTGGTTCCCACAAGTTTACTGGTCATACGCATCTTGCACCACATCAAAGTGATAGCCGTCGGTCAAAAACAGAACAGAATGTGAATGCAGTGAGATCTGTTCTCAACTGTGACCAACGGCTCACTATCAGAATGATTGCAGAAGAAACGGGAATTACAACTTCAAATTCAACTGTTCAAGAATTTGTGACTCAGGATTTGAACAGGAGAAATCCACACTACTAAAATGGTGTCTGTTGGAAGGCAACATGTTATTTCATAATACAAGAGGTGTTTGAAATATGAACTATGGCTATAACAAACCTTAGCATTCTTGGGGGCTGTCTGGAATGTAATAAGTTGCACATCAAAGCTTTATAGCACATCAGATTATTCATCCAAAAGAAGCAAGTCTGCACAAAAGCTTTGCTCCTGATCATCTCATGTGATAACGCTATGCAAGCAAGCTTCAAAAAGAGGGCCATGGCTGTCAGAATGACTGAAAAAGGTGGGTTACAAAGATTAAAGGATCAACGGGCATTGAAGACTGACCCAGGACACAGACATGATACATGGACAATGCTACACCTAGAGGCCAATACAGCAGGACAGACAGTAATATAATATATTGAGGATGACTCCCCCTGTAAATACTTTGATTCAGCAAAAGGTCTAGATGGGCCAGCAATGGGTTTGGGTCTGGATGGTGTATGATTGAACTATAAAAAAGGGCTGACCGAGGCAGAGAGCTCTCTGTTGCCATCCTGAGCCCAGCTGACAAGACCGTGTTTAGGGGACAGCCTTTACGATAAGTACCTTTGATGTTCTTTTGTTATATGCTCTATAGTATTTTCATGTTAGCAACTTCCTATTTTCTTGGGAACTAAATAAGACGTTGTTTTATTAAGCAGTGCGTTTGTTTTCATAGCTAACCTTTTATTATTTGTACTATCAACAGTAACTACCAGAGTTTTATAGACTAGCCAACTATAGGAATAAACAAATTAATACATATATTGAATAAATAGAGGGAATCCATAACCACCCATGGATAATATTTATTTTAGAATTTTTTTCAGTGTCCTAACATCCAAAGAGCCACTACGCAGGCATTGAACGCAATCCCCACTTGAAGACTTCCAGGAATGCCATTAAAAATTGAAAAATTGCTGGGAGCGTTGTGTACACACAATGTACATACTTTAACCACTTGCTTACTGGACACTTAAACACCCTTCCTGCCCAGACCAATTTTCAGCTTTCGGTGCTCTCACAATTTGAATGACAATTACTCAGTCATGCAACACTGTACCCAAATGAATTTTTTGTCCTTTTTTTCCCACAAATAGAGCTTTCTTTTGGTGGTATTTGATCACCTCTGGGGTTTTTATTTTTTGCGCTATAAATGAAAAAAGACCGAAAATTTTGAAAAAAAAACGCATATTTCTTTGTTTCTGTGACAGAATTATGCAAATTATTAATTTTTCTTCATAAATTTTGGCCACAATTTATACTGCTACATATCTTTGGTAAAAATAACCCAAATTAGTGGATATTATTTGGTCTTTGTGAAAGTTAGAGAGTCTACAAGGTGTGGTGCGAATCGCACAAAATTGATCACATCTAATGTACTGGTGGCCTATCTCGCTTCTTGTGACCCGAACAATTCAGGAAAGTACAAACACCCCCCAAATGACCCCTTTTTGGAAAGTAGACATTCCAAGGTATTTAGTAAGAGGCATAGTGAGCTTTTTGATGTTGTCATTTTTTTCCCACAATTCTTTGCAAAATTAAGATTTTTCATTTTTTTTTCTCCACAAAATTGTCATTGTAATAGGTTATTTCTCTCACGTGGCATGTGTATACCACAAATAACACCCCCAAAAAATTCTGCTACTCCTCCTGAGTATTACAATACCACATGTGTGTGACTTTTTCACAGCCTGGCCACATAGAGAGGCCCAACATGCAGGTAGCACCATCATGTGTTCTAGGAACATAAATTACACATCTAACTTGTTGACTATTTATTACACTTTTGAAGCACCAGGACAATGACACGTGACACTGATGACAGATGGCACTGATACATGGCAATGATGACACTTATACGTGGTACTGGTGACAGGTGGCACTGATGACAGATGGCACTAATATGTGGCACTGATGACACGTGGCACTTATACGTGGCACTGATGACACGTGGCACTAATACATGGCACTGAAGACACGTGGCACTAATAAGTGGCACTAATACATGGCACTGAAGACACGTGGCACTAATAAGTGGCACTAATACATGGCACTGAAGACACGTGGCACTAATACGTGGCACTAATACATGGCACTGAAGACACGTGGCACTAATACGTGGCACTAATACATGGCACTGAAGACAAATGGCACTAATACATGGCACCGATGACGCGTGACACTGATGACAGATGGCACTGATAAGTGGCATTGATGACACGTGACACTGATAAGTGGCATTGATGACACGTGACACTGACAGGTGGCACTGACGACACGTGGCACTGGGGTGGATGGCACTGGGGGCAGATGGCACTGGGGGCAGATGGCACTGGGGGCAGATGGCATTGGGGGCAGATGGCACTGGGGGCAGATGGCACTGGGGGCAGGTAGCACTGGGGTGGATGGCACTGCTGGGGGCGGATGGCACTGCTGGGGGCGGATGGCACTGCTGGGGAGCGGGTGGCACTGCTGGGGAGCGGGTGGCACTGCTGGGGGGCGGGTGGCACTTTTTATTTAATTTTTTTACTTATTTTTTTTTTTTTTTTTTTTTACTACAGGCAGAACGGCTGCCGCTGCAGCCGTTCATCTCTCCCCTCTCACACTGTCTGTGCGAGGAGGGAGAGCGGCGCTGAGAGATGATCTCATATGTTTACATATGAGATCATCTCCCATTGGACACGCCGATCACGCTGTAAACGGCCGCTGTGATTGGCCGTTTACAGCGATCTGTGTTTGCCTGTCCCCGGGGGACACGGCGAACACAGAACTTCCGCGATGCGTGCCCGCGGCGGCGCGCATTGCGGAAGTAAACATCAGGACGTCCAGGGACGACCACCTGGACGAACGCGCCTGCTCTACGGCCGTCATTCGGCCATAGGGCGGGCGCGAGGTGGTTAAAGGCCCCTTTCACACTGGGGCAGGGGTGGCATCAGCGGTAAAACAATTCTATTTTAGCCCCTGCTAGAGGCCGAAAAAGGTTAAAACCACTCACAAAAGCACCGCTGCAGCAGCGCTATACCGGCAGTATACCCGCGCTGCCCCATTGATTTCAATGGGCAGGAGCGGTGAAGGAGCGATGTATACACCGCTCCAAAGATGGACTTTTTTTAGCGTCCTGCCAGCGCACCATTCCAGTGTGAAAGCCCTCACTGCTTTCACATTGGAGAGAGACAGCAGCAGCTGTTTCAGGGCACTTTGCAGGCGCCATTTTTAGCGCTGTAGCTCCTGCAAAGCGCCCCAGTGTGAAAGGGGCTTTTTGGAGACGGACAATGTTCAAAAGGTAACATTTTTTTAAATAAAATAATTTTTTAAATATAAATTTTCATTACTTTCTGGACACACCTTGTATATCAAGTGTAAATTGTGCTTGTTAGGTTATACCTGCCCCCTCCAGCCAATGTACATTCACTGCATATTATTAGATCTCATGTGGACACATGTGCTGTTGACAGGGTCTTGCTTATGGGAGACTTAATTTGATACTCTCCTCTGTCATGGATAGACTTCAACCCTCCCCCTGCTATAGTTCTGGAGATGAAAGAATCCCACCAACTAAGGCCTACACCTACCACTCTGCTTCCCACAAAACTTTTTCTAGGATTAACCTAGTCTATTCTACTCCTCCTATACTCCCAACTGTTACTTCTATTGAGGTTTTACCCCATGGCATATTGGATCATGCTCCTCTTCTGCCAGAGCTCAAATCTCTACCTGACCCCAGGATAAGCTTTGGAGGTTCTCTAGATTTTGGATCTCAGGCACAAGAATTGACCTCCATGTCTAGTTCTCTCTACATCACTACTAGCCCGCTAATGTTGGTATCGCAGAACCACTTGTAAGTTTGGGACGCTTTAAAAGCATTCATAAGTGGTCAATATGCCACTAATATTAGAACAGCTAGACAAAAGTAAAGAAAGAAAATCTGGATAGTATTGAGACCCAGGTTGCCAGACTTGATTTTGCTTGCGCTGCCTCCTTTTAACAGGATACTTGCAAAGCCCTCCTGACCTCCTTACTGGATGTCTTTTAAATCTGCATAGAACTTACAAGAAAGGCTCTTCATCAAACACAATGTATATATGAACAAAGAGAACAATTGTGGTAGATTGCTTGCTTGGCTGTCTGAAAGAATAGTCAGCTGCCAAATCTGTTCCTAGGATCTATGGTCCTCGTGGTCACATTTAAAATTGCCTTAGCATGCCTCTTTATTACAATCTCTATGCCTCTACTGTAAACTATACACTTAGTGACCTAGATGGCTTCTCCGAATTGTATTTTGTAAGGTTTACACAAAATATGCACTTCGATAGTTTAGAGGATACTTGAACGGTGGCAGAACTTGCCATTTTATGGTACATTGTACACAAGAAAAAAAAAATGTAAAAAATAAAAGAAAGACAGAGGAAAGGTCGACTAGTAAAAAGGCAGGCATATTTTTTTCCACTTTACTGCAATTTGTATTCGAGCATGCACGAGTGTCCCCATAGCAAGCGACTGAGGGGGGGCGGGGGGGTGGTTTTAAAAACAGAGAAACCTGAGCTCCTAATATTACTTTAATGTCTGTAGGCAGCTTTACAAATTAGATCTTGCTCAGCAACAAAAATTCATGGGTTAAACATCAAATCTGTTCTTACGCCCACCTACTCCTTGTAGAAGAAAACACACAAGACACAAAGAACATTGCAGATTTACAGCTCGCGATGATAAAGACGGTCTGCAGCTTTCTGGTGAAATGCCCATTACTTTTAAACTAGTGGTAAATGGTGAAAGGCCCAGTTTCCCAAATTCAAACCAAAAATGGTATATATTGCAGCTTACCAAGCCTTAGATGTGATGGCTGCATTCATTTTTTTTACTTTTTCACCTGGTAATCTGGCCAATAATACACCTCCGGTATTCGAATGCCCCCACTCTGGATGAAGGAGTACAGGGGGCAGAGAGCAGCATTATTAATTATAGCATTGTTGCTTTTGGGTTTAAGGGGACCAATGTTATTTGGCACTAGGTCCTGTTTCTGACAATTAGGTCTAGGACCTGGTTCTGACTGGAAGCTCCGCCATTCCCTAAACACACCACTTAAAGCGAAAATAAATCCTGAGCCTTTACATCCAAGGAAGTTGTCAGCTTGGCCTCGGTTTGGTTTGTAGTTGCCATGGTGCTGCAAATGTGATTAGCTAAGACACCAGCCATTTGATGGCTTGACAGTCTGGTTAAGAGCTAGCATAAGCACACTAATAACTGACATTTTTCATTCACAGTATGCCTTAAGACCCCCTTCACACTGGAGGGGTTTTTCAGGCGCTTTAGCACTAAAAATAGTGACCTGTAAAGTGCCTGAAAAATGGCTCTACTTCAGTTCCAGTGTGAAAGCCCAAGTGCTTTACACCGTGGGGCTGCGCTGGCAGAATGACAAAAAAAAAAAAGTCCTGTAAGCAGCACTTAACGGAGGTTGCATATGATGGGCACAAAGGCTGCATATGATGGGCGCACAGTAGCTGCAATTTAGGTTTGATTTTTTTCAGAATTTCTCAGTTTGTTTGCGCCCCCCAAAAAATTCTGTGCCCCAGCCACCACTGGTGGGGAGAAATCTGCCTGTGCTTGAATGACCTCCATGACTCTAAGACCTGCCATGATCTTTGACCAACAATAGCAATACTTACATCTTTCTTCTGATCTTTAAAGCTGCATTCACACCTGAGCATTTCAAAGTCGCGCGTTACCGTGTTTTACTGCGATTTTGTACAGGTCATCAATGTAAAAAAAAAAAAAAAAAAGGCTGTAATCTGTCCCAAAGAAGTTCATGTTCTTTTTTTGAGCTTAGGACGTTTTGCTTCAGGTGACAAAATGCTCAAATGTGAGCAGGTGCCATTGAAATAAATGGGATTTTGCTTGTTAGGTGTTTTTCAGGCATTTTTTCGGTCGTTTTACGAGCTGAAAACGATCAGGTGTGAATACGGCCTAAACTTTCTCGATAGAAGATCAGCTTTACTTAAATAGAGACTTTTGAACATCTAGGAGAACTTTTTCTAGCACTATCTGACTGCCAAAGGTTCCCGATTGCCCAGATGCTGAAAAAGAGCGGCCCCACATATGTTCACAAGCAGCCATATCACCAACCTATCACAGAAGCAACGCACTCTACAACTAAATCATTTCACTAAATCAAGACAACCTCATCACCAAATACAGTAAAATGAAATCTGGTTGCCATGCATTTTTTCCTGCACTTTCCTTACTAAATAAGGCTAGAGTGAAGGCAAAGTACACCATTCAACTAATCAAGTCTGTCCATCTATCTCTCTCCATGGTAGATTAAAAACAAGGACAATTATGGAATCTCGAAGCTGGAATCTCTCACAAATGTTTCAAGTGTTCCTTTGCTCCAGCACCTGGGCATTGGGCCATGTCACTGAAAGCATCAGAATAATTCTGTTAATTTAGAAATTTAGCTTAAAAAATAAATAAAAATATATTAAAATGAAAAAAAAAAAAAAAAAAAAAAAGAAGAAGATGGAAATCAAAAATTCATAGAATGTAAAGCTTTTCAAAATCACAATGTAACGTAGATTAAAAAAAATAAAAAATAAACCCACACACGAGGAGGTACAGTTTTTTTTTTACTAATTGTATTTGCCTTACATTAAAACCCTTGCCATCTGTGCGAGTCATCAGATCAATGCATCTTTTGGAGGCTTTACAGAAAAGATGTGAAGATTTTGTCGTGGTAATTTCATGGAAGAAAGACTTGGTTCACAATACAGTGTGGTGCTGGCTTTCATTCTCCACCAACAATACAAAATTGCCCAAGATAATACAATAAAAAAGAGTACGGTACTCACTTTCTTTTATGCGGAGTCTCTGTGCTCACAGAGTGATGTCGCATGAGCTTCCTCTGTGGAACAGATGGGGCTTTCTGCACGGGCTCTGGAAAATCCTGAGCTGTGACAGGAAAATGACTTAACGTGTTAGCTCGGCGTCGGAATCCTTGATGACATAATTCTCCAGGATGATCAGATGGGAAACTCTCTGCTGCTTTGGGTAGGTCACCCATGGAACCATGCGCCTTTAGAGGCATTTCAGGCGTCAATGCTGCCTCCATCTCACACACGGAAGACTCCTGAAATTCAAAAGAGATTTTACACTGAAATCCATAAACACACAATATTACATAAATAGGCAAAAGCTAGGAGGAACGCGCTTCTAAATGAGAGGAACATGGCGTTCATCCTGTGCCAAAGTCCAACCCACACACTGCCTAGTTGTGTACCCTAAAAAGGTACATCATAGAAGAAGTCCTGGATAAGAGATCCATAGATGGCAATCACAGAAGAGGAGAGGATCTACTGTGGCTGGCCATACATTATACAATTTACTTGTTCAATTTCCTTTAGATTTACCTTCAACTACAAAGTGCAGGGGCATGTCTGATTGCATACAAAGTGTTTAGGTTTAACCTATTATAGGATTTTGGTAAATGTAAAAGGAAAATTGTACAAGAAAATCATAATGTATGGCTAGCCTAAGAGCATGCTTTTTAAAAAAAAAAAAAAAAAAAAAAAAAAAGGGTTTTTGTACTTACCGTAAAATCCTTTTCTCTGAAGTGCATTGAAGGACACAGCTCCTTTAAATATTGACCATAGAGTTATCATGCCACCTTCAGGAGATGACTAGGCAGAACATGTAACACATGTAAAAACAGCAAGACTGCATATCTACGTATAGGGGGTGGTACCTCTGGCCCCCCCATCAGCCTGCTTCCTGCAGCTCAGTACGTCAAGAAGCAGTAAAACGTAAAATAGGAGGGGTGGGTGCTGTGTCCGTCGAACTTCAGAAAAGGATTTTACGGTGAGTACAAAAATCCAATTTTCTCTTTCGTTCATTGACAGACACAGCTCCTTTAAATCTTGACCGTAGGGACGTCCCCAAGCAGTGTCAAAACGAGGGGTGTAAACAGCAAAAAATAACTTCACCCACAACCAGAGGAACCCCTCAATGGAGGAGTTGCCATCTGAACGGCCGCACCAGAACTTGAGACCGACGTATGCATCAAAAATGCGTTTACACCAAAAACCCAACTTTCTTTAAAAAAAAGAAAAAAGCGTAAAATTGCAACTTTACACAGCCACCTGCAAAACTTTGCGGCCAAAGCAAGCATCCAAAGATGCGCTTACATCAACCTTGTAGAATTTTGTGAAAGTGTGAAAACCTGGGAAACCTGGGAGTCAGATGCTTGATGTCGGAAAGCCCAGGAGGTCCCAAATGCCCTGGTGGAATGGGCCGTGCCAGGAAAGGGGAGCACCTGCCCCTTTAAGGCGTAAGCCTGGACCACGATCTGTCTGATCCACCGGGAAATGGTGGTCGACGAGACCGCCAGACCTTTTCTCGGACCAGTCACCGAAAAACAAATGAGTCTGACTTCTACTGCTCCCTTCCAGAAGACAGATATACCCCTCAGAGCCAGAACCACATCCAGGGCAACTTCTTTTGGATGTGTCGACTTAGGAAAAAAGGATGGTAATACAATGTCCTCATTGAAATGGAATGTCGAAACTACCTTTGGAAGAAAAGAGGGTTGCGGACGTAGCAATGCCAAATCCCTGTGGATAACCAGATAGGGCAACTTGCAAGACAAGGCCGCCAACTCAGAAACCCTCCTGGCAGATGTAATAGCCAGTAAAAAGACAACTTTCTGGCAAAGCGTCAACAAGGGAATCTCCCTGATGTTCTCAAAGGGCGGTTTCTAAAGCGCCGATAGCACCAGGTTCAGATGCCACGGAGGTAGGGGTGGTCGAACCGGAGGGACTACATGCCAAACCCCTTGTACAAAGGTGCTTACCAATGAGTGAGACAACAAGGCTCATATCTGTCCCTTGACTGTGCGTAAGGCAATTTTCTGATCAACTCCTCGCTGTAAAAACAGGATTCTGGAAACCGAATAAGTGCGCGGATGCACCCCATCTCCTCACACATGGAGATGTAGGCCTTCCACGTACGATGGTAAAACTTCTGAGAAGATCTCCGTGCCCTCAGCATAGTGGAAATTACCGAGTCCAATAGACCTCGGTCCTTTAGTACCTGGTTTTCAACAGCCATGCCGTTAAAACCAGCGACAGTAAAGCAGGATGGAGTATCGGACCTTGCGATAGGAGGTCTCCTCGCATCGGCAACCGCGAAGGAGAATCCGCCTCCAAGCGTACTAGGTCAGCGTACCAGGGACACAGCGGCCAATCTGGGGCAATCAGTATTACTGGAATCCCCTCGGACTCCACTCTGCGTAGCAGACGTAGTAACAGTTTGAGTGGGTAAAAGGCATAAATCAGCCGATACTGCCCCCATGGAGCCACAAACGCGTCTGGCACATCCGCCCAGAGGTCTGTTGTCCTGGACACAAACCTCTGCACCTTTTGATTGAGCTGAGAGGCCAGAGGCAAGAGATCCATGTCTGGTGTGCCCCACCGTAGGCAAAGAAGCCTGAATACCTCCAGATGCAGTGACCATTCTCCTGGGTCCAGCATCTGGCAACTTAGGTAGTCGCCTGCCAGTTTTCTAGGCCCGGGATGTAAATGGCCGACAGGTCTGGCACATGTCGCTCTGCCCCCTGGGAGGATGTGAGCGACCTCCCGTGCTGCAGCTGAGCTCCTTGTTCCTCCTTGATGGTTGACATATGCCACCGCCGTGGCGTTGTCCGACTAAATCGAGATCGGATACCCCTGTAGCCTCATTGACCATGTGGAGAGGCATAGCCTGATCGGCCGAAGTTGAGCACACTGATCGGCAGCTGGCATTCTTCCAGTGACCAAAGGCCCTGGGTCGACTGTACCCCCAACACTCCACCCCAACCATCAGGCTGGCATCTGTTGTGATCACTGTCCAATGAAGATTGAAGGAACGATCTCCCAGACCGAAGGGCCGGAGACCTCAGCCACCAGAGAAGAGAATCCCTGACTAACTGGCTCACCCGAATCTGACGATCCAGGGATAACGGAGATTTGTCCCATTTGGACAGGATCTCCTTCTGCAAGACTCGAGTGTGAAATTGGGTGTACAGTACCGCCTCAAAAAGAGGCTATCATGAGGCCCAGAACTCGCATGCAGAAGCGCAGCAACGACCACCTGCGGTTCATCAACAACTTCACTGCGGTTCGGAGAGTCTGCAGCTTGTCTGAAGAGAGAAACTCTTGCTTCCACGGAGTCCAGCAATAAGCCCAGGTACTCCTGTAGAGTTTGCATGGTGATTGCCTCATCCTCCCTTAATGCTGAGGCAGAAGCTGCTAGTCTAGGTAACCCACTATTGCGATCCCACGTTGCCTTAACAGCACCAGAATTGAATTTAACACTTTGGTAAAGAATCGGGGTGCTCGTTTCCAACTGCAAATCGCAGAAACCTGATGCCTGAGGCATATGGGTATATGCAAGTATGCGTCCTGGAAATCCAGAGATGGCAGGAAGTCCCCCTGATGGAGCGCAGTGACCACGGAGCAAACTGATTCCATTCTGAACCTCTGTACTTGCACAAAGCAGTTGAGGGCTTTTAGGTCCAGGATTGGACATAGCCCTTCCTTTTTGGGGACTACAGATTGGAGCAGAATCCCTGAAACCTTTCCAGGTTCTGAAAAGGCACTATCCCCTGTGTATGAGCAGGTCCCTTTACTGCCCCTAACAGGGCTTCCCAGCGAACCGGGATTAAAGGTATGCTGGAGGGAAAAAATCTGTTTGGTGGACAAGAAAGAAACGATCTTGTTGCCCAATGAAACCAGTTTGCAGACCCATTGGTCGGACAGCAGTGAGGTCTACTGAGCTGCAAAGTCCCGAAAGGCAACCCCCCCAACCGAGTGTCGGGCGGGGGCAAACCTTCATGCGGTAGCATTTTTGCACACAGGCTTGTTTGGCTTGCGAAACCAGGGACGCTTTTTTCCTTCAGCAGCCACCCTGTCAGACTGGGAGCGCTTACCTGTCGTCCCAGGCGAGGGGCGAAAAAAGCGGTTTCTGAGCATGGCTCCTCTACCCTTCCTGGACTGTGGAAATAACATGCTCTTCCCACCTGTAACATTCTTAATAATGTCGCCCAGCAAAGCTCCAAATAGCCGCTCAACAGAATGCCAAGTGTGTGAAGCAGTAATCAAAGCAAAAGGTGGCTACTTTGAAGACCCTAGAATATAAGGCATATTTTCAGTTGTTTCACACTTTTCTGTTCAGTATATAATTCCAGTGTTAATTCATAGTTGAAAATAAAGAAAACTCTTTGAATGAGAAGGTGTGTCCAAACTTTTGGTCTGTACTGTACTATAATATATATATACATATATATACATATATATATATATATATACACACACACACACACACACACACACACACACACACAAGGTGAAGCTTAAAGCGGGATTCCACCCTAAAGTGGAACCTCCGCTGATCGGAACCCCCCCCCCCCCCCTCCGGTGTCACAATTGACACCTTTCAGGGGGGAGGGGGGTGGAGATACCTGTCGAAGACAGGTATTTTCACCCACTTCCGGGCATAGACTCCCACGGGAGTCTACGCCATTTCCTGCCCTGCCGCGCTGTCTGCTGGGACACACACGGGTCCCAGTGACAGCGCGGAGATTTCCTATTGCGCGGCGCGGCTCGCGCATGCGCAGTACGGAACCGGGAAGTGAAGCCGATTCGCTTTACTTCCCGATTCCCTCACCTCTAATGGCGGCGGCAGCAGCCGAGGCCCGAGCGGTCGATCGGCCTCGGCATCGCTGGAACCCGGGACAGGTGAGTGTCCATTTATTAAAAGTCAGCAGCTGTAGTATTTATAGCTGCTGGCTTTTAATATTTTTTTTTTTGGGCGGAATCCCTCTTTAAGCTAAATTAAAGCCTCTCAAAAGCTGAAGAGGCTTCAAACTAGCTTTGTCAGAGTCCTATGGAGGCTTTGAAGACACCGAAGAACCACTAAAGCCACATGGGGTATCATTTTTGAAGCAAAGCTAAATTCAAGGTGTAAACAGGACTGAAAGCTAACCATTTTATTTAGTGACAGGGGCTGGCATTCAGAGAGATTTAAGAAAGCGCGTACAAAGACTTATTTTGAAGCAAGTGTAAACTAGCCCTAAGGGACCCACCAGTGAGCACATAGTTAATGCATCACGGTTGATTTTTCCACACAATGCAGTCTATATGTGAGAACATGCCATCATCAGGAAACCAGTTTGTTAGAAGCAATGAGGCAAACATTTTTTATTTAATGAAAGGGTTAAATTGTTTCCAAAAGAATAATTTATCCAAGAGTCAAGCGGTGCTTAAGCTGCCCATAGATGGCTCAAATTTCATCCAATTCCTGCGGAACTGGCTGAAATATGAGCTGTAGGTGGCTCTGCAACCACCACCCGGCTTGACAATAGTCGGTTTAAAAATAGACTGAGTCGGGTGGTAAATTGCTGGCTGAACAAGGACTGGAACCAATCAGATGCAGTCATGGTTTGGGTATTCAGCGATCCACAGCTTCCGGCTGCCGAATACAAAATACCAAGATACCTCCATCCACACTGTTTATCATGGATGAGGGACAAATCAAGCTGTGTATGGCTAGCCTTACTAGGGTGATATATCCAATACATATATTTTATATCTAAACACAGGATTCACCTTACTACTGTATTCCAGAGGAGAACATAGAGAGCTTTCATAGTCCATACTTCTGGAGCTGTCCTGCTGGCATCTGCTTTTATTACCCTAGGGATCAAAAGTATACAAAAATTTAAATATAAATGACCAGTTGAAATGGAACCCTAGACACCCTTTAAACAACCGCTAATCAGAATCAGTATTCTATGAACACGTCTCAGTTATTGGCCCTTCTTAGAAAATAAAATCCATTGTACTGCAAAGCCTAGTTATGGATACTGCAAGAATTTAGAGAGGATTTTCTCCCCTTTTTTTATTTCAGTTTTGGCAGGGATCATAGGAACAGAAGCCAGATTGCTACACTGCCAGAAACATTCCAAGCTTTGTACAGGAGGTTGGCACACACATCTCATCTCTAGAATTAGAAGGAAATCTAAATAATCAGCCACTGAATGATCAGGAAAATAATGTATATAGCTTCTGGTTCAAGGTTTTCAGATCAGCATTTACTGAACCAAACAGGAAGTTAAATAATTCCATAGACAATTCATTTACTGTATCCATTGCGCATCAGAAAAAAAAACAAGAAAAAAAAAAACGATCATCTGACCTTGCTCGTCTAATTTTACAGGTTTCCAAAAATTCCTCTAATTTTCTAGCATCCTTTTTGTAACTGATCATATTATACAAAGCAAAACAATATAAAAGTTGCCATGCTCGTATACATAGGCCCTTATGTCCTAGAGCAGTGATTGCGAACCTTGGCACCCCAGATGTTTTCAAACTACGTTTCCCATGATGCTCAACTACACTGCAGAGTACAGGAGCATCATGGGAAATGTAGTTTCACAACATCTGGGGTGCCAAGGTTCACCATCACTGCTCTAGAGAAAGAGTTCAACGTACAGAGTGTTCCAACACACATTAAAAAGGTAAACTAGAATTTTTAGTTTTACTTTTCTAAAAATAAAAAATAAGCTGGGAAATACTAGAGGGTTCTCTGCTGCTCAAATCTTTTTTAGCAGACAAAATGCATGTGCGATATTTAATACCTACTTAATGAAAAACAATTTACACTCACCAGCCACTTTATTAGTTACACCTTACTAGTACTGGATGGACCCCCTTTTGCCTTCAGAACTGCCTTCATGCTTCCTGGCATAGATTCAACAAGGTGATGGAAACATTGCTCATCCCTCATCATACTGACATGATAGCATCACGCAGTTGCTGCAGATTTGTCGGCTGCACATCCGTGATGCTTATCTCCCATTCCACCACATCCCAAAGGTGCTCTATTGGATTGAGATCTGGTGACTGTGGAGGCCATTGGAGTACAATGACCTCATTATCCTGTTCAATAAACCAGTGGTGAGATGATTTGAGCTTTGTGACGTGGTGCATTATCCTGCTAGAATTATCCATCAGAAGATGGGTACACTGTAGTCATAAAAGGGATGGACATGGTCAGCAATAACACTCAGGTAGGCCGTGGTGTTTAAACAATGGTTAATTGGTACTAAGAGGCCCAAAGTGTGTCAAGAAAATATCCATCACACCATTACACCACCACCAGCCTGAACCGTTAATACAAGGCAGGATGGATCCATGATTTCACATTGTTTACACCAAATTCTGACCCTACCATCTGAATGTTGCAGCTGAAATAGAGACTCATCAGACCAGGCCACTTTTTTCCAATCTTCTATTGTACAATTTTGGTGAGCCTGTGCGAATTGTAGCCTCAGTTTCCTGTACTTAGCTGAAAGGAGTGGCACCTGGTGTGGTCTTCTGCTGCTGTAGCTCATCTGCTTGAAGGTTTGAGGTGTTGTGCATTCAGAGATGGTATTCTGCATACCTTGGTTGTAACGAGTGGGCATTTGAGTTACTGTTGCCTATCATCTCAAACCAGTCTGCCCATTCTCCTCTGACCTCAACGAGGCATTTCCATCCATACAACAGCCACTCACTGGATATTTTCTCTTTTTTGGACCATTCTCTTGAGTTGGTGCCATGCGAGTCGCTGATTAGCAACTTGTGTTACCAAGCAGATGTACAGGTGTACCTAATAAAGTGGCCGGTGAGTATGTCCTGAACATACTAGAACACAATAATCTGCAATGGCTACCCTTGTACAACACATTGTGAAATGAGTTGCAACAGGTTAAATAAAAAAATGTATTTCATTGAAATGTTTTCCGACACTCCGTATATACTGCCAGTATGCCAGTAGTGAATAGAGAGGATGTAAGGTTTTTAAATACTTCATAAATCACAGTGGCTTCTTGCTGCCTTTCCACGCACCATGACTGCGCCACAAAGTATTTCAAGAAATTTTTGTGATCCAATTTTTAAGCAACATTCTCCAGACAACGTTTTATAATGTGCCAACACAACCCCAAAAGTTCTGGTCTACATGATTTTTTTTAGGTTTATTTCAAGAAAGAGCAATGGAGGGGGCATAAAGCGCAGCAAAATCATACTTTTCTTTATCTGGACTACAATATAATTGATTGCTACAGATTATTGTTATTTGAACATCATCCTAGCTTTCTACCCCTAGTTGTCCACCAAGTTATTTTGAACTGTCACTCTCCATTGCTTGCATTTTAATACCCGCGGTTAAAGTAGAAATCCACCATAGCACTAAAATCCCTGCATCTACAGACATCCAGAATCTAACTAACACCAACCCATCTAGCCCTGTGAAGAAGAAATCAATATACATACCTTTTTTGAAGTTCATCTGATCTCCAGCGGTGGAAGCTCTGCAAAGGAAACAGCCGTCAACGACTGTGAAATGAATGCGGATTGGACCTCACCCATAGAGTTACTATGGAGCTTCCATTGTCGGCTGTGTCCTCTGCACCTGCCAAGCAGCAAAGCCACCGCTGACAGCTCAGTGTGGGATCAGGTCGGATCTGCTTGAAAAAAGGTATGTACCGTATTTATCGGCTTCTAACACGCACTTTTTTCCCCTTAAAATCAGGGGAAAATCGCGGGTGCGTGTTATACGCTGATCCCCGCTGACTGTGAGCAGAGCGATCGCCGCCTAAATACACATAGCCGAGTGTAGTCGGCTCAGCCACACCCAGTCCCGCCATAGGACTGATTTTATATCCATCATAGGGCAGGACTGGGTGTGACTATGAGCGGAGCTGAGTACACTCGGCTATGTGTATCTCAGCTCCGCCCAGTCCCTGCGATCTCGGCGGCAGTCGCTCCCCTCCGGCAAGTCTCGGTGGTGCCAATTTTAAGTCATCCAAGCTATGGACACTGGGGGCAAGGCTGCACTGGGACAAGGCTGCACTGGGACAAGGCTGCACTGGGACAAGGCTGCACTGGGACAAGGCTGCACTGGGACAAGGCTGCACTGGGACAAGGCTGCACTGGGACAAGGCTGCACTGGGACAAGGCTGCACTGGGACAAGGCTGCACTGGGACAAGGCTGCACTGGGACAAGGCTGCACTGGGACAAGGCTGCAGTGACGGGCATTTAAATGTACGTTTTTTTTCCCTTAAACTTCCCTCCTAAACTTGGGGTGCGTGTTATACACCGATTAATACAGTACATGGATTTCATCTTTACAGGGCTAGATAGGTTAGTGTTAGATCATGGATGTCTGTAGATGCAGGGATTTTAGTGTTAGGCTGGACTTCTACTTTAACACAAACAATAAATTTAGCTGTGCCTAGATTCAATGGCCAAAAACGGGGAATTTTACAAGAAAGTGAGTAAAGGCTGGAAGTAGGGAGTTGGTTAATAATAAAATATAATTAAATATTCCATTACAATGGTTGTGGCATAGTAATGATTTCACAGCTACCCCCGGCAGAATTGCTCAGCAATGATTCACCGAAGGTCAGTGGGCCATGGAGTAAATGCTGAACAGTACCGTGTGAAAATTTCAGGTGTTTGTTTTGCGCATATTTGCACATTCGTGCACACAATACCATCCTAGGGAAAATTAATTTATATTTATGTGCATATGCTCGTCTGTGTGCCCCGGCGCAATATACTGACCTATTTTTAGAAATACTTGGTGCTTGCTTACGAACATGTGTGCACAGGCACATTGTAAATAATGGGCTACATTTTAGCTCAGTAAAAAAGAAAAACACTGTACATAGCTTTTTCAAGCTGCGGTATACAAGGGGCCTTAGGGCTGGATATTACCCTTAAGCAAATGTTTTTAGTGATCCTGTCAATGGTGTAGAAGGGTGAAAGAAGCCAAATGAATAGTTACCCTGGATAGAATACTTTCTAGCGATTCTGTCAGCGATCTCTTTGCTTTGCTCTTCAGCAGCTCCAGTTTGAAGCGCGATGCACTGCTCTGCAACTCAGTCAGAGGGTTGGCTGCATTCTGGGAGTTCTGCAATCACAGCAAAAAGTTGTTTTACTAGCAATCAAAGATCATTAGACACAGACTACAAATGGCATTACCAAAACATTTGTTCTCTGTAGCCTAGTAAAGACCAAAATCAGAATTT
The DNA here is from genome assembly GCF_037356315.1 of Lithobates pipiens. Classification (NCBI taxonomy): domain Eukaryota; kingdom Metazoa; phylum Chordata; class Amphibia; order Anura; family Ranidae; genus Lithobates; species Lithobates pipiens. Next base: position 424,136,233 of record NW_027507718.1, read on the forward strand.
CTATACGAAAGAAAAAAAGGAATGAGTGGGAACAGAGTTCCTCACAGAAGCCAGAAACCCCCAACACCATTGGGGGGGGAATACCCCCTCCCCCCCAACCCTGCACCACCCTTATGGCATGTGCGCAGATATGTTGAAACACTGTCCATTCACCGAGCTCTGGCAAAGGCACTGTGCCACATTTGTGCACACGCAAGATATTTCCTGCACAAAGATGGGGGAGGTTCTGTTAGTTCCACACTCCCATCTTTGCAAATTTTTGGGGAAATCCCGAGTGTGCGCATATGTACAAGGCATCCCACACATTCAGACGTGCCGCAGGACCTTCCTTTAGTCTATACGCTGGAATGGCATATGGAATGTTTATACCTCTGTAGCAGGATTATTACTGAAATGACATCATACTTCCAAGGATGTTCACACATACCTCTAAACTAAGAGCTTTGACAATTGACACTATTACTACAGTTGTAAAAAAAATTTAAAACACAATAAAGACTAAACACAAAACACCATCCATCACTGACCCCAAACGAGTAAACACAACTGTACAATGCATCTGGAAAGTATTCACACCGCTTCACTTTTTCCACATTTTGTTATATGTTACAGCCTTATTCCAAAATGGATTAAATTCATTATTTTCCTCATAATGACAACGTGAAAGAAGTCTGTTTAAAATCGTCGCAAATTTATTAAAAAGAAAAAACAAAAAAAAATAAAACAAATCCCATCTACATAAGTATTCACAGACTTTGCTCAATACTTTGTTGAAGCACCTTTGACAACAATTACAGCCTCAAGTAGCAGGATGCTACAAGCTTGACACCAGTATTAATTTCATTGACTAAAACATTTTATTTGACTAAATGAATATTTAGTGAGAAATTGTGGAGACAGGTTAACTAACACATTACAATTTAATTACACCTATTAGGTTTTAGTCGACTAAAACGTAGGACATTTTAGTCGACTGAAATGTACTGGAGATTTAGTCGACTAAATACGACTAAAACAACTGCAGAAGACTAAAATGGGACTAAAACTGAATTCAATTTTAGTCCTAAGACTAAAACTAAATTGAAATTTGCTGCCAAAATTAACACTGCTTGGCACACCTATTTTTTGGGCCATTTCTCCCATTCTTCGTGGCAGGACCTCTCAAGATCCATCTGGTTGGATGGGGAGCATAGGTGCACAGCCATTCTCAGATCTCTCCAGAGATATTTAACCACGTTAAAGTCTGGGCTCTGGCTGGGCCACTCAAGGACATTCACAGAGTTGTCCTATAGCCACTCATTTGCTATCTTGGCTGTGTGCTTAGGGTCGTTGTCCTGTTGGAAGATGAACCTTCGCCCCAGTCTGAGGTCCAGAGCAGGTTTTCATCAAAGATCTCTGCACACTGCTGCATTTATCTTTCCCTCGATCCCGACTAGTCTCCCAGTTTCTGCCACTAAAACCACCCTGCATGATGCCACCCACCATACTTCATTGAAGGGATGTATTGGTCAGGTGATGAGCAGTGCCTGGTTTCCACCAGACATGAAGCTTGCCATTCGGCAAAAGAGTTCAAGATTTGGTTCATCAGAACAGAGAATTTTGTTTTTCATGGTCCAAGTCCTTCAGGTGCCTTTTGGCAAACTCCAGATGGGCTCTCATGTGCCTTTTAATGAAGAGTGGCTTCTGTCTGGCCACACTACCATACAGGCTTGATTGGTGGAGTGCTGCAGTTGCTCTTCTGGAAGGTTTTCCTCTCTCCACAGGAAAATGCTGGAGCTATGTCAGAGTGACCATCAGGTTCTTGGTCTCCTTTCTGATGAAGGCCCTTCTCCCCCAATCGCTCAGTTTGGCTGGCCAGCCCCGCTCTAGGAAGGGTCCTGGTGGCTCCAAACTTCTTCCATTTCCGGATGATGGAGGCCACTGTGCTCATTGGGACCGTCAATGCTGCAGAAAGGTTTCTGTACCTCCATACAATCCTGTCTCGGAGGTCTACAGATATTTCCTTGGACTTCATGGCTTGGTTTGTGCTCTGACATGCACCGTTAACTGTGGGACCTTATATAGCCAGGTGTGTGCCTTCCCAAATCATGTTCAATCAACTGAATTTACCACATGTGGACTCCTATCAATTTGTAGAAACATCTCAGGGATGATCAATGGAAACAGGATGCACTAGAAATTTTGAGTGTCATAGCAATGGCTGTGAATACTTATGTACATGTGATTTTTTCGTTTTTAATTTTTAATAAATTTGCAAAGATTTCAAACAAACTTTTTTCACGTTGCCATTATGGTGTATTGTTTGCGAAATGTTGAGGAAAATAATGAATTTAATCACTTTTGGAATAAGGCTGTAACATAAGTGAGGGAAAAAGGTATTTGATCACCTGCTGATTTTGGCATAACAAAAATAAAGAAAAACGCATTTCAAAAAGTTATAAATTGATTTGCATTTTAATGAGTGAAATAAGTATTTGATCCCTATCAGCAAGATTTCTGGCTCCCACTTGTCTTCTATACAGGTAATGGGTTGAGATTAGGAGAACTCCAAATCTCAGCTTGTTACCTGTATAAAAGACTCCTGTCTACAGAAGCAATCAGATTAGAATCTCTCCACCATGGCCAAGACCAAAGAGTTCAAGGATGTCCGGGACAAGATTGTAGACCTACACAAGGCTGGAATGGGCTACAAGACCATTGCCAAGCAGCTTGGTTAGAGGGTGACAACAGTTGGTGCGATTATTCGCAAATGGAAGAAACACAATATAACTGTCAATCACCCTTGGTCTGAGGCTCCATGCAAGATCTCACCTCGTGGAGTTTCAATGATCATGAGAACAGGGAGTAATCAGCCCAGAACTATGCGGGGGAATCCTGTCAATGCTTTCAAGGCAGCTGGGACCAGTCACCAGAAATCCTGGAGCGCCCGCAAGGTCCCCCTGCTCAAGAAAGAACATGTAGAGGCCCATCTGAAGTATGCAAATGAACATATGAATGATTCAGAGAACTGGGTGAAAGTGTTGTGGTCAGATGAGACCAAAAATCAAGCTCTTTGGCATCAACTCAACGCATCGTGCTTTGAGGAGGAGGAGGAGGAATGCTGCCAATGACAACAGCATTAATTTCGTCAATGGCATTTTTACAGTGACGAAAACAAAAGTACACAACATTGTCGTCCACTGACGAAAATCAAATCCGCGAAAACGCGAGGCAGGGAGGTTTAGCCTTGTGAACTAACTTGCGGTCAAATACTCATTTCACTCATTAAAATGCAAATCAACTTAGAACTTTCTTTGAACTTTCTTGAAATGCTTTTTTCTGGATATTCTTGCTGTTATTCTGTCTCTCACTGCTAAACCTAACCCAAAAAATTGTAGACTGATCATTTGTCAGTGGACAAACGTACAAAATCAGCAGGGTATCAAATACCTTTTTCCCTACTAACAAAATGTGGAAAAAGTAAAGCACTGTGAATACTTTCCAGATGCACTGTATACCACAGTGTAAGTTACATTACCTGCTTTGACTCTACAATGTGAACATGATCCCTCTGTTTTTCCTCGTACAGATACCGCAGCCGAGAAATTATCAGCTCATTCTCCTTCTGCTCTGATCTGGGACGAATTTTCTAAATCAAAAGATTTACACTTCATTAAAAAACACTCGAAACAATACACTGCTCAAAAAATGAAAGAAACACTTTGTAAATACATCAGATCTCAATAGGGAAAAATATGCCGGATATCAATAATGATATGGACTGGGTAATGTGTTAGGAAGGATGCCACATCATTTGAAGGAAATTAATATCAATCTACAGAGGGCTGAATTCAAAGACACCTCAAAAATCAAAGTGAAAATTGATGCAGCAGGCTAGTCCATTTTGATGAAATTTCATTGCAGCAACTCAAAATGGTACTCAGTAGTTTGTATGGCCTCCATGTGCTTGTATACCTGCCTGACAACATCTCCTAATGAGACGATGGATAATATCCTAGGGTATTTTCCTCGCAGATCTGGACCAGGGCATCACTGAGCTCCTGAACAGACTGAGGTGCAACCTGGCAGCGTCAGATGGACCGATAATGTCCCAGAGGTGTTTTATTGGATTTAGGTCAGGCGAGCGTGAGGGCCATTCAATGGTATCAATTCCTTCATCCTCCAGGACCCGGCTGCATACTCTCACATGAGGCCAGGCATTGTCATGCACCAGGAGGAACCCAGGACCCACTGCACCAGCATAGGGTCTGACAATGGATCCAAGGATTTCATACCGATAAGGGCAGTCAGGGTGCCATTGTCTAGCCTGGAGAGGTCTGTGCATCCCTCTATGGATATGCCTCCCCGGACCATCACTGACCCACCATCAAACCGGTCAAGCTGAACGATGTCACAGACAGCATAATGTTATCAGAGTCTGGCGAAGCCCCATTCACATCTGTCCTATGTGCTCAGGGTGAACCTGCCCTCATCTGTGAAAAGCACAGGGTGCCAGTGGCGGACCTGCCAATTCTAGTGTAACTGCCTGTCTCCTGGAATCTTCTTCATGCTCCCGAGACTGTGCTGGGAGACACAGCAAACCTTCTGGCAATGGCACGTATTATTGTGCCATCCTGGAGGAGTTGGACTGCCTGTGGGTCCAGGTATCGCCTCATGCTACCAGAAGTGACAATGACCCTAGCCAGTTGCAAAACTAGTGAGAATCAGTCAGAAAAGAGGAGTAGGTAAAAAAAGCTCAGTGGCCTCCACCTGTAAAACCATTCCTGTTTTGGAGGTCATCTCATTGTTACCCATCTAGTGCGCCTGTTAATTTCATTAACACCAAAGCAGCTGAAACTGATTAGCAACCCCCTCTGCTACTTGTGTCCAGATCCATATCCCAGGAGTTGAATTTACTTGATGCTATACTTTGATTAAAAAGCATTCCTTTCATTTTTTTGAGCGGTGTATATACGCATACATCATACAACAACAAAAAATGTTAAAAAGTAAAACATCATCACTGCTGCCACATTCTTCTGAGTGCCGCTGTGATCCTGAATTCTCTTTCTGTTCCTTAGACCTGACTTCATGGATAATCCTTACCAACTACCATCCCCAGTCCAATGAAAACCCATCAGTGTCTAGTAATGAACTTCCAAAGGACATGAGAATGGCAATTTGCAGGCTTGGTCCTAAAATCAGACTACTATTAAAAAAAAAAATAATAATAATAATAATAATAATAATGCGTTCAGAAAGCAGATACAATGAGCCACCTGCCTTCCTAGCTAAAAAAAAGCTACTAACAGGCTTTGAGTTCAAATGGTTTTCAAAGCTTTAAAATACTTACAAATGGAAGCAAGCAACAGTACACCCTGTGGCTCGGGAGGCCAAAAAGGAGACTGCATCATCACATGCGGTGTGATCAGACCTTCATTATGCTTCCATGAATGATCTTGTGCATAGATATACATTTCATGGCCATCACACACAGTATCTTCATCAGAGACCTCCCAAGGCACAGGGGGCTCCAATCAAACCTGGGCATACCAGAATATTGGGCAGAATCTGGTAATTCCAGAATCATGGAAAAACGCAGGACAGGTTTGTGATGTCACCATTTCTTAAAAAGGTACCTGAAATGTGGTGCGATTTTGCGACACAATAAAATCGCACTGAAATTGCAGAAACCACGCCGTGTGAAGCTCGTCGTTCAAAAAGTAGTAGGAGCTTCTTTTGGGTGACAGCAATGCGGTGCCATTAAGATGTAGTAGCATCACAAGCACGTCCCGTGTTTTGCCGTGATTCTGGACCCCCAGTACAGTGGGGGGGGGGGTGAGGAAAAAAAAAAAAAAGCATCTAGAAACACATTAAAACCACGCATGCAGAAATTTAACCAGAACAGATCTGGAGTGAATTTGTGTGTTGTGAACCAGCCCTAATGGCACCCCAAACACAGTGCGATTTTGCCACGATCGATCGAGCGACAAAAATCATAACGCCAAACTCTCCTGGCCATGTGCCAATATTTGGAGCATTTTTGGAGCTGAGAGAGGCCCATAGGAATGGTGCTGCTCCTAAATTGTGCCAAAAAATAAAAAGCTAGAGAAATGGTGGTGCAGCAGCAGCTGTCGTGGCACTACGCTTAGGTGTGAATGAAGCCTTAGGGTAAAGGCCATGGCAATTTTGTAACAGTGATTAATCATTTCTAAGATCTGCTATTGACCGTGATTTGTAGCTAGAAAGTATTTGCTATAGTCAGCTGGTGATTTGTTCCTATGAATCACAGGTCAAACTCATTGGAAAAAAAAAAAAAACCCACACAAAATGCGCTTCAACAAAATTGTGAAAGATCAATACAGAAGCACTATGGTATAAGGAGACGCTATATTAAATTAGTCCACAAGATGGCAGCAAAGTAAGAAACAAAAAGAACAGTGGTGTGAAGTGGAATATGAGTATTTCATACAAAGAGACTTAAGGAGCGGTGTGTAAATAGCACTTCTAGAATACATATTCACATTCTGGGATAGAGTTTCAGGTCCTGACCGATACACTGCACACTCCTGTGCTAGAGCAACCCAATATATCTTATCAACTAAACTACTACAATTACAGTAATAGTAACAAGATCGCTGAAGCCAAGCAAAAGCCAACCTACTGCTTGCAGGGAACAATAAAAGGCAAATTATTGTATTATGATATATATGTATACCCGATGGATGTAACATACGCCTATCTGCCATAAGATTATGACTACTGACATTTCAAGTGAATAATATTAAATTATCTCATTACAATGGCATCAAAAACATGTTGTCTCTGAAGTTGCTATGCTGAAAATAGAAAACATTGGCAAGTATAAGGATTTGAGCAACTTTGATGAGGACCAAATTGTAATGGCTAGATACCTGGATCAGAGGAACTTGCTCATTCACCAAAAAAAAAATAAAAAAATTATATTATATATATATATTATATATATATATATATATATATATATATATATATATATATATATATATATATATATATATATATATATATATATAAAATAATGAACGCCGCCTGCCCATCCTGCACAGGGAAAAAATAAATCCTGACTGCACTGACACTTTGCTCCCGCTGACTGAGGCTGGGTTCACACATGTGAACTGGATGTGGGGTTTCTCCATATCCAATTCACATGACAGATAAAGTGACCGGCTCTCAATGGAGACGGTTCACACAGGTCCGGGGTGGCCGCGGTCCGGATTGCAGAAAGGTCCCATGCCTCTTTGGGTCCGGTTCAGCTGCGATTTCAGGCAAAAATTCGGACCCAAAATCGGTGTACAGAATGCATCCGACCCCATGCTGTGACCCACGGCTACACATATGTGAACCCGACCTGACACGTCGCCGACGTAAACCAAGGGGTGGGGACACCTAGTGACGTCATTGATCATACATGGACAGGTCCATGTTAGGCCAATGACGTCATAAGAGAGCAGGTAACCCAGTGGCAGCGGCTATTCACTGGTTATTAGGGGCACCAGCCGATACAAAACAAAAAGAAGAGTACAAATGGACTTCGGGGTTAAACAAATGACTACACAATGGAATGAACTCCAGCAGATCCCTTCATCACGTAATAAGCTTTTACTTACCTACTAAAATATTCAGATTCCTCAAAACAGGAAGAGCAGGGACTGGCACAACAGATTTATTGCCCACAGAAGCTGGACGCTTCGTTCGCTCATAAGTATGAACGTCACACAGACCTGGCTTTCATTTGAATAGTTGAAGCACTATCTCACTCCTGAAGTTCACAAGTCCAAGTGGGATGGACAGCAATGTTACATTGACTTCTACAGGGAAGAGTCTGCCTGATCTTTGTACTCTGATACTGGGCACATCTAAAGCCAAAAAAACTTTTCTTCTCACATAGAATAGTGGAAAGCTAGAACCTCTGTCAGCCTTTTATTACTGTCTGCATCTGTTCTAGGTTTTTCTAACTTCCTGTCTGGTAAAAAAAAAAAAAAAAAAAAAAAAACATTCTCAGGGAGACATAAAATCTCTCCAACAATGTATCAGATAGCAGTAAACCTGGCATGTCCTATACTCAATAAAAAAAAAAAAAACTTAAATCGGAAAATGTAAAGCTGGCCCCACCGCATCACTGGCACCGCCATATCTGAAGGTCTGGTGCATGCCCAGATATGCCAAAAGGGGTCTACTAAGGCTTGGGGCCAGAGACCTGCGATGCATCTGTACACGATTTTCCCAAAGCATATGCAGTCAAGCAGCTATAGAGGAGCCCCATAACACTGCATTTGCACATCTGCACAGAACACAGATGCAAGTGCAGATGTGCTGAAGGTCTCTGCTGGGTCCAAAAAGCATGACAGGCGTGTTCAACACATATGTAGAATTGAGTGCAACATCACTTTCGTCCAGGCAAGAAGGGAGGAAGTGCTGTACTGTAGCACAAAAAAAAAAAAAAAAAAAAAAAAGTCAAAAGCACTTAGGAGAATGTTATTTAATTGTGGGAGAGGGAGGGGGCTGTAGCCTCATCAACAAAGCTATTCTTATGGGGGTGAGATTGCTCAACAGTGGCTGTGAAAGCCAGGAGTGATGACATCAGCCATTGGCTCCCATGGTGCAGCCATTGTCAGTGGTCCCTCCTCTCCCCTGCAGCCGCTGCTAGCTGTCCCAAGGAAGCCGAATCACATGACCAGACTGAAAATGGGTACATATATACATTTTTCTTACAAAGACTTATAGCGGGACTGCGATATTGAGGTGGACAAATCGGACACCTGACACTTTTTGGGGCTCAGTGACACTAATACAGTGATCAGTGCTAAAAATAAATATGCACTGTTACTGTACTGACACTGGCAGGGAATGGGGTTAACATCAGGGGCGAACAAGGGGTTAAAGGTGTTCCTAGGGATCCGTGTGGGGGGTGCTTGTACTGTGGGAAAGCAGAGAGTCGTGTTTCTGCACAAGATCCCTGCCTTCCCTTGTCACAGAACGGCGATCTGCATGGTTTACATGTGCAGAACGCCATTCTGCCTGTGCCTCCTACGATCTTTGGGGTCCCTGCAGACATTGCGTCCACCGGACCTGCTGAATGGCTCCCGTGGTGTCCAATCACAGCAGGAGTGGAACGTCGGGGGCACGTGTGCGCACCCCAGACCTGGAAATGCAGAATCATGTGCCCGAACATGATTCTGCACAGAGCAGCTTTCCCGCTGTAGTAAATATGCATGGGGCAGTCCGCATCCAGTTAAGGGAAACCTCCAAAACAGGAAAGATGGTGAAAAAAAAAATTAAAAAAAAAAAAATATTGACAGGGGTTTTGACCCTCCCTTACTCTATCCAAGGTTTAAAAAATAAAAAGTTTTGCCTATAGTTTTATCTTCAGAATATGTTACATGTTCCACCCATATTTTGAGTAGAACATGTAACATGTTGCAGCTCCTGCCGCCTCTCCCTCCAATCCCCCTTTACCTCTGACAGCATAAAGGTTCTTCTCCCCGCATCCACTGGCACTTTTTGAAATGAGCATGGCTTTGCGAGACTCTGCCCACACAGCAACATCATTCATTCACATAAAAAATAAACGCATACTTTTTTCTGCAAAAATATGTGCATTTATTATTTTTTCTATAAAATTGAAGTTATCCTATTAGGGAAAAAAATGTTTAGCTGGATTTAAGGAAATCTGGGACAGAAAAACCTCTCTGAAAAAGTAAGCTGCAATATATTACCAAAAAAATATATTGCAGAGTGCTATACCATAGATGTGGGGACTGCATTCACTTATTTTCAGACATTTTCTGAAATTACAGAAAAACACCCTTTTAATCTTGCCAGAATTCCCATGTCCTTGTACGTTTCTTTGCACCAAACTGATATCACAAACAAGGTTATCAGCTTTACAAACTATCTTCTGAGAACTACAGAACACCTCCTGCCAAAGCAATAAAGATGAGAAGGAGGGGGATGGGTTTGTGGTCCAAAGCAGGAGAGCAGCCTAGGGTGACAACACTGCTCCTCCACAGATACAGTAACAGCGAATATGCGTTGTCACTAGGGCTGCAACTAACGATTATTTTCATAATCGATTAGTTGGTAGATTATTGTTTCGATTAATATCGGTTAATAACCTTAAAAAAATAAAAATAAAGTAATTTTGCTGCAATTTGTATTTTTACATATTTTTTGGCCAGTTTGTTGTTGGGCAGATTAAAAAACACTAATTGCCGCAAAAACGCATTATTACATGCTTTTCTGCAGCTTCTCCATCGAAGTATATTGAACCAAAAAAAAACAAAATAGCACAGTTTTGCGTTAAAAAAAAAAAAAAGTCCTAGTCTTTTCCAAATATGCAGCAGCTGAAAAAAAAATCATGGATGTGAACGCGTCTCATAGGAAACCATGTAAATTAACTGTAGTGCGTTTCTGCAAAAAGCACCAAAAAAACAAAAAGGTGTGACCCAGGCCTGAGATGTTTAGTAACACAACGGCGTTAAAAAAAAAAACGAAAATTAGTACAAAAAGAGAAAATATTCACTATTGTAAGGGGTTCCTTTTTTACTATGGGACAGTGAAAGTAATATTTACAGTAGCAACTTGCTCTTTTTGTACTATAAAGGGCTCATTTTAGTTTTTTTTTACCCCATTATGTTAGTGCCCGATTAATCGATTATGAAAATAGTAATAGATTTCGATCAATCAATTAGTTGTTTCGGCCCTAGTTGTACCTACCCTGGAGAGAAAGTGTAGGGGGAAAAAAATAAGATTTTAAATAAAATGGAAGCCAATGCATCTACCACATCCAAGGACTGGTAAGCTACAGTATTTTACATTTTTACACATTAAACTCAGTATAACACCCTCTATTTTCTAGATTTAATTTTCAGTAGCTCTTAAGACCCCTTTAGATCCAATTTAAAAAAACTCGCACTGAAGAGTTAAATAGTAAAATATGAATAAACAAAACTTTATGAAAATGAATAGGAAGACCGCAGCTGCTGCACAAAAGGTGCTACAACCTTAAAGCAATAAAAAAAAAACATAAAAACAGAGCTAGCAGCCTATATCAAGCAATATACATCCTAATAAACAGTGCCTAATGTATCAATGTTAAGAGAAAACAAAAACATAAAAAAGTGCTCAGGTGCTTCAGTGAAAAGTGAAACGGTGCTCCAAAACTTTTGAGGCGGTGAAGCGGCTCCTACTTTAGTGTCCCCAACTCACCAAAAATTATTGAATCCTCAGATTTGCAGTCTGGGATCGAAAAGGCATTGATCAAATGATTTGGGGGATATGCTGGTGGTTCCTCAGTAAAATCATGCAGGGAGACGTATTAAGACAGGAAGGATAAACCACACTCCATAGATGGGAAACAGAGAGAGAACTCATAGTGAAAGGTAAGATCCCTTTTACGCAGGCTGGATCCTATTTTGCTCAGCAGGACATCTGTCCGCTGATCCTGAGAGGAGCAGTCGGATGACAAGTCTGTGTCTGCTTATGCAGAGCAGACACAGACACAGCCCCCTCTGCTCTATGGGAAGCCAGATATAAACAGACCAACTGTCTTGTTCACGCCCGACAGCCCTTCGATTCCCTTCTGTTTTTTTTTTTTTTTTGTTGGGTCAGACCCGGAGGTAGCTGGGTGTAAAACAGACAATTTTATTTACATCTGACTGCCCGTAGAGGAGAATGGAGGGTCTGATCGGGCCTGGCTGAAACACAGTCGGACCTGTTTGGACCTCTCGTGTGAAAGGGGGCTGAATGCAGAGAAGTGTTTGAACTAGGGGTGCAACGGATCGTCACTGATGCCTGATCCGAACGCGTCACCTCGCTCGCATTGGCACACACCGCGATCCGCGGCTTCGGCCCAGTTCCGAAGCAGCAGCCATCTTGGTGCACCCGTCGGCGTTTACAATGTGATCCCTCCGTCAAATGACAGAGCGATCACCTGTAAACAAACCGGCGTCATGATGAGGCCGGTTCCTCTCTCCCCTCTCTGTACAGATTTGTACAGTGGAGGGGAGAAATCAGATGGCAGCAGCGGTGTGGACTGCATCTGTAGTGCCCACAGCACTGCTCTGTGACAATTGCAGTCACAGCCATCCCTCCACATTCTGCCAATACTCTGCCAGTACCCTGCCAATACTCGGTAATACCCAGCCATGCTCGGCGATACCCAGTTATACTCGGCCAATATTACATTGGGGGAGACGTGGATATTACAGTGGGGGAGATGTATATTGCAGCGGGGAGATTGTGGATAGTACAGTGGGGACTATATGGTGGTGGAATTTTCACAGGTTTTTGCAAATTAAATTTGCTGATCCGAAAGAGGAACCGATTCGTGACTCTGATCCGAGGAACCATCTGATCTGTGAATTTTTTGATCCGTTGCACCCCTAGTTTGAACTACCCACCAGTCTCTGCTCAAAAGGAAATTCTGCAGAAAAAACAGTCCACTGCCAACTTCCCTGAAACTCTCCTTGGTTTGCAGTCTCACTATACAGAGATCGGTTCCAATTATCCAAAAGTTTTTTAAAAAGTTAGTAAAAGTTAATTAATTTGATGCAAAACAGACTGCAAATATGCTATAATAATGGTAAACATATTATGAAGGATCAACTGCAAATAGACCTTTAACCACAAGAAATGCCAAAGTAAATAAGACTTAACATTGTATAGCATTACAAACCAAACAATATTCTATATCGCCAGATTAGGAATTTAAATACAAATTACGTGTGCACACTAATCCATAGTTCCTTCAACAGTCTGATACATTCCAATGCTTCTGTTGAGATTTGTTGCATTTTGTTTTTTTATTCTCTGTAAAAAGGTAACATTTTTCAACTTAGAGGCTTACCTGTATTTCTTCAAACACAGAGGCCTGCTCCTGGTTATTTAATGTTGTAATGTGCTTTTGTAATTCAAGTTTGGTTTTAGATGGCGGCAGACCTAAGAAATGGAAATCAATAATAAAGGTCACCTATGATTACCAGACTGGACATGTTTGACCATATAACAACAAACAGGTTTTCAAGAACAACACACCTTACTACAGTCCAAAAGTGCCTAACCTCTCCATCTTATGGTCTGAAATAACGTCTTTGTAAAGCCCACAAAATCTTTAACACCACCAAATGTTGCTTCGTAGAATTCTGTCCAAGACAAAGTGTGCAGCAGATTTTCTTTTTTTCCCCCTCCATTTAAATAATTTTATTCACAAATGTTTTGTGCAAAGTTTGTATATGATAAATACAAAGTCTAAGTCTTAAAAACGTATTTCAAAGCCCTAAACGCTACACACCTAAGCAATATCTGCAGCAGAAGACCGGTGTTTCTTGAACCAACCAGGTATATACGATTACTACTGTATACAAGAGAAGGCACGAGCACATGGTGTATGGGGGATTAATATTGACTTTAAATCATTAGCCAGAGAACCAAAAAATATGTACACACAAATGAAGAAACAATTCTGACAGCTCAGGTCTCCCGTGAGGACTTGCTTGCTTGGAATCCTGCCCTGACTTCACAGCACTCCCCCCATCAGCGGCTCTTGTGTGGACTGGATTCAGAACTGATGACTTCACATGGAGCTGGTTTTAATGCTTAAACATCAGTGATGTCGGTGAGTGCAAAAGCTTTGTATTTTAACTTTTTATACCAATAAAACCCGCTACACTTAGCAGCTTGGTGCCCCCCATCCCTTTTTTCTCTATATACAAGTACTATAATTTTTCATTCTGTAAGACAGCCTTCACACCGAGCTACGGGGGACATCGGTGGTAAAGCAGTGCTATTTTTAGTGCCTCTTTAACTTTGATTTAGCGCACTATTCGGCCAATAGTGGGGGCAGTTTTAACCCCCACGCTAGCGGCCAAAAAGGGGTTAAATCCACCCGCAAAATGCCACCGGAGCGGCATTTTGCCGGCAGTATCGCAGAGCTGCCCCATTGATTTCAATAGGGAGCATCGGAGGAGGAGCAGAGAGTTCACCGCTCCAAAGAAGCTTCTGCCAGGAATTTATGCGACACCCTGCCAGCTCACCGCTCCAGTGTGAAAGCCCGAGAGTGAACAGAGCCGCTTTTTCCAGGCACTATTTTTAGTGCTGTAGCGCCTGAAAAACCCTGGCAGTGTGAAAGATGTCTTACAGAAATGGATAATAAAGGTTTATTTCACAACTAGAAAATATAACCAAGTTAGGAAAAAAAAAACCTGCAAAACATCAAAGAAGATTGGCAGTATATGGTAGCCTCATAGTGTATGCTAAAGCCATGGTTAATACATCAGGTTTAAATGAGCAGAATACATTATTAGAGTGTGCATTAACCATGAAGAACTATGCTCTCACCTTCTATCTTCTCACAGAGTTTGTGCATGCATTGCATGGGGCATCCATCACACAGCGGTGTTTGAGTCTTTGAGGTCTGGTGCACAGCAGCTACACTGAATGCTTGCTTCAGAGTCAACATAATCTCATCTACCTGCAGAAACAAGAGCCACCAAACAAACAATCACCAAAAAGTTCAACAAAAGGGGACAGCAAAAATGTTTTAATTTTTTGCACTCACTGCAAAATGTTTTTCTTTGAGTTCCATTGAGGGACACTCTAAGTCAGAGGTCTTCAAACTACGGCCCTCCGGTTGTTCAGGAACTACAATTCCCATCATGCCTAGTAATGTCTGTGAAAGTCAGAGCTTTACAATGCCTCATGGGATGTGTAGTTTTGCAACAGCTGGAGGGCCGTAGTTTGAGGATCCCTACTCTAAGTCTTTCAACTTTGGGATATACTGCCATCCACAGGATGACAGGACACCGGCAAATAATAAAAACAGTAGACCAACCCAGGATATCCCCGTCCTACTATCAGCATACCTCAGTTTTGTAGCAAAGCTATACCTAGATCATGATTATAAAAACAGAGTTTTTACTGGGACTACTCTTTACTGCAGATAGTTTTAAGAGACAAAAACTGTTCCAAACCTATCAAAAGCCAGGTTTGTGCCCTTTCTATCCTGGTTTTCGAGTTTGTGGCCTCCCACTCCTTGATAAAGACCTTTGTAAAAAAGGTCTCATGTAGCGCCCCTATCCAATTCCTCATAACACTATGGGATCCGAATCAGTTCAAAAAACTGCATCAAAGACATATTTGAACCCAATAGAGACACAATCCTCCCTCTACTACTGGGATTCTTTTTAGTAATCAACTCTAAGGGCAAGTGGTCACATTATCCTGCAATGGACCCCTTCTGGTTTTTCAATGGGAAAGGGTAGTGTTGAGGCCAAAACTTCCTTGTTGCCTAGCGTAGTTTCTACCTTTCAGCTAAACCAGGACATAGTTCTATTCGTCTAGTTCCATTTCACCCGAGCAACTTTTCCTCTATTGTCTGGATGAGGTTCTGGCTGCCGAGAACAACGCTAAGCTAATGCTTCTTTTTTTAGATCATTTGCCTTTTATTATCCCCGATGGACACCAGAAGGCTCCTCACTCCACCTTTTCTAGGTGGCTCAGGCAAACCATCTTTCAAGCCTCTGACCTTAAGGATTGGGTTCTTCCCTTTCCTGTCAATGTACACTCTACTAGATCTGTAAGCTCTTCTTGGACTTTCCAATATCAATTTGCAAGGCTGCCACCTGGTCTTCTGTTTACCCATCCTCTATATTTGGTGAAAGTTATGGCCTCATCTGAACCCAGCTTCAGATGTAGGCAGCCCTTTGAGCTGCCGGCAGGCCCAATATTGTGTTTCCTTGGGCCTGTGAGTGTTCTTTTTATCTTTGCAGGGTTGTCCACCGCTCATTTGGACGTCCCAAAAATGAAGTACTTCCAGCATTCCTCAATGGACAAGATAGAAAAGGGCACAGTTTATAATGACTATGACCCTGCTAGGAAAACACAGTGGTTACTGCCAGCGGCTGGCAATAATCACAAGTAAAAATCTCACATTCTGGTTGTACCCAAGTCCATTGATGGATGACTTGGGTACAATCAGCCTGCCCATAGATGGTTCGATCCGCGACCGATCCTTGCAGAACTGGACGAGATTCAAGCATTCAATGGCTGGCTTAGCTCTTTTCGAATATTGGTTAAAGTAAAAAAATATGACACTTCTGTATGACCTCTTGATTAAATCATGACTATCCTAGGATTACATGATAAGAAATGCATTTATTAAAATACGTACCAATGCTTCATTTGTGCACTGAAACACATAGCACACAAAGTGACAACCTCCATTTTTTATAGGCTCTCTGCAGATGAAACCAAAGTGATCCACGTGCTGTATTCCCTGAACAGAAACAAGAATTCAAAGCATGATAGATAGCACAAAACACTTACACAGCAAAACTGAGCATTGTATGCAATACCAACAAAGTTCTACCCCAAGGTCATCATTTATAGAACACAAATATAGTCTTATGTGTAGGAGATATAGATTGTTTATATAAAAAAAATAGAAAAAAAAAAAAGAGATGGGAGGTTTGGCTCTTGAGATGTTGTGTAGAATGGACAGATTGCAACATTTTAAACCCATGTCAGGTTTTCTGGTCTCAGCACAAGTTAAAAATAAATAATATATTGTCTCAAATATGAAACACGGAAAAACCTTCACTAATTAGGTCTCCGTAGGTGGAGGCCAATAAGAATCTGCTGTCTATGACTTTTAAGAAATTTGAATCCGTGCCTTAACCACTTACAGACCGGACCATTTTGCTGGTCAAAGACCAGACCACTTTTTGCGATTCGCCACTGCGGCGCTTTAACCACTTGCCGACCGCCTAACGCCGATGTACGTCGGCAGAATGGCACGGGCAGGCATAAGCACGTACATGTACGTGATTTGCCTCCCGCGGGTCGGGGGCCCGATCGGGCCCCCGCCCGGTGCCTGCGGCGGTCGGTTTTCGTTCGGGAGCGATCCCGGACGAGGGGACGGCCATTCATTCATGGCCACCCCCTCGCGATCGCTCCCGACGAATAGAAATCCCCGGTGACATCACTTCCTCTCCTGTAATGTAAACACAGGAGAGGAAGTGATGTATTCTCTCCTCCGTGTCGGTATTTTTCGTTCCGACACGGAGGAGAGCGGATCAGTGAGTTGCACCAACACATCCCACACACAGTAGAACATGCCAGGCACACTCACACCCCCCCTTTACCCCCCGATCACCCCCCCAATTACCCCTGCCCCCCAGTCACAGTGACACCAATGTCATTTTTTTTTTTTTTTTTTTTTTTTTTGCATTGGTGTCATTTGTGACTGTAATAACTGTTAGGGCAGTTAGAGTTAGCCCCCTTTAGTTCTAATGTACCCCCCTAACCCCCCCAATAAAGGTTTAACCCCGTGATCACCCCCCGTCGCCAGTGTCACTAAGGCTGGGTTCACATTGCAGCGGTTTATGAGAACGAATGTGATTCGCACCGCACTGCAGTGCAAATCACATCCGATCTCTGTGCGATTCGAGTTCAGCCATTCGCCGCACCCGCCGCACCCGCCACACCCGCCGCACCCGCCGCAAATTCGCACGGGACCCTTTTTTTGGCCCGCAGCAGAATCGGATCTCATGGGTGTTCACACCATGCGATCCGAGTTTGCAGATCGCACTGCGATATGCGAACTGATCTGGGGGTGTCAGTAACATTTCACTGACACTCCCAGCAGTTCGCATAGGGCAGTGTGAACTGCCGCCGGGAGGCATGCGATGCGGGAACCCGCCGCGGATTCGCGGCGTTTCCGCATCGCTCCAGTGTGAACCCAGCCTAATAAGCGATCATTTTTCTGATCGCCGTATTAGTGTCCCAGGTGACGCTAGTTAGGCAGGTAGGTATTTAGGTTCGCCGCAGCTTTTTATAGCGCCAGGGACCCCCATATACTACCGCATAAAGCCCCCTGATTGCCCCCTAGTTAACCCTTTCACCAGTGATCACCATATAACTGTTACAGGTGACGCTGGTTGGTTAGTTATTTTTTTATAGTTTCAGGGCACCCGCCATTTATTACCTAATAAAGGTTTAACCCCCTGATCACCCGGCGGGTGTCATTTGTGACTAATAACTGTTAGGGCAGTTAGGGTTAGCCCCCTTTAGTTCTAAGGTACCCCCCTAACCCCCCCAATAAAGGTTTAACCCCGTGATCACCCCCCGTCGCCAGTGTCACTAAGGCTGGGTTCAGATTGCAGCGGTTTGAGAACGGATGTGATTCGCACTGCAGTGCAAATCACATCCGATCTCTGTGCGATTCGAGTTCAGCCATTCGCCGCACCCGCCACACCCGCCGCACCCGCCGCAAATTCGCACGGGACCCTTTTTTTGGCCCGCAGCAGAATCGGATCGCATGGGTGTTCACACCATGCGATCCGAGTTTGCAGATCGCACTGCGATATGCGAACTGATCTGGGGGTGTCAGTAACATTTCACTGACACTCCCAGCAGTTCGCATAGGGCAGTGTGAACTGCCGCCGGGAGGCATGCGATGCGGGAACCCGCCGCGCATTCGTGGCGTTCCCGCATCGCTCCAGTGTGAACCCAGCCTAATAAGCGATCGTTTTTCTGATCGCTGTATTAGTGTCACAGGTGACGCTAGTTAGGCAAGTAGGTATTTAGGTTCGCCGCAGCTTTTTATAGCGCCAGGGACCCCCATATACTACCGCATAAAGCCCCCTGATTGCCCCCTAGTTAACCCTTTCACCAGTGATCACCATATAACTGTTACAGGTGACGCTGGTTGGTTAGTTATTTTTTTATAGTTTCAGGGCACCCGCCATTTATTACCTAGTCTCACTAGTGTACCCCTAAATTTAGGGGTGTCTACTTTCCAAAATGGGGTCATTTGGGGGGGGTTTGTGCCATCTTGGCATTTTATGGCCTTCAAAACTGTAACGCCCTTAGAAAGCCTGAAGGCGGTTCTTGGTTTTCGGGGCCCCGTACGCGGCTAGGCTCCCAAAAAGTCCCACATATGTGGTATCCCCGTACTCAGGAGAAGCAGCAGAATTTATTTTGGGGTGTCATTTCACATATGCCCATGGCATGCGTGAGCAATATATCATTTAGTGACAACTTTGTGAAAAAAAAAAAAAAAAAAAAAGTTTGTAATTTTCCCGCAACTTGTGGCAAAATATAAAATATTCCATGGACTCAACATGCCTCTCAGCAAATAGCTTGGGGTGTCTACTTTCTAAAATGGGGTCATTTGTGGGGGTTTTGTGCCATCTTGGCATTTTATGGCCTTCAAAACTGTAATAGGTAGTGAGGAGTGAAGTCAAATATTTACGCCCTTAGAAAGCCTGAAGGCGGTGCTTGGTTTTCGGGGCCCCGTACGCGGCTAGGCTCCCAAAAAGTCCCACATATGTGGTATCCCCGTACTCAGGAGAAGCAGCAGAATTTATTTTGGGGTGTCATTTCACATATGCCCATGGCATGTGTGAGCAATATATCATTTAGTGACAACTTTGTGAAAAAAAAAAAAAAAAAAAAAAAGTTTGTAATTTTCCCGCAACTTGTGGCAAAATATAAAATATTCCATGAACTCAACATGCCTCTCAGCAAATAGCTTGGGGTGTCTACTTTCTAAAATGGGGTCATTTGTGGGGGTTTTGTGCCATCTTGGCATTTTATGGCCTTCAAAACTGTAATAGGTAGTGAGAAGTGAACTCAAAAATTTACGCCCTTAGAAAGCCTGAAGGCGGTGCTTGGTTTTCGGGGCCCCGTACGCGGCTAGGCTCCCAAAAAGTCCCACATATGTGGTATCCCCGTACTCAGGAGAAGCAGCAGAATTTATTTTGGGGTGTCATTTCACATACGCCCATAGCATGTGTGAGCAATATATCATTTAGTGACAACTTTGTGTAAAAAAAAAAAAAAAAATTTTTTTTTTGTCATTATTCAATCGCTTGAGGCAAAAAAATAAAATATTCAATGGGCTCAACATGCCTCTTATCAATTTCCTTAGGGGGTCTACTTTCCAAAATGGGGTCATTTGGGGGGGTTTTGTACTGCCCTGCCATTTTAGCACCTCAAGAAATGAGATAGGCAGTCGTAAACTAAAAGCTGCGTAAATTCCAGAAAACGTACCTTAGTTTGTAGATGTGACAACTTTTGCGCAAACCAATAAATATACAATTATTGACTTTTTTTTTACCAAAGACATGTGGCTGAATACATTTTGGCCTAAATGTATGACTAA
This sequence comes from Lithobates pipiens, assembly GCF_037356315.1. NCBI lineage: Eukaryota > Metazoa > Chordata > Amphibia > Anura > Ranidae > Lithobates > Lithobates pipiens. The sequence continues at coordinate 424,156,418 of NW_027507718.1, forward strand.
AATTGAGTTTATTGGATTTTTCTAATAACAAAAAGTAGAAAATATCATTTTTTTTCAAAATTTGCGGTCTTTTTACGTTTATATCGCAAAAAATAAAAATCGCAGAGGCAATCAAATACCATCAAAAGAAAGCTCTATTTGTGGGAAGAAAAGGACGCAAATTTTGTTTGGGTACAACATTGCATGACCGCGCAATTACCAGTTAAAGCAGCGCAGTGCCAAAGTGTAAAAAGACCTCTGGTCATTTACCAGCAAAATGGTCCGGTCTGAAAGTGGTTAACTGACAATTGCGCGGTCATGCGACATGGCTCCCAAACAAAATTGACGTCCTTTTTTTTCCATAAATAGAGCTCTCTTTTGGTGGTATTTGATCACCCCTGCGGTTTTTATTTTTTGCGCTATAAACAAAAATAGAGCGACAATTTTGAAAAAAACATTTTTTACTTTTTGTTATAATAAATATCCCCCAAAAATATATATAAAAAAAAAGTTTTTTTCCTCAGTTTAGGCTGATACGTATTCTTCTACATATTTTTGTAAAAAAAAAAAAAAAAAAAAAATTCAATAAAAAAAAAAAAAAAAAAAAAAAAAATCGCAATAAGCGATTATTGATTGGTTTGTGCAAAAGTTATAGCGTTTACAAAATGGGGATAGTTTTATGGCATTTTTATTAATTTTTTTTTTTTCTTGATTTTTACTAGTATTGGCGGCGATCAGCGATTTTTATTGTGACTGTGACATTATGGCGGACACATCGGACATTTTTGACACATTTTTGGGACAATTGTCAGTTATACAGCAATCACTGCTATATAAATGCAGTGATTCCTGTGTAAATGACACTGGCAGTGAAGGGGTTAACCAGTGGGTGGCAGTGTAGGGGTTAAATGTTCCTAGGGGTGAGTTACTAATTGTGGGGGGCTGGGCTTTCATTTAGTGAACACTTATTTCTGCTCCATTCACATGGAGCAGAGATCAGCGTCACTAGTTGCTAGGCAGAATGGAGAAATGCTGTTTACAACGGCATTTCTCCATTCAGCTGTCCCGTGAGAGGATCGCGTCCGCAGGACCCGCGACCAGACTCACGGGGGTCCTGACTGGCACGGAAGCTTGCTGGCGGTGGCACGCTCTCGATGGCAGGGCGGCATTGAAGATCGGATGTACCTGTGCGCCAATATGCCTGCCCGTGCCATTCTGCCAAGTACATCGGCGTGCGCTAGTCGGGAACCGGTTAAAGTGGAACTTTAGTCATAACAAAAGTGTGTGTGTGCTGTAAATTGCCTCCAGCATTGCTCCTGCATCTTGCTGGAAGCGGCCATTTTCCTGAAGCCCAGAACTCCTGAATAGTAAATCAAAGTGGAACTAAACACATCGATTTAACAGTTTAAAAAAAACAGTTACATTTCAGGTATGCTGTCACATTTGCTTGTGTCATCAAATGATTGGTGTCAAGGAAGCTGCTTCTGTTTGATCTGCAACTGCCACTGTACATGTGATCAGTTATGACACTAGCTATTTGATGGTTTGACAGTTTGGTTGAGGACACAAGCAAAATTTTACAGTTATTCTTTTTTAAACCATTAAATCAATGGGTTTAGTTCTGCTTTATGATTTACTGCTGTTCAGGGGCTCTGGACTTCAGCAAAATGGCAGCCTCCAGCAAGAAGAAACAGGAGCAATGCTGGAAGCAATATACAGCACACACTCTTTTTGGTAGCATAATTATTAATGTAGACTGTATGTTCCTTGCTAAAGAACATTATTTTTTTTATCAAGTTATAGGTAAAGTTCTGCTTTAAGCAGGGTATACACAGACCGGAAACAGAGCAGTTCAGCAAGAGCTGAGCAAATTTTGGTCCGTGTGTACCACGGTTTGTTCGACAGAAGGTTGTCTAATGGTTGGCTCCCGTTAAACAGTCATGTTGGAAAATCAGTATTTGATAAGCTCTTCAGCCATTGGCTGTAAGCACTGATCTGTGTATTCTGGTGAAGAAGGGGGAATACAAAGAAAAAGAACCGGGAGAGATCCCTGCATCAGCATCGCTTGTGTTGATGCAGGGATCTGTGAGCTTTTTTTCATTCAACCTGCTGGCTGAATAAAAAACTAAATTGGATATTCTGCTTTAGTTCTTGGCCTGGGAACACAAGAGCACAAATCTCCCCCGATAATTACACTATTCAGCATCTGCCAAAAGTGAAATCTCAGGGGAGGCTGAACTGACCCTTTAATGTAAACCTGGATTACCGTATATACTCGAGTATAAGCCGAGATTTTCAGCCTCTTTTTTGAGGCTGAAAGTGCCCCCCTCGGCTTATACTCGAGTCATCGCTGTCTGCCCGCTCGATCAGCGTGTCGAGCAGACAGACAGCGGCCATTCTATGATTCAAAAGCCGCGCCTCCGGCTCCGCCTTCGCCTGTGATAGGCGGAACACTGAATTTCCCAGCAGCCTGTGTTCCGCCTATCACGGGCATCGTCTCATCCTCGTACTACGGACGAGGATGATACGACGTCCGTGATAGGCGGAACACAGGCTGCTGGGAAATTCAGTGTTCCGCCTATCACAGGCGAAGGAGGAGGCGCGGCTTTTGAATTTTACAATGGCCGCCGACGAAGAGGGCACGGGACGGAGGCAAGGCACGGCACGGGACGGGACGGGACGGGACGGGACGAAGGCAAGGCACGACACGGGACGGAGGCTCGGGACAAAGGCTCGGAACACAGGTAGGCTGGACACACACACACACACACACACACACACACACACCTGTACTGCCCACTAAACATGATGGGATTTTTGTCGTGGCTATGACGCAAAGTGGCTGCTGGATGGTCTTCTCTGTGTGGGTGGCCAGCGGGAATAAATCTGCGACTCAACTATTCCCTTTTCCCTGCCAAAGTGAATGGGTCCTCAGCCCTGGTTCACACTATATTGCCATGCAGCTAACACTGCAAACCCTATTCATTTCCGCACTGCGTTTTGCGATCTGCTGCGGGTGTAGGTGCAGGTAGGCTGGACACACACACACACACACACACACACACACACACACACACACACACACGGATGGAGACACACACACACGGATGGATGGATGGATGGAGACACACACACACACAGGGATGGATGGATACACACACACACAGGGATGGATGGATGGATGGAGACACACACACACAGGGATGGATGGATGGATGGATGGAGACACACACACACAGGGATGGATGGATGGATGGATGGAGACACACACACACAGGGATGGATGGATGGATGGACACACACACACAGGGATGGATGGATGGATGGACACACACACACACAGGGATGGATGGACGGACACACAGGGATGGACGGACACACAGGGATGGACGGACACACAGGGATGGACGGACACACACACAGGGATGGACAGGCATGTCTCACCCTCGGCTTATACACGAGTCAATAAGTTTGCCAGTTTTTTTGGGGGTAAATTGGGGGCCTCGGCTTATATTCGGGTCGGCCTATACTCGAGTATATACGGTAATTGCATGGAGAAAAAAAAATATCCAAAATAATCAATCACCTCATGTGGGCCCACGCTAAACATGGGTGGGATCCGGTAATAAACTCAACCTTCCTGAACACTACATCTAAAATCACAGAGATAAACCAGTGAAATGATATCGGATATGCAACACATGTATTCGGTTCCCCTCAACTCCCTTGTGCTTTACATATCTGAATAAACTTTTCTGTTCTGTAAACTCATTTTTATGTTCACTAATTAAAGTAAATGTCAACCCTAAATGGAGAATTTAGTTTAAGAATTATGCATAATGCAAAAATTGCCATGGCTTTTTCCCAGAAAAAAAAAAAAAGAAAAAAAAAGCCCCATTTGCTATCCTTTTGGCATTTCACTGCTGTGGATCTCCTTCAGCCTCTTTCAGCCACTTTCTATATGTATGCACATACTTCACTCAGCTTGCACACGATTGCTCTGGACCAGCTTTGTGATACTAACAGTGGGCCAGGCTCTCCCAACGTGCAGAGATACGGGTGGATATTTTTATTTTTTTTACTTATGCCCCCCCACACACACACACACACACACACACACACACACACACACACTTTAGGTTTAGTGTGCCCAACCTGGATTACAGTATATATGTGGAAGACTGTCAGCAATTGGTTAATGCCTACAACTGCCAGATTTATTTCATATAGTTTAAACCTTACTCCAAAAAGAAGGAAGAAAAAAAAAAAAAGGAAAAACACCAGCCACTAGAACCATCGGCTGAGACTGCTGACCAGATGCAGATCAGCAGACTTTTCGGCCATGCCCCTTCAACAGAAGAGCCGGACGAATGTCAAACTGGCTGCCATAGACACTGCCAGCGGTGCACAAAAAAGGATGTCTGGTTGGGCCACCAGCCACTCCTTTCTTCCGTGGCCTCCTGGAACACGTCAAGTCCCAAGAGGCTGCAGGACTGGTCCCACAGACCCACTTTGCTTTGTGCATGCACAGTGGGGGTAGTCCGTGGAAGCCCAGTGAAGAATTGATTGGAAGACAACAGATCCCTGGCCTGGAAAGTGCTTCTTAAAAACCAGAATCTACAGTATTTGTTGCCAATTGCTTTTTTTAAACCAGCGTGAAGTTCCTATTCCAATACAGCACTAATATTATACAACATTTATAGACTTACCTGAGAACAAAAGGAGATCTCTTTAAAGCTCTTTTCAATAACAATCCTCTTTGTGTCGGGGCTGATCAAGTAAACCTCTGACTGACCGATCTTAAAAGAAACAGATCAAACTGTCAGTCCATGGTATATGAAAAGTGACATCAGATTGACAAAATGCTTACCTAAACCCAAGAGAAAAACATTTATAGTATAACTAAAAGGCAATACTTTTTTTAGGGTTGGATAGAGTGGAGAGGGTTAGAACACCTGCCGGGTTTTTATTGTTGTCTGTGTTTCTATCAGGCCCCTTTCACACTACCGTGACTTCAAAGCCACACGGTTTTGCCACGATTTCAGGGAATGCCTGTGGACTTCAACGCACATCAAAGTTGGATCAAAGTAGTACAGGGACTAGATACACAGATATGAATGGTACTCATTGGAAATCATGGCCATGTGACTTTGCAGTCCCAAGACGTAGGACAGGTCACACAGGTGTGAAAGGGGCCTTATGGAGATTCACCCCATTAGGTCTCATTTACACTTGTGTTTTGGGAGCAGTAAGGAAGAGGGGGGCTGTGTTTTTACCCCCCCAATTATGTTGTAAAGGCAGCGGAGGGTGGGGGTGTACATATGCTACAGCTGTGATGCTTTGTATCTTGACATGACAAAATTTATCCCCACTAATTGGGATCGGCACACTAGCACATGCTGCAATGGGTTAAAGCAGGTGATGAGGAGGAGAAACAACGCCTCTTCAATGTCTGTCAAATACCACCACATTTTGGGTTGTCAGTAGAACATGACCAGAGAGGGAAGTCCTCCAATGCAGACACTAGCTCTGAGAACCACGGTGAGATCTCCTCACTTGATGGAATTTCCTCTCACTTCCCGTTTTTGCTATCAGACAGGAAGTGAGGAGAAATCTCCCCAATGGGACACAGGGGGAGGAATAAAAAAATATGACAGGGGATGTAACTCTCCATTACTCTACCCAAAAAAAGTTTGGCTTTTAGTTCTACTTTTAATATATTACACTTACCAGTTCTTACATATGGTGGCTGGATTTGTTTATTTTTTAGGTCAAAAACATTTTTAGCAAGTACAGAAAATACCTGCTGATCTTTTCAGATGCCCGATATATGAAACAATGCTATCTTTCTTCCAAACTACCTTCTGTGAACTACAAAACACCCCCCTCATGGAATAAAGAGAAGAGCAGGGCATTTTATAGTTCAAACCTGGAGGCAAGCAGCCTGGTAAGACAACGCAGCTACCTCCATACTGTATATACAGCACAGCAAGTGACCAAACCCATCCATAGACAGGAGGTGTGTTATTCATAGGATTATCAACTGAAAAAAGGAAAGAGAAAACTAATGCAGACACCACATCACAGGTCAGGTAAGCTGCAATTTATTACAGATTTGTTTCTATTATAAATACAATTTAAAGTGGATAAAAACTCTGATACACTCTGCTTCAGCAAACAAAGTCTAAGGCCCCTTTCACACGATCGGCCAGCAAAGATCCACCTGTCCATTTTTTAGGCGGATCTGACACCCATTGACTTGTATGGGCAGGCAGATGTCAGCGGAGATGTGTCCACTGACACCCGCCTGCTGTCTGATCCGGAAAAAAAATAGAATCAGCTGAAATCAGACAGGTGGCGAACGTATCCGATGGGATTGGATGAAAATGGATATGATGTTCGCCTTTATCCAATCTCGCCACAGAGCACAGCGGAGCTCCGAATGGTCAGTCCCTGCAGAGTGAGCGGAGACAGACCCGTCACCCACCGGCTCAGTGAAGATCAATGGCGTGATCTCCTTGCTGATCTAGGAGTCCGCTGAGCAGATCTGTCCCAAGTAAGGGTATCTATACAACTGAACTGCCCCGTTTAGGTTTACCACACAAAGAATGTTTGCACTCTTTGTGCATCTCAATGGTGATCATCTCCTGCAGCATTTTCCAACCACTTTCTGCTAACATGAGCTCTCCCCGGCATCGGCGGCATAATACTGCCCAGAATTGGCTCCTCACTAGTGACAATGCTAGGCTGTGTCTGTGCAATGTGTGTCGGCACAGCTACACGCAGTCTCAAGCAAAGGGACATTTAACCGGGGGACAGTCATTGGTCTGTGTATACCCAGATTTAGTCCACGGAGTGCGGTCAGCAGACAGGTAGGTTTGTTTTATTGCGTCTCTTCTGAAATAAAAAGCCTGCCTGCTCGCAGAGTTTTAGTTCCACTTTAACCAAGTCTAGTAAAAGGACAAAATTTGTCTATATGATGTCAGCTCATGTAGGATTGGCTACACTTAGATATACTTCTAGATAACGCTAGCAGAACTGCTACTCAATATGTGCAAGAAATCCACATTTACCGTATATTTGTAGGCCGTTGAAAACTTGAGTGAAAAGTGAACTTTTACCCACTGAGATCAGATCGACTAGAAATAGCGGGTTTTAAAATCATGCCTGTTGATCCTGCCAAAAACCTATTGAGCTGATGACAGTACAGTGGCACAGGGACTTATTGGTTAGATTGATGCACAGCTCTTTCTGGGGACTACAGAATATACCGATGTTATGCAAATGCAGAGAAGGGAGGTGTTCAGAGTCCTAAAAAACGTCCTGCCCTAAACAGACAATGTTGCTTCTCTACAAGTAAATGACATTGTCACTCTAGAGCAGCTGTCTACAAACTGTCCCTTTGGGCACTATTCCTTCCACTGACAAGAATGATAGGGCACTATCCCCCCCCCCCCCCCCACCCCATTACCAATATTAGGACACTATACCTTCCACCAATACCAATTCTGGGGCACTATTCATCCCACTAATACCAATGCTGGGACACTGCTTTTGATGGCCGAAACGCATCAACATTTTTGGATGAGGTTTCTGCTGTAATGCTTCAATAAATATTTTCTGTGGAGAAGCTGTCGCGTTGCTGACCTGTACTTTCTATGGATCTTTTGTCAGCTCAATTTGCCAGAGCACAGACTACTCTACACACCTACTATATAGTGGTAGTGCTTGGGATAGTGGGACACTATACATCCCCACCAATACCAATGGTGGGGCACTATACATCCCACCAATGGTGGGGCACTATACATCCCACCAATGCTGGGGCACTAATCATCCCACCAATGCTGGGGCACTAATCATCCCACCAATGCTGGGGCACTAATCATCCCACCAATGCTGGGGCACTAATCATCCCACCAATGCTGGGGCACTAATCATCCCACCAATGCTGGGGCACTAATCATCCCACCAATGCTGGGGCACTAATCATCCCACCAATGCTGGGGCACTAATCATCCCACCAATGCTGGGGCACTAATCATCCCACCAATGCTGGGGCACTAATCATCCCACCAATGCTGGGGCACTAATCATCCCACCAATGCTGGGGCACTAATCATCCCACCAATGCTGGGGCACTAATCATCCCACCAATGCTGGGGCACTAATCATCCCACCAATGCTGGGGCACTAATCATCCCACCAATGCTGGGGCACTAATCATCCCACCAATGCTGGGGCACTAATCATCCCACCAATGCTGGGGCACTAATCATCCCACCAATGCTGGGGCACTAATCATCCCACCAATGCTGGGGCACTAATCATCCCACCAATGCTGGGGCACTAATCTTCCCACCAATGCTGGGACACTAATCTTCCCACCAATGCTGGGACACTAATCTTCCCACCAATGCTGGGACACTAATCTTCCCACCAATGCTGGGACACTAATCTTCCCACCAATGCTGGGACACTAATCTTCCCACCAATGCTGGGGCACTAATCTTCCCACCAATGCTGGGACACTAATCTTCCCACCAATGCTGGGACACTAATCTTCCCACCAATGCTGGGACACTAATCTTCCCACCAATGCTGGGACACTAATCTTCCCACCAATGCTGGGACACTAATCTTCCCACCAATGCTGGGACACTAATCTTCCCACCAATGCTGGGACACTATTCATCCCACCAATACCAACGATGGGGCACTAGTCCTCCCACCAATACCAATATTGGGGCACTAGTCCTCCCACGAATACCAACGATGGGGCACTTAACCTCCCACTAAAACCAATGATAGGGCACTATTCCTCCTCCTACTGACCACAGGGTTATGGAATTTTTTTTGCACTCACTGACCACCAAGCTTGAGGTATTGTTGACTCTCACTAACACATTTTCTACTCACGCTGGCCACTCTGGCTCCACCTAAAGCCTGAACAGAAAATTGGTCCTTTGTTGGGAAAGTTTGACCCCTGCTCTAGGGCATGTATGTTACTAGCAGAATCACCAGGAAAAAAAAATGAATACGGCCACCAAAACTAAGGACTGATAAGCCACACTACACTTTTGTTCTTGGTTTAGATAGGCTTTACATATTTTTTTTTTTATAAAGCAGCTCATTCAGTTAAGTTATGTAAATAAGCATTTTTGATGGTTAAACTATAAGCAATTCCCCGCCCATTTTGTATAGAGTAAAGGAGGGTTATAACCCCTGTAATGTTTATTTGCGTTCTTTGTCCCATTGGGGTAATTTCCCTTCACTTTCTGTCCCATAGCCAAAACAGGAAGTGACAGGAAAACCCTGATAATTAAGAGATCTCTTAGGGATCACCATAACTAGCATCCCTATTGGAAGAGTTCCCCTCTCATACTTTTCAGGGGACAACCCAAAATTTGTGCTCTTCTTTTTCTTTCATTCACTTACGGGGATAATGGTAAGCAGGACAAATCGAGCGGTTTAATCTCCCCAATGGGGACACAGGTAGCAAAAAAAAAAAAACGGACAGGTGCTGTAATACCTCTCCACTCGATCCAAAACTAAACTTTGGTGATACATTACCCAGTTCCTGTCAGAGGTGCCCATACAAGCTTCCCTATGTAAACATACCGTACTTTCTGTGCTCCCAGAAAAGGTACCGGAAAAATCCCAATGCATGCATACGATTAGGAGCTTTCTGATCATCTGACCGCATTGACTGCCAATCTCAGTGGTCACATGATTGGAATATCTGCCTGTGCCTCCTGGCATTTAGAACCTCTTAAAGGGCCAGGAGGCAGGAAGGGGTTAGAAGAATTATGCGCTGGCTGAAGAAGAAATAAATGTATGGTGTAACCTAACTTTCTGACCTAAACATGGGTGAGGTGCTCCAGAGTCTGAGGTTTTGTAGCTTTGGGTCAGATAAAGTTCCCATTGCCGGGTCAACTTCTTGCCTGGTGGCCAGACCTCACTCATTATCGCTAATCACAGGTCCTTAAATATGCAAGCTGACTGATGCTCAGGGCTCTCACTCAATGTTGGAAAAGCCAGCTGCTGGGTGAAAAGGCCAACTTCTGACAGAACACTTAGGGCAGTGGTCATCAACCCTGTCCTCAGGGCCCACTAACAGGTCAGGTATTATGTATTACCTTGGGGAGATGCAGACTAGAACACTGCAATCACAGAGCATCAAATGATATCATCTGTGATGTATTTCAGTTATCTTGCAAACCTGGCCTGTTAGTGGGCCCTGAGGACAGGGTTGATGACCACTGACTTAGGGCACCGCCACGCTATCTTTGCTCTCTAAAGAGCCACATGCGTTCAGTTCACTCTTCAGAGAGCATTTGATAGGCGGTGAGGGGGCATTGTATTCCTTAACCCCACATTGGCATGCTGTATGCAGTTGGGACGCAGTTGCAGAGTCGCCACAATCACATGAATAGGTCACCTGCTTAGAGGCCAAATAAAAAAAAATATACCCTGGTGCTGCCAGACAAGCATTCATACCAACACTCAATTGTTGAAGGTACAGACAATGTGTGTATAGAGAATGAACTTTTCATACATACTGTGAACAGCATAGTCTGGTTTTCCTCCATGTCGGTTGGTTGGACACAGTTATAGTCTTCACTCAAGTATTGTAAATCCAAACCACTGTCACCGTCCTCAAAGGATCCAGGAAGGCTGCAGGGGCCATCTTTCCAGTCCCTCTGAAATGAGTGGTTAGTCCTCAGGCCAGGCTGGGAGAAAGATTTACGAATAGGTTTTTGTTTTTCCTCATCATTAAACGTTGAATGAAAAACAGACCTTAGTTTGTCCCCAAAGGATATTCCAGCGCTAACATCTGCCGGCAGTGTCACTGGAGTCAGTGGAGATGCAGAATCAGTGTCTTTCTTTTTGGTGCAGCTGACATGGTTGAATTTGTCAATACATTCATCTATCAGTGCCGGCGGGGCTTTTTTGTGAGCTACAATAACCCGGCCACAGAGGAGGACTTCAAACTTTTTAGAAAAAGCGTCATCTCCATCGCATAAATGGGAATGGATTTCCTCCTGACGGGCCAACTTTCCAGCTTGTCTAATTGAGCCAATTATTTCAGGCACCTGCGAAAAACAAAAACACATACATTGGAAGAAGCCATTATGGGAATATAGCATAGCCATTTATTACAGATTAGTGGACACATTCAGGTTAGATCCAAAAAAAAACTCATTCACACCTTTACCAGACTTAACCACTTGACAACTGGGCACTTAAACCCCCCTCGCGACCAGACCAATTTTCAGCTTTCAGCGCTCTCACAGTTTTGAATGACAATTACTCACTCATGCAACACTGTACCCAAATGATTTTTTTTTCCTTTTTTTTTCATACAAATAGAGCTTTCTTTTGGGGGTATTTGCTCACCTCTGGGTTTTTTATTTTTTGTGCTATAAATGAAAGACGACGAAAAATGTGAAGAAAAAAAAAAAACACATTTTTCTTTGTTTCTGTGATAATATTTTGCAAATTATAAATTTTTCTTCATACATTTTGGCCACAATTTATACTGCTACATATCTTTGGTAAAAATAACCCAAATTAGTGGATATTATTTGGTCTTTGTGAAAGTTAGAGAGTCTACAAGCTATGGTGCCAATCGTAAAAAAATAAAAAAATAAAAATAAATAAATATAAAAATCACACCTGATGTACTGGTGGCCGATCTCATTTCTTGTGACCCAAACAAGCCAGGAAAGTACAAATACCCCCCAAATGACCCTTTTTTTTGAAAGTAGACATTCCAAGGTAATTAGTAAGAGGAATGGTGACGTTTTTGATGTTGTCATTTTTTCCCACAATTCTTTGCAAAATGAAGATTTTTTTTCCTCCACAAAGTTGTCATTGTAATGGGTTATTTCTCTCACATGGCATGTGTATACCACAAATAATGCCCCAAAATAAATTCTGCTATTCCTCCTGAGTATACTGATACCACATGTGTGGGACTTTTCCACAGCCTGGCCACATAGAGAGAGGCCCAACATGCAGGGAGCACTTTCACGTGTTCTAGGAGCATAAATTACACATCTAACTTCTTAAATACCTATTACACTTTTGAAGGCCCTGGAGCACCAGGACAATTACATGTGACTCACGACAGATGGCACTAATGACAAATGGCACTAATATGTGGCACTGATGACAGATGGCACTAATGACAGATGGCACTGATATGCGACACTGATAACAGATGGCACTATGTGGCACTGACGATACGTAGCACTGATGACAGGTGGCAGTGGGGACAGGTGGCACTTTATTTTTTTTACTAACCGCTGCAACGGTTCATCTCTCTCTCCTCACACGCTGCCTCTGCGTGAGGAGGGAGAGCAGACGATGAGAGATGATCTCATATGTTTATATATGAGATCATCTCTCATTGGACACACCGATCGCACTGTAAATGACTGCTGCGATTGGCCATTTACAGCGATCTGTGACTGGCTGTGTCCAAGGGACACGGCCAGCACAGAACTTCCCGGATGCGTACTCGCGGGAAAGCGCATTGCGGAAGTAAACAGGAGGACGGCCTCCCGACAATTGGCGTCTACTTAACTTGCAGGGTTCTAATTAGGAAAGTGGCAAGGTCTGCATCGTTTCAGACCATATTTCCCTTTGGGCACATCCCACCAAAAATGACATTTGTTGCAGGGAGGTTCAAAATCTGATTTGCATCTTAGTGCAGATTTATGGGAAAATCAGTAAGCCAATTACACAAGTAAGAAATTACATTCCTGGGGACGTTCTGTACACCATCTGTGTAAAGAACCCCTCCTTCTAGGTTGCCATATTGCAGGTTACAGAATATAGAGCTGCAGACTGAACAGGAAAGGTCATTTTTTTTAGAACTTCTAGAACTTTTTTCCCACTATAGTGGAGTTACCCTTTAAAAATCCTTAAAGATAAATGCAAACTGCAATTGCAGCACAAACAGACAAAATAGTGGCATGCTACAGGCTGAACAGTTTTTACTTTATACGCAATAAAAAACGCCCTACAATTTTTTTTTATTATTATTATAAATTGTAGAGCTGCACAATTAATGGTTAAAAAAAATTGTGATCTCAATTCAAACCCCCTCACAATCTCTACACAGAATTTCCAGATTCTTTCATATCACAAGTGAAGAGAGTTCTCTGCTCACTCAGCTGTCAAAAAGGAAAAAAAAATAATTATAAAATAAAATGGGCAGTCTGAATAAAGAAGAGAGAGAAAAAAAAAAAAAAAAAAAAAACACACCACACAAAACAAAAAAGTTAGCCCAATTTTTTTTGTGTAATGTGAAAGATGTTACGCCGTGAGAATCGTGATCTTTATTCCAAGCAAAAAAAAAAAAAAAAAAAAAAGATTGTGATTCTCATTTTAGCCAGAATCATGCAGCTTTAAAAAATTGTATACATTATATATGTGCGCGCACACACACACACACACACTATGAAAAACTAAAGACTTGTTCAGTATAGGACTGTAAATGCAAAAGGATTAGAATTTAAAGCGGGAGTCCGTCGGGACTCCACGTTTTTTTTTTTTTTTTTAAAGTCAGCAGCTACAAATACTGCAGCTGCTGACTTTTAAAATAGTGACACTTACCTGTCCAGCGCGCCCGCGATGTCGGCACCCGAAGCCGATCTCTAGATCGACACTCGAGTGCTGCCGCCGCCATCTTGGGTATGGGAATCAGGAAATTGGAGCCTTTCGGCTTCATTTCCCGGTTCCCTACTGCACATGCACGAGCCGCGCTGCGCAATGAGGACGGTCCCCGCTGCCTCTGGGATCTGTGTGTTTCCCAGCAGGCAGCGGGGCACTTGTGGAAGGGGGCGGGCACTTGCGGAAAGGGGCGTAATGTACGCCCCTTTCCGCAGAGAGCTAGCCCGGAAGTGGGTGCATTTACCTGGATTATCCAGGTAACTGCACCCCCCTCCCCCTGAAAGGTGCCAATTGTGGCGCCGGAGGGGGGGAGGAATCCGATGAGCGGAAGGTCCATTTTAGGGTGGACCTCCGCTTTAATTGTTTGGAAATGGACAATATTGTACTCAGTGAATAAAAAAAACAAAAATTTATGTTTAAAAAACAGACTGCTTAAATGGAAAATAGCACGAGCCTAGATTTGGGTTAATGTGCATGCCAAGCCAAATCTAGGCTGAATCCGGCCCTCTGAAAGACGTTAATTGGGGACTTTGACGCAAAACGGGGACCCTGAAGTTTATTTAGAATTTCTTTGCTTTATCGAGAAAAAAAATTCTCCATTATGCAGGCCATACACGGTCGAATTTTGAACGAATTTTCTTTTCAAAATCAGAAAATTTGTTTTTTTTTTTGATCCGATGATGCCACGATTGATTTTCGAAATTCGGCCGACCAAGCCTTCAATTTCACATTTCATGTTGCTACAGAAAAGAATTTTCTTGGCCGGGAATCTTCTTTTCTTTCCGTAAATTTTCTTTTATCTCCGTACATTTTCTTTTCTTATTACATTTCTCGCAAGATTCTCCCATCATTGATTAGAAAATCGTTTGTTTTTCAAAAAATTACCAATATGTCCGATTCCTCAAATTTTATTTCCGCACGAAAATCGGCTGTAGCTGCAGCCCACTAATGGTGCGAAATTAATACGAAAATTCTTAGATATGATTTTCGAAAGAAAATTCTTTCGAAATTCGAACCGTGTATGGCCGGCATTAGAATCATATCATGCTAATTACAAAAAGAACTCCAAGTAAAATTAAAAAAATGCAAATTTCTGAAAAATATTAGATGTGGTCTCCGTACTGAGAAGTGTGGAGACTCCTGGAATAAGTCATTGTCACCCATCAACTATGGTGACATTACACTGTAAATATAGCCCTCAAAGCTAGATTTGAAATGTAAAGTCAAACCGGGGAAGGATGAAGAGACATAACAGCGCTTTTATTGCTGTGACACAGTACTTGCTTCAGTGCCTCATCCATGGTAAGTAGTTCTTGGAGAAGTAGCAATAACAAGGCTCTATTCTGTAATACTGCCAAGAAAATTGTGGACGCAGCTTCCCACAACCCAAGTCACCCTGGTAAAAGGGCAACGCTAGGCCAAAAGGCTTTTTTTTTCTTAACTTGAGTCACTCTCAAAAGAAAAAAAAGAAAAAATACCAGACAGCTGACATCATAATTACTTTAGTCTGAACTGCTCACACAGCGAGAACGGTATCACATGTTATAAACATTAAGATAATAGTATGATGACAGCATACTATAATTTAAAAGAAAAAAAAAAAAAAAAACACACACACACATACACGATATGATACAATAAAAAAAGGTTTCTGCACAGATATGGTTACTATAATAAAACAAGTGTGTCATCTCATTTGTATCATGGATTACAGATAATGGCCATACATTTATAGATTTATTTTGTTCGGTCTGCATGCTGAACTAAGAAATCCAACAGATTGCTCCAAGCACACCAAAAATTAAAAAAAATTGACAGGGGTTCTAACCCATCCCAACAGTGCCCACCCGAACAACCCATCCCATCATGTACCCAGAAGCAGTTGGCCTGGTAGGTGTGCCTGAGGTCGGAGCGTTTCCTCACACTAGGATCGTTATCAGATCAGATACATTTTCATAGCCGGCAATTCTCATGAAATAATGTTGCACAAAAGTTTCCAGAAGCAACAGACACATCAGGAAATGCCGGAAAAAGTCTCTATTATTTAACACCATCAAGATAAATAGTCCTGGTGTATATAATAAATGCCAGCGCACACAGGAGAGCCCTAGATGAATGGTATGTGGGGATCCTATATATGTCCCACTTCACTTCCAGCACTACACTTTTTCCATCTCATGCTTTCACATGTTTATGTATGGGCCCGCAGTTTATATCATGAATGGTTTGTTATAGAGAATCACACTTTTCTAGGTTTAGGCTCCATGCACACTGGAGCTCAAACTGCAGTTTATTGGAGTTTGGGCATTTTTTTTTTTTTAAAAGCCCATAAACTCCACTCTATGTTAGCCTATGTGTCCATGCACACATGGACGTTTTTTTAGCTTTAAGCAGTGAAGTTTATGAGCTTTTTTCTGAACGCCAGAAATTCGCGTTCACCGCCAAAAAACAACAAACGCTCATAAACGCTGTACAAAACGCTGTTAAAAAACATGTTTTTCAACCAGTGTTTTCTGCCAGCAATACGGCTTCAGTGTACATGGAGCCTTAGACTGGTTGCAATCGTGTTGCTTTTCACTGGTGTTTGGCTAGCTTAAGGCTTCCTCACTGCCTGTCATACACTTATAGATTATCTGCAGATTTTCTATGGTTAGATGGAAAAAGTGCAACAGATTTCTCCATGTATGCTAAACTGTGTGGATGGAGGAATCTCCCACTGGGCCAAGCTTCAGTATCTTGTTAGTCGGCCTCACTGGCTTTGATTTGAGCTACAAAAAACTTTGAGCTTCAGGTGACATAGTGGAGGTGTGAACTCTGCTACAATATACTGATGTGTGAAAGAAGCCGTACCACCACAACCGTATGCATTGCATGCAATTGCTGTGCGACACTATTCACTTAAAATTGGTCACCTATAGCGGCGATAATGCAACTGGGGTCATTTTTGCTAAAGCTATGAAGCAAAGCAACATGGCCACAGCATGTTTGCAGCCCCCCCCCCCCCCAAGTCTAAATGTGACCTCAGAGCAAGTTTACACAAGATTTATTTATTATAGGTACTTATATACAGTCATTACAGTGTCTTGAAAAAGTCTTCATACCCCTTGAAATTTTCCACATTTTGTGTGTGTGTGTGTAATTATATTTTATTTTATTTATTTATTTATTTTTAAGCGCTGCAAAAAATTAAATGACACTACAGTGCCTTGAAAAAAGTATTCATACCCCTTGAAATTGTTACAACCAAAAAAACTTAAATGTATTTTATTGGGATTTTATGTGATAGACCAACACAAAGTGGCACATAATTGTGAAGTGGAAAAAAAAAAATGATAAATGTTTTTAAAAATTTCTTACAAATAAATATGTGAAAAGTGTGTCATGCATTTGTATTCAGCTCCCTTTAATCTGATATCCCCCATCTAAAACATAGTGGAACCAATTGCCTTCAGAAGTCACCAATTAGTAAATAGAGTCCAACTGTGTGTAATTTAATCTCAGTATAAAATGCAGCTGTTCTGTGAAGCCCTTAGAGGTTTGTTAGAGAACCTTGGGGGGGGGGGGGACAGCATCATGAAGGCCAAGGAACACACCAGATAGGTCAGGTACAAAAGTTGTGGAGAAGTTTAAAGAAAGATTAGGTTATAAAAAAATACCCCAAGTTTGAACCTCTCACAGAGCACTGATAAATGCATCATCCAAAAAAGGAAAGAGTATGGCACAACTGAAAACCTAACAAGACACTGCCATCTATCTAAATTGACAGGCCGGACAAGGAGAGCATTATTCAGAGAAGTAGCCAAGAGACCCATGGTAACTGGAGAAGCTGCAGAGATCCACAGCTCAGGTGGGAGAATCTGTCCACAGGACAACTATTAGTCATGCACTCAACCTTTATAGAAACATGGCAAGAAGAAAGCCATTGTTGAAAGAAAGCCATAAAAGTCCTGTTTGCGAGAAGCCATTTTGGGGCACAGCAAACATGTGGAAGAAGGTGCTCTGGTCAGATGAGACCAAAATTGAACTTTTTGGCCTAAAAGCATCCCCACCGTGAAACATGGTGGTGGCAGCCTCATGTTGTGGAAATGCTTTTCTTCAGCAGGGACAGAGAAGCTGGTCAGAGTTGATGGGACGATGGATGGAGCCAAATACAGGGAAATCTTGAAGAAAATCTGTTAGAGTCTGCAAAAGACTTGAGACTGGGGTAGAGGTTCACATTCCAGCAGTACAACAACCCTAAACATACAGCCAGAGCAACAATGGAATGGTTTAGATCAAAGCATATTAATTTGTTAGAATGGCTCAGTCAAAGTCCAGACCTAAACCTAATTGCGAATCTGTGGCAAAACTTTAAAATTGCTGTTCAGACGTTCTCCATCCAATCTGACAGAGGTTGGGCTATTTTGCAAAGAAGATTCTTTAGATGTGCAAAGCTGGTAGAGACATCCCCAAAAAGACTTGCAGCTGTAATTGCAGTGAAAGGGGGTTCTACAAAGTATTGACTCAGGGGGTGAATACAAATACATCACACACTTCAAATTTTTGTAAACATTTTGAAAATCATTTATCATTTTCCTTCCACTTCACAATTAAGTGCCACTTTGTGTTGGTCTATGGCCGCGTACACACGCGCGGACTGTTCGCCCAACTTTGTCCGTCCAACAGTTTCGGCAAACAGTCCGCTCAAACTTAGCATGGACGGACATGGCCACACACGACGGACGAACAGTTTGCTGAAACCGTGCGCGATGACGTTTCGGCATGCACGACGGATCGAAAATTTCGACGTCCAATACACTGCAATGCAACCTTCCGACGTGGAAATCCTTTCTGAGCATGCGCGAGACTTAGTTGGCCGAACAAGCCTACACACGAGCGAACAGTCCGCTGAAACCTTGTTTCAGCGGACAGTTTTTCGGAATTTCCGTAAGACCTTGTTCGTCCAACTGTCCGCTGAAACTGTCCGCTGAAGCCCCACACACGAGCGGACTGTCCGCCCAAACACTGTTCAGCGGACAAGGTTGGGCGAACAGTCCGCCCGTGTGTACGCGGCCTATCACATAAAATACTTTTATGTTTTTGGTTGTAACAATTTCAAGGGGTATGAATACTTATTTCAAGGCACTGTAGTGTCATAATTTTTATATATATATATATATACAATGTACAGGAAAACAGTGTGTGTTGTGTACTGTGCAGCTCTAGATGTGATGTCAGAGAACGCAGCACTCACAGATTAAAGCTTCTTGCTCTATAAAAGCCTTCTGCAGATCCCATTCCAAATATTTGCAAATTTTTCAGTAGGAGCTCAAGTAAACTTCAGCCAGCTTTCATAACATAGGATGTCTGATCCTTGAGGCAGAGACTATACATGGATGAAATATAGAGTGCAAGATTTGTGCTGTGAATTATGGAGCAAGGCTCTGATGGTTGATACACATATACACCACTGCAGTAAAATGTAAGTGTGCATGGGCAGCCACATTCCCTTCTTTGGGCCCCTGTAATGCGTTTTACAGAAAAAAAGGAAAGTGCAAGGGTTTTTATGGCTTTCTTTATACGTGCGTCAATACTGGCGTTTAAGTGGAATTTATTCAGAATTTAAGAGGATTTAAAAATAAATAAATTAATAAAATAAAAAAAAAACACCCCACACGTTATACTTGCCTGCTCTGTGTAATGGTTTTGCACAGAGCAGCCCTGATGCTCCTTTTTGGGTGCCCCCACTGGCGGTCCTGGCTCCTCTACCCTGCCGAGTGCACCCCAATAGCAAGCTTCATCTCCCGAGCCACGCTCCTGTGAATGGACATTGTCCATTCAGACACAGAGTTGCTCAGACATGCACTCTCATCATTGACTCACTGGCTATGATTGACAGCAGCAAGAGCCAATGGCTCCTTCTATTTGAGCCAAGGAGGAGAGATAAATAGACCCGGTAGAGCCGCTGCTCTCATACACGTCACTGGATCTAGATAGGGTTCGGGTAAGTCATAAGGGGGGTGGGGGGGCTGTATCCAGAAAGTTTTTAACCTTCTGCATTTAGAACCACTTTAAAGCCTCTTAACCGCCCGTCAGTGCTTGCCATGAATATTACAATTGACAGCACACAGTGCTGACCACACAAGTGTGGTAGCATTGTATTAAAAAGTAAGCAGCATGGCGCTTTCATGAGGCACTGATACTTGTCAGACAGCTCCATTGCTTTTAATGGTCATGCTCTGTGACCTATGACATGTTAGTGAAGCATTTATAAAGTGTTAGCTGGGTGCTGGGGGAGAGACAGTGGAGGTTCCTGTATCCCAGAATGCACTGGGAAACAATAGAGAACTAGGACTGAGCTGCTCCAGCCACTTCCTGTTTGTACAGAGAAGCCATGTGGTGACATTTACTTCTGTGTGCGGGCAAAAGCCTCAACCAGCCAGCAATACTGACAGTGCCGGCAGGAGCAAAGGCATTGAGCATTATTGCCAGTGGCAAAGCTTTTGTGTCAGCAAAGTTGAGATGGTCCAAGTCAAGTGTCAGAGATCAAAGTATATGAATCCATCTTGCAGAGAAATCACAATGCCTGCTATCACACCACAACCTGACCACGCCTCAAAGTCCTCTACATCACTTCTAGAAAAACACACATATTTATTAAACATTCTTGAAACTTTTTCAACACTTCAAAAAAACACGTCATAAATGCCACAGGCACCTTAAAGCGGGAGTCCACCGGGACTCCGCGTTTTTTTTTTTTTTTTAAAAGCCAGCAGCTACAAATACTGCAGCTGCTGACTTTTAAAATAGTGACACTTACCTGTCCAGCACGCCCGCGATGTCGGCACCCGAAGCCGATCGCTAGGTCATCTGTCGGGTCCTGCCGCCGCCATCTTGGGTATGGGAATCAGGAAATGGAGCCTTTCGGCTTCATTTCCCGGTTCCCTACTGCGCATGCGCGAATTGCGCTGCGCAATAAGGACGCTCCCCGCTGCCTCTGGGAGCTGTGTGTTTCCCAGCAGGCAGCGGGGCACTTGCGGGAAGGGGCGGGCACTTGCGGAAAGGGGCGTGAGTTACGCCCCTTTCCGCAGAGGGCTGTCCCGGAAGTGGGTGCAGTTACCTGGATTATCCAGGTAACGGCACCCCCCTCCCCCCTGAAAGGTGCCGATTGTGGCACCGGAGGGGGGGAGGGTTCCGATGAGCGGAAGGTCCACTTTAGGGTGGACCTCCGCTTTAATGAGCACATAATCAACACACATGTGAATGAGCCCCAAGGCCCACTGCAAAGCAGAAATGATCTGAACAGCCTGCATCAGGGGTGTCAAACTCCATTTCATTGTGGGTCACATCAGCATTATGGTTGCCCTTAAAGAGCCAGTTACATCTGCAAAGCAGGGTACACATGGCCAAACATCAGGAGACAAATGCCTGGTTCAAAAAAACATGGCCGACATGTCAGCTTCTGTCTGACCGTGCATGCTGGAAAACCAGTGCTCTCAGCCAATGGCAGAAAGCACTGATCGGAGTGTTCTGGGGGGGGGGGGGGGGGCTGGAAAGCAGAAAATGCATTGTCAGGAGGAGGACTGGAGTCTGATGACTGCGGAGACCAGAGTAGGCAGACACGAGGGGGGTGGGTGCTTCGGCTGCACAGAGGTGTAGGATCTGTAGGAGTTCTATCCTCCTCTCTGCCACTGAGATGGGGGGCAGAGATAAGCCTCTCCGTGGCTGCATGGAGAAGCGCAGGATCTGGTGGAGGAGTGCTGTCCTCCTTTCTGATGCCAACTGCTAAGACAAGGTGGGGGAGGAGACGAGCGGGATGCCGCAGCTACAGGTGAGGTGCAGATTTGGCCTGCAAGCCTTCTCTTTGACATATGTGGCCTACATAAACAATTATGCATGTATTATAAACAGGAAAATGCACAGATATTGTACAGGTCCTATATCCCTGGTTGCATAATTAGTTAATTTATAAAAAGGGTGCAACTAAACTTCTATTTAATCTAAATCAGCCAATGGGATTCTAGACATAAAATCTGGTGCTCAGTGTGTGCTCCTGACACCCGCTGCCCTATGCCTACACCCAGTGAGTACACCCCAGCTTACAAAAGGCAGGTAAACCTGGAAAACGTAACCATTGCCAACAAATTCTTAAAGGCTAATGGCCTGACTTGTTGGTCCTGGTTTTCACTCCTGTAATGTTGGAAGTGAGAATCCAATGCTGTCACGCTAGCAACAAGGCAGAACGTGGAAACTGGGACTTTTTCAGCCAGGGTTTGGGGTATAGCAAAAAAAGCAAAAAAAAAACAAAAAAACAAAAAAAAAAAAAAAAAAAAAGGGGGGGGGGGGGGGGGGCGGGTGGAGAAAAGTCCAGGAAACCAAAAAAATGAAAAATAAAAATCTCCTTTGAATTGGGGTTCTGCCTGTA
Organism: Lithobates pipiens; assembly: GCF_037356315.1. Taxonomy (NCBI): domain Eukaryota; kingdom Metazoa; phylum Chordata; class Amphibia; order Anura; family Ranidae; genus Lithobates; species Lithobates pipiens. The sequence goes on from NW_027507718.1 coordinate 424,178,484, forward strand.
CCAACAGGAAGCAAAATACCGTTCAGGTGTAGGTATTTGTCAGGGATGAATCGCAGGTGCTAGGCCTGGCTCGCCACCGCATGGACATGAAAAAGTGAGGCTTGGCTGTTGGCATCATCCATAAGACCCCTTTCACACCAGGGCATTTTGCAGGCGCTATAGCGTTAGAAATAGCGCTTGCAATCCGCCCTAAAGAAGCTGAACCATTGTGTGCAGTGTGAAAGCCCTGAGGGCTTTCACACTACAGCGGTGCGCTGGCAGGACGTCAGAAAAAAGTCCTGCCAGCAGCTTCTTTGGAGCGGTGAAGGAGCGGGGTGTTTACAGCTCCTCCACCGCTGTTCCCCATTGAAATCAATGGAGTAGCGCTGTAATGCCGCCGTCAAAACGCCGCTATTGCGGCGTATTGCCGGCGGTTTTAACCCTTTCGCGGCCGCTAGCGGGGGTAAAAGCGCCCCGCTAGCGGCCGAAATGTGCCGCAAATCCGGCGGTAAAACACCGATAAAAATAGCGGTGTTTTACCGCCGACGCCATCAGCGGTGTGGTGTGAAAGGGGTCTAAAAGTCCTTTATTTCATGACACGGGACAAACCGCACTAGGATATAGCGTACAGTTAATACATTTCACACAAAGGAGTGCTTAATCATTAATGACTGTACTGCAAGGGTGATCTTTAGTCTTCGTTATACAACCCTCCATCCCTGCAGGATACTCTGCACTACCAGACAGGAAGTGAAAGTTAATCTCCACAATGGGATAAAGATGGGCAAATAAAATTAAAAAGCTTAGGCCTCATGCACACGAGACGCAGTTAAACGCGCGTTCAGATGCAGTTGGACAGTTTTTTCAACTGCACCTGAACTCATTCAATGTTATCCTATGTGCCAATGCACACAGTCTCGTTTTTTTGCGTTTATATGCAGTTGCGTTTAATCTCGTTTTTCCAGAAGCAAAAAAATGTGTTCAGAAACAAAAATTTCTGCGTTTCAGACGCAAAACACGGCTAAACGCGGCTAAACGCGGCACCCGCGTTTAGCCGCGTTTGCGTTTATATGCGTTTTTAAAGGTGACCTTTTTTTTTACATTAAAAATCTCAAAAATGATTGCAAATGATGAAAAACCATTAGAAAAATATTTTAAACAATTGCAAGTGGACAATCCACAACTTGTGGCAAGTGACGTGGCAAGTGGACAATCCACAACTTGTGGCAAGTGACATGGCAGGTGGCAAGTGATGTGGCAAGTGGACAATCCACAACTTGTGGCAAGTGACGTGGCAGGTGAAGTGGCAAGTGACGTGGAAAGTGGACAATCCACAACTTGTGGCAAGTGACGTGGCAAGTGACCTGGCAGGTGACGCGGCAAGTGACTTGGCAAGTGACGTGGCAAGTGGAAAATCAACAACTTGTGGCAGGTGACGTGGCAGGTGACGTGGCAAGTGAACAATCCACAACTTGTGGCAGGTGACGTGGCAAGTGACGTGGCAGGTGATGTGGCAGTGACGCGGCAAGTAGACAATCCACAACTTGTGGCAGGTGATGTGGCAAGTGACGTGGCAGGTGATGTGGCAAGTCACGTGGCAAGTGGACAATCCACAACTTGTGGCAGGTGATGTGGCTGGTGACGTGGCAAGTGGACAATCCACAGCTTGTGGCAGGTGGCATGGCAGATGACGTGGAAAGTGGACAATCCACATCTCGTGGCAAGTGACGTGGCAGGTGATGTGGCAAGTGACGTGGCAAGTGGACAATCCACAATTTGTGGCAGGTGATGTGGCAAGTGGACAATCCCCAACTTGTGGCAAGTGACGTGGCAAGTGGACAATCCCCAACTTGTGGCAGGTGCCGTGGCAAGTGACACGGCAAATGCAAGTGTACAACTGCTCTCTATGCTGCTGCTGCTCACTCTGATCAAAATAGCAGAAATAGTTAAAAAAAATGCTTTGAGAGCTTGGGGAGGGTCTACATGATGTTATCTTTATAAACGCGTTTAAACGCAAACGCGTCTAAACGCGGCATGCAAACGCTTTTTTTTAACAGAGGTTTCATCTGCGTCTCGTGTGCATGAGGCCTAACAGGTTAAAAAAATCCCTTGCTCTAGCCAAAATGTAAAAAAATTAAAATAAAAAGTTTTGCCTATAGTTCTACTTTAACCACTTTCAGACCGGACCATTTTGCTGGCTTAAGACCAGACCACTCTTTGCGATTCGGCACTGCGTCGCTTTAACTGACAATTGCATGGTCGTGCGACGTGGCCCCCAAACAAAATCGATGTCCTTTTTTCTCCACAAATAGAGCTTTTTGGTGGTATTTGTTCACCCCTGCGGTTTTTATTTTTTGCGCTATAAACAAAAATAGAGCGACAATTTTGAAATAAAACGCATTATTTTTTACTTTTTGTTATAATAAATATCCCTCAAAAATATATAAAAAAACATTTTTTCCCTCAGTTTAGGCTGTATTCTTGTACATATTTTTGGTAAAAAAAAATTAAAAAAAAGTCGCAGTAAGCGATTTGTAAATGCTATAACTTTGGCGCAAACCAAATAGGGGATAGTTTTATGGCATTTTTTATTAATTTTTACTAGTAATGGCGGCGATCAGCGATTTTTATTGTGACTGCGATATTATGGTGGACACATTGGACATTTTTGGGACAATTGTCAATTACACAGCAATCAATGCTATACAAATGCATTGATTCCTGTGTAAATGACACTGGCAGTGAAGGGGTTAACCAGGGGGTGGCAGTGTAGGGGTTAAGTGTTCCTAGGGGCGTGTTACTAACTGTGGGGGGCTGGGCTTTGCGTTCGTGAACACTGATCTCTGCTCCAATCACATGGAGCAGAGATCAGCGTCACTTGTTGGTAGGCAGAACGGGGAGATACTGTTTACAACGGCATCTCCTCGTTCAGCCTCCCCGTGAGATGATCGCAGGTATCCCCGCAGCGATCGAGTCCGCAGGACCCACGACCGGACTCACAGGGGTCCCGACCGGCAGGTGAGTGCACCGCTGGCGGCGCGCATACGATGGCAGGGCGGCATTTTAAAATGGACGTACCTGTACACCAACATGCCTGCCCATGCCATTCTGCCAACGTACATTGGCGTGCGCCGGTCAGGAACTGGTTAAGATCCAACTGTTAACCACTTGCCTAACAGCCGTCATCATACTGTGGCAAGGGAGCATGATCCTGCAAATTGCCCTCCGTGTACGTCAGTTCGGGAACTCACTTTTGTGGGCACGAGCACTTTGTCCGATTGGAATTCTCTTCAAACGATCGGACAAAAAGCCACGCATGCTCAGATCAAAATTCCTAGACCAAAGCTATTGGCTACTAGCCTGAACATAGTCCCGTCGTAACTAAAGAACGTCATCACGTTACGAACGATCGGATTTTCCGACAACTTTGTCCGACCGTGTGTATGCAACACCAGTTTCGGACAAAATCCGTTGGACAAAATCCGACGGGTTTTGTTGTCGGAATGTCCGACTGTGTGTACAATGGCTAAGGCCCCTTTCACGCGAAGGGTCCGCCCATGAGTTTTTCTTTGTTTTTTTTTTAGGCGGACCTGATCGGAAGTTCATTTGCACTCGCCTACCCCCTACCCAACCTGCTAAAAACAAGTGGAAGGGGATCTGTTCCCCTAAGTCTAGACAGATCGCTTTAGAGGGTAGTAGAATGTAAAAATGGACAGTGGAGGCAGTTTACTTCTAAATGTCCATAGAGCAGAGCAGGCTCTGTAAGTGTCCGCTCTGCATAAACTGAGCAGACACAGATGGCTCATTCGCCTGCTTTGCTCTGATCAGCACACAGATCCCCTTCCGATTTCAACAGAGTTTTCTCCGTATGAAAGGTCCTTAAAAGCGGCGCTCCAGGCTTCCCACAATTTTTTTTTTATTTTTTATTTTTTTAAGTCAGCAGCTACAAATACTGTAGCTGCTGCCTTTCAGTATAAAAAGGACACTTACCTGTCCAGAGATCCAGTGATGTCCTTACTCGAGCCGATACTTCAATCGGCTTTGGGTGCAGGCGCCGGCATCTGAAGTCAGGGAAACTGGCAGTGAAGCCTTGCGGCTTCACAGTCAGTTTCCTACTGCACATGCGCGAGTCATGCAGCACCTCATGAATGGTCCCGGAGTCTTCTGGGACCTGTGATATGTCCCAGATAGCAGCCGGGGTAAAAAGGTGGCCAAACTGTCAAAACCAGGTACCTGCTGCTCCCCCTTTCCCCCACAAAAGTGCCAATTGTGGCAGTGGAGGGGAAGGGTGAAAACAAGCGGAGCTTCCCCTCTTGGGTGGAGCTCTGCTTTAAGCTGGGCCACACATTATAAAAAAAAATCCTATAAAAGTTGCTTTAGCGTTACTTTCAAACTATGTAGTGCAAGGGCCTGCCTGACTTCATACAAATTGAAAGTGTTAGATTTGACCTCATATTATATAGTTTTGGTAAATCTAAAAGGAAAATTATACAAGAAAATTTTATAATGTATGGCCAGCCTTAGTGCTCTTGGTTGAGACAAGTACACACTATAGAAGGATGTGCTTTGTTCATATTTCATGTCTGAGCTTTACAACCACTTTTTACCAAGTGTTCCTAAATCCACAACAGTAAAAACAGGGATTAATCCTCTGTATTGTATAAAGATGCTGTTTGATCCTGTCTTCTCTGCCAGCCACCCCCTCCCCCCACAGTCCCCAAACCATCTCCCAGATGGGAGGCAAGCTGCACATGCTCAGTTTGGTATCTATTGCTAGAGACTTTTTCTTTGGAGGGTGCATATGATCAGCACAGGGCCACTCACCACTGTCCAGACAGAGAGCCAGGGATTTTGCAGCCTTAGAGGACAGTTGGAGCAGAATGAAAACCCCTCCTACAAGCTTTAAAGGGGTTGTAAAAGGTAAGTGTTTTCTCACCTTAATGCATTCTATGCATTAAGGTGAAAAAAACATCTCGCACTGCTGGCGCCCCCAGCCCCCCCCCCCCAGTATTACTTACCTGACCCCTCGAAAGTCCCACGCTCCCCCCCGCCGTCCTCTTCGCTGCTCAGCCTGGCCACTGATTGGCTGGAGTGGATGGATTGAAAGCAGCGCAGCCATTGGCTCACGCTGCTGTCAATCACATCCAATGACGCAGCGTGCCAGGACGGGGCCGTGTGTATCACGGGAGCGTGCTCGCAGGTGCTTCTCACCATGCGAGGGAGCTCGCATGAATGTGAGAAGTACCTGCGGGAGGAAGCAAAGACAGCCGCAGAGGGACCCCAGAAGAGCAGGTTCGGGGCCACTGTGTGCAAAACGAGCTGCACAGTGGAGGTAAGTATTAGATGTTTGTTTTTTGTTTTTTTTATTTTACTTTACAATCCCTTTAACCAGACACTGATAGAAGTCACAAGACTGCTCTAACTGCTAATGAAAAAGGGTATTTAACAGTCTATATTTATGAAAACAATTGCATTCCCATGTTCTGTATACTGTGGGAGCCCAGATATAGTGAATGCATGGTTCTGGGTTTAATACCACTTTAAGGTTGGCCAGAGTCTACCCGTATGAAGATAACGATAGAATCCCTGAATGGCATCCTTTGGGTGATACTAGCCTATCTACTGCCAATGACTGAACGCTATAGAATTGTTCATTAGACTGAAATCTTATTGATCATGAATGCATAATTTAAAAAGCCAGAAAATGTTAGAATTTATAAAAAAAAAAAAAAAAAGTCCTCATGTAAAATTATAAAGTAAAACCAGTTTGCTAAACCAAAATGATGCAAGAACTCAAACACACGACAAGCGCTGCCCACCAATAGCCTTTCCTTGTATCAGTTTTCAGCAATTCCTCCCAAGATTTACTCTGTTAGGTATTTCTGCCCTTAGGTCTCATCATGAACTAGTATGTCCTCCTAGAAGCCCAGGTGGCATCATTACATCAACCACCTGCAGGATTATAAGAGAAAAAGGTGTACACAGCTGGTGAGGTTAAGAGGTCAGAGAAGGATCAGACCTTCTGATACAGAGGACACTTCTTTCCCTTATGAAATAACTTGAGAGGACAGGTATAAACCACTGCTGACAGCTAAAGTCAAAAATTACAAGACAAGTCATTAAATTCCAATACTAATAACTAAGTTGCAGGTGAACGTTTGTGAGATAAAACATGGCTCCTGTCTCTCTGATGGAGTTCAAGGTGAGAACCACACAAAAGGGCTTGTTACTTGTGCAGGAAGAATTTCACAGCTTTGATTTTGTGGCAAACTGCCCCTTTTTTTCCATTGGCAAGAATTACCGGACAACCGATAACCATAGCATTTTCCCCCTTTAACTTTTACACTCAAAATCTGGGAAAAAGTACTTGGGGGGGGAGAAGGGAAGACATCCCAATAGACTTCCCTATAACTCTGATTAAACATTTTTTTCCCAACAGGGTGGTTGACCAGTAGATCAGTGGATCAACTTCTGTTCCACCACAGTGGCCACACATGGATTAAAATTTGACTGGTTCTTACTGAACCAGTCCAAGTTTCGATCTATGAATGGCTGGTTTTAGTTCATCTTTCTAAACATATCTCAATGAAACATGGTCACATATCCCAAAACCTCCATCTACAAACCACCACAAATCCCCCCCCCCCCCAAACATACACCCTAAATCGCAGGGTGTTTCTCCTAGGAGCATTGCCCATTCACAGGGATGTGCGAATGGAAAGACTACAAGTCTCATCTTCTACTGTGGAAAATAAACTTGGGGCCATAGATTATGCAATTTTCTTTCCTTCCACCAGGTATAGAAGGAAAGAAAACTGCTCTAGTCCCCCATCAACACAGACTGTTGATGGGGGAATCTTTCCTGTAGCCCTAATGAATTCTGCCAGCGGAGGAGCCTTCCCTGCAGGTAGAATACAAGGATTAGCTGTATTGGCCAGTATGGCATTTTATGTGAAAAACCTGACAGCTGGTTGTACAATAGACCGACTTCTGTACAACCAGGGTGCCCATACATGGATCGAATTTCAGCCGGTCCCTGCTGAACAGGCAAAATTTATTTTCTTTCCTTACACGGCCAGGTTTAGATGGCTCACGCAAAGGTGTGGTGATGTCACCAAACTTGTAGTTTAACGTTTACTTCCCCCAGATACCAAATAATAGGGCCATGCCTCCATAGAGACCTGGGGCTAGAAGATAAACGCGGGAGCCTGTACACTGCGGCTTCAATGCAAAAATTTCATAAATGTAAACGTTTGATTTATTTATTTTTTAATCAATGTGGATGCACTTGGTAATTATCATCAAGGTGGGACTGTGCCTTTAAGTTGGCACCTCTATTTTAGTTCAAGCAATAATTGAACCAGAACACCACAAGCCCTGTAGAAACTTGTTTTTACTGAGAAGAAGTTGGGAGGTCAGCACAACACAGAAGTAGATAGGAATTCCACAATACAAACTGATAAGTACACTGTGGTGGGGGTAAGATAATGAGGCCTAGGAGGAAAGAGGACACTAATGGAGGCCAGGGGATGGACTGTTTGTTTTGCAATAAAAAACAAAATACCAAACCTGGATGGCTGTACTGTAATTAAATGGTTCACAGCTCAGCTATGCACTGATCAAGTGCAATTGCTATGTCTGTATTTACATGGCTGATCTGTAAATCCTAGATCAAATTCCACCACCCCTGACCTTTGAGTAGTAAAGGGGCTAAATTAAAAAATGCCAGAGAAGAACTCACTGTAACCAAAACCGCTTCCACAAAATAAAAGAAAAATTCCAATAGTTACCCTGTTGGACAATGTCTATAAGTTATGCAATACTGCATGTTCAATAAAGTATCTACTACTTCCCTCTTCGCCTTACCACTTTTCCAAGGCAGCGTCCGACAGCCCTCTGTCTAGCTAGCTGCATCCCCTCGTCTAGTTACTTTGTTGGTTTTGATTTTCTTAATAATGTCATGTTGGGTTGGAAAAGGACACTTATGCCGCGTACACTCAACCGGACTTTCCGGCAGACTAGGTCCGACGGTCTTCCTGAAGGACTTTCGGCGGAGTCCCGACGGATCTTCTGAACGAACGGACTAAGTCCATTTGAAAGTCCATTCATTTTGAACGTGATGATTTATTACGGGACTAAAAAAGGAAGTTCAATAGCCAGTAGCCAATAGCTGCCCTTGCATCATATTTGGTCCGTCAGACCAGTATACAGACAAACTGTTTTCCCAATACATGTTCTATTTCTAGGTCCGTCTGATTTTTTAAATGAAAAACGAACGGATTAGCCCACACACGATCGGATTGTCCGTCAGACCTAGTCTGCCGGAAAGTCCAGTCGTGTGTACGCAGCATTTGATATAACTGCCCTGTACTAAATTTATATAATGCAGAATCTGTTCCAAGCTTTGTGATTACAACTTTGTTTAAAAGACAGTTTGGATTAGCATTCACAGTACAAAAGATTATTTTAATTTTTTTTTATATATATATATATATATATATATATATATATATATATATATATATATATATATATATATATATATATATATATATATATATTTTTTTTTTTTTTTTGTAATAATTAATAACAACTGGATTTAATTTATAAAAGGGTACAAGAAATCAGAAAGCTGACACTTGATTGGCTGCTATAGACACAGCTCCACATTACTTTGAAATGGTTTTCGACATCGCATAACAGAGGAGACAAAAGGTGGGCTTGGTGCATGCGACCCGCCTGAAGACTTATAGAAAAGGCAGGAGGTTTAATATATGTATAAAAAAAAAAAAAAAAAAAAAAAAAAAAAAAAAAAAAAAACCTGCTCCTAAGGGAACGTGCAGGATAAGGGGACAGTTGGGCATTGAGCAAAGCCCTAACTGATCTCTATAGCTTCAGTCACTGTTCAGCAATTCATTCTCAAAATTTCCCAAGAGAAGCAAAAATCCTATTCCTGTGCACTGGCCTTGTTTTTACATTATAGGTTAGAAAATCTTAACAGACACAGAGCAGGATCCCCTGCTGATCTGAATGGCCATGTCCACTGAGATCCAAAGGGTTCTTACCAGAGGTATTCCAAGTTGTCTGCAGCTAGAGGTTGGTTTAAAATCAAATTTTACATTTCGTCCACAACAGGACCAACAATCCCCCACCTTGACTGACTGGTAATCCATGCTGTCTGTCGCAACTCAGCAAAACTCTACATCTTTTGGGACAGATCCGCAGACCACTCACAACTTTAGAGAATATGTGTAGTCTCTCTCAGACCCCCCAAGCACCCCCTCTCTCTACTCTACAAAGAGATACAGTCTCATACTTGCAATATACTCCCCAACTTCACACAACAGTGGTCCAGGGACCTGGGCATGGAAAATACCCCCAGAACAATGGCACACCTCATTCACACTCGCACACAAATCTTCTTTCTCCGGGTTCACACAAGAGAAGAATTACAAACTTCTATCTCGGTGGTACAGGGATCCAGTCACGGTACACAAAATGTATCCCAATACTTCGGACGTTTGCTGGCGCTGTCAGAGGAAAAGGCTCCTACATTCATGTGTGGGGAGAATGCGACAGAGTTCGCCCTTTCTGGAACCAGGTTTTTGATATACACAAAGATATAGATAATGTCTCTCTCATCACCTCTCCCAAGGTGGCCCTCCTATCCATCCTTCCAGGCCCAATTGACTCCCAAAAGAAGGGTTTTCTCAGATTCTTTCTATCCGCAGCCCGCCATGTCTTATAGAATAAATACAGGCAAAGATGGGGGGATACCTGGGATAAGCACATGAAATTATGGTACTTATGGCTCCACCACTCATCCTCTGGCCCCTTCTTTAAACAGGATTTCTGTGTAGGAAGCAGGTCCAAACTCATAAAACTACATGCTATATAGTATTGCTTACCCTCCACTAAGGCTACTCAATGCACTCAGACCCCCAATCCTGAGGGCTATATTACCTCTCCAAGGCTCAGGATACCTGAAGTCAGGAATTCACCATCGATATACTGCTGGTTCCCCGTTCTACCCCCAATTTTTTCCTTATCCCCCCTTTGACTGTTAGCTCATGAGTTATACAGAATTACATTGTGTTATTAAGAACTGTTTCAAGCACCTATACAACTGTTTACATTGTTTAATATGTTGTGCAGTATTACAAATCAATATAATGCGTGCAGGCTGGTGATCCACATAAGGCTGGTATAGCAATCCCAGAAGAAACAAGACAAAAAAAGTGGCCTTATGCGGTTCGCATAGCCGGTACCGCAAGGGATATTTGAGATATACCAAGCCATGAAACAGTGTAATATCAATAAATTTATCAGAAAAGTGTATTTGATACATAACAAAAAACATATACTGGCAATACATAAACAAGTTGCTAAACCAATTAGAAATGGTGTCAATAGTAAACTTGCTACTTAAGAAACACTTGTATATATATCTCCACAAGCTGTAGCAAAAATAGACGGTTGTATACATATTAAAAAAATAATAATAATTGTTTGATTGCATAAGAGCACATAGAAAATATTAGCATATTTAATCTTAGCAATGCTAGTTTGGCTGTACTGATTACAGGAGTGCAGATGATTTTGCACTGCTGTGACCCATTTTCAGCAGACAGTGGGCTGAAGTCCGCTGTCGGGCTGATGACAGAGATGGCCCAGGCTCGGGAAAGATTGAGACCGTATGGTCGGAATCCCCCCAACCTACCTGGACTGGCACCTGGCTAAGCCTTTTAGTGAGCCGCTCCCACCCCCTCAACATCCCAGCGCTTCAGTGTGTGTGTGAAGGGGCAGAGCAAAAAAGCTGACTGACCATCACCAGCTCTCCGCTCTGGGAGCTCTGAGAACCGAGCGATCGGCGGTGTTTGATTGCTTGGGTCTCAGTGTTAGAACCACGGGGCAGATGCTCCATCCATCCACATAGGCAAGTAGAATTCATTATTAAATCTTATTATTATTAAATTTAGAAGCTGATTACCATTATTGAAAGCCTCCAACTTTGTCACATTGCATTTCATCTTAGCAACAGGCATGATAATGATTTGCTTTGGTTGTAAGGATAAACAAAGCCACACACTTGTTACAAACAATGCCTGTATATATGCGTAAAAAAAATGTAATAAAAAATTATATATATATATATATATATATATATATATATATATATATATATATATATATATATATATATATATATATATATATATATATATATATATATATATCATATATATATATATATATATATATATATATATATATATAATCTCTTTTTTTTTTTTTTTATCTGTCATGAGTGTTCATCCATTACTGCATTAACATTCAGGTAAACAGCGAAGCGTTATTATTAACTTCTGCATGTATTGTTTACCGTTGCCTTTGGGCGCATTCAGCAGAGTGCAGCAGGATATTAAGAGCAAACATGAGATCTAATGTATTCTCTGCCTACACACAACCATGACACATCTGTACAGAATGGCCAGACTATCAAGCTGTGTTATAAGCACACCTTAACCTCAGCCTTAAATCAGTGACGTCACTGCCAGGAGAACACAATGATTACTGCTAGCCACTATAATAGATGCTAGCAATAATCTCATGTAAAATCCAACAGGCTAGATGTACCCAAAATTAAAAAAATCGATCAACTTTGGTACATTCAGCCTACCTTTATACAATTCAAATCTTGACCAGTCCCTGCTAAACCAGTCAAGATTCGAACAACCTATGGCTGGCTTTAAACTTGCTAGCACATGATTAGGCTTTCAATTTCCCTCTCCCATGACTGGATATGAAAAGTGGAGACCTCGTCACCTTAGGATCCCTTCACATGGACAGCTTCCTTTCCGATAATCAGGGAGAAGTGTAAACGGGTCCCCTGCGGAGTCAGAGCAGAGTGATTTTGTGACATCGGTATCTGCTCCGTTTTGTCCACCATCACAAGATGCAAAGCTTAACAGACCCATTTTGGGTCTATGGCCAGGGATTGTAAAACAGATGTGTTACATTGTTTTATCTCCAATCCCTCACATTTAGGTATGAAAAAAATAATCAAAAGGATGCAAACCTTTCAGATTTATTTTTCCAGAAGTAAAACAGTACACTGATCAGTGTTGCCAGCTATAGCCAGCAGCACTGACCAAGTTGTACAGAAGACGATCAGTAAAGCGACTACTATACAATCTCATATAGTAAAAATAATCACCTCAAATCATGACTAAACATCCATCTTCTTTATTTCCACTTGTTAAAAACAGGACATCTGCAGGACATCAGCACACACAGACAGGAAAGGTTGACGTGTTTCACACCCTGTTGGCACTTAATCATAACCCGCTGTGTCTGTGTGCAGCTAGTCTATACCTTAAGCCAGTTATCAATGGTCAGAGCTTAACTCTTTCTACACTGCACCCAAACATCCACAGATGTAGAACATTATACAAGTGAGCAAATAAAACAAACTTTAATGCAGATTTACACCCACCCATCCGTTTTTGTTTTTTGCTTCCCCTCTGCTTACTGTGAGGTGGGTGCTGCACATTCACCCATCCAGCTGAGATCCTCTCATGTCCTGCCACCACTCTGTACCACGCCGCTATGTTATCTCCGACGTCATCGAGAGGCCTGCTGGCTTTTCTGGGTTCAGTGGGCAGGCCTCCCAATTACGTGCAACTAGGCCCGCCCCCCCTCCTCCTCTGAATTGCACAGTAAGACTTCCTGGAGATGAAGAATCGACCATTGCGGATATATAGCCAAGGCCCATAGATAAGACAGTTTAACAAATTATCATCAGGGAGCATCAGCCCTAAAATGTATGTGTGTGTGTATATATATATATATATGTATATATATATATATATATATATATATATATATATATATATATATATATATATATATATATATATATATATAACGTAAAGGAATTGGGCGTTAAATGGTGATGCTGCTATTTATCAGCCACCACTTAATGCCCAATTCCTTTACATCTTCCCCTCTATATACACACACTTGCTGGATATGCATGTCACATATCCCAGAAGGCCTTACTGTGCATTTCACAGTACAAGTCATTCGCCTAGGTCAGTGATGGCGAACCTTGGTACCCCAGAGGTTTTGGAACTACATTACCACATGATGCTGAACCACAAAAGGTGGAGAAGGGGCGGGAAGGAGGCACAGTCACTTTATGGCTGAAGATCAGCTTTATTAAAGTGGTTGTAAACGAATACACTTTTTTTTACCTTCATGCAGCCTATGTGAGCAACAGCCCTAATACTTACCTGAGCTCCCTCCCGATCCAGCGATGTCCATGAGAGCTTTGCCTCTCCGGGGACTCACGCTCCAGATTGGCTTTTGGCAGCAGCGGGAGCCATTGCTGTCAATCACAGCCAATGAGCCAAATCATGAGACAGAGGGGGCGGGGCCAAGTCATGGCTCCATGTGTGAATGGACCACGGATCAGGAGTGCGCCTGCCTGCCCCCACAGCAAGCTGAGCACTCAGGAGGGAGGAGCCAGGAGCACCAGCGTGGGTGCCGAGAAGAGGAGGATCCGAGCTGCTCTGTGCAAAATCATTACACAGAGCAGGTAAGTAAAACATTATATATATTTTTTTTTTCCTCAAAAATAAATAAATAAATAAATAAGACCAATATCACTTTAAACTCTCGATTATGGAAACAATGTAATAAACTCCATATTTATAAACAAACTAAGAAGTCTGGCAGTGTGGGAAAAAAAAAAAAAAAAAAAAAAAAAAAAACACACAACAAAAAAACCAAAACAAAAAAAAAAAAAAACATAAATACAAAGGAAACCGCAGTTCCAGGCCTATTTATGCAGGCATCCTCCACAATGTCTAATCAAAAGGAATTCCACCCCATTCATAATTTAGACCCCTGGGTATCCTGGTAGACAGATTAAAAGTCCAAAAAAACCTCACGCCTGCATAAAAGCCTGAAACCATTGCTTCCGCTCACTGGATACTTAACCCTCTTCAGTGGCTTGAATTCTAAGGGCCGCTACGTCCCCATCATGGGACCCATTAAAGTGGCGTGCAACATTCGTGGAATGGTTCTTTGCCATGTCCACCAGACCCCTGGTCGTATGGCTTACATATTGGACCAAACAAGCGGGACATATGATCACATATACTATGCATTGGATGTTACACTTAAGGAAAGAACATTTGAAAATACATTTTTTCTGTACAACCTCTCTGCCCATACAAGGTTCATAATTTAGCCAGTTCCTGCTGCATTCAACTTTCAATCCATGTAGTGCCAGGGTTAGTCTTTCACTAGATCAACCCTAGTATGCCTCAAGTGACTATGTATGGGAAGATATACCCAATGTCATTTAACATATTCCATAATACTCTGCATCAAACTTCTATAGATGACCTAAAGGAACATCAGTTCAGATGGAAGATGTACAATGGAAGCACCAGCTGCACATTTTCGCTAGTAGCACTTCAACTGCTCTCACCCACCTTCTTATGCCTAGGGGGGTAGAGGAATATTTAGTATTAAAAATTGTAAGCTCCTTGAGGGCAGGGACTGATGTGAATGTACAAATTTGTGTGTGTGTCTATAATAAAAACAAATAAATAGAAAGACCCCCAACTCCTAGATCTGCCAGGCTCTGGTGTTGTCCTCATCCCCGCCAAAAAATCTCTGGCCTATGGACGGCCTCTGCCCTATCACAGATATTACACCTGCGTTATACATGTTGGTGGTTCAGAGCATGCCCCCGTGGTCAGCAGCACCTTGGAGAGGAGACTTTGGGGGAACCAGTCCCACAACTAGAGGTACCCGACCTCTAGTTGTGGGACTGACTGGTTACTGCATTTACGCTTGCAGTGCGCATATAAATCCCCCATTGCATTGTTTTGCCCAGAGCTGGGCTTTAGGTGCACTTATGAAAGTAATATGTAGACAGGCATCATAGAATGGAAGGCCAGCAGTGGCAGACTCGATGGGGTAGATTTACAAAAACTGGAGTACTCAGAATCTGGTGTAGCAGTGCCTAGTAGCCAATCAGCTTCTAGCCTCAGCTTGTTCAGTTAGGCTTTAACAAAATCTGGAAGTGGATTTATTTCTATGCAGAGCTGAACCAGATTTTGCACGCTACATTTTTAGTAAATAACCCCCAAATATACATAATGACACAGAGATCATTCCAAATTCATCCTTTGGTGCACTTGACCTGAAACGATCCTACCTCATGTCAGAGGTCGACCAATCACTCAAACAGTGCTGTAGTTTTAGTTCTTAATGAATTGATAGTCTGTGAAATACGGTTTCAACAAGTTCAAAAGGGCCACGATGAACTGGTCAGAATATAAATGAAGCATATTCACCGTATTATCAACCGTATAAATCTTCTCTGGTCACAGACTACTATGGAAATGGAAAAAGAAATGTAGGTACTGGCACCAGCCTGGTCTGGTGTAATAATGTGTTGGGGTGCAGAGACTCTCAGGAAAAAATAAAAAACAAAAACACATTTATCTGTCCAGGAAGTGCACAGGGAAAGGTGTAAAACCTAGTACACAAGGGCCGAATGTTGGGCCCCACCTCCTGTCAGAACACAACAGAACAGCAGGGCGGGAGGTAGCTGTACTAACATCAGATTTGTTCAACCCAACAGGGCTCAAGCCATCATAGGCTCTGGTCGGCCTCGTGCATACTGGGTGTTTTTGGGCGTTTTTTTTTTACAGCTGTTGTTTTTGGCTTCAAACTATTTTTTCCACAGTCAAACTCTCCAGAATGTTATCCTATGCGTTCATGCACATATAGGCTGTTATCAACTGTTAGCTGGGCATTTTCGGCTGTAAAACTTTTTTTTAAAAACCCCAAAACTAGTGGGTACGGAGAGGAGCTTTTCAGCTGTATAAACGCACCAACATCAAAAAACTTAGATAAACGCGTCTCACCAGCGTTTAACGTTTTTGATCCCATTGGGGGAAAAAAACAACAAAAAAACACATACACCACAGGCTTGAAAAACACAAAAAAACGCTATTGCAAAAACAATGAAAAAAACTCACTGCAAAGCTACTGGCATTATGATAATGTCCAGTGTGCAGAGGCCCAAAGAGAAACCTGCTTCGCTGCAGATTAGTGATCTCCATTTTTAGCCAAGCCAAAGCCTGGTGGTGGCCCCTATACAGCCTACAACATCAGGCAGCAGCTGACCCCCTCCCTGCCCCCGCCTTCCTTTGTCAGGCCAGTCACACAGCGTTGCCTAAACTGTTAGGAAATGACTTCATACCGGACTGTAGGCTAGCACAAAATAATAATATCCATTACCGAAATATGAGTGTACCATGAAACATGCTGTGAAAAGTACAATTAGCGGTTTTTTTTTTTTTTTATTGAGTTTTAGGTTCCGTTCCCACCTACCGAAATGAATGGGCTGCACTAAATGTAACAACAAAACACATGCTAATCACACAAAAGCGTGGACGCCTTTTTTTCTCCCAAATTGCATCACACTATAATGCATAGCAATTAATTACCATGCGTTGTGGTGTAATAGAGAGCACATTTGTCTGTTGTGGTGCTATAAAGAATGAATGCCACTGCAGCGTGTTTGTCAGGACATCGTGCACTTTTAGGTACTGCAAAAATCGCACACATTCGCGCATCGCATAGGTGTGAGTGAAACCTGGGGGTGGTTTACAAAACCCTGAAAGTACCTATTTTAATATAAAAAACTATTAAGTTGTATTAAATCAAAAGCAGCCTCCAAAGCCCACACACACACCACAGGTTTTGTAGGTGCACCACAATATGCAAATACAAACTTCATTAATGGCTGCTGAGCCCATTAATCAAATTTAAGAACTGAGGCATAACTAGAGCCTAGAGTACAAGAAACTATGACCTTTCCATCAGTCCAGGGGCCTTTCCCTCGGAGCCCAGGTACACACTGCTGCGACCTATGCAACTTGCGACCCAGTTGCATGACAAGTCCAAACATTCATTTCAATGGGTGCCATCTTAACCACTTAAGCCCCGGAAGGTTTTACCCCCTTCACGACCAAGCCTTTTTTGTGATACCGCCCTGCATTTCTTTAACTGACAATTGCTTGGTCATGTGACGCTGTACACAAATACAATTTTTGTCCTAATTTTCCCCACAAATAGAGCTGTCCTTTGGCTGTATTTGAATACCTCTGATTATTTTTTGCGCTATAAATAAAAAAAATAAAAATAAAAAAAATAAAAAAAAGGAGGGGAGCGACAATTTAAAAAATAATATATACACTCACATATATTTAGAGCTGCCACGACGAGTCGACGCAATCGATTACGTAGACGTGCGTGCAAGGCATTGATGCGTCACACAGTGAGCGTTGCAGGTCCACACCTCCACCACGGCTTTCAGCGCGGTGCTTCTTTCATCCTGCTCTGTGTCTCCCGCTCTCCTGTCTGAATCTGTCCCCTTCTCTCTTCTGTGTCCCCCTCCATGCATCTGTCCCCCTCTCTCTTCTGTGTCCCCCTCCGTGCATCTGTCCCCCTCTCTCTTCTGTGTCCCCCTCCGTGCATCTGTCCCCCTCTCTCTTCTGTGTCCCCCTCCGTGCATCTGTCCCCCTCTCTCTTCTGTGTCCCCCTCCGTGCATCTGTCCCCCTCTCTCTTCTGTGTCCCCCTCCGTGCATCTGTCCCCCTCTCTCTTCTGTGTCCCCCTCCGTGCATCTGTTCCCCTCTCGTGTCCCCCTCCGTGCATCTGTCCCCCTCTCGTGTCCCCCTCCGTGCATCTGTCCCCCTCTCGTGTCCCCCTCCGTGCATCTGTCCCCCTCTCGTGTCCCCCTCTGTCCCTCAGGATGGAGAGCGGAGGTAGGAGCCGGTAAACCCGGCTCCTTCGTTTTAAGAATGTCCATTCACATAACTGAAACATTGTAACCTCCCGCGCTTACGATGCCTCAGTTAACGAATGGAGAGAAGCCGCTGTCGTCTCTCCATTCATTATCAGTGCAGCAGAGGCACCCTCCCCCTTAAAAAAAGAAAGCATTGTAAAAAATAAATGATAAACATTCATGAACTTCTGAACAGATACACACACACACACACACACACACACACGATTGGTTTTCACAAGTTATAAACGATGGGATATTTTAATGCTATTTTTATTTTTTTAAAGTAATGGTGGCGATCAGCAATTTTTTTTGCGGGGCTGCGACATTGCAGTGGACAAATCAGACACTTGACATTTTTTACACTTTTTTGTGATCAGTGCAAAAAAATAAAAAATTTATGCACTGTTGTACTAATGACACTGGCAGGGAAGGGGTTAACATCGGGGGTGATGAAAGGGTTAAACGTGTGCCTAGTCGGTGCTTGCCAACTGTGTGGGGGATGGTCTGACTGCATGAAGACAGAGAACCGTGTCCCTGCTTAGCAGGAACACAAGATCTCTATTTTTCCCTGTTACAATAGCGATCTGTTAGGTTTACATAGGCAGAGCGCCATTCTGCAACTCTGGAGAACGATTGCAGGTGGCCGGCAGACATCGGGTCCGCCAATTGAATCACCCCTCTGTCCAATCAGCCACCGTGCGCCCCCAGGTGTCTTTTGCACGAAATGACATACAGGTACATCAGCTGGTGCAATAGAGCTGACCTGCGGTAGGCAGTCAGCAAGTGATTAATTAATGCGACTCAAGGCTGTGGCAGTGACAAAAAAAATATATAAAGACTGTACTACTTTTTTGCAACTTTGCTGTGATTCCAGTGCCATAGACTGCAATTTAAAATCACAAAAGTAGCAAGCAAGTCTCAAGAGAAATTGCATGTTACAAAACTTTGGGGGTCGCAGCAGTGTGCACAGTGGAGGGACACTTTCACATATTCTGCAGTAGGCTTGGCCGACCCAGGCCCCTCTACGGAAAAGGTTTCAGTACTACTTTGGTGCATTTCTACCACGATGCCGGCCCCATAGAATATGCAAACAACCACATTCAAGTTGCATCACATAATCACACCGAAAGTCAGATCAAAAATCGCATCGCAACAGTGTGAACCTAGCCTTACAGTGATTGGCTGGAGAGTTTTTAGAACTTGCTTATTCAATTCTATGACATTTCTTATCACCAATTATGGCCCCCGCAATCCTCATTTAGGAGATCCAGTGGTTATACGGCCTCCCTGTGCAGACACTAATTATTAGGCCTGATATACAGATTGCAGACAGGCCTGGAAAGATTTCAACTTGGTATACACAGTTTCTGCTCAAAAGGAAATATTTACACAACTGGAAAGCAAACTGGAGCAATGCAATACAAAACAGTACAAACGTGATAAATATTAGGCTTTTAAAGGGCATCTAAACCCAAGCTTAGAGTCATTAGGTGGTGGCTATAGGTTCACACTTATGCAGTTTTCTTGCGGCCCAGTATGTGCGGGCACAGCAGTTTATACATTTAAATTGGCAGCTGTACCTGCAGGAAACGCAAAGAAAAAGTCCCTAACCTTTTCTAAAACCGCAAGTGCACGGAAGCTGCATAGTGCCATGTGCGTCCACGCACGGGAAAACCCACATCGGTTTCCAATGCATGGGGGGGCACATCAACATTTAGAATGACACCCCCCCCCCCCCCACATCTGCTAAACAGCAGCATGTTGTTACCGAGGGTGCGGGAATGCATGCATTTTACACACCTGCACACATGTGAACCTAGCCATAGTTTTATTTATTTTTTCCTCCCAACCTAACAGCATGTTCAGCAAGTACAGAAAGTACCGGCTGATCTTGCCAGAGATGAACTGTCCTTGTCACCTTCCTAGCGATGTTCTGTAAACCACCAATTACCTTCCCTCATCACATAATAGAGATGAAGCAATACGGTCAGGTCTGTAGTCCATATCAGGGGAGCAGTTTGGGGATGGGAAAAGTACACGGACTACCTTCATAAATATAATAGGAGGGGGTGACACAGCCAACCAAAGACAGGAAGGGTGTTATCTGCAGCATTAGCAGGTGAAAAGAAGGCCCTGTGCACACTTGTGAATGGGTAGGTTTGCGATTAACAGCGGGGTTTTCTTGCAATTAGCCCTAAGCAGGAAGCCCCATTCAAAGCAATGGTAGGCTGAATGCTGCTATCCATGGCTGTCCGCATGTAATCAGTCATGCAGCAATCACCTGAGGATGATCTGCCCATGTCACAGACGGTCTGGGCCCAGGGCCAATCATCCTCAGGTAATCACTGCATGACTGATTACATGCAAACAGCCACGGATAGCAGCAGTCAGCCTCCCATTGCTTTCAAATTGGGCTTCCTGCCCACAGCTAATCGCAAGGAACCCCTCACTTAAAGTGGGGTACCCCCTAAAAAAAAAAAATTAAAAAAGTCAGCAGCTACAAATACTGCAGCTGCTGGCTTTTAATAATCGGACACTTACCTGCCCCAGGGTCCAGCGATGCGGGGGAACGAAGCCCCCCCCTCGCTCCCCGCTCCGCTCGCGGCGCCGTCATGCATACTGTGGGCACCCGGCTGTGGCTTCACAGCCGGGCACCCACTGCGCATGCGCGAGCGGCGCAGGGCGCCGTGATACGCCGTACAGTCACCTGGGACACATGACATTTTGGTGGCAACACCACTTTAAGGAAAAAAGGCCCTGTTTTCTCAATGTCTAAATACCCATAGGAGGTGAATACACTGGAGCAGATCATCATGAGTGGCCTTCATGCAATCCAAAAAAAAGTGGATACATTAAAGTGTCACATATTATATACACACACCCCCCGAGATTAGTTTTCTAGATTCTGAAAAAAAAAACCTGGTCGATCCTGCTGCTCTCCATCTCCCCCAATTCAGCTAGGTATTTTGCAGCTGTAGTGGCAACTCTGCACATGCTCAATTTTCAGTGAGTTTCTATGCTATGTCTATGACATCTGAGCAGCCCATGTGACTATATAGAGTCACACATGTAGGCGTATACAAAGTGGTAAAAGAAAGCCCATGCCCTCTTCCATGTCCACTAACCATTTAAACACAATGGGGGCGGGATATTACATGTAAGATTAATGGAGGCTTCACCTCCCTCTTATTCTAAGACACAGGCTAGAGGAGCATGACACTGCCAATGACTAGCAGAAATCTACCCACATCATGTTATTGCCACAAAATAATGAAGATTTGATATCAAATATATGTGTATGCCTATTTAAAACAGTTTGTGGATATTTTTTTTATTTTGTTTTTATTTTGAACATGTGACCATCACCAGAGGAATAGAAGCTCCTCTTAAGTTTTCAAGGCAGACAGGCTGGGAAAGAGCTGGGTAATGTGACAGATCTATATTTATTAAAAAAAAAAAAAAGGTACTTGAGGTTTTTATTTATTTTTATTTTTATTTTTTTGTTTTTTTTGTTTTTTGTTTTAATAAAATAATTACATTACCATCATCCACATACAGAAACAGAAAGGACAAATGTAAATTAAGTGTGTGTTTAGTATCACTTTAAACCACTTCCAGACCGCCCACCGCATATATACTGCGGCAGGGCGGCCCAGCTCCACAAAATGAAGCAACTGTACATCCTTTCGTGCATGAGATACTGTGGACATGGGTACGGCGGATGCAATATCCGCCCGCCACCCTCGATCGTGGTACAGAAAGGCAGAACAGGGATCTGCCTCTAAACAATGCGGACCCCTGCTCTGACAGGGGACAACAGGGAGATCTGCTGTTCCTAGTGATCAGAAACAGTGATCTCTGTGTTGTCCCATTGAGCCCATCCCCCCACACGGTTAACCCTTTGATATCCTCCTAGTGTTAACCCCTTCGCTGTCAGTGTCATTTATACATTGATCATTGCAGTTTTTTTTTTTTTTTTTTTTTTTTTTTTTAGCCCTGATCACTGGTCCCCAAAAAGTGTCATTTAGGGTCAGATTTGTCCACCGTAACCACGCTAAAAATCGCAGATCCCCGCCATTACCAGTAAAAATCATCTAAAAAATGTAAAGTCCCTAAATATAATTACCCATTTTGTAGAATCTATAAAACTTTTGCGCAAACCAATCACAATTTGCTTATTGGGATTTTGTTTACCAAAAATATGTAGAAGAATACATATTGGCCTAAACTGATGAAGACATTTTTTTTTTTGGATATTATAGCAGAAAGTAAAAAACTTTTTTTCCCCCCCAAAATGGTCGCTCTTTTTGTTTACAGTGCAAAAAATAACCACAGAGGTGATCAAATACCCCCAAAAGAAAGCTCTATTTGTGGGGGGGGGGGGGGGGGAGAACATTACATTTTGTTTGGGTACGTCGCACATCTGCGCAATTATCAGTTAAAGCGACACAGTGCCGTATCACAAAAAAATGGCTTTTGGGGTAAATCCTTCCGGGGCTGAAGTGGTTAAAGCCACTGCAGACACAATTTCTACCTTTCTGGCAGCATTCATTATCCCAACTTCACCAGAAAACAGAAGTGAAATATGAATGCTGTGAGCATACAAAGATCTACCTCTAGACAACCTTCCAGGCAGGTGTGTGTGTGTGTGTGTGTGTGTGTGTGTGTGTGTGTGTGTGTGTGTGTGTGTGTGTGTGTGTTTTCCAGCAAGATAACCCCTAGAGAACCGTCACTCGGGAAACAGGGCAATCTGTGCAACTGATGTGAGTTTTATTATATTTAAACTGAACTTTTATTTACTTATGCTGCTTGCAATAATTTACAGTAACGGAAAACGCATATATAATACCCGAGCAGTGCACAATACTTGGCAAATGCAACACCTCTTCTCCTGGCACAAGACTGGTGCAAAGCGTGATCTGGGGTGAGGGTTTTGCTCTGGGTTGGTACAAAAAAAATAAAAAATAAAAAGTGTGTCTACTGTACAACAACCTGAACACAGGCAGCCTGGATGAAGCTGCAACACGTTGCATACCTAACACACCTTCCTGGGAAGCTCCTGAGCCTCGGGCAAAAGCCAAGTAAACACATTGTGGTTGCTGGATGCAGCAGAGGATTGTTACATAGCTGGAGCTTCAGTATACAAAAGATGAACCACAAAATAATAGGAGGTCACTGCTACTTACCTTGCATGCAAATACTCTGTGCAACTTCCTCATTGTATAGGGTTCAACTTCCTCAATGTAAAGAGTTAAAATGAACACGCAATTGTACAAACTTATCTAAGGGATACAGTGACATGAAAGACTGACCATACATTATACAATCCCTAAACAATCTATCTTATATTGAAGAAAAAAAATGCTAAAATATACTATACTTGCATAGATTTATTCATTCTCACAGCAAACGTTTGAATGATTTGATAGCCAATTATAGATCTTTAATAAAATTGCAGATTTTTTTTTAAAGAGAGTTTATTATTTCATTTTTATTTCTACCATGTTCATCTCCAGCATAAGTGATCACCAACGGAACCATAGGTGTTGGTACATTTCTAAACAAGGCTGGGCATACACCGTTAGAAAATCATTGGGAGAAAAAAAAAAGAAAAAAAGAAGTTGGATTTCTAAGGATCTTTCGAACTTGCATGTGATAACACCATCATTGTATAGCTATAGGTCACCCAATTAGCGACATATCGATTGATAACAAACTGTATATTTTCTGCCAATTGATTACGCAATCCAGGGTTAGATTATGAATACGCTGTAGATGTCAAACCATTTGACAGATTCCACTACTCCGGTTTAAAAAAAATTAATAGTTTAGTCTCAAAAAAAAAAAAAAAAAAATAAAAAAAACACGACACCCGTTGGTTCGTTTTTTGCCATAAAACTTTGCATTTCAATGATTCTAATCAGCCCACTAACATTTTAAAAAATTTAAGCAACTGAGCGTATCGAATGCTTTTTAACGATTTTGTAACCGTGTATGGCCAGCATTAATCACCATAAAACAAATCTGCATAGTACAAGAATTAGCATCAACATGTTACCTCCTGAATTAGTATAGGAGCTGTATGTCTTTTTTTTACAAATTATTTTCCTGACCAATAGAAATAAATCGCTGCTGAAGAAACTGGTTAAGCAGTCACCCAGGTCTGATCAAGTAGTGAATGAGTCATTGCACCTGTACTATCACCCCCATGCCTGGGAAATGCATTAGGTTGCTCAAGCTTACCTTAGCCACCCAGCTAAACAGAGGTGACATTTTAGCAGTCACAAAGGCTCCTCCACATCGCACACCCTACGCAGACCAGCTGAAAACAGAGGGGCACCAGCCTGGGATTGCAGGCTCCATGGAGTTTGCTAGGAAGGCACAAGTCCCATTCTGAGTGCAGCTGAGCGATGACTTCCCACAGCCAGCAACCAGCATGATGTCATTGTGGGTAAGACATCCCAGCCTGAGAGCGGGGAGGGGAAAAGAGTTGACCCAGCAAGTTTTCACAGCAGATCCCGCCTGTTCAGAATTAAAACATTCAGAAGGTGAAAGTGTTTTACATGACTCAGGAAAGCGAGACAGCAGTCTGGAAGGGTTATACACAGAGGGCACAACAAAGAGGAGAGATGGGAAAGTCTTTTATATGCTACAGAGCCCTGGGGGTGCTTGCGTTTGCACATTTCAACTAACTGAAAATAAAAGCCACCTTTAGGAAATACAGACTCCTCAAAAAATAAAAATCAGTAAGTAGATCATTTAAAGGATCTGTCAGTATTTCAGAAACTGGAAGCTCTGGTGAGCAGAGTCAGAGTTGCCTTATTTTTCTCCCCAACATTCCTATCTGTGACCCCTGGTGACACCACGCCACTGTACATGACAGATAAAATATAAAGAATCTGATAGGATGAGAAGAACCCCACTGTACTTCCTCCAGCCTGTTACCAGGAACACACACACACACACACACACACACACACTGCATCTCAAGAGTACACACCTCACATCTTTGTAAAGATTTTATTATATCTTTTCATGTGACAACATGTTACAATGTAAAGTAGTGAGTGTACAGCTTGTATAACAGTGTACAGTACATTTGCTGTCCCCTCAAAATAACTCAACACACAGCCATTAAAGAGGAAGTAAACCCCCATGAGTTTACTTCCTCTTTCATTCCCTGCAAAGGTAAAGCATAATGGACTACTATGCATCGGGGCATATCAGCGTTGACGGCGGCGTGCTCAGTGCGCCTGCGCGCTGCTGTCTACAGCGCATGCGCCGTAGACAGAGGTGCCTGTCTTTCGCCAAATATCTCCTAAACTGTGTAGGTTTAGGAGATATTTCTTGGACCTACAGGTAAGCCTTAATCTAGGCTTACCTGTAGATCAAAGTGTGTTGTAAGGGTTTACAACCACTTTAATGTCTATACCGCTGGCAACAAAGTGTCAATATTTTGTGTGACCACCATTATTTTCCAGCACTGCCTTAACCCTCTTGGGCATGGAGTTCCCCAGAGCTTCACAAGTTGTCACTGAAATCCTCTTCCACTCCTCCAGGATGACATCACAGAGCTAGGGGAAGTTAGAGATCTTGTGCTCCTCCACCTTCCGTTTGAGGATACCCCACAGATGCTCAAGAGGGTTTAGGTCTGGAGACATGCTTGGCCAGTCCATCACCTTTACCCCTCAGCTTCTTTAGCAAGGCAGTGGTCGTCTTGGAGGTGTGTTTGGGGTCATTATGTTGGAATACTGCCCTGCGTCCCAGTCTCTAAATGGAGAGGATCATGCTCTGCTTCTGTATGTCACAGTACATGTTGGCATTCATGGTTCCCTCTATGAACTGTAGCTCCCCAGTGCCGGCAGCACCCCCCCCCCCTTTAACCTCTGCAGCAATGCCGGCAGCACTCATACATCTATTTCCCAAAGACAACCTCTGGATATGACGCTGAGCACATGAACTCAACTTCTTTGGTCGACCATGGTGAGGCCTGTTCTGAGTGGAACCTGTCCTGTTAACCACTTGGCACCCATACTACGTCATTCAGATATCGGCGTTTTCAGCCGGCGATTCCCTGCACCATAAGAACGATCATAGCGGCTGTTCCGCCGGTGCTTGTACCGACTCACCGCTTCCATCGGCGAGTTGGTCACAGGATCCGCCGGCCCCCAGAAGTTACCATAGAGATTTCCGGCGAACCAGATCGTCCCCGGAGTCTCTATGATCGTTCGGAGGCGGGGCGCGATGTTATGATGTCACGCCCGGCCTCTGCATTCAAATTAACGGCGCCAAAATGGCTGGGAAGCCAGGATCGTTTTTTTATTTTTTATTTTAGGCTTTCCAGCCTAGAGGTGAGATATGGGGTCTTACTGACCCCATATCTCACTGTAAATAGGTCCCATCGTGCCAAATTTCCTATTGCAAGGGATGTTTACATTCCTTGCAATAGGAATAAAAGTAATCAATTTTTTATTTTATTTTTTAAGTGTAAAATTAAAAAAATAAAATTAACAATAAAAAAAAAAAAAGTAAAGCGCCCCTGTCCCCATGAGCTCGTACACAGAAGCGAACGCATACGCAAGTCCCGCCCACATATGAAAACGGTGTTCAAACAACACATGTGAGGTATCGCCACAAACGTAAGAGCGAGAGCAATAGCGCTAGCCCTAGACCTCCTCTGTAACTCAAAACATGTAACCAGTAAACAATTTTAACACATCGCCTATGGGGATTTTTAAATACCAAATTTTGGCTCCATTCCATGAGCGCGTGCAATTTTGAAGCGTGACATGTTGGGTATCTATTTACTCGGCGTATCTTCCTCTTTCACATTATGCAAAAAAATTGGGCTAACTTTACTGTTTTTTTTTAAAGTGTGAAACTGTTTTTTTTTTCTGAAAAAACGTGTTCGAAAAATTGCTGCTTGCAACGACCGGCATTGTATTCTCTAGGGCAGTGATGGCGAACCTTGGCACCCCAGATGTTTTGGAACTACGTTTCCCATGATGCTCAAATACACTGCAGAGTGCATGAGCATCATGGGAAATGTAGTTCCAAAACATCTGGGGTGCCAAGGTTCGCCATCACTGCTCTAGGGTCTTTGCTAAAAAAAATATATATAATGTTTGGGGGTTCTATGTAATTTTCTAGCAAAAAAAATTACGAATTTTACATGTAGGAGAGAGATGTCAGAATTGGCCTGGGCGCGAAGTGGTTAAACTGCTGTATGGTCTTGGCCACCTTGCTGCAGCTCAGTTTCAGGATCTTGGAAATCTTCTTATAGCCTAGACCATTTTTATGTAGAGCAACAATTCTTTTTTTTTCAGATCCACAAAAGAGTTCTTTGCCATGGGGTACCATGTTGAACTTCCAGTGACCAGTATGAGAGAGTGAGAGCGATAAAACCAAATTTAACACACCTGTTCACCATTCACACCTGAGACCTTGTAAGACTAATGAGTCACATGACACCGGGGAGAGAAAATGGCCAACTGGGCCCAATTTGGACATTTTCACTTAGGGGTGTACTCACTTGTTGCCAGCGGTTTAGACATTAACCTGTTCAGATCCACGCTATAGCTGAATGATGGCTACGGCACAGATCTGCTTTGCCGGGAGGCTGTCTATTAACATCCTCCCCTTTCAAAGCTGGCCCCTTACCATGTGATCAGCTGTTAGCCAATGACAGCCGATGATGTGATGTGAACAGAGGCTCGGTACTCGTTTTTTTCCCTTCTCAAGCTGACAACGCGAGAAGAAAAAAAAAAAAAAGCATAGCGCTGGCTTCTGTATGTAGGGACATCCGTCCGGAAGTGGAAGAGCCTCTGTACCCACCAGTACCCCGAATCAGTGCCCACCAATCAGTGACCACAGTACATCAGTGCCTACAAGTGCCACCTAATAATGCCCACCAGTGGTGCCAATCAGTGCTACCTATCCGTGTCACCTACCAGTGCCAATGCCCAGTGCCACCCATCAATGCCCACCAGTGCTACCCTATCAGTGCCCATCAGTGCAGCCTCATCAGCATACATCAATGAAGGAGAAAAATTACCTGTTTGCAAAATTTATTAACAAAATATAAAACGGTTTTGTATTGTTTATTTTTTTAAATTAGTCTTTTTAAATGTAACAAAAAATAGAAAACTCAAGTGATCAAATTTCATTTGGGTACAGTATTGTATGACCGCGCAATTGTCGTTCAAAGAGTGACAGTGCTAAAAGCTGAAAATTGATCTGGGCAGGAGGGGGGGGGGGGGGTTTAGGTTCCCAGTAAGCAAGTGGTTAATGGCTAAGTGTTAGTTTGAGAGCACAGCAAATTGACACTGTTATACAAGCTGTACACTCACTATTTTACATTGTAGCAAAGTGTAATTTCTTCAGTATAACATGAAAAGATATAATAAAATATTTACAAAAATGTGAGAGGTGTATATTCACTTTTGTGAGATATTGTATATACACACAAAATTCAGATTAGCCAGTGATGGATTCCACACACCAGGAACCAACCAACACAGTAAGATCAGGTCTGGGTGGATTGCATCCTGCAGCAACCAGGAAAGACAAAAGAGGAATATGATGTCACAGCAAACAAAGACTAGGAAGTACAGACGAGGGTACAATTTACACCTAGATTAACATATGTAATTGCTTTTTGTTTAACCATCCTAGTTGGCTTTGCTTACGTGTAATCAAGTATAATTAGACCAAACCTGTTAAACCATTAATCAGCCTGTGTAACCAAGGCCACTCATACACAGACCGAATTTCTTTCCTGCAGGCACAGGTGGTTGTACCAAAGTTGATCGATCAACTTATTACATTCAGATTGCCCATACAAGATTCCAATCAGAACCGAGGTTCCTTCTTAACCAGCCATAGACAGTTCGAATCTCAGCCAGTTCAGCTTGGATTGGCCGAGATTCCAACCATGTATGGGCAGGCTGAAAGTCAACTTAGGTACAACCAGCCTGTCAGCTTTTACATGTGAACACTGCTAGCCGCAATTAAAGCTGCTAGCAGTAAACACGGTGTTCTCCCGGCGAGGATGGCTCCCCCCACCCTCCCACTAGAAGAACACAACGGCTCCATGGGAGGGATTCCGCCATCAACAAGTAGCTGCAGGCAAGAAAAATCGCTTGCTCTATGGTTGGCTTAAGGCTGGGTTCACACTGCTGCGGGGGGAGATCCGGATGTGATTCGCACCGCAAATCACATCCGATCTCCGTAGCGCTGCGAGTTCAGCCATACAGATAGTATGGCTGAACTCGCAGCGGTCCCGCAGCAAACTCGCACGGGACCCTTTTTTTCGTCTGCAACAGAATCGGATCGCATGGGCGTTCACACCATGCGATCCGATTCTTGTGCGAGTCGGCAGATCGCACTGCGATATGCGATCGGATCTGGGGGTGTCATTAACATATCATTGACACTCCCAGCCGTTCGCATAGGGCAGTGTGAACTGCCGGCGGGAGTCGTGCGATGCGGGAAAACGCCGCGAATTCGCGGCGTTCCCGTATCGCAGCGGTGTGAACCCGGCCTAATGGTGACTATTCCTCATGTGAAGCTGAACTACAATGAGCCATTTAAAATTAAAAATGCCATCTGAGTGTACATTAGAACAAAAGAAGAAAATAAAAGCAGAGTTCCACAAAAAGTGTAGCTGCTGACTTTTAATAACACACTCACCTGTCCCATGATCAGTGGCATCGGGAGGGGTGGCTAAGAGTGGCTGGAGCCCCGAGTGGGCCCCCAAAAAGCCCAGTCTCGGGTATTCACAAAGCTATTAGTCCCGAGGGTGGCCGAGTGACATAGCAGGTCCCGCCTTCTGGAGCCTGCAGAGCATATGATGGACATCCCACTGGTCCAATGTCAGGACTGTGGGACATTGACATCCATCATAGGTGCTGCAGGCTCCAAAAAGGTGGGAATGACAATGCGACCACGTCACTACGAGAAGATCCACACTTGGCGCTCGGCTCTCCTCTGTCTCTGGCTGCCTGCTGTCTCCTGGGATGAGCACGTCGGAGCCGCACACTACAACTGAGCTGCAGGAGGAGCCGGAGGTCACTGTTACCTGAAATCTGACATCAAGTGTAATGGTCAGTTAGGTCAGTGTACGTCAAGTAGGTCAGCATTGATGGGCACTGGTAAGCCAGGCAGCAAGCAACAGTAAGCTTACCAACACCCCCCCCCCCCCCCCCCACCACCATGCCACACAACAGAGCGCTTTGAGGGTGAGCCTACATCAAAAGGAATGAAGCTCTCAGCAGCTGCCCCTGCTGGTTATATAGGGAAGGATATACAAAAAATTTAATACAAATACTGTTTTTGGCTGATCTGTATACCACAGTCACATGATAATCTGCAGTTTGTCCAGAGCTGTGTGTTCAGGTAGGAGGAGATTTCCATTACAGCCTGTATACACACCCACATGTGTGATGTCAATATCATGTGACCTGGCTAGCTCCGAGAACAAGGAAATGTTCTTTCAAGCATAAAAGACAACTGAACATGTGCAGGTTGGCTACCCTGCCTGTGTGTTAGCTGGCGTTCCCCAGATAGACCGTGCAGGAGGTAAGGATCTGTGCATACAGGATCAAAGTTTTTGGTTTTGTTTTCTAAACACATTGCAGAGTATTAACCCCTTACGTTCCACAGCGAGTATAACAAGCATGCTATTCTGCATATACAGACCGATTTTACTGTTGTGGGTTTAGTAACACTACAAAGACAGAAGGTGGCTATGGACAGCCACTCTACTTTGAAGGTGGGCGATAATCAAGTGTCAACTTTTCAGCGAATCAGAATTGGTTCTACAGCAACAAACAAAAATCAGATGTGGTTACGACAGACTGCACCCCAATATACCCCGACTCTTTGGGACCCATGTCTGAAAGGAGTTGTATTTTTTGTTGCTCTTGTATTAGAAGCGACATTAAGGCTCCGATCACACTTGTGCAACTTTGATGCAACTGTTCCACTCTCTTTCACACATCAGAGTAGTGCAGAAACCTATTCAAAGTTGCTTACCCTTTAAGTCACATAGATATAAAATGGGTTCCACTGAAACAGATTGGACACCAAGTCGCAGCCTAAATCTTCAGCGCACACCTTCCTGTAGAAATGGCTGTACAAGTGGGTGCCGCAGTGATCATTTGGAACTGTATATGGTCAGAATGAGAAAACATCACCAGCACCCCATGGAGCTCCAGAACTTAATAAAGCAATTCAATTGTTACAGTAAAAGCAACAATACAGAGCATCACAGGACTCCATCAGTTATGTGTCCAAAGTCGCATGACAAGTCGCACACGTGTGAACAAAGCCTTAATAAAGGAATTTCCCCAGAATATACCTAGATTTTCATGTCTCGTCTATGAAGTGCTCTTCCCTTCACAGTGTAAGGTTTCTTAGAAACTCTGTGTGCACTTCAATCACATGACAGAACCTTTACAAAACCATTTGGTTAGGAAGAAAACTGCAGTTTCTTGTTGCTCACTTTGTCCATAATCCTCTCCACATGACTGAAGCAGAATATTGAAGGATTACATAAGAAAAAGCTTTTTCCCAGTTATCTCCAACGCAGCAGCAAAAACTGATTTGCATAAATACAAAAGATAAAAGTGCACCCCGTCTAAAACCAGGACCCCGGCCCACTCAGTAAACTATCAATGACAGCTTTCAAATTAAATATCTTAAAGATGAGCCTAGCAACGTGATTAAAGTATAACTAAAGACAAAACCTATGTGACAGAGTGGAGATGGATTAGAACACTGTCAGTTTTTAGTGCTGCCTCTGTCCCAATTAGGAAGATTCACCCATCATCACCAAAAGTCTAAATTTTGGGTTGCCACCAGAACAGGAATAGTGGGGAACTCCTCCAATTGGGACACTAGTTCTATGACGTTGGTGACTGACAACCAGAGATTTTCCTCACTTCTTGTTGTGGATATTGGACAGGAAGTGAAGGGAAATCATCCTAATGGGACACAGATCAAACAAAAACAGGGGATATAACCCTCCCTCACACTATCCAAACTGAAACAAAAAGTTCTATTTAAAAAGTTCCATTTACAAAATAATAGCAACATGGCTGGAACATCCAAAGAAATATTTACAATCTATATAGTTACAAGAAACAGTTTCTGAACTGTTGGGAATGACCTGGATTCACACATACATGGATTAGCCCTGGTTCACACTGGTACCATCTGACATGTCAAATCGGCGACAATTGCCAGCAATGACACCGTCCTAAAATCGGTGCAACGCCACATTTACATCATGGCACCAATTTTAAAAAGTCATTTCTGTACTACTTTTTGTGATTTTAGCTTGCGATTTCCATTGACATCTGCACAGATGTCTGAAATCGCCGCTGAAATCTGGACCGAGAGTGAAATCATTCAGCTGAACTCGCACGCCTTCATTCCCGCAGCTCAGTGTGAACCTGGGCTTAGGCTCAGTTCACACTGAATGGATTTGATCTGATAATATTTCACATCGCGATTTGTGTTTTGACAGGTGCAAATTTTATGCAATTTCTGTGGTGACTGAGAAGCGAGGGAGATTAAAGTTGCACCGCACCAAACTCGCACAGCACCCTTTTTTTTACCTGGATCAAAATCACACCACATCAATAAGAACAGCCTTCACAGAAAACAATGTATTTCCAGATGACATGCAAATCTATGCCTTTCATATCACATCAGATTCCCATCAGTGTGAACCGGGCCTTAATATCTTATACGACCTTCATCAAGGTCATAATAAGTGTCAGTCATATTTAACACATAAAATCTTCAGTACCGGTTAAACAGTATTCCAATCAATATCCTTCACAAAAAAAATCACAACAAATAAAAAAAGGGTTTGTGAACTTCTAGGGTTCCTGTGTCAAACACAGAGTCCAAAGGCCGAATCTGGCCCTCCAGACCAGTTTATGGGGCCCTCTCAGCTCTCCTGCAGCACTCGTGTGGTCTCAAGTCCCCACCTCGTTTCAGCAATAGGCAGAGGAGAGGACAGAACTCCTCCACCAGATCCTGCACTTTTATACAGCCCCAGAGGCTGGTCTCTGCCCGTTTCAGCAGTTGGCAGCAGATTTCCTTCTACAGATCCTGCACTCCTCTGTGCACGTGCAACACGCCCTCAGCTCAGCCTCCCCTGGTCCTGGCATTCAGCAGACTGACAACTGACTCCAGCCCTCCTCCAGATCCATAAGGGGGGTGCGCTGTGATGTAAGGGAGTGCGGAGGATTCGACTTCTGATCGGGGGTCTCTGGCCATCTGCTTATAATAATGAGAATACAAATATAAAGTATAAAAAAAGAGGGTCGCACACTGCTGGTATCCTAAACAAGAAAGTTTGTTAGCAACTGCTCAGGCACAGCACCATGGCAGAAAGTTTCTTGCAAAGGATACTAGAGGCTCATGACCCTCCTTTTCAGACTTGCATCTTCTACTACAGGAGTACAAATGGGCTCCGTGCCAGTCTGCATCAGCCCTTCACAGCTTAAAGCAGAGTTACACATAAAAGTGGAACTTCGGGTTTGAGGACTCCGACATGCCACAGGTCCCAGTGCATACTTGGCTGTGAAACCGCAAGCTGTCACAGCTGGGTGCCCACACTAGTGAGGCTTCGGGCAGCCGCATCGCGGGACAGGAGAGTGAGCGAGTATATGCAATAAATAAATAAATAAATATATACAGTGGTGTGAAAAAGTGTTTGCCCCCTTCCTCATTTCCTGTTCCTTTGCATGTTTGTCACACTTAAGTGTTTCGGAACATCAAACCAATTTAAACAATAGTCAAGGACAACACAAGTAAACACAAAATGCAATTTGTAAATGAAGGTGTTTATTATTAAAGGTGAAAAAAAATCCAAACCATCATGGCCCTGTGTGAAAAAGTGATTGTTAAAACATACTATAACTGTGGTTGTCCACACCTGAGTTCAATTTCTCTAGCCACACCCAGGCCTGATTATTGCCACACCTGTTCACAATCAAGGCATCACTTAAATAGGAGCTGCTGGACACAGTAAGGTCCACCAGAAGATCCTTAAGGCCGGGTTCACACTATAGCGATCCGCGGCGTTTACCCGCATCGCACACCTCCCGCCGGCAGTTCACACCGCCCTATGCGGACGGCTGGGAGTGTCAATGTTATGTTAATGACACCCCCAGATCCGTCGGCATATCGCAGTGCGATCTGCCGACTCGCACAGGAGTCGGATCGCATGGTGTGAACCCCCATGCGATCCGATTCTGTTGCGGACCCAAAAAAGGGTCCCGTGCGAGTTTGCTGCGGGAGCGCTGCGAATTCAGCCATACTATCTGTATGGCTGAACTCGCATCGCTACGGAGATCGGATGTGATTTGCTGTGCGAATCACATCCGGATCTCCCCCCGCAGCGGTGTGAACCGGGCCTAAAAGCTACACATCATGCCGAGACCCAAAGAAATTCCGGAACAATTGAGAAAGAAAGTAATTGAGATCTATCAGTCTGGAAAGGGTTATAAAGCCATTTCCAAAGCTTTGGGAATCCAGCGAACCACAGTGAGAGACATTATCCACAAATGGCGAAGACATGGAACAGTGGTGAACCTTCCCAGGAGTGGCCGGCCGCCCAAAATTACCCCAAGAGCGCAGCGACGACTCATCCAAGAGGTCACAAAAGACCCCACAACAACGTCCAAGGAACTGCAGGCCTCACTTGCCTCAGTTAAGGTCAGCGTTCATGCCTCCACCATCAGGAAAAGACTGGGCAAAAATGGCCTGCATGGCAGAGTTCCAAGGAGAAAACCACTGCTGAGCAAAAAGAACATCAAAGCTCGTCTCAATTTCTCCACAACACATCTTGATGATCCCCAAGACTTTTGGGACAACATTCTGTGGACCGATGAGACAAAAGTGGAACTCTTTGGAAGGTGTGTGTCCAAGCATATCTGGCGTAGAAGGAACACTGCATTTCATAAAAAGAACATTATACCAACAGTAAAATATGGTGGTGGTAGTGTGATGGTCTGGGGCTGTTTTGCTGCTTCAGGACCTGGAAGACTTGCCGTGATAAAAGGAACTATGAATTCTGCTGTCTAACAAGAGATCCTGAGGGAGAATGTCTGACCATCTGTTTGTGTACTCAAGCTGAAACGAACTTGGGTTCTGCAGCAGGACAATGATCCTAAACACACCAGCAAGTCCACCACCGAATGGCTGAAGAAAAACAAAATGAAGACTTTGGAGTGGCCTAGCCAAAGTCCTGACCTGAATCCTATTGAGATGTTGTGGTATGACCTTAAAAAGGCCGTTCATGCTCGAAAACCCTCTAATGTAACTGAATTAGGACAATTCTGCAAAGATGAGTGGGCCAAAAGTCCTCCAGGACGCTGTAAAAGCCTCATTGCACGTTATCGCAAACGCTTGGTTGCAGTTGTTGCTGCTAAGGGTGGCCCAACCAGTTATTAGGTTTAGGGGGCAATCACTTTTTCACACAGGGCCATGATGGTTTGGATTTTTTTTCACCTTTAATAATAAACACCTTCATTTACAAATTGCATTTTGTGTTTACTTGTGTTGTCCTTGACTATTGTTTAAATTGGTTTGATGTTCCGAAACACTTAAGTGTGACAAACATGCAAAGGAACAGGAAATGAGGAAGGGGGCAAACACTTTTTCACACCACTGTATATATTTAAGCTGCTGACTTTTGGTAAACAGAAAAACAAGTAAAACACAGCTTTAAGTCTTAAAAGTATGGGTTGGAGGTCACTGCTGTTTTATACTTACCTAAGTGGGTGCAACATTGGTCAGATACTGCATCTGTCCTCTGGCGTCTCTGCACTGAGGATCGATCGAACACTGCAGATGGCTCGGTTCTCTTGGCTCCCAGGGTAGAGAGCTGCTGCCTGTCAATCAGCTGCTCTGCTCCCCCAAGCTCACTGGAGCACTGATCTGTGAAGGGGCGGAGATCGGCCTTCTCAGCGGCTCGCTGTGAGGCTGAGACGGCTATCACTCCAGGCACCTGGCGGATCCAGACTTCCAGAGTCAGGATGACATGGTGCCTGGACTGATATTGATGACGTCATCTGAGAGTGGACTTCAGTCCGCTCTCTGCTGAAAACTGGTCCCAGGCGTGCAAAACAAATTGTACCCTTGTGACCAATAGAAGAAGCCCAGCCAAACAAGCTCAGGCTGGACTTCTACAATACCGATGCGGCCCGCGATGAAATAGAATTTGGAACCCCTGCTCTAGGGTAAATGGACACAGACATGCCAACAGATGCAATTAAAGGGTATGGTCTGAATGTGCCCCAGTCTCTAAAGCCGGCCATAGGCGGAGTTAATCTTGGCTGGTTCAGCAAAGACCAGCCGAGATTCTAACCACGTATGGACTAGGTGCGTGTACCCAGCTAATCAAAAATCGATCAATTGGGTTACAACCACCATGCGATTATTGCCAGTGGCTATACCCGCTAGCAATAATTACTGGTGGGTTCTCCCAGCTGGGATGGCTTCCCCCACTGGAAGAACACAGCAGTTCCATGTGAAGGACTGACTGTGTTGATGGGAACAAAATATCAAGTGATTTTGTTTGGGTTGCAGTACAGAAAATCACACCATCTATGGCCAACTTTAAGGCTCTACTCCAAACCCATATAAAAAGACACAAATCAATTCAGCTCTGCAAGCACCAACATATCCTATATTATGTATATTTTTTTATAAATGCCAGGATTTCCATTTCAGGCACTTGTATTACAGCCACCTGCAGTCACTGTACAGTAGGGCTCAAAGGAGGGAAGGGGGAAGCCACACATACAGCCAATCAGGAGTCTGCAGTGCAAGGAGCATGCTGATAGAAGCACACAGAGCAAGATGAGAGCTCATCAGTATGCTGCTTATAAAGCCTCATACACACGATCGGACTTTGTACAAACTTTCCCTTGGATTTTTGTACAAAGGGCGTCGGCCGAGAACTTGTATTGCATACACACAGCAGGACTTTTTCAGCCAACTTTCACCAAATCATGTGGTTTGTCTGCTCTTTACCACCACCTTTGGTCAACTTCTGTATTGTTGCCTGATCTTTTGCATTGGTTCTGAGCATGCCCGTTTGTACTTTGTACAAAAGTCCTATGGTTTTCTGTACACACGATCAGACTTTGCTCCATCAGACTTTTGTTGCCAGAAAGTTTGTCCATTCGCACAGCCAAAAGTCAGATGAAAACCAAAAAAAAAAGGCTAATTTGCATGTTTGTTGTCAAAAAGTCTGATCGTGTGTATGGGCCTTTAGACTGTTCAGTCACAAGGTTGGGGGGGCCCTGTAAAGCTGGGTACACGCCGAGGTTTTTTTTTTTTTCGCCACCCCATTCAATTATCAGGGTGGAAAAAATAAATAATCCCTGCATCCATATAAGCAATGTGGATTCAGAGATCTGCGCCCCCCCCCCCATTGCTTTCTCAGGGTGGGAGCTTCTCCCCTCCCCAGTCAGAATACACTGATCAAGCACTATCTCATTGGAAGAAAGCAATTGTGGTGCAGGCAGAGAGAATGGTAAATAGAATAGATCTTCCTTAACCACTTGCCTACTGGGCACTTAAACACCCTTCCTTTCAGCTTTCGGTGCTCTCACACTTTGAATGACAATTACTCAGTCATGTAACACTGTACCCAAATGAATTTTTTGTCCTTTTTTCCCCACAAATAGAGCTTTCTTTTGGTGGTATTCATCTCTGGGGTTTTTATTTTTTTCTCTATAAATGAACAAAAAAACGAAAATTATTATTATTTGGTCTTTGTGAAAGTTAGAGAGTCTACAAGGTGTGGTGCGAATCATACAAAATTGATCACATCTGATGTACTGGTGGCCTATCTCACTTCTTGTGACCCGAACAAGTCCGGAAAGTACAAATACCCCCCAAATGACCCCTTTTTGGAAAGTAGACATTCCAAGGTATTTAGTAAGAGGCATGGTGAGCTTTTTGATGTTGTCATTTTTTCTCACAATTCTTTGCAAAATTAAGATTTTTTTTTCCTACAAAATTGTCATTGTAATAGGTTATTTCTCTCACATGGCATGTGTATACCACAAATGACACCCCAAATTAAATTATGCTACTCCTCCTGAGTATTACAATACCACATGTGTGGGACTTTTCCACAGCCTGGCCACAAAGAGAGGCCCAACATGCAGGGAGCGCCGTCACGTGTTCTAGGAGCATAAATTACACATCTAACTTGTTGACTACCTATTACACTTTTGAAGGCCGTGGAGCACCAGGACAATGACACGTGGCACAGATGGCACCGATACGTGGCACTAACAGGTAGCACTGGGCGAGGATGGCACTTTTTTTTTTTTTTACTTTTTTTTTAACTTACGGCCGCTGCAGCCGTTCATCTCTCCCTTCTCACACGCTGTCTGTGTGAGGAGGGAGAGCGGCGCTGAGAGATGATCTCATGTTTACATATGAGATCATCTCTCGTTGGACACGCCGATCACGCTGTAAACGGCCGCTGTGATTGGCCATTTACAGCGATCTGTGACTGGCTGTGTCCGAGGGACATGGCCAGCACAGAACTTCCCTGATGCATGCCCGCGGCGGCACGCAGAGGGGAAGTAAACAGGATGCCCAGGGACGGCCTCCCGGCAGTTAGCGTCCGTTCTGTAGCCGTCTTTCGGCTATAGGGCGGGCACGAAGCGGTTAAAAGGAGAATGTTTTTGGAGCTTACACAGACTGGAAGACTTCTTCCCTATTATCTCATGAGATATTCTTTAGCGAATTGAGCGCAGGAAGTGAAAAAAGGGGGAAAAAAAAAAAAAAAAAAGTTTAGCCTTTAGTTCCACTTTAAAATTCAGTCTAGCCTCTACCACAGATCTTGAAGTACATACATTTGAATGCATGACCCGACCACTGCCTGTTTTTACCCACATTACAGTCTTACATTTTTTTTTTTTAAAGTCCATTATGTTTCTCTGATCTGAAATGACAACCTCCACATAATCTCAGGAGCAGAACGTTCACAAACCGCTATAATCCAATACTGAATGCCTCCCCCTCTTCCTCTGAAGGTTTCTTCGTCATGCCAAGAAAAAGCATACTTTACATTTCATTGATAGAAAACCACAACATTGCACCTTACAGCCACAAGTACAACCTTCACCTGGAACAATGGCTGCCTTCAAAACCCAGGCCTCTCCCCATTCTCGCCTGGAGTCATACTCCCGGCCCACACAACTACTTGAATGACTAGACAAGTTTGTATTACCTGTGTCATCGCAATGTACAGTATACATGCATTGTTCAGGACTCCATTACGCACACTAGCAATTGTTTAATTTGCACGGATAAAAAGTTTCTATTTTTGGGGAAGGGGATTTATGTACCTTATAAAAATGTAAATTTTAAAAAGCCGGCATAACATCTGTATATTTGTTCCCATTACTATAACCTCATGTAAATAAGACTCCTTTAAGGACATGGAGAGATCTTCCTCATGAACCAATGTAGAGTGAAAAGTCAAGTAGAAGCCCCACCTGAGCGCACATTCACCAATAAATCCAAAATATGCTTACCAGAACATTTTGATTCATTATAAAGGAGTTAAAATATGCTTGTGTATGAGAGACACAGCTTAGTACTGTATTTATTGGTGTATAACACTCACTTTTTCACCCTGAAAATTGGGTGCAAACAGTGTGTGCGTGTTATACGCCGATACTGCATTTTGGGCAACCTGGGGAAGGGGGGGGGGGGGGGGGACGAGCGCCTTCAGATTACATACAGAGAGTATCTCCTGTTTACTCAGCGGCTTCTGTGATAGGAAGTCCCGTCTCCTGGGCCAGCAGTGGACCACTGTTCTGTCTATCACAGAAGCTGGTCCAGGAGGCGGGACTTTGTATTAAAAGAGGCAGCCGAGTGAATAGGAGATTCTCGCTGTATGTAATCTGAATCTGAAATGTAATCCCGCCCCCCTCCCTGTCCCCTCCGAGGCAGCAGTAATTTGATGTGAGGCTGCAGATGGGCATTGATCAAGCTGCATTAATGGTCAATTGTGAGGCTGCAGATTGCATTGATCAGGCTACAAATGGGCAATGGTGAGGCTGCATTGATGGGCGCTGACTTATTTTGCTTCAAAGTTCACTATTTAAAATTCAAGTTTTTTTCCTGAAACTTCCCTCCTAAAATGAAGGTGCGCGTTATATGCCGATAAGTACGGTATGTAATTATCATCCCGTGTGGGCGCCCATCACACAAAGATCATGGACTCCACTCTTTCCCCTTCGCTCTTTATTTTTACTTCCCCTTTTTATCATCATCTGGCACTTTTTTCTTTCCCTTTTACATGACCTGCAGAACATGTTTCATTTTATGATTCACTGACATTTATCGCAGTCTTCTGTACCATCAATTTTTAATGGTGCAAGCCCAGCTATAGGCGACAGCCACTCACTGCCCCTCTCTCTCTCTACGTCTTGTTTCTGTATTTTATCTGTTCTAATAAAAAAATAAAAATAAAATATGTTAACCCTAAAATAGCAGAATACTTACAAGATTAAAAACCATAGCACATGTATCACTCCATCGGGATCTAGATGAGCCACTCCCATGTTTAGGGATGTGTGATGACATCCCAAACATCAGCTCCGCCCTATGCGTTTCATCACAAAATGACATCTTCCAGGGCTCGACCCATTAGGAATATTTGCTTTGAATTATTTCACATTTAGGACTGATAAACAAAATTATACATCAATACACTGATGTTATTTTCACATTTGATTGTGTATTCCAACCTAAAATATACACTAACCCTGATCCAAATTTGATCTAGTCATTTTAATTTTTAATGATTTTTCTTTGCCTACACCATTCTCCTCTAGCAAGGGGAAACAAATAATCATCCTCCATTTGTCATGGTAACTATAGTCCCTTGGATAGGAAGTGAAAGAAATAGAAAATCTTACAGATGGCAACTGTCTGGGAGGAAATTCACTCTCACTTCTCGTTGTGTCTCCAGGAATGGAAGTAAAGGGAAATCTCCCTAACTGGACTCAGGGAAACAAGAAAATTACCAAAGATAAGGTTTTAGATATTTTAACTTACAAAAAAAAAGCAGCCTTTGACCCATAGTCAATTTAAGCTTTTACTATTCATCACCACTGCAGCTAAACAAAGCATGGAAATCCCCTTATGTATCCTAGCGATGAAACAAAGAATCACACAAGCTATGGTTCAGGACAAAATTTGAATTCATGCTGACAAAGTTTCCTCCTATGAAAGGACGCGGAGGCCTTGGATCACCCACTACCTGAATCACGATTTTGACAACCAACTCTTATTACCATAACTTACTGCATACACTGTCCATGGCCCTCTCTAGGGACCCCTCATCCCTTTGATCTCCCCTACATTCTCTATCCTCCCATTGAAGCTCCTAAACATCCCCCCTCTTTCCCTCACACTCTCTCTAGCATAACTCCTTACTTAAGCCTCATGTACATTGCTGCTGCCAAACGGACGGTATTTTGATATTTTTTTTTTTTTATCTTTTGTCTGGGATTCCTAATAAAAATATAACAATGCACTTTCAGGTAAGCGAGTGTGCCTGCAGTCTGATAGCTATATATCTGCAGTGTGGGATCTAAGGCACTGCAACCTCTGACTGCTAGATTTTAAAAGCATGCCCCTTCCACTCAAACCACCCCACTCTCCCCTGAATGGTGTTCTTCTCCCGGCACATACCGGTCTTGAATTTGGCACAGCAGTAGGTAGCTTCATCCACATCATCCATTCAGCACAAATCTGTGAATGTAAAAAGACTATGAATCCACCTGCCATCATATCAGGAGGACTCGAGGTGTGAATGGAGCCTTAAAGTGTTTCTAAACCCAGAGCCTGCATGCACTACATCTGGTCTCCCACAGCACACAGAACATGGAATGCAATTACTTTAATATAAACTGCTAAATACCCTCTCTCATCAGCAGTATATAGCAGTCTTGTGACTTCTATCACTGCCTGTTTAAGCTTGCAGGAGGAGTTTTCATTCTCCCCTGATCCTGTCTGGACAGTGCCAATTGGTTCTGTGCTGATCACATGCACTCAAGGGGGGTGGGGGCAGCTCTCTAGCCATGCACACCAAACAGAGCATGTGCAGCCTGACTCCCAATGCTCTGTTCTATGGAGAGATGGGTTGGAGTCAGTTAAAGAAAGGGAGGATCAGAGAAGACAGGATCTCACAGCCTTTATACACAACGCAGAGGATTAACCCCTTAGGTTCCACAGTGAGTATAACAAGCATGCTTTACTAAATATAGAGATGGATGTCACTTGTTGTGGGTTTAGTAACACTTTAACCTCCACCTTTTTCTGGGTACAGCTTCCAGAGTTCGGTTTCTCCTCAAAGACATTGTACATCACAATTGATTCTTGTAGTAGACAGTATATTGGATTATGTTTTGAGAACAATGAAGCTGTGTGGGAAGAAGAATCAGTAGATTCCCTGACTTAGGCCAACACAACCAAAATGTAATTCTGGAACAACGTTAAATGTAGAAGGCAGACTATTAAACAAAGGATGTTTTCCCAAACAATTCAGACATCCGATTGTTTAGAGACAAAATGGTTTAAAGGCTTGTTCCACCATTGTCCACAGAAATATCTCTACTATTATCTTCTTAGTGAGTAGCTGTATGTATAATCAGCTAAATGTAAGAAATGACATATTGTATGTGGAATACAATACCTTTACTATTTATACTTTGACAGAACTCAGTTATAAATTGGGAATATAAAAACAGCCCCGGCAAAGACGTTTTACCAATATTTCACAAATATTCTCTGTTTTCTTGACGAGCACAGAGTGAGAAAGTCTCCGAGGTTGAGCTTAGGCCCCTTTCACACTGGGGCGGTTTTCAGGCGCTACAGCGCTAAAAATATCACATGTGTAGCGCCTGAAAAAAAATGGCCCCTTTCACTCCAGTGTGAAAGCCAGAGGGTTTGCACACTGGAGCGGTGCGCTAGCAGGACGGTGAAAAAAGTCCTGCTAGTCGCATCTTTGGAGCAGTGAAAAGGAGCGGTGTATTCACCGCTCCTACACCGCTCCGACCCATTGAAATCAAAGGGGCAAAGCGCCGCTACAGCGGGCAGTTTTAACCCTTTTTCGGCCGCTAGCGGGGGTTAAAAACCCCCCGCTAGCGGCCGCAGACCGCCGCTAAAACGATGCCCGCACCGCCCCCGTGTGAAAGGGGCCTTACAGCATTCTATTGCTGCCCTTACAGTGGTTGTAAACCCCCATATATACCCAGGGAAGCGACTGGTCTCAGGTGATATACAGAGATTAAAGCGCAACTCCACCTTTGTTGAGAAAAAAATAAAAAATAAAATAAAAAAAAAAAAACACACACACACACACACACACACACACACACACCATTCCCACTGGGTGGTCGATGTACATTGCAAGGATCATAACCAACCTTTGTTGCAGATTCCTACCCTTTTTTATTCTGAAGAAATTCATGTGTTTTTGTCTGTGCCTCTGTACTGAGTGGGTCTAATGGGAGTGGTTGCTTTACTGTCAGGTGTAGAGCGGAAGGGGAACCAATGAGGAAATCTGCTGGGCCTGCATCACTTTAGGATGTGTGCCTATTGAAAGTATCTTTCAAAAAACATGACATTTTTGTTGCATAGGATGCCTGAAATCTGATTTGTATCTTAACCATTTCATTACCCACCCATAGTCAAATGACATCCGCAGGAGGGATCTCCCATC
Source organism: Lithobates pipiens (assembly GCF_037356315.1). Taxonomy (NCBI): domain Eukaryota; kingdom Metazoa; phylum Chordata; class Amphibia; order Anura; family Ranidae; genus Lithobates; species Lithobates pipiens. The sequence goes on from NW_027507718.1 coordinate 424,222,129, forward strand.
CTGGACGGGCGTCATATGATGTTCTTGGCTGTCTAGGGGGCATGCACGTTGCTCAGGACCCAATGAGCATGCCCTGCGACCGCCAGTGAACACAGCAGGACCATGGATCTGTGTGTGTCCTGTCAGGTGAGAGAAGACCGATGGGGTGTTCCCAGTACAGAGGAACCCTGATCGGTCGCCTCCCCTTGCGAATCCCCGCCCCCTACAGTTAGAATTAGTCCCTAGGAAACATAATTAACCCCTCAATCCCCCCCTAGTGTTAACCCCTTCATTGCCAGTCACATTTACACAGTAATCAGTGCAATTTTATAGCACTGATCGCTGTATAAATGTGAATGGTCCCAAAAATGTATCAAAAGCGTCCGATATGTCTGTCGTAGCGTCCCAAAAAAAAAAAAAAAAAAAAACAACACACACAACCCCCCAAAAAAAAACCCACACCCCGTAGATCACTGCCATTACTAGTAAATAAATAAATATGCCATAAATCTATCCAGTATTTTGTAGACGCTATAACTTTTGTGCAAACCAATCAATTTACGCTTATTCAATTGGGATTTTTTTTCTTATGTAGAAGGATACATATCTGTCTAAACTGAGGAAAAAAAGAAAAATATTGGATTTATTATAACAAAGTAAAAAAATATTGCGTTTTTTCCAAAATTTAAATTTTTTTGTTTTGTTTTTTGCGTTATAAACAAAAATGCAGAGGGGATCAAATACCACCAAAAGAAAGCTCTATTTGTGGGGGGGGGGGGGGGACAAAAAACTAAAAAAAACTAAAACATAAAAATACATTTGGGTATGGTGTTGCATGACTGCGCAATTGTCAATGTGTGTCAGCGCTGAAAGATAAAAATTGGTCTGGGCAGGAAGGGGGTGAAAATGCCCTGTATTGAAGTGGTTAAGCAGACTTCTGGGAATATTGGTAAGCCAATCACAAAAAGCAGGAAATTATGTTTCTGGGGAGTGGTCAGTACACACACTGTGTACAGAACATCTCCAGGTACCCATATTGCAACGTATCCCCAGAAAATTACAGTGGCCGCAGATTGAAAAGGAAAGGCGATTTTTAATAACATTCAAATACAATATGATTAGTGTCGCAAGTCTATGCGCTATATTATTTATTTTTTCTTTACTTGCTATTTTTATTTTTTTTCCCCATGAAAGTGGAGTTACCCTTTAAATCCTCCTACATACGTTGTACCCATTTATCTGAGGCATTCTAGGCTCAGAATTTGTTCAAAGTCCAGAATTTATAAAGCTCGTCTGTGCTGTCAGGGGGAAAAAAAAAAAAGAAAAAAAAGGGAAAAAAAAAAGGGAGGAGAGCTGAAATTACACACTGCAGAGCTTGCTTAGGAGAGCTCCAAGAGCGGATTGGAGGGAAGAGACACCTACCCCTTCACACAACACATAGGAACAGAGCTGAGGCTGTCAATCAGCTGGAGGTCCCTCCCCTGTCACCATTTCTCTTGGTGTCAGGAAAATTTGTCAGAAAGGATTCATGTTGATAGCAGATGAATGAAGCAGCAGACAGAAATGACACTTGGTGCTCGTAATTGAGACAAGTACACACAATAGAGGGATATGCTTAGTTGATATTTCAGGTGTGAGGTTTACAACCACTTAAAATTAAAATTGGTCAAAATTTGAGCCATGGGTGGCCATGACGACACAAAACCTTGATGGGAAATTGAAGGAACTGGGCGGATAAAAGGTATCCAAACAATGACTGCAGCCAATCAAGCCGCAATCAGTGTTCAGATACTTTGACAGCTGCAGGCGGCGTACAAAAAGCTAGCGTGAATGGGGGAATAGCAACTTGGACTGGACAAGAGAAATCTTTACATGTATGGCCAAGCTTAAAGCTGAACTCCAGGAAACATACCATATATATTCTCCCCTGCAGCGGTTGAGTGCTTGATAAAGCAGATTTCCTTACCTGATCCTCCTTTGTGCTCTTCTCCCCTAAGCTCTGGCAGGCTAAGGTCCTTTGATGTCATTAAAACCTGATGCAGGAATCACCCTGCAATGGACATGAGGATGCCAAGGGACAATCTGCCCCTTGGCATCCTTCATGCCAAGAGCATGAAGGAGCACCCTCTTGCCAGGGGGCTGAAGGATCAGGTAAGTAGAAGTTCTTGCTGCCTCCAGACAGAAATGAGCAATTAACCCTTGCACTACAGATGCAGCCCCAATGCAGGAGAGAACTTGCGTCTTCTTTCAGGCTTCCTCTCTGTAGTGATGTAATATATAGGAAAGTCAGTGACAAGGCCTGCAGGATGTGTTCCCAGCATTCAAAAAGTGTGAAAAGCAAACAGTATGAAGACCATTGAATAGGTAGGAAAAAAACATCTCTGGTCACACTGCTAAAGTCCAGGCAAACATCTAAATAGACAAATGATATCCATCCATCTCACACAAATGTTTTTACCTTCCTAATTGTTCATAATTCTGTTCGGTTTTGGGATGTACATCTGCCACACTAAATAGCCAGGTAGGGGACACCACTATTTCAACTACACAGCTTTTTGTGCCATCAGCCTTCTCATTGAATCGACAGCCTCTGAGTGACAATATGTCTGTGTCTACACAAGGTGACAGCTACACACTGATCAAAATTTGTCCGGTTCCTGCTGAAGCGGCCAAATTTTGGTCTGTCTATGGCCAGCTTAAAGCTGGGTACACACTATAAGCAAAATTCCGTACAGCGTGTACACAACTTTTCACATCCAATTCAGACTCCGGCCAGTCACAGAGCCGGAGTCCACGGCTCCAGAAGGAAGAGGGGCGAAGATGGACGTGGAAACTTTGTGGGCTTCGTCTGCAGGTAAGTGGCACATAATGGGCAAGTATGGGATGAATGAATGAAATACTTGTATAGCGCACAATGCGAACTGAATCGCCTCTAGGCCATGTGTACTCGGCCATTATGCTTTTATTTTGCAGGGAACAAAAGAAGAAGTAAAACTCAAGAGTTTACTTCTTCTTTAATAGTTTATAAAATAAAAGTGAAAAAAAAAAAAAAAAATCAGCAGTAAAATTAAATGGAGAAAGAGTAGGAGTTAGAGTAAATTAAGGGTGAATAAGGGGTTAAACAGGAACATTTAATAACAAAATAAAAAAGGTATTTATTAATAAATGATTCATTAATTTCTTTTTTTCTTTTTTTGACAGGTTGCTTTAGGCCTCATGCAAACGCGTGTTCAGATGCAGTTGGACACTTTTTTCAACTGCCCCTGAACTCATTCAATGTTATCCTATGTGTCCATGCACACAGTCTAGTTTTTTGCCGTTTTTATGCAGTTGCGTTTAACCAGAAGCAAAAAAATGGGTTCAGACGCAAAAATGTCCACGTTTCAGACGCAAAACGCGTCTAAACGCGGCACCCGCGTTTGCCTTTATATGCGTTTTTAAAGGAACCCAATTTTTGGACCTGAAAACTCAGAAATATGATCCAAGAATGACATTTTGTGACCCGAATTTGGGGGCCCATATCTTGGGGCCACTTATTGCTAGGAACCCCAAATTGGGTATGCAGACACTGTGGATCTAGCACTACAACATATCGCAAAATGTCATGCACTTTTCTGCATCAGAGATACATGGTCTCAACTAAACGGTAGATACAGGTGTATATTGTGCTGGAGGCACACAACACCCACTAACTCCTGCAGATGCCTTTATTATAGAACACCAGAGATAAAGGGGTATACTGTACTGGAGGCACACAACACCCACTAAGCCCTGCAGATGGCTCTATTAGAGAACAGCAATAAACGGTAGATACAGGTGGCCTCAACTGCAGTCAATTGTGACCATCTACGGCAATGTAATTTGGTCATTAGGGTTGGGTGTTATGGTAAGTGGTTATCCGTTAGGGTTATTGTTTAGGATTAAGGGTTGGATTAGGGTTAGGGTTGTTTAGGATTAGGGTAAGGGATAGGGTTAGCTGTTAGGGGTAGGGTTAGTGGTTAGTGTTAGGATGAATGGTTAGGGTTAGGATTCTAGATCAAATGTGACAATGGACATCCAGCTAAAATAAAAAAAACTTGCCGGGGTCGGTACGCAGCTGCACATGCATGTTTGTGAAATATCCAACGGACATTCGCTGTCCCATCAACGGATGGGTCCAATATCGACGAGCTCTGACTCTGGACCTCTCACGCAATTTGCAACGACGTTGCTGTCTCATCAAGAGCAACATCAGGAGCATTTCCTGACATATATTCAATATGGGATCCATTTCAAAATATATACCACAGAAAGAGAGGCAAATACAAGTGTACAACTGCTCTCTATGCTGCTGCTGCTCACTCTGATCAAAATAGCAGAAATAGTTAAAAAAACATGCTTTGAGAGCTTGGGGAGGGTCTACATGATGTTATCTTTCTAAACGCTTATAAACGCAAACGCGGCTAAACGCGGCATGCAAACGCGGCAAAACGCGCGTTTCAGCTTTTTTTTTTGCAGAGTTTTCACCTGCGTCTCGTGTGCATGAGGCCTTAACCTGACTTCATCTGCAGATCAAAAGTTCATCCCTTTGATCTTTATGTTTATTCATCTACAGATGCAAAAAAAAAAAGAAAAAAAAAAGGTTTCTTTTTTTATGTTTCAAGCTGAGCAACGTTGGCTTTTTTTTTTTTTTTTTTTTTTTAATTTTTTTTTGACAGCTCCAATTGTCCGGACTTCATTTACACTATATCTGTCAACAGGGGAACCCCACAGCTGAATGAGCCATCGTTTATCAAAGTGATTGTAGAGTCTCGTTTTTTTTTCCCCTATAAAAAAAATAAGAAACATGTTATACTTGAATGAATGAATGAAATACTTGTATAGCGCACAATGCGAACTGAATCGCCTCTAGGCGCTGTGGCGAGCCTTGATCATCTGCTAAAAGAGGAAGGTCTTGATTTTTTTCTTAAAAGCCAGGTGATTTTCTTCCAGGCAGATGTTGATTGGTAGAGCATTCCATAGCCGAGGCCCTTACTTACCTCCTCTGTTGCAGTGGTTTTGCACAGAGCATCCCAAATCATCCTCTTCTCTGGTCCCTCTTCTGGGATCCTGGCACCTCCCTTCTGTTCAGTGCCCCCACAGCAAGCAGCTTGCTATGGGGGCACCCAAGCTGAGTCACAGCTCTCTGTGTCAATTCAGACACAGAGCCCTGCCCCAGACCCTCTCTCCCGATTGACTTTGATTGACAGCCAATGGCGCTGCTGCTGTGTCTAAGCCAATCAGGAGGGAGAATCTCAGACGGCTGAGACACTTGTGGACATCGCTGAACAGAGAGGGACCTCAAGTAAGTATTAGGGGTGCTGCTGCATACAGAAGGCTTTTTAAATCGCAATGCATTACGATAAAAAAAATAAAAATAAAAAAAAAAACCTTCTGCCTTTACAACCACCTTACCAACCAATAATTGCTGGCTTTTTTAACCACTTGCTTACTGGGCACTTAAAGAGGAAGTAAACCCTTACAAACCACTTTGACCTACAGGTAAGCCTAGATTAAGGCTTACCTGTAGGTCCAAGAAATATCTCCTAAACCTATATGGTTTATGAGATATTTGCCCGAAAACGGGCACCGCTGTCTACAGCGCATGCGCCGTAGACAGCGGCACGCAGGCGCACTAAACGCGGCAGTTCCAAGAATGGAGCTGCTGCATTTGTCGACTCCCGTGCGCATGCGCGGGAGTGACGTCATCGCGGCTTCGCCGCTGTCATTCCGCGGAGCTGCGAGACGCCACAAGCAAGATGGATGCGGCGGACTACAGGGGACAGCGGCGACTTCGCTGGCTCCTGTGTCAGGTAAGTGACACATAATGGGCTACTATGCGATGCATAGTAGTCCATTATGCTTTACCTTTGCAGGGAAAAAAAAGAGGAAGTAAACTCATCAGGGTTTACTTCCTCTTTAAACCCCCCTCCTGCCCAGACCAATTTTCAGCGCTGATGCACTTTGAGTGACAATTATGCGGTCATACAACACTGTACCAAAATTAATTTTTTTTTCTTTTTTTTCCCCACAAATAGAGCTTTCTTTTGGTGGTATTTAATTACAGATGGGAGTTTTATTTTTTGCTAAACAAACAAAAAAAGATGCAAAAAAAAAAAAAAAAAATCATGTTTAATAGTTTGTTATAAAATGTTGCAAACAGGTAATTTTTCTCCTTCATTGAAATGCGCTGATGAGGCAGCGCTGGTGGGCACCGATAGGCACAAATAAGGTAGTACTGATGGGCAAAGATGGACACAGATAAGATGGCACTGATAGGTGGCACTGCTGGGCACTGGTACATGACACTGATGGGCACAGATATGTGGCACTGAGTGCGAGCCAGATTGTGGGCACTGATAGGTGGCACTTTTTGTCATAGTTTAGGTGGCACTGGCAGGGGGCAGGTGGGCACTGATGAGCTGTCCCCAGCTTGCCGTGATCGGGACTAATGTCCCGATCACGGCTGCCGGTGATCGGCTATTTTTTCTCCTCGCGCTCAGAGGAAAAATAGCCGATCACCGGCTCGGTTGTGATCACATAATCAGCTGTCATTGGCCGACAACTGATCACGTGGTAAGGGGTCGGGATCGATCTCAGACTCGCTGATCACAGGGGGCGCGCAGGCCGCTCGTGCACGGGACGACGTCAATAGACGTCGTCCCGGCACAGCAGGTCCGCTCTGTAGCCGTCATTCGGCTATAGCGCGAATCTCAAGAAGTTAAAGCGGAGGTCCACCCTAAAATGGACCTCCGCTCATCGGAATCCCCCCCCCCTCTGGCGCCACAATCGCCACCTTTCAGGGGGGAGGGGGGGTGCAGTTACCTGGATAATCCAGGTAACTGCACCCACTTCCGGGCTAGCTCTCTGCGGAAAGGGGCGTACGTTACGCCCCTTTCCGCAAGCGCCCACCCCCTTCAGCAAGTGCCCCGCTGCCTGCTGGGAAACACACAGCTCCCAGAGGCAGCGGGGACCATCCGGATTGCGCCGCGCGGCTCGCGCATGCGCAGTAGGGAACCGGGAAATGAAGCCGAAAGGCTCCATTTCCTGATTCCCATACCCAAGTTGGCGGCGGCAGGACCCGATAGACGAGCGAGCGATCGGCTTCGGGTGCCGACATCGCGGGCGAGCTGGACAGGTAAGTGTCACTATTTAAAAGTCAGCAGCTGCAGTATTTGTAGCTGCTGGCTTTAAAAAAAAAAAAAAAAAACGCGGAGTCCCGGTGGACTCCCGCTTTAAAAACTGTTATACATCTCCGCAGTCAGTGAAAAATCCTGCTGACAGCTGAAAGAACTGAGCCTGAAGGCATCGGTTTTGGTACTGCAACATTTGCACGAGTACCGATACTCCTTAGCTTAGTATTGTCACCGACATGGATATTGGTGCAACCCTATTAGAATTATATATAAAACACTACCTGGACACCACATGCTCTCTGGATTTTATAAATGAAAGTAAAATGCAGACACAGTGTGCAGGATTTGTGACAATGTCTTGCACTGTCCATAAAGAAGTATTCGCACTCCGTTATTAGACTGCTCGGTTTAATGTGATTGGTCCACTTCAATTTCAAAGAAATTCACCCAGAAACTCAGCAGAACAGAACTGGATTGTCAGGACCAGTTTCGAAATTTAACACACTACAAAACAGGAACGCACAAACATGGCAAACAATGACATGTACATGTGATTAACAAACAGAATATATTCATATCAGCCCCTGGGGAGTAATAGGACTTTATCCTAGGTTACATTTCCTTCGTTTCCTGCTGGCCAAGTTCACTTTTATGACCAACCAATAGGGTTGCATCCTACAAAGTTGGAGGAAATGACTCAACTCCAGGAAGACATGAAAGTCTTGTGAATAAAACAAAAGCAATTCCAATGCTGCTGGCAGGAATATTACAGATCTCTGAGCCCCCTCCCCCCCATTGGGCAGAAAAGACACTGCCAGTCCCAGCAACCAACCACAACATTCAGAGTCCGACAAACATCTAACTGGTGGGAGAGCAACTACAAAGAACTACAGAAACCACAGTAATCAGTTATCTTCAGGGTGGATAGAAATCAATGCAAAAAATATAAAAATGCTTTTGGAGTAGAAATCTATCTAAAAGATATTTTTCCATTTAAGATACATTAATACATTGAGTTTATTCAGCATGAAATGGAGCTTAGTTATGTAGCGTGAAGCTGTATATTCTGCAATATTTACATTTTTGGTAAACTTATTCAATGAATCCAAGCTCTGCAAACGGAGATAACATGCACTGCATTGATGCATTCACACAATTTCATAGTAACCATGAGATAAACCAAAGTTCAGGAATGTTCCTTTATCGCATCGTTTTGCAACTCTATGTACACTACAAACTGTATGATTGAATCGGTTCTGATATCGCCGTTTTCACGCCATTTCAGATCCATTATGGCAGAGTCTGTTAGCGGGCATCCACTCACCTGCTGCTGCCACATCACCAGCCGTCCCATTAAAGTAAATGGGATTGTCGGTGAGTCAACAGCGGGTCAGTTCCTCTTTAAAAATTATTAAATCGAGTTAATTTAAATCAAGCCTTTTTACTAGTGATTTAAATCAAATCCACCTTGATTATTTTACAGTGAAACACCTGATTTATTGGAGGAGGCGGCAAGGAGGAGATTATATCTCTCAATAATTATATAGAAATGGGCTTAGAACATGTTAACGTGGAATTTCACATGTCCCCATACGGTGCATACTAGCTCATTATGCCTTTTGCTTTGCAGGTTTAAAAAAATAAAATAAAATGTGCGGGTTTACTACCGCTTTAAACTAGAGAGTGCAAAATCTGGTGCAGATGTGCATAGAAACCAATCAGCTTCCAGGTTTTATTGTCAAAGCTTAAATTTACCAAGCTGAAGTTAGAAGCCAATTGGCTAGCATGCACAGCTGCACCGGAATTTGCACTCTAGTTTTAGTAAATCAATCCATGGTGTCTCAGGAAGTGGATGGAAAATAGTGGTGGCCACACAAAATATTGACACTTTGGGCCCAATTTGGACATTTTTCACTTATGGGCGTACTCACTTTTGTTGCCAACGGTTTAGACATTAACCTCCCTGGCGGTATTCCAGAGTCTGGCTCGGGGTGAGATTTAATTACCATAAGCGGTATTCCCGAGCCAGACTCGGGATCGCGTCACTGGATCCATGTAAGGGTTACTTACCTTGTCCCCTGGATCCAGCGATGTCTCCCCACTGTGATCAGCGAGCCGCCGTGTCTCGCTTGATCTGTGACAGTGCCGAGTTCTGTTCCCTGCGAGCGATGCGACGCACGGGGACAGAGTTCGCCGCCAAATTCAAAAAAGTAAAAAAACACAGTATAGATACAGTATACTGTAATCTTACAGATTACAGTACTGTATCAAATAATTACACATCCCCTTTGTCCCTAGTGGTTTGTCCAGTATACAGTTTTATATTATAAAAACTGTTCTTTCTGCCTGGAAACTGGAGATTTCATATTTCAAAATGTTATCATACCCGGGATGTCTATTAGACTCTTGTTTGGACGGATTTAAAGTGGAGTTGCCCCCCAAAAAATAAAACTACTTAAAAATCTTTAAAAAAATCAAAAAAAAAGAATTGGCAAAAAAAAAAATTTTTACTCACCTCTAAATACCGGTTGCTAGGGGGTCCCTCGTAGTCTGCCTTCTTCATTGCCCGGGCTGGTGACATCACTTCCCCTCGCGCCGCACATTCACCTGGGACCTGTCACGTGTCCCAGGTGACTGTACGGCGTATCACGGCGCCCTGCGCCGCTCGCGCATGCGCAGTGGGTGCCCGGCTGTGAAGCCACAGCCGGGTGCCCACAGTATGAATGACGGCGCCGCGAGCGGAGCGGGGAGCGAGGGGGGGCTTCGTTCCCCCGCATCGCTGGAACCCGGGACAGGTAAGGCCGCGTACACACGCGCGGACTGTTGGCCCAACTTTGTCCGTCCAACAGTTTGAGCGAACAGTCCGCTCAAACTTAGCATGGACGGACATGGCCACACACGACGGACGAACAGTTTGCTGAAACCGTGCGCGATGACGTGAACGGCACGTACGACGGGACGAAAAATACGACGTCCTATACACTGCAATGCAACCTTCCGACGTGGAAATCCTTTCTGAGCATGCGCGAGACTTAGTTGGCCGAACAAGCCTACACACGAGCAAACAGTCCGCTGAAACCTTGTTTCAGCGGACAGTTTTTCGGAATTTCCGTAAGACCTTGTTCGGCCAACTGTCCGCTGAAACTGTCCGCTGAAGCCCCACACACGAGCGGACTGTCCGCCCAAACACTGTTCAGCAGACAAGGTTGGGCGAACAGTCCGCGCGTGTGTACGCGGCCTAAGTGTCCGATTATTAAAAGCCAGCAGCTGCAGTATTTGTAGCTGCTGACTTTTAATTTTTTTTTTTTAGGGGGTACCCCACTTTAAGTGAATTATTTCTAAGAATTACAGGCCTACCATATAAAACACCAAATTTCCATGCAAAATAATGGTACCGCTTTCAGCGCCTAAAATCTGAAATAATCATACCGACAGGGAGGTTAATGGCTGTGTTAAGTTATTTTGAGGGGACAGCAAATTTACACCATTACACAAGCTGTACACTCACTACTTTACATTGTAGCAAAGTGTCATTTCTTCAGTGTTGTCACATGAAAAGATCTAATAAAATGTGGAGGGGTGTACTTACTTTTGTGAGATACTGTAGGAGAGCCATTACCAGCTTGTGAAAGCATCTGATCAAACTAATCTAGGTTTCATCAGATGTTTGGAGGGCAGAGGAGAAATGTGAGGTCTAATAGACCCCAGATCTCTCCATAAAGAGGACCTGTCAGGGCCCATGCTATCACAAGGGACAAACAGATGCCTCCATCCAAACAAGCAGTGGATGGAGGAAACAATCAAAGTGGATGGAGGAATCAGCTGCCCAACCCTCCTCCCCCCCCCCCCCCATGCCTTGCTGGGCCATTGTATTCTGAAAGTGGGTGTGTACTGGATTCTGCATATGCACAGGTTGATCCTCTGCATGCACAGGTATGTTGATGGCCTCTGCCATGAATAAGGAAATGGATCTCCTTTCAAGACTGTGGCGCCAGGAGCCAATGTGTGAATAGTAGAGGATCGAGTCATTCATCACGGACTTGTGTCATGTAAGTGGTTCTAAAACCAAAACAGTTTTTACCTTATAAAAAGGAGGAGTAGACCCTCCCCCCCCCCCTTTCTACACTCCAGCTCCCCTGTGTACCATTACACTATTAGGGTGGGTTCACACTTGTGCGATGCCAGACATTGCATGCGATTCACACCATAATCCTGTGCAATGCAAAATTCAGCCATACAAACTGTATCACATTTGGACCAAACTCGTGCAGAACCCTTTTTTTTGTCTGCACCAGAATCGGATCACATGGGTGTTCACATTCATGCGATCCAATTCCTGTTCGTATTTAGTTTGCACTACAAACCCATCTGGGGATATCATTAACTTTGTATTGACACCCGCAGCGGTTTGCAGAGGGCGGTGTGAACCGGGAACCCGCACTGGATTTGGGATGTGACACAGGAAGGAGTTTATCAGCTGACCTCCTTAGCACAAACCCTGCATCATCTGCCCTCCTCCTCCAGCAGATCACAATCAGTTAATATCATTCTCATTAAATACAGAACTATAGATCATTCATTTGGCAGAGTGTGTGGGAGCTGAGCAATCAGCCTACAGCCTATGCGCATAGGCCTGTAAAACTGGAAACAGAAATATGTCCTGGGAAGCTCACTATACACTCTGATTGTACCATCTCCTTTAGATCTACCATCAACTATGAATTAATTGCAAGAGCCTGTCTGATTGGATAGATGATGTCCCCTCCTATTATATAGTTTTGGTAACTCTAAGGCTGCTTTCACACTGGGGCGGGAGCAGCGTCGGCGGTAAAGCGCCGCTATTTTTAGCGGCGCTTTACCGTCGTTTTAGCGGCGGTGTGCGGGCGCTAGCGGGGTGGTTTTGACTCCCGCTAGCGGCCGAAAAGGGGTTAAACCCGCCCGCAAAGTGCCGCTGCAGTGGCGCTTTGCCGGCGGTATTGCCGCGGTGTCCCATTGATTTCAATGGGTACGAGCGGTATAGGAGCGGTGAATACACCGCTCCTTCACCGCTGCAAAGATGCGGCTAGCAGGACTTTTTTCACCGTCCTGCCAGCGCATCGCTCCAGTGTGAAAGCCCTCCGGCTTTCACACTGGAGTTAAAGGGGCCGGTTTTTTTCAGGCGTTACACAGGCGCTATTTTTAGCGATGTAACGCCTGAATACCGCCCCAGTGTGAAAGCAGCCTAAAGGAGATTGTATAGTGTATGGCCACTTTTATGCAACTAGAATGAACTAGTGGTGCTAATAATTGTTAACAGCACACCAAACATGGAAGCAAAACACACATTTTGCCACGTGAAAAAAATAAATAAATAAAAATAAAAAGGACGAGCAAAAAATAACGCAGCAAAAATTGAAAAAAAAATAAAAAACACACACGCACATAGAACCGAGTACTATAATGATGGATTCACCAAGAAGTTAAAGTGGATCTTTACTGCATCTGAGCACCACAAAAACAATTAAAGTAGTTTTTAATATTCAGAGCAAACTCCCCTATCCATCCATGTCTCCATGCTGTATTCGGTTGAGAAATCACTTTGAAAAACACTCCCCTTAGCTTTTCTGTCAGTGGCCATCTTGAGTAAGGGCAAATGATTCATGCAGCATTTACTTCCAGGAATCCATCTGCCCTTAGTTCAGGCATGCATTCAGGAGTGTGTGCTTAGCTGAGAAAACCCCTCCTCCTCTGCTGAAGACTCCTGGGATGTATGACATGTGTCTAGGCAGGAAACCAGGAAATAACTGAAGATGTGAGAAAAAAAAAAAAAAAGGAAGAAGAAAGAAAAAAGTTTAAAACAAGTACCATACGTAAAGGGATTGTAAAGATAAAAAATTTATTTTTTAAAAATAACAAACATGTTATACTTTCCTCCACTGTGCAGCTCGTTTTGCACAAAGTGGCCCCGAACCTGCTCTTCTGGGGTCCCTCGGCGGCTGTCTCTGCTTCCTCCCTCAGATGCATGGTGAGAAGCATCTGCGGGCGTGCTCCCGTGACACAGCCCCGCCCCCCGGCGCTCCGCGTCAGTGGATGTGATTGACAGCAGCGCGAGCCAATGGCTGCGCTGCTTTCCATCCATCCACTCCAGCCAATCAGCAGCCAGGGTGAGTGGTGAAGAGGAAGTCGAGGACGAGCGCGGGATAAACCACTTTGAAGCAAAATAATGGTCAGTGAGCATCAGTGCAACCTGATCTGTGCCCATCTGCAGCCCAAATGAAATATAGGCTGCCACCGAGGGGAAGGAGGGGACGAGTGCTACCGAAATAGAGCCGGATCTCCTGTGTACTTGGCTCGGCGCCACGCCCAGTGCCATGCCTTGGCCCGTATCATATGATGGGCATAATGCCGGTCCAATGTCGGGACATTAATGCTAGGCCATGTTGGGGGACTGAACATGACTGCGAACCCAGCCCACAAGAGATCCGGATGTATTTCAGCATCGCTCTTCCCCTCGGTGGCAGCATATATCGGCATATAACACGCACAATTTTCTCCCTATTTTAAAGGGGGAAAAGAAAAAAAAAAAGTGTGTGCTATATGTGGATAAATACAGTAAATATGATGATATACTTTCCCATCTATTTACTAATGTAGCAGCATAAAAATTACAAATAATCAATGTTAACTGGGGAGAGTGAAGTTCCACTTTAACATTTTGTGACTTGGTAACCTTACAATACAATATACATACCTAAGCTACAAACATTGTGACAATTTCCTCCTTTAATGATATTAAAGCGGTAGTAAACCCGCATTTTTTTTTTTTTTTTTTAAAACCTGCAAAGCAAAAGGCATAATGAGCTAGTATGCACCGCATACTAGCTCATTATGAAATACTTACCTTAGAACGAGGCCCCGACATCTCGCCCGATCCACGCCGAGGAAGCCGACATGCTCCCTCGGCGTCTCTTCCGGGTATCGCGGCTCCGGCGCTGTGAGTGGCCGGAGCCGCGATATCGTCACTCCCGCGCATGCGCGCGGGAGATTTAAATCCGGCCGGACGAGCGCTGCCGGATTTTCGCGGAGAGAACCCCCTTGTGCGCATGCGCCGCTGCAGTCAGCGGCGCATACCGAGGGGAATATCTCCTAAACCGTACAGGTTTAGGAGATATTTTTTTTACCTACAGGTAAGCCTTATTATAGGCTTTCCTGTAGGTAAAAGTTAAAAAAGTGGGTTTACTTCCACTTTAATAAAGAACACCAGATGGAAAGAGGAAACAGCTGCTCACTGGACAGGCACTTGGAAGGCGCTGAATCATTTACCAAGTCTTGCAATGTTCTCCAGTCTACCAAATCTCTTGGCTGTGCAGTATTCACAGAACAACATCTCCCACACATCCCAACATTAACAGGTACAACTCCGAGACAGCGCAGGGCAGAGCAGGAGCCGGCACAGAAACTGGGAATAAGGAGAATACTGGGCTTTCTGAAATTCAATGTTCCAAGCAATATAGTATTTATAGTACATTTTTGTATACAAAAGAGCAGCCTCCAGATTGGCCAGCAGTCTCAGTGGGCCTCACGGTGCATGCTTAGGCCTCATACTAGAGTGGCACGATTCTGGCTAAAATGACAATCACTATTTTTTTGCTTAGAACAAAGACCACGATTCTCGTGGCGTAACATCTTGCTAACCTTACTGTTTAGTTTTTTTTTTTTTTTTTTTATTCATTGAAGTGTATTTTTCATCAAAAATCGTGTTTGAAAGACCGCTGTGCAAATACAGTGCAACAATCGCCATTTTATTCTCTAAGGTCTCTGCTCTAAATTATTATATATATATATATATATATATATATAAAAATACTGTATTTTTTTATGAATCATACATACCTACAGTCAGACCGAAACTGCATCCGTCCTCCGGCACATCTACACTGAGAACAGCAGTGTTCGATCCCTTGGTTTTCAGAGCTCTGCCCAAGAGGCTGTGCCGGGTGTCAGTCAGTCCAGGGATCTGGCGGATCCAGACTCCGTGGTTGTAATGATGCGGTGCTTGGACTGACAGCAGTGAGCGGACTTCAGCCCGCTCTCTGCTGATAATGGGTCACAGGACTGCAAAACAAACTGCACTCCTGTGATCCACAGGAGAGGTACAGACAAACAAGCTTTGGCAGAACTTCTCTTTTAAAGGGGTTGTAAAGGTAAATGTTTTTTCACCTTAATGCATTCTATGCATTAAGGTGAAAAAACATCTCACACTGCCGGCGCCCCCAGTCCCCCCGTTTTACTTACCTGACCCCTCGAAAATCCCGCGCTCGCCCCCGCCGTCCTCTTCGCCGCTCAGCCTGGCCGCTGATTGGCTGGAGTGGATGGATTGAAAGCAGCGCAGCCATTGGCTCGCGCTGCTGTCAATCACATCCAATGACGCAGCGCGCCGGGGGGCGGGGCCTTGTGATACAGCGAGCGGCTATAGCCGCCGGCTGTATCACGGGAGCGCGCCCGCAGTGCTTCTCACCAATGCGAGGGAGCTCGCATTAACGTGAGAAGCACCTGTGGGAGGAAGCAGAGACAGCCGCCGAGGGACCCCAGAAGAGCAGGTTCGGGGCCACTCTGTGCAAAACGAGCTGCACAGTGGAGGTAAGTATGACATGTTTGTTATTTTAAAAAAATAAAAATTTTTACTTTACAACCCCTTTAAGTTGTTAAACTGACCTGACCTCATTTACAGACTCAAGTCATTATTCCTTTGATCTAAAACACAAAAAAAAAAAAAAAAAAAATAAAAAAAAAAAAACACACACAAATGATACATTGTTTACAGTTATCTCAGCATTAGAGCTGCACAATTAATCGCCAAGAATCGCTATCACGATCTTGACTATTAGGGGCTCACTCACATTAGCCTCGTCCACTGCAATTATAACAGAAGGCAAGCCAAAAAGCACCATCCCCCCAAAGGCAATTCTCACTATTCCAATAAAGTAAAAAAAAAAAAAAAAAAGTGTGATTCCCTGGGATTGGCACAGTTTACTACCAGCAGCCCTGTGATCAGAACAGCTGGATGGTGTGAATGAGCCCTAAAAGTGAGAAATACTGGAGGTTCTATTCATATCCTGCTTCATGTCAGACTCAGGAAAAGCCAAATAGCATGACAATCCAGGAACTAACAGCTCAGGAATGAGGTGAACAATGGCAGCCTCCATATTTCCTTATTACAAGTTTGCTTTAAACAGAGAATGTGGAAGTACAAGAATGATGGAAATTACAACCACAGACTGTGAAATACAAAACATTACAAGCAATGAGATATACCAAGAGAAACTGTGCGCATGAAACTGTTCAAAATACCATTATCGTCACTTAAGGATATTACTGGGCTTTCTGCAATGAGATGTTCCAACCAATATAGTATTTAGTGCCGGTTCACACTTGTGCAATGTCCGACATCGCATGCAATTCGCACTGCTGTGCAGATCACATGCAATGTCTTCTGTGTGATGCAAATTGGCTGAATTTGTATCACATTCGGACCAAAGTCATGAACAACCTTTTTTTTTTGTCTGCACCAGAATCAGATCGCATGGGTGTTCATACCCATGCAATCCAATACCTGTCCGAATTCACCGTTCGCACTGCGATATGTGAACCGAACTGGGAGTGTCGTTAACTTTCTATTGGACACCCTCCGACCGTCAAATACAAACATTACAAGCAATGAGATACACCAGAGAGAAACTGTGCGCACAACATTCTTCTATAGATACAAAATACCCGTATCTTCACTAAAAACTCCCAACGCTGGAAAACCAGAGGAGCAGTAGGGATGACACAGAGGGGGAACCCCCCCCCATGCGTTTGCTGCATTTATGGTGGGAAAACAGCCTATTCATTTGGACAGTAAATACAACATTTTTAAAAACCTGTGTGCCACCTCCGAAAACTAAAAACTTCATGAACAATCTCCAAGCTTAAAGTGGTGTGGTTGTAAACCCTTACAAACCACTTTGACCTACAGGTAAGCCTAGATTAAGGCTTACCTGTAGGTCCAAGAAATATCTCCTAAACCTATACGGTTTAGGAGATATGTACCTGAAGACAGCCATTGCTGTCTACGGCGCATGCGCCGTAGACAGCGGCGCGCAGGCGCATTGGGCAAGCCGCAGATCGCTGCGATATGCCATGAGTGTCGGCAGTGTTTTTCAGATGGACCTGATCGTACCTTGCAGTCTCCTCTATGGAACAACGCATGTCAGAGCACACATGACACCATCCGATCCTGCCTGCAAAATTCAGACGGATGGTGGTCCCATTTTCCATCGGTCTGGCGGATTGGATGAGAATGGACAGGTAGTCCGTTTCCATCCAATTTCCCCATGGAGGAGAGCAGGACTTGGTCCATCTCCTCTCTGCACAGCGGACAGGACCCGTCACCTGCCTGATAAGCGTAGAGATCCTCCGCTGAGCAAGTGGAATACGCTGCACGGAGGCTCCCGCGTTAAAGAGGCCTTATTATATTCAACTCTGTGCACATTCTTCTGGTGGAGTACGGAGAAGTATATAATTAAGCATAGAGATTGTTAAAGAACTTTTATTAAACTTTTTTTTTTGTGATGATTTCTTATATGCACTTTTACATTAAAAAGGAGAAGTACAGCCAAAGCTTGTTTGGCAGAGCAGACGGCAGTGACCGACAGTCACCAGCTCTCTGCTCACAGAGCTCTGAGAACTGAGCGATCAGCGGTCTTTGATCGCTGGGTTTTCAGTGAAGAGACGGCGGGGAACAGATGCAGTATCGGACTGATGCTGCATTCACCTAGGCAAGTATGAAAAAAAAAAAAGAAAGAAATTAACTTCTCTTTTAACTAAAAGCAACATTTTTTTTTATTACAGCTTTGGATAAAGTGGAGTGGGATTAGAACACCTGTCAGTTTTTATTGCTGTCTGTGTCCCTGTTCGGGAGATTCACCCTCTTTATTTGTCCTGTGCACCATTATTGCTGAAAGTGAAAGCAAATCCCACATTTTTGGGTTGTCTCCAGAAAAGTAATAGAGGAGAAATCTTCTGCTCCTTTTCAGGTGACCAAGTTTCTTGCGATTTGTGCAGGCGCGGTTTGCAGCGATCCTGACACATGACAATATCGCATTGCATTTGGGATGTCATTGAAGGATAATGGCACACAAAACGCACTGTGCTGCGATTGCAATGCTATTTTGGAAAAAAATGGCCCCTAAACACGATCCGAATATCATACGACTTTTTTCGCTTAATAGTCGCAAGTAGAAAATGAATAGGTAACTAAAGTCATGAAAATTCTCGTACGACAGAAAGGAAAGAAATAAATAAATAAATAATATTGGAAGTGATGTCATGTGTTGTATTGTATTTTCGGACGACAACTATACTGACTCAACAAAAATCGTACAATCTGGTGTCCTATGAGGAAACTTTTCATGCTTGTCCAATCGAATATTAATTGGATGAACTGTCGTGATCGGCTCTCGAAAGTAGTGTACACACGATCCTCTCTCGGACAACAGTTTTCACACGATATTCAGATCATGTGTACGGACCACAAGGATAAGAAGTCCTGTCTACAAACTGGAGCTTTCTTTGTAAAATTCTCAAACCATCTTTTATCTCACTGCCAGCGTTAGGGTAAGAGATTAGTCATTCTGCGTTATATGAAAACCTCACTCCTTTTTACCTTTATTTCTCTCCATCTGTGAGGTCCTTCAGACAGAAGGACGGTCATACCGCATGGTAAACCTACGACCACAGAGAAGCACTGACTAACAGCAGGGCTAGCTAGCCGACGGCATAATCTGTCAACAGACATCCTTTACCATAAAAGGGGAAGTGATAGGTTCACTTTGTAACATCATGTACAATGCAGTCTAGGCAGCTCAATGGTAAAAAAATAAAAACACAAAATCAGTGCTTATTTTAAATGCCACACCTATAGGCCAATGGCAGCTTCCCCACAGCCTGGCTGAAAAACTCCCATTGTGAGATCAACCTCGCTATGGATCTGGGATGTGTCACTTTGAGTGCGCCCCGGCATCGCAGAATCTAACACACGATTGGAATTTTGGTCAGAAAAAGGTCTGATTGTTTTTCCAACGGGATTTCGCTCAAGCTGTCTTGCATACACACGGTCACACCAAATTCCAACCATCGAGAATGCGGTCATATGACGGCCTCCCAGAGTTAAACAACCACCCTGTAGCCGTCATTCGGCTATGGGCCGGTTGTTAAGTGGTTAAGTAGAATCTGTTTGCAAGTTGGAACTGGTACCTTTTTTTTTTTTTTTTTTTTTTGGTGTGGCTCCAGCCAAACAAACTATTAAACTATTTTTAAGCTTTTTGGATAGCACAGGGAAGGGTTATCACCCCTGTAATGTTTGTTTTGCTGTCTGTGCCCCTGTTCAAAAGATTTAGCCTCCCTTAGAGCCGGTTCACACAGCGGGCGATGCGAGGCGACACGACTCGCCTCGCAAGTCGCCCCCGTTCTGTACAATGGAACCGTTCTGAGAGGAGCGACTCGAGTCGCTCCGACTCAGAAAAAAGGTTCCTGTACTACTTTTGGGCGACCTCGGGGCGACTTGCATTGACTTCTATACAGAAGTCATCTGCAAGTTGCCGCTGAGGTCGCGGCGAGGCAAGTCGAAGTCGTCTCGCCTCGCCTGCAGTGTGAACCGGCCCTTACTGTCCCAGTGGCAATTGGATTTTTAACATTTTGGGTTGTTGTGAAAACAAGAATTGTTGATAAATCTTCGGTGGAGACACCTTTTTTCCATAACTCTTACGGGAGTGAATTTCCCTTCCTAGGGGGAGATTTCCTCTCACTTCCTGTTGGCTCCCTCCATTTGTAAGTCAGATGTTTGCAACCTGGGGAGCGCCTGTATTGTGGAAAGTACAGACAGACACTCTTTTTCCTGGGTAATACTAGAACATTCCTATTTCACTCAGAGTTAAGCAGGTTACATAATAACCCAATTAACAAACAAAATCCCTAACCCTACCAAAAGATACAATGACCTGCTCAGTACTACACACAATCTAGAGCAGGGATCACCCAACCCAACACTGCCACTGGATACACAGTACCCATCTGAGAGATGAGATCAACCACCGGCACGACTCCTAACGGTAGGGGACTTTCCACCACCTGCCTAACAAAAGGAAGCGCATAATACATTACGCACACGATTGCAGTACAGTTATGGCACGTCCCTATTCTTCTGATAGGCTCGTTTTTGGTGGCAGTACTGCCTGCTGAGGAAGGAACAACATCCAATCGCCTCCGCCACTTCCGGCGGCTCCGATAAGTGGCAGAAGGTGGGCCCCCCCCTCTACCACCGCCGATGAAAACGATCTTGCGGCGAATCTGCTGCAGAGACCACTTTTATCTGAAAGTGGACCACTGGCTGCCATAACGATATTCCTCTTCAAAGTTAGGACATATCGGCGTACGTAAGTGGTTAAGAATAAATTTACTTTTTTATTTTAAGCGTTACATATCAACTAAAAATTATACACCACACTTTAAAGAGGAGGGCCGCTTAAAAAAAAAAAAAAAAAACTCAGCAGCTGCAAACACTGCAGCTGCTGACTTAATAAACACATTTACCTGTCCAGGGCGCCCGCGATGTCGGCCGCCCGAGGCCGACCCATCCCTCGGCTCTCGGGTCCCGGCGCCGCCATTCCCTCTAAGGGAAACAGGCAGTGGAGCCTTATGGCTTCACTGCCCGTTTCCTACTGCGCATGCGCGAGTCCCGCAACACAGTTCCCAGAACACAGCGTGACCCATTACCCAGAAGACGCCGCGACGAGGAGAGAAGACAGAAGATCTCTGCGGAAGAGGAAGATTAGGATTATGTGCCTAGCAACAGGCATTTCTGGTAAGTAAAAAAAAAATTTTTTCTTCATTTTTTTTTTTTTTTTTTAGATTTTTTTGTAATTTTTAATATTTTTTTGTTTTCAGGGTGGCTCTCCACTTTAAGGTTATCCGATCAATTATTCAAAACAATAAAATCGGCCAACTAATCAACTATGAAAATAATCGTTAGTTGCAGTCCTAAAGTTTAAAACGGTTGTTCAATCACCTATTTGTACCAACCTTCAGCCCCAAGTGTAAACGAGACCCAACAGGCTGCTACCCGCTGCAGCATGAACCTCTGCCACTCCCAGGTGCAAGAACATACAGAATGACAAACTATACATGGCTCTGCACCTGTGTGACTAAACCTTAAAGTGGAGTTCCAGGCTTATTAAAAGTCAGCAGCTACAAAAAAGTGTAGTTGCTGACTTTTAATAAACAGACACTCACCTGTACCATGGTCCAGCGATGTGGCAGAAGGAGGTGTCGCACCTCTCCCCCTCCTCTCCGCCGGTGCCTCCATTGCCACTCTGGGCCCCCGGTCGTGAAGCCTCACGGCCAGGCATGCATGGAGCGTGCGCGAGTCGCGCTGCACTCCCAGAGCGGACAGGTGATCTCCTGGGAGCTGTTGCATGTGGGAGGGGCCACCCAACATGAAAGGAAGAGTCACCTTGGCAGTCCCTGGGCAGAAGGAGGAAGTGGGACAGGAAGCGCGCCCCCCCCCCCCCAAAAAAAACGACATGCCAAATGTGGCATGTAAGGGGGCGAGGAGTGCTTAAAGCGGAAGTTCCATTTTTGGGTGGAACTCTGCTTTAAAGTATAACTAAATGGCAAAACTTTTGTTTTGGACAGAGTGGAGAGAGAATAGAGCCCCTGTCAGTTTTTATTGTTGTCTGTGCCCCTGTTAAGGAGATTCACCCTATACTTGTCCTGTTTACTATTATTGAAAGTGAAAGTAAAATGAAAACCCCAATTTTTGGGTTGTCCCCAGAAAAGTAATAGATGGGAAATCTTCCACTATGGAGACACTAGTTCTGGTGGGTTGGGGGGGTCCCCAAAAAATTCATTTAATCTGCAGAGATATCATCTCACTTCCTGTTTGGCTATGGGACAGGAAGTGAAGGGAAATCTTCGCAGTGGGACCGAGATGGTAAAAAAACTAAAAAATCTGACAGGGGTTATTGCCCTCCTTTACTCTATCCAAAAATGAAAAAACGTATAAATAAAATAAAAAATCTAACAAAATCTAATGGAAGCTGAACTAGTGTGGATTTTTAGAAGGTCATCTGGCTACTAAAATCTATAGAGGGATTAATCAAAAGTGACAAGCAGTGCCCTATAGGGTGAGCCAGTGGTCTTACCTTTATCTGGACCTATGAACACTATTCTGCCACTGCGGGGACCTATTTTTTCAACTGAAGGGGCATCATTTCTACCACTGACCACCAACCCTTGGCCATTACTTCCCGCCACTGCCCACCAACCCTGGGACATTTCTCAGTCTCACTGAAGGTTGAAGCACAGACGCCACTAGACCTCTGAAGGTGCGTTGTGGTATGTGGCACCAAGTCATTACCAGCAGATCCTTAAAATCACGCAAGTTGCGAGGTGGGGCCTCCATTTCAAACACATCCCACACATTCAAGACTTGGTTGAGGTCTGGAAGTCAACAACCCAAACATTCTTGAACCATTTTTGCATTGTGGCAGGGTGTATAATCCTGGTGAAAGAGGCCACTACCATCAGGGAATAGTAATTTCACAAAAGAGGTGTACTCAGTCAGCATGTTTAGGTAGGTGGTACGTGTCCAAGGAACATCCACATAAATGTCAGGACACAAATCAAGGTTTCCCAGCAGAACATTGCCCAAAGCATCACACTGCCTCAGCCAGCTTGCCTTCTTCAGATAGTACATCCTAGTGACATCTCTTCCCCAGGTAAGCAATGCACCCGACTATACACGTGATGTATAGGAAAAACGTGATACATCAGACAAGGCCACCTTCTTCCATTGCACCATGGTCCAGTTCTGATGCTCAGGTGCCCATTGCAAGCAATTTTGGTTGTGAACAGGGGTCAGTATGGGAACCCTATTCAGTCTGTGCACCCTCATATAAAACAAACCGTGATACACCGTTTTCTGATACCTCCCAATAGGATATTATTAAATAAATAATAATTTCCTATTCATTTTTACCAAGTGCAGGTATTTAAAAAATGTTACCTCCCTATAGGAACCAGCATGAACAGTTTTTGGCAATCTGAGCTACAGTAGCTCTTCCATTGGATTGGACTACACAACCAGCCTTTGCTACCCACGAGGGCAGTCTTTAAGGCAGGGCAAAAGGGGTAGCCGCCCTGGGCCCCGTCATCGCTGTGGAGCCCAAACAGATGCCTCATACTTGCCAACTATCCCAGTGTAAAAAATCCCATCGTCCCTTGAGGTTTTAGTCCCGTGCTGTGTCCTGATATCGTAGTGTGAAGTTCTGCTAGTAATACTGCCAAACTCTGCCCTATTGTGTACAGATGACTCACCTGCAAACCCTATTTTTACATGTAAATAACAGGCATTGATATGTAAATAGTGGTGGCATTCATACGTAAATAGCGGTGGACTGGCAGCATTCATATGAATATCATGCCCCCCTGAGGTAATATCCAGCATCACCTACGCTGAATGCTGCCCACTGGGGAGATCAAGGGGCATGCTTGAAAGTCCTGCCTGCAACTGTGGTCATTAAACGTACCATCAGCCGGTTCTACAAAAGGTAAGCAAATTAGTGGGGGGGGGGGGACGATAGCATGGGGTGTGCAGAGGTAGGCAGAAAAGGAATTACAGTTTGGGGTGCACAGGTGAGCAAGGAGGGGGATGAATAGAGGTAAGGAAGGAGGGTGCAAGGAGGAGCAAAGGAGAGAGGTAGAGTTAAAGGGCAAGGGGTTGGAGTGGAGGGGATGGCGGAGGTCTGGGGTGCAAAGGTTAGCATGGGTTTTAAGATGCAAAAGTGTACTGACAGGGTGGGGATAAAGCTGTAGGGCAGACCATTCATTTCAATGGGCTGATCTATGCACTACAAATGCGAAGTCCCAAACCCTTCAACAAATTCACACAAAAAACAATTAATGGCACCGCTGTGTATCTGCTAAAGGGCAGCTTGTTTCTGAGGTGTCTGGAAAGCGATTTTGCATGCGTTCCCGACACACACAAACGTGACCCAGTTACATTGGTGCTTGGTGTACAATCCTTTCATTTACACTAGTGGCCAGCGTAAACCCTTATTACATTGGTGGACAGTGTTAAAACTCCTCTTTATATTGGTAGTAGTCGAGAAAAAAAAAAATTGATATGATATATATATCTCTCTATCAAACATTGCCGTTCATCACACCCTCCCCTCCCACCCAGCAATGCCACTGATCCCAGGATCCCTAGGGGTTTTCTATTAATGGGTCCCCTCACCTCCCCAGTGCAGGCAGTGAAGAGATGATGTGCTGTAACCTCTAGCAACCAATTAGTAAGCAGTAATGATGTGCAGTAACCTCTAGCAACCAATCAGCGAGCAGTATTTCTGTACAGTAATCTCTAGCAACCAAACAAGCAGAAATCATGTGCTGCAACAACTAGCAATCAGTCAGTGAGCGGTAATGATGTGCTGTAACTTCTGGCAACCAATCGCAATCGATGCCTGATCAGTAAATGGATTTCGAGTCTAGCTGCTATTTATTGTATGTCTCAGAGCAGGTGGAGAGCGAATCTGCATGGTGGTGGTGGTGTGGGTGGGGGGGTATTTTTGCCCAGGGTCCAATCGGTATTAAAGGACGAGCCTGCTCCCCACATGAATCAATGAACATTGGTCACTCATGACCACCATATTGGTTTGCCAGTTCTCCTTCCCTGAACTGCAGACCAGGAACATTCCAATAGAGTGGAGCTTTGGAGATGTCAAAGCCACTGAAATCCTTACACTTGCCCATATTTGTTTTTGCTTTTTACACACACCCCCAACTTCAGGGGCAACAACATGTTCACTTGCTGCCTAATACATCCGAACCACTTTCAGGTGTCATTGTAACCAAATAATGAGTGTTACTATTTACAGGTCAGTGGTCACAATGTTACGGCTGGGGGGGGGGGGGGGGGGGGGGTGTATTATAATATAAGATCACACAGAGCCATGATGATGAGAAGTCCTGTCCCTCTAGCGGTCTATGGACAGTCCCTGCTGATCTCTACAGAGAATACACATGCCAGTAGGTGAATGATGGTCACCCCAGTACAGGGCTCAGCTGGTCATGCTGGGACTTGTAGTTCCCGGACACAGACATGTAAACATTAGCCATGTGCGGGGTGTGGGGGGAGGGGTCTCACCTTGTTCTCCTTCTCCTGCCCGGGCTCCAGGTGGATGGAGATGAGTTTCTGTAGCCTGGCCTTCATGTCTACCGGAGAGAGGAGCCCCGAAGTTCCCGGCCGCCACCCTCCTCCTCCTCCTCATGCCTGGAGAGAGCTCATCACCTCCTATAGACTTCACCCCGCTCTCTGCCCGCTCCGACCAATCAGCGGCCTGCTCGGGCCCCTCTCCTCAGCTCATTGGATCGTTTGGGAAGTGCGGGCAGTTCCTGAAAGAATGCATTGTACTCATTACTAGTGATAGACACCCGTGTGCAGTGTGTTCATCTACTAATTACATGATCACTGTACAGGGGAGATCTACCCGATCACTGTACAAGGGAGATCTACTACATGATCACTGTACAAGGGAGATCTACTATCCGATCACTGTACAGGGGAGATCTACTACCCGATCACTAAACAGGGGAGATATACTACATGATCACTTATCAGTCACTGTACAGGGGAGATCTACTAATACATGATCACTGTACAGGGGAGATCTACTACATGATCCCTCTACAGGGGAGATCTACTACCCGATCACTGTACAGGGGAGATCTACTACCCGATCACTGATCACTGTACAGGGGGAGATCTACTACCCGATCACTAATCACTGTACAGGGGAAATCTACCCGATCACTGTACAAGGGCGATCTACTACATGATCACTGTACAAGGGAGATCTACTACCCGATCACTGTACAGAGGAGATCTACTACCCGATCACTGTACAGGGGAGATATACTACATGATCGCTTATCAGTCACTGTACAGGGGAGATCTACTAATACATGATCACTGTACAGGGGAGATCTACTACATGATCCCTCTACAGGGGAGATCTACTACCCGATCACTGTACAGGGGAGATCTACTACCCGATCACTGATCACTGTACAGGGGGAATCTACCCGATCACTGTACAAGGGCGATCTACTACATGATCACTGTACAAGGGAGATCTACTACCCGATCACTGTACAGGGGAGATCTACTACCTGATCACTGTACAGGGGAGATCTACTACCCGATCACTGTACAGGGGAGATCTACTACCCGATCACTGTACAGGGGAGATATACTACATGATCACTGATCAGTCACTGTAAAGGGGAGATCTACTACTACATGATCACTGTACAGGGGAGATCTACTACATGATCACTAATCAGTCACTTTACAGAGGAGAGATCTGTCCAATCACTGATCTGTGTATAGGGGGAAGATCTACCCAATCACAGATCAGTATACAGGGGGAAGATCTATCCAATCACAGATCAGTGTACAGAGGAGAGATCTACTCATCCATGGATCAGTGTACATGTACGCAGGGCCGCTGATAGAAATCATGGGGCCCCGTACAGCTTACCTGACGGGGCCCCCTTCAGCTCCACCCTGGCCTCGCCCCTGGTCCCTCCTTCAGCCCCGCCCATTGCCCCTCCTTCAGCCCCACCCTGCCCCTGGCCCTTCCCCAGACCCCACCTTGAAACAAATGCAGGTTTGTCTACAAGTGATAAGCATGGGTGGTCTGTAGCACATTATGGCATTGGCGGCATGGGTGACAATTTCTGTAGCACATTACGGCATTGGCGGCACGGATGGCCCTGTCTCTGCAGGCAGCACATGCGTTATGGGCCATAATGCATGTGCTACTGGCAGATAGTGCCAGCCGTGACACTAATGGCATAAAGCATGTGCTACTTGCTGACAGCGCCACCCATGCCACCAATGCCATATTGTGCTGCAGACAGTGCCACCCATGCCGCCAATGGCATGCTGCCATTGGCAGCATGGGTGGCACTGTCTCTGCAGGCATCACATGCGTTTTGACATTAGCGTCATGGGTGGCACTGTCTGCAGCACAATATGGCACTGGCGGCATTGGTGGCACTGTCTGCAGGCAGCACATGTCTTATGGGCCATAACGCATGTGCTACCTGCAGACAGTGCCACCCATGCCACCAATGCCCCAAATAGTCCCTCCCCTGCTGCCACCTAGTCTGCGGATAGCTATCTGCACCAAAAAAAACCTTAAAAATAACCGGGGGGTGGTGGGGGCTATTTGGTTGGTAGTTGATTCAGACGGACTCTGATCGGCCATGGCTGGAGAATTTTTATATTAATTATTTATCTGCTCAGCTTGCCTGGGCCCCGCTGCTGGCCGGGCCCGGTACAACAGGGCCAGTTGTACTGGCCTATCAGCGGCCCTGCATGTACGAGATCTCTCCATTCACTGATCTCTGTACATGGAGCCAGGATCTGTCACTGGGATGACTTTTACTTATGATAACATTACTTTCACACTGGTTCACATCAAAGCTGCCTGTAAAATGTCTATTCAATAATGGAGTGTTTTTTGTTTTCAAGTGTTTGCGGTGCGTTTTTTTTTTTTCCAAGCGTTTGTGTTGCATTTTTTTTTCAAGCGTTTGTGGTGTGTTTTTAAAAAAAGACGTGATTCAAAAATGCTTAGCATGTGCATTTTTGAGGCTTTTTTTAACGCTTCAAACATGCTGCAAGCAGGAATCCTTGCACCGCAACAGAAGTGTGAACACATTCTAAGATTTTAAAGGGAAGCATTTTTCTTGAGCTTTACAGGTTTATTTTTTTACTACTTGTCATCTATTTTTCATGTAATAGTTTCTAAGGGCTCGTTATCTCATGCACACGGCCTGCCGTTCCTCTGAAAAATGATCTGCGCTAGATTCTCCTCCCTGAATCTCGCGTCACCTTTTTTATAAGAGGTCAGTATCCTCTTCTGTATTTTCGCTACCAACTCAGCGATGTCAGTGCCAGTTCTCACACTGTTTATAATTTTGCCACGCCTCGCATTATGATACCAAAATTCACCTTGCTGAAGACATGGCAGCATGTAAACAATAACATTTTTGTACAAAATATTTCCCCCCTAGATCTTGTGAGATTTCACAGTTTAGAAAGGAGATCTGAATGGAAGGCATTGGTGATGTAGCCTTCCCAGGAGACAGCTGTGACCCCGGGGGTTACCTCCCCAGCACCATAGAGAAACCAGGAAGAGGGAACGCATTAAATGTAAGCAACTCCTAAAATGTTTAAGGCGGAACTTCACTTTCTCAATCAATACTGTTTTTTTTGTTTTTTTTGATCTTTAGGCTGGGTTTGCGGTGAGCGGATCTGCTGGACGGACTCCATTAGCTCAGTGGAGCCGGTGGATGACAGGTCCGTCTCTACTCAGTGAGCGGGGGAGGGACCTATCCGCTCTTCTCTATGGGGAGATCGGATGAAAATGGACAGCATACGATCCCATCCACTGGACAGATTCCGAACATATCCACATCCGTCTGTTTTGAGCGAATCTTTTTGGATCAGATGGGAGGCGGGTGTTGGCGGACACATCTCCACTGACATCCCCCTGCCCATAGAAGTCAATGGATGGTCTGCTCGGATCCGCCTGTCCATTTTTTAGGCAGATTGTGTGAAAGGGGCCTTATGCTGCTAACATTAGTAAATAGATAGGAAAGTGTATCATATATACTTGTTTTAAACTTTTTTTTATTATTATTTTTTTTTGCATCCCTTCAGTTACTTCTTGGTTTCCAGATCTAGGCAAATGATGTCATACATCCCAGGAGTCTTCAGGAGGGGAGGAGGATCTTTATCAGCTAAGCACCCTTTCCTGCATGCATGCCTGAGCTAAGGGCAGATGGATCCCAGGAAGTAAATGTTACAGGAATCATCTGCCCTTACTCAGAAATGCTGGGGTGGTTTTCAAAGTGATTTCTCAGCAAAATAAAGCATGGAGACATGGATGGATGGGGGAGTTTGCTCTGAATAATAAAAATGAATAAATAGCATTTTTTGTTTGTCATGCTCAGATGCAATGTAGTTCCGCTTTAATAGACTATTTCAATGTAAGATGGTTTGCTATCTGCAGCATGCCTATGTGCTTTTTAGGGTTAGACTAGTGGTGGTAAACTTATTTAAAGTGATTGTAAAGTCAATTTTTTTTTTTATAAAAAAAAAACACGTTCTGCTCTGTGCAATTGGTTTTTCACAGGGCAGCCCCAAACCTCCTCTTCTCTGGTCCCTCTTCTGTGCTCCTGGCTCCTCCTTCCTGTCCAGTGCCCCCACAGCAAGCAGCTTGCTATGGGAGCACCAGAGCCAAGCTGCAGCTCCGTGTGTCCATTCAGACACGGAGCTGCCGTTCGGCCTCTCCCCCTCTCTTTCCTAAATGGCTAAATTACTTTGATTGACAGCCGCGGGAGCCAAAAGCATCTCTGCTGTGTCTCAGCCAATCAGGAGGGAGAGTCCCGGATGTTTCCATCTTCATCCGGTCTTTCTGCCGGGTTCACGGACTCTGGCTGTGTAAGTGACCAGAGTCGTGATGACGTCACTCCTACGCACATGCTGTTTACGGCACAAGACTCTGAAGGAACGTCACGAGTATGTCGCTCCTTCAGAGCGCATGCGCTGGTGACATCATCGGCTGCACCTACAGTAAATATCTCCTAAACAGTGAATGTTTAGGAGATACTGACAGTACCTATAGGCTTATTATAGGCTTACCTATAGGTAAAAATCATATATGGGACTTTAACCGTATGCAGTGGCCTCGCTTCATACCCCCTGTGTGCTTTACAGACCCTGTTCTTCAGATACGCCACATGTTACCATGCACTCCTTGAATAACTTCAGACCAGGCCTGAAATAGTTAATGCAACTTTACTAAGCATTCTGCTGCACAGTTCAACAGCACACGCAGTGTCCAGCCCCAACTAACTAATGCGGGCTGTCCAGTTTCATACCTTCCAGAGAAGCAAAGTCCATTCAGCAAAAGCCCAGTAATGGTAAGTTCCTAGTCCAGGGAGAATCCCATCAGGTGGCCCAAGAGGGGGCTATGTGCTCCAGAAGGACTACATGATGCAGCAGACCTTCCTTTGCAAATCCCATGTGGAAGAGAGAGAGCTCTGAGCCCTCCCTTAAAGCGGAACTAAACTCATAGATTTAACCGTTTCAAAAAACTTTCCATTTCTGGCACATGTTATGAATATAACTGTCATATTGGTTGTGCTCTCAACCAAACTATCAAACCATCCAATGGCTGTGGTCATAACTGATCACATGTGCAGCACCATGGCAGTTGAAGATTAAACTGAGGCCAAGATGGCAGCTTCCTTGGCTGAAAACAATCAGAGGGTTTACTTCCATTTTACATGGTTTACATCAGGGGGAAGGACTCAAAAAGCCTGGGAAAGAGTTTAGACACAGTTAACCCCTTCCCATCTGGGGCAGCCTGTAACTGTCTGTATAACTACTCAGTGCAATGAATACAATAGCAGAAATACATTCAATGATGCCGCACAAGCACCTGCTTACATGCTGCTGTTATGGTCTTATTGTGGGGAGAAGAGAAGCTTCTGGGGGTTCTCCTGAATGTGGGGGTCCTGAGTAATAGTACAATGTTCCTACCCAAGCACGACCCCGGTGAGTAAGTGGGAGAAACTAGGGGAGGTGGGGGGAAGTATCACAGATTTCAAACACCTAGAAGTGGGGAATACTCTACTTGCAGTGGTTGGGAAGGAGGGAAGTGGTGGTGTTTCTAGATATAGGTGCCCCATGACCATACCCCAACACTGTCACACAGTGAGAATCACCTACTCCCCCATACCTTGAGGCTATCAGAGCAATGAAAGATGGGTCAGTTAGGAAAACTTGCTGGCAGGAGAGGTGCAATTATAGAAAACTGTCACTTTTCCATGAATGGGTAAAGTTAAAGTGTAACTAAGCACAAAACGTTTTCTTTAATTTTGGACAGAGTGGAGAGGGATTAGAACCCCTGTCAGGTTTTTTTCTTTTTTTGCTGTCCGAGGTTACGTTTTAGGGACTACAAGGTGTTAGATTCTTACTGGAAGTTTTTGTGGGCCACAATTACCGTTCCAAGTACTGGACAAGTTTACTCTTATGGGGATTGACCACACAGGTTTATACTAAGGACACTTAATATGGGTATGCGTTTGAACTGCTCTTCCACTTTCAAATGGATTACAGATGATATCATTCATGTTGGTCCCCTTCCTATGCCCTGTTAATTTCCTCCCCTACGTTATAGGATGGGAGTAGGCTGTTGCACTGGCTAAATTTGTGATTTTATTTGTCCCCCCCCCCCCCTTTCCGGGGTTGGTCATATTCAGGTCTCCTATGTCTGCCCCCAGACTGGTTTATCAGAGATCATCAGAGAACAAATATAACAGTGTTTGTACCCTCACAAATAAACTGTCCTGAAAAGGCCATAAGCTAAGTGAAACGCGTTGACCTTCTAGAACCGGATAAGAGTATCTGGAAGATAGGTATAAGTGACAGACCTTTGGAAACTTATGGTTACTCTGCTCTGCTATCTATATATATATATATATATATATATATATATATATATATATATAAATATATATATATGTGTATATGTATATGTATATATATATATATATAATGTGTACAGTATCTCATGTGATTACACCCCTCACATTTTTGTAAATATTTTATTCTATATTTTCATGTGAGTCTTCAGCACTGCCTTAACCCTCTTGAGCATGGAGTTCCCCAGAGCTTCGCAGGTTGCCACTGGAGTCCTCTTCTACTCCTCCATGACAACATCACTGGGTGGATGTTAGAAACCTTGAGCCACACAGGCAACAGAGTTAAGGACTGGAGACATCCTTGGCCAGTCCACCATCTTTACCCTCAGCTTCTTTAGCAATGCAGTGGTCGTCTTGGAGGTGTATTTGGGAACGTTATCATGTTAGAATACTGTCCTGAGGCTCAGTCTCAGAAGGGAGGGCATCATGCTCTGCTTCAGTATGTCACAGTTCATGTTGCCATTCATGGTTCCCTCAATGAACTGTAGCTCCCCAGTGCTGGCAGCACTCATGCAGCCCCAGACCACGACACTCCCACCACTATGCTTGACTGTAGGCAAGACACACTTGTCTTTGTACTCCTCACCTGGTTGCCGCCACATACGCTTGACACCATCTGAACCAAATAAGTTTAACTTGGTATCATCAGACCACAGGACATGGTTGCAGTAATCCATGTCCTTAGCCTGCTTGTCTTCAGCAAACTGTTTGTGGGCTTTCTTGTGCATTATCTTTAGAAGAGGCTTCCTTCTGGGACGACAGCCATGCAGAACAATTTGATGCAGTGTGCAGCGTATGGTCTGAGCACTGACATTCTGACCCCCCCCCACCCGTTCAACTTCTGCAGCAATGTAGGCAGCACTTGTCTATTTCCCAAAGACAACCTCTATAAATGATGCTAAGCATGTGCACTTAACTTCTTTGGTTGACCATGGTGAGGCCTGTTCTAAGTGGAACCTGTCCTGTTAATCCGCTGTATGGTCTTGGCCGCCATGCTGCAGCTCAGTTTCAGGATCTTGGCAATCTTCTTATAGCCTAGGCCAATGATGGCGAACCTTGGCACCCCAGATGTTTTGGAACTGCATTTCCCATGATGCTCATGCACTCTACAGTGTAGTTGAGCATCATGGGAAATGTAGTTCCAAAACATCTGGGGTGCCAAGGTTCGCTATCACTGGCCTAGGCCATCTTTATGTAGAGCAACAATTATTTTTTTTCAGATCCTCAGAGAGTTCTTTGCCATGAGGTACCATGTTAAACTTTCAGTGATCAGTATGAGAGTGAGAGCGATAACACCAAATTTAACACACCTGCTCCCCCATTCACACCTGAGACCTTGTAACACTAACAAGTCACATGACATCGGGGAGGGAA
Organism: Lithobates pipiens; assembly: GCF_037356315.1. Taxonomy (NCBI): domain Eukaryota; kingdom Metazoa; phylum Chordata; class Amphibia; order Anura; family Ranidae; genus Lithobates; species Lithobates pipiens. The sequence goes on from NW_027507718.1 coordinate 424,255,278, forward strand.
AATGGCTAATTGGGCCCAATTTGGACAATTTCACTTAGGGGTGTACTCACTTTTGTTGCCATTTTGTTAGACATTAATGGCTGTGTGTTGCATTATTTGAGGGGACAGCAAATTTACACTGTTATACAAGCTGTACACTCACTACATTACATTGTAGTAAAGTGTAATTTCTTCAGTGTTGTCACATGAAAAGATATAATAAAATATTTACAAAAATGTGAGGGGTGTGCTCACTTTTGTGAGATACTGTATATATGCATCTCATTTTGTGCCTATAAAATCCACCTTTACCCACACAGGCATAGTTGCCAACTGTCCCGAATTTCCCGGGACATTCCCGGGATTAGGAAATTTGTCCCGAAATAATTTTGTCCCGGGAAATGTCCCGGGAAATTCAAATTTCCAATTTCTCACCGCCGGCCGCTAGAGGTCTGCGGCCAGTGGAGTCAATGTCTCCGCTGGCCGCCATTTTTAAGAAGACCAGAAGCTGGTCTTCAATAGAGAGCATTGCTGTGGTGCCAACCGCCCACGCTACCAGTGTGTGTGTGAAGTGCAGTGGGCAGCGCCACAGTTGGTTCAAAGTCTCCGCGCTGGATGACGAGGGCCAGTGAGTCTGTGGATCATGTCGGGGGCCAGTCTGTTTGCCGGGGGCCAGTCTGTGGATGTCGGGGGCCAGTCTGTTTGCCAGGGGCCAGTCTGTGGATGTCGGGGGCCAGTCTGTGGATGTCGGGGGCCAGTCTGTGGATGTCGGGGGCCAGTCTGTTTGCCGGGGCCATTCTGTTTGCCGGGGGCAGGCTGTGGATGTCAGGGGCCAGGCTGTGGATGTCGGGGGCCAGTCTGTGGATGTCAGGGGCCAGGCTGTGGATGTCGGGGGGCCAGTCTGTGGATGTCGGGGGCCAGTCTGTCTGGATGTCAGGGGGGCCAGTCTGTCTGGATGTCGGGGGGCCAGTCTGTCTGGATGTCAGAGGGGCACAGTCAGAGTCTGGATGTCAGAGGGGCGCAGTCAGAGTCTGGATGACAGAGGGGCACCAGATGTTAGGAGGGCTGATGGGGACACCGGATGTGAGGAGGGCTGCTCTGATGGACACCGGATGTGAGGAGGGCTGCTCTAAAGAACACCAGATGTGAGGAGGGCTGCTCTGATGGACACCGGATGTGAGGAGGGCTGCTCTGATGGACACCGGATGTGAGGAGGGCTGCTCTGATGGACACCGGATGTGAGGAGGGCTGCTCTGATGGACACCGGATGTGAGGAAGGCTGCTCTGATGGACACCGGATGTGAGGAGGGCTGCTCTGATGGACACCGGATGTGAGGAGGGCTGCTCTGATGGACACCGGATATGAGGAGGGCTGCTCTGATGGACACCGGATGTGAGGAAGGCTGCTCTGATGGACACCGGATGTGAGGAAGGCTGCTCTGATGGACACCGGATGTGAGGAAGGCTGCTCTGATGAGGCACCTGATGTAAGGAGGGACTCTGCTGGGGGCACCTGATGGCATCTAGTGGCAGGCAACGTGGCTAGTGACGCGCTCATGGCTCCCACTGATTCTGCATTATGGTGAGTTGAATGATTTCATTTCACATTACAATGTAATAATAGAAATAATGCACTTCAATCATCCTGGCACCATAACAATCATGGCGCCGGGATGATTGAAGCGCTAACACCAGGTATTTGGAGTATCTTTATCTGCTGATTGTCAAACTCTGGAAAACACATTGCTATTGCGGTGTAGGATCGGGGGGCTGCTGTCCATCAAAAAAAAAAAAAATCTCTGATGGTTTTCCCGACGGAATTCCGAAGGAACTTCGCTCAAGCTGTCTTGCCTGCACACGGTCACACCAAATTCCGATTGTTTATAACGCGGTGACGTACAACACATATGATGGAACTAGAAAAAGGAAGTTCAATAGCCAGTAGCCAATAGCTTCCATCTCGTGGTGGAATCTGAGCATGCGTGAGTTTTGGCATGTCGGAAATGCATACACACGATCGGAATTTCCGATAGAAAGTTTTTCCGTCGGGAAAATTAAGAACATGCTATCAATTTTTGGCTGGCGGAAATTCGGACAGCTAAATTCCGATGGAGCATACACACGGTAGGATTTTCCGATGAAAAGCTCTCATCTTTTTCTGTCCGGAATTCCGATCGTGTGTACGCAGCATAAGTTGGTGGACGCGCAGTGCTCCGGCAGCCCGCCTAAGTTACCCCTGCGTGGGTGATGCTTTGTAATTGAATCAATAAAAAAAAAAGAAATTTGTACATTACAGAAAAAAAATTCTTTCCTGCTCCACCACAGTCAAAGATGAATGCCGATTTGACCCCGCTGATGAGTAGAAAAATGAAGAAATGTTCTTACAACAAAAAATGGCAAACAAAATTCTACTAGTTTATACCCAGCCTTACAATGGATGCTAAACTGGTCAGCAATCTTGTCTGGCAGCACCAAGATTTGGGTTGCAATTCCCTCTGGGTACTCTGTTTTCAAAAGCACTTATGGTTGAATTGACTGACACCCGCATTAGCGCTATTGTGGGGGGTGATGCCATTTTGCTTCACCAGTTTTATTTAACATGTCTTATCTTGTTCCAGATAACAAAGCATCAATGTTTACATTCTGATACTAACACCAAATAAAATGTGAACTATAGGTCAGCTCAGTGTAATTAGCCGTAAAATAAACACTGCCAGAGGCTGGCTTTACACTGATTTATTTCCAGCATTGGGGAGCATCAACCTAGGCTTGGGATCCCTATCGCTGTATGCAACCAATCACAAATACATACACAGCTAGAACTAATAGTTGAAACGATACACATTTATTGTAACAGAAAAACTATAAATACAGTAGCTGCATCTAGTGAAGGTTTCCAATGCTACCACACACTAGTGGAGTATTCGCGTAGGGTACAGCACTGCACAGTCCTAGAGCACACTTACAAAGGGTCTTGAAAGATGAGATCGCCATCACATTTTGAGAGACCCTAATTTGGAATGTTTACAGTTTATATAAAAGTGCAAAAAATAAAAAGAAATAAAAAAAGCAAAAAAACACAAAACAATTAAAAAGCCAAAAGTAGTTGTTTTATTTTTCTTCTCTCTCTATTGTTCTCTCTATTTTTCTCTCTCTATTCTTCTCTCTCTATTGTTTTCTCTCTATTGTTACTGTATTTTTGTCAGAAACCATGACTCAGACCGAGACAGAAGTACAGTTAAATCACACTTGTTTAATAATAAAAGTAAATAGAACAGCCAGTGGTTGGCTTTAATGTAAAAGCAATCCCAGTGGCTAATTAGCCACTAGATTGCTTTTACAAGCAGTGGGGGGGAACACCCCCCCCCCCCCCCCGCCATTATCCATGCTATTCTTGGGCTCTCCTGTCCCACCGGGGAACCTGAGAATGCAGTCAGTGGTTCCGCCAGCTGACCATAAAGCTGATAGGAGACCAGAATGGCTCCAATCATCTCTATGGCCTAAGAAACCGGAAGCTACAAGCATTTCACTACTTCGGTTTCGCCGGATATAAACAGCACCATTGGGAAGTTTGGAAAGGATCTTATCACACCGATCTTGGTGTGGTTAGATGCTTTGAGGATTGAGGGCAAAGGAGAGATCTAGAGCCTAATAGGCCCCACATTTTTCAAAAAAGAGTACCTGTCATTACCTATTGCTATCATAGGGGATATTTACATTCCCTGTGGTAACAATTAAAATGATAAAAAAATAAACATAAATGAAAGGTACAGTGTAAAAATAAAATAAAAAAGCAATATAAATAATAAAAAATAAAAAAAAGCACCCGTGTCCCCCCATGCTCGCGAGCAAAGGTGAACAAGCGTCATTCATGTGTCATATGTAAACAGCAATTGCACCATGCATGTGAGCTATTTCCACAAATGTCAGATCGAGCGAAGTAATTCTAGCAGTAGACCTTCTCTGTAAATCTAAAGTGGTAACCTGTGAAGGCTTTTAAAAATGTATGTAGTTTGTCACCTCTGCGTGTTTGTGCGCAATTTTAAAACATGCCGTGTTTGGTATCTATGTACTCGGCATAAGATCATCCTTTTTATTTCACCAAACATTTCAGCATTATAGTTTGTTTTAGTGCATTAAAAAATTTATTTTTTTGTTCAAAAAAATTGTGTTTGAAAAATCGCTGTGCAAATAGTGTGTGAAAAATTTTTTTGAAACACCCACCATTTTAATCTGTAGGGCTTTTGCTTTCAAAAAAAATGTTGGGGGGGTCAAAGTAATTCTAGAAAAAAATATATATTTTTCATGTAAACAAAAGGTGTCAGAAAGGTCTTTGTCTTCAAGTGGTTGGAAAAGTGGGTGATGTGTGGCATAAGCTTCTAATGCTGTATATAAAATGCCAGGACAGTTCAAACCCCCCCCCCCCCCACAAATGACCCCTTTTTGGAAAGTAGGCAATCCAAGCTATTGCTGATAGGCATGCTGAGTCCATGGAATATTTTATATTTTTCCACAAGTTTCAAGAAAATGTAATTATTTTTTTTGTTACACAAAGTTGTCACTAAATTATATATTGCTCAAACAGGGCATGGGTAAATGCCCTGAAATGTCAAGTACAACCCCCCCCCCCCCCCCCCCCATGACCCAATTTTGGAAATAGACACTTCAAGCTATTTGCTCAGATAGCTTGAAGTGTCTATAGACAGTCTTGAGATATGCCCCAGTCAATGACCTATTGTGTCGAAACGCGCCAGGCTTTGCTTATCTTATGCTTACCACATTGCTTTTAATCTTTTTATGTGATCACATTTTATGTCACATCTGTTTTACTTTAAGATGTGAATAACGTTTTAGATAATTTTTGACCTGCACTATTTCCGTTGTTTGCCTTTTTGTTTTTTACACCATGGGATTGTTCTGAGCCATTCTGGAACCTTTGCTGAGACATTTTCCTCACTATACTAGGTGTGGATAGGCGCTGCGCTCCATGATGGCTGCCTTGTAGCCTGGATCATCTGGCTCCGTCCTCCCTGTGTGCTAGTGGTTCTAGCACTTCAAGCCTGTATGATACATTGCCGTATGGTACTTGTATCCAGTTTATCTGGTAAGAGTGTTTTATCTCTCTATCTGATTTCCACCTGTGAAGCTACCGAGAATGATTCAAGACTCACTCTGACTACAATTTTTGGGCGATTGAGTTACTGATCACTTGATTGGACTATTCATTGTGTGGGATTTTCTGTTATATCACCACAACTTTAGGCAATTGAATGGCCACATTCTGGAAGTAGACGACAAGGTATTTGCTAAGAGGCATGGTGAGTATTTTGCAGATCTCATTTGTTTTTGAAAATGAAGAAAGAAAAGGAAAATTTATTTTTGTTTCTTTTTTCAATTTTCAAAACTTTGTGACAAAAAGCGAGATCTGCAAAGTACTCAACATGCCTCTCAGAAAATAGCTTGGGGTGTCTGCTTTACAAAATGGGGTGATTGGGGGCGGGGGGTTGTGCTATTTTGACATTTCATGGCCTCCGAAACCGTGATATGCAGTGAGGAATGAAATAAAAAATGTACGTTCTTAGAAAGCCTGAAGGTGGTCCTGTACACGGTTAGACAAAAAGTCCCACACATGTGGTATCCCCATACTCAGGAGAAGCAGCAGAATGTATTTTGAGGTGTAATTCCACATATACCCATGGCATCACTTGTGATAAAAAAAAAAAATATTCAATGGGCTCAACATGCATCTCAGCAATATACTTGGGGAGTCTACTTTCCAAAATGGGGTCACAGGGGGGGGGGCCCGCATGAGTGCCCCAATTGGAAGCAGCTTTCTGTGGGGGCACTTGACATAGAGGAGGGAATGGGAGTGCCTGCAGGGGACCTGAGGAGAGGAGGCTCAGTAATACTATCGGTAGGTATAAACCTGTTTGTTATGTAGCACCCTGGTTGTAGGCAGGGTTGCTAACAAATTTAGATTGCTAGGTGGTAAATAGACTAGCTAGTTGCTAGGGGGATCCACTAACTTTTCTCTAACTCTGGATTTGATGCACCTCTCTCTTCTGTCACTAGGTGGCATTGTTGCCTGTGGCATTAGACAAGGGCATAGTGAATTCAGACTAGGAGTGGCTGCCAATTGCCAATTGGCAGTGCTTCTTTGGCCCCTTGGACTGCTGGGAGAGCCTATTTATTCAGGAGGAGTCAGGTGATTGGGGGTTCTGTGAAACCCGGATGGCTGTGTGGGTGGATGTGTTTTACAAGGCTCCGGGTTGCTAGGGCAAAAGCCTGAGGCCTATCCCGGGAGCACCGGCTGCTAGGCTGTCTGAGGCCTATCCAGGTTTGAGAGAAGCTTTGGGGTTGGGGCTTCAGGCTGGAACCCCAACCAAGTTTCAGAGGTTCTGCCGGACGGGGAACCGAATTGTCACCAGCGGTGAGGGAGAAACAGTTGCCATAAGGAACGACCAATCCTATCGCCAAAGGCAAGTGAGGATCAAGGCCAGAGGTAGAGGGGAAGCAGTTTAAGGGCAGGACTGGGGTTTTTGAGGGGGTTTTATGTGATAGGGTCCCCTTTTGGGACACTGGAGTGGGGGAAGGGCCTTTGGGTGGGAGAGCTAGTTGGGGGGAGGGAGGGGTCAGGGGATGTTTTGGGGCTGGGGTCCTCCTCATGGGGTAGCTGACTGATTCAGTCAATAGGTTTGTACTGTATTTGTATTTTTGATGTCCAATAAATTATATTTATACCACTATAGTAGCCTTTGAGGTGCTCTATCCTGGTGTTTTTTTTTTTAAATATATGAATGGCTTTTTGGATACACTTCCCCTAATGAGTGGTGTGGCACTAAGCGGGTATTTCCACTCCCAGGACTCTGCTTTGGTTGGGTTTTTTATAACTATATATAAAGGGGAAGCAGTCGCCACCAAGGGACAACCACTTCTGTTATCAGAGGCCAGTGTATGGAAGTCTGAAGAAGTACCAGTCAGAACAGCCTTTTCACCAGCCAGGGACGGTGATGAAGTGGGAAACCTTCAGCAGAGTGCCAAGCCAGGGACCCAACGGGTTAGCATAAGCAGGGGTGAAGCTTGAGGTGTATACAGCGGGTTAGCTGTGGAAGAGCTCAGGGGATCCAGTGACGACTGGGATCTGGAAGTCTAATGAGAGACAAGGAGCTCAGTGAGTGAAGATCTACAGTGGGATACTGTGAGATGTGAGAGAAGATCTGTAAAAAGTTCAGCTGCCATTGAAAACAGCAGTTCTACAAATACAGTTTCTGCATCCAGCTTATAGCTGTCTGCCTATTATTTTTGCCTCAAAGTCTGCCAATTGCTATTGCATCTGCCTAAGGGTGTCCTGGTCCAAACCCACTTCCCCCCCGTTCTGTTTAACAGGCATTAAAATTCTTCCATTTAAAAAGTGACTGGTGCCCATGTTTTCAACTTGCATTACACCCACCATGCCCAATAACCCACACCTGAGGAAGGATGTCAGCTCTACCTGACTCTGGAGGTCACCATTAGGCATTTAGAGGTCGAGGACACCACTACAGTTATTTTTAAAATGTTTAATTTTGATTTGAAAATCCCACCGGTAAAATCAATATCCTACTTGTCAAGTACACCTGAATCATGTTACAAAAACTAACAGCAGTAAAAATACTATTTTGCTGTCTTTGTATCTTTTTTATTTGGTATAAAATAAATAGAGTATAACAGCAAGCAAAGCAACTTCTAGATGTAAAAAAAAAAAAATAGAAAATAGTAGCAGCATTTTACATTCAGTAACAAGGTGTGAGTGTCTGATATACTATAACATCTTCTCCCCCAGCACTCATAGGAATATCTGCACACAAAATATTTTCCTGTGCTGTGTAGTGTGCAGTGCGTTGGTGGAGTTCCCAGTCCGCTGCACCTTTGGATTATAACAGCTTGGAGATCTGAAGTGATTGTTACCAAAAAAGGCTGAGCATGCCAGAACACATACAGATAAAACATCTGAAAGATAAAACAAGCTCCAATTGCTCAATGACCATAAAGATACAGTCTAAACATTTCAGCCCCTGAAGATTTTACCCCCTTCCTGACCAGAGCATTTTCTGCGATTCGGCACTGCATCGATTTAGCTGACAATTGCGCAGCCGTGCAACGTTTTTACCCAAACAAAATTGATGTCCTTTTTTTCCCCTCAAATAGCTCTTTCCTTTTGGTGGTATTTGATCACCTCTGCGGTTTTTAATTTTTGCGCTATAAACGAAAAAAGAGCAACAATTTTGAAAAAAAAAAAAAGCACTCGGACACTTTTGACACTATTTTGGAACCACTGTCATTCATACAGTGATCAGTGCTATGCACTGATTACTGTGTAAATGACACGGGCAGGGAATGGGGTTAAACACTAGGGGGCGATCAAGGGGTTAAGTGTGTCCTAGGGAGTGATTCTAACTGTGGGGAGGATGGGCTTCCATTGACATGACAGTGACCACTGCTCCCAATGACAGGGAGCAGTAGATCTCTGTCATGTCACTAGGCAGAATGGGGAAATGCCTTGTTTACATAGGCATCGCCCCGTTCTACCTCTCCACACTACAACCTGCGAACATCGAGTTCCCGGAACCCGTGGGTGCAGGCGGCAAATTTAAAGGGATGTACAGGTATGCCCATTTGCCTTCCTGTGCCATTTTGCCGACGTACATCTGATATTTATTTAATATCGTACAAAATCCTTTGTTGGTAATGACAGCTTCAAGAAGCCTCCTTTATGGAGAAACTAGTCGCATGCATTTTGGCCAATTCTTCCACACAAACAGTCTTCAAATCTTGAAGATTCCATGAGCCTCTTCAATGAACTCTGATCTTTAGTTCTTTGCATATATTTTCTATTGGACAGGTGATTGGCTGGGCCATTCTAGCAGCTTTATTTTCTTTCTTTGAAGCCAATTGAGAGTTTCCTTGGCTTTGTGTTTGGGATCATCGTCTTGCTGAAATGTTCACCCTCGTTTCATCTTCATCATCCTGGTAGATGGCAGCAGAGTTTTATAAGGAATGTCTTGGTACATTTTTCCATTCATCCTTCCTTCAATTATATGAAGTTTGCCAGTACTGTATGCTGAAAAACAGCCCCGCACCATGATGTTCCCACCTCCAAACTTCACTGTTGGTATGGGGGGTGTTTGGAGTGATGTGCAGTGCCATCTGACCTCCAAACATGGTGTGTATTATAGTGTCCAAAGAGTTACATTTTGGTCTCATCTGACCAGACTATATTTTAGTATTTCACAGGCTTGTCTAAATGTTGCACAACAACATGCTTTTTTTTCAGCAGTGGAGTCTTGCTTGGTGTGAGCATACATACAGGCCATGGAGGTTGAGTGTATTACTTATTGTTTTCTTTGAAACGATTGGACCTGCTAATTCCAGATCTTTCTGTAGCTCTCCACAAGTGGTCCTTTGCTTTTGGACAACTCTTCTGATAATTATTGTCACTTCTCTGTTAGAAATCGTGCGAGCAGCACCTGGTCGTGGACAGTTTATGGTGAAATTATGTTCTTTCCTCTTCCGGTTTATGGCCCCAACAGTGCTCACTGGAACTTTCAGAAGTTTCAAAATCCTTCTGTAACCAATGCCATCAGTATGTTTTGCAACAATAAGGTTATGAAGGTCTTAAGAGAGCTTGATGCTTTTACCCATCATGAGATGTTTCTTGTGTGACACCTTGGTAATGAGACACCATTTTGTAGGCCATCAGTTGAGACTGAACCAGCTGATATTTTGCACTGACAGGATTGCTTTCTAATTACTGATAGATTTCAGCTGGTGTCTTAGCTTTCCATGCCTTTTTGCACCTTTCTTCATGTGTTCAATTCCAGTTTATTACACATAACTTAATTTTTTTTGACTTATTTGTTTTGTTTCTTGGTATGTATGGATTAAAAGGGTTGTTACGGACATGTGATGAAAATTGAATGTCAATAGCACCTTTAAAAATATATTTACCTAGAAAAATGGTGACGTGTTCAATACTTATTTTACCCGCTGTGTGTGTATATGAAAAAAAATAATATATATATATATATATATATATATATATATATATATATATATATATATTTGTATGACTTTAATCCTATGTCTTTTCAATATTATGATGGAAACACAAGGCTGCTGTGGGATGATCTATAATGTTTCCAGCTAAATAAAATGGGAAATATGTCAAAGCCGGCACTTATGTTTTCTGAAATCATTTACAATACTTTTCTTATAAATAGTGATATTGATGCCAGCAGTTACATAATAACAGTTTATTTGAAGAATCCCAGCGAGGGTAAAAATAAATATATAACGTCATCCTGCCAACGGCTTCAGCCCAGACTTCACCAACGGTCTAGGTGAGCAAACTGTAGTGTAGTGGTGTTAAGTGGTGCACTCAGTTCTGTCATGGTGGAATGTGCACACAGGATCCATTCTCTACCAGGCACAGCAGTCTGTTTAACCACTTAAGGACCAGGCCTCTTTTTCAGACTTGGTGTTTACATGTTTAAAACAGTTTTTTTTTGCTAGAAAATTACTTAGAACCTCCAAACATTTTATATTGTTTTTTTTCTAACACCCTAGAGAATAAAATGGCGGTCATTGAAATACTTTTTTTCACACCGTATTTGCGCAGTGGTCTTACAAGCGCACTTTTTTTGGAAAAAATTTACTTTTTTGAATAAAAAAATAAGACAACAGTAAAATTAGCCCAATTTTTTTTATATTGTGAAAGATAATGTTACGTAAATTGATACCCAACATGTCACGCTTCAAAATTGCGCCCGCTTGTGGAATGGCGTCAAACTTTTAGCCTCAAAAATCTCCATAAGCGATATTTAAAAAATTCTACAGGTTGCATTTTTTACGTTACAGAGGAGATCTAGGGCTAGAATTATTGCTCTTGTTCTACCGATTGCGGTGATACCTCGCATGTGTGGTTTGACCACCGTTTTCATATGCGGGCGCTACTCACGTATGCGTTCGCTTCTCTGCGCAAGCTCGTCGTGACAGGGTGTTTTTAAAAAACTTTTTTTTTCTTATTTATTTTAATTGATTTTATTTATTTTTACACTGTTTTTAAAAAATAAAATAAAATGGATGACTTTTATTCCTATTACAAGGAATGTAAACATCCCTTGTAATAGAAAAAAGCATGACAGGTCCTCTTAAATATGAGATCTGGGGTCAAAAAGTCCTCAGATCTCATATTTTGGGCTAAAATGCAAAAAAAAAAAAGAAAAAAAAAGGAAAAAATTACATTTAAAAAAAATATACCTTTAAGAGGTATGGGCGGAAGTGACGTTTTGACGTCACTTCCGCCCTCCTATGGTATAGAGACGAGTGGGGGCCATCTTAGCCTCACTTGTCTCTATACCCAGCTAGGAAGAGGACCCGATCGCCTCCGCCGCTACCGGCGGCTCCGGTAAGCGGCGGAAGGTGCGGGAGGGCGGCGGGAGGGGGGGTGACACCTCTCCCGCCGCCGATAGCGGTGATCTCGCGGCGAATCCGCCACGGAGACCACCGTTATCGTACAGCCGACCGCCGCCTGAAGAGATGGATATCTCAGTTGTGGCAGCAGCTGCTGCCGTTACCGAGATGTCCCTCTTCAAAAATAGGACGTACATCGTCGTGCGGCGGTCGGCAAGTGGTATGCTGTATTGAATGCCTGCTACACCCAGAGAGAGAAAGTCTTGTATTGAAATCATGCAGGGAGAGGAACCTCAAATGCCAAAAACTACAAGCTTCACAAAGTGTTTAAAGTGTAAGTAAACCCTAACAAATTTCCCGGTAGGGATATGTAATGGTGCCCCCATGGGGTCGCTGCGTGTTTCAGCATCCACACATCACCCTGCTTGGTCAGACATCCATTTTTGGCACACTTTCTCCAGTCAATAAATAGTCTCTTGCTTGTTTTTGTTGTTTTTATTAGGGGATTAAACTTGCATAGGGAAAAGGGACATGGGATCAGTGTTGCCAACCCCCCTCCCCCCCAAAGTGAAATTTACTGGCAGGAAACAAACAGCACCAATTTTTTACTGGCAAAAAACCATGACATTTACTGACAGAACCACATTTTTTACTGTCTCTGCAAAAAAGTACCTAAAATTACAGTTTCCAGTGCCAAACAGTGCAAATGTCAATATTTAAACTATACACATATAGCTCGTGCTATTAGCAATGTGTTTAAGTTAAACAAAAGTAAAAAAACATTTCTCCAGTGACATGAAGGTCTGGTTACTATAACCCAGCCATCACAGAGTTCCCCCTTACATCAGAGTCTGCAGGATTCCCCCTTACAGTGAAAGGGAACTGTTATGTAAAGGGGAACGCTGCAGATCATAATCTAAGGGGGAACTCTGATGTAGAGGGGGGCTCTGGTGTCCAGAGACCACCTTATATCAGAGCCCACTGCTTTCTCTTTACATCAGAGTTCCCACTTACATCAGGGTCCACAGACTGAGTTCTCCCTTGCACTGTAAGGGGGAATCCTGCAGACTCTGATGTAAAGTGCAAAGCCAGAAACTCTGATGTGGGGGGCACTCTGGTGACCAGATATCACTTTCCGTAGAGTAAATACACTAAGGTAAGGGGAGGTCACTAATATGGGGGGGGCGGGCTTTACATCACTGCCCCTTACATCATTGTATTCACTTCCCCCTTACATCAGCAACCGCCCTCCCTCCCTCAGACTGGCCTGGCGATGCTGTCACTGACCTCCTCTCAGGTACACTGTGCAGGGCTCAGTCAGATGGCTCCAGCTTGGTTGCTCTGGTTTTATCCTATACTCCTCTCCATAGTCCACACATGTCTGACTTCTCCCATGACCCCCATCCTGACGGCACTCCCACTCTTGACTCCTCTCCAGACTCCCCCTCAGAGGCTGCAGACATGATACAGGAGATGGTCAGAGGCTGCTGACAGGATACAGGAGATGGTCAGAGGCTGCGGACGTGATACAGGATGGTCAGAGGCTGTGGACAGGATACAGGAGATAGTCAAAGGCTGTGGACAGGATACAGGAGATGGTCAGAGACTGCAGACATGATACAGGAGATGGTCAGAGACTGCAGACATGATACAGGGGATGGTCAGAGGCTGCGGACATGGTAGTTTCCTCCTCTGTCCCACTTCATATTACCTGTGCCCCTTCCACTGTGCTGCTGCAGTGCACCATGCAGTCCACCTCCACAGTCAGCCTGCTCTGGGAAGGGATTGTTGGATGGGGTCTGCCTGACTGTCTCTGAGACTGAATCACTCACTCTCATATACTCCCCCTGTCTGACTCTCTCTACTCTGAGACCGACTGATGCCGCGTACACACGATCGGACTATCCAGCGGACCAGAGTCTGCTGGAAAATCCGGCCGTGTGAGGGCTTCGGCTGACTTTTTATTCCCAAAAGTCCGGCAGACTTAGAAAGAAGTTTTGACTTAAAATTGTCCGCCGTACATCCGCCCGTCTGTGTGCTAGTCCGCCGGACTTTTGAAATGAACGGACTTGCCCACACACAGAGAAAAGTCCATTAATTTTGAACGTGACTCCAGGTAGACGGGACTACCAAAGGAAGTCAATGTTTGCCGCCTCCATCGGCGAGATTGACACCTCACTAGCCCCGTCACCTGGTATGGACTTGAAGGGGAACCCCTATGCCGAAAAAACGGCGTGGGGGTCCCCCAAAGTCCATAGCAGATCCTTATCCGAGCACGCAGCCCAGCCAGTCAGGAAAGGGGATGGGGACAAGCGAATGCCCCCCCCTCCTGAGCCGTACCAGGCCGCGTGCCCTCAACATAGGGGGGTGCTTTGGGGAAGGGTGGGCCGGCGGCCCTCCCACCCCAAAGCACCTTGTCCCCATGTTGATGAGGACAAGGGCCTCTTCCTGACAACCCTGGCCGTTGGTTCTCGGGGTCTGCGGGCCGGGGGCTTATCGGAATCCTGGAGACCCCTTTAATTACCGGCCCCCCAACCTATGTGAATGAGTATGGGGTATGATGTACCCCTACCCATTCACCTGGTGAAAAAAGTGTAAATAAAAAAACATAACACAAGTTTTTAAAATAATTTATTAGACAGCTCCGGTGGTCTTCTTCTGTCTTGGGGGGTCTTCTCGCTAGACTCCTACGCTATCGTCTGCTCTTTTGCTAGCTCTTTTACTAGCAGAGGAGCCCGGCTTTCTTCTTTGTCGTCGCCGCCAATCCGAGGGTCTTCTTCAGGCTTCGGGGTCTTGACCCGCTCTTCTGTTCTTCTTGCCGGGCCTCCGCAATCTTCTTATAGCTCTTTTACTAGCGTTGGCCCGGTCTTCTGTCGCTGTCGTCTTCTTCTCTGCCGGACTTTCCAAACGAGCGGACCTTCCCACACACGACTGGACTTTTCCGCCAGACTAGGTCCAGTGGACAATCTGCCGGACTATGGCGAGTGCCTGCCGGAAAAGTCTGGTCGTGTGGGCAGGTCCGCTCGTTCGGAAAGTCTGGCGGACCTCCGCTGCAAAGTCCGGCGGTTTGTCCGCTAGACTAAGTCCGCCGGATAGTTAGATAGATAGATCGTGTGTATGCGGCATGAGAGTCACTTTGTCAATCCCCCCGCCTGCCCTCCCCACCCCCAACTCGAGTGAGCACACTGAGCAGCAGAGGAGAGCACTGTGACTATCTGAGTTCTCCTGAGTCTCCCCAACGCCCGACCTCTTTGTGCAATCTGCACAGCCACTCACTGTCCAACACAGACCAGGGCACTCTGTGTCTGTACTGTACTGGCTGGGCAGGTTACAGGCTCAAGTCAGCCAGCAGGGCAAGGGTCCAACTCCACCACTCTTCCTAGCTGCTGTCTGCTGCTTTGTCCACTGACTCCAACGCGAGGCTCCTCTGTCCATCTGCCCTCAGCTCCTGCTTTTTTAAAGTCTGGCAGGCAACGCGGCTGACATTATCATCATGTTTTACTGGCACACATCTGCTGCTACGGACATTTATGGGCATGAGAAAAATGCCCTGTTTTTACAGGTGGTTAGCAACACTGCATGGGATGCCCAAATGATGAATCTTTCTTAGTAGAAATAAAGGTAGTTGAATCTAAATTGACAGTCTCTGCTACTTCACATCTCCTCCAGCACACTACTTGAGATCACTTGCTTTCCTCTTACTGTCCAATTCTAGATTCCTGTCACAGTTAGCACATGGCTAGGCTTCATTCTGAATATGTCCTAACATTTTCCTAGTAGCCATTTGCAGGCGGGGGTCTACAGTCCCCTCTGTGGTAGCAATAATTTTACATGAAAAGGATAGTTGTGCTGATACTTGGTAGACTATTGCTCCCAGAGAGTCTGGTGCAAAGCCTGCCAAACCTCCTGGCTGCAGCGACTTGACTTTAACAACACCACAGTCTCTCCCTCTGGCTCCACATCCAATCCTGGCATGTTTCTCCCAGAGCTTCTCACTTTGCTTCTCACTCACCACCCCGGCATGGATCCCTCCTGAATGAATTTTCTGCTCGTGCTCCCTACCGTCTTCCTCCTGCTCCTGTTCCAGGACACTTCTCAATGACTGTATAAACAGAGGCTCCCTCCAGGCTCCCGAGGTCACCCCCCCCCCCCAGAAAGAGGGTCCCTCAAGGGCCACCACAGACTAATACGCCATCATTAATTACGTTCTTTCACCCGACAACGCCTCCCCCAGCAGGCTAACCATGGGTATATATAGGAGGCCTGTCCCCTGCCAACCCTAGTTGGGGATTGGTCAGAGCTCCCAAATACACCCCATGTCACTACAACCCTCTGCCCTGCCTCTTTTCCAGAACCTTCTCACTGAAAACAAAGGAAGCGCCAGAGAGCTGAAGCACATGTCAGCCACCTGCTGCTATACTAAACCATTCCCCTGCCCGTGACCTGTGAGCTCTACCCCCTCCTCCTCCTCCTCTGAAGAATTGTCCTTTGAATATCAGGTACCCCCTAAGCGTTCAAGGGGGAAGTCCCAGAGTCAGGCTAAAAGGTGCCATGCAGTGCTTCCGCTGGTGTGTTTAGGGGACAGGAACCACACCGGAGCAGAGATTTTTGCAGCTTTGCAGGGACAGGCCCAGAGGTGGTTCACACCACGCCAGCTCGAGCCAGGAATGGTGGTGTCCGATAATGGCTCAAACCTTCTGTCCACCCTTAGGCCGCGTACACACGGGTGGACTGTTCGCCCAACTTAGTCCGCTGAACAGTGTTTCAGCGGACAATCCGCTCGTGTGTGGGCTTCAGCGGACTGTTTCAGCGGACAGTCTGACGAACAAAGTCTTACGGAATTTCCGTAAGACAGTCCGTCCAAACTTGGTTTCAGCGGACAGTCCACTCGTGTGTAGGCAAGTTCGACAGACTAAGTTTGGCGCATGCTCAGAAAGGATTTACACGGCGAAGGTTGCATTGCAGTGTATTGGACGTCGAATTTCTCGTCCCGTCGTACGTGCCGTTCACGTCATCACGCACACTTTCAGCGGACTGTCTGCTCATCGTGTGTGGTCAAGTCCGTTCATGCAAATTTTGAATGGACTGTTTGTCGGATTGTCTGACGAACTTAGAAAGTTGACACAGACTCCGTGGACCGTTTCCCTTTTATAAAAATGAATCGGTCCTGAATTACTAGCTATGAAGCCCCTGATGCCGATGTCACTGATTAAGTCTTTTTGGGATGTGCAGGACTTTGAGGCTGCCTAGCTTTGAGGGTGTTCAATCATTTAATCTGGAAGAATGTTTTTGGTATAGGTTTCATGGGCACAATTAACACCCAAAGACAAATTTTCAGCACCTGTTTGACAGGTGCATATTATTGCAATTTTTTACGGCAAGGCCAATTCTTGCTTTCATCAGGAGTACCTCTATAGGGTTATGATGGGAAGGCGCCACGACACCCAAAGACCAATTTTTACGCACCCGTTACTTCTATCCAAAGTCAAAGTGACACCAGAATGTACCCAAAAAATCTCTAATCTTGCTCCCAGTGCACTACATTGTGGCCTCATCATATACACTGGCTCCCCAGCTGTTGCTGAGCAAAATAAAGGCAGCTTGCAGGGAAAATATCATTGTAAATTCCAAAGAAGACATGTGGAATGAAGTTTTCTACATGTCTTCTTTATAATTTACAAAGTGATTAAATTACAATTTACCTAAACCCATTTGATTTTAGTCGACTAAAATGTAACAGAGAAGTCAGCCAACTAAAATTTGACTAAAAATAAGATGGCATGACTATGACTAAAACTAACTTGAATTTTGACATTAAAATTAACATTGGTATATTAGAGCAAGTCTATATACCAAAGTTAATTTTGATGTCAAAATTCAAGTTAGATTAAGTCATAGTCATGCCATCTTAGTTTTAGTCAAATTTTAGTTGGCTGACTTCTCTGTTACATTTTAGTCGACTGAAATCGAATGGGTTTAGGTAAATTGTAATGCATGATTTAAAGGGGTTGTAAAGGTAATTTTTTTTAAAAATAACAAACATGTTATACTTACCTCCACTGTGCAGCTCGTTTTGCAGAGTGGCCCTGAACCTGCTCTTCTGGGTTCCCTCGGCGGTTGTCTCGGCTCCCCCCGGCAAGGACTTCTCACGTTCATGCGAGCTCTCTCGCATGGTGAGGAGTGCTTGCGGGCACGCTCCCATGATACAGCCAGCGGCCATAGCTGCTCAATGTATCACTCGGCCCCATTCCCCAGTGCGCCGCGTCATTGGATGTGATTGACAGCAGCACGAGCCAATGGCTGCACTGCTTTCAATCCATCCACTGTAACCAATCAACAGCCAGGCTGAGCAGCGAAGAGGATGTCAGGGGGCAAGCGCGGGACTTTCGAGGGGTCAGGTAAGTAGAAAGGGGGGGGGGGGTTGTGGGGGGGCCGTCATTGTCAGATGTTTTTTCACCTTAATGCATAGAATGCAGTAAGGTGAAACATTTTTTACCTTTACAACCCCTTTAAGCATTTATCTAGAATTTCCAAACTCCTTATATACCCCTGGAGTAAAAATCTAATACCATGTATTGGGGATGGGGAAGTAAATGGGAGTGAGAGTGTGCACAGGACAGACAAGTGGTCTGGGGAGGCCACTATTCAGGTAGGTAAATGTCCCGCCCTCAAATTTTCATTTTGTTTTTATCTCTTGACAAAAATTGGATTTGATTTTCATCAATTTACTCAATTTTAATTTTATTTTTGTTTAGTTTTCGTCTAGGGAAACATGAAGCTGATTGATTATGATGAAAATATTTTAGTAGATGAAACTACTAGGCTTGATTCCTGTGGCTTAAAGATGAATTAATAATTGCTGTTTCCAAATAAAGTAATTAAATGGCCAACAATAGAAAGGAAGAGAGTTCTGCAGAGGGTCTGGAAATTACACTTGTCAAGCCAGTTTTGAAGTCAGGATATAAAGACAAGGAGGACGTCTACAATGAACTTTATGATAAACATCTCACTTATGGGAGTGATAACTTCTCCATGGTAGGAACAATAGCAGGAAGCAGTGAGATTCTGTATCCTGGTGATTGTGTCACCTTGCAGTAATTATCTTATTTGTCTGTAGTTTATATTACTTCACCAAGAGTAATAGACACATATATCTCATCCTCTGGGGATGAAGTGTTCTTAATGCAATGTGGCATGGCTGGCTTTTGTCAGAAACACAGGGATCTACAAGACTTGTTGGTTTGGGCTCACAAAAGATTAATGTTAAAGTTGAACTTTAAGTCCTGCTCAATCACTTCTATCTGGCCCCTGTTGCAGGTATAGCTATGTAAAACATTAAAAATAAGTGTCTATACTGTTTAAAATCCAGTCATATACTGTCTCACCATGCTCTGCACATGCTCAGTTGCTCTGATGTAGACATTTTGCACTGCAGACTTCGTAGAGGCTGATCTGCTGACAGCCTTAAAGTGGAATTAAACCCTCCTATCCTTAGCCATGGAAGCTGCTTCTGTTTGATCTGCAACTACCATGGTGCTGCACATATAAGTTATGACACAAGCCATTTGATGGGTTGACAGTTTGGTTGAGGACACAAGCAAATATGACAGTTAGCATTTCCAGCATTCCAGGAATGCAACTGTTTTTTGAAACTGGTAAATCAATGGGTTTAGTTCTGCTTTATGATTTACCGCTGGGTCTTTGGGCCTTCTGGCAAGAAGAAGCAGGAGCAATACTGGAGGAAATTTACAGCACACACTCATTTAGGTAGCATAATTATTAATGTGGCATGTATGTTCCTTGCTAAAGAACATTCTTTTTTATTAAGTTGTTTTGGGTAAAGTTCAACTTTAACCACTTGCCGCCCGCCCTATAGGCAATTGACGGCTGCAAAGTGGTTGCATAATCCTGACCGGACGTCATATGTTGTGATCAGGATTATGAGCCGCTGCGCGCCCCCGGGGGCGCGCATCGCGGCGATCGTTGTTGCGGGGTGTCAGTCTGACACCCGGCAACTACGATCTCGGTAAAGAGTCTCCGACGGAGACTCTTTACCACGTGATCAGCCGTGTCCAATCACGGCTGATCACAGTGTAAATGGGGAGAGCCGGTGATCGGCTTTCCCTCACTCGCGTCTGTCAGACGCGAGTAGAGGAGAGCCGATCGGCTGCTCCTCTGACAGGGGGGGTCTGTGCTGATCGATTATCAGCACAGCCCCCCCGAGGATGCCCACACTGGACCACCAGGGACGCCACCAGACCACCAGGGAAAAGGTAATCCTCCCTAGACCACCAGGGATGCCAGTCAGCACAATGGGTGCCAATCAGTGCCCGTAATGGATGCCAGTCAGTGCCTACAATGGGCATCACTGATTGGCATGCATTATTGTTTGGCACTGATTGGCATCCATTACTATAGTATAACACCAATGCCGCCTATGAGTGCCCACCTGTGCCGCCTATCAGTGCCCACCTGTGCCGCCTATCAGTGCCCACCTGTGCCGCCTATCCATGCCCACCCATGCCCATCTGTGCCGCCTATCCATGCCCATCTGTGCCACCTATCCATGCCCATCTTTGCCGCCCATCTGTGCCGCCCATCCATGCCAATCCATGCCAGCTATCAGTGCCAATTTGTGCCACCTATCAGTGCCCGTCCGTGTCGCCCATCCGTGTCGCCCATCAGTGCCGCCTATCAGTGCCACATATCAGTGCCACTTCATTGGTGCCCATCAGTGCCGCCTTATCAGTGCCCATCAGTGAAGGAGAAAACTTACTTATTTGCAAAGTTTTGAAACTGAAACAAAAAAAAACATTTTTTTTTTCAAAATTTTCAGTATTTTTTTATTTGTAGCACAAAAAATAAAAACCATAGAGGTGATCAAATACCACCAAAAGAAAGCTCTATTTGTGGGAAAAAAATTATAAAAATTTCATTTGGGTACAGTGTAGCATGACCGCGCAATTGTCATTCAAAGTGCAACAGCGCTGAAAGCTCAAAATTGGTCTGGGCAGGAAGGTGTTTAAGTGCCCTGTATTGAAGTGGTTAATGAACTTCTTTTATTTAACCCCTTCCTGACCAGCTGCGGCAGTTATACTGCGGCAGGTTGGCTCCCCTGGGCAAACCGTCGTAGCTATATGTTGGCTCGCCTTTTGACCACTAGGGGGTGCCACGCCCGGAGCCGATGCGCATGCCTGCTGGGCACCCGCGAGCACTCCACACAGATATAATGGAGAGCTGTTAATGTAAACAGACAGATCTCCGTGCTGTCAGGGGTAAGGAGAGCGATCTGTTGTTCGTACATATGAACAATGATCGGTCTTCTCACCCAGGCAATCCCATCCCCCCCCCACACATGAGGGAACACATTTAACCCCTTGGTCGTCCCCTAGTGTTAACCCCTTTCCTGCCAGTGACATTTATACAGTAATCAGTGCATTTTTATAGCACTGATCGTTGTATAAATGCCAATGGTCCCAAAAATGTGTCAAAAGTGATTGAACTGTCCGCCATAATGTTGCAGTCTTGATAAAAATCGCTAATCACTGCAAAAACTAGTAAAAAAAAAAAAAATAAAATGGCATGAATACTTCCCCTATATTGTAGACGCTATAACTTTTGTGCAAACCAATCAATATACGCTTATTGTGATTTTTATTACCAAAAATATGTAGAAGAATATATATCAACCTAAACTGAGGAAAAATGTTGCTTAAAAAAAAAAATTCGGGATATTTATTATAGCAAAAGGTACAAAATATTGTGTTTTTTTCAAAATTGTCGCTCTTTTTTTGTTTATAGCGCAAAAAATAAAAACCGCAGAGATGATCAAATACCACCAAATGAAAGCGCTATTTGTGGGAAAAAAAGGACGTCAATTTTGTTTGGGTACAGCGCACGACCGCTCAATTGTCGGTTAAATCGACGCAGTGCCATATCGCAAAAAATGGCCTGGTCATTGAGCAGCCAAATATTCCAGGGCTTCCAGGACTACGGATAATTTCTTTAGATTTAGAGTGACCTCTTATTTTACTTAGGCTCTTGGTTACCTGAGACATATCAAGTTGTCAGATGTCCGTCTTTAAATATGCAGTGTAAAGTGTGCCTTTGAAGCACAAGTATAGACAGACAGTGTGCCGGCAGGGCTATCAGTTATCGGCTATCTAATGTGCAGCTATAACAAAAGAAGCTTCTCTGGTCACTGCATCACCACAAGAAAAAAGAGCATTTATATGAGACTTTAGATGTTACATAAAACAGCCATAAACCAAAATAGGTAAAAAACAGAGCGTGGACCTTCAGAGATTCTGTCACTTATTCAGGGCAAATTGACAGTCTGCTGAAAGCCCACTGCCATTGAAGCCCTTGTTTGCTCTAATAGAATGGGACTTCTGGATACGGGGAGGCATGTGGCCCCCTCCATGTGACAGTGCTCAGATCTGATCGGCTAAATTACAGGTGAAAACTATGAGAGTGTAGGAGCTTACCCTGGTGGCCTCCTACCAATGGAAGGCAATGTTATGCGTTATGATCGCAATTCTAAAATTCATAAATTCTAAAAATCGGAAATTTCAAAAATTCAAAAAATGAAAATCTGAAAATAAGAAAGAAAATCAGATGATTCGAAAGAACGAAAATCCAAAAATACTAATTAGTAACTAACAATAACTATTAAATTATAGGTAATTGGCCCTTCCTTTCACATTTGGCTGTTAGTGAACGTAACGAATACGAATTTATCCAAAGTTACGAATTTTATAATTTTCGAATATTCAAATTTACGAATAGTCAGAAAGAGTCATTAAATGTGCTTTTTTGTTAATTTGGATGTTTGCGAATTAAAAAATTTGTTGAAATTCATTAAAAAATGAAATCGTAACTAAATGAATTGCACATGTCTACTGTAGGGGTAGAGGAGGGCAATCAGAAGACATGGAAGGGTGACAGTGTCTAGTTAACCACTTGAGACCCGCGCTATAGCCGAATGACGGCTACAGCGCGGATCTCCTTTGCCGGGACTACGTCTATTGAGGGGCGCGTGCGGTGCGCTCTGTGATCGGCGAGTCTATGAGACTCGCCTGATCACCGATCCGTGCAAGGGGTCGATCCTGACCCCTTATCACGTGATCAGCTGTCAGCCAATGACAGCTGATCATGTGATATAACGAGCTGGTAATCGGCTATTATTCCTCCTTGCGCTGACAGCGCGAGGAGAAAAAAAAAAGCAGATCACCGGCGGCCGTGATCGGGACATCAGTCCCGATCATGGCCAGCCCTGCCAGTGCCCACCTGCCCCCTGCCAGTGCCCACCTGCCCCCTCATAACTATACATAATAAAAAATTAGTGCCCCCCGTCAGTGCCACCCAGCAGTGCCCACAGTGCCACCCAGCAGTGCCCACAATCTGCCTCAACAAAGGTGCTGCACCCCAGTGCCACATATCCATGCCCATCAGTGTCATCTACCAGTGCCCATCAGTGCTGCCCACCAGTGCTCAGCAGTGCCACTTATCAGAGCCACCTATCAGTGCCACCTATCAGTGCCCATCAGTCCCATCTATCAGTGCCTAGCCGTGCCACCCATCTGTGCCACCCATCCGTTCCATCTTATCTGTGCCCATCTTTGCCCATCAGTGCCGCCTTATCTGTGCCCATCGGTGCCGCCTTATCTGTGCCTATTAGTGCCGCCTTAACTATGCCTATCAGTGCCCACCAGTGCAGCCTATCAGTGCCCACCAATGCAGCCTATCGGTGCCCACCAATGCAGCCCATGAGTGCCCACCAGTGCAGCCTATCAGTGCCGCCTCATCAGCGCACTTCAATGAAGGAGAAAAATGACCTGTTTGCAAAATTTTATAACAAACTATTAAACATGATTTTTTTTTTTTTTTTTTTGCATCTTTTTTTGTTTGTTTAGCAAAAAATAAAACTCCCAGCTGTGATTAAATACCACCAAAAGACAGCTCTATTTGTGGGAAAAAAATGATAAAAATTTCATTTGGGTACAGTGTTGTATGCCCGCGCAATTGTCACTCAAAGTGCATCAGCGCTGAAAGCTGAAAATTGGTCTGGGACTGAGGGGGGTTTAAGTGCCCAGTAAGCTAGTGGTTAAAGCCCAACTCGACACAACTATAAAATTATCCCTTGCTGTTGCAAAGGCTATTTGCTTGTTTAAGTCCAGGGGAACAGTTCTAAAATAGTTACTCTATCCTACGCTCCTCCATGCTGCTAGACTGGTCCCCACGGCGTCTCTTCCCCTATGCTCCAGTGTTCTAGGATGCTGGCATCATCAAGACTTAGGGCTGATAGCCCTGCATTGGACATGATGCTAAGGGACAGTCCACTGCCAGAGCATGGGGAGAGCGCCATCTTCTGGTGAAATGAAGGATCAGCTAAGTAAAAGTGTATCTCCTCTCCTCTAGGCAAAACAAACAATTAACCCTTTTTATACTGTAACTTATCAGTTCTTAGAGTTGGTTTTCCCATTTCTTTTCACCTGCCAGATGCACACTTCATGTCTTAGGTTGACAACACTCACTCACTGTACTGCATCTATTGAGGAAATGCATTGCTAGGCTAGGCAGCTCTTCTAATTTGGACAACAACCCCTTTCTTCTTGCTTTGGCTTTATTATATAGGGAGGAAGGATTTTGTAGGTTAAAGAAGATAGCTGTGAAGCTGATTGGAAACTGATTACATTGTTTAAAGATAAATACCAGGTATGAAAATTTTTACATAGCTTCATTGGTCCAGCTTAGATTAATGTAACTATGCATATACTATACAAGTGGGACCCCACTGAAAGCTAGAAATTACTGTGGTAGTCACTTTTATAACCAGGATCTCCACTTGCTTCTGGGTCCTGTCGGAGTGGCTGCCCTGCAGTCGTGTGAATACAGGAGTTCAGTGTCCCAGCACAAGCACCATTCAGAGAACGCTTCAACATTTTTCAATGAGTGCAAAGCAGTCTCTCATTGGATGAGGTGGAGAGGCAAGTCATGATCTCCACTTCATCCAATCAGAGAATGCTTTGCATTCATTGAGAAAATTGAATGGTGACCATGCCTAGCAGGCAACCTCTTTTGTTCACAAGACTGTAGGTTAGCTGCTCAGCACAGGACCCAGAAGCAAGTGGAAATCACTGTAGTGGTTGTGCCTACTACAGTGATTTCCAGTTTCCATGGGGATCCTACAGGTATGGTAATATGCAGTTACATTGGTCCAAGGTAGAGCACTGTAACTGTACTTACCCGAACCTCTGCTTCCCTGGCAAACAGTGCTCCACCACGATCCTGCGGTGGACTGTTCCTGGTGTCCTCACTTCCAGAGCAGGTCTATGGATGCTGCTCTGGGCCTGATGATGTTGGGACTCAAGACCATTAGAGTGTGCAGGAGTTGAAGGGAGAGGCCTTGTGCAGAGAGGAACAGGTAGGTATATCTTCTTTCATCATTCTAGATTTCCAGGGGGTGCTGAGTAATTTGTCTTCTGAACAGTGGTCAGTAGGCCAAATAAGTTGGGTGACCTCTGGTTTAGTCTATATAGAAAAAGAAAATCCCCTTTCTGCATGTTGTATTGAAGTTTTTTTTTCACCTTGCTGTTCTCTGCAGTGCATTGCTAAATAAAGATTTGCATTCCTCCTCCTTATATGAGAAGGAAGAGCTGTGATGTTATTGGCTTGTCCATAGCTTAACTCAGGATAAGCATAGTGTAGTTTGAGGACTGTCTGCTAGTGTCTGTCGTATCCGTGACATGGCTGTAACCAGATATAACAATCACCCATAATACCCACAGATATGGACACAAGGTACCTCTAAATGGAACAAGTCCTCTTTGTAGATGATCAACAAATATTTGGCGCAGCACTCTGTCCTGATTGGTGATTGCTGGGGCTTGAGGCTGTCATCTCTTGCATTGAGAGTGATGGGAGTGGCATTTATCAGCAGAGAACATGCATGGTCATAAAGAAAAAAGTTAAACATCTAAAAAGAACAAAACTAAATAGGACTTTAAAGGTACCACACCAAAAAATAAGTTAAAAACACATTGTTACAACAGTCAAAGATAAAATCCCAAAGGACTGAATAAATTGCACATCTTATGGATGGAGTGAGCCATGGTGGACTACACATTCATTATTTACTCAATTGTTTGAATGTCAGTGAGAGGACTGGATGATTGTAATATACTGCTCCATGGACCAACTTTCTACCTTAATTACAGACCTGGGAGTTTCATCCATGAGGCCTGCTATTTTACATTGACTCTTATTTGCTTGTATATGCTGCCTACAGCTTTAACAGACATTTAAAAATCTGTTCTTCCTGAAGAAGCAGTCTTTGTCGAAATGCGTTGAAGAAATGGTCAAGATGCTATGATTTGAACTATCTACATTGAAGTTATACCATTGAAGAAATGGTTAAGATCAGATAATGTGAATTATTCACTTTGGAGTTAAATCATCTTGCAATTGTCTAAACTCAGGTTTTAAACCGTACAAGTGTTTGCTACGAGTGTCATTTTTTCCATCTTTTGGGATTTTATCTTTGGACTCTGTTGTAACAATAAAAATGTATGTGCTTTTAACTTTTTTCTGTGTGGTATATATTGTTAAAGTCCTATTTCGTTTTGTTATCTTTTTTTTTTCTTTTCCTTTTACAACCACTTTTAGGAGTGTTTTTCCCAGTTTAAAAATGCCTCTCCATGTTAGCCTGTGGCCTCATGCCCACCAAGGCGTTTAGGAGCTGTTAGTGGCATAGGCGTTTTTAAGCTAAAAAAAAAAACAGGACCAGCACATTCTGAGGCTCCAGCACTAGAGCTGTAAAAATGCCAGACGCCGGGGTAAAAGGTGTTAAACGCGATTTAACGAGGCTTAACTCTGTATACAGAGCGTTAAGCCTCATCAGGCGTTTCTGTCTCTATGGGAGCCCACTGATTTGAATTGAAGTCGTAAGATGATCCAACTTGCGGTGCGACTTGTGTGCTGAGAATCTTGAAGGTGAACCCCGCCAAAATCTAAAAAATTATTTTTAGACGATACCAGACCCTTTGACGACGATATCATTCTCCTAAGATCCATACCAGAACCTTATCCGAGCACGCAGACCGGAAGGTCAGGAAAGGGGGGGGCAAGCGAGCAACCCCCTCCTGGACCATACCAGGCCCCATGCCCTCAACATGGGGGCATGTGACCTCCAAACTATGTAATCGGATGGCCCCGCCCCATGTCATTATAAGTCATTGCACACAGTGGACCCAGCATTACACCGGGAGATCGCGTTGAGACAATATCGGAAGGAGAACAGAGGGAGAAGACCCAGCAAAAGAGCAAGAAGAACCGAAAACCGAAGAGGGGAGAAGGACTGGCAGAGAGAGAAGACGTCGCCGGAAGAGGGAGAAGAGTCAGAGCTGATTTAATAAATTACTTAAAAATCCCATGGAGTGTTTTTATTTCTTGACACATTTTGGAGAGAATGGGTAGGGGTACAATGTCCCCCATACTCATTCACTTGGGGTGGGGGCCAGGATCTGGGGGCCCCTTTGTTAAAGGGGGCTTCCAGATTCCGATAAGCTCCTGCCCCAGACCCCGACAACCACCGGGCAAGGGTTGTCAGAAAGAGGCCCTTGTCCTCATCAACATGGGGACAAGGTGCTTTGGGGTGGGGGGTGCAGTGCCCCCCTGCTCCAAAGGACCCAACCCCCCATGTTGAGGGCATGTGGCCTGGTATGGTCCAGGAGGGGGAGCACTCCCTCCCCCCCTGACCTTCCAGGCTGCATGCTCGGATAAGGGTCTGGTGGTATGGATCTTGGGGGGACCCCCACGCCATTTTTTTGGCATAGGCTCCCCTTAAGATCCATACCAGACCAAAGGGTCTGGTATCGTCTTGGGGGGAACCTCACACAAATTTTTTTTTTTTACATTTTGCCGGGGTTCCCCTTCAAGATTTGCACCACAATCATCATCATCTTGATTTGACTTCTGGTGTGACTTCTATTCAAATCAATGGGCTCCCATAGGGAACCATTGACTTTTTAAAAGAGACAGAGAAACGCGGCTGAAAGCTAGCATGCCTAAACGCACATTGACGCGAATGCACAACGTGGATAAAAGTGCATTTTTAATGCCGATTTTTTCCTGGTGTTGGTACTAGCTTTACAGGTCTTTTTTAAAACGCCTGTGGGCATGAGGCCTTAAGCATGTGGTATCAGTAAATCCATACCCTCAACAATGAGTGAGGGGGCTGGTTGAAAAGTAAGCGTTGCTCTCTTTGCAATTACTGAGTGTGTTATTGTGAGAGTTCCATACCCTGCAGAACCCCTGAAGTTTTGCCATGTACAGTATAGTGGATGGTAAACATGGATGCCCACTCTTGTGATGAGAACTTTATACTCTGCAGGACTTCTCTAGGCTTGCCATGTATAGGTGACACTGACAGCAGGCATGGTTACCCATCCCTGTGATGACAGCTTCATAGCCTGCAGGACCCCTGAGGTTTTGCCATGTATAAATCAAGGCAAGCATGGATAACCACCCCTGTGATGAGAGCTCAGTAGCCTGTAGGACCCGTGGAGATTGGACATGTATAAGTGATGGCAAGCATGATTACCCACCTGTGATGAGAGCTCCAAAACCTGCAGGACTCTTGGAGGTTTGCCACATATGGGTGATGACAAGTCTAGATACCCACCTTTGTGATAAGAGCTTTTAACTTTGCAGGACCCCTGAAGATTTGCCAAGTATAGGTGACAGAAAGCATGGATACCCTCACCTGCGACAAGAGCTCCACACCCTGCAGGAACCCTAGGAGGTTTGGCATAGATATAGTGCCTTGAAAAAGTATTCATACCCCTTGAAATTGTCCACATTTTGTCATGGTACAAACAAAAATATAAATGTCTTTTTTGGGGATTTTATGTGATTGACCAACACATATGCCGCGTACACACGAGCGGACTGTATGGCGTACTTAGTCCGTCATACAATCCGATGGACAGTCCGTCATACTTTCGACTGAACGGACTTGACCACACACGGATGCACAAACAGTCCGTCGAAAGCTTGCGCGATGACGTGTACAGCACGTATGACGGGACTAGAAATAGGAAGTCGAATACACAGCAAAGCACCCTTCCGCCGTGTAAATCCTTTCTGGGCATGCGCCATTCTTAGTCCGTCGAACTAGCCTACTGACGAGCGGATTGTCCGCTGAAACCAAAGTACGACGGACAGAATTTCGAAAAATCCGAAATACTTAGTACGCCAGACTGCACGCTGAAAAAGTCCGCTGAAGCCCACACATGAGCGGACTGTCCGCTGAAATGTGTTTCGACAAACTAAGTACGCCATACAGTCCGCCCGTGTGTACGCGGCAAAAGTGGCACATAATTGTGATGTGGAAGGAAAATGATAAATGGTTTTCAAATATAAATAAATGGTTTTCAACATTTTTTACAAATAAATATTTGAAAAGTGTGGCGTGCATTTGTATTCAGCCCCTTTAATTTGATACCGTTATTTAAAATCTAGTGGAACCAATTGCCTTCAGAAGTCACCTAATTAGTAAAGAGTCCACCAGGGGTGGCCCGTCCATGAGGAGCGCCGCTCCCCCCATCCTCTCAACCCCTCATCTGCAGTGGATAGATTCATGCATAGCATGAATCTATCCACGGCCGCCCCCTATTCATGTGTCTGGCCGCCCCTTTTGGGTCATTGGGCATATGAATTAGAGCCAACAGTTTTTTTTTTTAAGAACCTGATTAGAGCCATAGGCTTTATAATTGGTACATGAGCAAATATTATGCCACACAGACTTCAAAAGATAAATCCTTTGTGCTCTTCTGAGTGGTGGCGGTGTGGAGCAGGGGGATTTCACACACATCTTCTGGTCCTGCCCATACATAGTTATTTTTTGGGTGGAAGTAGTGGACTTGTTGAACTCTGCTCCTTTGCCGGTCTCAATGTCTGTATGTTGTTGGGCCTGGTGGAGGCTTTTCTCCCTACAGCTTCTGAGTGAGTGTTTTCTAATATTACATTATTTTATGCGAGAAATGCCATTGCTTTACATTGGAAGAATTCTTCTTCTCCTACACTTTTATACTGGAAACAATTGGTAAATAATAATCTCCTACTGTACAGAGATACCTACATTAACAGGGGTTGTCCTAGTAAATATGATAAGGTATGGGCAAAGTGGCTGGATAAGCCATATACGGCATCTAATGCCCACGTGGGTTATTGATTAATATAAATATAGTCTTTATACACAGGATGCTCTGGGCCACTGTGGATAGTAGGGACCAAAAGTTTACTCTTGCTACATTAGATGTGGATAGATATTATATTTGACAAAAGATATGGCTTAGACCATAGCCCTGTTAAAATACCTTTTTTTTTTCAATTTTGTTAATTATTTTTCTTTGGGGTTTTTCCTTTTTTTTCCTTTTTTTTTCTTTTCTTCTCTTAATTGAAGGACGCAAATCAGTGTTTTTTTATTTTTTTATTTGAACAAACAAAGAGCCATAGGCTCTAATAGGCTTCAAAATAGGTTGGACTTGGGACGCAAAGCATTATGTCTAGAGCCCACCCAGCTGTGTTGCGACAGCAAATGAAAATTCGCTGTTGCAACACTGATCCTCCTCCTGGCCAATTGTGAAGCAGGTATGAAACCTGTTTCCCGTTTGGCCAAAATGTTAGGTGATTCTATTGGACGCCAGCACTGGGAGGAGAGAAGAGACACTGCAAAAGCTGCTCCAGGAGAGAACACTGGTCACCGGAGCAGCTTTCCCAGAGCCTGCCACACTCTTACTGCCCGCATCCAAGGTAAGGACAGCAGGTGATGGTGGGGGCTGTGTTATTGCCCAGGGGGGTAGTGCTGCTCCACTGGCAGCCCAGGGGGGTTGTTTTCTGCCCCCTATAAAAAAAACACCAGCCGCCACTGGAGTCCACCTGTGTGTAATTTAATCTCAGTATAAATACAGCTGTTCTGTGAAGCCCTCCAAGGTTTTTTAGAGAACCTTAGTGAACAAACAGCATTTTGAAGGCCAAGGAACTTATCAGACAGGTCAGGGATAAAGTTGTGGAAAAGTTTAAAGCAGGGTTAGGTTATAAAAAAATATCCCTTTTTTTGAACATCTCACAGAGCACTGTTCAACCCATCATATGAAAATGGAAAGAGTATGGCACAACTGCAAACCTACCAAGACATGGCTGTCCATCTAAACGGACAGGCTAGGCAAGGAGAGCATTAATCAGAGAAGCAGCAAGAGGCCCATGGCAACTCTGGAAGAGCTGCAGAGATCCACAGCTCAGGTGGGAGAATCCGTCCACAGGGCATGTGGCCTATGGTTCAGGAGGGGAGGCGCTCTCTCGTCCCCCCCCTCTTTTTCTGCAGCCTGACAAGTTGCGTGCTCAGATAAGGGTCTGGTATGGATTTTTGGGGGGGCCCCATGCCATTTTTTTTTTTAATTGGTGCGGGGTTTAGGAGGGGAGGCACTCTCTCGTCACCCCCTCTTTTCCTGCAGCCTGCCAAGTTGCGTGCTCGGACAAAGGGTCTGGTATGGATTTTTGGGGAACCCCCCACGCCATTTAAAAAAAAAAATTGTGCGGGGTTCCCCTTAAAATCCATATCAGACCTGAAGGGCCTGGAATGGAATTTGGGGAGACTCCCACAAAATTTTTTCTTAAAATTTTGGTTCGGGGGTTCCCCTTAATATTCATACCAGACCCGAATGGTATGCGTATTGCCGGGACCGACAATTCATTATAGCCATGAGCATTTTTTAATTACTTTTTTCCTTTAGAAATTTAATTTTGCTCTCGGACTGTTCCAAACACAGGAACATGCGCCCCTTTACAGGCATACTATAGACACCCCCAAGGTACGAAATTTAAAGGATTGTTAA
Source organism: Lithobates pipiens (assembly GCF_037356315.1). Taxonomy (NCBI): domain Eukaryota; kingdom Metazoa; phylum Chordata; class Amphibia; order Anura; family Ranidae; genus Lithobates; species Lithobates pipiens. The sequence continues at coordinate 424,286,606 of NW_027507718.1, forward strand.
ACTTTTATTGTTTCACTTTAAGCATTATTAAAATCACTGCTCCCGAAAAAACGTCCGTTTAAAAAAAATAAAAAAATGTAATTGATAAATGTCCCCTGGGGCAGTACCCAGGTCCCCAAACACTTTTTATAACTTGCATATAAGCCTTTAAAATTAGCACTTTTGATTTTTCCTGTTCATGTCCCATAGACTTTAACGGTGTTTGCGTGTTCCAACTAATTTTTTTCCTGGTCACATGTTCTGCTGCAAATCGAACCGGGGGGTGCTCGGCTTATCCCTAATCATAATAATGTTCATACAGAACATACTGCAGCTTGATGAATCAGGACCAACAGTATGTCTATCACAGGGCGCTCTCTGTAATCACAATACCTCTGATCACCACTAGATGGTACTATAGTATTTACCATTCCCTGCAAATCATGTACCTTTTCCAGAATGTAAAGCTGGGTGAATAAAATAATGAAATGCTGCAATCCAGGGCTGGTCATCCATCCCCATCTGCAAGTTAACTGTGCGGTTACCAGCATACAGCTGCAGCCTATCATTGATTTGTGCAGCCAGCTATAAGAAAACACATGTCACTCCTGCGCACAGAAGGATGTAATCTGATTGGGCATCAAGAGCAATTTGTCACTTTTTTCCTTTTTATTTTTATAAATAACTTTGACATGCAGTCAATGTTTTCTATTCAATGAATATTACACATTCATATGGCATGAGATGAAAGTGGCATGATAGCAATTGGGTCACTCAGAATATCTGCACCCCCTCCCAACAATAAAAACAATATATACTTTGAAGTCATTTCCTGTTTTGGCTATGGGACAGGAAGTGAAAGGAAGTCTCCCAAATAGGATGTAGTGGACAAAAAATAATCTTATTTGGGTTATATTCCTCCATTACTTTATCCAAAAAAAAGTTTAGCCTATAGTTCTACTTTAAATACTTGCCGCAAAATCACGTACCTGTACGTGATTTTGCTTCAAGTGGTTGTACCGGGGTGATGCCTGCGGTACCGTTTTTTAGAGCGGATGGTCAGCTTTCTTGTGATAACATTTGACGCAGCCAAGCAGCCGCTTGATTTCTGTTGTGGCTTAAAAAGATTAAACAAAATTGATTGATAATAAATGGCTTCAGCCAAACACCAACCATAAGATGTAAGAAAAGTTTTTGTATTATTCATATTCTCTGAAAAATGGCGAAGAAATCATAAATTCTGGCAGGGAATGTAAATGTATGAGCACAACTGTATATAATGTTTTGGGGGTTCTAAGTAATTGTAAAAAATACTGATTTTAACTTGTAAGCAACAAGTGTCAGAAAAAGGTCTGGTCATCAAAGGGTTAAAATGATTGTAAAGGTTTTTATATATATATGTAACAAACATATTATACTTGCCTGTTCTGTGCAATGGTCTTGCACAGAGCTGCCCCGATCCTCATCTTCTGGTGTCCCTCAGCGGCGCTCCTCCTCTTCATATAGTTCCCCCACGGAAAGCCGCATTCCATTGGGACACCCGTGGGGGCTCACTCCCAAGTCCTGCTGCTGCGTCCTTTGACACAGACAACAGGACTCGGCCACACCCTTTGGCTCCTTTGTCACTGGATTTGATTGAGAGCAGCAGGAGCCAATTGCTCCTACTGCTATCAATCTATCCAATGAGGACCTGAGACAACGGCTGGAGCTGCTGGGCTCATTCTCGGTGCTGGAACGATCAGGATAGAAAAAGGGGGGATCTGGGGGGCAGCTGCACCACAAAAGGTTTTTCACCTTAATGCATAGAATGCATTAAGGTGAAAAACGAGAAGACTTTATAACTTCTTTAACTAGGTGCCACCCGCCCACCATCAAATGACGGCGGGGTGCTGCGGCTCTCGTTGATGGCATCCCAGAACAGCCGCTTGGGTGCGCAGCGTGGTGATCGCGGCCCCGCCATGTTGCTAGGACACAGCGCGACCCCCGATCTCTGTAAAGAGCCACTTCCGCGGTTCTTTAACCATGTGATTGACTTTGTCCAATCACATCCAGTCACATGTAAACACGAAGATGCCAGTAATCGGCGCTCCTTATCTCAATCAGCGGCATCTCCACGCAGGGGGACGTCTAGGAATGTAATCAGAGCACTGATCATCAGTGCTCTGATTACAATATAGCAATACAGTGTCACCAATCAGTGCCCACCAATCCCCATGAGTGTCGCCCATCAATGCCGATCAGTGCTGCCTATCAGTGTTCATCAGTGCCCCCTATCAGTGCCCATAAGTGCGGCATATTATTGCCTCTTCATCAGTGCCATCTAATCAGTGCCCATAGGTGCCACCTCATCAATGCCCACCAGTTCAGTCCATCAGTGCCGCCACATCAGCACACATCAGTGAAGGCAAAAAATTACTTACCGTATTTATCGGTGTATAACACGCGTCGGAGTAAAACATGCACTCCAAGTTTAGGAGGGAAGTTTAAGGAAAAAAACTTTTAGGAGGGAAGTTTAAGGAAAAAAACATACATTTTAAATGCCCATCAATGCAGCCTCATCAGTGTCCATCTGCAGCCTTGCCCATCATTGCAGAATGGTCGATGTCCATCTGCAGCATGGCCAACAGTGTCCATATGCAGCCTTGCCCAGCAGTGTCCATATGCAGCCTTGCCCAGCAGTGTCCATATGCAGCCTTGCCCATCATTGCAGAATGATCAAAGTCCATCTGCAGCCTTGCCCAACAGTGTCCATCTGCAGCCTTGCCCAAAACTGCAGCATGATCGGTTTTAAATTGTTACCACCACCGAGATGGAGCCAGATGTCCTGTGTACTCGGCTCCTCTTGCAGTTCCGCCCAGTCCCACCCCTTGGCCCGCCTCCTATGATAGACACAATGCCGGTCCAATGGCGGGACGCAAAAGCTAGGAGGGGCTGGGCTGGGTGTGACTGTGAGCGGAGCCGAGCCTATCTGAGTACACAGTACACTCGGTTCCGTCTATTTCGCCGGTGCTCGGTTCCTCCTTCCCCTCTGAGGCAGCAGTTTGGTGTATAACACGCACCCACAATTTCCCTCTGATTTTAAGGAGAAAAAAAGTGTGTGTTATACGCCAATAAATAATATAGTTACAAAATTTACTAACAGAAAAAAAGTCAAAAACATTTTTTTTTTCAAAATGTTTTATTTTTTTTGTAAAAAATAAAAAACTCAGCAGTGATTAAATACCACCAAAAGAAAGCTCTATTTGTGGGAAGAAAATGATAAAAAATGTGTTTAAATTACAGTGTAGCATGACCGCGCAATTGTAAAAGTGCGACAGCGATGAAAGCTGAAAAATGGCCTGGGCAGGAAGGGGGGTGTAAGTGCCCGGTAGGCAAGCTAAAATATGCTGAGGGTTTAATACTACTTTAAACTTTTTTTGGTTTATCATTGTTATATTGACTACTACAGATTAAAATATCTCACTTAGCCATCATGCCAGTGTGACACCAAACATTCAGCGCAAGACTTTGCTGATGAGTAATATCCTTAAACCTCAGCTGGGTTGTTGCCATGGAAACTGTTTCCTGTAGCAAAACTTCATAAATAAACTCTTGCATATATTTGTACCATCTCTGCACATAAATAACTTAAATCAGCCGGTATTGTCATTCTGATTATTTTTTTATTACTAGCACAGTTTCTAGATCGCTAATGCTGAATTACAGAAACATGAAATGCGTAACAGCAGAGTCATGACAGAAGCCACAACAATAAAAAAGGGTATAAATAGCAGAAGCAAATATTTAAATAAAATAGAGAATCTGGAATATATTGTACATCATATCTTAAACATAACAAAATGCTACTAAACACAGTTTATAAAAAAAAAAAAAAAAAAGCAATTTGTAGTTTTATCAAACCCAGTTCACAATGTCAATAGACTCAACTACATGCCATAAATAATGACAACCTGGCATGATAAACGTCAGTGGAATAAATAGATGAGAACTGATATGTGACCATAGAATTGGGTCATTAGAGGACCAATAACATCTCTTTACTTTACTTCCTGTCCCTGTGACACAGCACTCCCCCTGCTGGAGACACAGAAAACTATACAAAATGATAGAAGACCAAAGCTTGCCATACATGGGTCAGTTTTCTTGATTCGGTCAGCAGGCTGAACAAAATAAAAAACTGACCCAATTCCCCCACCCACACATACAATGGCGGGGAGTCCTCCCTGCTGTGTCATTGTATTCTGACAGCGAGGAGACTTCTCTGACATCAGAATACAATGATCAGCTCTGCAGCCGATTTGCTGCAAGCGCTGATCAAGTGGAAGTTTTCCAGAAGGACCGTTCATGAGAAATCCATCAATTTCTCAATAACAGGAATAGCCAGACATAGATCGGAATTCAGTCAGTTGCTGCTGAACCAGAGGAGTTTCGATCCATGCATGGTAGGGTTGCCACCTGTCCGGGATTCACCTGGATAGTTCGGGTTTTTAATCATGTGTCCAGGTTTCATTTGGACTGAAACCCGAACACATTATTCAGACCAGACTGTGGCTCCCCAAGTAACCAAGATAGTTACACACAAGTTTGTTGTCATCCAGAAGCTGCGGACAGCTGTCGAGGGGGGGGGGGGGGGGGCAGGTTTGGCATCACTGGGTGGCAGGGCAGCGATGTCAGCAAGAGCAATTTGGCCACACCCACCGCTTGCTGTAGCATGCAATGCGCACCACATTACTACTCTCCTTGGGGCATCCAAAGGTGTCCCTGGCCACTAAAGTGTTTGGGTTTGGCTTGAAGAAAAGGTGTCAACCCTAATGCATGGCCAGCTTGGGGGATCATTTAGACCAGTTTTTAGTGCCCCCAGCAGCTCCCACCCCACTTAAGCTGCAAAGGCAGTAGACAGGGGTATTTACATGCTGCGGTCATGATGCTTTGCTTCCTGCCTGCTGCAAAACCATCACCCCTGAATGTGACCCATTCAAATGAATGAAGAAGAGCCGCAAACACCCTGCAGCTGCATTCAATACACCCAGTTGTGGCATATTGGTGCAGCAATGATGGGGTTAAAACAGGTGGCGAGGAGGCTTCAAACAGCTCTGAAAAGCAATTCAAATGTGGATCTCTTTTTAGAGGTGCGGTAGTTTAGACTTGGGGCTGGGGGCAGTTAAAAACACACAAAGAGTAACTCCATTTACATTAAAAAAATTCCCCCTCTGGGTGATCTATGTATACAGGGATGCAGGGATTTTCACAAACGTTGTTGCAGATTCCTACCATTTGTTATTCTAAAGGAATAGCTGTTTGTCTGTGTCCATGTACTCAGTGAATCTGTATGTGAGTGGTTTTATAATTATCAATCAGCTGCTGCACCTGCAGGGCTCTAATGAGGAAATTGGCAAGGTCTGCATCCCTTTAGACGTGATTTCCCTTTGGGAGTATCTCATCAAAAATGACATTTTTGTTGCAGGGGATGCTTAAAATCTGACTTGTATCTTACTATGGACGTCTGGAAAAATCAGTGAGCCAATCACATGTAACGGCCATAACCCTTGGCAGGGCGGCCTTAACTTTTGGGCTTACCGGTTACCTCCGCTTGACTTGTTCTTCCACGTCTAGGGGTTCCCAGGGTTAGTACCCAACAACTTTGGACGCTGACACCATAAAAGTCCTTTAGAATTTTTTTTTTTTTGCAGGGGTAACATCCAACAAACACAGTCTCATATGGAAACAGAGGGCAAGGGTGAAGAAACTCAGGCACCTTGAACTGCTAATTATCAGAAAGTCTCCAATACCACCCAGAGAGCAGCCACTCGCAGCTGGGTGCTTCAAAGCTGAACAAATCTCTAGCCAGAGATTATGGCAGTCAGCACTTTGATCCAGAACTTGTGAAATCTTTGACCTTGAGTAATTTGCAACAGAAAGTGAACAGGAACCTTTGCCTCAGTACCTGGAACGTTCTCCGTCTCCTTGGCAGTACTGGAAAAGCATGGACTCGTTAGTGTCCTTCACAACCCAGCAACCAGGCACTTCTCGGGATGCCAGCTTATTGGCCCTCCTCCGAAGAGTCCTCCCCTGGTCGCTTACCCGAGCTGCGGTGCCCCTCCAAGCCGAGAGCACACCCGGACGCCTTGAATCCTCCCTCAGTTACTGCGCCTCGGACCAGCCAGTTCAGAGACTCGAGAACAGACGGATCCTTACCCCAGGCCAGGCGGGTCTATTGGGGTTAGCCAACCGAAGCATGTTGCGGAGCGACACAAGCTCCCGTGACCGAGACCCCTCTCGGGGCTACCCCGTTCCAGAACAAGGAATAGACCGCTATGGCCTCATGAACAAACCCTGAACACGTGACTTCAACATCTTAAGTACCCTTCCCCAGACTCCTCAGCGGGGCCCGGAACACCCACTGATTGGCTCCGGGAAAGCTGATACCTAAAGCGTCCAACCAGGCCTGGTTCTGAGCCTGTCATGTGCACTCAACTGTACACATGACCAGGCAGAACTCTAACACAGCCCAGCCAAACTGATGTCAAAGTTAAATCTACATAATTAACCCTCAGAACCCCTTAACTGTTCTGAGGCAAAAACTAAATTTGTACATGACAGACACTTTGTCCAAAGTGTCATCACTACACACACAAACCGGAAATGATGTTTCTGCTGGGCCTTCTGTACACATTCTGTATAGAGCACCTCCAGGTAGCCATATTGCATTGCACTTCACAAAAAATTACAGATAGGAAAGATCATTTTTAATAATATTCGATGACAATATGACATGACTATGTTGCAATTCTATATGATATATACATTTTTTCCCCCCCAAAAGCGAAGTTACACTTTAAGCCAATTTTTTAGCGCCCCCAACTGCCCTCCTTTAGGCTACAAAGGCAGTGGCTGGGGGTGTTTGCATGACGCAGTTGCAATGCTTGTTTTTTGACCACGACAAGCATTATTGCTCCTGAACATGACCCATTCAAGTGAATGTATGCTAACAACCTGCATACTGCTGTGGCGTGTTGGTGCAGCAATGATGGGGGTTACAACAGGTGGTGAAGAGGTGTCACGATGCCTCCTCAATGCCTGTCAAAAGGCTCTGAAAGAGGATCCAAATACAGATCACTTTTCAGTGGTGCAGCGGTTTGGATGCAAATGTAAATATAGCCTAATTAACTCTAAAGGCCCGTACACACAATCAGACTTTTTGACAACAAACATGAAAATTAGCTGTTTTAACCACTTGCCGACCGCCGCACGCCGATGTACGTCGGCAGAATGGCACGGGCAGGCATAAGGGCTTACATGTACGTCCCTTGCCTCCCGCGGGTCGGGGGCCCGATCGGGCCCCCGCCCGGTGCCTGCGGCGGTCGGTATTCGTTCGGGAGCGATCCCGGACGAGGGGACGGCCATTCATTCATGGCCACCCCCTCGCGATCGCTCCCGGCGAATGAAATTGTCCGGTGACATCACTTCCTCTCCTGTAATGTAAACACAGGAGAGGAAGTGATGTATTCTCTCCTCCGTGTCGGTAGTTTTCGTTCCGGCACCGAGGAGAGAGCATCGGTGAGTTGCACAAGCACTACACTACACAGTAGAACATGCCAGGCACACTCACACCCCCCCTTTACCCCCTGATCACCCCCCAATTACCCCTGCCCCCCCAGTCACAGTGACACCAATTGCTTTCTTTTTTTTTTTTTTTTTTTTGCATTGGTGTCATTTGTGACTGTAATAACTGTTAGGGCAGTTAGGGTTAGCCCCCTTTAGTTCTAATGTGCCCCCCTAACCCCCCCAATAAAGGTTTAACTCCGTGATCACCCCCCGTCGCCAGTGTCACTAAGGCAGGGTTCACATTGCAGCGGTTTATGAGAACGAATGTGATTCGCACCGCACTGCAGTGCAAATCACATCCGATCTCTGTGCGATTCGAGTTCAGCCATTCGCCGCACCCGCCACACCCGCCGCAAATTCGCACGGGACCCTTTTTTTGGCCCGCAGCAGAATCGGATCGCATGGGTGTTCACACCATGCGATCCGAGTTTGCAGATCGCACTGCGATATGCGAACTGATCTGGGGGTGTCAGTAACATTTCACTGACACTCCCAGCAGTTCGCATAGGGCAGTGTGAACTGCCGCCGGGAGGCATGCGATGCGGGAACCCGCCGCGGATTCGTGGCGTTTCCGCATCGCTCCAGTGTGAACCCAGCCTAATAAGCGATCATTTTTCTGATCGCCGTATTAGTGTCACAGGTGACGCTAGTTAGGCAGGTAGGTATTTAGGTTCGCCGCAGCTTTTTATAGCGCCAGGGACCCCCATATACTACCGCATAAAGCCCCCTGATTGCCCCCTAGTTAACCCTTTCACCAGTGATCACCATATAACTGTTACAGGTGACGCTGGTTGGTTAGTTATTTTTTTATAGTTTCAGGGCACCCGCCATTTATTACCTAATAAAGGTTTAACCCCCTGATCACCCGGCGGGTGTCATTTGTGACTGTAATAACTGTTAGGGCAGTTAGGGTTAGCCCCCTTTAGTTCTAAGGTACCCCCCTAACCCCCCCAATAAAGGTTTAACCCCGTGATCACCCCCCGTCGCCAGTGTCACTAAGGCTGGGTTCACATTGCAGCGGTTTATGAGAACGGATGTGATTCGCACCGCACTGCAGTGCAAATCACATCCGATCTCTGTGCGATTCGAGTTCAGCCATACAGATAGTATGGCTGAATTCGTGTCGCACCCGCCGCAAACTCGCACGGGACCCTTTTTTTGGTCCGCAGCAGAATCGGATCGCATGGGTGTTCACACCATGCGATCCGAGTTTGCAGATCGCACTGCGATATGCGAACTGATCTGGGGGTGTCATTAACATTTCACTGACACTCCCAGCAGTTCGCATAGGGCAGTGTGAACTGCCGCCGGGAGGCATGCGATGCAGGAAACCCGCCGCGGATTTGTGGCGTTCCCGCATCGCTCCAGTGTGAACCCAGCCTAATAAGCGATCGTTTTTCTGATCGCTGTATTAGTGTCACAGGTGACGCTAGTTAGGCAGGTAGGTATTTAGGTTCGCCGCAGCTTTTTATAGCGCCAGGGACCCCCATATACTACCGCATAAAGCCCCCTGATTGCCCCCTAGTTAACCCTTTCACCAGTGATCACCATATAACTGTTACAGGTGACGCTGATTGGTTAGTTATTTTTTTTATAGTTTCAGGGCACCCGCCATTTATTACCTAGTCTCACTAGTGTACCCCTAAATTTAGGGGTGTCTACTTTCCAAAATGGGGTCATTTGGGGGGGGTTTGTGCCATCTTGGCATTTTATGGCCTTCAAAACTGTAACGCCCTTAGAAAGCCTGAAGGCGGTGCTTGGTTTTCGGGGCCCCGTACGCGGCTAGGCTCCCAAAAAGTCCCACATATGTGGTATCCCCGTACTCAGGAGAAGCAGCAGAATTTATTTTGGGGTGTCATTTCACATATGCCCATGGCATGCGTGAGCAATATATCATTTAGTGACAACTTTGTGAAAAAAAAAAAAAAAAAAAAGTTTGTAATTTTCCCGCAACTTGTGGCAAAATATAAAATATTCCATGGACTCAACATGCCTCTCAGCAAATAGCTTGGGGTGTCTACTTTCTAAAATGGGGTCATTTGTGGGGGTTTTGTGCCATCTTGGCATTTTATGGCCTTCAAAACTGTAATAGGTAGTAAGGAGTGAAGTCAAATATTTACGCCCTTAGAAAACCTGAAGGCGGTTCTTGGCTTTCGGGGCCCCGTACGCGGCTAGGCTCCCAAAAAGTCCCACATATGTGGTATCCCCGTACTCAGGAGAAGCAGTAGAATTTATTTTGGGGGGTCATTTCACATATGCCCATAGCATGTGTGAGCAATATATCATTTAGTGACAACTTTGTGTAAAAAAAAAAAAAAAAAAAAATTTTTTTTGTCATTATTCAATTGCTTGAGGCAAAAAAATAAAATATTCAATGGGCTCAACATGCCACTTATCAATTTCCTCAGGGTGTCTACTTTCCAAAATGGGGTCATTTGGGGGGGTTTTGTACTGCCCTGCCATTTTAGCACCTCAAGAAATGAGATAGGCAGTCGTAAACTAAAAGCTGCGTAAATTCCAGAAAACGTACCTTAGTTTGTAGATGTGACAACTTTTGCGCAAACCAATAAATATACAATTATTGACTTTTTTTTTACCAAAGACATGTGGCTGAATACATTTTGGCCTAAATGTATGACTAAAATTGAGTTTATTGGATTTTTCTAATAACAAAAAGTAGAAAATATCATTTTTTTTCAAAATTTGCGGTCTTTTTACGTTTATATCGCAAAAAATAAAAATTGCAGAGGCAATCAAATACCATCAAAAGAAAGCTCTATTTGTGGGAAGAAAAGGACGCAAATTTTGTTTGGGTACAACATTGCATGACTGCGCAATTACCAGTTAAAGCAGCGCAGTGCCAAATTGTAAAAAGACCTCTGGTCATTTACCAGCAAAATGGTCCGGTCTGAAGGTGGTTAAGGCAACATCCAACCTTGTATACGCTCCATTGGACAAACTTTTTTGGTTTTCATCAGACTTTTGTTGGCTGTGAGAACGGACAAACTTTTCGACAACATAAGTCCGTTGGTGCAAAGTCCAATCGTGTGTACAGAAAACCATCAGACTTTACAAACAGGCATGCTCAGAACCAATGCAAAAGATCAGACAACAATACAGAAGTTGACCAAAGGTGGCGGTAAAGAAAAAACACGTGATTTGGTGAAAGTTGGCTGAAAAAGTCAGATCGTGTGTATGCTTAAGAAGTTTATGGGCAATGCCCTTTGTACAGAAATACACGGGAAAGTTTGTACAAAGTCCGTTCATGTGTATGAGGCTTAACTCTGCCCAAAAAAAAAAAGTTTTGTCAGGAGTATTGCAAAAAAAATAATAATAATAATTAGGGTAACAAAGTATTCTATCATAAACCATTAATTCTTTTTTTACTATTTTAAACTGAAGGAGTTATTGTATTTAGACATCATTTTAGCTTATTCTACCTATTATTCACTTAGCTAACATGAATGTTACCAATATAAATCCTTTAAAATCAAACAAAATCATCAATAACTTTTCCATTCAGAATTATAATCCTGCCTGGTAACATCAGGGTAAACGATGGCACACGGATGGATTTGGACATTGGTATTGATGTTGTGTTGCTGACAATTGATTTTTCTGTTGATGTTGTAATCTGTCTGCTGCCGTCCTCTAATGTGTGATCTGATAGGCCTCTGGTATCCCGCTGGATTCTTCTGCCTTATTTTTAACTACATCCCAAACAAACACTGGGTATTATCCCTTAATGTCCGATGAAAGGATAGCACAAGTGTCTGATGCTGCTGGAACAAATAGTTGAGTTCATCCTCTGAAAACTTTCCATTGATATCATAAAGTAAACATTGATAGGCCTGCCTATACCCCCTTTGATCGACCCCTCCAACGAGCAATCATATTATGTAAAACAAGTTAGCTACAAGAGGCCTCTAAAAACAGTATTGATTATAAAGATCAATAGCACCAGTGGTTGTTATATCACTTAGAACTGAAAACAACAATCCTCATTACAAAAGGTAATTACGTGATTGATTATAGAGATCAATGACGCCAATTTCTGTCATATCACTTATGAATGAAAACAACAAATCTGTCATATGTAAGCTTGGCACAAGATCTCCGCATTGCAGAGCAGTATGAAGTGTTTCCAAATCGCTGTCACTTTTCATATTCATATTCATTCCACATTAGAAGATCAGAAGATCTTTGCTTCTTCCATTTGTACAGCAGAAAAGTAAGGGGGTCTCAGCATCTCTCTCTTGACAAAGTAAGTGATCATGGCTGATCCTATTCTGTGTTTCATTCTCCTATTAATGAGATCAAATTATAAAAAATTGTCTGGACAAATGTCATGAGCATTTCACCCAGCCCTCACATATTCTGATTGGGGGGGAGCGGGTACCTGGTTTCGATAGGTACCCTCTCCCACTTTCTGCTCAGATCGCAGTGGCCACAAGGCCAATTGGAGAATCGGTTCAGGCAGGTAAGTGTCCTTATATTTACCCTATGTTCACATCTCTGCGCGTGGCTGCAGATGCGGGAATCCCATAGATTCCTGTACCTGCAACCAACCACCTGCAGTGAAAATGCACTGCTCTGCGAAAACGCACAGGGCTGGCATTCATTCTGAATGGCACCCCCACGCATTTAAAATCGCACTGGTGTGGGAACTACAGGTAAATCGCATGGTCAAAAAGACATTTTTGCAGAAATGCAACACGGGCGCACGAGTTTGAACCTAAGGTAAAAGTCAGCAGCTACAGTATTTGTAGCTGCTGACTTTTATTGGGGGGGGGGGGGGGGACTTGGAGCTCCTCTTTAAATTAGAACTATAGACAAAACTTTTTTTTCCATTTTGGATAGAGTAAGGGGAGGGTTACATAAAGCCCCATACACACTATCAGATTTTCTGCTGAGTTTTTCCTTCAGATTTACCAAAACCATGTAGTAGAAGGGCCTGCCTGATTGCATACACATTGAAACTCCTAAGGTTTGACCTCATATTATATGGTTTTGGTAAATCTTAAGGAAAAACTCAGCAGAAAATCTGATAGTGTGTATGGGGCTTTAGAGAGATTTCCCTTCACTTCCTGTCCTATAGCCAGGCAGGAAGTGAGAGGAAATCCCTGGAAATTAAGGGAAATTAAGGGAAATCCTAAAAACTAGTATCCGCATTGGAAGATTTCCCCTCTATTATTTTTATGGAGTCAACCCAAAATTTGAGATTTTCTTTTACTTTCAATGATAATGATAAACAGGACAAATAGAGGGTGAATCTCCTTAACGGGGGCACAGACATCAATAACAACTGACAGGTGTTCTAATCCTTCTCCACTCTGTCCAAAACTAACAAAAAAGTTCTCCCTTTTATTATATTTTTTAAGTAGTAGTAAACTACCTTTTTTTTATTATTTATTTAAATAGCTCCCCCTGCAGTGTTATACCATAATGTGCTAGTATACAGCACAAACAAGCATTGCATACTAGCACTATTATGGCAGACATTTAAAACAATGCCCTCCAGCACTGAGCTGTCACCGCTGCTGTAAACTTTAAAATAAATGAGACCCTGCATCTTATCCGGTTGACAAGGGCTGCAATCTTTTCAGTTATCAATCATTACTATAATGTTAATTACCAAAGTGCAAAGAAGATTTGTGCTGGGATGGGGGATTGGAGGGTTGGGATTTGTGCTAGAACTGGGATAGGATTTGTGCTGGGAGGGGATTAGGTCAGAGGATTTGTATTAGAAAAAGGAATTTGTGGGGGAGAGAAGATTTGTGCTGGGGATAGGGGGTATGGGGGGAAGAGGATATGTGCTGTAAAGGAGGATTTAAGGACTTGTGCTAGAAGAGGGATGAGGGAGATTTGTGCTGGGAGTATGATTTGGGGGGATTTGTGGTAGAAGGTATATTTGTAGGAGAGGCTTTGGTAGCATGGGGAGAGAATTTGTTCTGAGAGGAGGAATTGGAGAGGAGGAAGAAAGGCTTTGTTCTGGTAGGGGGGTCAGAGGGCAAGTTAAAGTGAATGTAAAAACACTCTCATCCTTTCTAAACAACTGCCATAGTGGTTATCTAGAAGGATATACATGCCTCCTGCATGTATACTTATCTGTAAAGTGTCTCCCCTCTGTCTGCTATAAGACCCGAAAAACTGCAGATTCTGTGGGTGGGTGGAGTCGTGATGTCAGTAGACTCCCCACCAACCTCTACACTCCCCTTATCAACATGCATTTTCTCCTGTGTATTTCTTACACTGAACTTCTGCTATGATCACCAACATCCATTCAAAACCCAGAAATGTCACCACATAACATCAGCATGCCCAATCATGTTGAGGTGTGGAGCAGCCAATCCTGAGAGAGCTGGAGAAGGAAGGAGGAGGGTATCTGAAGTACACAGCATGTCTTTCTCAGGCTCATGCATGAGATATGTAAATCACCTGTCACTCACAGCAAGGGGGAGAATAAGGAATGGGGAATAAGGGGGGGGGGGGGGAATTGTGCTGGGAGGAGAATTTTGAGAATGGAGGAGAATGTGTGCTGGAGAATATTTGTCCTTGGAGGGAGGGTTAGGGGAAAAAGAGGCTGTATTTGGGGGGAGCATTTGTGCTAGAAGGGGGAAGAGAATGTGTGCTGGGAGGAGGATTTTAAGGAGAAAATGTGTGCTGGTAAGAGGGATTGGAGTGATAAGATGATTTCCTTTGGGGCAAGGGAAGAGGATTTATGTTGGGAGGGGGGTTGAAGTGGGCATACATCTGTACTTGTAGGGTGGAGCATACAGATTAGTACTATATTTATTTGAAGGGGTGAATAGAGATTTGTTCTGAAAGGGTAAAATGGGGGAGAGTATTGTTTGGAGGAGGGAGGAGGATTTTGCACTCTCCTGACCCCTACACTGTGCATTACACACCCCTGACATCTACATTTTTTTTTTTGTTATATACTCCTCCCAACCTCTACTATGCATTACACCCATGTCTCCTGCATACTGTGCTTTTCTCCGGACCCCTGTAGACACTGACTGGTGCACTTTGTGCACTGCACACCCCTGACCCCTGAACTTTTCCTTACACTATATACACTATATTGTACATTTCATACTTCTGAACAAGCAGACTCTGGTGATTTTAATGAATATCTTCTTTATAGTAGGCAAAGTGTTAGCTCACTGTCCATTTCAATATGCACAAAAGAATATGTAATGGGAACATTTCATTCTGTTTTCAAGATTGTGCTGTGGTTTATGTGTGTCTGTGAGACAGTCGATTGTTGCACAGCAATCAAAGCATATTTTATAGGTACAAGGGGGCCTGGGTTTTGTTTAACCAAGCTTTTTAAAGCGGGAGTCCACCGGGACTCCGCGTTTTTTTTTTTTTTTTTAAAAGCCAGCAGCTACAAATACTGCAGCTGCTGACTTTTAAATAGTGACACTTACCTGTCCAGCGCGCCCGCGATGTCGGCACCCGAAGCCGATCGCTCGCTCGTCTATCGGGTCCTGCCGCCGCCATCTTGGGTATGGGAATCAGGAAATGGAGCCTTTCGGCTTCATTTCCCGGTTCCCTACTGCGCATGCGCGAGCCGCGCGGCGCAATCCGGACGGTCCCCGCTGCCTCTGGGAGCTGTGTGTTTCCCAGCAGGCAGCGGGGCACTTGCTGAAGGGGGCGGGCACTTGCGGAAAGGGGCGTAACGTACGCCCCTTTCCGCAGAGAGCTAGCCCGGAAGTGGGTGCAGTTACCTGGATTATCCAGGTAACTGCACCCCCCTCCCCCCTGAAAGGTGCCGATTGTGGCGCCGGAGGGGGGGGGATTCCGATGAGCGGAGGTCCATTTTAGGGTGGACCTCCGCTTTAAGCTCCTCTCATTGTTAACAGTTTAGTGAAACTCACTGTTTGCCTCCCTGAAGTGTCCCTCATTCTCAAATTCTAAAGTTGGGAGGTATGGTGATATTGTTACCGGTGAGAGCTATCCCTTGAAAAAGTAACCACATTAATGTGGTTGATCTACTGAAAGTGTAAAACCTATCAGGGTCCCCAGACCAGGATACATGCTAGACTCCATTATGATGTTCTTGTTTAATTTGGTGGACAAACACACTTTTTTTCATTTATATTAGATGAAAGTTGATAGACAAATTCTATATAAATGCTGGAACATTTTCAGAAGTGGCAGGACATGTTAGGTATTTATTTGCTCTGCATAACATCATCTTTCATATTTTACAATTTATTTTTTATTTTTTATTCATTACAGTGCATTCTTTCAAAAGCAATTGTGTTTTAAAAACCGCTGTGCAAATACCGCGTGACATAGAAAATTGGAACAATTGCCATTTTATTCCCTAGGGCATCAGCTAAAAAAATATATAATGTTTGGGGGTTTATGACTAAGTTTCTAGCAAAAAATACTGATTTAAACGTGTAAACAAAAAATAACAGAAAAGGCTTGGTTGTCAAGTGGTTCAAGCTAGCATTTCTCATGAACGCTATATTTAACAGTAATTAAACTGATGTATTTACTCAAACAACAATATAAAATGGTAGATTTATCAGACTGCTAGATGAACTTATTCCAGACTCATAACAATAAAGAAATAAAAGCCAGCAATATACAGAACTGTACATCAGAAGTAAAATTTGTTGCTCATAATATTTCTTATTAAAACACATGTAGGAGATGCCTTGATGATGGGATACACAAATAGAATCATGAATTGATTATCCATGCAGTATTCCTATCATAAAAAAAATGACCTATTTGAATTTAGTATAGTTAATAAGTGCTGTATCACACTGGGTTCACTTACTTTGGACTGGGCAGCAGAACGGAAGACATAGCATGTGCTTCGTTGAGGTGTCTTATCCTCTTCTTTTAGAAGACAAGCAAAATAACTGGGGTCCTGGCTATTATGTATCAGTTTCTGGAGAGACTGCGGCTTGTACTCAAAAATACTTGAGCAAATTAAAGGATCCCATTGGTGGCTCTCTCCTGGATCTGGCTCACAGCAGATACACAAGGCCGATACATATAGCCGAACAGGTCGGACAGACTGCCGGTCTTTGGATCTTGATAGGCTCTTTCTCTTGATCTCTGCCACCACCCAAGGTAACATAGGCATTGTAGTGAAGGCATGTAGAGTCAAAGAGCCAATGAGCTGAAGGTTGTACTCAAGGACATCATCATTGGATGATGGCTGCATGGGCGCAATAAATGATATTGGATCCATTGTAGATTTGTACAATTCACCTTTCCAATGCTTGTGGTTTCCTTGTCTGTTCTTTCATTTCCTTTATGTTGACACCTTTGTGGAAAATAACAGATCAAGAATTATTACAGACTTCAATGGTAGACTAAATTTATATAATTTAACGGGAATTCTGGCCATAGAAGGAATATTGTTTTGACTTTTTTGCTAAAAATAATCTTTAATTGATATGTCCATTCCAAATGGATATTATTTTTCTATTGAATGGTTGACGTCAAAATTTCTCAAGAGTTTTATTTTCTATATCTATTGGCGATTTTAGTGGCCAGCTCTCTGTACCAGAATCCTCTAGCAAAATGCTACACCATTACTAAGCCCAGTGATGGCGTCATCCTCCCCTGATGAAGTGAGAGAATGTCACCAGCACACCATAGATCTCCAGAATGGGTCCAAAGCTATGTTCAGCCATTACATTATTATAGCAGAAGCAATGTTTTGGAGCCTTAAAGGACCCCTTCATCAGACATGCAACCTGATGAAGAGATCCTGCATGGCTCCAAAACGTTGCTTCTTCTGTAATAACATAATGGCTGAATAAAGCTTTGGACCCATTCTGGAGATCTATGGTGTGCTGGTGACATTTTCTTGCTTCATCAGGGGGTGGATGACGCCATCGCTGGGCTTACTATATATATATATATATATATATATATATATATATATATATATACACACAGATGAAGATGATTTAACCATAACCGACTCTTTCCCTTTTGTCAGGTTGGTGAGGGGCACAGCCTGAGAAGCAAAATGGGGAATGAATCGTCGATAATAGCCAGCGATTCCCAGAAAGGCTCGTACCTGTTTCTTGCTGTTGGGACGTGGCCAACTCTGTATGGCCTCGACTTTATTGACTTGGGGTTTTATCACCCCCCTCCCAATAGTGTACCCAAGATATTTGGCCTCCTCCTGTCCAATGGTACACTTCTTTGGATTGGCCGTAAACCCAGCTTCCCGGATGGAGTCTAGGACTGCTTGTACTTTTGGCAAATGTGAGACCCAGTCTGTGCTATGGATAATCACATCATCCAGGTAAGCTGCAGCATATTTATGATGGGGCCTCAGAATCTTATCCATTTTCCGCTGGAATGTTGCCGGTGCATTCTGTAACCCAAACGGCATTCTCTTATATTGGAATGCCCCATCTGGGGTTACAAACGCAGTTTTCTCCTTGGCCGACTTGGCCAGGGGAATTTGCCAATACCCTTTGGTGAGATCAAGAGTTGTCATATATCGGGCTGTTCCCAGCCGGTCAACCAACTCATCTATACGTGGCATGGGGTAGGTGTCAAATTTTGTAACTTTATTTAATTGTCTAAAATCGTTACAAAACCGCCAGCTCCCATCAGGTTTGGGCACTAGTACAATAGGACTGGACCAGTCACTCTGGGACTCCTCTATCACACCCAATTCCAGCATCCTTTGAACCTCCCCACGTATTGCCTCCCGTCGGGCCTCTGGTATTCTATAAGGTTTTAGTTTTACCCTTTCTCCTGGCGGGGTGATAATGTCATGCTCTACGCCAGATGTTTGTCCCGGAAGCTCAGAGAAAATCTCTTTGTTACGAAGTACAAACTCTTTAACCTCCTGTTGTTGGGGTTTCGATAAGGTGTCTGCTATTCCAACCTCAGGAACTAAGCAATCAGGCTGTACTTGTGACAAAGTCTCTGCGACTAGGGATTCCCTATCCCTCCAGGCTTTCAGCAGATTGACGTGATAGATCTGCTCCGGCTTTCGCCTTCCTGGCTGTCTAACCCTGTAGTTCACCTCACTAATTTTTTCAATTACTTCATATGGACCTTGCCATTTGGCCAGAAATTTGCTTTCAACCGTAGGGACTAGCACCAAGACCCTATCCCCCGGGGAAAAAGTACGTGTCTTGGCCCCACGGTTGTACACTCTCTGCTGTGCTAACTGCGCTTGGGTTAAATGTTCCTTTACAATTGGCATTACCTGTGCAATTCTATCTTGCATCAGGGCGACATGCTCAATCACACTCCTGTGAGGAGAACTCTCATTTTCCCAAGTTTCCTTGGCGATATCCAGCAGCCCTCTTGGGTGTCTCCCATAGAGCAACTCGAAGGGTGAGAAACCCGTAGAGGATTGGGGTACCTCCCTAATGGCAAACATCAGATAGGGTATTAGACAATCCCAATTCTTTCCATCTCTATCCACCACCTTCTTTAACATTTGTTTTAGGGTTTTGTTGAATCTTTCAACCAACCCATCTGTTTGGGGGTGATACACAGATGTACGCAATTGCTTCACTTTGTACAACTTGCATAATTCTTTCATAACCCGGGACATAAAGGGTGTACCTTGGTCCGTAAGCAGTTCCTTACAAATACCCACGCGGCTAAAAACAAGGGATAGCTCTTTGGCTATGGTTTTGGCCGAGGTATTTCGGAGAGGAATTGCTTCCGGATAACGGGTGGCATAGTCCAATATAACCAAAATGTACTGATGCCCCCTAGCAGACTTCATTATCGGACCTACCAAATCCATTGCGATCCTCTCAAAGGGGACCTCAATGATAGGAAGAGGTACCAGTGGGTTACGGAAATGTGGCATAGGTGCCGACTTCTGACACACAGGGCAGGAGGAACAATAATTTTCTATTTCCTTCATGACCCCAGGCCAATAGAATCTCTGCAATACCCTCTCTCTGGTTTTCTCTGTCCCCAGATGACCTCCCAGAATGTGCCCATGAGCCAATTCTAACACCAACTTCCTGTAAGGTTTGGGCACTACAAGTTGCTCAATGGTTTCTTCTGCCCTTTGAGCCACTCGATACAGCAGGTCCCTTTCCATAGTGAAGTAAGGATAAGGGCAAGTCTTATCTGGGTTCACTAACTCGCCATCTATTTTCACCACATTTTCCCGTGCCTTTATTAGGGTGGGGTCTTTTAACTGTTCTGTGGCAAAATTTTCCCTGTGAACCTCAAGATCCGAAAACTCCACAGACGGCATGTTTTCATCTGAGGATGTTGGCTCCTCCCCAGTTTCTCGAGTTTCCCCCGCCAATACCGACAAGGGAAATTCAGGAGAGTCCTCACCACTCCCAGAGGAATTCTGGTCATCTTCCTGGTTTATAGGGGCACCAATGGGGGCCTCAGGACAATCCCAGAGTTCCCAGAATTTTGGAAAATCCCTTCCCACAATAGCATCATGTGGTAACTGAGACACTAGCCCCACCTGATGAGAGAGGTTACCTTTGGGGGTCTCAAAAAACACTGAAGTTACAGGATACTCTCGGGTGTCCCCATGCACACAAATAACAGCCACCCTGTTCTTCCCAGAGACCTCTGTAGTAACTAATTCAGCTTTTATCAATGTTACCAGGCTACCTGAATCTAGCAACACATCAACAGGTCTACCATTAATACACATTTTACATAAATGTTTCTCAGGTCCCCGAATGGCAGTGCATGCAACTGTCGCAAACAGCGACTGACGTCTCTCCCTTATAAAGTCACATTGCATAGGCTCATCCACAACTGGGCAATTGGCTGCAATATGTCCCTCTTGCCGGCAGCGGTAGCAAATAATTTTTTTCGCTGCCTCTTGCAGCATGGGCTTCCTGGGCTGCTCCCGCCAGACCTTAGGTAGAACTCCCACCCTCTCACTCTCTCCACCCTCACCCCTTGGAGTCATCTTATCCGCCACTGGGGATGATCTGGTCTTAGGGGGGAAAGTCCGTGAGTCCCTGGAAGAGGTGGTCAAGTTCTCTGTAGCCAAGTACCTCTCAACCAGATCCACAAGTTTATCTGCATTTTCTGGGTCTCCATGGCTTACCCATTTTTGGATGGCAGTAGGAAGAGCTCTCAGGAAACGATCCATAACCACACGTTCCACAATGTTTGGTGCGGTCAAAATCTCTGGCTGCAGCCACTTCCTGCTCAGGTGAATGAGATCATACATTTGAGACCTGGGAGGTTTTCCAACCTGAAAAGTCCAGTTATGCACACGCTGAGCCCGGACTGCCAGGGTGACACCCAGCCGTGCCAATATTTCTGCTTTTAGCACCACATAGTCTTTTGCTTGGTCAGGCTCTAGGTCATAATAAGCTTTCTGCGATTCCCCAGTTAACAGAGGGGCCACCAGTCCAGCCCATTGCTCCTTAGGCCACTTTTCCCTTTCAGCAGTCCTTTCAAATGTGGTCAAAAACACCTCCGGATCATCCTCTCCAGTCATTTTTGTCAGTAAACGGCTCACACCAAAGGTTGCGGTATTATTGTACCCACTTGCTTCATTGGTCTGTGGACGTTGCTGTATCAATGTCTCTATTTGCTGTTGAAAATTCTGCTCTTGCTTCTGCAACAGGTCTATGAAGCGGGCTTCAGATCGCTGCTGGGCTTGTTGCTGAGCTTCCAAACTCTGCTGCAAAGTTGCATTTGTCTGCTGCTGATTTGCATTTGCCTGCTGCTGGGCGGCAAGGCTCTGTTGTTGAGCTGCAAGGCTCTTTTGTAAAGCTGCATTTGTTTGCTGCTGGTTTGCATTTGCTAGAGCCAGCTGTCTCAGTATCTCCTCCATGCTGGCCTTAACAAAAAAAAAAAAAAAAAACTGCCAAAATTCTCCACCAACTGTGAGGGGGTTCGCTCGGTAGCGGGTGTGTGTGACCCCCTGGATGGGTTCACAACACAAAGTCAGGCACAGCAGACAGCGGTGTAGGTGCAAAAAACAAAAGGTCCAGTTTATTTAGGCTACATGCAGTGATACATACAACAGCCAAACAAAATAAAACAAGAAAATAAATCCTGGTCAGCTTGACCTCTAACTACACACGTAGACTCCCTGTCTAACAACTGGGTGCAGCCTTGTGCTGCCCCAGTCCCTGTCTATATTGTAGGGGTTTGCCACACAGGCGTTAACTCACCGCACAGAACAGATCTCAGACTCCCCAGTCTATACACACAAAACTGGTTCCAGGATGGAGCATCTCCCTATGCATGCTGGGGTTTTTTGTAGAGGTCTTAATGAGCCCACTTACTACAGCTGGGCTCATTAACTCTTCCCCTCTAATTGTAAAAGTCTGCATACAGCCTGAATCTAGGACACACATATTTCCCATCCTGAATACAACCAGGTGATTTTACCTGCGTGCTGCCACAATATATATATATATTACATGCAAGTAGCAGGGCTTTTCTTAATATAAAATTTGATCTAATGTTTATGTGAAAAGATGGCTCCAAAGCAGTACACACAATACAATTCTACATGTAATACACAGCATACTATTAGGCTGATACTTTGTAATTTGCAAGGTATAATAACAATTCCAAATATTTCAATCAAAAGATTATTTTGTGCATTGGTATGGCTTTTTGCAGTCATATCTCATAAGAAAAAATAAACATATGAGCCTTTCTTACAAGAAGAATTGTCAACCCCCCATTCATCCTGCATGGAAAGATCATGTGTTTAT
This sequence comes from Lithobates pipiens, assembly GCF_037356315.1. NCBI lineage: Eukaryota > Metazoa > Chordata > Amphibia > Anura > Ranidae > Lithobates > Lithobates pipiens. The sequence goes on from NW_027507718.1 coordinate 424,308,877, forward strand.
TTCTTTTCATAAGAGATGACTGTAAAAAGCCATACCTTTTTGATTGGAAGATTTGGAATAAGTCCCAGCTACCATTAGCTGCAATACAGAGAAATAAAGTTCTTTCCACAAGGCTAAAGTGAAATTATGAGAGGTCTTCAAAAAGTTTCTGCACTTTTTTTTATATTTAAAAGAGTTTGAAAAAGTGCGGAAACTTTTTGAAGAACTCTCCTATATACAGTACATTGCTAAATTATCCCCAAGATATAAAATTTCTGTTGAAAGAAAATATCACGAAAGGTTACAAATCACTTATTATTCATAATATGCAACCGGCTGAACTAATTCCAGGAGCTGCAGAACACATGTAGCAGAAATAATTTATGTCTAAGTTTTCATAATGGTGATCTGTTTTAGCATTGGAAAACCATGCACAATGACTATGTAAACACAAGTACAGATTTACCAGCTATTCTGCCTGTATAATAAATGAAATACATTAGTTCACTGCTGTAAATAGGACAGGTCTGACCTTATTGTGAAATGGAGCTGAGAGGTCCCTGGAAGTGTGTCTTCAGAGTATGGTGACCCAGTGGCTTCTCATCCCCTGCACACATTGCTGTCAAGGTTATTAATCCAGAAATGGTGTGACTGCTGTCCCCAGCTCAGACTGTATCGCGTTACATGTTCTTATAACTTACACCACCAAGGCAAACTCATTTTCTAGCATACAATACTTGATAGAGCCAGGTGGCAGAAGTAAAACATTGTAAAATCATGAAAAAGTTGTGTTATAATTATACTAAAAGATTTTTCTCTCTTATTGCACCCAAAATATGAATAATATGCATATATACGTGTTTTGTATATTAGGTTTTATTTTAGTACAAATGTTTGCATGTACTACTGGAGAAGAAAGAGACAGCTCTGAAAGATTTTACCCCCTTCATGACCAAACCTTTTTTTGCTATTTTGAACTGCTCTGCTTTATCTGGCAATCGTGCGGTCATGCAACACTGTACTCAAATGAAATTGATATAATTTTTTTTCACACAAATCCCACTGGAATTTTTTTCGAACATATACGTTTTTTTCACACAAATCGCACTGGGATTTTTATTTTTTTATTAAATAAAGTTTTTGTTTACTGTTTTTATTTTATATAAACAAAAAAAAAAGACCAAACATTTTAACCCCCCCCCCCCAAAAAAAAAAACTTTTTACTTTCTGCTATAAAACATATCCAATAAAAAAAAATGAAAAGAAAATCTAATTTCTTCATACATTTCGGCCAAAATATATTCTGCTACGTATCTTTGGGAAAAAAAAAATTCAATACGAGTATATTATTTGGTTGGCGTGAAAGTTATAGCGTCTACAAGCTATGGTATATATGCTGGAGTTTTTATTTATTTTTTATACACTAGTAATGGCTGTGATCAGCGGCTTATAGTGGGACTGTGATAGTGTAGTGGAGAATCTGACATTAACTGACACTTTGTGGGAACTGACGCTGACATCATCAGTGACACTAATACAGTGATCAGTGCTAATAATATACACTGTCACTGTGCAAATGACACTGACTGAGAATAGGTTAACATCTTGGGGTAATCAAGGGGTTAACCGTGTGCCTAAGCCCTTGTACACACGGTCGGACATTCTGACAACCAAATCTGTCGGACTTTGTCCGACGGATTTTGTCCGAAACTGTTGCATACACACAGTCGGACAAAATTGTTGGAAAATCCGATCGTACTTAATGTGATGACGTCATTTCGTTAGGACGGGACTACGTTTAGGCTAGTAGCCAATAGCTTTGGTCTAGGAATTTGATCTGAGCATGCGTGGCACTTTGTCCGATCGGAATTCTCTACACATGATCAGACAAAGTCCGATCGGATTATGTTGTCGGAAAATTTTATAGCCCAGCTGGAAAACTTGGCCCGTCGGATATTCTGATGGAAACAGTCCGATGGAGCCCACACACTGTCGGATTATCCGACAACACGGTCCTATCGGACATTGTCCATCGGAATGTCCGACCGTGTGTACAAGGGCTTACAACTGTTTAATGTGTGTAGTATACACTACTTTTCATTACAGATCGATTTGTTCCCTATCTTTGCAGGGAAAAGAAACAAAGTGATTGTTTCCTCTGTCAGAACCCTGTGTTGTTTGTAAACACGGGGCTCTGGGCTGGGATTTGACACAGCCGCTCAGCAGGTCCCGGCCATGAATCATTGGCTGGGATCTGCTGACAAACTCACGCTGTATCAAATCACAGGCTAGTAGGCAGATGGGGGAGTGCACCACCAATCCGGAAATCACTTCCAATGTACAGATATGTTATTGTGTCTGTATGGGCCGCCCTTCCACAGTAAATGTACTATGGTGGGTCCAGAAGTGGTTCAAATAATCAAGAAAGCACTTTTAATCACACAGGCAACAGGTCAGCAGCACTCAGGTAACATCTTCATATACTGCAGCTCTTGCACAAAAAAAGCTCAAAGAGAGATGTGAAGAAGATCCAATAGTTTAGTATTGACAGTGACCATTTAATAAAAAAATTTAAATGAGTAACACTCACAATGCACAGAGACACAAACAGTGGCGAAAATCAGGCCCCTCTGAAGTTTGCCAATGAACATCTTAATGATTCAGAGAAGGATTGGGAGAAAGTGCTGTGGTCAGATGAGACCAAAATTGAGCTGTTTGGCATTACCTCGACTCGCCGTGTTTGGAAGAAAAATGTTGACTATGACCCCAATGCCACGTACACATGATCGGAAATTCATCCAGCAAAAGACAGATGAGAGCTTTTCATCAGAAAATCGGACTGTGTGTATGCTCCATTGGACTTTTGCTGGAGGAATTTCGGCCAGCAAAAGATTGGGCGCATGTTCTCAATTTTTCAGACGGAAAAAGTTTCTATCAGAAATTCGGACCGTCTGTGGCAATTCCAACAAATGCTCGGAAGCACTGAACTTAATTTCCGCAGCTCGTCGTAGTGTTGTACGTCACCGCGTTCTTGACGGTCGGAATTTGGTATGGCTGTGTGTAGAGAACACAAGCTTGAGCGGAATTCAGTCGGAAAGACCATCCAAGCCTTTTTTGATGAGAATTGTGATTGTGTGTATGCAGCATAAGAACATCATCCCTACATTCAAGCATGAATGTGGAAACGTTATGCTTTAGGGCTGTTTCTCTGCTAAGGAAACAGGCCGACTTTGCCGCATTGACGGGCCAATGGACGGGACCATGTAGTGTAAAATATTGAATGAGGTTGGGGTTTTTCCCAGCATCGGAAAGTATAACCATAACCAATTTTGTGGGTAGTATATTTTGATCCATATTCCCTATAACAAAAACTTTTCATGATACCATTTACTGTTCATTCTGCTATCCAATCCAAGTTGTCTCGTATTATGTAAACCGGAGCTCATGTTTTAAACTTTTGTATTGTGTAGCCCATGCCCAAAGTTTTTTGTCAATAAAATCAATTTTTATGAAAAATCTCTCTTTTTGACTTACTTTTGCTGCTAAAAAAATACCATGGGGAAACCTCAATGTGTTTTTGCAAGATTTATTTTCATAAATAAATGGGTGGGTCTTCCAGCATGACAATGACCCAAAATATACCAAGGCAACAAACAAGTGGCTCCAGAAGAAGAACATTAAGGTGGCCTAGCCAGTCTCCAGACCTTAATCCTATAGAAAGTTTATGGAGGGAGCTGAAACATTGAGTTGCCAAGCAACAGCCAAGAAACTTTAAGGATTTTGAGAAGATCTGTAAAGAAGATTAGACCAAAATCCCTCCTGAGATGTGTGCAAACCTGGTAACCAACTACAAGAAACGTCTTACCTCTGTGCTTACCAACAAGGGTTTCTCCACCAAGTACTAAGTCATGTTTTGCTTGGGGATCAAATAGTTATACTCTCTGAACTTCAACTCAATTTATAACATTTGTATAATGTGCTTTTTATCTGGATTTTGGGTTGATATTCTGTCTCTATCATTTCAATTTTCAAAAATTATAGACCCTTAATTTCTTTGTAAATGGGCAAACTTACAAAATCAGTAGGTGATCAAATGATTATTTTCCCCACTGTACAAGTATCTATTTACAGCATGCATACATACACAGTGTTGATCTGTCAGCTAGGCAAGGTGGTACCGGGCCCCTCCCAGCGTGATGTCATCATACAGATCCCGCTCACCTGATTCCTGCTGCTACTATTTGCACCAGCCCTAATCACTGGTATGAGTGTAGCCTTAAAACGGGAGACCCGTTAAAAAGTCAGCAGCTACAAATACTGCAGCTACTGACTTTTAAAATAAGGACACTTTCCTGTCACAGGGTCCAGTGATGTCGGCACCCGAGACCGAACCATCCCTCGGACCTCGGATGCTCCCGCCGCCATCTTCCCTATGGGAATCAGGAAATGAAGCCTTGCGGCTTCACTTCCCGGTTCCCTACTGCTCATACGCAAGTCGTGTGTGTCCCAGCAGACAGCGCGGCAGGACGGGAAGAGGCATAGACTCCTGTGGGACTCCCCCTATACCCGGAAGTGGCTGCAAATACCTGTCTTAGACAGGTATCTGCACCCCCCTGAAAGGTGCCAAATATGAAGGGGGAGGAGTGTTCCAAAAAGCAGAGGTTACATTTTTCTGTGAACCTATGCTTTAAAGTGTAACTGTTGCTTACACTTATCTTTTGCATAGTATGGGGAACAGTTAGTTCCTCTGTAGGATGTTATTGCCGTTTGTTGCCCTCTTATGCCGCGTACACACGATCGGAATTCTCATCGGAAAAAGCTCTGATGGTTTTCCCCACAGAATTCGGCTCAAGCTGTCTTGCCTACACACGGCCACATCAAATTCCAATCGTTTATAACGCAGTGACCTACAACACGTACGACGGGACTAGAAAAAGGAAGTGCAATAGCCAGTAGCCAATAGCTTCTGTCTCGTAGTTGAATCTGAGCATGCGTGATTTTTGGCGTGTCGGAATTGCATACACACGATCGGAATTACTGATAGAAAGTTTTTCCGTCTGGAAAATTGAGAACATGCTATCAATTTTTGGCTGGCAGAAATTCAGACAGCTAAATTCCGATGGAGCATACACACGGTCACGTTTTCCGATGAAAAGCTCTCATCTGTCTTTTTCTGGCCGGAATTCCGATCGTGTGTACGTGGCATAAGAGTGATTTCTCCTCAGAACCTTTTTGGTAGGATTGATGGTGCAGTGAAATCTCCAGTAGAGACACAGATAACAATAAAAAGCTGACAGAAATTTTGGCCTTGCCTCACTCTACTGCAGGGGTCTCCAAACTACAATTTGTTGCAAGGTTTTATCCGGCCGTCAGCTTGGGTTATGTGCCACACACAGGTCTTTAGGTCAGCCCATGGTCTGTTTCTCCCCAATATCCAAAATTCCCTCTCCCCAGGTTTCCAGCACTGTCATTGTGCCATTGGTGATTGCTAGGGACACCAGCATCATGACAACCAATCATGTGCTTGCCCCAGCACTCTCCAGGCTCCTTGCCATGCTGTAAGTGTGTGAGTTAAGGGTGGACTCTGATGGGAACTCTGATGTAAGTGTGAATTCTGATGTAAGGATGCACTTTGATGAGGACCCTGGAGTAGAGCGGGACTCTGATGGAGACCTTCATGTAAGGGAGCTTCTGATGGGTACTCTGATGTAGACTCCAATGTATAGGGGAACAGTGACAGGGACCCCGATGTAAGTGGGAACTTAAGATTGTTTGGGATTTCTTTTCTTTGTTTTATTTAAAAAAAATTCTCCCACGCTCCAAAGACATGCTGGTAGGTTAATTGGCTCCTGTCCAGATTGGCCCACCTTGTTTGTGCACTGGTGCTCAGTTATGTTGGAACAGGCAAGGGCAATCCCCAAACTGTTCTCACAAAGTTAGGAGCATGATATTGTCCAAAATGTCTTGTGATACCTTAGGAGTTCTTTTCACTGGAACTAAGGGGTCAACCCCAACCTCTGAATAACAACCCTACACCATAATCCCCCCTCCACCAAATGATTTGGACCAGTGCACTAAGCAAGGCCTATGAAGACAGGGATGAGCGAGTTTGGGGGTGGAGGAACTTGACTGGTCTGCACCCCGATAGAACACCTTTGAGATGAATTAGCAGAGACTGTGAGCCAGGTCTTATTGTCCAACACCAGTGCCTGGCCGCACAAATGCGCTTTTGGAAGAATGGACAAACATTCCCATTGACACACTCCTAGATTTCGTGGACAGCCTTCCCAGAAGAGTTAACGCTCTTAGAGCTGCAAAGGGTGAGCCAACTCAATATTTAAACCTACAAACTAAGACTGGGATGCCATTAAAGTTCATCTGCGTGTAAAGGCAGGTGTCCCAATACATTTGGTAATATAGCGTATGTATGAATGAGAGTTAGGAACCTTAGATTGTAAGCTCCTTGAGGGCAAGGCCTGATGTAAATGTACAATATATACTTTATATGTAAAACTGCTGCATAATTTTTCAGCACTATATAAATACCAGTAATAAATAATAATAATAACACTCACAATAGGACGCAGTGACGTAGACAAAGTGTGTATTCTATCAGCTCTACAGACATTTATGACACCGCTGAGTGCATACTAAAATATATTGCCTGATAGACAAAACCACGACACAGCAAAAATAAAGAACAGAGCCTGCAAGGTCTGATATAGGGTCTGCAGCAGCTTTCCCACTGAAAGCGCATTAAGCTGTTATTGATCACATCAGCTAATATCATCTTATATTTACATCACTAACATGATATACATATAGTCTCCTTTCTGTACATCCACATTCTGCAAATGAAAGATTATACATACATAACCTAAATAATATTGTGAAGTCGGATGTGTGTCATGCAGTCTTGTGTATAATAATTAGCAGCAAATTGCAGTGTGAAGTCTCCTGTGTGTCTCACCCACCCCCCCACCCCCCGGCTGTACCTGCAGGAGAGGTCCAGACTTGGCATTACAGCTAAGCATTGCATATAATGCAGAGGCTGCACCATAAAGATATACAAATCCAGGGGCACCTACCTGACAGCAGAGTTCTAGATAAATGAAGATGCCTGGCATTGCAAGGGTCCTTAGGCCAGACTAGGTAATGCCAACTCACAAGCTGACCCCAGAAAAGCAGTACACATCTCTTTTCTCCCCTTCCACAATTACACTGCAAAGCAACAAGCTCAGAGCAGCCTGAGAGGGACAGGGATGGGGAGGGACAGAAAAAAAAAGACATACAAAGCATCAGTGCGGTCCGGGTGTGTGTCTATATGGCAGGAAGGATTAGGGAGGCCAGGGGAGCTGAATGACAGTCATAGCATGTAAAGTGCATGAGAGGATATGTGTGGGCCAGATGAGGATGTGTGCGACTTGCAGACACAAATGTGTTACTTAACTATTGCTGTGCTCATTTTAAGGCGGAAGATGGAGGAGATATTGAAACCTTTCCTGACACTAACGAGGGACATCTTTTGTAAGCTCCTCCTGAAAATGCTAGTTGCCTGGCTAATGTAGGAGTAAGAGGGACAGTTGGGTAACTAGCATTTGCTTTATGAGAAGTCATTAGCGACAGCCTTCCAAATGTTCTTTTAAATATTCAGCATAGAAAGTTAAAGTGGCTATTGCTAACTATACCTAAAGAGTAACATCCCCTCTGAGTGATCTTTGTACATTGCAGGGAATTAACAATCTTTGTTGCAGATAGCAATACTACCTTTTGATATTCTAGAGAAATAACTGTTTGATGGTTTGTGTCTATGCGCAAAGTGAATCTCTATGGAAGTGATTTTATAATTATCAATCAGCTGCTTAACTTGCACGGCTCTAATGAGGAAAGTGGCAGGGTCTGCGTCCCTTAAGAGGTTATTTCCCTTTGGTAGTATTTCACCAAAAATTACATTTTAGTTGCAGGGATGCCCAAAATCTGACTTGTATTTTAGTGCAGACTTCTAGGAAAACCAGTAAGCCAATCACACAAGCAGGAAATGACATCTCTTGTCATTGATGTCTGCCAATGGAAAGGAAGCTTCCTATACTTACCTATTCTAAGGGCACTCCAGTACTGTCACATGATTGTCTCTCAGCGGCAACTTCAGGGGAGTTAATGCATAGATCAGAGTGTACTGATCTCACACAGCCACCAGAGCATTCACTCCTCCCTTTATAGCAGTGGTCATCAACCCTGTCCTCAGGGCCCACTAACAGGCCCGGTTTTATGTATTACCTTGGGGAGATGCAGACTAGAATACTGCAATCACTGATGTCACCTGTGATGTATTTCAGTTATCTTGCAAACCTGGCCTGTTAGTGGGCCCTGAGGACAGGGTTGATGACCACTGCTTTAGAGGATCCCTGTACCTGGAGACAAACCTATCCAGTATGCTGTTGAATCTGGAAGTCAGGAGGTTCATCCCCCATCTGTGACACAGGTCCTGGAATGCCTCCTGGTGTAGGGACCACTTCCTAGGGTCCAGTCACCGTCCGATTAGGAAATCTGCCTGCCAGTTGTCAGGATCTGCCCAGATGCTCGACTGGCAGCTGGCTCGGCCTCTGAGCATGCTGCTGAGAGCCCAAACCGACTGCTCCTGCCTCCCCCACAGTTTGGTGCTCCAGTGAGCATTGAAGGGGCATAGCACAGAGAGCGGTGACTGACAGTCACTGCTCTTTGCTCAGAGTGGACCTGAGAACTGAGCGATCAGTGGTCTTTGATTGCTCCGTTCTTGGTGTAGAGGCAGCGGGGGACAGCTGCAGTTCTGCAGCCACCTAGTTGAGTATAAGGCCTGGTTCACACCTATGCAGGTTGCAGTTTGCATATTCCAGGTGCATTTTTCGTTTTTTTAATACACTTTTTTTGTCCATTGATGTCTATGTAACCAAAAAACTGAAAAAAGTCCCTGGCCCTTTCCATAAAATGCACAGATATGAATATGACCCATAGAAAACCATGTTCAATGGACTGTATTGTGTTTCTACAAAACTGAAAACACACAAAAAAAATGGTGAACCAGGTGTAAATGTTTTTTTTTTTTTTTGGATCCTGCACTTGAAGAGCCAATTGTCTGAACCTGGGATGTACATGGCAGGAACAGGCCTTAATGTACCTCTCTTGCCAAAGCAAGACTTCTTGTTCTTCTCTTGCGATGGCAAGACTCCAGGTCCCTCTCCTCTGTTCCTTTGAGTATGACATACAGTGCCTAATCTACAATCAACAGGAGAGTTTTGTAGGAGACTACCGTATATAAAATTCATGGAAAAGAGTCCAAAGCACCAAAGAGATCTGGGTAGTGATATGAATAAGTGATATAAGTTAACAGCTGCAGTAAATAAGACTTTGCAATTGCAAAATGATAAAAAAAAATTAAATATACCGCGCTAAATGCCACATATATTGAAAAATATCACATTTGAAATTGGTGCGACTTTAAATTGAAAAAAATGCTAGAAAGTCCCATTCAGGTTGTTTATTGCAAACATCAATAGCCTTATAGCCAAGAATCTGCTGAAAGGCAAAACTTTTCTTCCACTTCCATGGAAAATCGTAACTACAGATGCCAGTCTGACAGGCTGGAGTGCATGCTGGAAGAGGTATGCACGCAGGGAAGATGGTCTGCGACCGAAAGACTCCTGCCCATAAATATTCTGGAAATTCGGGCAGTTTACATGGCCCTCATGGACTGGTCCTACAGACTACAGGGTAACCCTGTTCGAATACAGTCTGACAATGCCACAACTGTGGCTTATATCAATCACCAAGGTGGCACCAAAAGTCTGGATGCACAAAGAGAGGTGAATCGCATACTTGCTTGGGCAGAGAGGCATGTTCCGTGCCTTTCTGCAGTCTTCATTCTAGGAGTGGAAAATTGGCAAGCGGACTTTCTAAGCCGCCAACAATTATGCTCAAGAGAATGGGCTCTACAACCCGACATATTTCAAACCATATGTCACAGATGGGGTACTCCGGATGTAGATCTGTTTGCGTCCATATTCAACAAAAAGCTGGACAAGTTTGTGTCGAGAACAAAAGACGTACTTGCTCAGGGGTCAGATGCTCTGACAATTCCCTGGGATCAGTGCAATCTGATTTATGCCTTCCCGCCGTATCCGCTTCTGCCGCGGTTCCTGGGAAGAGTCAAGAGGCAAACAAAGTCAGTTCTGTTGGTAGCCCCGGCTTGGCCCAGGCGACCTTGGTATGCAGAGATCATGAAGATGGCAGTAGGCAGGCCTTGGGCCCTTCCTCTCCGGACAGATCTACTCTTGCAAGGTCCAATCTACCATCCTGCTTTACACAGTCTGAATTTAACGGTCTGGCTGCTGAGACCCAGATTCTGAAAGACCGTGGACTCTCGGAGTCAGTCCTTTCTCCTCTGGTCAAGGCCAGAAAGCCGGCCTCCAGGCTTATTTACTACAAAATCTGGAAGGCATATGTTTCGAGGTGTGAACCCAGGGGATGGCATCCTAGAAGGTATGTCGTTAGCAGGATCTTGGCTTTCCTCCAGTCGGGCCTAGAAATGGCCGTAAGCACTATCAAAGTTCAAATTTCAGCTTTGTCAGTGTTTTTCCAGAAGCCACTTGCATCACATTCTCTTGTCCGGGCTTTCATTCAGGGGGCCATGCTGTTAAAACCGCCAGTCAAACCTCCAGTGTGCCCATGGGATTTGAATTTGGTTCTCTCTGCATTACAGGGACAACCGTTTGAACCATTACACCAGGCTTCGTTAGCTCTTTTGACTAAAAAATGTGTCTTCTTGATAGCCATATCCTCGGCTAGGAGAGTTTCAGAGCTAGCAGCTCTTTCAAGTAAAGAACCTTATTTAATTATTCACAAGGACCGAGTAGTGATGCGTCCTAATAGGTCCTTTCTACCTAAGGTGGTTTCGGGATTACATTTGAATCAAGATGTAATCCTACCATCCTTTTTTCCGGACCCACAGTCCGCAGAGGAAGAGTCATTGCACACTCTAGATGTGGTAAGGGCAATCAGTATCTATCTGCAGGCAACCGCTCAGATAAGAAAGACTGATTGTTTATTTATTTTGCCAGAAGGCCCTAAAAGAGGCAAGGTGGCATCGAAATCCACTCTCTCGAGATGGATTAGACAAGTTATTCTTCAGGCCTATAGTGTAAAGGGGAAGATTCCTCCTTTTTAAGTGAAAGTGCAATCAACTAGGGCTGTAAGTGCTTCTTTGGCCGTGCATCACCAGGCCTCTCTGGCTCAGATCTGTAAGGCTGCGACTTGGTCATCAGTCCATACATTCACCAGATTTTATCAGGTGGATGTCAAAGGGCAAGACGATACCGCCTTCGGGCGCAGTGTACTGCAGGCTGCAGTTTAGTTCCTCTGGTCCATGGCGGTCTATAATCCTGATCTGTGTCTCCCTCCCCTCGAGCTGAGCATTGCTTTGGGACATCCCACTATGTAGTGAAGCTTCTGTGTCCCATGATGTATGATCAAGAAAATAGGATTTTTATATACAGCTTACTTGTAAAATCCTTTTCTTGAGAGTACATCACGGGACACAGAGCTCCCGCCCTTCTTGGGTTTTACATGGTTTCCTATTGCTTTGCTACAAAACTGAGGTGCCTCCCATATGGGAGGGGTTATATAGGGGAGGAATTCTACTTAATTGGGGTTAGCCAGTGTCCATATAGTGCCTATATAACCCACTATGTAATGAAGCTTCTGTGCCCCGCCTGTGATGTACTCTCAAGAAAGGGATTTTACAGGTAAGCTGTATATAAAAATCCTATTTTCTGCATTACAGAGTATTTTCAGTCTGTATAATTAAAGCCAGTTATTTTTAGTGTTATCGTGTGTGGACATATGTTTTTAATTGATCTATTGTAGCAGTCATCGATAAAGGATGAGAATGGTAGTGTGTGGGGGTGGGGGCGGCATTGAAGGGCCCGGCCTTGGGAGGGAGTAAATCCGGGAGTGGCTGCATCAGTACTTCTACATGGCAAGCATCTTCCGCACCTGTAGAAACCCTTGAATCAAACATGGTTGTCCTTTCCTGAATGGGAGTATCAGAAATATTTTTAACCAATCTGGTTCTCAGCCCAGAGGCTCTCCGATAAATGAATTTAGGTTTGGGGGGTAATATTTCTTTAAGAGTAGGAGCTTTTTGCAGGATTGGCAAATACTTCCCTAAAGAGCTCCTCTAAATATTTGTATTATTTATTGAAGTTAAAGGTGATGTCTTGAGTGCTTTCTTGTTTACTTTTTAGAAGTGTTTCTCTGTTTATTCTTCCTACCAAATCTATAACTTTCAGTAACCTGGTAGGGGTATAGCCCTTGTCCAGGAATCGCTGTATTAGTGCATTAGTCTGGTCTATGTTGTCTTTAAATACAGAGCAGTTTCTACGTATATGAATAAATTGACCTTTGGGGATAGCAGTTTTCCATTGAGGGTGTTGGCAACTACCGATAGGAATGTAGCCATTCCTATCAATAGTCTTGAAGTGAGTTTTAGTTCTAAGCTTGTCTCCATCCTTTAAATATATGTAGATCTAAAAAATCCACATGCTGATCCTGTAGGTTGACGGTGAATTTCATTCCATAAGGGTTCTCATTAATATGTTGAATAAACTCACTAAGAGTCTCTGCTGTGCCTTGCCCTACATTCACTATGTCATCTGTATACCTGTAATAAGCTCGTAGTTTTGACCACATTTCACTATATATAGCCTCATCCTCTCACCTATTGAGGAATATGTTAACGACACTCAAGGCGTATTTCGCTACCATCGAAACCCCTTTAATTTGGTTATAGTGTTAGCCCCCATCCCAGAAAAAAATGTTTATCATGGCCTATTTAAGGCTCCAAAGAATAGTTTCCGCTTGAATTTTAAATTGGTAAACTTGTTTATAGCCCATTTTACCGCTATTATGGCATCTGTTTGTCGGATATTGGTATATAGTGACTCCACGTCTATTGTGACCAGTATGCTGTTGTCATCTACTGGAATTTGTTGGAGATGATTGATGATATCCTTTAAATAACTAGGACTCTTGCTTACAAGTGGTTGGAGGTACACATCTATGTATTCCCCCAATCTTGTGAACAATGAGTTTATCCCACTAAGTATCGGTCTCCCTGGTGTTTTTTTCTGCATTTTTGTGTACCTTTGGTGTGTTATAGAACACCGGCATAATCGGTGCATTCGGTACCAAACATCTGGCTTCCCTTTTATTCATAACATCACCTGCTCCACTGGCCAAATCCTGCAATTCTATTTTTAATTCTTTAGTAGGATTTTTGTAAAATTTCTTATATGTGCTTTCATCACCCAGGATGCGCTGCATTTCTGCATCATAGTCCCCTTTGTCGAGTGTAGCCAGAACCCAAGCTGCTACTTCCAAGCTTACTGTGAGTACACTTCCTGAAGCTTGTGCTGTGTAATTCCCTGACTCTATCTGGTTTTTGGTTTCTGTGTCATCAGTCATATTCAAACATCCAAAGGTTTGCATCCTATTGGTGGTTGTGGGAAACCTTTTAAAACTCTTTTTTTTTCTACGTTACTATCGCTCAAAGAAAGCCTAATGGAGCTAGTATCTTAGAATATCTCTTCTGTATAACAAACAGGGACAGGGCCAGTGCTACCACTAGGCAAACTAGGCAGCCACCTAGGGCGCACTGCTTCCTACTCTCTTCTGTCTGCAGCAAGCAACAAGTCTCAGCATCAGCAGGCAGCCTCCGCTCCGTTCACACAGTGTCTGTGTCCCGACTCCCGAATGAATGGAAGAAAGCAAGCATTGATGGGCACTGGTAGGCTGCATTGATGGGCACGTTATTAAAAAGGTGGGGTATACATGAGCAGCGCAAAGGGGTGGAGTCAAGGGGGGGCAAAATGGTTTCGCCTAGGGTGTCAAAAATTCTTGCACCAGCCCTGAACAGGGATACTCGGATCACTAACCAAAAAAATAGAGCGTTGCCTAAATGGAAAAACAAACTAAATAAGCTGTGTTACCTGTGTAGCCCTCACCCCCAAGGGAGCCGCTGATCCCCGGATTCTGTAGGCCAACAACCCTTCAAAACCCATAGTTCCAAGTGGCTCCCAGCAGACTTTTCCTTTCTCAGGCTGCACAGCAGCCAATTACAGTCTTCCGCAATCTGGGGGTGGTCATTTGATGCCAATATATACCCCTTGCGGATATGGGTGAGGGACATTGCTGGATCACATTGATTTGAAGTACAGTTTGAATTAATGTACAGTATAAAATAGTTGTTATAAATTCTGTATGGTAATATTTTTTTGTACATTGTAAACCTTATGTAATTACCCTCTTCCTGAGGAAGCCACAGATTTGAAACATGTCGCAGCAGAAGCATTTACATGAAGCCATTTTCTGATCACAAGCATTACAGTTGATGCTGTGATGTTTAAATAGCACACAATTGTTTTATTGGAATAAAAAACTGCTACTAAAAACTTACTATTTTTAACAAAAAATTAGTGGTACCTGAAAAGTTTTTTTTTTCTGGATATACCCAGTGAAGCGACTGGCCTCGGCTGATACACATAGATACAACTTATGTAGGGGTTTTTGTTTTATCCATTTATCTGAGCCATTATTCCTGCAGATCCCTCTCTAGAACATACAGATCAAAGGATTTTTCTCAGCTCTAGCAGCCAGTTGAGGAGATCTGATGTCAGATCTCCCTGATGTCAGCGCTCCCTGATGTCAGCGCTCCCTGATATCTGATTGGAGGAAAGGGACACTCATTTACATGCTGACATAAATGTGCAGAACTGAGGCTATGAGTCACCTGCTGTGTGGCAGGGGTTGGGTTGGTGGCAGTCTCCCTGCAGGCGGTTGTGTTGACTCGTCAGTGAGTCATGCAGATAACAGAGAGAGGAGAGATCAGAAAGGAATCACGCTCAATGCTTTGGACCTAGTCTAGTTCACACTATATAGAAATGTGCTTTGTTCATTTTTCATGCATGATGTTTACAACTTCGTTTAAGAAGCCATTTGAATGAATAGCGAAATGCCTTCAACATTACAGAACAAGCCCAATTAAATATGATTAACTACTACTAGCAAAACAAACACAAATTAGAAAATAAGTTACTCATCTAAATATTATGACTCAATCAATTTACTAAACACATAAGGTCCTGTTCAGAGCTGTGCGGCTGTGTGTAAGGCAGCTCATTCATTGCAATGGGCTGCCTTACTCGCAGAAACAAATGGGAAAGAAGTCCCTGGCCCTTTAAATCTTGTAATAATTGTGCTGCAGCATTATTCGTTTTAGTCTGTGCAAAAACGCACCGTTTACAAATACGTGGAGGTGCCATTAAGAACCCCCTTTCACACTGAGGCCACATTTGCGGAAAATCGCTGCTTATTTTAGCTGCTCTTTTCTGGCCGCTAGCGGAGCACTTTTAACCCCAAAGAAGGGGTTAAAAACTCCCGTATTGCTTCCAAAGAGCTTTTCATTCATTGCAATGGCCAGGGGTGTTTTGGGAGCACTGTATACCGCGCTACCAACCTGCCCCAAAGATGCTGCACCTAGCTATGAAAGCACCCAGCTGTGAAAGCACCCATTGTAGAGAATGGGAGGCAGTTTTCTAGCGCTAAAATGCCTGCAAACTGCCTTGGTGTGAAAGAGATCCAAGAATGAATGCGCAACTGCTAAAGTGCACCACTTTTCTCTGCAGTTCATGTGTCTTCCTTCACCTGCATATGTGAACCTGGCCTAAAAAGATTAACAGAAGTATTGTCAAAGCTTTTTGGCCATACTTCTTCACTTAGTTCTTCACTCCTGTGACCCAGATTTTAGCACGCTGTCAGCTGACATCACAGAGCCAGTCCAGGATCTGCTGGGATCCAAACAATGTCGGGATCTGCCCATATGCCGGACTGGCTGCTGGCTCAGAGCATACCACTGATAGCCTGTGCCAGGCACTCCCACTTCATCCATGGCCTAGTGCTCCAGTGAGCGTTGGAGGGGCAGAGCAGAGAGCAGGGACTGACGGTCACCACTCTGTGGTCAGAGCAGACCCAAAAACTGAGCAATCAACTGTGTTTGATCACTCAGTTCTCTGTGTAGAGTAGGTGAATGGCAGCTGCAGCTTGGATCTGTGCTACAGCCATCTAGGTGGGTATAAATGTTTGTTTTTCCCACACTTCTCTTTTAATGAAGAGCATACAATATGTGTTTGTTGGTACATAAATATATATAATTTATCTTGGTAGATTTTGATGGCTGTGGAATATCCAGTCACCTCATGAGGCAGTAAAATGTGTCTAGTGCTCATCACAAGTGAAGAACAGCTGCTTGGCCTTTCTCACAGGCATTTTGTGTTCTATTAGAGAACACATGCTGTAATTATACTGTAGGTGCTAATGGGGCTAGTGCTTGATGTACAAATTAGGAATTCAGAAATCCACACCTGATATGAATAAACATTGCTGTGAATTTCATCTGAACAACCTCTAAACCAAATTTAAAGTTAAAAGCAAGCTTTTAGGTTAAAATAAATAAAAACACATTAGTGTTTATTAACCACTTCAGCCCTGGACCATTTGGCTGGCCAAAGACCAGAGCACTTTTTGCGATTCGGCACTGCGTATTTTTTTTTTTTAACGGACAATTGAGCGGTCGCGCGATGTGGTTCCCAAACAAAATAGAGCTTTCTTTTGGTGGGATCTGATCACCTCTGCGGTTTTTATTTTTTGGGCTATAAACAAGAAAATAGCAACAATTTTGAAAAAAAAAAGCATTTTTTACTTTTTGCTGTAATAAATATCTCCCAAAAATATAGAAAGAAACCTGTTTTTTTCCCTCATTTTAGGCCGATAAGTATTCTTCTACATATTTTTGGCACAAGCGTTTGCTTTGCGCAAAAGTTATAGCATCTACAAAATAGGAGATAGTTTTATGTAATTTTTATTGATAATTTTTTTTTTACTAGTAATGGCGGTGATCAGCGATTTTTATTATGACTGCGACATCATGGCAGACACATCAGACACTTTTGGCGTGATTTTGAGACCATTCACATTTATACAGCGATCAGTGCAATTAAAAATGCATTGATTACTGTGTAAATATGACTGGTAGTGAAGGGGTTAACCATTAGGTGGTGCTGTAGGGGTCAAGCGTGTCCTAGGGAGTAATTCTAACTGGGGGGTAGGGTTGCCACCTGCCCGGGATTCACCCGTACAGTTCGGGTTTGGAATCATGCGTTCAGGTTTCACAACGCCTGAAACCCGGACACATTATTCAGACCAGACTGTGGCTTCCCAGCAGGGTTACTGGCTTAGGAGAGAGGGGTTGATCTGCTCCTCTTCCTCCCACCCCTACCCCTCTGTGTCTGCCCCACTCCAATCCCCGGTGCTGTGCCTCAGAAAAGGAAAGTGGGGGCTGGAAATTTGATGTCCAGCAGCCTCAGCTACATTTGGATGAGAGGTGCTGACTGCCAAGGGGTGAGTGAGCTCCTCTCTCCTGCCTCTGAGTACACTAAGATACACTAAGAGTCCCCCTTTACACCAGAGGCCACAGTGTTCCCCCTTACATCAGAGTCTTCTCTGTACTCTGAGTTCTCGTGTTCCCCCTTAGATCAGGGTTCCCAGAGCATCCCTTATGTTAGAGTCCCCAGAGTTCTCCTTTACATCAGAGTCTGAAGAGCACCCCCCCATTGTAAAAGAACTCTGATGTAAAGGGGAACACTGCAGACTCCGATGAAAAAAGGAACTCTTGTTCTTAACTTCATTTAAAGCGGTATTCCACTTAAAATAAAATAAATCAGCATATACAAATACTGCAGCTGCTGACTTTTAATAATTGGACACGTACCTATCCCAGGGTCCAGCAATGCGGGGGATCGAAAACCCTCGCTCATCTCTCCCTCCGCTCAGTGGCGTAGGCATTTTAACTGTGGGCACCTGGCTGCGCATGCGCGAGCCGCACCGCTCGCCGTGACTAGGCGCGCAATCATCTGGGACCTGTCACGTGTCCCAGATGATTGACAAGAGAGGCAATCTCTCTTCCTGCGCCGAGGGAAGTGACATCAGGAGCCCATGCATTGAAGGAGGCAGACTACGAGGGACCCCCTAACAACAGGCATTTAGAGGTGAGTAAAAAAAAAAAAAAAAAAAATTCCAATTTTTTTTTTTTTAAGCACATTAATAATTTTTTATTTTTTTTTGGGGTGGAACGCCACTTTAAGAAATGTTATTTAACCACTTCCCACCCGGCCAATGCATATATACGGCCGGGTGGGAGCCGTCTACTCCTGATAGGACGTTCAGGAACGTCATTCAGGAGTAGCGGGATCGCGCGCGCGCGCCCGCGCAGCGGCGCGATCCCGATGTGCTCGTGTCACCCGGACACGGCACATCTCAGATCGGCAGGAGGGCTCTGTGATTGGCCCTCCTGATCACATGACGGCCGTGTCCAATCACGGCCGTCATGTGATGTAAACAAACAGCCGGTTGCTAGGCAATCGGCTCTCCTCTCCTCACACGGAAGTCACCGCTGAGGAGAGGAGAGCAGAACGCTGCAGCCGGCTGATGATCAGTGAGTATGGGCTGCTTTTTACAGCTTTTTACTCACTGATCATCAGTGTAGTGTAAACACACAACACACCACACAGTACAAACACAGTCACCACACATGTCCCCAAAACACACATGTCCCCAAATAATAAAAACACATGTCCCTAATAATAAAAACATGTCCCCCACATATGTCCCACTAAAATCACATGTCCCAATGATTATCTGCACCCATATGTACGTGATCACCTGCACACATATGTACATGATCATTTGCGTACATATGTCCGTGATCACACAAACCAATTATTATACACTTAACGGAATTTTTTTTACCAAAAACATGTAGCAGAATACATTTTGGCTTAAATTTATGACAAAATTTGATTTTATTGGATTTCTTTTCAAATAGAAAAAAGAAAATATTGTTTTTTTTCCAAATTTCCGCTATTTTTGCGCTTATATCGCAAAAAAAAAAAAACGGAGTCGTGAATAAATAACACCAAAATAAAGCTCTATTTGTGCGAACAAAATGATAACAATTTCATTTGGGTACAGTGTAGCATGACCGCGCAATTGTCACTGAAAGCGCTAGAGCGCTGAAAGCTGAAAATTGGGCTGGGAAGGAAGGGGGCGAAAGTGCCCTGTATTGTAGTGGTTAATTGCAAAATATATGCATAGTTTATATAAAAAATAATAATTACTGTGCGCCGCTAAAGTGTTCAGGTTTGACTTGAAGAAAAGGTGGCAACCCTACTGGGGGGGGGGGGGGGCTGTGTGTGACATGTCACTGATCACCGCTCCCTAGTACAGGGAGCAGTCATCAGCGACACTGTCATTAGGCAGAATGGGGAAATGTTTGTTTACATTAACATCTCCTTGTTCTTCCTCACTGTGAGACGATCACGAAACCCGTGATCACAGTCGCTGAGCTTCCCGTGGGCGTGCACCCACAAGCCACCTCTTAAATGGCCACGTACAGGTACATTAATCTGCATATACATGCCCTTTTGTCTCAGTATATCTGCGTGAGGTGGTCGGGAAGCGGTTAACATTAAGACATACTGGTATGTCAATTGGCTCATGTCTAAATTGGTCCTAGTACAACAGTAAGGTAAGGATCTTAGATTGGAAGCTCTTGCGAGCAGAGACTGATGTGAATGTACAATATGTAAAACACTGTGTAAATTGTTGTTGCTATATATGCTATATAAATACCTACTATAATATAAAAGTTGAAGCCTGAGTGAACAAGGCCTAAATCCTCTGTTGAAGAATTTTTTTGACAATTAAAGTTAATGAAATTCCTCTTGCCATCTAACAGTAATAATGCACAGAGGAGTGACTCCTTATAGCTCTCTAGCAAGCCTAAGATAGCAGCTGTAAAAACTCTGTAAAAATCAACTCAGTAGGACGTAACTGAAATAGCCTGTCATTATCCACAGACCAAAGCTGGAATTTGTAGTGACGTTTACCAAAATCCCTACCAGGGGCGTAACTATAGTGGGTGCAGCAGTTGCAACCGCAACTGGGCCCTGTGATGCAGGGGGCCCATGCAGCCCCCTCTACATATGGCCGGCAGCAGCATAGGCAGCTAGGGGTACCAGTGCACCATGCACACGGGTGGCTGGAGGTGGAGTGTGACTAGCAGAGCTCCATGCTCGACTATCGCACTGGCTGCTCTTTAGTTGTGCATTCCCCGCATGACCTGTGTCCTCGGCCGGCTCCTCAGAGTACCCCTCTTCTGCTCCATGCAATGCCGCTCAGTCTGATGTCTGTTCTCCCCAGCCAGAGTCCCTCCCCACACTGCACTGCACTGCATACTTCTCCCGGGTAAACAAACTTTAAGCACACAGATGCAGTGCAGCCATATGAGAGCCGGCTCCCCGGAGGACACTGCAGGCTTGTCTGCCAGCCCCCCCTCCTCCCCCGCCATACAAAGATGATGAAAGGTGGGGACAGGGACCCCTTCTCACGTGGAGACAGGGACCCCCACCTCCCCTGGGGACAGGGACCCCTTCTCACTTGGGGGCAGTAACTTTATCTGCCCTGGAGAAAAGGACCTCATCTTTTCTGGGGACGGGGACCCCATCCTGCCTAGGGACATTCCCCCAATGGGGCACCTAAAAATAAAAAATAAATAATAAAAAAACGACTGATACCAGTGGTGGAACTACAGGGCTTACAAAGGTCATACCTGTGACCACGCCCTGGAGTTCCACCGCCGGACTCGGAGGGAAGGGCCCTGGCTGGGGTTCAGGGGGGGCCCTTCATGGTTTCTTGCATCGGGGCCCTGAAGGTTCTAGTTACACCACTGATCCTTACAGTGTAACTGACATTGAGAGCATTGTTTCTTTCTCCATTAAAGTTGAGTTACTTTATCATGGAAGAATATTTTGAGCAGAAATATTAAAAGGCAGCTCCGCTGCTGTCCAACTATCATAAACCAAAAGAATAACAGTTATTTTAAAATTGTATCTGCCTACTGATAAAACATTAAGTGTAACTAATGGCATTTTTTTCAGTTTTGGATAGAGTAGAGATTAGAATACCCATGACATTTTTAGCACACTATGTGCCCAGATGGGAGATTCGTCCTGTTTACCATTCTCATCAAAAGTGAAAGAAAAAGCAAAAGTAAATCCCAAATTTTGGGCTGACACCAGACCAGTAAGAGGGGAAATCTTCCAACAGGGACACTAGTTCTGGTGGCACCCCGGCACTCCCTCACGTTCCAGGGATTTCCACTCACTTCTCCAACCAAGACTACTGCATATTGCTGTCTATAGGAGGGGAGTATATCTGTAGATATACAGTTGTGGATTATAAATCATCTCTTTTGTAAAAAGGCAACTTTCAGTTTTGAAATTAAAGTTTGAAAATAAACAAATTGGGTCAAATAAAAAATAATATAAAAATACACCTCCACTGACAGAAATATAGTTGAGGAAAGTAGGGAAAATAGCACTAGACCCATAGGGCTATTTCATTGGTAGCCTAAGATGTTGATTTAAATGATCTGGTTCCCAGGCAGGCAACTTCTACACCCCAGAGGATCTTCATGAAAATGAAAATTGAGCACCACACTGCAGCCAAGAGATATAGATATAACTTTACTCCAATAAAAGTCAAGGGGAACAAAACAAAATTAGCCAATGTGTTTAAGGGGTCCAACAGCACCCTCTTTATTAGGGATTGACTGACAACAGCTAACCTACCTTACATGAGTTGATGTTTGGGTATAAGGTGTATATGGGCTGGTGTCAGCATAGGAAAGGGTCTTCAAACTCACACAAAGTTATCATACAATACTACTTTGTATGGCATTGGTGCAAACCTTACACCGGTAAGCAGATAGGGGGCAGACATTATTGTGCACTTCTATCCCTGGTTCACATTGATGCAATTTGACATGTCAAATCGCATGCCAAATCAGCGGCAATGCACCATCCAAATTGGTGCGGCACCGCACCGATTCCCAAAAGTAGTTTCTGTACTAGTTTTGGCGATATCGGGGTGCGATTTCCTTTGACCTCTGTGCAGAAACCCGCAGAGGTCTCTGAAATCACCTCCGAAATCAGGACTGACATGCGGGAATAGTGTGAGTTCAGCTGAACTCACACAATTTCATTCCCGCAGTCAGTGTGAACCAGGGCTTGAGTAGAGATATGGAAAAATGCATTCAAGAATTGTAGATCTATACAAAAAACATACACCGCTTAAAGAAGAGTCCTGAAAACAAAAAAAAATAATAATACATTATAGCATACCAAGTCATAGATGTGGAAAAGGCATTTATTTTTCAGGCCAAATACAGTGCCTTGAAAAAAGTATTCATACCCCTTGAAGTTTTCCACATTTTGTCATGTTACAACCAAAAAATGTAAATGTATTTTATTGGGATTTTATGCGACAGAGCAACACAAAGTGGCACATAATTGTAAAGTGGAATTAAAATAAATGGTTTAATTGGATAAATATGTGAAAAATGTGGCATGCATTTGTATTCAGCCCCCCCCCCCCCCGGAGTCAATACTTTGTAGAACCACCTTTCGCTGCAAATTACAGCTGCAAGTCTTTTTGGGGATCTCTCTACTACCTTTGCACATCTAGAGAGTGACAGTTTTGCCCATTGTTTGCAAAAAAGCTCAAGCTCTGTGAGATTGGATGGGGAGAACATCTGTAAATAGCAATTTTCAATCGGATTTAGGTCTGGACTTTGTAAAGTAAGATTCTAACACATAAATATGCTTTTGATCTATTATAAACCATTCCATTGTAGCTCTGGCTGTATGTTTAGAGTAGTTGTCCTGCTTGAAGGTGAACCTCTGCTCCAGTCTCAAGTCTTTTGCAGACTAACAGGTTTTCTTCTAAGATTGACCGGTATTTGGCTCCATCCATCTTATTATTACAGGTACTTATATAGCACTGTCAATTAACACAGCGCTTTTATATATACGTTGCACATTCACATCAGTCCCTACCCTCTTCCCATCAACTCTGAACAGCTTCCTTGTCCCTGCTGAAGAAAACCATCCCCACAACAAGATGCTGCCACCACCACGTTTCACGGTGAGGATGGTGTGTTCAGGGAGGGTGATGTGCAGTGTTAGTTTTCCGCCCCACATAGTATTTTGCTTTTAGGCCAAAAATTTGACATTTTGGAAAATTTGGAAAAATGTCAAGGGGTATGAATACTTTTTAAAGGCACTGTACATTTTGCAAAATGTATAAAAAAAAAAAAAAAAAAAAAAGAGAAAGGATGTTGACCCTGTCAGGAATCCAGTGTCCTTGTAACTTTCTATGTGCCGAACTGAAAGCTCAAGTAATGTTATCAGCTTTTTCAGCTATCTTTATTGAACTACAAAACTCTCTTCCCTTTATGTCAGGCATGTCCAAAGCCCAGACCGCGGGCCAATTGCGGCCCGCGGTCCGGTTTTGAACGGCCCGCCTGGTCTTTCTCAATTTATTGTGCTGCGGGATCAGGGCTGTCAGATCAGCCGATCCCCCGCACTGAGCTTCAAAAGTGAAAGTAATGTGCAGAGGATTGTGCTGTGCTCTCTGCTTCCCCCTACAGTGCAGTACCCGGCTGAATGAGGAAGCTGCAAAGGTACTGTACTACAAGCTAGATTAGTGTTAAAAAGGCCTTTATTCATGTGTGTGTATGTATGTGTATGCATGTGTCTGTATTTGTGTGCATGTATGTGTATGCATGTGTCTGTATTTGTGTGCATGTATGTGTATGCATGTGTCTGTATTTGTGTGCATGTATGTCTGTATGTGTGTGTGTGTGTGTATGTGCACATGTATGTCTGTATGTATATGTATGTGCACATGTGTCTGTATGTATATGTATGTGTGTGTGCACATGTGTCTGTATGTATATGTATGTGTGTGTGCACATGTGTCTGTATGTATGTGTGTGTGCACATGTGTCTGTCTGTATGTGTGTGTGCACATGTGTCTGTCTGTATGTGTGTGTGCACATGTGTCTGTCTGTATGTGTGTGTGCACATGTGTCTGTCTGTATGTGTGTGTGCACATGTGTCTGTCTGTATGTGTGTGTGCACATGTGTCTGTCTGTATGTGTGTGTGCACATGTGTCTGTCTGTATGTGTGTGTGCACATGTGTCTGTCTGTATGTGTGTGTGCACATGTGTCTGTCTGTATGTGTGTGTGCACATGTGTCTGTCTGTATGTGTGTGTGCACATGTGTCTGTCTGTATGTGTGTGTGCACATGTGTCTGTCTGTATGTATGTCTGTGCACATGTGTCTGTCTGTATGTATGTCTGTATGTGTGTGCATTTATGTATGTATGTCTGTGTGTGTATGTGTGTGTCTGTATATATGTCTGTATGTGTGTACGTGTGTCTGTGTGTGTGGCGTGCATTTGTCTGTATGTGTGCCTGCATTTGTGTGCTTGTGTCTGTGTGTGTTACTTTTAATCCGGACCCCCCTCCCCCCATTCTTATACCACCAAAACTGCTTTTGTAGGGCTTGTGAGTGATATTAGCCAGGACTGCTGCTCCTCTGAAAAGCAACCCATGCACAGATCTCTTTTCAGAGGCATTTGAATGGCGGTAAAGAGGCATTATGTTGCCTCCTCACCACCTGTTTTAAGCCCGTAAATGCAACATCTGTGTGGCTGTGTACTGTGTGTAGGGCAGCCCATTAATTTCAATGGACTTCCCTACTCACAAAAATGCTAGGAAAGAAGTTCCCGAGCTTTTTTTTTTTTTTTTTTTATTGCACTGCACCAAAAGCACCCTACATTTTCCAATGTGTGGGGTACCATTAAGAATTAACGGTGCCCCCTAAAGTGCAGAGCATTCGTCTGTGTGTTGGGAACGAGTGCGACAAAGGCAAGATAATTCTTGTTGGGCAGTGTATTAGTGCTCGGATGGACACACTTAGACCGAATTTTCAATGGTTCAAAGAATGTCAGGCAAAATGGTCGGCCCTCAGGCATGTTCACTTCATCAAATCCGGCCCACTTTGAAAAAAGTTTGGACACCCCTGCTTTATGTAATGAAGATATTGGGATGGCTGGGGTTTCCGTTTTCTTTTCTTAGTCCTGTGTAAGGGTTACAATGCCAATGTTCCACAGACATAGAACAGGGAGCAAGCATTGTCACAGAATCATAAAAAAACAGAAAAGTAATGGCAATAAAAGGACCAAGTGGTGGAAGAATATTCAAAGCATCAACCACCTTTTCAGTAAAATACTTCCCAAGATTAGCTTTGAACTTGCCTCCAGTTAGTTAGAAGTCATGTCCCCATGTTCTTGATCTCAATTTCAAATTGAAAATACTGCCCTCTTGAACCTTATTCACTCCCTTGATGTATTTAAAGGCTTCCATAACATTGCCCCTTTAACTTCTTTCATCTAGGGGAGTCTAGACTGTGTACCATATTAAGTTCCTGAAGTTGCTCTCAATGCATTTTATCCCCCAGACCTATCACCAATTTTTACTACCAGTCTCTGGACTCAGACTTGTCAACATAGGCCAGGAATTATTTGTACAGTATTGGAACATAATCAGATTTTGGTGGTTATATAAAAAATGTCATCTAATGTAGGTCGGAGCTGTGTCATTTGCTATATCAGCTTTATAGAAAGCATACACAAAAACCAAAGCGTTCCGTGCCATGAAATGTACAGCCTCACACTACCAGATATGACCTTGATCCTTATTGTTTGTAAAGATCATAGATTAGTATTCTACAGGAAGGTTTTATTAAATTGTCTCAATGGACTGCTATTTTAAACGTATGTTTGAATGCAAGAGGAATCCACCATCTATAAATAGGCTGGTTGTACCATATGTCTCATATAACAGCAGATGTCCAGCTTTTAAAGATCACATAGTGGTGTTTGAGTGAACTTTGTGATCTACCAGTGAAAAAAATAAATAATAATCACATTTCAGCTATGTCATCATAGCTCAACTCCTTCCAGAGTTCATCTAGCACTTCCTAACCAGGGGAGCCGTACAACACAGAGCTTACAGTCTGCAGTGCGCTTCAATCAAATGACACAATAATTAAAACATTATTATAAATCTGGACTCGTTTTTATATAGAAAGTTCTACATTCAGACCTGTAGAATCAGGAAGGCAAGACTTTTGCCACCTCCTCCCCTGCAGGCCAACCAGATCACTGGTAAGACCATCGCTATTTATTGGGGCTCCATGCATGCTAGTATAAATAAAATTAATAAGGGCCCTTTCCCATGGACATGTCCATGTACAGGCTCAGCTTGGCTGGGGGGGGGGGGGGGGGGGGGTTAAATCACTGCGTTGATCCCTGCTTAACACAGGGGTTGACAAATTTGCTTGGAATCTAGGAGCCAGCTAAAAAAGTTAGGAGCCAGGTCCGTGACGGCGATCTGGACCTGTCCCTGGCCTGACATGGAGACGAGTGAGGGGAAGATAGCCCCCAGCCCCCCACATATGAGATCACCTCTCATTGGACACACCGCTCGAGTGCTAAATGGCCGCTGTGATTGGTCATTTAGCATGATCTGTGATTGGCTGTATCCAAGGGACACGGCCAACACAGAACTTCCCTGATGCTCGCCCATGGCGGCGTGCAGAGGGGAAGTAAACAGGAGGATGTCTAGGGACGCCCTCCCGGCAATTGGTGTCCGCGCTGTAGACATCTTTCGTCTATAGCGCGGGCACGAAGTGGTTAACAAAAGAATGTGACTATTATTTCCGACATATTCCCGCTCATTTACTGCCATTTCCCTGCTAAGGGTTCGATCAGGTCCGCCTGAAAAACTGACAGGTGAACCTGATCAGACAGCCCTTGTGAAAGGGGTCAAGCAGGGAGGATTACAAATAATATTTTTTTTTCCTTAATTAAATTTTTTTTTTTTTTTTTTTTTTGTAAAAAAAAAAATTAATTACAAAAAAAAAAAAAATTATATATATATATATAATTAAATTAATACATTTAATAATATATATATAATATAATGAGAAGCCATTTACCAGCCACCACACTCACCGTTGGGCAAAAGGCACCAGATGACACCCGCAATCACTTCCTTCTCTTCACTTTGGGAAGGAAATGGGCGGGCAGTGAAAAACAGGCAGGGAAGCTTCACTCCATTAGGAATTAGCATTATTGGAATAGGGTGCAATTTCTACATCCACCACAAGATGGCGCCAGACTACCGAAAGATTTTAGAAGGCTGCAAAGCCGCGGCCTCAATTACTGGCCGGCGCGGCCCGATGGAATTGCGCGGCGGAGTTCGGGGTCCAAATGGAGACAGGATACCCCAGCAGCGTTGCCCCAGTCGCCAGGACACGAAATCTAGGCGCAAATGCGACCTGGCGACCGGGGTTTGTCGAGCCCTGGCTTAACAGGCAGGTGACATGTCTGTCTCTGCACACTGTGCAGGGACGGACCTGTCAGAGCACCACTCTCCCCTATGGGGGAATCAGATGAAGACGAACTGTAGAGTCGGTTTTCATCCAATCCGCAGACGGATGGAAAACTTGGGTTTTCCTCCATCAACAGAAACGGAACATAGTGGAGACTGATGTCATCCGCTATCCCATAGGGATACATGTATGTCTGTTTTTCATCCGAAAACAGATGAATGAAAATCCAGACTTATGGTCCGTCTGTGTAAAAGGGGCCTTAATCTGATTTTTACAAAGCTATCACATCAGGATAAAGATTTTTTTTTTTTCAAGAGTGACAAAAAATGACAGTCACATGGCTAAAATACAGATCATTATCCTTGCTTTAAGGCTGGGTTCACAAATGTGCGGTGCAAATTGAAACTTTCACAGCTAATTGACAAAGTAGTTGTTCAGCGTTTCACATCAGTTTTTGATCAGGGTCAGGTCTGCATCAGGAGCAGGTCAGGATTTTATCCTGCTCACAACAGAATGCATCTACGAATCAGACACGGTCTCATAGAAAATAATGTGCTTGTAATTGGCACCCCAATGCTCAGAAAAAGCACACTTTTCTGGGCAATGCGGAGTGCAAATGCAACACATATATGTAAACCAGCCTTATTTAAATGAACGTATTTTAAAATGTCATGCCACATACACGCGGTCGGCATTTCGGCCAGCAAAAGACAGATGAGAGCTTTTCATCGGAAAATGCGACCTTGTGTATGCTCCGTCGGAATTTTGCTGGCTGAATTTCTGCCAGCAGAAGACTGAGAGCAGGTTCTCAATTTTTCAGATGGAAAAAGTTTCTATTGGAAATTCCGATTGTGTGTATTCAAATCCAACATGCAAAAAATCATGCATGCTCAGATTCAACTACGAGACAGAAGCCATTGGCTACTGGCTATTGAATTTCCCTTTTCTAGTCCTGTCGTACGTGTTGTACGTCACCACGCTCTTAACGGCCGGAATTTGGTGTGACCGTGTGTACACAAGTCAGCTTGAGCTAAATCCCGTCAGGAAAACCATCAGAGCTTTTTCCAACAAAAATTCCGATCATGTGTACGCGGGCATTAGCCGCATCCAATTTGCATAGGTGTGAACCGGGCCTAAAGCTTTGTGAACTGAGCTTTATAAGCAGAACTAAAGTGTGCTATACTTACATCTGCTCTAGCAATGCAATGTCCCAAGTTCCATCACCAGCATATTTGCCCAGTCCTCTCGGATCAGTGTCTTCAGCCATCTTCATCAGTCAGCCTAGGAGGATTTAACTCATGCATGTCTCTGTGTACAACATTATGACGATTGCTGGCAGGGAGAAAAGGAGCCATTTAACACAGAAGAGATATAGGGATTGATTTACTAAAGGCAATTCAACGTTGCACTGCAAGTGCACTTGGAAGTGCAGTCACTGTAGATCTAAGGGGGACATGCAGAGAAAGGAAAAAAAAAAAGCCCACAGCATTTTTGCTTGCACATGGTTGGATGATAAAATCAGCAGAGCTTCCCCTCAGATCTACAGCGACTGCACCTTCAGTGCACTTTTAGTGTAAAGTGGATTTGCCTTTAGTAAATCAACCTCAATGTATTTATCTTCTTTAAGCCTTCCTACTAGCACCCCCCCCCCCACCAACCAACCTAACATTACACTTTAACTGCTGTCAGATACCATCAGCAGTATATTGCAAGATGGCGTTCTGTAAATGAGCTCTGGGATCCTAAGAGAATAACTATATGGATTTAAAAAAAAACTGTTCCATAATAAATAAAAAGGAGATTTTAGTTGTAGGTCGAGTGTGGTATACTATATCACATAGTACAGGGCTGAGATCTTCCTACCACTGAGTCTCACTTATTGTGCATTCTCCATTGTATACAACAAAAATGAAATAATGTACAGCGTTGGGAGTTCTAGGAATGGCCCCCCTGCTGGTGTGTACACTTAGGCCTGGTTCACACCGCTGCGGGGGGAGATCCGGATGTGATTCGCACAGCAAATCACATCCGATCTCCGTAGCGATGCGAGTTCAGCCATACAGATAGTATGGCTGAATTCGCAGCGCTCCCGCAGCAAACTCGCACGGGACCCTTTTTTTGGTCCGCAACAGAATCGGATCGCATGGGGGTTCACACCATGCGATCCGATTCCTGTGCGAGTCGGCAGATCGCACTGCGATATGCGGACGGATCTGGGGGTGTCATTAACATAACATTGACACTCCCAGCCGTCCGCATAGGGCAGTGTGAACTGCCGGCGGGAGGTGTGCGATGCGGGAAAACGCCACGGATTCGCGGCGTTTCCGCATCGCAGCGGTGTGAACCCGGCCTTAAAGTGGTTGTAAACCCTCACATATACCCAGTGAAGTGAACACTCTCAGCTGATACAGAGATGAAAAAATCTCCCTACATGCGTTTTAATTAAAAAAAAAAAAAAAAAAAAGCTGTCTTTCCCTTTCTACACTCTTTGGAAAGTGCATATCTCTACAAATATTGTTTTCTCATTCAGCAGTGGGAGGGGAGTCTGGGCATATACTGTGTGAGAGCTGATTGGAGGAAAGGTACACACCCCCACTCCACACTGGCAGAAAAACAATAGGATTTTTGTACTCACCGTAAAATCCTTTTCTCTGTAATTCACCGACCGACACAGCTCCTCTCTGTAACTGAATGGGTTGTATAGCCTGCCATTAGGAGAAACTAGGCAAAATGGTTACACAATACACAGAACTTTAATCTCGCCCTGGGTGGGGGCGGGCCCCGTGCTATCAACCCTCCTCCTGCTGCTAGCACATTCAGTACGTCAACAAGCAGCACAACGTAGGAAAAAAAAAAAAAAGGGAGGGGCGGGTGCTGTGTCGGTCGGTGAATTACAGAGAAAAGTATTTTTACGGTGAGTACAAAAATCCTATTTTCTCTTATATTCACCGACCGACACAGTTCCTCTCTAACTAAATGGGACGTCCCCCAAGCAGTGCCAAACGAGGGGTGGGAAAAAAAAAACACCATTAAAACTTCATCCACCATGGCAAGTGGGAACTAGTTAAACTAAACCCACAAAAAAACAGCAGTGTATGGAAAAACACCACTACATAACTGGGTATCCTCAACAGGAGTGATCCCCAAGACCGCAACATTGCAGAAGTAATGCAACAGTGCATTAACCAAAACAGTACTGCGTTTTTATCGAAAAACCAGGAAAAAATTAATTTGCAACTACATGGCCGCCTGCAAAACTTTGCGGCCAAAACAGGTATCCGCCGATGCACTGACGTCTACCTTGTAGAACTTGGTAAACATATGGACAGACAACCAGGTCGCTGCCTTACACACCTGAGCGACAGACGCTTGGTGTCGGAAGGCCCAAGACGTTCCGATCGCTCTTGTAGAGGGGGCACCTGCCCCTTCAAGGAGTAGGCTTGGACTACAATCTGTCCGATCCACCTGGAAATGGTGGCAGACGAGACCGCCATGCCCTTCTTAGGACCAGCCACCAAAACAAACAGTGAGTCTGACTTCCAAAAGGGAACTGTGGCAGACAAGTACACCTTCAGAGCCCTAACCACAATCAGAGCGTGAAGGGCCACCTCCTTGGGGCGCTTCGGCTTAGGACACAATGATGATAATACAATGTCCTCATTGGTATGAAAGGCCGAGACCACCTTAGGTCCGCCAGTTCCGAAACCCTCCTGGCCGATGCGATGGACACCAGAAAGACCACCTTCTGTGAAAGGGTCAGCAGAGGAATCTCCCTGATATTCTCAAACGGCAGCTTCTGAAGCGTCGACAACACCAGGTTCAAATCTCACGGAGGTAACAGAGGACGCACCGGAGGGACTACATGTCGCACCCCCTGCACAAAGGTACTCACTAATGAGTGAGACGCCAGGGGTCTTTGAAAAAAAAAGACAGCCAGAGCTGAAATCTGCCCCTTGATGGTGCTCAATGCCAACCTCTGGTCTACACCTTGCTGAAGAAACAGCAGGATCCTGGATATAGAGAAGGAGCACGGATGCCCTTTACCCTCACACATGGAGATATAGGCTTTTCAAGTACGATGGTATATCTTCCTGGAAGAAGATTTCCACACCCTCAGCATAGTTAGATTTATCGAGTCCGACAGACCCCTGTTCCTCAGTACCTGGCTTTCAATAGCCAGGCCGTTAAAAGCCAGCGATGGTAAAGCAGGGTGAAGGATTGGACCTTGAGATAGGAGGTCCTCTCTCAACGGCAATCACCAGGGAGCGTCTGCCTCAAGGCACACCAGATCTGTGTGCCAGCCTCGCTGAGGCCTATCTGGGGCAACCAGGATTACTGGAATCCCCTCGGCTTCTACTCTACGAAGCAGACGTGGCAACAGTTTCAGCAGAGGAAAGGCGTAGATCAGCTGGTACTGATCCCACAGAGCCACCAGAGCGTCTGACGCGTCTGCCCACGGATCTCTTGTCCTGGACACGAATCTCGGCACCTTCCGATTGAGCCGGGAGGCCAATAGATCCACATCTGGTGTGCCCCATTTCAGGCACACCCACCTGAATATCTCCGGATGCAATGCCCATTCTCCTGGATCCAGGATCTGACGACTCATAGTCCGCAAGCCAATTTTTCACACCGGGATGTAAAATGGCCGTCTGGGCCGGAACGTTTCGCTCTGCCCACCGAAGTATGTGAGTGACCTCCCGAGCAACGGCTGAGCTTCTTGTTCCCCCTTGGCGATTTATGTACGCCACAGCCATGGCATTGTCTGACTGTATCCTGGTCGGTAGCCCTCCAAGACACGTCGACCATGTGTGGAGGCACAGCCTGATCGCTCTCAATACGAGCAGATTGAGCGGCAACTTGGATTCCTCCGTCGACCAGAGGCCCTGAGCCGACTAAATCCCCAACATTGCACCCCAGCCGGACAGACTGGCGTCCGTGGTGATCACTGTCCATTTCAGAGGAAGGAACGATTTTCCGGCCTGAATCACCGGAGACCTCAACCACCAGATCAGGAAGTCCCTGACTGGCTGGCTCACCTGGATCTGACAATCCAGGGACAATAGAGATCTGTCCCATTTTGTCAAAATCTCCTTCTGCAGGACTCTGGTGTGGAACTGGGCATGAGGTACTGCCTCGAAGGAGGCTACCATGAGCCCCAGCACCTGCATCCAAAAACAGAGTGATGACCACTTGCGGTTCAACAGTAGTTTGACCGCAGATCTGAGAGTCAGCAATTTGTCTGAGGGGGGAAAAACCCTCGCTTCCCTGGAGTCCAATAGTAACCCCAGGAACTCCAGATGCCGAGTCGGTACCACCAGCGACTTCTTCAGGTTCAACAGCCACCCAAACGCTTGCAGGGTCTACAAGGTGATCGCCACATCCTCCTCTAATTCTGAGGCGGAAGAAGCTCTCAGGAAGAGATCGTCTAGGTAACCCACGATCGCGATCCCTCGTTGTCTCAACAACGCCAATACTGGAGCCAGTACTTTGGTAAAGACTCGGGGGCTGATGCCAAGCCAAAGGGAAGAGCCACAAACTGGTAATGGGTTTCCCTGACTGTCAAACACAGAAACTTTTGATGCCGAAGGCATATGGGTATGTGGAAGTAGCGCATCCTGAATGTCCAAGAACGCCAGGAAGTCCCCTTGGAGTGCAGTGACTACTGAGCGAACTGATTCCATTCTGAACCTCTGCACTTTTAAAGTGATTGAGGGCTTTCTAGTCCAAGATTGGACATACCCCTTCCTTCTTGGGAACCATGAACAGATTGGAGTAGAACCCCTGGAAGCGTTCCAATTCCGGAACTGGTACAATCACCCCCTGATTCAGCAAGTCCCTCACCGCCCAGAATCTGTTTGGCGGCCAAGAGAGAAACTATCTTGTAGCCGGTGGAAATCAGGTCACAGACCCATTGGTCGGATAACCGGGAGGTCCAACGGGCTGCAAACTCCCAAAGACGACCCCTCACCCGAGATGTAGGTGGGGGTAAACCTTCATGCGGTAGCACCTTTGTTCGTAGGCTTGCAGTTCCAGGGACACTTCTGACCATCCGTGGGCGTCCCGTCGAGCTGGGGTTGTTTTGCCGAAGCACCGGGTGGATGAAAAAGCCGTTTGTGAGCGGAAAAGGAGGGCCCTTGCCTGCGGCGTGGCTCCTTAGCCTTCCTGGCCTGTGGGAGTAGTGTACTCTTACCACGCGTGGCATTTTTAATAATGTCGTCCAACGAGGCTCCAAAGAGCCGATCGCCAAGGAAGGGAAGATACGTCAGGGCTTTGTTGGATGCCTGGTCAGCGGACCAGCATTTCAGCTAAATAAGGCGCCTCAGCACCCCAGCTGAGACTGAGGCCCTGGATAACAGAGGGAGAGTATCCAGGGCAGAGTCACAAATGTACTTAAGGCCATGCACTAGTTGGTCTGCTAACTCCACGCAGACAGGGGAGGCATTCTGCTCTCCCAATTCGCGGTGCAAACGTTTTACCCACTCAGACAGTATCTGCGACACCAGTGCGGATGCCAGTACAGGTCGCACGGCTGACCCCACAACCATAAACAAGGAACGAGCCACTGCTTCGGCCTTCCTGTCCGTAGGATCCTTGACTGCAGTCCCCTCAACCGGGATCGTGGTTAATTTATTTAACCTGAATACTGGAGGGTCCACGACCGGGAGGAGCCGACCACTTTTTGAGAAGGCTTTCCTCAAAGGGGTAGCACACCACCAAGTTTTTGGGGACCGAAAATGTCTGTTGCGGGTGACCCCATTCCCTGTAGATGAATTTGTCAAAATAAGTCAAATGCGGGAACACCTTAAGTGAACGTGCTGGCTTGTGGGACCCAAAGGGGACCGGTACACATCAGCAGAGGAATCCGCTGGCTCCTGAATCTTCAGGGTATCACGCACAGCTGTGATAACTTCAACAAAGCCTTGTCACGCCCGGACCCGGACGGTCCTGGTCAGCCATGTCTGATAGGTCAGAGCAGGGGTCTCCAGCCGCAGCAGGGCCTGAGTCTGCATCAGAGCTTTCCTCAGAGGATGGGGGGCAGGGGCCTCTTACATGCACCTTTCCTGCCACGTGCCGCCTCTATCTTAGCAACATAGGAGTCCAGGAATGCCGTCAGGGTGTCCATGCGCACCGCACTAACCGCAGGTGACCCGGTTGTTATAGCCTGGATTTCAGGGGGAAGAAACACCCGTTTCTGAAGCCATGCTGACCCTATCCTGTCTGCCACCTGCAAAGGGACTTAGGACAGTGAAGGTCCCACCCTCCTGCTGCCGTCGCGTGGGGGGATGCTTAGCGCTAGACTCACCACCCTGGGGCATACTGTGAATAACAACAGTGCCTGTAGTCCCTAGGAGGTTACCAGATGCAGAGATGAGAAAAAACTGTCAGTAGCAGCAGCTCTAGCAGCGGTGCAATGGTCTGCAGAACAGCTTCAGTGTTCCACACAGAGCCATCCAGTGTCCCTCACACACAGGGAATACAGGAAGTGACAAGAGAAAGCACATTGCAAGCTGTCACAAGACCCAGCAGTGAAGAAAGCATTTTTGCTTTCACAAAATGGCTGCCAATGCAATACATAGGAATCCCAGGGAAAATGTCTGCTGAAGCTCCCCAGGGGAATCTATAGCTTTCCCAAATCCAAGATGGCCACCAGCCATGAGGTGAAAAGAAGCAAAAGAATAAAAACGAACTGCCTGCTGACACACATATGTCCTCCACAAAAACCTGCCTTTTTTGGACCCCCAGACCTGGACCAGGACTGAACAGCAACCACACAGAGCCCCACAGGTGAGAAACAGCGACAGACAGACAGACAGACAGACAGACACACACACACACACACACACACACACACACCCTCAGAGGGGGGAAGGAGGGGTGATAGGGACTTGGGAGAGAAGACAAGGAGGTGAGGTGGCCCCCGAATCGACCCCCCAGGGAATGCTCAGCTGCTCCCCCCACCGAAGCAGGGAAAGCCGTACTTACTAGTCCTGAAGAGCTGGGAGACATTCTGTGATAGCCAACTCCTGCGCAGTTACAGGGAAGGTTGCTGGCCCGGTATACTGTGATCCAGACATTAGTAGCCTGGTTATATGTATACCCCGGAGCATTGAAGCTCACCACCACCTCTAGAGCATGAGGTATGTCGTGGCCTGCCGAGCTGTAGCTGCGGCCTGCCCACACTCGATGGCCGGACTGGGGAGACTACCAGGATTTCATTAACCAGCCTGTCACCCAGCCGGCAGTTGACAGAAGGTCTCAGGATCTTTCATCTTGTGCAAAAAGAAGCAAACCTGCAGTAAAAACATGGACCAAGAGGCCCGCAGAGTTTCCTAGGTCATTCTCCTTGCTAGGCAAAATAAAAACTGAAGCTGCTAGCAGCAGGAGGAGGAGGAGGGTCGATAGCAGGATTAAAGTTCTGTGTATTGTGTAACCATTTTGCCTAGTTTCTCCTAATGGCAGGCTATACAACCCATTCAGTTACAGAGAGGAGCTGTGTCGGTTGGTGAATATAAGAGAAAAAGGAATTTGCAGAACTGCAGTCTGAATAGACAAGCTCTCTGCTTCGCTTAAGCTCCTTTCAGGACACAAATTTTCAGCTGCTGTTATTCAGGTGTTGGAGAACTTGTCAGAAGTGACTCTGCCGATAACAGAAAAAAAGAGCAACAGAAAGACAAGGCACTTGGAGCCTTGGAGAGAGATAAGTAAACACTACAGATATATGTGCCTAGGTCAAATGTCATGATTGGGGTTTACAACCACTTTAAGTGTTTCTAAAGTCAACATTTTTTTTATTATAGTAATGTGCATGTTGTACTTACCTACTCTGTGCAATGGTATGGCACAGATCGGCTCCGAATCTCCTGACAGCGCTCTTGGCTCCTCCTCCTTGCCATGGGAGTAGACAGGCAGACTCAATCCCGAGCCAGGCTGTGTGTGTCCATAAACACACATAGCACAGCTCAACCCCATCCCCTGCTCCCTCCTCACAGGTTTTGACTGACAGCAGCAGGGTCAATGACTCATAGTACTGTCTCAGTCCCTTTGAGTAGAGGTAGAAGAAGAGATGCAGCCGTGTTCAGTGCTGAATTGATTGAGGACTCAGGAAAGGATTTAGGGAGGTGGGGAAAAATAAGAAAAAAAAAAAAAAAGACAAGCTGCAAAAACTTTTTTTTTTTTACCCAAGTGCAGGAAATGCATTACTTTAGGAGAGATCTCACCATTAGACTTCCCCAGAGCCATAATAAATATCTGGGTGAATAAAATAGTATTAATCCAAAAAGCAAACATTATACTGCAGCTTACCTATTCAATTTGAAGGCTGCAAAAGTTCTCTAGCCTTTCTTCCCTTAATTTTCCCCTGGTGACCCGGCCAGTAAGTCTGTTTTTCTACAGAACAAGCTGTCCTGCAGATATAGCAGTTTAGAGGAATGAGACAAACCATTTACCACTGACAGGGGTGCTTACAACGAGCAGCTTTAACCTAAAATCTTTATCTGCAACTGCTTAACCACTTCAGCTCCGGAAGATTTTACCCCCTTCCTGACCAGAGCACTTTTTGTGATTCGGCATTACGTCGCTTTAACTGACAATTGCGTGGTCGTGCGATGTTGCACCCAAGCAAAATTGGCGTCCTTTTTTCCCCACAATAGAGCTCTCGTTTGTTAGTATTTGACCACCTCTGTGGTTTTTATCTTTTGTGCTATAAACAAAAAAAAGGAGCGGCAATTTTGAGAAAAAAAAAAAAAAAAAAGCAATATATTTTTTTATTTTTGCTATAATAAATATCCCAAAAAAAAAAAAATACGTATTCTTCTACAAATTTTTTTGGTAAAATCACAATAAGCGCATAGTGATTTGTTTGCGCAAAAGTTATAGCATCTACAAAATAGGGGATAGTTTAATGGCTTTTCTATTATTCGTTTTTTTTTTTTTTTTTTAACCAATAGCAGCGATCTGAGATTTTTATTGGGGCTGCGACATTATGGCGGACACATCGGACAATTTTGACACATTTTTGCAGCGATAAAATTGCATTGATTACTGTGGAAATGTCACTGGCAGTAAAGAGGTTAACCACTAGGGGGCAGTGAAGGGGTTAGGTGTGTCCTAGTACTTGTTCTAACTGAAGGGGCGATGGGACTGTGCAGGGGAGATGACAGATCTATGACAGAGTATGAACAGGTGATCTGTCTGTTCTCCCCTCAGAGAACCGGAAATACACATAGTTGTGTGACCTGAGTGATCGCGACCGCCGGGCATTCACATCGGCTCCGTGGGTAACAGACGTACCACGATGGTGATTCGTGCAGCCAAGGCATGTTGCTGCAGTATAACTGCGGCGCCTGGTCGGCATGCGGTTAGAGAATTTGCTGGAATTTGGTTTCCATTTGTTAGTTTATCTAAATCTGCGAGTACAAGCTTACACTACCCTCTCCCAAGAACAATGCTGCTGTCCAAAGGTGTCTTTGTTGCTTCTTCATCCAGAATGCAGGCACCTTAAGCCAGGAAATGTGTAGGGCTGGATCACCAGGTGAAAGCATAGGGAAAAATATTTCTTGGACCAGGGGCCCCCAAACTTCTTAAATAAAGGGGCAGTTTCCTGCTTTTCAGACTTTGAGGGCCAGACTGGGGCCAATGGTAGTAGAAAATGCCCCAGCATCAATGGGAGTCCACAAGGTCTCAGGCCTGGTAGTCAGTGTTTTTTTTTTTTTTATGTGGTCGGTAGGAGGAATAATGTCCCATCACTAGTATTAGTGGCAGGACTAGTGCACTCTTGGCATCAGCGGGACGAACAGTGCTCCACTGTTGGCATCAGCCAAAGCAATGGTGCCTCATCATTGGTGTCAATAGTAGTGCCTCAAGGGCCAGACAAAAAGCAAGCAAAGGGCCACAGCTGGCCTTAGGCTGCAGTTTGGAGACCGCGGATTTAGCTGGTTATTCAGAGGCAAAGGACACTGTGCAAACATGCATCATGCCTGTATTGGATTCAGCTACTACACATCTCATCACAGTTGAGCTATTGGTCCAGCAGAGATTCAATATAAAGGAACAATGACACAGGTATTTGTGTAGTTGAATTTAATGGCAGTGTGTATAAACAATTGCATAAATTAGGAAATTCAAGTTTAAAAAATACAGAGAAAGGAATTTCTGTAAACAGAAAATTTAAGGCTTGCTCACATTCATAATGGCTATAAACTGGTTTACAACTGAGCTTCCATTGCTGAGGTTTATAAAGTGGCAAGGTTTAGTAGTAACCAAAGCTAAATAGTAGAAAAAGACTTCACTATGAAGAGAAACCTGTACTGCTTCTAGTCTAACCACAAGATATTACAGCTCTCTTGTGAGACAGAAACTTTCTGGAGTATATAGGGGCACTACAGTTGTAGCTTATATTTGTTTCCCAATATTTAGTATGAATGATATTAAACCAGTATATTGTAGCCGTGCACCACAGTCAAATGCATTTATAGTTACAGATGATTATTATGTACTGTATCTTGTAACCAACGCTAGATTCATACTCCCTGGTCCACTAAGGCAGCCATCTTGTTCTGCCCATTCTTATCCCAGTAAATTGGCTTGCCTACATATCATATTAGATTAGATGTCATAGCTGGACGAGGCGAGCCAAGGCTGGGGGCAGGAAGACTAAAGAGACAGCTTATGACCTTTGCATTAGTACACCTCCAACTGTTCGCTGCAGCAACAGGCAAACTGTCACCCGACAACTTAGTTCTAGAAATGCTGAACTGTAAACATACAGTAATTATTCCAACCAAGGAAAATGCACACACTGCTCTGAGAGGCGTCAGCAGCTGAATACCTTTCACTACCCACGGGAATGTATTCCTGATGTAGAGAACAGAGTGCCTATAATGGCAAGTCTGCTGTCCTAGGCCATACCCTATGTTGACTGAGCAGAAACCTGGCCCTGCTCATATACTTGTACTCTCCAGAATGTTTCTTTAAAAATAAATAGATATAAAAATGAATTAGCTGAAAGAATGCAATATAATCTCTACTGGCCACAATACTGATGCTGGGACCAAGGGTTGCATTAAAACACAGCCAAGCAGGAAGGTTTTGCTGTTTCAGTGACATTGATGTCTGTTAGGTTTGGTTGTATTTCTCAATGTACCTAAAAATCTGATTTTTTCCTAAACGATTGTCAGGCTTTGTGTATTCAGGCTGAAAACACTAACAAGACTAGCTCCTGCAACCTCTGAAGGCACCATCCTGTCCAACAAGGCCATTAATCTGCTTTTGGCTGCAACTTATTTTTCTCTGGCTGAAAGAAATGTTCTTCGATGGCATCAGCAAGGTCATTGAGTTCTTTCTTCAACTGATCGTAGTCACTGTGAAAAGAAAAAACACATTCAATGTTATCTCCACTTGTATTTCAGGATTCTACATTTGTGGGAATTTCTCTCTATGAAGTACAGAAGTATCACTAGTTCACCGATTGGTTTCACTTGCTACCTGGAACAAGAAATAGTTTTGTACTGGTCTTATTCCAACAGAATCGAGTCTCATCGATTTCCATTGGTTGCTGCAATAAAGAGTTACCAATTTGCTCCCAACACTGTTTACTAAAGAGTAACTCCACTTTCGTGAAAAAAATAAATAAAATAGCAAATAAAAAATACAGTGTATACATTTGTGACTCAAGCCATATGGTAACTGAATGCAATTAAAAATGAACTTTTCCTTTTGAATTTGCAGTGCTGTCATTTTCTGTACAATGCAATATGGCTACACAGATGATGTACCGAATGCCAACCAGATACATGTCATTTCCTGCTTGTGTGATTGGCTCACTGATTTTCCCAGAAGTCCGCACCAAGATACTAGTCAGGTTTTTGGCATCCCCTGCAACAAATGTCATTTTTGATGAGATACTCCCAAAGGGAAATCACCTCTGGAGGAATGCAGACCTCACCACTTTCCTCATTTGTGCCCTGCAGGTGCAGCAGCCGACTGATAATTTTAAAACCACTCCCATTAGATTCATTCTGCACATGGACTCAGGCAAACAGCCATTTCACCAGGATAACAAAAAGGTAGGAATCTGCAACAAAGTTTGTTAAAATCCTTGTAATGTACATAGATCACCCGGAGGGAAATGTTTTGTTTTTTTCTCAACGAAAGTGGAGTTACTCTTTAACAAGATAAAATAGTATGGCTTTGAGTTAATCTTGGTACAGAGAAGTTGCTTCCCATGTTAGGATGGGTTTGCAAAAAAAAAATAAAAAAAATTATAAAAAATAAAAAAAATGAG
Organism: Lithobates pipiens; assembly: GCF_037356315.1. NCBI lineage: Eukaryota > Metazoa > Chordata > Amphibia > Anura > Ranidae > Lithobates > Lithobates pipiens. Next base: position 424,349,592 of record NW_027507718.1, read on the forward strand.
AGAGTGTGTCTGGTAATGTGTGAATGTAAGGCTTTCAATCCACTGCTGAATGAAGCCTCAGCAGCAAAAATCCCTAGGCCCACCACTCCCATATACAAGGACAAATACAAACTTAATCCAAAGAGATATAGATATATATTAAAAATGATTCTAAAAGGTTTAAGTTTTTTTTTTACCTTCAGCAAGCAGAGCCCCCCCCCCCCCCCCCCCCCCCAACTCACCTGAGCCCGATCTAGAAATGTGGGGGCTGCTCTGTGGAAAACTATTAAACAAAAAGTATGTTATTGCCCCTGCGTTTTCTATCTCTGAATGGAGGCGAAAGATAGGAGCATTTTTTTTTTTTTTGGTGGTAGGTTATATGGTAGTAGTAAGAAATACGCAGCTAAATTTAAAAAAATATATATATATAATTTTTTACTATTTTGGGACAGTTTTTCATTGATAATAGAAAAAATGTTAATAAATCAGGAGATATCCATTACCATTTACCACCAAATGAAAGTCTAATTTGTGCTGAAAAACCCCCCAAAAAAAACACAAAACAAAAAAAAAAAAAAAAAAAAAAAAAAACAACCAAGGTATAATCCACCTGGATACACCAAGTAGTAGTTATGATTGTGCTTAGTCGTGAAGGGGGTAAGAACTGACTCCAATATCATGCATGTAAAATACTACACAAAGTTCGATCATATATTAGAGTGGGCTCTGTCGGTGTCCGCTCTGCAGAAACTGAGCGGACACAGATGTGTCATCCACTCGCTCTGGTCCGATCAGCAGGGCATCTGTGAGCAGATTCCCTGTGGATCGAAAGAGAACACCAAATGGAGTTCATACCGAAATACTCGTTACCCATAAAAAATACGTTTTCACCATTAAAGTGGTGGATAGTTGCCACATACCTGGTATATATAAAAAAAAAAAAAAATAAAAAAAAATAAAAAAACTTTCCCCCGTGTGGGATTTTGAAGGCAATAACACCACTGGTATAGAATAAGAAATTATTTGTACATGTAAAATTGGATCACTCACATGTGGTGATCATTTAAAACCATGACATAAAAACAAAAAGACAAAAAAGGAACACTGAATTCATAGCAAGCATACAAAATTTATTAAAAATGAGTACTCTCCAAACTCCAAAAACACTCCTGTACCCAACGTGTTTCAGGTTTGAGCCCTTCATCAGAATTTTGGGTAGGAGAATATGTAATCATATTTGTCAAAAGGCAAGCGATGTACACTGAGCTATGCAAGCAGGAATCACAATGGAACACTGCGGAAGATGGCGTCAATCAATGCCTCCTGACACTGCCTCCCCGAGATCAAAAAGCGGAGTATCTTTTACGAGAGCCCTCCACACACTAGTTAATCACAGATCAAGGGGATATTCAGATTATAGCGAGGTACTGCCAGGGAGGATGGTGCCCTAACAGAGAAGAACCCCAAAACAGCAGATCACAGGAAGAGGGGGCAGGTCACTGATCCTTGTCGACTGCATATCTAAAAAGGACCAAGAAGGGCCGCATGAAGGCTTAGATACTTTTTGATATTCATCATATTGATTATATGTTCACGTACCTACCTTGTTGTAATCTGCATATCATCTTGAATTCACTATGAGTTCCTTTTGTCATGTCATGGTTTCAACTGATGTGACTAATCCAGTTTTAAATGTACAAATATTTTATTTTTTTTATTCTATACCAGTGGTGTTGTTGCCTTCAAAACCCCACACAGGGGGCATGTCTGGTTACTCATAATAGATACAGCAGCCCTAGGCATAGCCAAATATTTTAGTTGGAACAGAAGGAAAAAATGAGTCCCCTTAATATTACATATATTTAATGAATGAATATAAGCACCATTTCCCCACAATACACGGTTCACCAAATGGTGGACCGCAGTCCAGACTCAGACCGAGAGACACTCCTGCCCGGATCGCGGCTGTGCCACTTATCAGCCTGGATGTTTTCTCTCTCTCTCTAGTCTCCTGCCCGTCCACTGCGATCATCTTCACAGCAGGTGGGGGGGGGGGGGGGGGGAGGTACTGCATATCAGGACAAAGGGTGGGATTCAGCAATCGCCTGCTTGTTAATGTAATAAGTTGGGTGCTACCACCCTCTGTCCCGATATGCAGCACTACCCGCCCACCATGAGGATGATAGTGGGAGAGAACACCCAGCTGCTAAGTGCCTCTGCCCTGGTAGGACTTTGCAGGGGAGGCTTAAATGATGAAAGGGGCACTGTGATGTAAAGTAGAAGAGGGGGATATGAGTGCAAGGGGCACTGTAATGTGAAGGGAAACGGAGGACACTGTTGGGCTGCTTTAAGGGGGGGGGGGGGGGGAACAATAATGTGAAGGGAGCCTGTGATGTAAAGAGGGAGCTTCAATGTTAAGGGGGGTTGTGATGTGAAGGGGGAGGGGGGGGGAGGATCATGATGTACAGGGGAGACTATGAAGTAAAAGGGAGCTGTGAGATGTTATAATGCAAATATGAGATTCATGCCTCTGCCATAGGAAAATTTAGCAAACTGGAACCCTGGGGATTTTAATGCAAGACCCCTGCTTTCGTACATATAGATTGCTTTATTTACCCACACTCAGGAGGGAGACAGTCAAAGCCTAAAAGATCATAAGGTCTCAACAAGTAAAGATATAGTGATAAATGAAAAGGTGCCGACACCCCTGGAAAAGGTTGCAAACATGTTAGCCCTAAAGTGTGTAACCAGCACAACCAGAGGTGCAACACCTGCAGGCATTAATGAGCAATTATTAAGCACAGGTTTGTTCATACAACCAGGTTGCAACTTCTGCCGATCTCTGAGCTACTGTCAATCTGCTCTGCAACTTGAGGTGTTAGGGCTGCTGCTCCTGCCTCCAAATTGTCACACCAATAATGGACAGGAACGCAACTATTAGGAGGCACACAATCATCAATAGCAACCAACATCTAAAAGAGAAGACATCCTCCCAAGCATACTCCACACTGTGCCTCCCCACAGTATGGGCATAGTAGAAAGGAGAGCTAAAAGAAAAACCCCAACCAACCTATCTTGGAGCCATCTGCCAGATTCGTAATGGCTGTCATCCCTGAATCAGATTGCATGGTTTAGCATTGCTGACAGATGAAGTCTGCTATAATACACCTGGGAAAATCCAGGTCCGCCTACTGCTCCATCCTCCACCCACTTGTGCTGCCCTGCTTTGTGTCTGAATGTCGGCACCAGGGTATAAATACACACCCACCATACTAATATCCACTCAGGGGGAGCCGCAGTGTAGCAGGCCGCATTCTATCCTGGCCCATGCACAATGCTTCACCTGGCTTAGCAGACATGCGTCACCTATCTGGAAATAGTCAGGGACTCTGGATGTCTCTGCTCAACCTTGCGAATACCCAGGGGGGTGGAAGATGAACCTGCTTCAAACATGCAGTTCTACCTCTAAAATATTTCGGGATGCTGGCGGCCAAGATACATCCATACCAAATGGCAGCATTTATCAGGGGCTCAGCCAGTCATGAGGACTTGGAGTTTAACCAAATGTAATTAAGGAAGGCCTCTGTACCCATGGGGAAAGGTGCTTCCTCCTCAGACAGATAAAGAACCTTGGGGAAAACCGGGAAGGTGAGGAGGAGGGAAGGTCCCACAACTAAGATACTAACAAACGTAGCCTAGAAAACCAAAGATATGCAACCCCTCAAAATCCATTGTCCCTGGAATCACAGGGGAGCATATACCGAGAGGCCTCTGCAAATAGCACGAAGGCCTGAGGGAAAAATAAACCATTTTGATGTTCCTGTTAGGCCGGAGGAAACACAAGACACGAGGACACTAGGTGACCGTACTCTTAATTTGAATGTGTATGATGTGTTTTTGGTTTTAGGTAGGTAAAGCATCTCTCGCTCTCATGTACCGTTTTTGAAGATGTGGGAAAATGAGGTTATATGGGAAAAAAAAAAACCTTCCATCCGCCCGATAGAATGGTAGTCCAAGCATAGGGCACCGTATAATGAAAAGTGGATGCAGGTTTTCTGTCATCTACTACCAGGAATTTAGGAAATTGCAGGGGCAAGCAGAGATTTCTGCAGGTATGTGCTGACAGCTTATGTTATCGTTCTTATTTTGTTTTCTTTAACGTGAACCTCTACTCTAAACTTGTAAGACAGCACTCTCAACAATTAAAGTATTATTGGAGTTCAGGTAGAGTCAGTTGCACAGCAGCTCTGCCTTAACAGATATCAGTCCCTCACAATCTTATGCATTGGCAGAGACCATGTAACCAATACCTTGGCTTTGGTCATCTTATCAACTGGCAAAAAAGTCTGGGTTTTTCCATACTGTAGCAACAGGAAAGATTTTCAGCGCACTCTGGTTTCCCCCCTGCCCAAAAAAAAAAAAAAAGAAAAAAAAAAGTGAAGTGTCCGTTCGCACTAAGCGAACAGATTGTACATAGATACCACCCGTTTTTATGAAGTGAGAAGCTCAAAGGCATGCCAGCGATCTTATATTAATCTGTCTCTGAACCATTCTGCATTGGAATGTACTTTCATGATTTGTATCTACGTTTATAGAGACAGGACAACTTTGGTGCTTTTGTTATACTCTATTTTGATGGATACTCATATATATATATATATATATATATATATATATATATATATATATATATATATATATATATATATATATATATATATATATATAAAAAAGGAAACGTTTTTCAGCGATGTCACTAACGTGTCTTACATGATATGAAGTTAAAATATAAATTATTATAGTAGAAGTCCCCTAAAAAACAACAATGTGGTCAAACAATCCTCAGGTATCAGAGCAAGTAGTCCTGCCATACCTATTCCCTGGTGCTGCACACAGTTCAGCGTAGTATTTAATTTTTGGCTCAGTACCACTGGTCCTCATTGTGGCCACTCCCCCATTGGAGAAGGTAAAAGTGATCATTTGGCTGCTTTTACTGGTTGGGAGTATCTGCAGGAGAGAAAATAGACAGAAATAAATCAATATGTATATAGTTCATGCCTAAAAAAAAAAAAAAAAAAAAAAAAAAAAAAAAAAAAACATAGCACAACCAAAAAATAAATGGTTTATATATAGCCAAATCCTGACACTTACAGGGCTTAAGAGTGTAACTGCACCTACATTTATAATTGCCCATCCCAAATCCTCTCTCAAGCACAACCTCGTGTGATATCATTGACTTGATCTCACAGCTGCTTCTCAAGAAATGTCTAGCTAGGCCAGCACACACACTCTGCACTGTAATTCATCTCTCTACAGCCATTCAACTCTTTGGAGCTTCAGCGTACAAGCTCATACTTTGCAGAAATGAATGCACATGCACAGCCCCAGCTGCAATCATTTTGATAACTGTACTACGTAGTCAGCAATATCTTGCTGAGTGGGTATTTAGGGGGAAGGGGGACTACAATACAAGTGTAAGGCTCGGTTTTAGAATTAAAGTGGTTGTAAACCTCAGACATGAAATATGAACAAAGCATATTGCATATCCCTCTATAGTGTGTACCTGTCTCAATTAAGAGCACCAAGTGTCATTTTGGTCTGCTGCTTTGCTCTTCTGCTAGCAGCATGAATCAAGTTTTCCTGACACCAAGAGAAAAATGAGCTGTGTGTGTGTGTGTGGGGGGGGGGGGGGGGGGGGGGGGGTCACTTCTCTCCAATCAGTTCTCCTCATTGAGCACTACAGAGTGCAATTTCAATTCTCCATCCTCTGACAGATCAGACAAGCCTTATAAACTCCAGATTTTGAATGAATGTAGTGAAGACTGCAAATAGACAGGTACAATGTATGGAGGAGGATTTGTTTAATCTGTGTATCACTTGAGAATAACCCAGTCACTGGGTATATGCAAGGGTTTACAACCACTTTAAGTGTTAATAAATATCTCAGGGTTATGTTAAGTAGTGTTTCTCAAACATGGGAGCAGGAGATGGATGCTGCTGCAGGTAGCGTGAATGAGACCACTATAAAAACACATTTAGCATCCCATAGTGATCTGATAGGGGACAGTCTCTTGATACAATCTCATTTTGTGCAGCACTAAGGGACATAGAAGAGCCAAACAACTGACCAAAAAGGTGTCTCCAGCTATAGAATAGTCGAACATGGAACTCTCATAAGTATTTGGCCACAACAATGGGGCTTTATTGCAATTGCTATATGCTAGATTTATTTTATAGGTAACCTGAACCACTTTTGAATCAATATGTCCAGAAACTAGGGCTATTATAGGAAAAACTTGGCATTTAAGAGTGCTTGTGTTCAATCATTACAAAAGGCAAAATGCATGGCAATGTTTTTTTCTAAATAAATGTCCGACTCAAATAGAAAGGAAGTTGTGTTAAATAAGTTCTGTTTATTTTATACTCATTGAAAACTCACAGCTTTGTTATCTGGCTGGTTGTCGTCAAATCCGGTGGTTAGGTCACGCACTCCAGTAAGTGGAAATTTACCACACAGCTTGGGGTAACCAGAGTCTCCATCATAGTTTCTCAGGTTATCAAAAAGATTCTTAATTGTAGTCTGATCATAGCATAGGAAATATGAATTCCTGCTAATGTGATATCCATACCTGCCAAAGGTGAATCAAAAGGTGTATATTTAGAATATGCAAGATACTACAGAAATGAGCTGCTACGTTTTTTTTTTTTTTTTTAAAACACTTTTACTTATTAAGAATATATACATAGTTTATTGTCCATAGTCTGGACACAGGCGCACTTTAAAGGTTACAGCAATGAACCACTGGAACCTCCTGAAATCCACAAGCAATAACCAATTTTCTGAAGGTTAATATTTGCATAGCATGCCACAAACTTTCATATGGAACAAACAGAAAATAGAATATAGATAACTTAGATTGCAATAAGGCACTCTGGTAATGGCTGCTCTTATCAAAAGCGGGGAGTCTCTAAAACAGGGGGGCCAGATTTGAGGACTCGAGCATACAAAGTCCAATGAGAGCACCAGAAATATTTTAATATTGCTATTTGCCCACAAAATAGACAGCTGAAAACAGCCAGTGTGCTTCAGATGGTTCAGATATCCCCCCCCTTAATATAATTTGAGGTTATGAATAAGTGCCATTGAGTTTGAAACACGTTAACATTCCTCCTATCTGAATTCCTGCTCTATGTGCTGGATTAATAAAGTTACTATGTTCCAGCGGAGTGTGCGGCCATCCATTTCACTTTCTGATGAAAGTTTACATGCATACAGTGTAAATTATGGCCCCAGGCAGAGTTGGGTCCTATTTTTTTTTCCACGGTTTTACACAGCCCATAGACTAGTGTACAGCTTTGTAAGCACGCATATAAAACTACACTGTATATGTTACATGACTGCAAATGAGCCTTTAAAGTGGACCTTTACCTTCTGCCGATTCTAGAGGGAAGTCGGCAAGTACTTTTGCATTGGACGTTGCATGGGGATCCTGTTACGCCTACCTTGAGTAATACCTCTCCCAGTTTACCATGTAAACTTTCATGCTAATATTTAAATGTGTACAGCAGTGCAGCTACCCAATTGGCCGCTTCAGCTGCTTCTAGATGAGGTATCAACAACAATGCGAGTAATTCAGACACTGCTAATTACACACTGTCAGTCTGAAGAGATCACCGATGCACAAGTGGCGCATGCGCAGAATAAATTTGGGTAGTCCATTATGAATCATTGTGAATTGTTGTTATTGACAGGTTAACCAGGAGTAGCAGCAGCAGCCAATCGGGTTCTAGTATGCTGCCCGCATGTAAATGCTGCCCACATCTTACAGGTGTACAGCAAGTATGTAGAATCTTTCTGCCAGCAAGATCCTGTGTACTTTGGATAATAAATCCGTGTAAGCAAGCCCTTCAGGGATTTTATTTAAAAAGCACTTAAAATTCTGAATTCTACTTTCAAAATATTGTAGCACAATCTCTTGAATAATAGAGGACCTACTTGTTGAAAATGGCATTCAACTGCTGGGACAAGGTGAGGTTCTTTGTTGCCAGATAGCTGGCCATTTCTGCAGCAATGACAGCAGCACTTACTCCATCTTTGTCCAAGACAAAGGGACAGCACATGTATCCTGAAATCAGATAAAAAAAAAAAAAAAAAAATCAAAGTCATTAGGAAGCAGAGATCAACAAAAGCATAAAAATAGTTCCATATGTACAACAAATCCAATCTGGATACGTCAACTAACCTATCGCCTCCTCAAATGCAAATAGTACAGTCTTTCCTTGATCAATTAGTTCTTTTGCCCTATTTCCCATCCATTTGAATCCTGTCAGCGTCTCCTACAAGACAAAAAAAAAAAGTGGGCCAGGGAATCAAGTAGAACATGTTGGGAGTGTGCTGTGGATAGACAGAGTGGAATACTTAAAAAAAAAAAAAAAAAAAAAAAAAAAAATAGTACCTCGAAGTGGAAACCTTCCTGCAAAGCGATGGCCCGGAGGATCTTTGAGGAGACAGTACTTGCCAGCATGTAGACATTTTTCACTGCACTCGGGTCTGGGTTCTGCTCCTTCCAGCAAGTGAAAACCCACCAGCCCAGCAGAGAACCCAACTCATTTCCAGAGAATACTTTCCATTCGCCACTGAATGGTAACAAAACAATAAGAAATGGGAAGTTTTAATGACAAACAGGCTGGCCAATGATTCCTTATTACTGCATACAATTATTACAGTTTGTTTCCAAGTCATTACATCTACAAGATTCCGCTTTTACATAACTGGACAAAAGATAAAGGTTTTCAGATATTTAAAGTGGATCTAAAGTGAAGAAAACGTGAGCAGTTGGGCTCTTTATATATTTTAATGTCATGTCTCTTCTACAGTGAAACACATTTAACTGTCTATTCAGAAATAGTTCCATATGTACAACAAATCCAATCTGTACACGTCAACTAACCTGTCGCCTCCTAATCTTCTTAAGCGTGTACAGTGAGCTGAGCTCATGCAGCTCAGCTGTCATTCACGGCATATCCTGGTGGTTTAATATGAATGAAAAGTTCTGTCACTTCCTGATGACCAATCAAGGCAGCTGAAGACTTGGCACCCAGAAGAAGCCAAACAGAATGTCAGAGCCAGAAAGTGAGCATTTGCAGACTTTTGTTCCACTGATAGTAAATCTTTGTTTTTTTATAGAAAACATGTCATACTTACCTACTTCATGTAATGCTTTTGCACAGAGCAGCCCTGATCATCTTCTTCACAGGTCCCCCAGTCCTCACTGAGTGTCCCCGTAGCAAGCTGCTTGTTACGGGGGCACTCGTCCGTGCTCGATCCCAAACCCTACTATGTGTGTCCATAAAGACACATCGAGTGGGGCTCAGCCCCATCCCCCGCATCCTCCCTCGTCAGTGGCTGTGATTGACAGCAGTGGCAGCCATTTATCTGAGCCAATGAGGAGTGATGCACATTGCTGGACCAAGATTGGGCTCAGACATGTATTTTAGGGGAGACTGCAGGGGCAGCTGCATGCAGAAGGTTTATAAAAAAAAAACCTTCTGCCTTAATAATCGCTTCAAACATGGTAAAGCATGTCTAAAGTGTTTTTCAGTGAGGTCAAGTAAAGAGAGTTGTACAACATGTAATAACAGGCATAACTGTCGATTTGTTTTTCACCCCTACTGCCAGCATTCTGCACTAACACAAGAAACAAGAAGAACTAAAGCTGGCCGCACACAGCTCCTCCTAGACCCTTTGGGCTTCTGTACTTACTGACTTGAAACACAAATGCAAATCAGGGATGTCCGAAGTCCTTATCTGTGTACTTGCTCTGGATCAGAAACGTAATGTATTGAAGCCTGATGGTCAGATTGAGAACAAGGCAGCTAGCATCTTCAGAAGGAGAGGTTAGCAATGGCGACCTCCATATTTGGTGTTGTTTAAGCCGGTCATACACTGATCAAGATTCAACCAATTCAGCAGAGACTGGACAAATTTCAGTGTGTGGTCATCTCTGGTCGACAGTGGATGATCATTTGACTGACTTCTGACCAAGGAACATGCTGGAAAACCTCTCGATTAGCAGCTGCAGCCAATTAGCCACAGATGCCGATCAGCGTACTCCAACCACCACAGGTCCCACTGTGAGAATACAATAGCCCGGAGAGGGGTTATTCCTCCATCTCCTTTGTGTGGGTGGAGAAATCTATGGCCAGTATAAAAGTACAGAGAAAGACTAGGCAGAGACAAGAGCTTGTAAACTGCTTGGTGTCCCTGAAGGTAATAAATAAATAAATCTTATGTGCTTATGGTGATTGTTAAAGGAGTAGTGGAAAACAGGGATGTCTCTGCTCGAAGGTAAACTCAAGTTAAAGCCAGATAAACTGGACTATCATGTATGCCTTGCCTAGTAGGTAGTAATACTACTATAAAGGAAGTTAGCCTTTAAGAGTTTTTTGTGACTGGCAGCATGACATACGATTTTAGAAGTTCAAAACGCTGGGTTAAATGTCAGGTTGAGGTCAGTGTCAATTCCTTAGGCGTCTTGCACGCTGCAATTTGAAAAAGCGTGGTACAGTTTTTTTTTTTTTTTAACTGAGCCAAAATACAGCCCATTAACTGTAATGTGCCTATGCCCACTGGCGCATAAACAAGAGCTGTATATTCTTCAGTAAAAAAAAAAAAAAAATGAAATATCAGCTTTTTTTGGTCAGTAATTTACTGCTCATGCGCACAAATTGCCATTTACATAGTGTGGAGAATGAGAGAATAAGCTTTTGCGCATTTACGCGCTAAAAATTGTGCAAACGCATATACGCGTAAATACAAACGTCCGAAAAAATAGATGCTCAAGTAGGATTATCATGTGCAAGAGGCCTTACTCTCAATACAAAGTAAATTGCAAGAACCCAGGCAGAAATAACATAGTAAATGTTTAAAAAAACGTATTTGCTTTTCTTCATGTCTGAACATAAAACTGAAAGGTAAAGTACACGGCAACATCTGTAATGTAACACGGCCACCTCCTCTGCAGGTTGGTGAATTGTAGACTGTGCAGGCCATTGGAAGCGCTCTTCTTCAAACAGATAGAAGATTGCTTCCAAGTTTTCCTTTCCTGTACAGCCAAGTTAATTAAAGTAGTGACATAGTGCTTATACAAAACAAGACAGAAAGATTACTGCTTGTAAAATACTACAATATGATCTAGAAATGTCATTCCTTGGCTGCGCCAGCTACTTGTGTAGTACTCAATCTTTTCTGAGTGGATCTGTACGTCACTGCAGACCTTTCAGCTTGATTGAACGTCTCCTCTATAAATCATGAAGCATTGCAGTCTACTATGTCAATTTTAATGTAATATGGCATCATCAGGACAACCAGCAGAGTAAAAAAGACTGTTAATAAGAGGAAATCAGTTCTACACAAAGCACTGTGTACCCTGTGTGACACAGAATGAATGCAATGCAGCTGCTTCATTCCAGCATGAATGGAAGAGGTCCAAGATAATTAGATGGTCGCACCAACAATTAATGTGTCATTTACATTACCCACTACAGCTCTCACACCTGCACACCAGCTATGGACCATAGCAAAGTTTACATTTCTATTGATCCAGCAGATATGTTGTCATAACTGAAAGTAGTATTGCACCGAAATGAAAATTCCAGTGCCCAAACAAAAAAAAATTCAGGATGCACTTGGCCGAAAACCAAAAATGGACAGTTTTCACATATTTTTTCAAATGAATGTGGCTGGCTATTTTGCACTGCAGCCAATAGGGGGCAATTTTACACTGCAGCCAATGTGATGCAGCATGTACTTATCGCACTTTTTTTCTACCCCTAATTGCCAGAAGTTAAAGTGATTGTAAAGTCTTGTTTTATTTTTCTAGAAAAGTAACAAACATGTTATACCTACCTGGCCTGTGCAGCGGATTTGCACAGAGCAGCCCAGGTCCTCTTCTGTGGTCCTGACCCCTTCCTACTGTCAAGTGCCCCCACAGCAAACAGCTTGCTATGGGGGCACCCGAGCGGAGTCACAGCTCCCCGTGTTCACTCAGACATGGAGCCACTGACCAGCCCTGCCCCTCTCTCTCCCAATTGGCTGACCGATTTTGATTGACAGCAATGGGAGCCAATGGCGCCACTGTTGTGTCTCAGCTAATCAGGCGGGAGAGTCTCGGATGGCCGAGACACTCGTGGACATTGCTGGACAGAGATGGGGCTCAAGGTAAGTAGTAGGGGGGGCTGCTGCACACAGAAAGTTTTTAATCTTGATGCATAAATTTCATCAAGATAAAAAAAACCTTCTGACTTTACAACCACTTTAATAATTATTGTGGAAATTATTGTGGAAATCCCCAGAGTGCCTAGTGAGAACGGCATATGATCCCATTTAGATCTGTCCAGTGGCTGCTAAGCGGTGTGGTCAGGCAGCTTGCCAAAACACTTTGACCATGCTGAATGCAGAAGATGGATCCATTATTGCCCTGACTGAAAGCGCACAGAGGAGAGCAGCAGCAGCAGTAGACAGTGTACACAGAGCTCGCACAGCTTTCACCCCGTCCTCTTCTGAACACTGCCAGGATGAACATTTGCAGCCTTCCATCGATTGTGAAGCCCTGTGCCTCGTCTGCTGCCTTCGTTATACTGAACAAAATAGACTACTGATCACAGACCTAAACCCATCCATTGTCATGTGCTTTTCAGTGTACACTTGGAACATCTCTTGTGTTGTTGTGAATGACAGTGCCAGAGAACAGTGTTGTCATACACAGAAACACAAGCCCACAACCACACAGTTATCTACTACACTCATTTTCATTACTGTTGGCTTATTTTTGTCAAGGACTACTCTCTCCTCATTTAAAACAAGCTGACAGTTACAAGTTTACACTTCTTTGAAACACAGATGGCAGCAGCAGGCAGGCAGGCTTAGTGTGGGAATCAGTAGCTTTTCCATTCAGTATAATAAAGACAGCAGGGGAGGCACAGATTTAAAAGCTTCAAAAACACAGCTGCATTGCCGGCACATTCAGAGAATATAACTGTTACATTGGTTGAGCTCTCAACTAAACTGTCAAACCATCCAATGGCTGATGTCATAGCTGATCACGTGGGCAGCATCATGGCAGTTGAAGATTAAGCCAAGATGGTAGCTTCCCTGGCTGAAAATAGGAGGGTTTTCTTCTACTTTAAATTTGTACTATTTTTATTGTGAAACTTTTAGCTACAAGGTCAGAAATTAAACCTATACTGAGAAAAATATAAAAATCCCTATTATTGACTTTCAGAAAATACTGTCTGGCTGCCATGCTGATCTTCAAGCTTCTGGCATGGTTTCTAATTCACTGACATGAAACAAGCAGACAACACCTGAAGTCAGAGCTCCCGATTTGGAAACTTGTCAGCAACTTAGAAAGTATTAAAGCAGAACTAAAGGCTTAATGCTCACCTGTCCAATGGTCCTGTGCTAGCATCTTCTGAGTGGCAGTCTTAAGGCCTCTTCATTGGCCAGAGGAGGATAAAGTCCCTCCTAAGCATGAGCAGGAGTCTGCCATCCCGACACTCAGCGACCAGCCTGGTGCTGTAAGCTGAGCATGTACAGCTCAGTTTACAGGACCAGAGAAGGCAGCATGCAGGCAGGTAGGGGCAATGCACGTCTCTTCTGCAATAACAGCACTGTTTCTTGTCGAACTTCAGTTCTGCTTTAACCCCTCCCCTCTTCCATCCAGCCAATGTACATATACAGCTGGACAGGAGCAGCGCTGATGCAGGTCATTGGGTGCTCATGCACCCTCTCAGGAGCGCATGGCAAAATGTTCTGTGACTGCTGTGTCCACTGGACACAGCAGATTACAGATTGGGGTACAGTGCCCGCTGCAATTATCCCAATACCATATGATCACTGTGGCCAATCACAGCAATAGTAAACAATTGCTACCATTCATGTCATCGTTATACTACTGTGATAACCGATTGTCATAGTGATCACATGGTCCTGGGAAGAATCACAGGAGCCCTGTACCATGCGATAGCTGTGGCCAACCACAGCAATTACAGTTAGTAAACAATGGAAGGAAAATAAAAAAATCCTGATCAACACAGTATTTAGAGCAGTAGTGTCACTGCACTGCTTTGTTGACAATGCTACAAGACCCTAAATCTACAAGATTTATATATCGATAATAAAAACTTTTAAAGTGTACAAGCTAGCCAAACTAAACCTTGCAATGCATAAAGTGATGAAAGCCTCCTGGCCAAGTTTTTCATCACCATGTACTGCACCAGCCCGTCTTACTTCCATTTGCTAGTAATTTATTGATCCTTGAAGACACCCTCTTCTGATGCTGGAATAACCTTTTTTGCTGCCTCATGTAAAAGTGCCAGTATTAAGATGCAAGAGGCAAAGAGAAATAGGAGGTTACATTGCACTGCCCTTCTACAGAACATGCGAGGTGGTATGTGAGCGCGGTGCCCTCCTACTGAACCTGCGAGGTGGTATGAGCGATGTGCTCTCCCACCGATCCTACGAGGTGGTATGGGTGTGCTGTGCCCTCCTACTGAACATGTAAGGTGAAAGACACTATGCATGTGCTATGCTCTTCTACTAAACTTGTAAGGTGGCATATCTATGCTCTGCTTTTCTACTGAACTTTGGAGGTAGTGTGTGTGCTGTGCCCTCCTCCTCATACACAGTTGGGTAGATGGTTTAATGAAAATTAATTCACAGAAAACAGTAACATGAAGAGCGTTATAATTCACTGTCAGTAAACCGACCACTAGCCGTCACAATAATTTACTTGTGACTTTTCTAAAATAAACAAAAAAAAAAAAATTCTCCCACCTTTCCTGCCTCTCCGCAACTGCCAGCCGATCAGCATCAGGGTCATTGGCCAAAATAATTCTGGCACCTTCTTTCTCCGCCAACGCAAAAGACAATTTCTGTAGAGAAACACACAGAATTATTGTCCATTATTTTTAAGTAAACTTTTAGTAAAAAAAATAAATAAAAAAAAAAAGCAAAAACAAAGATCAGCTCCACCAAATAATGGGAATCAGATGCTCATCACTTTTGTTTTACCCTTCTTTAAAGTGATTGTAAATTATAACAATCATGTTATACTTGGCTGCTCTGTGCAGCTGATTCTGCACAGAGCAGCCTGGATCTTCTTCTTCATGGGTCCCTCTTCAGCTCAACTGGCCCCTCCCTCCTGTTCAGTGCCCCAACAGCAAGCAGCTTGCTATGGGGGCACCCGAGCTGAGGCACAGCTCCCTGTGTCCATTCAGATACAGAGCCCCGCCCTGGCCCCCCCCTCCCTTGATTGGCTAGCTGACTTTGACAGCAGCGGGAGCCAATGGCAATGCTGCTCTGTCGCAGCCAATTAGGAAGGAGAATCTCCCAGGCATTACCAGCCATTGTCAATCATTCTCTCCTCTCCCCTGCAGTAGATGATGGCTGACACAGAGGAATATTGTGTGACTGGACCAGATCGGCCTGAAAATTGGCCAGTATACAGTGCTTTACATAGGTTAGTCAAAACAGGAGCTAGGAGGGGGAAGGGGGCAGTTTAAGAGTAGCTCGGTTTTGACTGCAATTCAACTATCCAATATTAAAAAGCATCATCTTCTCTAAATCAAGCTAACCTAAACCATGTGGCATTAGGGATGAGTCAGCCATACAAATTATTCAGCAAAACAGAAGATGACCGATTGGATCTTTTAGGCAGAACCTACAGCTTTTCTGAGAAAACAAATCAAATAATTTTCCTGTGAATGATCATCCAAAAATGCTGAGCTCAGGTGTACAGGAACTTGCTTGTCACATACAGTACATGGCTGAAAGCTATGTGAGCAGAGCACTACATGCTTTTTCGAGAAGGAGACGGGTGACCGGTTCTACACTACCATCACTAGTCACTTATTTTGTCCCCATATGCCTTGCGATCAAGGTGGAAAAGGCTATAGATTACACAGTGGTCTAGCGGATGACTGCATTTAAAACTTAAAGGGCAAGTTCACCTTTACAGAAAAATCTGTAAGGTGAACTTACACAGGACCCCCACATCGCCACGCCCCCCCCCCCCCACCCCAGTCCCGCTGACCTGCATGGCGGAGATTACCCATTCTGAGCCCTGCTATAGCCACCTCATGGCGCCAAGGATTAGAAACCCCCTAACCTAATCTCCTAAACGTACCCAGTTAGGGGGGAGGAGCGCGAAGAGGGGGGTCCTGTGCAAGTTCACCATACAGATTTTTATGCAAAGATGAACTTAGAGGAGCTCCAGGCTACAAATACTGTATCTGTTGACTTTTAATATTAGGGCCCTTACCTGTCCCGAGTAATTTCTTCAATTGGCTATTGGGCGCTTCTCATCCTGACTAAGGGAAACCAGCAGTGAAGCCTTGTAGCTCTACAGCCGGTTCCCTACTGCACATGCACGAATCGTGCTGCTCTTTGTGAATGGGCCACAATCTTCTGGGACCTGTGAAATGTCCCTGAAGCAGGCGGCGGCGATGAAGGGGGGGGGTCAGGTAGGGGACTGAATTTTTGGCTCAGTTCGCCGTGGCAAACTGAACCGGAAGGGGGAGTGGGTACCTGTCAAAATCAGGTACCCCTTCTCCCCAAAAAGGTGCCAAATGTGGCAGTGGGTGCAGACAAGTGGAGCCCTTTTGCGTGGAGCTCCATCTTAAATGTGATGTATTTATTTTTATATATTTTTTTATATTAATTAGGCTTAAGACCCAATTTTCTTATTAGCCACATAAATAGGATATACTAGATGTGCATAGCTCATATTTTCAACTTACAGCAAGCAGGTCGGGAGCACTGGGCAACAGCAAGACCTTTTTATTAGGCTGGTCTACTTTTATTATGCGACTAGCCTATTTGGTTATCAGAACAATATAACATGAGACCAGATTATGATCACAGATCCAAATATTAAACTGAATATTACAGCAGCTTGAATATTATCACTTCCAAGCTACCATAACGTTACAGTTATTGCTACATGACTGTCAGATTTATCCAGGTGCTGGTTCCACAGTGAAATGGGGTCAGCTTCAAGCAGCGTATTTCACAGTTCGCTATTACTGCTTCATTGGGAGTTTCAACGGAGGTAAGCGCATGTAAAATTGAATGTATGCACATGCTTTGTCCACCAAATTCCACACCAGTGGTGCAGTCAATTATCCCCAGTATCTGTTGCAGGTACAAGAGCATCCAAGGGGCTGGAGGTCCATCCCAGTATCACCAAAGGGTAACACTTACTGACCAATCAGCAAGCACTGAGACATAATGTTTCCACCTCCATCTTATGTTACATTAAGCAGTGTAAAGAAGGCCCTTTATAGGGCCAGTACCATTATGTCCCATGTATGAATTCTATGTAGATTTCGGATGTGGCACTTCCCACCACCAATACAGTAAGCAGTTAAAGGAATGAGTAGTGTACGTGTCAGGAAGAACATGTCACATGCACCACTATACTGAAGTGCTGTGTATTTCTCAGGGCTCTAGTGCATCTGGGTGACAGCAAGAGGAAAGTACAACATACTCTGGAAGTTGGGGTAAGAGGAAATTGATTTCTGAATACTTGTTTTTCAATGCCATCACACCACTGCAATGCGGACAGTCAATAACCTTGAGGAATGCCTTATACCCATGACACGCCAGTGTCTTGATCTCCGAGTGTTAAGCCTTGAGAAGAGTTCCAACAACCAGCCACAGGAGAGGAAAATAAAAAAAGGTGAGGGATAGGTCGGAGCTTTGCAGTCATGTGACCACACACAAACACTTAAAACGAGTATTCCGGAAATGTAAGCAGAGAGGAGCAGAGCAGAAGGGAAGCAATGTCTAACAAGAAAGTTATCGTGAAGCCCTCTACCTCGGTTTCCTTCTACCTTAAATCAAGTTAATCAAGTTACGAGGATAAAGTACAGGTTCACAAGTGATAAATTACATGGATGCAACAAAAACCAGCAACTCTTGTCTTCAGTCTGAGAGAAATGAAAGCGGAGAACCACCCAAAAGGGGAAGCTCCACTAGTTTGCACCTCCGCCAACCCCGCTGCAAAATTTGGCACTTTTTTTGGGGGGGGGTTCACAGGTACCCACTCCCACTTCCGGGTCAGATTGTGGCAGCAATCTACATGGATTTTCGGCCCCTCTTTCTCCCCGCAGTCTTCTGGGACACACACAGGTTCCAGGAGACTGCAGGACCTTTCACAAAGAGCAGCGCATCGCGCACCTATGCAGTAGGAAACCGGCTGTGAAGGTTTCCTTAACCAAGATGACGGCGTCTGCACCTGAAGCCTAAAGAAGAATTGGTTTGAGTGCCGACATCGCTGGGTCCCTGGACAGGTAAATGTCCTTATATTAAAAGTTAGCAGCTACAGTATTTGTCTGACTTTTTTTGTGGGGGGGGGGGGGGGGGGGAGACAGGACTCTCTCACACACACAAATAATAAAATATATAAAATCTCTCCATCTCTAAAGATTACCACTAGAAATACTGAATGTTGAATGTTTGTGACACATAAAACAAAGTAAAGATCCTTACCAGTACTCCTTTCCCCTCTTCAGGATTTGGGTATTTCACTGTAGGAAACTCTGGGTCTGGATCTTTTTGCTCTGGGACAGCGAGTGGAGGGCTGAAACTGAAAGCCTGGAATGCTGATTGGACAAAATCGTGGCCCACGCCATGCACAGATGTGTGCACAAATTTTAGCTTGGAGCACTTGTTAATGTCTCTGTAAAAAATGGTCATTCACATAGTTACAAATGTGTTAAATCATATAGCTTCTGACATAAAAGGGGAAAAAAAGAAAGCAACAGTGCTTGAAATCTATTATTACAAACACACATAAAGAGAAAATAGAAGCAGTACATACAGTCATCTTCCCCCCCACTTGTTCTCTGGAATTGGTCCTATGTGCTGGAAGGCTGCACACATACAAGGAGTAAATGCACAGAAGTGGTGGCAATGAGGGCTATTCCGAGGCCCAGACATTGTTCCATCCCTTCCCACTTCCTGGCTGGTGCCAATCAGGCTGCAGAACCAGTTGTGGGCATAAAAAACTAAAAATAAAAAATATAAATGAGCACATGTGCTCTGAAGGTCCAACCTTCAGAGCTCCAAGGCCAGAGCCAGGGGCTCCCACGCACATGTGTGGGAGTGGTGTAAACGCGGCTCTGGCTAGTCATACATCCGGAGCCCGCAAACCCAGAAGGGAGACCGGGGGAAAATGGAAGCCCTGGTCAGTGGTGACAGCAAGCCACTAGTGGGCTTCGTTTTAAGGTAAATATTTTACAATGCGCTAGTATGCGATGCATACTACCACATTATGCAATTGCCTTACAGGGGAAAGTTGACACTACTTTACCATACAATGTTATGTTCACAACACTTTTTCCCCCAAAGTGAACATAACAGTTCATGCGTTCCATCTACAGAAAAAAAACAAACACACAACACAGAAAAAAAATAAAATAATCCTGTTTAGTCCAACAGCCCAATGTCATCTGAAGAAGAGCTCATATTCCAGATAGATAATCTGACTTTTTAGCAGGTCTAATTTTTTTCGTTTTCTCCTCTACAGTACCTTAAAAAAGTATTCGTACCCCTTGAAATTTTCCACATTTTGTCATGTTACGACCATAAACAAATGTATTTTATGTGATGGACCAAAACAAAGTGGCACATAATTGTGAAGTGGAAGGAAAATGATAAATGGCTTTGCAAATGTTTTTTCACAAATAAATATCTGAACAGTGTGGCGTACATTTGTATTCAGCCCCCGAGTAAATACCTTTGTAGAACCATTTGGAGGACATCTCTACCAGCTTCACATCTAGAGAGAGTGACATGCGTGCCCATTCTTCTTTGCAAAATAGCTTAAGCTCTGTCAGATCTGTGAACTGCAAATTTGAAGTCTTCCCACAGATTCTCAATTGGATTTAGGTCTGGACTTTGACCGGGCCATTCTAACACATGAATATGCCTTGATCTAAACTAGGGGTCAGCGATCTACCAGTAGATCGCAGACAGGTGACTGGTAGAGCATGGTCTGAGCTTGCTGACTTTCCATCCCAAAGCATCAGAGCGCAATACAGAGGGACTACTTGTAAAGTTGGAGCTGTAGTAGGGTTTAAGCTGCAATACAGCCAGCCGATGCCTCCTGTCCCATGTGGAGTGATATCAACTGCACTCCATCTCATCCTGGCTAGCAGTCTCCAGAGTGGTGTCAGCAGCAGGAACCATCTTCAGCTTAGCGTGACGCAACACACTGGGCATCATAGTATAGGGCTGCTTTCACAGTGATGCACTGAAGTTTACTCACACAGTGGTTGCAGTGCACCTACAGCTTCAAAAAGCCCATCACACCTGCAGGATATAATAGAAGTCTATGGCAAAGCTAACCCAGAAAAGTTGCAGATACACTGGCCTGCACCAGAAGCTTTATAGGCCGCTCAGGACAGTAAGGGTTAATTTACATTTGAGTTGGGGGGGGGGGGGTAATACCCTATAGTTAAGACATGCCCTTATCACCTCTGCCCCATCCACACATCCTTTAGCTGCAGTGGCCAGGGGTGTACACATATGTCATGCTTGGTGGGTGTAGTAGCTGTCAAGCATGACCCATTCAAGTGAATGAGGCCACTCTGCAACCATATGTAATACAGCAAACAAGGGGTTAAAGCAGGCAGTGTTTTGTTGCTTTCTGACCACCTGCTTTACCTCCTTGGACCCCGCAGAAGCATGCAGCTGCTAAGAGCTTGCAAAATTGCCCCATTTACTTGAATGGGTCACGATTGGCAGGCAGTAGCAGCCATCAAAAGTAACAGGGAGCTTAATTCCTGTGGCATGTGTACACCTTTGGCTGCTGCCTTAGCAGCCAAATGGGGTAGGGATTGGGGGAAATAAAACTGCAACTCAACCATAGGGTTTTACCACCCCCCAACTTTAGGTGCGAACGAGCCCTAAGGGTACCACTGCCGAATGCAACTAAGAGCTCATACATAAATGCAGCAGGCACGGCTGCTCCTCTGAAAAGTGATCCCACTGTGTTTGACATGTCGCGAGGAGGAGATATGTTGCCTCTAACACGATTTAGACCCATGATTGCTGTGCAGTGCACACGATTGCCACAGTAGTACGGCAGATAGAGGTTTAAATCAGGTGTGAAGGGGCGACACTGTGCTCAGTGATCTTTGACTTCTCCCATGATGTTCAGGTAGATCTCCACCCCTTTAAGATTGCCTACCCCTGATCTAAACAATTCCATTGTAGCTCTGGCTGTATGTTTAGGGTCGTTGTCCTGCTGGAATGTGAACCTCCCCGCTGCCCCAGTCTCAAGTCTTTTGAAGACTCCAACAGGTTTTCTTCCAAGATTGGGTTGTTTTTGGCTCCTTCCATCTTCCCATCAACTCCGACCAGCTTCCCTGTCCCTGCTGAAGAAAATTATCCCCACATCATGAGGCTGCCACCACCTTGTTTCACGGTGGGGATGGTGTGTTCAGGGTGATGTGCAGTGTTGGGTTTTCCGCTACATAGAATTTTGCTTCTAGGCCAAATAGTTTAATTTTGGTCTCATCTGACCAAAGCACCTTCTTCCACATGTTTCCTGTGTCCCCCACAGGGCTTCCCGCAAACGGGACTTCTTATGGATTTCTTTCAACAATGGCTTTCTTCTTGCCACTCTTCCATAAAGGCCAGATTTGTGGAATGCACGACTAATAGTTATAGTTGTCCTGTGGACAGATTTTCCCACCTGAGCTGTGCAGCTCCTCCAGATTCACCACGGGCCTCTTGGCTGCTTCTGATTAATGCTCTTCGCCCAGCTGGTCAGTTTAGGTGGACGCCCGTGTCTTCGTAGGTTTTCAGTTGTGCCATACTGTTTCCATTTTCTGATGTTGGCCTGAACAGTGTTACGCAAGATGTTCAAAGCTTGGGATATCTTTATATAACCCAACACTGCTTTAAACTTCTCTACAACTTTATTCCTGACCTGTCTGATGTGTTCCCTGGCCTTCATGATGCTGTTTGTTCACTAAGGTTCTCTAACAAACCTCTGGGGGCACAGAACAGCTGTATTTATACCAAGATTACATTATACATTGGTGGATCTATATACTTATAAAGTTGACTTCTTTGACTTTTTGATTTGACTGGATTTTAGTTAGGGGTTTCAGAGTAAATGGAGCTAAATACAAATACACACCACACTTTCAGATATTCATTTGTAAAAAAAAAAAAAAAAAAAAAAAATTGAAAACCATTTATCACTTTCCTTTCACAATTATGTGCCACTTTGTGTTGGTCTATCACATAAAAAACCCAACAAAAATTTACATTTTTGGTTGCAACATGACAAAAAGTGAAAAAAGTCAAGGGGTACAAATACTTTTCAAGGCACTGTATTTAACACACTAAGAGAAAAGGTCTTTTTCATGCACAGGGTAGGTCTCAGCACTCTGGACACTTGTTTGACGATGGTGGTCCACAGCAATACTTTGGGGTTATTTACGAAAGCCAAATCCACTTCGCACTGGAAGTGCACTTGGAAATGCAGTCGCTCTAAATCTGAGGGGTAGATCTGAAATAAGTGGAAGCTCTGCAGATTTATTTTTTCATCCAATCATGTGCCAGCTAAAATGCTGTTCATTTCCCTTGCATATCCCCCCTCGGATCTACAGCGACTTTACTTCCAAGTGCACTTGCAGTGCAAAGTGGATTTTACTTTAGTAAATAAACCCCAAGTCTTTTATTGAGACCTAATTGTACCATTAATGCGAATTATACTTCTTTACTCACCTGTGGAAGCAGAGCTTTTGTAAATCAGAAAAGTAATCCTTATTAATAGACTGGAATGGATCTTTTAGAAGTGAACTGCCCTCAATAAGGGAATCATCCCAAGCCTGTGGCCACGGCTCCAGGTTCTCCTCAATAGACTGAGCAATACCAGAGTCATGTGGTGGAATGATCTGTGCACCATTCTCCCAATACACCTACAACATGAAGGACACAACATGGTGAACAGCCCTGCTGACTTGTAAAACTTCATTTCAGAATACAGAAACAAATGGCTGCACTATAGTTAAAAATAAGTTAAGCAGGCCATACACAATTTCATACTATTTTGTTCAGCCTGTGGGCTATACAAAAAAAAAAAAAAATAAAAAAAATAAACTGATGCTATAAACAGAGTATGGACAATTCACCTGCTGTAGCTATTGTATTCTAACAGCTGACACCAGTGCCTGTACACAGCAGTTTACAAAAAAATGTACCTACTTTAAAAGGAAAAACCTCCCTGCAAAGTATTATCATAACGCATCACACATGAGAGACTTCAATTAAAACAAAATCCCTCTGGCATGTTCCCACCACTGACAAAACTTTCAACTTTACCTGGTCCTCCTGGGTTTGCAGACTCCGGCCATTTGAATGGCTGAGCCGCGATGACCTCACTCACACGCACATGAGCACGAGAGTTACACCTGCGCCACAGAGCTCTGAAGGGCCAGCATGCGTATGCTGGCCCTTCAGAGCACATTCGCCTGCGACGCCACCGGCTGCTGCTAACTGGAATATCTCCTAAATGGTGCACGTTTAGAAGATATTGATTTTACCTACAGGTAAGCTTTATTACAAGCTTACCTGTAGGTAAAAGTAGCAGAAAATAGTTTACTACCACTTTAAGGTCCCATTAACACTAAAAAAAAAAAAACAGTGTGGGAAGCCCACATGCCGTGCACATTTCCTGCACCGCAAGATTCCTAGTTTGAACTAGCCCTAAATTCCATATTTGTAGACTATGAGTTGCACCCCCCCAAAGCCTTGCTGAAAAACTCCAATTGTAAGAGATCAGCTCTGTCCTGCCTAGACACTTGAGAACTCGCTCCCACTGTCAGGAGCCCACTCCCTCTTTCCATGCCCACACATGTGCAGTGCGCGCTCCCTTTTCCTGCAGCAGCATCGCTTAGCTCAGCCGATGGAGAAGTAGAAAATGCAAGACAAAAAGAGGGAAGGCAATAGTGGAAAATAAGGAATCCTGCCAACAAATGCTCTAATACTAGTCATAAACGTATGCAATTTTAGAAGCTTTTAACCACAGTGATTAGCAGCACTCCATTTCAATTGCTTGTGATTTTCAACAATTAGTTCATTAAAATCAGTGAAACCACTAAAATGTCAAATTAAAATACTTTTTAATCAAACTAACTCAATTTGGAATATTAGCTTACTCAATACCTAGGAACACAGGTTACAAATTGCTATGGATCTTTCAATAACATGCAATGGTGTTATCAATAGCCTGATAAAAATCTTCCAAAAATCAAGGTCAACTTTATGACTAGCAGAGGTAAAGAAATGAAGTTTGGTAAAAACAAAGTTAATATAAAGGTGCCAAGAAACAACATAATACAGAAACATGCTGGATAACTCTCTGGATCTTCATCAAATAAACACAATACCTCGGATTGTAATGCGGTTTATGAGCGTTTCGTAATGCAAGGTATTTTTTAAATCCTGACTCGGTTTGCAAGCGTTGTCTCGCAAGACAAGCAGGATTCAAACCAATGGGGTGTGCAGTACCACATTTGGCCAGAGATGCGAGGCGCAGGCGACACTCGGAGCCACTTGGAAACACTTTGAGTGTTCCCGAGTCTTCTGGCACCCCCCACCTCTGGACACACGTGCAGTACTGCATACAATAGCAGTCACTGTGGAACAAAATTATCTGAGCTTCCATTGACTCCTATGGGGAAACTTTCCTTGATGTACGAGTTCTTTGGATTACAAGCATCCTTCTGGAATTACCTATTCTCGTAATCCAAGGTACCACTGTGTTTACAACTTACCTTGTAGCCGTTGTCTTGCTTTGGATTGTGGGAGGCAGTAACCATAATTCCAGCACAGAGATTGAGATGTGTCACTGTGTATGGCTAGAAGACAGAAATGCAGCAACCATTATTTCTGACACTGAACATTTTATACACAGCAAAGTATTACACACAAAGGAGAAGGAGAAGGAGGAGAAGGAGGAGAAGGAGAAGGAGAAGGAGGAGAAGGAGAAGGAGGAGAAGGAGAAGGAGGAGAAGGAGAAGGAGGAGAAGGAGAAGGAGGAGAAGAAGGAGAAGGAGGAGAAGAAGGAGAAGGTGGCATTTACTCAACACACAAATGTAGAACAGAATTTCCTTTTATAGCTGGGCCACTAAATAACGTTGAATCCCCTCTTTGGCTACTGTCACACCATTGGAAGATTTCCCTGTAACATCATTTTTTATTTTCTATCACTTTGTATTCTGATGACAAAGGTCAGCAGAGCAAACCGAGAAGGCGAGTCTTGCCAGCAGGGATACAGATGGAATTTACCATTCTCTGCTCTATTCAAAAGAAATAGGTTTAAAGTAGAACTATGGGGGGATCCCCCCCTTCCCCCCACGTGAATGCGTATGTTATTTTACAATATGGCGAGCAGGAAGCAGTTAAGGAAGCATTTTTATTCCCCCCAGATTCTCTTTAAATTAAGGGAACGCTATCGCCACCACGCAGTGCAATTTACCAAACATAAAAACTGTTAAGTGTTTTAATCAAACTGAACATAATAATCAAATCATACAGGGGGACAGAATCTATAAATAAATAATTATATAGGTTTTTGAACATTGGCACAGACCTGGTAACAAAGTGTTTAACAGCTACTTGTTACCATGAAATTAGTTCTACTATAACAATCCACATTAACAAGTCAAACAAATCACTGAAATAAATAAATACTTACAACAAAAGGTGTTGGTGTTATACTGGAGAAAAGGTACACAGGGACACCTTGACTGATGAAAGCTGTGGCAGCAAGTTTTGCAAACCTAGGAATGCAAAATGATTTAGTCACTTGTGCTGCACTGCTTGATAAAAAGATATTTATTTCTTTAACAACTTGTCCTGCCAAAGATATACCCCCTTCATGACCAGACAATTTTTTTATGATACGGCACTGCGTTACTTTAATTGATAATTGCACGGTCAAGCAATGCTATACATAAATTCAATATATAATCCCCCCCCCCCCCCCCCCCCCCCCCCCACAAATAGAGCTTTATTTTGGTGACATTAGTACACCCCTCACATTTTTGTAAATGTACCTTTTCAGGTGACAACACTGAAAAAATTACACTTTGCTACAAAGTAGTGAGTATACAGCTTGTATAACAGTGTACATTTGCTGTCCGCTCAAAATAACGCAACACACAGCCATTAAAGTCTAAACCGCTGGCAACAAAACTGGAATACACCCTGTAATGGAAATTTGTAGTTTCTGTATATAATTGTATTCTATTTTATATGTATTGCACAATTCCCTCACTGTGCACCCGGCACTAATAATGTTTTCAGTACATGTTTTGCATTCTTTCGAGTCCTGATTAGAATTAGCCTGCCCATGTAACGCCTCTTGTTACCATAAACGTACAATTGTAATATTAATGTGATACCTACGTAATCATGTGTATAAAAGCCTTCAAATGCGTCATAATAAAGGAGAACGGTTATTTAGAAAGATGCTGAGCGTATCTTGTGTCTGTTCCCTACTGCAGTAGTTATTAATTTGGAACCACTAATCAATATGAGGATAGGAGTTGCCTATCTATAAAATATCCATTTCAACCCCTAAGTGAAAATGTCCAAATTGGGCCCAAAGTGACAATTTGTGTGGCCACAATTATTTTCCAGCACTGCCTTAACCCTCTTGGGTAAGTTCACTAGAGCTTCACAGGTTGCCACGGAGTCCTCTTCCACTACTCCATGACGACGACTTCACAGAGCTGGTGGCTGTTAGAGACCTTGCTCTCCTCCATCTTCCATTTGAGGATGCCCCAAAGATGTTCAATAGGGTTTAGGTCTGGAGACATGCTTGGCCAGCCCATCACTTCTACCCTCAGCTTCTTTAGTAAGGCAGTGGTCGTCTTGGAGGTGTGTTTGTGGTCGTTATGTTGGAATACTGCCCTGCAGCCCAGTCTCCAATGGGAGGGGGGATCATGCTCTGCTTCAGTATGTCACAGTGCATGTTGGTATTCATGGTTCCCTCAATTAACTGTAGCTCCCCAGTGCTGGCAACAATCATGCAGGCCCAGATCATGACACTCCCACCACCATGCTTGACTGTAGCCAAGACACTTGTCTGTACTTCTCACCTGGTTGCCACCACACACGATTGATGGCCTCTGAAAGAAATACGTTTATCTTGGTCTCATCAGACCACAGGACATGGTTCCAGTAATCCATGTCCTTAGTCTGCTTGTCTTCAGCAAACTGTTTTTGGGCTTTCTAGCACATCATATAACATAGAAGAGGCCTTCCTTCTGGGACAACAGCAATGCAGACCAATTTGATGCAGCGTATGGTCTGAGCACCGACAGGTTGATCCCCACCCCTTCAACCTCTGCAGCAATGCTGGCAGCACTCATATATCCATTTCCCAAACACAACCTCTGGATATGAAGCTGAGCATGTGCACTCAACATCTGTGGTTGACCATGGCGAGGTCTGTTCTGAGTGGAACCTGTACAGTTAAACCGCTGTATGGTATTGGCCATCATGCTGCAGCTCAGTTTGAGGGTCTTGGCAATCTTCTTATAGCCTAGGCCATCTTTATGTAGAGCAACAATTCTTTTTTTCAGATCCTCAGAGTTCTTTTGCCATGAGGTGCCATGTTGAACTTCCAGTGACCAGTATGAGAGAGAGAGTTAACACCAAATTTGACACACCCGCTCCCCATTCACACCTGAGACTTTGTAACACTAACGAGTGCCCAATTTGGACATTTTCACTTAGGGGTGTACTCACTTTTGTTGCCAGCGGTTTAGACATTAATGGCTGTGTGTTGAGTTATTTTGAGGGGGCAGCAAATGTACACTGTTATACAAGCTGTACACTCACTACTTGACATTGCAGCAAAGTCATTTAATGCTAGTAATGGCCGCGATTAGCAACTTTTAATGGCACTGTGATACTGCGGTGGACAATCAGACACTAAAGGACACTTGTGGAAACCAGTGACACTAATACTGTGATCAGTGCTAACAATATGCCATGTCACTGTACTAATGACACTGTCTGGGAAGGGGTTAAACATCTAGGGCAATTAAAGGGTTAAAGTAGAACTATAGACAACGCCCCCCCCCCCCCATTTTGGATCAAGTAATCAAGGGTTATAACATTCAGACTTTCTCCCCCCCCCCCATCATCATCTGTGTCCCATTGTGGACTTTGCTCTTTACTTCCTGTACTATAGCCAAACAAGGAGTGAAAGGAAATCCCTGTAAATGAAGGGAATTCCTTTGGGACCCTCGATTTCCCCTACTTTTCTGGGTACAAATGAAAATTAGGGTAATTTCTCTTGCTTTCAATGATGACGGTAAACAGGATCAATAGAGAGGGTTCCTTAATGGGGACACAGACAGCAATAAAATCTTGCAGGTGTTCTAATTTCTCCCTACTCTATCCCAAACCTTTAGTTATACTTTAAATGCGTGCCTCGTGTGTACTTTGTGGGGTGCGTTTACTAAGGGATGTGATGGATTTTACTCCCTGCTTCACATGGAGGCAGAGCTCCATCCAGTCTCCGTTTAACCTGAGAAAAAAAGTGTGTGGACCGCTCAGGCTTGATAGGGAGTGGGTATGTAGACAGTAAATCCGCATCTGCTGCTAGAGTGCTGACAGAGGATGGAGCCTGTCCTGGCTCCTGCAAAAGGTTCAAGAAAGGAAGGGTGACCCCTGGGAGGTTGCACATCTATGGTGTCCTGCTGCAGCAAATGGAGTGGCAACCTCAGCCTGGACTTCGACCAGGCCACACCCCTAATGCGTTTCACTCCACCCCTCCCGAAGCTTAGTTATGGGGATCCAGCGTCTCTTCCTGGGCAGAAGTGCACAAACACACACAGACATATTTGTGCACTTCCACCTAGGGGGTGTGCGCACGCTGCTTCTGCTTATTAGTCCCAGCAGAAGTCATTCAGTGGGTGCCTACAAATGGATTTCCTCCAGCATCCGCCGATCACCAGGAAGAGAAGCTGAATCCATAGGACTAAGCTCCGGGGGGCGGGGTGAAACATTGGGGGTGTGGCCTGGTCAGAGTCCAGGCTGAGGTTGCCACTCCATTTATTGCAGCGGGACACCATAGACTAATCACAGCAGAAGCAGCACACCACACACACACAATATTGCACAAAACGGACGATCGGTAGCAGTAAATCTGCTATGGTGCAGTCATTAAGTGGTTAACCAACTTCTTTTGAAAGGCCAATGATTATGGACTGCAGCTGCTGATCAGTGTATTCTGCCAGCGGCGGGTGCTCTATAGAAATACAAGATTCCAGTGGAATAAGGATAGTTGTATTCTCCTGTCCACCTTGTTTGTGTGGATGGAGGAATGTGTTAGTTTGTTTGTTCAGCCAGTTGGCGGAATAAAAGAAAAACATACAAAAAATAATAAAAAATATATGGCCAGCTGTAGAATAGGAGCAGATTTACCTCTTACTGCTTCCTGCACTTGCTGGGTGAGCTCGAGCATCATAGCCAATGACAACGCCTCTTTCCTTCAGATCACTGATATTCTTCTCAAGGTATCGGCAGAATCCCTGTGGACAAAGCATTTACTTATTAGGTACGGTGTAGTCACCTTAGAAATACATATATGCATTCATACACAAATACAGGACTAGGGACACTAAAGTTTGTGGTTCTTACAGATTTTATTTATTTATGCATTTTTTTGTTACCCGTTAGTATTTTACACTTATACATGCAGATACATAAATAATATAAAGGGGGTGTTATTTTCTTATCACCGTGGGACCTATAAGAATTATTACACGCATATACATATGTGAACTCACACCCTATACAGACCACAATTGGATATGTTAATGTAGAATTTCTATGAAAAAACTTTAAAAGCTAAGCAGACGTGTCATTAATAGAAACAGGATTCTTCTGAGTCATGCAGACATCTCCGTACATGCAAGGAGACCTGGCAACATTACAGAAACCAAGTCAAGCAACTCTTTGTGAAGTTGCGAAATATCCCAACGTTCAGTTCCTGAGCAGGTCTGCGGATGGTCCAACCATTGGGCTCAAATGCTGGTCACAATCTTACTATGAAGTTATTGCAATGATTACATCAACCGTCTTACATTACAGAATGTGCTGAAACAATTTCCAGCATCACTAAAGTCTACAGGAAATGGGATTATCACAGGATATCACAATCATTTCCCTTCAATTAACAAACACATGATGCTGTGAGGAATGTATAATATGATCAAACTTAAAACTTTATATTGGAGGGAAAAAAAAAACGTTCCCCTCTGGCTGATCAATATACATTGCAGAGATTTTAACAAAATTTGTTGCAGAGCCCTACCATTAGTTTTCTGAAGAAATTGCAATTTCATTATGTGGATCTGAATGGCTGACTTTTTCATGATTAATCAGCTGATGCATTTGTGGTGTTCTTATAAGGAAAGTTGCAGGACTTGCATCCTAATACAATGAATTAACGTGTAAATAAAGCAGGAAATTCTGGTAAAGCCGGAGAAGGTGGCTTGAGGGGGGGCCCTGGGGAACATCTCCTCCCGCTGCTTGTAAAAGCAATCCAGTGGCTAGTTAGCTGGCATCATCCCAGTTCAACCTCCAGCAATGTAAGGATACATCACTGTAGCCAAAGTGGTTAAAAGGAGAAGCATACCCAAAGCTTTTTTGGCTAGAATTCTCCTGTGGGTCACAGGAATGTTGTTTGTTCTGCACTCCTGTGACCCAGAGCTGGTCTAGGCTCTGAAAAGATCCCTGGCCTGGGAGCTGGCTCAGCCGCTTAGCACGCCACAGGGAGACTGAGCCCCTTCCAATAGCACAATGATCCAGTGAGCGCTGGAGGGGCAGAGCAGACAGCTGCTGACAGTCACTGGCTCTCTGCAGCATGAAGACCAAGAGCCAAGTGATCAGTGGTGTTTGATCGCTCAGTTTTCAGTCTTTGAGCCAGCGGGGGACAGGTGCTGCACCCACCTACATGAGTATAATTTTTATTTTTTCCTCCTGGAACTTCAGGAAGGCAGTATTTTCAATATGAATCGAAGTTCAAGAACACATGACCTCAACCTAGCAGAAGGAAAGTTCAAAACTAACCTTAGAATGTATCAATTTACTGAGTAGTCAGTCAACACTAAGTGAATTGTCTACATGCTTGAGACAATATCTCTATACTCAGACAAAAAAGGGTTAAAAAAAAAAATTAATATAAGGGCAGTTTCAATATACCACTTGGTCTTTTTGTACCGTCACTCTACTGTGTTTTTTTTTTGTTGCGTCCGAGTCTTCCCGTTTTGTGAATTGACATTAGCTTGGAAATCGATTTACCCATCTCCATGGCAGCACATATATTGATCTGTGGGCTCCCAAGAAGAGAATCAGGAAAAAGAAAAACGATGGCGAGCACAGAACCAATGTCTTAGTTTCCCATAATAAAGACAGGTTCCTACAGCAGTAAATATGTTCATCAGGGGATTACCTGAGTTGTCTGGATAATGGTGAGGTCATTCATCCGGGAAACGCCAGGGCCCATTGCTGCCCGCAGCCCCGCTGTACCAAACTCCATCCTGGCGCCAAAACATTTCTTCAACTCTTCTTTGTTCTTTTCTGACACCAGCTGCTTGACTAACTCGGAGGTTTTAGGATTCTGCACAGAAACAGGTATAAAAATGAAAGCACCACAAAAATCAACGCTTCTAACAAAACCCCTTTAGGAGTACAAATAACAGCAGTTCTCTGTTCAGGTCTATACACAGTGCCATAGCAGTGCTCGGCAGATGCTGCATGTTAGGCTTAATGTATCTTACAGGGTAGAGTCATAAGGGGCTCCATGTATGCCTCACGAGTGCGACACTAAACACATCAACAATTGTCATCCATCACCACATTTTACAACTTCTTGTTGGAAGCGCACTACTACGCCAGTACATCAGGTCCCACACAGTGCGGGAGCAGACTCATAAGCTGAAGCAGCCACACTTCTCCAGCAACCCTCACTAGTGTCAGGTTTTCTTATTACAGAAAACTATTTCTTAGATTGTAAGCTCTAAAGAGCAGGGCCCTATGATTCCTACTGTATTAAAGTGTATTGCATTTGTATTGTCTACCCTCAAGTTGTAAAGTGCTACGTAAACTGTTGGCGCTATATAAATCCTGTATAATAATAAATATCTAACCCCCCCCCCCTCATTTGCAACTGTCCCACACTCCTAACAGGTCAACAGGCAACATGTCTGCAGCCTCCCCCCCACTCTGGCACCTGTGCAGCTCAGCTTTCTATGCCGGGCTGGTCTTTGAGTGCTGGGATAACTACCTGTTGTGCATGGGTAGTGATGTCATCCCTTGCCAGCCAATGGAGAGGCCTAAAGACAGGCACTCTGAAGAAGATGCCTGCGCCGGACCATTGGACAGGCAAGTATGGAGACTTTAGACCTCCCGAATTGCACTATATTCAATTAACCCTTGCAGTGCAGGTACAGTCCCAGCGTGGCAATTGGCCAGAGTTAGGCCGCGTACACACGCGCGGACTGTTCGCCCAACTTTGTCCGTCCAACAGTTTCAGCAAACAGTCCACTCAAAATTAGCATGGACGGACATGCCCACACACGACGAACGAACGAACAGTTTGCTGAAACCGTGCACGATGACGTGAACAGCACGTACGACGGGACGAAAAATACGACGTCCTATACACTGCATTATAGCTTTCGGCGTGAAAATCCTTTCTGAGCATGCGCGCATCTTTGTTTGACGAACAAGCCTACACACGAGCGGGCTGTTCGCTGAAACAAGGTTTCAGCGGACAGTTTTTCGGAAATTCCGAAAAACCTTGTCCGTCCAACTGTCCGCTGAAACTGTCCGCTGAAAGCCCACACACTGTTCAGCGGACAAAGTTGGGCGAACAGTCCGCCCGTGTGTACGCGGCCTTAGGCTTTAACAAATGCACATTTTGTTTTCCTTTATTAATGTGGCTGCATTTATTAAACATTTGCACAGGGTGGACTATGCCTTTATTGAAAACACAGAGCTCTCAAGGTTACTAGCAGAGAATAGGCGGATGTTATGTCTGGCTTCATTCATTTTATCACACAGAATGGTGTCAGAGGACCAGCCAGTCCATCTCCTCTCTTCCTCTGATCATGGGAGATCTTTCTAGGTCCTTTCACTGACATCAATCACTGAAGGAGGCCAGGGAAGGGGCAAATCATTCACAAGCTGAGAATACACACCGTCTGTCCGTACATTCCACTATCACACGTGTACACACC
This sequence comes from Lithobates pipiens, assembly GCF_037356315.1. Taxonomy (NCBI): domain Eukaryota; kingdom Metazoa; phylum Chordata; class Amphibia; order Anura; family Ranidae; genus Lithobates; species Lithobates pipiens. The sequence continues at coordinate 424,382,919 of NW_027507718.1, forward strand.
ACAACTTCCTTACACACCCATGTCTGCCCATTACCTCCCCACAATGACCTCAGAACAGCAATCCAAAGCCTGACAGGGGTTCCAATCCCTCTCCACTCCATACACACACACACACACACACACACACACACACACACACACACACACACACACACAAAAAGCTTTGCCTGCAGTCACACTTTAAAGCCAAAGTCCAGGTTTCATTTCACCTTGAACTCAAACATTTGAAGCACTGACAGGAAGGGTTTGATGACAAAAGAGCCCACTGGTCTCTTCTGTCAAAAATGCTTCCTCCTGCCCGTCAGTGCTAATGTATGCTAAGCCACGCATGCGCAGCTCAATGTTCATTTACAGCACCGCTCTGTGCTGTGATAAATTCACTCCTTCATGCATGCACAGGAGTGATGTCATGGCAGTCCAGCCATTCAAACACCCGAACAGAGTCAACCCAGAAGGAATTTCACTGCCAATGACCACCAATGCAGGATGGGTGGGATGAATTTCACTGCCTGTGACCCCCAGGGGGATGGGGTGTGAGGGATGGGGGGAGAGAGCTGGGGGATATTATGTCCGCTGACACCAATGCTGGGGGTTATTATTATGTCCGCTGACACCAATGCTGGGGGTTATTACTGCATCCACTGATATTGATGGCCTGTGGTCCAGCAATGGGCTGTCCTCTGGGTGAGACACACACACACACACACACACACACACACACACACACCTAGCGTCTTGTGAACATTTGTTTTCTGTGCTTTCGTCTCACATCTCATATGACATGTATAGCGATACCGGTTAAAATGAATGGATTGTAAAACGTACCGAAGAGCTAGTGGTGTCTCCTTGTCACGTTTGGGTTGCCATAGCACTGAAAGCACAAGGCCCAACATCACTTCTGTGCTCATTCACAGAACACCCAGCTGTGATCACAGGTGGGAACGGGGGGCTAAAATGAATGGGCAGACCTAAAACGCATGCGTAAAAAGAACGCGTATCAACACTGACAGGTTACAGCAGCACACACTGTGAGAGCTCCCAGGACTACAGATCCCAGCATGCCCGAGCTGCTATGACATTGGCAGGAAGGTGTCATGTACTGTACAGGGAGGGGGGGGGGGCTCACCTTGTCCCATTTCAGCCATTGCTCAGCTTCCTGGTACAGCCCCGCGTCCCCCCGATCTGCCATGTCCTATCTCCGCCTGTCTCTGTCAGCACCGACCTCCGCCACCGAGAACACTTAGTACAGCCGGGGAGGAGTCAGGAGATCATGTGAGCGGTGACGTGTGAGGGGCTCGCCTCTACTTCCGCACAGAGCTGCCACCTAGTGGTGGAATAGGAGAAGGCGGAGAGGGTACAAGGAGTTCTATCACAGCAATGACTGAGCACGAGGAAGACATTGTCAGCGCTGTCATGTCAGCAGTGAAGAGTTAGCAATGACAGAAGAATAAGGCCTTCATTACACAGGCTGACTAGTGTTATTAACCATTTCAATACTGGCCAATCCCCCCCCTTGCCCAGCCCAATTGTTAGCTTTCAGCGGTCGCACTTTGAATGACAATTGCGCGGTCATACAACACTGTACTCAAACTACATTTTCATCATTCTGTTCCCACAACTAGAGCTTTCTTTTGGGGGTATTTTATCTCCACTGGGTTTTTTACTATGTGCTAAATAAATGAAAACATACTAAAAATATGTTTTTCTTAATTTCTGCAAATTAATAATCTTTCTTTATAAATTTTAGCCAGAATATATTCTGCTACATTTCTTTGGTGAAAATAACCCAAATCAGTGTATATTATTTGGGCCGGGTTCACACTACGTTTGGATGTGGCTCGCAGCATGGGGTCTGGTGTGTCAGAGACGAATCAGGGACAAATTTTTGCCTGAATTTGGCCCAGAAACAGTGCAATCCGCGCTGCAGGCGCCCTGGAGATATGTGAACCGGCTCTATAGAGAGACGGTCATAATCTCCTGTCATGCAAATTGGATGCGGGGAAAAATCTGCATCCAATTCGCAGTAGTGTGAACCCAACCTAAGTTAATACATCCTCCCCATGTTAAGGGCATGTGGCCTGGTACGGTTCTGGAGGGGGGGTGCTCTTTCATTCTCCCCTGTTTTTCGGTGGCCTGCCTGGTTGCGTGCTCAGATAAGGGTCTGGTATGGATTTTGGGGGGGACCCTTATGCCATTTTTAAAAAAAAAATTGGCGCAGGGTTCCCCTTAATATCCATACCAGACCTGAACAGCCTGGTATGTTCTACATTACAGCCGTGATCAGTTTTAAATTACAATTTTTCCTTTGGAAATGTCATTTTGCCGTGGTATTGTTCTAAACATGGGAAAAATGCGCTACTTTACAGGTATACTATAGACACCCCCCAAGCATGATATTTTAAGGAATATTTCATTTTTCATTGTTTCACATTAAGCATTATTAAAATCACTGCTCCTGAAAAAATTGACGTTTTAAAAACGTATTTTTGCATTGATACATGTCCCCTGGGGAAGGACCCAGGTCCCCAAACACTTTTTATGACAATAACTTGCATATAAGCCTTTAAAATGAGCAATTTTGATTTTTCATGTTCGTGTCCCATAGACTTTTTTACAAATTTTTTGCCTGTTTGTATGTTCTGGTGCGAACCGACCTGGGAGTATTTGGCTCATCCCTAATGAAAATGTAAGATAAAGACAAAAAGAAATACAATAATATAGTTAGATGACATTATTCTTATTTATTTTTATTTTTTTTGGGGGGGGGGGGAGTGGGGGGTTGTTGTATGGCTTATGTGTCTTAAAATGTTTTTACTTAGTGGTTTCTGTTTTACATTTCAGTGGTTTATAATAAAGTTTTATATGTAGAAGTGTAGATAGTTTAATTTCTAGAATGTACTGGAACCTTCTAGAAAAATGGGAGAGGCAGTAAGGTGGAGCTGCCTGGAGTATTCTGACGGCCCTGACCAATCCCCAACTTGCCCCCTCAAATACTCTAGGTCAGCCCAGCTGGGGATAAGAGTTCGGGTGGAAGCTGGAGATGGAGTGTTAGGCTGTTGTGGCCTTTTGAGGGAGCTGGGGGGGGGGGGGGGGCGGGGTCCTTGGGCCTGGGTTCAGGTGTGGACAGGACCTTCTAAAAACACACAGAAGAGTCCTGTCCAGGAGGCATGGGACCAAGAAGGACAGTGGGAGAATACTGCTAGGCAAGTCTCCAGGAGAACAGGAACAGCCAAGAGGGCTGGTGAGTGACACACAGTCAGGAGGACTCGGAGGCACGATTGAAAGGACTGGGATGGGTACAGTCAGGAGGAATGTGGTGGCATGAGCACTGAAAAGAGGCAGCTGCAGCCAGGAGGGCTGGCAGTGCCTGAAGAAGTGGTACTGGGAGTAGTAGCCAAAGATAGGACAAATCAGTATCCTAGCATGGGTAGGGCTGTGGGGATGGTGGCCCCAGAAGCAATATCTTGAGGGGCGCAGATGTCCAGACTCCTGTCTTCCTGACTCCCGAGTGTGCCACTGTCTGTGCCCCGCCTCCACCATCAGCAGACTGGTTGGTGAGTTGAGCTATGGAACGTTCTCTCTTTTTGTCTTTCATGCATTTGCCCTTCCATGTGCTCCTTGCTTTGAAGGCCAATTATAGGTGGGGGCAGGAGCCATTTGTTTGTTACTCTTCCTTGCTGACCCTGTCCTCTTCCCTTCTGACCATGTCCTATGGCCTGCTGACCAAATTCTCTGCCCTGCTGATCTCTGTATACTGTCCTACTAATTCCTGTCCACTGCACTGCTGACTAGGTTTGCCACCTCATCACTTTAAACCCGAACACATATGAATTACACAAGTTCTGAGGCCAATTTAATGCACATAAGGCACCAAGGGAGTTTAATTACCACCTTAATCAGCCACAGAACCTGTGTAATAAATATGTGTTCGGTTTTAAAGGGATGAGATGGCAACCCAACTGCTGATCCCCTGTCCTCTGCCCTGCTGACCCTGTCCCTTTCCTTGCTGACCCTGTCCTCTTCCCTCCTAACCACATCCTATGGCCTGCTGACCCCTGTACACTGTCCTACTAATTCCTGTCCTCTGCCCTGCAAAACCTTGTACACTGCCATGCTGACCTCCTACCCTGTGCCCCCTGACATTTTTTAGTGCACCCCTACATCAGACAGGCTAGATTTAGTCCCGATGTTGAGTCAGACACTTCAAGCTGCCTGCTCTCATTTTGGACTGGTAATTAACCAGCTATTGGGAACTACTAATTCAGAGGTGCAAGAATTGTACTAAACTGAGGTGTGAAGGTGCAGGAATTGGGGCTGATCTGAGGTGTGAAGGTGCAGGAATTGGGGCTGATCTGAGGTGTGAAGGTGCAGGAATTGGGGCTGACCTGAGGTGTGAAGGTGCAGGAATGGGGATGATCTGAGGTGTGAAGGTGCAACAATTGGGGCTGATCTAAGGTGTGAAGGTGCAGGAATTGGGGCTGACCTGAGGTGTGAAGGTGCAGGAATTGGGGTGGCCTGAGATGTGAAGATGAAGGAATTGGGGTGATATGAGATGTGAAGGTGCAGGAATTGGGGTGGTCTGAGGCGAGAAGGTGCAGGAATTGGGGTGGTCTGAGGCGTGAAGGTGCAGGAATTGAAGTGATCTGAAGTGTGAAAGTGAAGGAATTGGGGTGATCTGAGGTATAAATGTACAGGAATTGGGGTGATTTTGGGTGTGAAAGTGCAGAAATTGGGGTGATCTGAGATGTGAAGGTGCAGGAATTGGGATGCCCTGAGGTGTGATGGTGCAGGAATTGGGGTGGTCTGCGGTGTGAAGGTGGAGGAATTGGGTTGTTCTGAGGTCTGTTGCGCAAAAATTGGGCTGAGTTGAGGAGAAAAGGTGCAAGAGTTAGGGCTTATCTAATGTCTGATGATGAAGAAGTCTGGACTGATCTGAGGTGGGAAGGTGTAGGATTTGTGGTGATACAAGGTGGGAAAGTAAAGGAATTAAGGTGATCTGAGGTGTGAAGGTGCAGGAATTGGGGTGTTCTGAGGTCTGTTTTGCAGGAATTGGGCTGATTTAAGGAGTAAAAGTGCAGAAGTTAGGGCTGATTTGAGGTCTGATGGTGAAGAAGTTTCGACTGATCTGAGGTGGGAAGGTGTAGGATTTGAGTATACTAGTATTATTTCAGTATTTTCTTACTATACAATACATGTGCTTAGGTAAGGGGTTTAATACTGTTCTAGTGGAAAAGACTCAGGTAGTGCTAAAAGTCCACAGGTTAGGGAGGCGCTGACAACCTACGCTATGCTACTGGGACAGCTAGCACTAAAGACTTCCATTTTTGCTACCCCATAGGGGCCCGTGGTCCTTGCCTGCAAAGGGCATTTGTCCAGACTCAGCTGATTGTGAGTGTAAAACTTGAGCTAGCTGGTCCTGAGAGCGATTGCAAGCAAGTGTGTGCCAGAGATTGAAGAGGAGAGAATGTATATACTGGAGTATATATATATAAAGTCCCTACAGAGTTTCATTGATAAAATGGGCATCCCATATGCACCCTTCCCCATCCAAGTTCAATTCCCCTAATAAAAAACAAAAAAACAAACAAAGCTGCGTGGACTGCTTCTTGTCTCTGAGGGACTGAAAATTCACGTGCTTGGCTGTGCAGGGTGGGAGGCTACCACATTCACCAGCGGCCCCTATGGGGGCAGGGCTACATATATATTGTATATATTTTTTTTCCCTTTGCAGTGCAGATATTATTTTTTAGGGGATACTCTTTTTCTTTTTCTTGCTGTCTGTGCGCTCAGTGATGCTAGTCTGTGTAACTTTCCTGTCTAATTAATAGGCTGCAGTACACGGTCACGTTATAAATTGGACGGAGATCATAATTGGATTCTGCAGGAATCACGAATCACTAAACTGAAAGCGTCTGGTCACGTATGGGGTCAGTCATGTGCCATCCTGTAAAAGCTCCTATTGTCAGAAACCATTTCAGGGCATTCAGTGCCATTATTGAAACAAAGCTCCAAACTGCATAGGCAGAGAAACACTGGAAACAGATTCATGTTCTGCTGACTTGTTTCATGCAAAACTTTGTATAATGGCTGGACACAGGGCTGCTGTTAGAAATCCTATCATAATCAAATAATACAGCCTACCTGACAGGGCCCAATCCTCCATTCCCCCACGCCCTAAAAAAAAAAAAATAATTATATTTTCACTAACAATGCACCTAAATCATTATTAGCGGAAACAAACACAACAACTTCCTGCTAAATATTATTATATACTTCTGACTCCTGCACTCTGTAGCTAGGCCCAAGTTTGAAGCTCCTCCCACTGCAAGCGCAATTTAGCCACACCATTCACCACTAGCCCCACCCACCACCCCTCCCCCTATCCCATCTTTATTCTAATGAAACTTTGAATTTTAAAATTCTTAGGTCTGGTAGTGAATGGGTATACTATAGACATATAAATGTTGGGGTATCACAAAGTTATAGCGTCTAAAAAATAGGGGATATATTTTGATATTTTTATAGTATTTTTTTTTTAACTGGTAATGGCGGTGATCAGCGACTTTTAGCGGGACTGCAACATTGCGGCGGACAGATTGGACACTATTTTGGGACCACTGACATGTATACAGCAATCAGAGCTAAAAATAGCCAGTGATTACTGTATAAATGTCACTGGCGGGAAAGGAGTTAACACTAGGGGGCGATCAAGGGGTTAAATGTGTCCTAGGGAAGTGTTTAACTGTGGGGGCAGTGTACTGACTGGGAGTAGAGAAAGATCGCTGTTCCTGATCACTAGGATCTAGAAGATTTTCTAAATGATAAAACACTCATAATCAAGTAGCACCTATATTGTGCTATATCAGTTAGTGATAGGTTTTTCTGTAGTGTAAATTTAAAGAGAACTTAATTACACAACCTAAAAACAGGTGGGTAATCTTATAACACGCACCCCCACGTGAACACCTGGATACTTAAATGAGCTTTTGTGAACACTTCTAATGATCCAAAAATCAGTGGATAAAATGTGATGCTTCTAAAAAGTTGATCAAAGAATCCCAAATAAAATTTAATGAAATATAGTATAAATATTAAGGTGAATTCATAAATTGGCCAATACATCTGTATTAAAGTTCATGATATCCAGAGACCTTGTGATAGAAGGACATACCCCACTATAACCAAAGGTCACTATTGACATAAAAAGTCACAAATTCTTTTCAACTGTAGCGAAGGTATCCGACAATGAAACTAGGTAGCAAAACGTCTCCTTCTTTCTTCATATAACACCACCATACACTGATTACACAGACATCAGCCAGACAAAGGAAATGAGACCAAAGGCCGCTTACCAGATCCTTAAGTTAACAGTCGCATAAAGATATACGAGGATGACCCCTCCACACTGAGCGGTACTTGGTCACCATTCTTCAGCACAGATCATCCAATCCTCGAATAAGCATCAGCCGCTCACTCGTCAGCTGCACATCGGTCTCGTCCTCAGTCAGCGTTGGTCTGCACTCCGCACTCCCTGTATTTCAGAGACCACGGACACGCCGGGGTCCCGCTCTGTTTTTTTGTGAGATACTGTATGTCTGCTTCTTGTGCTTTCAGAACTCCAGTGACATACTGATGTGGGCTTGGAAAGATAGTGTGCTGTTGAGGATGACACCCAGACTCTTTACCTTTTTGTTATTCTGACAAAAGGGAGTGCAGAGTGCAGACCAATGCTGACTGAGGACGAGACCGCTATGCAGCTGAGGAGTGGGCGGCTGCTGCTTATTCGAGGATTGGATGATCTGTGCTGAAGAATGGTGACCAACTATGGCTCAGTGTGGAGGGGTCATCCTCATATGTGAGATCTAACGTTAAAACCACTTGATCTTTGTCAGGGAAGGTTCCATCCACGGATCAGACTGCATGATATTTGGCATGCAGTACTGTGGGCCACCAGCAGGTGTCTCCTGGAACTGCCAGGGGAGCTTTCCCCTTTTGGTAGTATTATGTCATCTTTGGGCCGCAGTACTGGCTTCCACTAGAGGATGGATCACGGCAGTGTGGAGCAGACAGCACCTCTTGCAAACAGGTGTCACTTGAGACCAATCACAGGCATATAAATACCCGGCAAACACTCACATGTTTGCCTTGGTATCTTCCTTGTGACCTGCATCTCATCCTGATCCTGATCCTGATTCTGTCCCCCCTGTGTTCCTGTACCCTTACCGTTAACCTTCATCCTGATCCATCCCCTCCTTGTCCTGTTTGTTCCCAGTCCCTCTGCTACTGATCTCCCTGTGTATGACCTTGGCCTAGCTAACGTTTATGTTTCTGGAACATCCCTTGTCCTTCTGCTGATCTGCTGTGTATGACCCTGGCCTGGCTGACATCTGTGTTTCTGGTACTGCCCCTTGCTGTATATACTGTTGTTGTTGGTGGGTTTGTTGGGTTGGTTCTGCACTGTTTGTATTTTCTTATTTATCACCTATCTTAATAAATATCATTTTATTCACTTTACATGCATTTTTGGTTATCTCTGTGCAGTCCACACAGTCTGGTCTACTAATTCTCCTGACAATCTTACTTGACAGAGGCCATACATAAGTATCACAGGCTCCTCCCATGCACATAAGTATTACAGGCTCCTCCCATGTACATAAGTAGCACTGCCTTTGCTATCAACAATGAGCTCAAGTGCATCCTATTTCCACTGATTATCCTTGAGATGTTTCTACAACTTGATTGGAGTCCACCTGTGGTAAATTCAGTTGACTGGACATGATTTGGAAAGGCACACACCTGTCTATATAAGGTCCCACAGGTAACAGTGCATGTCAGAGCACAAACCAAGCCATGAAGTCCAAAGAATTGTCTGTAAACCTCCGAGACAGTATTGTATGGAGGCACAGATCTGGGGAAGGGTACAGAAACACTTTTGCAGCATTGAAGGTCCCAATGAGCACAGTGGCCTCCATCATCTGTAAATGGAAGCAGTTTGGAACCACCAGGACTCTCCCTAGAGCGGGTCACCCGGCCAAACTGAGCGATTGGGGAGAAGGGCCTTAGTCTGGGAGGTGACCAAGAACCCGATGATCACTCTGACAGAGCTCCAGCATTTCTCTGTGGAGAGAGGAGAACCTTCCAGAAGAACAACCATCTCTGCAGCACTCCACCAATCAGTCCTGCAGTGGTGGTCCGTGTATTGTGGGTGCACGGGCGCTGCCCACCCAACCATGCGCCCGGCCCCATTCATGACATACCTGAGCTGTAAAAAAACAAAAACACATCCTTCCGCTGTCTGTTTTACAGCTCAGATTTGTAAACAAGTAAACAAACCTATTGCTATGAACAACAACCTTGTTTACCTTTTAGCTGGTAACACTGCATTACATCATGAAATCAATCCAGATTTGTTATAAACGTGAACCCCCCCCCCCCCCAAAAAAACAGTCCTTGAAAATGTTCATTCACAAAATTCTGTGTTATTTTATTTATCAAATGTCACCCCATCCCCCGTGCTTTTATAGAACTGATCCTTAAAATTCAATACAAAAAGTGCTCCCCGCCAGTGATGGTGCAAATTCCCCTCCCCCAGAACCCTGAGGACCTCTGGGCCAATAACACGTTATTCTATCATCAAACCCACCAAATCAGCCATTCTTCATTCAATAGATATATTCTCCCCTCAATGAATTTCCACCAATCACCCAAAAAGGAAATAACAAGGTCATCGTACAACACGCTTTTATTAATAAATAATCTTTAAAAGCTCCTCCCACAATTATGCTTCCACATTCCAATGCCCGGACCGGCACCAGCTCCATCAGCAGATTTCTATCCATTAATATCCTCCAAGTAGTTCCCCCAGCATCTTCCCTCTCTATACAAACTATTTTCTTTTCATTTCTTTTGGCTTTTTAATAAAATGGCCCAATGAGTAACTGCTTGTCTTTGGCAGTTTAAGATCATCCAACGAGTACAGCTTAATCCAGATCCAGTGCAGCATAGGAGTTGTTATATTGTACAGAAACATACAACAAGAAGCTGCAGTCCCACCACAAGTTAGAGGAATTAAGTGGTTAGCTCTTCTGCCTGGCAGCACCGGGGTCAGCGGTTCAATTCCCAACAACAGCGCCACCTGCCAGGAGTTTTGCATGTTCTCCCTTCGCCTGTGTGGGTTCCCTCCCATACTACAAAGACATGCTGCGAGGTACATTGGCCCTAGTATCTGTATGAAGGTGACTTAGGGAGATTCGATCGTAAGCTCCTTGGGGGCAGGGACTGGTGTGACTGTACAATATACAGGATGGAAATAGATGACTGTCCCCTGTACTGGCTGATCATTATCACATGGTCTATCTGTTGGATTGGCTCTGCAGACTCTTCTCCGTTGCCGATACCTGCAGGTTTCCTGCCAATCCCCTGGACAGGTTTATTGGTGGTGAGGGCCTCTGGGCTTGTACAGCCCTCTGTGGAGACACCAATTACACAGCAAAACCCTTTATCTCCATAGCAACAGTGAGACTCCCCCATAACCCAGAAATTGTGGGGAGCCCCCTCTAAGAAAATGTGCCCCTCCCCCATTTTCTTTCCGCCTTCGGGAAGGTTTGTGGTTTGCGAGGACTCATCTTAAGAAGATCCAGTATTCAGTGATCAGAGCCATTGACATTCCCTGTCTGCTCACATTCACAGCACATTTTACAGCTCTTCATACTCAGGGGTAAAGATGAGAAAGAACTTTCCTCCAACATTTCCATCCAAAGAAAACATGCACTTTACATGTGTCTGCCTGATACTAAAAAAAATTTTTTTGGTATGGAGGTCAACGATAAAAAATTTCTGGGTTATGGGTTATTGAATAATGACAAAAAAAAAAAAGTTTACAAAAAGTTGTCACTAAATGATATATTGCTCACACATGCCATAGTTATATGTGGAATTGCACCCCAAAATATATTCTGCTGCTTCTCCTGAGTACGGGGATACCACGTATGTGGAACTTTTTGGGAGCCTAGCCGCGTACGGCACCCCGAAAACCAATCACTGCCTTCAGGATTTCTAAGGGTGCAAATTTTTGATTTCACTCCTCACTACTATCACAGTTTCGAAGGCCATAAAATGCCAAAATAGAACAAAACCCCCCCAAATGACCCTATTTTGGAAAGTAGACACCCAAGCTATTTACTGAGAGGCATGTTGAGTCCATGAAAATTTTATATTTTGCCACAAGTTGCGGGAATATTACAAATTTTTTTTTTTTTGCACAAATTTGTCACTAAATTATATATTGCTCACACATGCTATGGGCATATGTGAAATTACACCCCAAAATAAATTCTGCTGCTTCTCCTGAGTACGGGGATACCACATGTGGGGGACTTTTTGGGAGCCTAGCCGCGTACGGGACCCCGAAAACCAAGCACCGCCTTCAGGATTTAAATATAAAACGCTACCAAAAAAAACTGTTAGCGATCGCACGGATCAGGCCTGACTCTGCGATCAATGCAGTTATGTGTTTAGTGTTTTGTAAGTGACAGTGATCGATCGATACTGCACTTGGGTGGGCTGGACGGAGGGGCAAAATGCAGGTGCTAGCAGGTATCTGGGCTGATCCCGCTAACAATGCGTTTTTTTGGAACCCTAAACTGCTGGGGATGCTTGTATAGATCTGATCAGATCAGATATTGATCTGTTCAGATTCTATACCACTACGGGAGGTGTACGCTTTGCGCGTGGGTGTTAGCGGTACTGGCACTAACCTAGCTCTCCCTGGGGCGACGCAGACCCTGACCCTAAAACCTAATTGATATCACCTGCCGGGTGATCAGGGGGTTAAACCTTTATTGGGTAATAAATGGTGGGTGCCCTGATGCTATAAAAAGCAAACTAACTAACCAGAGTCACCCGTAACACTTATACGGTGATCACTGGTGAAAGGGTTAACTAGGGGCAATCAGGGGGTTAAAATCTTTATTAGGTAGTATATGGGGGGGTCCCTGATGCTATATAAAAACCTTACGGGGAACCTAAATAACTAACTGGCTAACCAACATCACCAGTGACACTTATACGGTGATCGCTGGTGAAAGGGTTAACTCTAGGGGCAATCAGGGGGTTAAAATCTTTATTAGGTAGTATATGGGGGTACCTAACCCTATAAAAACCTGGCGGTGAACATAAAAAATAACTAGCTACCTAGCGGCACCAGTGACACTAATGCAGTGATCAGAAAAACTATCACTTAGTGACACTGGCAAAAGGGGGTGAAAGGGTTACCTGGGGGCAATCAGGGGGTTAAACCTTTATTAGGTAGTATATGGGGGTCCCGGACGCTATATAAAAACCTGACGGGGAACCTAAATAACTAAATAACTAACTGGCTATCCAGCATCACCAGTGACACTTGTACGGTGATTGCTGGTGAAAGGGTTAACTCTAGGGGCAATCAGGGGGTTAAAGCCTTTATTAGGTTGTATATGGGGGTACCTAACGCTATAAAAACCTGGCGGTGAACCTTAAAAAATAACTAGCTACCTAGTGGCACCAGTGACACTAATTCAGCGATCAGAAAAATGATCGCTTAGTGACACTGGCAAAAGGGGGTGAAAGGGTTAACTCTAGGGGCAATCAGGGGGTTAAACCTTTATGGGGGGGTAGGGGGCTACACTAACTGCCCTGACACTTTTTACTGTCACAACTGACACTAAATGCAGTGATCAGTAAATAAATGATCACTGCAATCAGTGACACTGTGACTGGGGGGGGGGGGGGGGGCGATCGGGGGGGGGGGGGTGATTTGTGTGCCTATGTGTACCTACATGTCAGTGTAGTGATTGGTGCACTTACTATGTGTTCTCCTCACAGTCCAGTCAAAAATACCGCCCTGAGGAGAGTGACATAGCTTCCTCCCTGCCTGTGTTTAAACTACACAGGCAGGGGAAGCTTCTCATTCGCCAGGAGCGATCAAGAGGGGATGGCCAGAAACCAACGGCCACCCCCTCATCCCGGATCGCTCCTGAAGTGAAACGGACTGCCGCAGCCAGTGGGAGGGGGTACGATCGGACCCCCCACCCACTGGAAGGCAAGCACATACGGGTACGTGCTTGTGCCCATACATGCCATTCTGCCGACGTATATCTACATGCGGCAGTCCTTAAGTGTATAAGAAAAAAACAGTCAATGTATTGTATGGCTGTTTTAAACCAGTAAACACCAAATCTCAAAAGCAAGGCTCTGCTCTTAAGTGGTTAAAGCAGAACTAAACTCTCCTATCCTTTACAGTCAAGGAAGCTGCCATCTTATCTTCTGTTTAATCTGCAGTTGTCATGGTTGTGCACATGTTATCAGTTATGACAGCAGTCATTTATGACGGTCAGCTGCTGATTTTCCAGCCTGCTCATCCAACAGAAGCTGACACACACACAGAAGCCGCATGTCAGATAGTTTTTATTGTACTAGGCATTAGTCTTGGAACTAATGTCCTTTACTGTGGGATATAAATATTAGACATGTGCACACTGAAATATTTCGTTTCGGAATTTCGTTTTCATTCAAAAAATTTATTTATTTAGTTACTCCCGAAATTCAGTTTTATTTATTTAGTTTTTTGTTAAAAAATTGCATTCGTCTGAAAATCCAAATGAATTAAGGTCGAATCTGTCATTGAAGGCTTATGGTGTCTGTCGAATGTTTAAAGAAGATTGGACGGAGCAGCTAAACTCACTGTATGATGCTGCAATCATACATTCCCGGTCGAATATTTTGACTACAAGCTATAGTAGGATTCTAATGTTGTAGGTCTTATATGGGTTTTTTTTTAAGGCTATTTGCATTGCACACAGGTCATGTTAGCATTGGCATTAAGAAAAAAAAAATAAGAAAAAAAAATAAGAAAAAAAAATGCGTGGGGATCCCCACGCCCTAGAAAAAAATGGCTTCGGGGTCCCCCTCAAAATCCATACCAGACCCTTATCCGAGCACGCAAACCTGGCAGGCCCCAGGAAAAGAGGGGGGACAAGAGAGCGCCCCCCCCCCGAACCGTACCAGGCCACATGCCCTCAACATTGGGAGGATGCTTTGGGGTCCACCCCAAAGCACCTTGTCCCCATGTTGATGAGGACAAGGGCCTCATCCCCACAACCCTTACCGGCAGTTGTTGGTGTCTGCGGGCGGGGGGCTTATCAGAATCTGGAAGCCCCCTTTAACAAGAGGACCCCCGATCCCGGCCTCCCCCCCGTGTGAAATGGTAAGGGGTGACAAAAGTGTTAAAAATGACAAGAGACAGTTTTTGACAAGTCCTATATTAAAGTCTTCTTTCATCTTCTTTCTTCTGGTCTTCTTCCTTCGTTTCTTCATCCTTCGGTTTCTTCCTTCATCTTCTTCTTCCTCCGATCCGCTTCTTCTTGCACCGGTGTTCTCGCCCGGCATCTTCCTCCACGGACGGTTCCATGCATCAGAGAGGGGCGGAGTCACCAGGTGGCCCCACCCTCCGTTATATAAGAACTGTCAGAAGAAGAGAAGCGTCACACAGTGGGAGCCTCCCATTGCGCGGAGCGACCCGTGAACGAAGAAGAGACGTCGTAGAGGAAGATGCCGGACGAGAACACCGGACCAAGAAGAATCGGATCGGACCGTCTCTTGTCATTTTAACACTTTTGTCACTTTTTTGTTGAAATGGTAGGGGTACTTTTGTATCCCATTACCATTTCACATGGGGGGGCGGGATCTGGGGGTCCCCTTGTTAAAAAATTTGGACGAAAACAAATGCACATGTCTAATAAATATGTCTGAGGGCTCCAATGCAGGACCCTGGGCCCCAAAGTTTATTTTCAGATTGGCCAGTGGGAGAGGTTTTGGAGAGACTCAAGGACCATTTTAGTTTCTAGTACCGCCTTCAGTTAGGAACCCCCTATATTTGGGATTCAGGTACAGAAATACTTAGTTTTCTCATTGTTTTGTTGTATTGTACAAATCTGTTTTAACTGTTAATTGTTCTTGCCAATTTATTTGTTTTTGTTGCCTTGTGGTACGTGAAGCTCAAATAAATCCTCCTTCACCCTTGTTAGAGGGTGTGGCATTACTGGAACAGTCATTGTCATCCGGGAACCAGGGGACTCATACATCAGCGGCTGCTCCAAGGGTAAATGTATAAGCAGGTTGCCTACAGAATGTTAGTTAGGTAATGGCTGGCCCAGGTTGGGGAAGGGGTTAATGCTGTACATTGCTTTCCCCGAGCTTTTTGGACCCAGCCTATCTGCCCTGTGGTTTAAACAAGGGGGAAGGATTGGTTCCAGGAGTCTGTTCTGGTTCGGTCAAGATGAAATACCGTGACTACTGCAGAGGAGGACTTCTACTCTTTGCAGTCTGTCGGATGCGCCGTGAGCCAAAAGATCTACCAGTTTCTGGAGAACACATATCATGGACTACTACCTTGTAAAGGTACGCCTGGGCAGACAAGTAAAGATAGGGAATATTCTTTTGTATTTGTTCATGTTGGACTGACTTGCCAAAACATTTAAGTAAAGTTGCATCAACTGTTCTAAGCCTATTGTCATGGTTATGCACATTTGTTTCGGTTACAGACCTTGGCGTGTTCTCGCTATTCTTGTCTGCTCGTGACCCTGACCTTTTGGCGTGTCCCTGACTATCCTTTTTATGCCCTTTTACGCCTTCGCCAAGAATCTTGTTCGGTGAGACAATATGCGATTCAGTTCCGTATCCTCACAGCTGAATTGAGCTGGAACAATGAGGCCCTGGTCGCAACCTTTTTACACTCCACCAGGAGTGGATTTCCTTCCTCATTCTACCCAAGCCCTCTACCCCCATTGTATTGGGCCTTAGCTACAGCTCTACTCTCCACATGTAGACTGGGTCTCCCGGCAGATCCTGGCTTGGGGTCCTTTGTGTTTCTCGTCCTGTCTTCTCAAGGTGGTCCCCAAGGGGAGACTTCCCATTGCTACCACATCCGTATCGTCTGATCTTCCCGCGGCATACAGAGATTCCCTGGATGGGTTCTGTAAGAAGTCTGCTGAGGTGCTTCCTCCCCACAGATCTTTTGACTGTGCTATTGACCTTGTCCCTGGAGCAGCCCTGCCCAGGGGTCGTACCTACCCTCTGTCCATTCCAGAGACCCAGGCCATGTCTGAGTATGTCGCCGAGAATCTGGAGAGAGGTTTCATCCAGAAATCCTCATTGCCTGCATGGAGCAGGGTTCTTTTTCGTTGCCAAAAAAGATGGTACCCTCAGACCCTGCATCGACTATAGAGGTTTAAATGCAGTGACTATCAAAAACCGATACCCCTTACCTCTAATATCTGAGCTATTCGGCAGGTTGAAGGGGGTTTCCATTTTCACCAAGTTGGATCTCAGAGGTGCATACAATCTCGTTCGAATACGCTAAGGAGACGAATGGAAGACTGCGTTTAACACTAGGGACGGGCATTACGAATACCTGGTTATGCCTTTTGGTTTGTGTAATGCTCCATCTGTGTTCCAGAATGAATGAAATCTTCAGGGATCTACTGTACCAGTTTGTTGTCATCTATCTGGATGACATTATCATCTTTTCCGAAAATCTGCTTGCTCACAGAAACCATGTCCACACCGTACTTCAGCGCCTAAGGCCGCGTACACACGGGCGGATTGTATGGCCTACTTAGTCCGTCATACAATCCGACGGACAGTCCGTCCTACTTTCGAATGAACGGACTTGACCACACACGGATGCACAAACAGTCCGTCGAAAGCTTGCGCGATGACGTGTACAGCACGTACGACGGGACTAGAAATAGGAAGTCCAATACACAGCAATGCAACCTTCCGCCGTGTAAATCCTTTCTGAGCATGCGCCATTCTTAGTCCGTCGAACTAGCCTACTCACGAGCGGATTGTCCGCTGAAACCAAAGTATGACGGACAGTATTACGGAAATTCCGAAATACTTAGTACGCCAGACTGCACGCTGAAAAAGTCCGCTGAAGCCCACACACGAGCGGACTGTCCGCTGAAATGTGTTTCAGCGGACTAAGTAGGCCATACAATCCGCCCGTGTGTACGCGGCTTTAGAGAGTATAATCTCTATGCCAAGATGGAGAAATGTTCCTTTGAATGTTCTGAGGTCCTGTTTCTGGGATTTTTTGTTTCTAGTTTGGGTCTTCGCTTGGATCCCGGAAAGGTCTCGGCCATTACCAACTGGCCCCTTCCCACTAGCCTCAAAGCCACACAGCGCTTTCTTGTCTTTGCGAATTATTATTATTATTATAGGCAGTTCATAAGGAATTACTCTTCCATTGCCGCGCCTATTATCGCTTTGACCAAGAATGGTGCGAATGCCAAAGACTAGCCTCCCGAGGCTGTCTCTGCGTTTCACGATTTGAAACAGGCCTTTGTCTCTGGACCTCTCCTGAGGAGACCAAATCCTGGGGACCCATTTTTTTATTGAAGTAGACTCTTCTGCGATGGGGGTGGGAGCTGTGCTTCTTCAGTTCTTTAAGAAGAAAAAAAAATAAAAATTTCTCAGGCAGAGAGAAATTATGCCATTGGTGATCGGGAACTTCTCTTGGAAGGTTCCCCTCACTCCATAATGATCTTTACTGATCACAAGAATCTACAATACCTACAGAATGCTAAATGTCTGAACCCCAGACAGGCCAGGTGGAGTCTCTTCTTTTCCCATTTTAAATTCATGATTACGTACAAACCTGGTTCCTGCAACGGTCGGGCTGATGTGCTCTCTAGGTCATTTGACATTTTGGACGAGGAGTCCACCCCTGATCCTGAGCTGATCATTCCGACCTCATGCATTGTTGCCCATTCTACCACCCTGGAATCAAAAATTCCTCCTGGCAAAACCTTTGTTCCCACGGAGCTAAGATCCTTTGTTGGGGACATGATTCCAAGGTGGCAGGTCATGCTGGGTTCCTCTAACCTTCCTACTCATCAGTCGTCACTACTGGTGGCCTAATCTCCGCTCGGATGTTAAAGACTACGTTAAGGCTTTTCACGTCTGTGCTCAGTCTAAATCTTCCACACAAGCCCCTGCTGGTCTTCTCATGCCCTTGCCCATTACTAAGGAGCCTTGGACTCATATCGCCATGGATTTTATCACTGATCTTCCACTGTTGGAGAATAATACGGTGATTTGGGTGGTAATCGATCGGTTCTCCAAGATGGCTTAGTTTGTTCCTCTTTCTGGTCGCCCCTGCCTTTGTTCCCATTTTTGTACGGGAGATTTTCCGCCTTCATGGTGTTCCTTCCCATGTCGTTTCGGACAGGGGTGTGCAGTTTACTTCTCGTTTTTGCAAATCCCTCAACATTACCTTGGATTTTACCTCTTCTTACCATCCCCAATCCAATAGCCAGACTGAGAGGGTTAATCAGGAGTTGGAGGTCTTTCTCCGTACCTTGGTCTCGGCCCATCACAATGATTGGGCATCACTATTGCCATGGGCTGAGTTCTCCCACAATAATCATGTCAACGTCAGTTCTCAGAAAACACCCTTTGTCACTGTTTATGGAAGACATCCTCAACTCCCTCTTCCTATGACCTGCTCTTCCAACATTCCAGCTTTGCCTACTGTTCAGGAATTATTCAATTCCATGTGGGCTGACGTTCATGATTCCCTCCAGAAAGCTTCCAACAAATTCAAGAGTTTTGCTGACCGGCGCAGGCTTAAGCCACCTTCTCTTCAGCCAGGAGACAAAGTCTGACTCTCCACCAGGAACATGAAACTCTGGGTTCCTTCTCTCAAATTTGCCCCAAGATTCATTGGTCCGTACACCATAACTTCTAAACTGAATCCAGTTTGTTTCAAACTCCAGATTTCCAAAAGCCTCAAAATCTCTAACTCCTTCCATGTTGCCTCTCTCTACCACAGCGCCGGTCTCTGAGGATAATCGGGAGTACGAGGTTAGCCAAATTTTGGATTCCTGACTCTGTATAGGCATTCTGCAGTACCTTGTGCACTGGAAAGGGTTTGGTCCTGAGGAGAGGTCGTGGATTTCGGTTTCCAAGATCTTTGCACCTCGTCTGTTGAGGAAGTTTCATTTGAAGTTCCCCTCTAAACCTGGACCCAGGCGGGGAAAAAGAAGGCCTCGTAAAAAGGGGTGGGGGGGGGGGGTACTGTCATGGTTATGCAATAGAGTTTGTCTGTCAGCCTACATGTCTCCATGTGTTCATCTCTAGAGACCAGCTGACTCTCACCTGACTGCTTTTATAATCCCTCCTCTAGCATGGCTCCACCCTAGCTCCTATCAGAGAACTCTATATTAACCTGTGCACTGCAGGCCAACCCTGCTGATCAACCTTTGTGTGTTTGGCTTCCGGTTACCTGCCTGCCGTGTGCTCTACATTTGTTTATGTTACAGACCTTGGCGTGTTCTCACTATTCTTGTCTGCTTGTGACCCTGACCTTTTAGCGTGTCCCTTACTATCCCTGTTTGCCTGTGACCCTGAACCTTTGGCGTGAACTCGGTTGTCCTTGTCTGCTTGTGGCCCTGACCTTGGCTTATTCCCTTACTATCCCTATCCTCCTGTTGCCTACTGTGGGCATGAGCTGGGGGACCCTGGGGGTCACAACCTGGAGCCAGTTGCAGCCCAGTCCATCCTCACCACTAGAGGCTCTGGTGAACACCTGCTGGCTCTTAGACTCTGCGCCCTAACCCCGGTGGGATCCGTCTTGGTGTTCCAGTGGCCCTGCCTTCCTTACCACCTTGACTCCCATCTGCAGCAGTCAGTCGTAGGGTCAACTACCTTGAAGTACACTCCTGATCCCAAACTGTGTGCATCTGTCACCTAGCTTCAAGGTGACCTGACACCTGGTCTGAAGTTCTTTAAAAGGGGTTGATAGGATGTTGTTAGTCTAGGGGTTGATAGACCCTCAATATCTCTGCTTATGGTTGAATTGGTATAATAGGGGTATAAGAAAGAATTAGGATCATCACATGAGGGGTACGAAGTAAATCCCCTACAAAAGGTCTACTTGGCTAGAATAGCAAAAGGAGTCATGCAGTTGCTATGGATAACCAACTAGTGCAAGGTATATTGCAGCCGTGGGGCATGATATCTGTTGTAGGTGATGGGCCCTAGGGATGGCCGAACTGTTCGCCCGGCGGTCGGTTCGCGGCGAATTTTGCGTGTTCCCGATTCGCCCGATCGGCGGACTATTGCCGCTGTTCGCCCGGTGGACATATGTGTTTACAGTGTGAAAGAACTTTGACCCATGATGACACATCCATCATGGGGTACAGGACAGCCAATTGAGACATTTCAGCACATGGACAATTGGACATACCCCCTACCTTATAAATAGACTTGATCTGACGGCCATTTTACATTCTGTCTTATGTCAGTGTAGGGAGAGGTTGCTGTGTGGAGCAGGGACAGACTGTAGTGACACAAATCGCTAGCTATTAGGTCCACAAAAGTCCTTTTAAGGACTGGTATAGGTGTAGTACAGTATATAGGTTTCAGTGCAATGTTGTGCTGGTGATTGCAGCAGCCTTTCTTTTGTCAGTGTAGGGACAGGACGCTGTTTGCAGCAGGGAGAGACTGTAGTGACACAAATCACTAGCTATTAGGTCCACAAAAGTCCTTTTAAGGACTGGTATAGGTGTAGTACAGTATATAGGGTTCAGTGCACTGCTGTGCTGGTGATTGCAGCTGTCTTTTGTCAGTGTAGGGACAGGACGCTGTGTGCAGCAGGGACAGTCAGTTTAATCACTAGATAGCTATTAATATTAGGTCCACAAAGGTCCTTTTAAGGACTGGTATAGGTGTACAATATATAGGGTGCTGGTGCATTGCTGTGCTGCAGATTACTGCTAATTTCTGCAGCTGTCTTTTATCAGTGTAGGGACTGAGGTACAGTGCAAATCACTAGCTACTAGGTCCACAAAGGTCCTTGTAAGGACTGGTATAGGTGTACAATATATAGGGTGCTGGTGCAGGGCTGGGCTGCAGATAACTGCTGGTTTCTGCAGCAGTCTTTTATCAATGTAGGAACTGAGGTACAGTGTAGGGACTGGTGTCAGTGCTCTATATCTCAGTGCTGGTGTCAGCGCTCTCTATCACGGTGCTGGTGTCAGTGCTCTATATCTCGGTGCTGGTGTCAGTGCTCTATATCTCGGTGCTGGTGTCAGTGCTCTATATCACGGTGCTGGTGTCAGTGCTCTATATCATGGTGCTGGTGTCAGTGCACTCTATCACGGTGCTGGTGTCAGTGCTCTCTATCTCGGTGCTGGTGTCAGTGCTCTATATCACAGTGCTGGTGTCAGTGCTCTCTATCACGGTGCTGGTGTCAGTGCTCTATATCACGGTGCTGGTGTCAGTGCTCTATATCACGGTGTTGGTGTCAGTGCTCTCTATCACGGTGCTGGTGTCAGTGCTCTATATCACGGTGGTGGAGTCAGTGCTCTATATCACGGTGCTGGTGTCAGTGCTCTCTATCACGGTGCTGGTGTCAATGCTCTATATCACGGTGCTGGTGTCAGTGCTCTATATCTCGGTGCTGGTGTCAGTGCTCTATATCACGGTGCTGGTGTCAGTGCTCTATATTACAGTGCTGGTGTCTGTGCTCTATATCATGGTGCTGGTGTCAGTGCTCTCTATCACGGTGCTGGTGATCATCTCCTGCACCCTCTTCATAGCCTACTCTGACCTTTCCTCTCCTCCATTGCCTTCATGCGCTCCTGAGTCCTGCATTGTCAAAATTTCACAGATAAAAAAACAATGCTTGTAGTTGTCGATCCCAGATTCACTTCATACATGTGTTATGTCAGTGGCCATGTGGTGGGACTATGTGTGCACAGCTAGTAAGTATTTTGTGGCTGAAAATATGACCTGTAGGTTGTTAAGATTCACCTGCCATTGAAGTCAATGGGGCCCGCCACAAACTTTGCTGTTTGCAAACTTTTGGCCGCGTTCGCGGTTCGCGTTCGCGAAACGTCCCATCGGAAGTTTGTCCATCTCTAATGGGCCCTCCGGTTGCGATAGGGTCAGTGACCTGTCTCACTTGTAATACTCTAATGTGTACTGAATTATTTTTTTTTCTACTAGTTGGTCTTTTATCATTTCAGAGCGCTAAAAACATAAGTTACAACCAGCTCTCTCAAAGCTGCTCTAAATTGAACTGTGGATTCGCAATGATGCTGTCCTCATTGTCAGAATTTATATAGTTCTGCAACCATGTTTACTCTAGGCACAGACGAGCTGTGTCATAAGTGTCATCTGCTACTGTTAGACATACTGTAGCTCCCAAATATCTCTGATTTGGAATAATCTCCCTCTTTCCTCCTGTTTTGTCCCTATTTTGGTCTGATCTATATAATTTAGGGCTGTTACTGTTTTTATCGATTAATCGACTAATTTCGATTAATTATAACGCACATACAGATCCAACTACTTTTAGCTGATCTCCTTGCATTGCAACTCTGCATTAGTCAGTGGTAAATGTGTTATACACTATATACAATCACCCGACACTAGTTTCCACAATCCACGACTTAACTTCACAGTTCACACAAATAAGTTTTAAGTTCAAACTCTAGCAATCCCTCCACCTCCGGTCTAACTAATCACTCTCACCTTATGGCATGGACCCCTGTGCAAACAGGTGGTCATGCAAGCAGGTATCAAAAGGGTTAACACGGACCATAAACTTCTCTCACGTCTCCTTAGATCTCAGCAAGGACGCCAGGTCATGGGTAGAAAGAAAAGATCTAAGTATAAGATTGAATTTTTGTGTTCAAACACAAACTACTGACATAAAGATGATAAAAACACAGTATGTAAAGCCAACAATCGTGTTAGTTCTGTAGGGCAGCAGTGGGTGACGTCATGCGTAGCTCCTCCCCCGTGCGCGATACGTTCAATCAGAACTTCAACGTCACTGGACTCCTCCCCCCTTCCCTTTGTTAGCAGACAGAGGCACTTGGGGAAGGGGGGAAGAGTCCAGTGACGTCGATGTCTGTGACATCACTGGAACTCCCTGAAGACCCGGAAGCCGGTGGAGAGGTGAGTATCAATCAAAAGAATTTTTTGATTAATTGAGGAATTAATCTTTAATTTCCACAGCCCTAATATAATTGTATATAAAATGCACTTTTTATCTTTCAAAAAGTGTTTCTCAATGCTAAACCTTTCATCCAATTTCTAAACTGCTGCAGCAATGCACATTGGGCAATGGCAAGAGGGGCATGCCCAGGTTTCACTGTGATTGGCTAATGCCACAATGGGTTTCACATAACCTAAGGGCTGTAGCAGTTCCTTGTTGTAGGTTTGTAGTGTGAGATTTGTAGGTTGGAGTGATAGGGACAGACCCGATGCCTTAAAATCAGTCCATGAAATGACTGACACAACCGCCCCTGTATCAACATCCACGGAGACAGGACAGCCATTGAGTGTGACATCCACTTTTATCGCAGGAGTGTTCCCAGCTACCCGAAACAGTCCAACATGCTGGACACAGGTCTCTTCATCAGAGCTGGAGCCGTTCTTGTCAGTATCCACATGAAATGTCTGTTTACGTCTACCTTTTGTGGTAGTGTTCGAGGAGTGTGAGCTGCGGCAAACACGCCCAATATGACCAGTCTTTCCACAAAGAAAACAAATGACATCCTTGAACTTGCAAGCAGGTGCACTGTGAGAAGTGTTACCACAACGGTAGCAAGTTGGTATCCGAGAGACAGAAGAATTAGGGTGGCGAGGTTTAGGTTGATTTGGCGACAGCCGTTGTGGGTGTCAGGTGATAGCAGTGTGGAATATTTCCTCTCCCTGGCTTGCAGGAGGTTCAGGTGGCATCTTCAGTAGGGTGGCATCCAGTGTAGCCAACTCCATGACTGTAGCAAGGTCTGTAGCTTTTGTCAGAGTCAAGTCGGGTTCTGTGAGTAAATGTTTCTGTATGGCTGAGTCGCAAAGTCCCATGACAAACATGTCGCGGTGAGCCGTCTGCAGGTAGTCTCCAAATTAAGTCTCTGAGAGTGCCATATGCAGCTAGACCCAATGCTTTGAGGAAAACTGCAACTTTCTTTTCTACAGCCACACGATTTGTTTCCATATACTGCTCCAGCCTCTCCATCCAGGAGCTCTATGATTCAGCAGCAGGATCAAATGGTTGAATAAACCCTATGAAAGCCATGTGTGCTAAAATCCACAATCCTCGTCGCCACTGTAATATGCCTTTGACACAGGGTCCCTCAGCGTGTTGCTAGCAATGCTACCAGTGTCTGCTCAGCAAGTTACACACAGGCTGGATGCACTTCTTAACCAGGGAAGAGTTTATTACTCACTCAGAAAGCGATGTACATTCTTACATGGAGGAGTCATACACAACAGGTCTCCCTCTAAGTATCATGCTGCTGCTTCCAGTCCCACATACACTGTGACTGACTTCCTGGTACAGCCCCTCCCCCAGCATGCATCAGGAGAAAGGGGTTAAGGGTCACTGTGATTCTGCATAAATATCACATATTTGTAAATTTCAGTATACAGGAACGGTAGTGGTTAAAAAATAACTTGTGGGTTTAACTAATTATTATTTTTTGTATAATTTTCTTTTAAGGGGGAGTGGCAGGGGCGTGTCCTATGCTTACATACTTTTGCTAATTGATGTCCCTCATTCCCATCTCAAAAAGTTAAGAGGTTTACTAGTAAAGTATAGAACATGCACTATCCTATCCACTTGCTCTGAGACAGTTCCAGTGAACATGTAAAGCACGCATTCTAGCAGTAAATCCACCTGATTAGCAGCAAGTATGTAATTCTCAAACATACAAATCGAAGTAGTAAAAGGCACTGCAGACTCACTAGGCTCTAAAACAGGGGTAGGAAACCTCGGCTCTCCAGCTGTTTCGAAACTACAAATCCCATCATGCCTCTGCCTCTAGGAGTCATGCTTGTGATTGTTAGGGTCTTGCAATGTCTCATGGGACTTGTAGTTTCAAAACAGCTGGAGAGCCAAGGTACCCGATCTCTGCTCTAGAACAAAAATTGTAGTTTTCTGTAGATATAGAAGAGACAACCTCATTGCCAATCTGGTTGTATCCCGTAGTTTGGAAGGCAAAGTAGTTACAGAGTGTTCTTTTAAGAGGTTCAGACATCTAAACGTCTCACAGGAACATGAACTAACTTGTACAGAGTATAGAAACTATACATGTAAAAACTGTAATTAGTGCCATCTACAGGTCAGAGGTATGTAATCTTTTGAAAAGCAAGGGCCACTTAAAGCGGAGTTCCACCCGATTTTTGAATTTCTTCCACCCGATCTTTTGGATGCCCAATGCTTTGGCGGAAGAGGAGAGAAGGCAGAGGAAGCCTGAGGAGCCGAGCAGACACAGGAGCTGTAGCCCACACTTCCCGCTGAGGAGGAGAGCCACCGCTTCCTGCTGAGGAGAGTCGCTGAGAGCCGCCGCTTCCCAAAAAGGAGGAGAGCCGCAGCTTCCCGCCAAGGAGGAGAGCGGCTGAGGAGGAGAGACCCATCACTCCAGGAGAGGAGCAGAGCCCCGCCACACGATGCGCACAAGTGGCTGCGTATACTGGGCACAAGTAGCTGCATATGATGGGGCACAGTGGCTGCATATGATGGGGCACAGTGGCTGCGTATGATGGGCACAAGTGGCTGCATATGATGGGCACAAGTGGCTGCATATGATGGGCACAGTGGCTGCATATGATGGGGCACTGTGGCTGCATATGATTGGGCACAAGTGGCTGCATATGATGGGCACAGTGGCTGTGTTTGATGGGCACAATGGCTGCATTTGATGGGCACAGTGCCTGCCTTTGATGGACACAGTGGCTGCATATGACGGGGTACAGTGGCTGCATATGACGGGGCACGAGTGGCTGCATATGATGGGCCCAGTGGCTGTGTTTGATGGGCATAATGGCTGCATTTGATGGGCACAGTGGCTGCATATGATGGGCACAGTGGCTGCATTTCATGGGCATAATGGCTGTATTTCATTGGCACAGTGGGACTTCAATTGATGGGGGGTTCAGTATTTGTTTTGTTTGTTTGTGCCCCCCCAAAAAAAGTTTTGGCACCAGCCGCCATTAGTCCTGAGCCCCCTGTAGGGCTGCTTTCACACTGATGTACTGCGGTTTACCAACACGGGTGCAGTGAAGTGCACCTGTGGCTTTCCTGTGGGTTAGCTGCATTGAGCCATAGACTTTTATTACATCTTGCAGGTATGGTGCACTTTCAGAAAGGGTACCAAACCCATGGGATATAATGTAAGTTTATGGCCCAGTGCAGAAAACTCGCAGGAAAGCCACAGGTGCACTGTGCTGTACCTACGGATTAGTGTGAAAGCAGCCTAATAGCACTTTTATTTATAGGTGCTAATATGTCCATTGCAAAAGTGCAGTGTAAGTGACATTTAATACACTGATCTTTTACTCTACATGCTTCTGCTGGCATTATTCTCCAGGCTGCTAGAAAGGCCACAATGCACTTGCCATCACTCTGTCTGGGACAGAGAAAGCAACAGCTTATGCAGCTCCTGCTCCCTCTGCAGCCAGTGCTGGCTACATGCACTCTGATGCACTGGGATGGCGTATTGGTAACCTGTTGATCACGATTTGGGCTTTCCGACCCACCATCCCAGAGCATAGGCATGAGGCTCAGAGTATAGGGGGTGGAGGCTTCCTGCTTACAGGAGGGGAATTGGAGAGTGGGCCTCATTACATTAGTAAATGTGATCTAGAACATGCTTCTTTGAAGGAAGCACCACAGTTCTCATACAATCAGTTTGCTCTTGTAAAACCTATGCTCACAGCATACTGGCTGAATTTGCAACAAGTTGAGATTTATACAAGTAGTTCCTTTAATTTCTAGTTAAGTGCTAGCCAACCTTCCTCCTACCTCCCATTACTAGCTATTCTAGACTGAAGCTGCCCATCAGTTTGAAGAAACAATAGGTAGTTAGAGTAGGTGGGATAATCCAGCCCTTGGCACTCAGAGAAAGTCAAAAGGTTCAAATCAGAGAACCCAGGGGTCTCAGGGAGCTTCTAAAACAGCCTTTCTCAACCTTTTCAACACAGAGGAACCCTTGAAATAGTATCCAAAGAGGTCCAGCGCCTCTTGACTACTATCCTAGATCAGCAGGTGGCGCTGGACCCCAAGACCTTCTTGTTGGGCATCCCCTTTCCTAAATTGATGTAGTCCCGAAATAAACTGTCAAGACATATCCTGACAGCGGCGAGGTGTCTAATTGCCCTACATTGGAAAAAAGTACAGCCCCCCACCCTCTGCGCGCTCCATACTAGAATTAGGGACGTGGAATTGATGGAGAGGATGACCGCCAGGATACAGGACCGGATTGAGGCTCACGATGTGGTCTGGAGCCCATGAAATCTTCGGGAGGACCGGATGTGATTTGGCGCGGGGACCACACACGGTGATTACCCCCCTCTTCCCTCCCCCTTCCTTCCCCCACTCTCCCTCCCACCCCTCCCCCCTCTTCTATTTCTTAAAGTTCTCTCTCCCTTCTCTTATCCCTTTTATCTCCTATTCTCTCGCCTTTGCTCTCCCCTCTCTTTTCTTTATCGCTTAGTATCTCTTTCCTTTTCTTTATCTTCTTGATTCTCTAATCTTCTTTGCTCTTGTTTCCATGTGCCTTATAGTCCCTTCAGAAAGTTGCTTTGAAAACAACGACTAGAGTGAGCAGTTAGTAACATTTGTAGATATCTGTACCTAGCTATTGGGCTACCTCACTGTACACTATGATGGGTGGCACTATATATCTATATCCAGTGCTGGCCCGGTTGATCGCAGAGGAGTCTTTTTGGCCTGGTCTGTACCTGTTCCAGAAGGCTCCCTGTGGTGGGTCAACGGGCGGGAGGCCCCTAATGATTGCTCATTTTCTTTCTTGTTGAGCTAATGTGACGCAATACAGCATGATGTGTAATGCATTGTTGGAAACAATAAAAAGTTATTTGATAAAAAAAAAAAAAAAAAAAAGAAATAGTTCTCCAGTCTCGGGGAACCCCTGCTAAAAATTAGAAATTTACAACTCATGATAAATTAGTGTGATGGTCAGTGGGAAGAATGCTCCTTACACTTGTGGTCATTGGGAAGAATTACTTCCTTACAGATAGCTAAAAAGATCAACGGTGTCGGTGGGAACTTATTCAAGAGGCAGAAATGGCCCAATGCTGAAGGAATCCCTAGCAACCTCTGGAGGAACCCTGGTTGAGAATCACTGTTCTAAAAGGTAATAAAACAATTTCCTTTTATAATTATTTCATAGGCTTAAAGTAGTAGGCAAAACTTTATTTTTCATTTTGAATTGAGTAAGGGAGGGTATAACCCCTGTGGGGCTTATTTTTGTCATCTTTATCCCATTGGGGGGAAATAACTTCACTTCCTGTCCAATAGCTAAGAAGTGAGAGGAAATTTCTTGCAAATTAGGGGAATCTCTTGGGGACCCCCAGGTCACCAGAACTAGTGTCCCCCTTTGGAAGATTTCCCCTCTATTACTTTTTGGGGGACAGACCAAAATTTGGGATTTTCTTTTACTTTCACTTTCAATGATAATGGTGACAAATAGAGAGGGTGAATCTCCTTGATGGGGCACAGATAGCAATAATAACTGACAGGGGTTCTAATCCCTCTGCATTCTGTCCAAAACTTAAAAAAAAAATTCCTTTAGTTATACTTTAATATTAAAGCGGTAGTAAACTTAGTAGTATTCATTGCATACTAACACATTAGAACGAAGCCCCCACAGCAGCGCCTGGTCACTGCTGAGGGGGATGACATGTTCCCTCTGCATTTTGTTTGCGGGTTCTGGCACTATGGTGATGTCACTCCAGTGCATGAGTGCAGGAGCCCCCACTTTCAGCTCAATACGCCAGACCTTCAGAGCGCATGCACCCCTGAAGTCAGCAGCTGCATCCAGGGTGAATATCTCCTAAACCGTGGACAAGAAAGCGGGCAATATGACTTCTTGCCGACCAGCTGCCGTCATTATACTGCGGAGGGTTGGTGCGGCTGCGCAAATCGTCGTAGGTGTAAGTTGGCCGTTTTAAGAGTGATACGACATGACGCCAGAGCCGATGCATAGGGCCGGCAACCACAATGTCTGCTGGACACCCGTGATTGCTCCACAGAGAGCCAGA
Source organism: Lithobates pipiens (assembly GCF_037356315.1). Lineage (NCBI taxonomy): Eukaryota > Metazoa > Chordata > Amphibia > Anura > Ranidae > Lithobates > Lithobates pipiens. Next base: position 424,412,034 of record NW_027507718.1, read on the forward strand.
ACGGTGATCTGTGTATGTAAACAAACAGATCCCCATTCTGACAGGGGAGTAGAGAGAGAAGGTCTGTTCTTAAAGACTAGGGACAACGATCTCTCTCCTCCTCCAGTCAGTCCACTAGCCCTCACAGTTAGAATCACCTCCCTAGGGAACACTTAACCCCTTTATCGCCCCCTAGTATTAACCCGTTCCCTGCCAGTGACATTTATACAGTAATCAGTGGCTATTTTTAGCTCTGATCACTGTAACAAATGTCACTGGTCCCCAAAAAGTGTCAAAAGTGTCCGATCTGTCCGCCGCAATGTTGCAGTACCGCTAAAAATTGCAGCTCGCCGCCATTACTAGTAAAAAACAAATAGATAATAAAAAGGCCATAATCTATCCCCTGTTTTGTCCTTAATTGGTTTAAGGAAGAGTCACTGTAAAGTGGAACTTCGGTAATTTTTTTCATCTTTCCATCTATTAAATCTTCTGCCCTTGTTGTGTTAACTTTGGATAGTAAAACTTTTTTTCCTGCCAGTACATACCTTATATAGCCCACTTGATGTTTCTTGTCTGGTAAAAAGCCTAGGCTTATGACATCATGCTAGATCTCTCTCTCACACTCCTGAGAGTTTGCCAGGAAGGGGGGGGGGGGGGATGAGTCTTAAGGCCTCATGCACACGAGACGCAGTTAAACGCGTGTTCAGATGCAGTTGGACACTTTTTTCAACTGCCCCTGAACTCATTCAATGTTATCCTGTGTGTCCATGCACACAGTCTCGTTTTTTGCCGTTTTTATGCAGTTGCGTTTAACCTCGTTTTTCCAGAAGCAAAAAAATGGGTTCAGATGCAAAAATTTCCACATTTCAGACGCAAACCATGGAAAAACGCGGGTAAACGCGGCACCCGCATTTAGCCGCGTTTGCGTTTATATGCGTTTTTAAAGGAACCCAATTTTTTGGACCTGAAAACTCAGAAATATGATCTGAGAATGACATTTTGTGACCCGAATTTGGGGGCCCATATCTTGAGGCCAATTATTGCCAGGAACCCCAAATTTGGTCTGCAGACACTGTGGATCTAGCACTACAACATATCCAAATTTGGGGTTCCTATCACCAAGTGACCCCGAGATAGAGGGCCCCAAATCGGGTCGCAAAATGTCATGCACTTTTCTGCATCAGAGAATGACATTTTGCGACCCAACTTTGGGGGCCCATATCTTGGGGCCAATTATTGCCAGGAACCCCAATGTCATGTCATGCACTTTTCTGCATCAGAGATAGATGGCCTCAAAGTCAACTGTGACCATCTGCGGCAATGTAATTTGGTCATTAGGGTTGGGTGTTATGGTAAGTGGTTATCCGTTAGGGTTAGGGTTATTGTTTAGGATTAAGGGCTGGATTAGGGTTGTTTAGGGTTAGTGTAAGGGATAGGGTTAGTGGTTAGTGTTAGGATGAATGGTTAGGGTTAGGATTCTGGATATTTTAATAAGGCATTAAAAAATATTATACTACCATATACAGCAGCAAAGAATTAAAATATATTAATCAATACATATTTCACGATAAAAATATAAAACATGTATGAGCAGCTGCGTACCTACCCCGACAAGTTTTTTAATTTTAGCCGGATGTCCATTGTCACATTTGATCTGCTCTTAGAAAAAGTACGACCTGGTCTGACATTCGTGGACACCAATATGAGAAACAGTGTGTCACCAGAGGAACTGCTGTTGGTAACGATCAGGTATGTGTATATATTTATAAAATATATTTATCTATAGATGTACAGATTAATTTTTTTCTCTGTCCTTTATTTTTTTTAAAATAATGTCTATTTATAGCAAATTATCCATTTTTTTTTAAATATCTAAAATTTTCTTGTGGCAATTTTTAACATGTTAAAAATATATAAAAAAATTGGCCAAATAAATTTAAAACAATTATAAAAAATCTAATTAACATAGATTTGCTTTTAAATAAAACAATTTGAAACTAGAAAAAATGAATAAAAACATATATTAAGATTAAAAAATAAATAATTAACTATTTTAATATTGTTTTATATATAAGAGCAGATTAAATGTGACAATGGACATCCGGCTAAAATTAAAAAACTTGTCGGGGTAGGTACGCAGCTGTACATACATGTTTGTGAAATATCCAACGGACATTCGCTGTCCCATCAACGGATGGGTCCAATATCGACGAGCTCTGACTCTGGACCTCACACAAAATTTGCGACGACGTTGCTGTCTCATCAAGAGCAACATCAGGAGCATTTCCTGACATATATTCAATATGGGATCCATTTCAAAATATATACCACAGAAAGAGAGGCAAATGCAAGTGTACAACTGCTCTCTATGCTGCTGCTGCTCACTCTGATCAAAATAGCAGAAATAGTTAAAAAAAACATGCTTTGAGAGCTTGGGGAGGGTCTACATGATGTTATCTTTATAAACGCTTATAAACGCAAATGCTGCTAAACGCGTCTAAACGCGTCATGCAAACGCGGCAAAACGCGCATTTTTAAACGCGCGTTTCAGCTTTTTTTGAGCAGAGTTTTCACCTGCGTCTCGTGTGCATGAGGCCTAAGAGGGCCAATGAAAGCTGCAGAGCTGGAGGTGTGCCTCTGTGTGTCTGTGTAAATCCAGGAAGTGAACAGCTAGCAGCTTCAGCTGCCCACAGTTAAGACGGTTGCAGCCTGTCTCAGTGGAAGGTGATTTCTGCAGCATATTTGGCAAGTACAGAATCACAGCATATGTATAATAATATGCAAAGTGGTTGGAGGGAAGCTTCAGAATGGCAAAGATGTTTTTATTATAAACTATCTGAGCAGACTGCAGTTCCTCTTTAAAGTGGGATTGCACTGTGGAAAAAAATATTAAAAGCCAGCAGCTACAAATACTGCAGCTGCTGACTTTTAATAAATGGACGCTCACCTGTCCCGGCGTCCAGCGATGCCGGCAGCCGAGGCCGATCGATCGCTCGGCTCTCGGCTGCTGCCGCCACCATTTTAGGTGAGGGAATCAGGAAGTGAAGCGCTGCGGCTTCACTTCCCGGTTCCCTAATGCGCATGCGCGAGTCGCGCAGCGCAATAGGAATTGTCCGCGCTGTCTCTGGGACCCGTGTGTGTCCCAGCAGACAGCGCGCAGGGACAGGAAGAGCCATAGACTCCCGTGGGAGTCTATGCCCGGAAGTGGGTGTAAATACCTGTCTTTGACAGGTATCTGCACCCCCTCCCCCCTGAAAGGTGCCAATTGTGACAGCAGAGGGGGGGGAGGGTTCCGATCAGCGGAATTCCACTTTACGGTGGAACCCCGCTTTAAGCACTCAGGTCGGTGGCTGCCAAAAAGTCTGCAAGTACAGTCCCTAATTATTATACTACTAGGTACCCCCGCATATGTGGGAAGAGATGAATATTGGTTTTGTTTTAACTTTATGAAACGAGATACTTTGTTTCAAACTTGATGTAACAGTTAGATGATGCTTGAATTTAACACATTTGGACACTAGATGGCAGTATTTATCATTTTAACGTTTCTATTTATTTTGTTGGAGGAAAAAAAATGTCAGATATGTTTGTGACCTTGTGATAAAACTTGTAATAAGAACATTATGTAAGCTGTCAATACTGATCTTCTTCTTTAAAACTTGTAAATTTGTGATAATACCCTATATGATAAGCCAAGCAATGGAGCTGATAGCTGACAGTGTTCTCCCTCTGCAGTGCTATGCACCCGCCAGCAATAGTTATGAAAAAAGTTATTCTCAAAATGGTCATTTGCATATCAATAGGCACCCCCTTCCCCCAATCCCTGTCTTACAATGTCTTGGCTTATTGAAACATTTCTCAACCTTTGAGCATTGCATTGTAGAATGGGGGAGCACAACTCTTTTTGAGATGAGAAAGAGCAACATTGTTTAGCACAAAGTATATAAGTAAAATGACACTCCCACCACGAATTAACATGCTGAAAATGATTGATTAAACACATTGTAAAGGCACTGGCTATCTCCCCAAGACGCTTTTCCTCTTGGCAGCGAGATTTTGGCAGAAAAAAACACTTGACACTTGTAAACACATGTAGTACCCTCTAGAGTCCTGCGGAAATAGTGTAGACTTCTTTTTTCCTAGAACAGGTACATTTCTAGCCTTGGCTGGTAGCCAAGCCTGGGTGTGGTTTGTGATCTGGGTTGGGATTGGCTCAGAGTAGTGCTGGGTGACTCAAAGTTGGCATCACTAGGACCTCCTACATCTTTCTAGAATCTTCTAGTGTTTTCTGGAAGGAGAGGCAGGAGATGAGGTGGAGCCACCTGGGGTGTTCTGGGGAACCCTGACCAATCTCCAATCTGGATTGGCAGGGGACAAGCCTCCTTAAATACCCAGGGTCAGCCCAGCTGGGGAGGAGTTGTATCGGGTGGAATATGGAGATGGAGTGTTAGGCTGTCGAGACCTTTAGGGGTGTTCCCTAGTCGGGGGGCAGCGGGGTCTGGGCTTGGATGTGGACAGGACCCTCTTACAACCCACGGAGGTGTCCTGGACAGGAGGAGCAAGAGAGGACAATACCAGGCAAGTCTCCAGGAGTCTCACAGAGGCAGCCAGAAGGGTTGGTGAGTGTTCACACGAGAGGACTGGGGGGCATGCCTGAGAGAACTGATGTGGAGCGGTCTGGGATGGGTACAAAGCCAGTCAGGAGGATTATGGTAGCACGGGCAGTGGAAAGGTGCAGCTGCAGCCAGGAGGGCTGGCAGTGCCTGAAGAGGTGGTGCTGGGAGCAGTAGCCACAGGGACAGCTAGCACTGGGACTGTCCTACAATTTTGCTACACAATAGGGGCCCATGGACCCTGCCTGTAAAGGGCACCTGTTTTAGGCCTGGCTGAGCCAGTGTCAGGCCTACCAAATCGGTACTAGCTAGTCCGGATAGTGCAAGAAAGGAAGTGATGTGCAGGAGGAGAAGAGGAGTGTATATACTGTGATGTATATAGAAGTCCTAATTTCTGATGTTTTGATTACCTGGGCATCTCATAAGTGTCCATCCCCATCCAAGGTAATTTCCCCTCAATAAAAATACCAAAAAAGTGCAAGAACTGTTTTCATGTCTCTGGATGAATGACAAGTGTGTGCCTGGCAGGGGCAGGGTGACAGATGGATCACTATTTCAGCAGCCCCTACAGGGGTACCGCTACATACGTGTAACTCATTTAGGTGCATCAAGTGCTTGAGTATTGATTTAATTCATTCCTAATAAAACATTGAAATTAATAAAGTGGTTGTAAAGCCATAAGGTTTTTCACCTTCATGTATTCTATGCATGAAGGTGAAAAAACCTTCTGTGCTGCAGCTCCCCCTCCGGACCCCTCTTTTTCTTACCTGAGCCCAATCCAATCCAATGATGTGCACGAGTTCGGCAGCTCCAGATGCTGTCGCACTCCTCATTGGATAGATTGATAGCAGCAGGAGCCATTGGTTCCCACTGCTGTCAATCAAAACCTGTGACACGAGAGCTGAGGGCTGGGCCAAGTGCCGCTGTCTGTGTCAGTGGACACAGCAACAAGACTCGGGAGCGAGCCCGCATGGGTGCCCCCATGCAAAGTGGCTTTCTGTGGGGGCACCCGATGAAGAGGAAGGAGCCGGGAGACTCCAGAAGAAGAGGATCGGGGCTGATTTATGCAGGACCAATGAACATAGTTTGTCCATGCTATAACTTTTGTGCAAACCAATTTGTATACACTTATTGGGATTGTTTTACCAAAAATATGTAGCAGAATACATATTGACCTAAATTGATGAAGAAATTTCGATTTTTTACATTTTTTTTATTGGATATGTATTATAGCAGAAAGTAAACTTTTTTTTTCCAAAATTGTTGCTTTTCTTTATAGCGCAAAAAATAAAAAACACATAGAGGTGATCAAATACCACCAAAAGAAAGCTATATTTGTGCTAAATATAAGCACTGTCACTGTACCAATGACACTGGCTGGGAAGGGCAATCAAAGGGTTAACTGTGTGCCTAGCCAGTGTTTTTGTGTAAACTGTGAGATGCTTTTACTAAGGGATGGAAAGCAGGGAATAAAATCTATCACTTTACACCTATCAGAACTGAGTTCTGCCTTGTTTACATAGGCAGAGCTCCATTCTATGTCTCTGCGCGATGATCAGTGGGTGCCAACGGACAACCAGTGCATGGCACTCGCAGATTGGCTTCTGCTGTGAGTAATAACAGCAGAAGCTGCCTGCTGGCAGCACGCGCGTGCACCCCCTAGGTGTAAGTGCAGAATCACGTGTATACAGTATACATGTTTCTGCACAGAACGGACACCCTGTAGCAATATATCTGCTATGAGACAGTTGGGAAGTGTTTATGTATAATTGTAACCAGTAGCTGTTGAACTTTAGTCTTACCAGCTATTCATGTTTTCTAGTCCTTTGACCCTGTACTGTACCATGAGTCATATTCAGAAATACATGAGCACTCCCTGCAATATAACTGACAGGGGTTTATGGACAATCAGTGACAGCAGGTTGCTTTTTTTGGACCATTGCGTATAAGGCCAGGAATTTTTGGCTATTCTCCTTTTTTGGCAATTATACTCTAAGCGTGGATGTGAGATTTCAGTAAGTGGAGGGTGTGGACTTATCATTACACAATAATAAATACATGGATTATACAGATAGGAATCCTGGCCTGAGAAATAATGTAGGCTGCCATTTTTAAAGCAAAATTCCAGTCACCTGTGGAAAAAATAAAAGTCAGCATCTACAAAAACTGAAGCCGTTAAAAAACAGCCACTCACCTGTCCTGGTGTGATCATGTGTAGGCAAGACGGCTTCAGGGGAAATCCGTTGGAAAAACCTTCGGAGTTTATTCCGACGGGAAAGCCGGTCGTGTGTACGCGGAATCAGTGTCCCAGAAGGCTGCAGGGGGGAGGGAGGAGAACTTCATTTTCCGAGCGCTGTGGAGGTTAGAACGGAAGTTGGAAGCAGGTATCTGTTAAAACCGAGTACCCCCCCCCATTCCTCAAAAGTGGCAATTGTTCAAGAGGAGTGGTAAACAAGCCCTTAAAGGTGAACTTTCCCTTTTGGAGGGCTCTCCACTTTAAACTACTTTATTCATGTGCTACTTGCCTGGCTGATATGCTCATGTAAAGGCTTTAAAGTGAGGCCGCGTACACACGGGCGGACTGTTCGCCCAACCTTGTCCGCTGAACAGTGTTTGGGCGGACAGTCCGCTCGTGTGTGGGCTTTCAGCGGACAGTTTCAGCGGACAGTTGGACGGACAAAGTCTTTCGGAAATTCCGAAAAACTGTCCGCTGAAACTGTGTTTGAGCGAACAGTCCGCCCGTGTGTGGGCTTGTCCGCTGTACTTTCGAAATGAGCGGACTGTTCCCGCTCGGAAAGTCCGCCCATTTCGAGCGCGTGTACAGGTAGGCGGGGCCCGCGAAGGAGACGTCGCGGGCTCCGCCGCCTGGAATGGGCTTAAAGGGGAACCCCAACGCCGAAAAAAATCGGCGTGGGGGTTCCCCCCAAGTCCACACCAGACCCTTGTCCGAGCACGCTACCCGGCCGGCCAGGAAAGGGGGCGAGCGAGCGCGCCCCCCTCCTGAGCCGTACCAGGCCGCGTGCCCTCAACATGGGGGGTGCCTTGGGGAAGGGGGGGCCGCGCGGCCCCCCCACCCCAAAGCACCTTGTCCCCATGTTGATGAGGACAAGGGCCTCTTCCCGACAACCCTGGCCGTTGGTTGTCGGGGTCTGCGGGCGGGGGGCTTATCGGAATCCGGGAGCCCCCTTTAAGAAGGGGGCCCCCGGATACCGGCCCCCCACCCTATGTGAATGAGTATGGGGTACAATGTACCCCTACCCATTCACCTGTGAACTAAAGTACAATAAAAAACACAACACAGAGAAAAAATATTTTATTGCACAGCTCCGGGGGTCTTCCGTCTTCGGGGGTCTTCTCGCCGGACTCCTCCGCTATGTGTGTGTAGCTCTTTTGCTAGCGGAGGAGTCCGGCTTTCTTCCTCCCCGCCGCCGGCCTCTTCTCCCGACTTCGGGGGTCTTGTCCCCCTCTTCGGTTCTTCTGCCGGGCCACCGCGCCTGGTCCGGTGGCCCGGTCTTCTGTCGCCGTCTTCCGTTCTTCTGTCGCCGCCTTCGGTTCTTCTGCCGGGCCACCGCGCCTTCTTGTAGCTCTTTTACAGGCGGTGGCCCGGTCTTCTGTCGCCGCCGCCGCCTTCCGTTCTTGTTCTTCTTCTTGTTCTTCTTCTTCTCCTGGAGATGTTGACTCGACGATCTCTCCGGCCGGAATGCCAGAGCCGCGCTGTGCGGTCACTTATATAGTGACAATGGGGCGGTGTCACATGGTATATGTCACATGGGTTGGTCACATGGTGACCCCGCCCCCTTACGATGTCATAGTCCCCATGTGACATCAACCCATGTGACCAACCCATGTGACATATACCATGTGACACCGCCCCATTGTCACTATATAAGTGGCAGCGGAGCGTGTCCCTGGCATTCCGGCCGGAGAGCTCGTCGAGTCAACATCTCCAGGAGAAGAAGAAGAACAAGAAGAAGAACAAGAACGGAAGGCGGCGGCGGCGACAGAAGACCGGGCCACCGCCTGTAAAAGAGCTACAAGAAGCCGCGGTGGCCCGGCAGAAGAACCGAAGGCGGCGACAGAAGAACGGAAGACGGCGACAGAAGACCGGGCCACCGGACCAGGCGCGGTGGCCCGGCAGAAGAACCGAAGAGGGGGACAAGACCCCCGAAGTCGGGAGAAGAGGCCGGCGGCGGGGAGGAAGAAAGCCGGACTCCTCCGCTAGCAAAAGAGCTACACACACATAGCGGAGGAGTCCGGCGAGAAGACCCCCGAAGACGGAAGACCCCCGGAGCTGTGCAATAAAATATTTTTTCTCTGTGTTGTGTTTTTTATTGTACTTTAGTTCACAGGTGAATGGGTAGGGGTACATTGTACCCCATACTCATTCACATAGGGTGGGGGGCCGGTATCCGGGGGCCCCCTTCTTAAAGGGGGCTCCCGGATTCCGATAAGCCCCCCGCCCGCAGACCCCGACAACCAACGGCCAGGGTTGTCGGGAAGAGGCCCTTGTCCTCATCAACATGGGGACAAGGTGCTTTGGGGTGGGGGGGCCGCGCGGCCCCCCCTTCCCCAAGGCACCCCCCATGTTGAGGGCACGCGGCCTGGTACGGCTCAGGAGGGGGGCGCGCTCGCTCGCCCCCCTTTCCTGGCCGGCCGGGTAGCGTGCTCGGACAAGGGTCTGGTGTGGACTTGGGGGGAACCCCCACGCCGATTTTTTTCGGCGTTGGGGTTCCCCTTTAAGCCCATTCCAGGCGGCGGAGCCCGCGACGTCTCCTTCGCGGGCCCCGCCTACCTGTACACGCGCTCGAAATGGGCGGATTTGCCTCCGCCTTACGTGGGCGAGTCCGTTCATTTCAAAAGTTGAGCGAACTGTTTGCCCAACCTTGTTCGTCAAACAGTCCGCTCGTGTGTGGGCAAGTCCGCTCATGCAAATTTTGAGCGGACTGTTTGATGAAACTGTTTGCCGAACAAGGTTGGGCGAACAGTCCGCCCGTGTGTACGCGGCCTGACACTAAACAATATACATTTTCTACAAAATAATCTATACACATCCATGGATCAGTAATCTGGGAAAAATTGTTTCCTAGGGCTCAAGCCCATGCTCATCTAGGGCTTTGATGTGCAAAGACATTTTGGCGCCCATTGACATACCTAATGCAGTAAAGACATGTTAATGGAGTGTTTTTTATGAATTTGCATCGCCTTAAATGCTTGCCAGATGCCCCCCTCTGTGTTTTTTTTTTATTGCATTGCTTTTTCCATTAACATCTTGGCTAGTAATGCTTTCTAAATGCATCTCAAATGAGCTGTATACGCCATGGGGGGGGGGGGGGGGGGGGGGGGGAGGGGTTTGCAACACGTTTGCAGTGCATTTATATCAACATCAATGGAAGTGTTTGGGGATTGCAAAGCTTGGCAAACGACACATCTTATCAATTTTGATGCAACAAAACCTGACAACATAACCATGTGAACAACTCTGGGCGCTGCAATGCATGCAATTTTGCCAGGCGTTCATGGAGCTTCAAAAACGTTCATGAAACATCTGCTTTTAAAGCTAGTGTAAACTTAGCCTTACTGTGTCCTCCATGAGCTCCCAAACCTCTCCTTTTGCCTCTAATTTTTGTTTGTTTAGAATGAGCAGTGCACATTTAATGTGATCATGTGCACTGCTCTTGTAGGCAGGTACAATCTATTTTCTCCACGCAGGTGGCACTGCAGTTGAAAAGGAAGTCAAGAGGAACATAGTTCCTCTATGGTTTCCTGTGTCACTGGGGAAACCATCTTGGGTCAGGCAGGGCCTATTTAAGGCCCTGGCTCCCAGGTTTGGCGGCATTTGTGAGTTGGAAAAGTAGGGACAGGTAATCCACCTGGTAGGGACAGTACTAGTGGGAAAGAAAGGGAAAACATAGGGCTCGCAAATTCTCTGAACACCTGCCTGTTGGGCACAAGACGGCCAGGCCACATTCTTCCCCTCTCTACAGACAGGTCAGCTACATTTTGCTCTCTACTCGCTGTTGGAACTGTAAAGCCCCGCACACACAATCAGAAATCCCGCCAACAAAAGTCCGATGAGAGCTTTTGGTTGGAAATTCCAACCGTGTGTATGCTCCATCGGACTTTTGCTGGAAGAATTTCTGCCAGGAAAAGATTGAGAGCTTGTTCTCTATTTTTCAGATGGAAAAAGTTCCGATCGGCTGTAACAATTCCGTCGTGCAAAATTCCTATGCATGCTCGGAAACAATTTGACGCATGCTCTGAGGCATTGAACTTCATTTTCTCGGCTTGTCGTAGTGTTATATGTCACCGCGTTCTTGACGGTCGAAAGTTCAGAGAACTTTTGTGTGACCATGTGTATGCAAGCGAAGCTTGAGTGGAATTGAGTGGAATTCCGTCGGAAAAAACATCCAAGTATAAGTATAAAGCCCCATACATGTTCTGAAAAGTTGGAATTCATTAGAAAATTAATAAAATAAACCGATTTTACTGGATTTCAACTAAATTTGTTGCTATCATTACTATTTCATTCAGAGATTCTGATAAATCTATCTGAATCTCTGAATAACCAAAAAATGCGGAAATATCTCACAAATAACCTGTTGGGAAGGAGGCTCAATTGGGAACACTTATGCCCCGTACACACGACCAGACTTTTCAACATAAAAAGTCTGACGGAATGATTCCGGCAGACCATTCGAACGTGTGTGGGCTGCAGCGGACTTTTGATTTGCAAAAGTCTGACAGACTTTAGAAATGGAACATGTTTCAAATTTTTCCGACAGAACTCTGCCGGACCCAGTTCCTACTGAGAAATCCGCTCGTGTGTATGCTAGTCCGACGGACAAAAACCGACGCTAGGGCAGCTATTGGCTACTGGCTATGAACTTCCTTATTCTAGTCCAGTCGTACGTCATCACGTTCGAATCCGTCGGACTTTGGTGTGATTGTGTGTGGCCAAGTCCGTTCATTCGGAAAGTCCGTCAGAACTCTGTCAGAACTCCGTCGAAAGTCTGTCAGACTTAGTCCCTCGAAAAGTCTGGTTGTGTGTACGCGGCATAAAGCCCCATACACACTATCAGATTTTCTGCTGATTTTTTCCTTCAGATTTACCAAAACCATATAATATGAGGTCAAACCTACTACATGGTTTTGATAAATCTGAAGACAAAAATCAGCAGAAAATCTGACAGTGTGTATGGGGCTTTAGTGTTCCCAGTTGAGCCTCCTTCCCAACAGGTTATTTGTGAGATGTTTCCGCATTATTTCAATTAGAAATGTACAGTTTGTTTCGATCCGAATACAAATTCGAACACATTTTTGGTTATTCGGAGATTCAGATAGATTTATCAGAATCTCTGAATGAAATAGTAATGATAGTAACGAATTTAGTTGAAATCCAGTAAAATCGGTTTATTTTATTAATTTTCGAATGAATTCCAACTTTTCAGAACAACTGGCCCTGTTATACCGGGCCTGGCCACGAGGGGGAAGAAGAAAGAAAAAAAAAAGTCTTTCTCCGACTCCCCCCTCCTCGGGCTAAACATTTCAGAGGCAGAAAGGTGGAGCCTGACTGTGAGATCTTGTAGTTTGAGTGGGCGGGAGGGGGTGTGGCCGGCTTCAAGGATGATCGTTCCTGGCTTCTTCTGGTGTGCACACATGAGCTGCATTATGGTGGCAGTGGATCTGGATTCTCAGGGGACTGCAGATTAACCTAGTCACATTAACTGCAATATAAAGTCTAATGTCCGCTTTTCATGTAGCACAGCTGTCCTAACTGAGAAATTGGGTTTTATACTGCACTGTCATATTTCTCACAGAAGTGCTGCATGAAAAAGGAGATGCCATCAATGTCAGCAAACCCCACTTTTTATTCTATTTAAATTACTGGATCACACCATGCCTGGAGCTGAATCACACAGGAACGCACTGTGCGTTCCTGTGCAATCCACATGCAGGACTGTGCAATGCAATTTCAAGCTCATTGGTTTTGAATGGGCTAAAATTGCAATGCACCAAAAGTAGTGTATGCACAACTTTTTAAAATGCAATGCAACCAGATCACATGATCCAGGGCTGGCAGGGGCAGGGCAAACACACTACGTTTGCAAACCTGCGTTTTGAGGTTTCATTGACTTTTCATTGACACCTGGTGCAGATCGCAAAAGCAGTGCATTTTGCGTGCAGGTTGAATTTTACAGGACTCCACAGCACATTTCTTCGCAATTCAGATGCAGCCATGGTGTGAACCGCTCGCTTAGACAAATTACTTCTCATTAAAAGTTTAGAATAATTTTTTTTTTAACCACTTCAGGATTTTACCCCCTTCCTTACCAGAGCACTTTTTGCGATTTGGTCTGCGTCGATTTAACTGACAATTGTGCGGTCGTGCGACGTTGCACCCAAACAAAATTGACGTCCTTTTTTTTCCACAAATAGAGCTTTATTTTGGTGGTATTTGATCACCTCTGCGGTTTTTATTTTTTGCGCTATAAACAAAAAAAGAGCGACAATTTTGAAAAAAAAACTATATTTTTTTACTATAATAAATATCCAATTTAAAAAAAAAAAAAAAAATTTTTTTCCTCAGTTTAGGCCGATACGTATTCTTCTATATATTTTTGGTAAAAAAAAAAATCACAATTAGCGATTATTGATTGGTTTGTGCAAAAGTTATAGCATCTACAAAATAGGGGATAGATTTATGGCATTTTTTTTGTTTACTAGTAATGGCAGCGATCTGCAATTTATTTTTTCCGTGACTGCAACATTATGGCGGACACATCAGACACTTTTGACACATTTTTGGGACCATTCACATTTACACAGCGATTGGTGCTATAAAATTGCACTGATTACTGTGTAAATGTGACTGGCAGGGAAGGGGTTAACACCAGGGGGCGCTGCAAGGGTTAATATGTTCCCTATGGGAGTGATTCTAACTGTGGGGGGAGGGGACTCACAAGGGGAGGAGAACGATCGGTGTTCCTCTGTACTGGCAACACACCAACAGTGGCCTCTCCTCTGACAGGACGTAGATCTGTGTATGTGTTCCTGGGCAATCGCGGGTGCCCGGCGAACATCACGGCCGCCGGGCACACGCACCAGGTCCTGAGCAATGTCACGGGTGCGCGCGTGCCGGCGGCGGCGCTCGTGCGCCCCCTAGACGGCAGGGTATCAGAGGACGTCTTATGACGCCCACCCAAGATGGGAGATTCCATCTGTGGGCGTCATATGTCTATAGGCCGGGGCTGAAGTGGTTAAAATGGGCTTAGCTGACATGGCATCTTCTTTTTCATGTGGAAAACAGTGCAGCGCTTAATATATAACACGTGACTGAATATAGTGAAACAATAAATCAGGGAAAAAACTTTCAAAGATAATGTTTCCAAAAAGTGAAACATCAATGATAAAAAATACACATGTGCATATTGTGCAATAAAAAAAGAAGCAATAAAAATGGGTTATTGAACCAAAAAGATAAAAAAAAACACTTTTAAAAAGGACAAATGGTTGTTTAAACTACAGCTTATTGCTGTGAAGCACAAACTTGTAATTAAGTGAAAAAATAAACAACAAGATTGAAAAACAAATCAAAACAAATCCCATGCCTTGGGTAAATGAAGTGATTTACAAGGCCCCATATATGTGAAGATAAAAGTTCATTAAGTGAAACATGAATGAAACTTTAAAGTTGGTCCCAGGTGTCACTGGTGTAGGTGCTTGACCACGTAAATTCTTTCACTGTACAATTTAAGTAAGTAGTAAAGGCTTACCAGAGCCACCATTAGTGTGCGCAGATACGAACTCCCCAACGATTAGGATCGGACAAGATCGTTCCTCCGACACTCCTCGTGTAAATGGATGATTCGAATCACCTTTGGGGGTAGGAAGGTGAAAAATGACCCACACCTTCGGATGTTCCTTGAACGTCGTCCGTTCCGGTCAGTTCGAAAATTTCAAGTTGGCGTATCACCAGAGCAGAGTAGCAGATTGATCAGCTGGAGGCTGAGATGAACCTAGAGGACAGAGCCTGCTCCTCTTCTTTTTCATGTAGAACTGTTTGACAGATGTTTGACAAATTGGACAGTGCAGTTATGAACGCAGCACAGTATCATCTGCATCCTACACACAGTCATCTTAGACTAACCACACCTAATAATTAAGTGTAATTTAAACCATGTCCATTTTCCAGCTCAGCATAGCGCATATTTTTAAATTAGCCACGCCCACAATTTAGCCTTTATGTATACCCTAGCCTCTCTGTATAGTGGCGGGCCAGGGGTGGGGCTGAAGGGGGCCCCGTCAGGTAGGCTGTACGGGGCCCCATGATTTCTATCAGCGGCCCTGGTCCCTAGTCCAGTGATGGCAATCCTTGGCACTGCAGAGTGCATTAGCATCATGGGAAATGTAGTTACAAAACACCTGGGTTGCCCAGGTTCGCCATCACTGCCCTAGTCCATCTCAGGAGCGAGCTAGAGAGGGTGGCATGGGCGTCCGCAAGTAGGGGCAAGGGGGGTCAAGTGCCCCTCCTTGGAATCAGGGATCAGATCTTAAATTCAACACAGTTCCATCTTTATCAGGGTGCGGGCAGCCCACACCCGTGTGCAACCCGCCAGTGGGGTGACACCATCAAGGTTCTGTCAAGCCCCCCTACTAGTGTAGTGTGACTGCGGGGCTATTTTCCCTGCTCAGTCCAGCAGAGAACTCTGCGAAAGGCGAGCTGCGGGCTCTCAGGTTTCCCCCGGCTCCCCCCCCCTTTCTCCTGTCAGGGAGAAGAGACGATGGCTCTCACCAGGTTCCTCGCCCAGCTTCCTGCCCTCTCCGTTCCTTCCCTATTGGCCATAACTGAGGGCCAATCAAAGGAGACTAGGAGAGGGGAGCATCATGGGACATGTAGTCCCAAAGATTGGCGGCAGCAGTTTCCACAGGGAGGAGGCTATAGCTCGATCGACAAATATTGAGAGACTGCAGCCTTCAAAAAAGCCGAGGGAGAGAGTTGCACAGGAAAAAGAACGAGGAGTGTGATGAGCAGAAGCCAGAGAGAGAGAGAGCCACGCTGCCCAGCGCCACCAGAGAGAGAGCCACGCTGCCCAGCGTCACCAGAGAGAGAGCTACACTGGCCTGCGCCACCAGAGAAAGCCATGCTGTCCAGCGCCACCAGAGAGAGCCACGCTGCCCAGCACCGCCAGGTAGAGAAAGACAGAGTACAGACATGCTACACTACTGACCAGAGTCACCCCCCCCCCGGGGAACCCAGAGTGAGGAATCACTGCTCTAGTTTAGCTGGGTCTGTTAAGAGGGCCTTTTGGCCATTATCCATTACTTATCCTAGGGATTGTACTACGTCTGCAGTCTCTAACCATGATAATGTGATAATGACTTTGTCAAAAAGGAGCGGTGCATGGGTGACCCTAAAATTATGCCCCCCCCCCTAAAAAAAAAAAAGTTCTGTGGACGCCCATGGAGGGTGGCTATATTTCTACATACAGTGGGAGAATGGAGAGAGAGCATAGTCACCCCTAACAATAAGTCAGATCCCAGCTTAAAAAAAGAGAATTTGGAGGAGGCTCAGAGCATTAGAATGTACTTTATTAATTTATGGATGCTTAAACAGAATTTTCTGACCTGTAATAAGTAAAAAGACCAGCAGCTCTGAATTTTCTCTGGGCCCATTCACACTATGCAAATTTCATTAACACACATACTTCTGTGCAATGAGGTGTGCAGCGTTAAGTTGGTCCATTGATTTTGAATGTGCTGGCAACACACCCTAATTCAAGAAGGAATGTGCCTGTACTGTTTTTTTTTTTCAATGAACAGGCGATTTATTAAAACACATATGTGTTGTGGTGACATTCAAAATAAATCACACCACAAGGCACTGCACTTAGATTTGTGCATTATGGTAACAAAGTAGTATGAATAAGCCCTTTGACTTCACTTGTTGCATCTCTTGTTCTGAATCAGTAATTCCGAAAATTCAACAATGACAGTCAAATAATTTAAATTTTCAGAGATGGTCAGTAATGACAGCTGCCTTGATTCTTTCAATATATGCACCAAAGCAGCAGTTGCCAACATATGCCAGATTTATTTATTTAATCATTCATTATAGTATTTACAAATTCACAGTTTTAGATGTAGCAATGTGGACTACAGTTGCAAAGTACACTGATCCTCCGGTATTTCTATGCATCACATGTCCCCCTGATAATTGCTCCGCATGACTATGCACTTGGACTACATATCCCAGGGATCTTTGCTACCATCGGGGAGATTGCTGGGAGGAGTTATAAAAGAAGCCAGAGACCCGCCCTGCACCCTCTTCCTCCAGGGCCTGATGCGAGACGGACCTCTCTGTGAATGGAGAGAGAGGTCGTGGCCTATCACGCGGTGTATAACATTCCTCCCCGGATGAGAAGGGCCTAGCACTGCACTACCTTGGTCATCTAACAACCTGTGTTCCGAGCTTAGCATCGGGAGATCGATACTGTAGACCCACTGCAGGAGCATCGCTACAGAAGCTGCTGTCTGGAAGGCATCAAATCGGCCTGGTCGTTGGTGAAAGGGCAGTTGCCCACCTTTACAATCTATCCTTATTGTTTCACTGGGACACTTTGCACAGACATCTTTACCTTGGGAACACTTTACTGAATCTATCTTGAACACTGAGCAGAGACAGCTTTAGTCTCTACCATTTCAAGAAATCCTATTGCTTTCTACCACACCTCATTGGCTATAATTATTAAGCTCCTACTGCCAGTGAAGTCCATCAGGCCTGCAACGGGGAAATTTCTGTCAGTACTGCTATAAGGGCCTTCACACACTACCACTAAGTCTGACCTCTTATTAGAGTTAAAGGTTTATAGGTGGGCCAGGGTTCCCCCTTTAGAAGTTTTTCAGTATAATCACTTAACCATTGTTTATCCTTTCAGGTGCAAGCAGTACCCCACTGCACATTTGTATATAATATACTGTTTATCTACAAATATCTTGTTTTGTGTTTTTCAGAGGAATTCCTTTGCTGAGTTGGCGCTGTTGCCCAAGACTCAACAGATCTATTACCTCCTCTCCGTGACAATATCTTCTTTGAACTGTTCTAGTAAACATTATCAGAATCTAAAAGCACAGAGTTGTCTGACTTATTGCTTTAACCACATGCCGACTGGGCCATAGCGAAAGACGGCTAGACAGAATCACAGAATGGGACGTCCTCACAAAATCACGCTCCCGCACGCCCCCTGGGGCACGCACCAGGGAACATCCATGACCGCCGGGTCCGGGTGACCCGGTGTATCATGGATCATGGTAAATGACCACAGATAGCCGTTTACCACGTGATCGCTCCATGAAATGACGGAGCATCACTTGTAAACAAACCGTCGTCATGTCATGACGCCGGTTCCTCCGTCCCCTCTCTGTACCGATTGGTACAGTGTGAGAAGAGAGAGGGAGAGATCGTTTGCAGCGCTGTGGGCACTACAGATCCAACCCTACAGCAATACTCTGCAGTACTCTGCAATACTGTGCAATACTCTGCCAATAATATGCAATACTCTGCAATACTATGCAATACTATACAATACTCTGCCAATACTTTGCAATACTCTGCCAATACTATGCCAATACTCGCCAAAACTCTGCAATAAATTTTAACAGAAACAAAGAATTTTTATTTTTACAGAATTTTCAGTCTTTTTTGTTTTATAGCGCAAAAAATAAAAAAACCCAGCTGTGATTAAATACTACCAAAAGAAAGCTCTATTTGTGTGAAAAAAAGGACAAACATTTCATATGGGTACAGTGTTGCATGACTGAGTAATTGTCATTCAAAGTGTGAGAGCACCGAAAGCTTAAAATTGGTCTAGTTAGGGAGGGGGTTTTAAGTGCCCAGTGGTCAAGTGTTTAAGGTGGTGCAAAGATGTCTGAACCCAGAGTGTCAGGTGGGTTGTAATGTTTATCAGGTCATGGTGGTGCAGATGAGCAGGTAAATCTAAGCAGCCCCTTAGGGGGGTCGTGCTACATAGAAAAGAGTGTTAAACCAATTCCTTCACCAAAATGAGCTCAACATATACAAACTTTGGGTCCAATTTTGCTTATATAAAAAAACATTGTAAGGGCTCATTCACATATATGACTGTTATTGACGCCCCTCTGGAAACCAATCCAGGATATTTCGCCTCCTCATCGCCTGTTTTAACCGCTGAAATCGGAACCTCCATGATGCAATCACATGCAGTGTAGAGTGGCTGCCGTACAGCCCCATTCACTTGAATGGCAATACGGTGGGTGCTGCATTCATGGCAATGGAGTGGGTGCTGCATTCATGGCAATGGAGTGGGTGCTGCATTTATGGCAATATGGTGGGTGCTGCATTCATGGCAATATGGTGGTTGCTGCATTCATGGCAATATGGTGGGTGCTGCATTCATGGCAATACGGTGGGTGCTGCATTCATGGCAATACGGTGGGTGCTGCATTCATGGCAACACAGTAGGTGCTGCCTTCATGGCAATGGAGTATGCTGCATTCATGCCAATACGGTGCCAAGCTAACTGTATAGCCTAAACATTACCTTTAATGGATATGCAGACAAGTATTATTATAGGTAGCAGGATGTTTTGTCAGTGGTGGCACCAGTTTTTTTTTTGAAAAACAGAATGCCATTAATAAGACAAAATGCATGAAAGCCTGTAAGATTCCTTAGACCCCCTTTCACACTGAGGCAGTTTTCAGGTGTTTCAGCGCCAGAAATAATGCCTGTAAACCGCCTGTAAACTGCCTTCCATTCTCTGCAATGGGTGCTTTCACATCAGGGTGGTGCGCTTACGGGACGTTGGGAAAAGTCCTGCAAGCAGCATCTTTGGGGTTGATTGGGAGCTCCCAAAAAGCCCCTGTCCATTGCAATGAATGGGTAGTGCTTCCAAAGCACCTGAAAAGCGATTCGGAAGCACCGCAACACAAGGAGTTTTTTAACCCCTTCTTTGGGGTTAAAACCGCCCCGCTAGCAGCTGAAAAGAGGCGCAAAAGCACTGATTAAAGAGCGGTAAGGCTGCGCTTTGCCACAAAAACAACTGCAGCCCCAGTGTGAAAGGAGTCTTAGCCCTTGTACACACGGTCGGACATTCCGACGGAAAATGTCCGATCGGACGTGTGTGGGCTCCATCGGAATGTTCTACCAACAAACTTTGAGAGCTGGATAAAAAATTTTCCGACAACATGATCCGATCGGACTTTGTCCGATCGTTTGTAGAGAATTCCGATCGGACAAAGTACCTCGCATACTCAGATCAAACTACCAGATCAAAGCTATTGGCTACTAGCCGCAATATAGTCCCGTCACAATGAACAAACGTCCTCACGTTATGAATGATCAGATTTTTCGACAACTTTGTCAGGCCGTGTGTATGCAACACCAGTTTCGGACAAAATCCGTCGGAAAATAGTACTTGAGCCACCCCCCCCCCCCCCCCCCACACTGGATTTGAATCACATGGG
This sequence comes from Lithobates pipiens, assembly GCF_037356315.1. Taxonomy (NCBI): domain Eukaryota; kingdom Metazoa; phylum Chordata; class Amphibia; order Anura; family Ranidae; genus Lithobates; species Lithobates pipiens. Next base: position 424,432,124 of record NW_027507718.1, read on the forward strand.
TGTTCACAGTGCGAACTGTGATCTGTGAACCGATCAGGGGGTGTAAATAACATTGTATTGACACCCACAGCGGTTTGCAGAGGGCAGTGTGAACTGCTGTGAGGAAGATGCGACCCGGGAACTGATACTGGAATCGTGCGGGTTCCCGCATTGCATATGTGTGAACCGGGGTAAGACAAAATCACAAGTCCATTTTACAATCCAGCTCCTCTGCCACTAACACTAAATTGATTCAATTTGGCCATACACTAATAGAATTTGTTCAATTTTTTTTTTAGTTTTAAGGATGTTTGATTTTCTGATTAGTGGGTGAAATTGGCATTTGTTTTCACAGTGATGGGAAAATTCAAAGGAGCAGGATGGATTTTTTTCTCAAACTGATGAATTTCTAACAGTGAATGAGTTTTTTACTCAGAAAAGTTAAGTCATTCTAAAATCAAATGCTAAAAGCAAACAAGTCTGTAGAGGGTGTCTCACTCTATAGCCCGCAAATCTCACAAAGCTGGCCGGAGCAATGTACACAGGTTTTCCAGCTTGAGTTAGGCTGGATGCACACCTATGCATTTTTAGTGCTTTTTGCAGTTTGCAGATTTGCACTACAGAACGTGTTCCATAGGAAACCATGGTAAATGGACTGTAGTGCAAATCTGCAAAATGCAAAAGGCACTAAAAATGCATAGGTGTGAATCCAGCCTTAGGGGGATTTTCACCCCCCTCCTTCTTCCTTTTTTCCACTGACTGAGTAATATAATGTGAGCTGACACACACAGAGCTCTGCATTCAGTGTTTTCTCTTGTGCCCCAATTGGCCAGAAAAGGAAAACCAATTAAGGACACAGTTACAACAGCCAATGGAAGAGATTGTAATGAACTGCAGGGAAAGCTGCAATGGATTCTGGGACATGCAGTTCCCACACAAAATGGCCCCATAGACTGGTATACAGGGAAAATAGAAATCCCAGCAGGCTTTGCTGACAGGAAAGTAAAAGACTCCATTTTGTGTCCTGAGTTAAAGTTCAGTCAGCAATGAGAGAGTAAAGACACCAGACCTGAGGGAGAGGTGCTGTCTTTAAGATGATCTCCCCACACGATTCCGGCCTCCACCGTGAGTTGGGATGCCAGGTTGAGAGAGGGGGATCCCAGGTGAATATTGAGGCGCATCTCCACCAACGGTGAACCATTTGCCAGAAACCATGAATCAGAGTGAGACAGAAGTACAGTTAAATCACACTTGTTTAATAATAAAAAAAATAAGGTAAACAGAGTAAATGTAGTCAAAACATAGTCAGAGTTCAGGAACCAGTATGCACAGTCAGACAAGCCAAAATGTCAGGGAGCCAGAGATGAGCGTAGTAGAACAGCAAGCAGGATCTGGGGCCAGAAGGTTTGTCAGCCAAGTAAGTCTTTAACAGGAACACGGGAGAACATCTCTAGAGATTTGACCAAGGTGAAGGCAGGGATCATCAGCTGGACGGCTTAAGTAGGCAGGACTGATGAGCAGGATATCATCAACAGGTGAGTCACTGTGGAGAGATAGGAGCTCACAATTAGCCAACAGCTGAGTGGCCAGCTCAGAGAAGGAAGGGCTGAGCCCAGCCCTGACAACCCCCTTCCATTTAGGTGTAAACCATCTTGAGCCCAGTGCTCTAAAAAACAAAATCACTCCTCTTTACACCGGGTCTTTAGCCACGCATTCAGCTCTCTAATCACCCCCTGCCTTTCCTGTATTGCGCATGGCACAAGCAATATTTCAGAGAATATCACCTTGGAGGTCCTTCCCTTCAAATTGCAGTCTAGTTCTTTAAATTGGTTCTTAAAACGGAGGTCAGCCAAAAAAAAAAAAAAGAAAAATTATAAGCCAGCAGCTACACATACTGCAGCTGCTGGCTTTTAATAATAGGACACTTACCTGTCCTGGAGTCCAGCGATGTCAGCACCACAGCTGATGTTTCCATCAGCTGTCGGGTGCTGCTGCCACCATTTTGGGTAAGGGAACCTGGCAGTGTAGCCTTACGCTTCAGGCTGGGAATCCTACTGCGCATGCAGGAGGCTCCGCTCCTCTCTCCTACTGGCCCAGAAACAGGGGGAGGAAGAGGAAGCCCAGTGGTGATGTCATGGGCCACGGCGCAGACTCCCAGAAGTGGGAACAGGATACCTGTCTTTGACAGGTATCCTGTCTCCCCTCCCCCCTCCGAAAGGCACCAGAGGCGGAGAGGAGACGAATAAGCGGAAGTTCCACTATTGGGTGGAACTCTGCTTTAAGGAGCCTACACCTTCCATATATTCTGTCATTGGTTCCAGCGTGGACCAAGACAGCTGGGTCATGCCCAGCCTCTCCCAGTAATTTATCAACCCGGTCCACCACATGTCGAACTCTGGCACCAGAGAGACAGCAAACCATTCGGTTGAGGCGATCCTGGCAACAAATTATTCTATCAGTCCTTCTGATTATAGAATCCCCTATTACCACCAACTGTCTAGGCCTACTTGCACTGCCCTCACCACCCCTACTAGATGGATGTGATGTAATGCACTTTGCTTCTGGGTCCTTAGGGCTTAATCACATTTGCTTTGTTCTTTGATGGGTGAGTTGAAGAGTGGCCCTAATTCACTGGAATGAGTCATGTTAGGCATTATTGACAACTATCCCAGTGTAAATTCCCTTGTCCCTTGAAGTCCTGTGCTGTGTCCTGATATCTCAGTGTGAAGTGATGGTACTAATGCTGCCCAGCTCTGCCTTATTGTTGTGGACAGATGACTCACCTGCAGACCCTGTGTTTACATGTAAATAACCGGCATTCATATAGCGGTGGCATTACTAAGTAAATAGATGCAGCTGGCAGCATTTATATGTAAATAAAGGTGGCATTCATATGTGTATCATGCTCCCCTGCAGTGAGATGATGTGCTGTAACCTCTAGCAACCAATCAGTGAGCAGTATTACTTCACAGTAATCTCTAGCAACCAATTAACAAGCAGAAATAATTTTCTGTAACCTCTAGCAACTAATTAGTGAGCCATAATGTGTGCTGTAACCTCTAGCAACCAGTCATTAAGCAGTAATTATATGCTGTAACCTCTGGCAACCAATTGCAATTGCTGCCTGATCTAATACAGTAAACTGATTTTAAGTCTAGCTGTTATTTATTGTATGTCTCAGGGCAGGTGGAGAGTAAAATTGCATGGGGGGGGGGGGGGGCAATCAATATTAACGATGGCCCTGCATATATCTGTAGTGTTTACTTATCTCTCTCCAAATCTCTAAGTCCCGTGTCTTTCTGCTGCTCTGTTCCTCTGTTATCAGTGTGATAACGTCTAAAAAGCTCTCCGACAAAAGAGAATAAAAGCAACTGGAAATTGGGAAGGGAGCTTAGAGGTAGATTGCAGAGAGCTTGTCTATTTGCAGCTTTGCATGTTTCTTCGTTCCTCTGCCAATGTGAAGGGGGTGTGTGCCTTTCCTCCAATCAGCTCTCACACAGTCTAAGCCTAGAATCCCCTCCCACTGCTGGAAGACGAAAGAAGATTTCTAATGTGCACTCTTTAAAGAGTGTAGAAAGTTGAAGACAGCAGATATACATGTAAAATGTATGTAGGGAGATTTGTTTCATTTCTCTGTATCATCTGAGGCTGTTCACTTCATTGGGCATATGTGAGAATTTACATCCACTTTAAGCTACCACCACCGCCTTTTGACAGAGAGGCGGAAACTCATAACCTTAGCAATACAAATTATGATTTTAGAATAAACATCTGTAAAACACATTGTCACCACAGACAGATGCGTCCAGAGGATTTGTACCATACAGTAGCACTCTTCAAGAGACTAGGATTTATTTAGTTTGCATCAAAAGTAGGGTTGCACCGATACTACTTTTTTAAGACTGAGTACAAGTACCGATACTCTTTTTTCAAGTACTCACCGATACCAATTACTGATACTTTTTTTAATGTCATGTGACAGTGGCACTAATGTGCAGCACAGATTGGCAATGATAGGTGGCACTGATGAGGCATGGATTGTGTCAGTAGTTTTTTATTTATACTTTTTTTACAATTTTATTTTTTCTAGTTTAATTTTTATTATCTTTTACAATATATGTATATTATTTTTAAAATTTTACGTTAAAATATTTATTTAATACAATGTTTTCTTTTTTTTCTTTTTTTAATCAACCCTGTTCGGGGTAGGGGGGGGGGTTTGGTGAGATGTCAGGGGTCAATACAGACCCCTGACACCTCCCCTTTGAGACATGGAAAGGGACTGAGGATAGAGATTCCACAATCCCTTTTTGACCGGGGGACGTGCTGTCTCTCTGCCCGGGGTTCTCGGTTCTTAACTGGATAGATTGATAGCAGCGCAGCCATTGGCTCCCGCTGCTGTCAATCAAATCCAATGATGCGGGTGTCGGGGGCGGGGCCGAGTCATACAATCGATGGCTATGGACGCCGAATGCTGGAATCAGGTAACCCCCTTGGGAGAGCGCTTCTCCTAGGGGGTTATCTGATGTGGAGTCACCGGGGGACCCCCAGAAGACGAGGTTCAGGGCCACTCTGTGCAAGACAAGCTGCACAGTGGAGGTAAGTATATGTTTGTTATTTAAAAAAAAACAAAAAAAAAACCCTTACAGTCACTTTAAAGACAGTTTTAACACTTTTTAAAATAGGTTTAAATAATGAAAAGTTCAAATTGGTGCAAATAAAATATTTACAGAAAAAAGGGTGTTACAAAGAAATAAAGAGACAATAAAGCAAAGAGTTGAAAAGGAAGAATACTTGCAGTGTCCTGGGTTTTATAGGGGTGTCTTTACTTGAAACGTTACAAATTAACTAAGGAAAGTAAATACAGTATGTCTATATTCTGGCTGTGCTTTGGTTATTTGAGAAGTTATGAAATATGCTGGGATGATGGATTCTACCGAGAGACAGATATGTGTATTTTACGGATTTCAACTAACGTATTTATGAAAAACGAAAAATCATAAGCCGCGCTAAACAAATACAAAAGCAAATGCAACCAATTACTTGTGCAGTAATATAAGAATAAATGTTAAATATTATATAGGGTATAGCAACCCTATATATATATATATATATATATATATATATATACGTGATGCAGAACACATAGGTGTTAAGATTTCTAACCAAAAATCCCACCACTACAATTTAACACATGTAATAAGAGTCCATGACATACACCTGTAATATAAAAAGTAAATATATAAAATATAAACACCCAGTGTATGAACAATGAATCCGTATAAGAAACACAAGAATAGGTTAACGTAAGACTGAATGAAAGTCCTCTGAATATAAACCACAATGTTCCTGGGGATCCAAATATGGGAGAAGTTATGTTCAATCCACCACCAACACACAATAAGATTTACTGCTTACCAGATACAGATGACCCCCCACTACAGAGGGTCACACGGAGCTCTATGAAAATGGACGCCACTTCCAACCACGAGGGAAAAGGGTTCCTCGATGTCTTCCTGGCTTCGCTGTTTCAGGAAATCTTGGGAAGGAAACTCACTCCCGGACACTCAACTCAAAAGTCCAAAAAGACTCAGAGCCAGAGGCATCAAAACCATAGAGGAAAAATAAAACTCAAAATAGTGTAAAACCCTTTTTATTATAAGGATAAAAATATAAAAATGCACTTACAAGTGTGTAAAAGAAAAAGCGCCTTAAGTCCGTGGCGCCGGCCGGACGCACACGGACAGACCCGTTCTCCTGGAACCCGTCACAAACACGAGGTGATAAGTAGCGCACCGCTCAGCCCTACGCGTTTCGCAACAAAATTGCGTCATCCAGGGGCACGAGCGGCACGCTGTGTCACCTCCATTTATATGTCTCCAATCATCCAAGCCTCACTCTGGGCACCTGGCTTTTCCCGCCAAAACCAAGCCTCATCTTGGAATCGGCGCCTGATTCGTCAGGCAATGACTCCAAAAGCCAATCTAGAAAGATGGGCCCACCCACATGTCCGCCCTCATATGTACCCTGTCAAATATGTACCCTATCATATCAATTCTAATGATCAGCTAAATTAGATTAGACAGATGGTATTATATCCCAATAAACTATATGGGCCATGCATCCCAACTGTACAAATGCATACCTCTATATTGGCAGAAAAACAGAAGGAGGGGGAAGAGTGTACATGGAACGCCAAGAAAGCATCACTGACCCCACTTCCGGTTTGTGACCTTCCCGGAAATCCAAGCCTCATTATCGTTCCCATACCACTTCCGGTCCTGCATGGCCCGGTTAGCCACCTCTTAATGCTTAACATATAAACTCCCCAATATATCCCTCTCTCCCTACACGTGTAGGACACCAGCCCTGTCAGATGGTACAGATCGGAAGAAACAACCGATGTGAGTCCGGGGCGTCCCGTCGGGATCGCCCATGCCCCACTTCCGGTTGTTGGTTCACAGACATATGCCCCACTTCCCGTTTTCAATAGCTTCCGGTCACGTGTGCCTAATCGGAAGCTGTCCCGAACGCCCGTGCCCCACTTCCGGTATGCCCCACTTCCCGTTTTCAATAGCTTCCGGTCACATGTGCCCAATCGGAAGCTGCGCTCTCACCAACCAAGCCTCATTCACATCACGTAAGGTCACTTCCGGTATGTGACTGTGATGATCCCGCCCTCATAGCTCCACGCCGCATACGGCGCGACGTAGCAGAAGATCCGACACCTACCCTCATCGGTCCGCATGCTCCCCCGCGCATGCGCAGGGTCATTAGCAAAATCGATGACACACCACATGAATCCCAATAGCAACAGCCAGTACTGCGCCCCCCAGTGCACTAATACCATAACCGCACCCACCACATGCATCAAACCCACATAACTGGTCTGTATTGATGTCCAAACCATTACACTGAATGACTGATCTAGAGTGTTCAATGTTTCACTGCAAGATCATTCAATAGTGCATAGTGTTTTTTTTTTTAATTACTACAACACCATGTGTCTCCCACATCATAACTACGAACTTAAAATATGTCAGAGATTTGTCAAACTTGTGGCTATAGGGACACCATCATAGATGGCCCCAAAGTTGTCTTAGAGCCGCCGGCCCAGAGTGCGAGTCTGATGAGAAGAGCTCACACGGATGCTTGTCGAAGCCTCTCCTAATATTACCAACAACGACTCAATGAGCATGTTGGTAATATTAGGAGAGGCTTCGACAAGCATCCGGTGTCACGTCATTTTGACCAAGTACATAACAGAGACCCCTCCAATACATTATATGTGGGTATTGATAAGTATAGACCCCACTGGAGGGGTGGATCACTTGTCAGGGAGATTTCCAGACAAGAAATGGCCTGGATTTACAGGCTCAAAACTTATGTGCCTTTTGGTATGAATGTTGACACGGACGTGAACGCCTTCATAAATAATTCGTGAGGGCGCCCACGTCCTTGCTTTATTCTCCTGTTCACTCCACGGATGCCCTTGAGGGAGTTAGATGTCCCATATAGTGCAACCATGCCAGATCCATTTGCGATACTCATAAAAACAATTTTGTTATGCTCTTTGATGGATTTGTTTGTAATAATGATGAACATATTTTTGCCATCTGTCCACCAATGCTAGCTATTAATCAATTTGTTTTACTGTCCTGCTTTATTTATTGTGAGCTCTTCTCATCAGACTCGCACTCTGGGCCGGCGGTTCTAAGACAACTTTGGGGCCATCTATGATGGTGTCCCTATAGCCACAAGTTTGACGAATCTCTGACATATTTTAAGTTCGTAGTTATGATGTGGGAGACACATGGTGTTGTAGTAATTAAAAAAAAAACACTATGCACTATTGAATGATCTTGCAGTGAAACATTGAACACTCTAGATCAGTCATTCAGTGTAATGGTTTGGACATCAATACAGACCAGTTATGTGGGTTTGATGCATGTGGTGGGTGCGGTTATGGTATTAGTGCACTGGGGGGCGCAGTACTGGCTGTTGCTATTGGGATTCATGTGGTGTGTCATCGATTTTGCTAATGACCCTGCGCATGCGCGGGGAGCATGCGGACCGATGAGGGTAGGTGTCGGATCTTCTGCTACGTCGCGCCGTATGCGGCGTGGAGCTATGAGGGCGGGATCATCACAGTCACATACCGGAAGTGACCTTACGTGATGTGAATGAGGCTTGGTTGGTGAGAGCGCAGCTTCCGATTGGGCACACGTGACCGGAAGCTATTGAAAACGGGAAGTGGGGCATACCGGAAGTGGGGCACGGGCGTTCCCGACATCTTCCGATTGGGCACACGTGACCGGAAGCTATTGAAAACGGGAAGTGGGGCATATGTCTGTGAACCAACAACCGGAAGTGGGGCACGGGCGATCCCGACGGGACGCCCCGGACTCACATCGGTTGTTTCTTCCGATCTGTACCATCTGACAGGGCTGGTGTCCTACACGTGTAGGGAGAGAGGGATATATTGGGGAGTTTATATGTTAAGCATTAAGAGGTGGCTAACCGGGCCATGCAGGACCGGAAGTGATATGGGAACGATAATGAGGCTTGGATTTCCGGGAAGGTCACAAACCGGAAGTGGGGTCAGTGATGCTTTCTTGGCGTTCCATGTACACTCTTCCCCCTCCTTCTGTTTTTCTGCCAATATAGAGGTATGCATTTGTACAGTTGGGATGCATGGCCCATATAGTTTATTGGGATATAATACCATCTGTCTAATCTAATTTAGCTGATCATTAGAATTGATATGATAGGGTACATATTTGACAGGGTACATATGAGGGCGGACATGTGGGTGGGCCCATCTTTCTAGATTGGCTTTTGGAGTCATTGCCTGACGAATCAGGCGCCGATTCCAAGATGAGGCTTGGTTTTGGCGGGAAAAGCCAGGTGCCCAGAGTGAGGCTTGGATGATTGGAGACATATAAATGGAGGTGACACAGCGTGCCGCTCGTGCCCCTGGATGACGCAATTTTGTTGCGAAACGCGTAGGGCTGAGCGGTGCGCTACTTATCACCTCGTGTTTGTGACGGGTTCCAGGAGAACGGGTCTGTCCGTGTGCGTCCGGCCGGCGCCACGGACTTAAGGCGCTTTTTCTTTTACACACTTGTAAGTGCATTTTTATATTTTTATCCTTATAATAAAAAGGGTTTTACACTATTTTGAGTTTTATTTTTCCTCTATGGTTTTGATGCCTCTGGCTCTGAGTCTTTTTGGACTTTTGAGTTGAGTGTCCGGGAGTGAGTTTCCTTCCCAAGATTTCCTGAAACAGCGAAGCCAGGAAGACATCGAGGAACCCTTTTCCCTCGTGGTTGGAAGTGGCGTCCATTTTCATAGAGCTCCGTGTGACCCTCTGTAGTGGGGGGTCATCTGTATCTGGTAAGCAGTAAATTTTATCGTGTGTTGGTGGTGGATTGAACATAACTTCTCCCATATTTGGATCCCCAGGAACATTGTGGTTTATATTTAGAGGACTTTCATTCAGTCTTACGTTAACCTATTCTTGTGTTTCTTATACGGATTCATTGTTCATACACTGGGTGTTTATATTTTATATATTTACTTTTTATATTACAGGTGTATGTCATGGACTCTTATTACATGTGTTAAATTGTAGTGGTAGGATTTTTGGTTAGAAATCTTAACACCTATGTGTTCTGCATCATGTATGTATATATATATATATATATATATATATATATATATATATATATATATATAGGGTTGCTATACCCTATATAATATTTAACATTTATTCTTATATTACTGCACAAGTAATTGGTTGCATTTGCTTTTGTATTTGTTTAGCGCGGCTTATGATTTTTCGTTTACCTATTTGTATGTATGTGACATAGTGAAGCCGCAGCTGAATATTTTTATATATAAGAAATTCACATATATCTATATATTTCACATATTCACATATTTATTTTTACCTTAGCGCAGTTTTTCTTCTTTTTTTCTTTTAACGTATTTATGACCCACTGTCTGTTAACTTTCTAGTCACTGAAGCAACTAAGTCATACACTTTCATGGGCTCCTAGATGGGTATTGGGAGATCGATAAGAGGTGTGTGGCGTGAAGAGGTTGTGGACTGTATGAGCTAAAGGAGAAGGTATGGGAAGGTCTTGCTGTGTCTTCCTATGGCAAGATGACATTAAAGGCTGCTACACACACAGCTAGTTGTGGGCCCATTACACATGACCATTACAACAATGTCCCAGCAGGGGGGCGGGATACCTCGGGATAGCTCTATCCACTTAGTTTCTGTGGATGGAGGAATCATTTCTTGTTCAGCATGTTGGCTGACTGAATAAAAACTACTCATTTATGGTCAGCTTTAGGCCAACCATAGATGGTTCGAATCTCGGGCGTTTCAACAGGACCGGCCAAGCTAGCGCCTGTTATAGCTGCTTGCAAAATTACTTCCCGGAGCAGATAATTCCTCGGCAGGAGGGATCCCCCTGTCAGCGCTGTCTGTGTTGATGGGGGAATCGTGCAAATTTCAGTGTATGGCTGGCCTTAGTAATTTAATAGTAATAAAGGAAGGATAAGCATTTATGTCTGAAACCTGCCCCAGCTCATGATTGGATACAAAGGTGCAGCAGAACAATGAAGAGGTCATCTTTGTGTTTTCTCCTCTTGAAGGAACAGTGTTAGGGCCGGTTCACACTGCAGGCGCGTTGAGGCGTCTCCGACTTGCCTCGCCGCGACCTGCGGCGACCTCAGCGGCGACTTGCAGAGGACTTCTGTATAGAAGTCAATGCAAGTCACCCCCGAAGTCGCCCAGAATTAGTACAGGAACCTTTTTTCTGAGTCGGAGCGACTCGAGTCGCTCCTCTCAGAACGGTTCCATTGTACAGAATGGGGGCGACTTGCGGGAGCGAGGCGAGGCGAGTCGTGTCGCCTCGCATCGCCCGGTGTGTGAACCGGCCCTTAGAATGGCAGCATTGGGTAAAGCAATAGTGCCTCAGAGCATTCACCCTTCTTGTTCCTATCTGAGTGCTGCTGTGCAGGGGAATTCCAAATATTTGGGAGAGTTAGGCACTTATACTAGCTGTACATAAACTGCATGTATTTTTTAACTATTGCATATAGATAAAAAAAAGTGTGTTGAATATAAAAAGAGTGTTAATAATATCTGCTTGGAGTTTAGCACTAATGTGCATTGATCTCAGCTTTATATGAAAACAGCATTGATACAATCGTTCATTTTATCACTACATTCTTCCTGCTAAGACCCACACAAATCATTTCAATCTTCGTCACATGCATATTCCAGGGTGTAGCAAAGATAGCAAACCACTAACCAGAAAAAGGTTTGTAATGTTTGTGTATATTATAAAAGTACCATGGGGCCAGGGTGTGCCAGGATGCTTCTTTCAGAAATGGGGGCTGGCGGCAATATAAAAATAACTGATGTAGCTTTAATTAGTTGACAGTTCAACAGAATATAACTAGTAGAGTGGTGGTCACTTTCTGAATGTTGAAGAAAGAATTCTGGCTCTTTTTCGTGTTCATAATCTACTTGAGGATCTCGAGGTCTGATTAGTAGTTCAAATACCAAACAGTGGTCGGCTTGTGGTTTTTTTGGGGGGGGGGGGGAATCAACCAACCCCCCCGGGGCAGTCAGCAGCATGGTACTTTTCGAGCGCACCCCCTCCCCCCGGGGCTAGCGACATGGCAGTAATCCACTGGAAATAATACAGGAGATGATCAGAGACTGCAGACATGATACAGTACAAGAGATGGACAGAGACTGCAGACAGTTACATAGTTAAGTTGAAAAAAGACACGTCCCTCTAGTTCAACCAATCAAAGGGAGGAAAAAAAGACCATGCAATCCCATAAACACAATCCTATACCCACAGTTGATCCAGAGGAAGACAAAGCATGATTCAAGAGATGGTCAGAGACTGTGCACATGATTCAAGAGATGGTCAGAGACAGTGGATATGATACAAGAGATGGTCAGAGACTGTGCACATGATACAAGAGATGGTCAGAGACTGTGGACATGATACAAGAGATGGTCAGAGACTGTGGACATGATACAGGAGATGGTCAGAAACTACGGACATCCTGCAAGAGATTGTGAACATGCTATAGGAGTTGTTGGAGACTGAGGACATGCTTCAGGAGACAGTCAAGGACTGGAGACATATTACATGAAACTGTTAGAAATTACTGCCATAACAAGGCAATAAAAAAAAGACATATTTGTGTCTGCGGTTGCCCTGAGAGTTGCACAAAAAGAGACATAGGCCCTTATATGGGTTGGGCAAATGGCTGAGACGCCTCCTATACACAGCACACTGGGCATATAATGATCCTATGTTGGAAAATTTTACAGGAAAATGCATTTAATAGCTGCTCTTAGTTCTTTATAGAGATGCTCCTTGGAAAAAATAGGGGGTCATTTACTATAGCGTGAATATGCAATCCCATGGCACATGAAAATAGCACCCAATCAAGCCAATTAAGACTTCAACTGGGCAGACATGCAAATGGAAAAACGTGCTATTGCCGGTAAACACATCTGTAAAATCAGCATATGCGGGAATAGTTGAAGTCAATGGGGCTCGAACCTGCAAAATCCTCATTGAAGGCTTATATGCAAGTTTGATTGTTTTTTAAAGGAGCAGTGATTTTAATAATGCTTAAAGTGAAACCATAAAAATGAAAAAAAAAATTAAATAATGTGCCTGGAGGTCCCCTAATGCCCCGTACACACGAGCGGACTTTTCAACATCCAAAGTCCGAAGGACCGAGTCCGTCAGACTATCCGATCGTGTGTGGGCTGCAACGGACTTTTGATTCGCCAAAGTCTGACGGACTTTAGAAATGAAGCATGCTTCAAATTTTCCCGACGGAACTCCGCCGGACCCGGTCCCCTTCGAAAACTCCGCTCGTGTGTATGCTACTCCGACGGACTAAAACCGACGCTAGGGCAGCTATTGGCTACTGGCTATGAACTTCCTTATTCGAGTCCAGTCGTACGTCATCACGTTCGAATCCGTCGGAGTTTAGTGTGATTGTGTGTGGCCAAGTACGTTCGGCCGAAAAGTCTGTCAGAACTCCGTCGGAATTCCAGCAGAACTCCGACGGAACTCCTTTGGAAGTCTGTCGGACTTAAGTCCGCTCGTGTGTACGGGGCATTAGTTTGTCTGTAAAGTGGTGCATCTGTGCAATGTGTAAAATATGCTGCAGCAATAATGACATTTCTAAAGGAAAAAATAAAATTTTACCACTTCAGCCCCGGAAGGATTTACCCGCTTTCGGACCAGGCCATTTTTTGCAATACAGCACTGCGTCGCTTTAACTGACAATTACGCGGTCATGCGATGTCCTTTTTCCCCACAAATAGAGCTTTCTTTTGGTGGTATTTGATCACACGTTTAAATTTTTTGCGCTATAAACAAAAAAAGTGACAATTTTGAAAAAATATTTATGTTTTACTTTTTGCTATAATAAATATAGCCAAAAGAATCCCCCCAAAAAATGTAAAAAACCCCAACAAAATTTCTTCATCTGGTTAGGCCAATATGTATTCTACATACTTTTGGTTAAAAAAAAATAAAAAATCGCAATCGCAAGTGTTTTTTTATTATTTAGTTTTTTATTTTTTGCTAGTAATGGCGGAAATTAGCGATTTTTGTAGGACTGCGGCATTATGGCAGACAGATCGGATACTTTTGATACTTTTTTGAGACCATTGCCATTTATATAGCGATCAAAGTAAAACATTTGTGCAAACATGCGAACACCGTTAAAGTCTATGGGACATGAACATGGAAAATCAAAAGTGCTGATTTTAAAGTATATGAGGATTTGGGTACTGCCCCATGGGACATGTATCAATGCACAAAAAATCCATACCAGATCCTTATCCGGGCATGTAGCCTGGAGGTCAGGAAAAGGGAGGGGACAAGTGAGCACCTCCCCTCCCGAACCATATTAGTAGATGATAGGCTCAGCAATGGAATGCTATGCCAAGCAGCTGCTAACAAAGCAAACAGAATATTGGCATGCATTAAAAAGGGGATTAACTCCAGAGATAAAACAATAATTCGGACGCTCTACAAGACTCTGGTGCGGCCGCACCTAGAGTATGCTGTCCAGTTCTGGGCACCAGTCCTCAAAAGGATGTACTGGAAATGGAGTACAAAGAAGGGCAACAAAGCTAATAAAGGGTCTGGAGGATATTAGTTATGAAGAAAGGTTGCGAGCACTGAACTTATTCTCTCTGGAGAAGAGACGCTTGAGAGGGTATATGATTTCTATTTTCAAATACTGTACTGGAGACTCCACAATAGGGATAAAACTTTTTTGTGGAAGAGAGTTTAACAAGACACGTGGCCGCTCATTAAAATTAGAAAAAGAGGTTTAACCTTAAACTAAGTATAGGGTTCTTTACTGTAAGGACGGCAAGGATGTGGAATTCCTGTCCACAGGCGGTGGTCTCAGCAGGGAGCATCGATAGTTTTAAAAACTATTAGATAAGCACCCAAATGACGACAACATATAGGGATATACAATGTAATACTGACATATAATCACACACATAGGTTGGACCTGATGGACTTGTGTCTTTTTTCAACCTCACCTACTATGTAACTATGTAACTATGTACTGGGCCACATGCCCTGAACATGGGGAGGGTGCTTTGGGGTCCCCCCAAAGCACCTTGTCCCCATGTCGATGGGGACAAGAGCCTCTTCCCAACAGCCCTGGCCATTGGTTGTCAGGGTCTGCAGGCGGGGGGCTTATCAGAATCTGGAACCCCCTTTAACAAGGGGTCCCCCAGATCCCGGCCCACCTATGTGAATAAGTAGGGGGTACCCTTACCCATTCACCAAAAGAGTAGTGTAATGTGACAAAAGACAATAGGCAGTTTTTGACAAGTCCTTTATTAAAAATGTCTTCTTTTTCCCCCACTTCTTCCTCCAGGCTTCTCCTTCCTTGCTTCTTCCTCTGGTCGTCTCCTTCTTCCTCTGGCTTCTTCTTCCCCCGCTACATCCTCCAGTCTTCTTCTTCCTCCACCTCCGCTGACTCGCTGAATATTAAATAAAATGAACCGCCTCCGATGATGCGATGGGACGGTTGACGTCATTCAGAGACCCCGCCCCTTGTTACTTCACCGCCATGATCCATGAGGGTCCATGATGTCCCAAGGGGTTGGGTCTCTGGATAACGGCATCCAGTGGCCATGCCCCATAGTTATATATGACATGTGCACCATGGAAGCGGACAGATGGGCGGGCTGCAGTATCAGAGGAGAGTCGTTTTTTAATCTTCAGAGGGTCGGTGGTAGGAGCGACGGCGGAGGAAGAAGAAGAAGAAGCCAGAGAAAGACCCAAAGAAGAAGGAAAAGACCAGAGGAAAAAACGGGGAAGGAAAAGCCAGGGGAAGACCAAAGGAAGAAGGAGAAGACCAGAGGAAGAAAAGTTGCAGGGGAAGAAGAAGACATTTTTAATAAAGAACTTGTCAAAAACTGGCTATTGTCTTTTGTCACATTACTACTCTTTTGGTGAATGGGTAGGGGTATGATACCCCACACTCATTCACACAGGTGGGGGCTGAGATCTGGGGGCCCACTTGTTAAAGGGGGCTTCCAGATTCTGATAAGTCCCCTGCCTGCAGACCTCGACAACCACCAGCCAGAGTTGTCGGGAAGAGGCCCTTGTCCACATCAACATGGGGACAAGGTTGTCAGGTCACCTGAGACCAGGTGACAGATGCACTCCATAGGAGTCAGAAGTGCACCGCTAAGGTAGTGGACTCTAGGACTGACTGCTGCGGATAGTACCCAGGGAGGTTCAGGAAGCAGGTCTACTGGATCACTAACAGCTCCCAGTAGGAGCTAGAACAGAGATCCCACAGAGCGCAGAGTCTAAAAGTCAGGAGGTGTTTACCAGAGCCTCTAGTGGTGAGGATGGACTATGCTGCAGTCTGGCTCCAGGTTGCGGCCCCCAGGGTCTCCCAGCTCACGCTCACGGTAGACTACAGGAGAAGGAAGAAGCAGGCTGGGACAACAAGGATAGTAAGGGATAAGGCAGAGGTCAGGGCGACTAGCAGACAGGAACAACAGAGTATACGCCAAAGGTTCAGGGTCACAGGCAAACAGGAATAGTAGTAGTAATAGTAGTAATAGTCGGGGACATGCCAAAAGGTCAGGGTCATGAGCAGGCAGGAATAGTCGAGAACACTCCAAGGTTGGTAACAGAGACAAACGAAGAGCACACAGCAAGCAGGAAACAGGAAGCCAAACACACAGGCAGTGCACAGGCTAATATAGGGTTTCCTGATAGGGCCTGGGGTGGAGCCATGCTTAGAGGAGAGATTATAAAAACAGCCAGGTGAGAGTGGCTGGCCTTTTAGTCTGATCACATGAGAAGAGGTAAGCTGACAGAGAAAGATTACTGCATAACCATGACAAAGGTGCTTTGGGGGAGACCCCAAAGGACCCTCCTCATGTTGAGGGCATGTGGCCTGGTATGGTTCAGGAGGGGAGCGCTTGCTTGTCCCCCCTATCCTGACCTCCAGGCTGTATGTTCGGATAAGGTTTTTTGTTTTTTTTGTTTTGTTTTTTGCCTCGTTCCCCTTAAAATCCATATCAGACCCAAATTCACATTGAGTTCCCCTTAAAATCCATACTAGACCCAAAGTGCCTGGTATGGATTTTGGAGGGAACCCCATACCAAATTTTATATAAACAATCATTTTTGGGGCATTTTTCCTTAACCACTTCGGGACCGCCGTATTGCCAATGTACGTCAACACAATGGCACAGGCAGGCAGAATCACGTAAATGTACGTGATTGCCTTCTAGCGGGTGGGGGGTCCGATCGGACCCCCTCCCGCTAGATACGGCGGTCCCTTTCGGTGCCGGAGCGATCGGCGATGAGGGGATGGCCGTTTGTTTCCGCCCATCCCCTCTCGATCGCTCCTGGCCAGTGACGAACTTCCTCCCCTGTGAAAATGTAAACACAGGAGGAGGAAGTGATGTCACACTCCTCGTGGCGGTCTTTTTGAACCGGACAGCGAGGAGTGAAGACGCAAGTAAGTGCACCAACAGTCCACTGACACATAGGTACACACAGGCACACATTTCACCCCAGTCACCCCCCGATCACCCCCCCGATCGGCCCCCCGCCCCCCCCCAGTCACAGTGTCACTAATGCAGTGTTCATTTATTTATTGATCACTACATTTAGTGTCAGTTGTGACTGTAAAAAGTGTCAGGGCAGCTAGTGTTAGGCCCCTTTAGGTCCAGGGTAGCCCCCTACCCCCCCCTAATAAAGGTTTAACCCTTTGATTGCCCTCCCAGTTAACCCTTTCACCCTCTTTTACCAGTGTCACTAAGCGATCGTTTTTCTGATCGCTGCAATAGTGTCACTGGTCCCGCTAGGAAGCTAGTTTTTTTTTAGGTTCAACGCCAGGTTTTTATACCGTTAGGTACCCCGATATATAACCTAATAAAGGTTTTAACCCTTTGATTGCCCCTAGAGTTAACCCTTTCACCAGCGATCGCTGCATAAGTGTCACTGGTGACGCTGGTTAGCCAGTTAGTTATTTAGTTATTTAGGTTCCCCGTCAGCTTTTTATAAAGCTTCAGGTACCCCCATATAAATACCCAATAAAGGTTTTAACCCCTGATTGCCCTTAGTTAACCCTTTCACCAGTGATCACCGTATAAGTGTTACGGGTGACGCTGGTTTGGTAGTTCGCTTTTTATAGCATCAGGGCACCCGCCATTTATTACCTAATAAAGGTTTAACCCCCTGATCACCCGGCGGGTGATATAAATTTGGTTTTAGGGTCAGAAAGGGTCTGCGTCGCCCCAGGCAGTGCTAGGTTAGTGCCAGCACCGCTAACACCCACGCGCAAAGCATACACCTCCCTTAGTGGTATAGTATCCGAACAGATCAATATCTGATCTGATCAGATCTATACTAGCGTGCCCAGCAATTTAGGGTTCTAAAAAAACGCATTGTTAGCAGGATCAGCCCAGATACCTGCTAGCACCTGCGTTTTGCCCCTCTGCCCAGCCCAGCCCAGCCCAGCCCACCCAAGTGCAGTATCGATCGATCACTGTCACTTACAAAACACAACACACATAACTGCAGCGTTCGCAGAGTCAGGCCTGATCCCTGCGATCGCTAACAGTTTTTTTTGGTAGCGTTTTATACAGTCGCTGACAGGCTAGGTGCTTTTTTACCTGTGAGTCTCACTACTGTACCCCTAAATTTAGAGCCCAAAATGGCAAAGCGAAGGTACACTAGTGAAGAGGCCTACACGTTTCTGAGCATGACAGATAGTGAAGAGGAAGACACTGATCTGTCAGAATCAGGCTCAGAATACGAACCTGTAGAGGACAGCGCCTCCATGTCAGATAGCTCTGACGACGAAGAAGAGGTCCCTGCTATTGTCAGGCGTACCCGACCCCGATTTTCTGATGTTGTTGAGGTGCAGGAACCGGAAGTCCCTCGTATGGAGTATAGAGCCAGTACTAGCGCCGCTCATCCTTTTGGTGAACTGGCAAGCACCAGCGGCCTAGTACACCCTGGGCGTACATCCAGCACTGCAGTATCACGTGGTGACGTGGCGAGTCCCATAAGTGCAGTTCAAGCTGGCGAGGTGGCAAGCACAAGTAGTGTCCCGCTGCCACCAAGAAGAAGAAGACAAAGACAGGCCCGTCGTACCCATAGTGCCCTTCCTGCAGAATTCGCCTATCCCAATTGGGTGCCCACCACTTCTGCAGAACCCGTACTTCCCCCATTCACTGCCCAACCCGGTATTCAGGTGGATACAGATGATTTTACGCCACTCGATTTTTATTCTCTGTATCTCACGGAAGATCTCTATAGATCTATTGTGGACCAAACCAATTTATATGCTGGTCAACGCATCGCCGCTAATCCCCAGTTGCCGTCTCTTGCCAGAGATTGGAAACCAGTTACGGTTTCCGAATTTAAGACGTTTTTGGGCCTTTCCCTCAACATGGGCACACACAAATTTATGCGGATGCGGGCTTATTGGTCCACGCATCCGGCTGACCACATGCCCCTGTTCTCTAACTCCATGCCCAGGGCACGATACGAGCAGATCTTGCGGTTCTTGCACTTCAGTGACAATGAACTTTGTCGTCCACGTGGAGACCCTGAATACGATCGGCTCTACAAAATTCGGCCCCTCATAAACCACTTCAACCAACGTTTTGCAGACTTGTTTATTCCCCAAAAAGTTGTCTGCGTTGATGAGTCCCTGGTTAAGTTTACTGGTCGCTTGTCATTCAAACAGTACATTCCCAACAAGCGTACCAGGTACGGGGTCAAGCTCTATAAGTGCTGTGACAGGGCCACAGGCTATGCATGGAGCTTTATGGTTTATGAGGGTAAAGATAGTTACGTAGAGCCGGAGAACTGCCCTGATTACATAGGAAGCGCTGGCAAGATAGTGTGGAAATTGGTGTCACCCTTATTCGGAAAGGGGTACCACTTGTACGTGGACAACTATTACACCAGCGTGCCACTGTTTAGTCATTTATTTGATAATCAGATTGGAGCATGTGGCACCGTGCGACCTAATCGCCGGGGCTTTCCCCAGCGGCTTGTAGATTCCCGTCTTAGGCTGGGGGAGAGAGCCTGCTATCGGTGTAATAATTTGCTCGCTATGAAGTGGAGGCATAATAAGAATGTTTTCGTTCTTACCTCCCTTCATGCAGACACGACGGTCCAAATTTCTACGGCGACTGGTATTGTGGAGAAACCCCTCTGTGTCCACGAATATAACAAAAATATGGGAGGGGTGGACCTCAATGACCAGATGTTAGCGCCGTATCTAACTTCCCGTAAGACCAGACGCTGGTACAAAAAAGTGTCTGCTTACTTATTTCAATTGGCTTTGCTGAATGCTTTTGTGCTATACAAAGCTTCAGGCGGAACATTAACCTTTCTTTTCTTCCAAAGAGAGGTTGTCACAGAGCTTCTGTTTCCAGACGGTTCTGTACCTCACCATTCCCAACCAAATGCAGTAAGCCGGCTGTATGAGAGGCATTATTCTTATGTCCTCCCGAGTACCCCTACCCAACGAGCCCCCCAAAAAAGATGTCGTGTCTGTAGCAAGCGCGGATATAGGCGTGACACCCGTTCTTATTGTCCACGCTGTCCTGGCCAGCCTGGTCTTTGTCAGGGTGAGTGTTTTGAACGCTACCATGAACGAGTGAAGTATTAGCGTAGGGTACAGCATTTCACAGGCTAGGCACACTAACACAGGGTCTCCCAAGATGCCATCGCATTTTGAGAGACCCGAACCGTTACAGTTACAGTTTACAGTTCAAAAAAAAGTGTATAAAAAAAAAAATAAAATAAAAAAAGTAAAATAAAAAAACCAAAAAAAATATAAAATATAAAAACCAAAAATAGTTGTCGTTTTATTGTTCTCTCTCTCTCTCTCTCTCTCTCTTCTCTCAAATTTTTTATACTTTACTGTTTACTGTGTTATTGTTAACCATTTTTCATGTTTTCAGGTACGCCATTCAGCTGCAGCGTGGATTTATTTATCTTGACAGCAACAGCGTTTGCTCCCACGATACATAAAGCCGCGACTCCAGTGCTGTAGGAGGTGATTTCACCACCACAGTTAAAAAAGAGCATATATGCCGAAGCATGGGGGCATAAGGGGTGGAGGAGCGATTTTGCTCCTAATGCCGCGTACATACGGTCAAAATTCCGACGGAGGGCTTGCCCGTGGAAAAGTTTGAACGTATGTACGCAGCATAACTTTTTTGCGGGAGGATGCCCCCATGCTTCGGCATATATATATTTTAGGCACAGGTTGTGTTAAAAAATGTTTTATTTTTTACTGTTTTTTTTGGCAATTGCTTTGCAGGTATGGTATGGTAAGGTTTTACTGGGATGTTACTTTGTTTTAACGTTAACCATAATTTGCTTAGCAGGTACGCCATTCAGCTGCAGCGCGGATTTATTTATCTTGACAGCAACAGCGTTTGCTCCCACGATACATAAAGCCGTGACTCCAGTGCTGTAGGCGGTGATTTCACCACCACAGTTAAAAAAGAGCATATATGCCGAAGCATGGGGGCATAAGGGGTGGAGGAGTGATTTTGCTCCTAATGCCGCGTACATACGGTCAAAATTCCGACAGGGGGCTTGCCCATGGAAAAGTTTGAACGTATGTACGCGGCATAACTTTTTTGCGGGAGGATGCCCCCATGCTTCGGCATATATATATTTTAGGCACAGGTTGTGTTAAAAAATGTTTTATTTTTTACTGTTTTTTTTGGCAATTGCTTTGCAGGTATGGTATGGTAAGGTTTTACTGGGATGTTACTTTGTTTTAACGTTAACCATAATTTGCTTAGCAGGTACGCCATTCAGCTGCAGCGCGGATTTATTTATCTTGACAGCAACAGCGTTTGCTCCCACGATACATAAAGCCGTGACTCCAGTGCTGTAGGCGGTGATTTCACCACCACAGTTAAAAAAGAGCATATATGCCGAAGCATGGGGGCATAAGGGGTGGAGGAGTGATTTTGCTCCTAATGCCGCGTACATACGGTCAAAATTCCGACAGGGGGCTTGCCCATGGAAAAGTTTGAACGTATGTACGCGGCATAACTTTTTTGCGGGAGGATGCCCCCATGCTTCGGCATATATAAATGGTGCATGTATGTCCATCATTAGAAGTGGGTGGATGAAGGGAGGTATCTAATGGTGGGCATACCCACCGATCAATCTCTTTTTTTTCGTTCAGACAACATGACTCTCAGTAAATAGCTTGGGGTGTCTACTTTCCAAAATGGGGTAATTTGGGGGGATTTTGTGCTATTTTGGCATTTTATGGCCTTTGCACCCTTAGAAATCCTGAAGGTGGTGATTGGTTTTCGGGGTGCCGTACGCGACTAGACTCCCAAAAAGTCCCACACATGTGGTATCCCCATACTCGGGAGAAGTAGCCGAATATATTTTGGGGTGCAATTCCACATATAACCATGGCATGTGTGAGCAATATATCATTTAGTGACAACTTTTTGTACATTTTTTTTTTTTTTTTTTTTTAGTCATTATTCAATCCCTTAGGACAAAAAAAATAAATATTCAATGGGCTCAACATACCCATCAGCAGTTTCCTTGGGGTGTCTACTTTCCAAAATGGGGTCATTTGGGGGGGGGTTTGTGCCATCTTGGCATTTTATGGCCGTCAAAACTGTGATAGGTAGTGATAGGTAGTGAGGAGTAAAATAAAAAAATTATGCCCTTAGAAATCCTGAAGGCGGTGCTTGGATTTCGGGGTCCCGTACGCGGCTAGGCTCCCAAAAAGTCCCACACATGTGGTATCCCTGTACTCAGGAGAAGCAGCAGAATGTATTTTGGGGTGTCATTTCACATATGCCCATAGCATGTGTGAGCAATATATCATTTAGTGACAACTTTGTGCAAAAAAAAAAAAGTTTGTAATATTCCCGCAACTTGTGGCAAAATATAAAATATTCCATGGACTCAACATGCCTCTCAGTAAATAGCTTGGGGTGTCTACTTTCCAAAATGGGGTCATTTTGGGGGGTTTTGTGCTATTTTGGCTTTTTATGGCCTTCGAAACTGTGATAGGTAGTGAGGGGTAAAATCAAAAATTTGCACCCTTAGAAATCCTGAAGGTGGTGATTGGTTTTCGGGATGCCGTGCGCGACTATACTCCCAAAAAGTCCCACACATGTGGTATCCCCGTACTCGGGAGAAGTAGCGGAATATATTTTGGGGTGCAATTCCACATATAACCATGGCATGTGTGAGCAATATATCATTTAGTGACAACTTTTTGTACTTTTTTTTTTTTTTGTCATTATTCAATCCCTTAGGACAAAAAAAATAAATATTCAATGGGCTCAACATACCCATCAGCAGTTTCCTTGGGGTGTCTACTTTCCAAAATGGGGTCATTTGGGGGGGTTTTGTGCCATCTTGGCATTTTATGGCCGTCAAAACTGTGATAGGTAGTGATAGGTAGTGAGGAGTAAAATAAAAAAATTATGCCCTTAGAAATCCTGAAGGCGGTGCTTGGATTTCGGGGTCCCGTACGCGGCTAGGCTCCCAAAAAGTCCCACACATGTGGTATCCCTGTACTCAGGAGAAGCAGCAGAATGTATTTTGGGGTGTCATTTCACATATGCCCATAGCATGTGTGAGCAATATATCATTTAGTGACAACTTTGTGCAAAAAAAAAAAAGTTTGTAATATTCCCGCAACTTGTGGCAAAATATAAAATATTCCATGGACTCAACATGCCTCTCAGTAAATAGCTTGGGGTGTCTACTTTCCAAAATGGGGTCATTTTGGGGGGTTTTGTGCTATTTTGGCTTTTTATGGCCTTCGAAACTGTGATAGGTAGTGAGGGGTAAAATCAAAAATTTGCACCCTTAGAAATCCTGAAGGTGGTGATTGGTTTTCGGGATGCCGTGCGCGACTATACTCCCAAAAAGTCCCACACATGTGGTATCCCCGTACTCGGGAGAAGTAGCGGAATATATTTTGGGGTGCAATTCCACATATAACCATGGCATGTGTGAGCAATATATCATTTAGTGACAACTTTTTGTACTTTTTTTTTTTTTTTTTTTTTTTGTCATTATTCAATCCCTTAGGACAAAAAAAATAAATATTCAATGGGCTCAACATACCCATCAGCAGTTTCCTTGGGGTGTCTACTTTCCAAAATGGGGTCATTTGGGGGGGGTTTGTACTGCCCTGCCATTTTAGCACCTCAAGAAATGAGATAGGCAGTCATAAATTAAAAGCTGTGTAAATTCCAGAAAATGTACTCTAGTTTGTAGACGCTATAACTTTTGCGCAAACCAAAAAATATACGCTTATTGACATTTTTTTTACTAAAGACATGTGGCTGAATAAATTTTGCCCTCAATGTATGACTAAAATTTAGTTTATTCGATTTTTCTTATAACAAAAAGAAGAAAATATCATTTTTTTTCAAAATTTTCGCTCTTTTTCCATTTATATCGCAAAAAATAAAAATCGCAGAGGCAATCAAATACCATCAAAAGAAAGCTCTATTTGTGGGAAGAAAAGGACGCAAATTTCGTTTGGGTGCAATATTGCATGACCGCGCAATTACCAGTTAAAGCAGCGCAGTGCGAAATTGCAAAAACACCTCTGGTCCTTAAGGTATTTATTGGTCCGAGGCTGAAGTGGTTAATTTGGTGCTTGGAGAGAAAACCTATTTAGTTGAAATATTTCATGGCTTACCTAGTCCACAAAATAATTAGTAGAGCCCTGAATTTCAGCTTTGGAGCAGGGTTTTTTTTGTTTTTTTTTGGGCTTTTCTTCCCCACCCCCATTACATTTTCTACTCAAGGACTTGCAGAACCAAATACATTTGTTATGCAATTATTTTATTTTGAAGGGGTATGGATTGTTTGCACTTATAAAATATGTATTTCAAGTCTGCAAAAATACTTAAAAGCAAAGATGAAACAATATCAATAATGACACAATATTTAGGTGAGTGGTGATGTTAAGAACTGGTGCTCCACCCGACCGTTCCCAGTCGATGCCTTGTATGCGGAAACGCAATGGGTGGAGTACCAGTTCTTGACGTCACCATGCACCAGCTGGCT
Source organism: Lithobates pipiens (assembly GCF_037356315.1). Taxonomy (NCBI): domain Eukaryota; kingdom Metazoa; phylum Chordata; class Amphibia; order Anura; family Ranidae; genus Lithobates; species Lithobates pipiens. The sequence continues at coordinate 424,456,774 of NW_027507718.1, forward strand.
GGCTTGAGCTGCGGCTGTTTGTAAAATATTGTTTCATTGCTTTTGGATGTCAGTGCCTGTGAAGTTTAATAAATCTTAAAAAATGGGAGTACTGCACCATGAAGCCTCTTCTTTTTATCTTGTGATATGTCCCACTGTTGGAGATTACTGGGAAAGAGTTGCCACCGCATATGTCATAAATCTTACAAGAATTCATGAGCCCGCTGTACCGAAAGGATACTTGGATTAGAAGAGTTCCTGGAGGAGTATTCCCAAGCTGAGTGATCCTCGATGAGCTAATTTGATCTCTATAATTTGACATGCACCCAGTAAGCGGCCCTTTTTTTTTTCATATATAATCTTTATTCATTTTAGAGATGCCCAACATGGGCGTTAACAATACATGTACATAAGGAGAGCAAGGAGGGAAGGAAGGGAAAACATACATAAATGAACAATAAGCATGCTACCTTCTTTACGTGGATGGGAGGAGAGGCAGATAACATATACATTCCAAACATATCAATATACGTTGGATAGGAGAACCTCCTTGACCTGGCACCATGAGGTCTAAACCTTCCTGAACAGGTGGTCCTCCCTAGGGAGGCGGTTCATATGGGAAGGTCTTAGGCGTCTCCTACCTCCCAGGTGGTGCAAGGGGTGGAAAAAAAAAAGGGGGGGGTGGTGTAAAGGTTCTGGTTGATTCGGGACAGCCCTAGTTCTTGCGTTTGCCAAACTAAGGGCCTCAGCACGGGATTCTAAGGGAGACACCCTCTGACGAAAAGATGAACGGGTGCCACAGCGCCCATGTCTTTTAAAAATTTTCTTGCTGGTGTCTCGCGGTGAGCACCAGGTCCTCCATTTTACTGACGTCCTCAACCTTCTGGATCCAGGATGCCAAGCGGCCCTTTTTTATCACATTTTCCGAACAGAAGTACCAAGCTTTATTTATTGGAGTACAGTATGGACTTGATTATATACACCAATTAACTTGTATTCAAAAATGTTTTTTCATATATATTATTGTATTTGGTTGCGCACTTTTACTTTATCTACAATCTTATGAGCTGAATATTCAAGCTATTTGAGTTGCAGCACCTGACACACGGTCACACTTGATTTTATTTTTTATAAATCTTATTTTTTTCACTTGTCTTCACTATTTTCATATATATTTTTAAAGGACAGGGGCCGCACAGATATTTCACCTTACACAACAAGCATGACTAACCTTTTTTGTGATCAAAAGTCCTCACCCCAAACCACAAAAAAAGTTACATGGCAGAATTTTTATAAGCAAAAACAGACAAAATGAATACAAAAGCCAAAAAGGCAGCACACAAACTACATTGACAAACACACAGCAGGAATGAATTAGAAGCAATCATCAAACAGTCTTAGTGGGGTGTGAGTCAGGAATTATTCACACCCCCACAAAAAGCATATCTATTTGTAACCCAATATACACACTGCAAAGAAAAAGTCAGGCCTGTTCTTAGGCCAAACACCCACCACAAATGCAGGCCTTTAAATAACCTAGCTAAGCTTGCTCACCTCCACCCACCCAGTAAAGGACACACCCACCAGTGTAATTGTTTCAGTCTCTTGAGGTAAGCCTCAAGTGCTCGCACCTGTTCATTAGGAATACACACTCTTTATAAATGAAAAAATGCCTCAGCATTGATATCTGTGCAGGATAAAGCTCAAAATAACACATGTGCAAGGCTCTGCCTATGATCAGTTATCCCAAAAATCTCCAAATCAAACTTCTAAGTTGTTTGGCATGCAGAGAGTCCAAAACAGGAAATCATAAGCATACAAAATGAAAATATGTGTGCAGCATCACACCAGACTTTGACATCCATATCTGGGCCAAAACACGCCAGTTCTAGATTTGGTGTAAACCCACACTTGCTGTTTTGGAAGCTGGTTATAACTGATTACTGTTAGGCATGCTGAGAGCTAAATAGCTGTAATTTTGTGGGTTTTGGCTAGATAAGAAGCCTTCAATTAGTGCTGGTGGGGAAATGTTAAGTCTAATTAGAGTCTTTGCCCATGGAAAAAATATAACAACATTTGCAATGGTGGTGGAACCCTCCTACACATAAATACTACTGTAGCGTCGGCTCCTGAAGAGCACGCGCTATGTGTTTTTCAAAGTTAAAGTTACACCTGAACTGCAGTTTGGTTTGGGTAAAATTGTCTAAATTTGGACTTCAGCATCAGTCTGACTGGGCTACGAGATGTTCAGCCTGGCTATAGGGGGCACTGTCTCTTCTGGCAGGCATGGAACTATGGTCTGGTCAGGTGCTTAAGTTACTCTCTCTTGGAGTCCACCCAGTGGGAGTGGCGCTCTTGCTGTGCTTTCTGGGAGAGGGTATTTAAGATGCGGACATCAGGTGGTTCAAGGTTCCTGTCCAAGGATGTGCTGACTTCATGGTCCTGTTCCTCCTGACCAGCCCCCAGGAAGGCTATGGCCTGGGGTGCGGATCCACCTGATCTTATTGTCTCAGGGCTGGCTAGCCCTAGGCAAGGAAACTAAAGGAGGATTCTGAGGTGTTTGGGTGCCGTCTCTGGTTTGGGAGAGACCCAGTGACTTCATGCTATCCAGGGGAGGACTCTTCAGAAGAAGGCCACGTACAGGATGGTTTCTTAGTAAGAGCCTGGAGGAGCTGAAGTACCCAAGAGAATCCCGTCTCATGGATATCACCAAGCTGGCTGAAAGATCCAGGTATCCCACGAGTATTCTTCAAATTTAGTTTTCCTATGTGTTCTACAGCAACGTCCGTGGCAGAGACATATCTTGTGTGTACTACAACAACGTCTGTGGTAGAGACTTGTTCCTGAGTAAGCACCTTGTTGGCTGCTAAACCTTGTGAGAGAGGGACTGTCCAACTTGAGTGATCATCCAGTTGCGAATGGCTATTCTCTGGATGCAGTCAAAGTAAGCAAACCTTTCAATATTGACTTTGAAAATAAGAGTACCTGAACTTCCTTTCCAACCCTCTGATCCCATTTTAAGAGACTGTCCATTGTCTACTTTTTTGCAAATAAAATCCATTCAAGTGGATCTGTTGTTGGTCTCTCGAGTTACTGGGCCATCTACCACGGGACACCCCTAGACGTGAAGTGAGGAGAAAAGAAGGTAACGGTAAGCCCATTCTAACCAGCAGCTCCTTCGGGGGTTAGTGCTACACTACATTTAGACATAATTTATGTAAGGACCTGAGTCATGAGTTATGTTTAACAACATAGGGAGAACAGACAACATCTCTACATGAAGTGGCATGTTTGGGATTTGAACCCAGACCCTTACTGCTGTTAAGCAGAATCGCTAACCTGTAAGCCACTGAGCTGCGACATGTGGAGCCCTCCTACTACACATAAATACACAAATACTGCATTTATTTGGACATATAGGTGGTGGAATTATATCAGTCAGGAGTTATTCTTCTTGATTCTGTGATATTTGGTGGTTCTTGGTGTGTGAGGGTAAAATATTGATGTTACTTTCCGATTTTTGGGCTCAAACTAGGATCATTTGGTAATAATAAAAAACACACAAAATTGTGACTCATTTTAAATTTTAATCAGCAATGGTATTACATAGTTACACAGTTACATAGTAGGTGAGGTTGAAAAAAGACACAAGTCCATCAAGTCCAACCGATGTGTGTGATTTTATGTCAGTATTACATTGTATATCCCTGTATGTTGCGATCGTTCAGGTGCTTATCTAATAGTTTTTTGAAACTATTGATGCCCCTGATGAGACCACCACCTGTGGAAGGGAATTCCACATCCTTGGTGCTTTTATAGTAAAGAACCCTCTACGTAGTTTAAGGTTAAACCTCTTTTCTTCTAATTTTAATGAGTGGCCATGTGTCTTGTTAAACTCCCTTCCGCAAAAAAGTTTTATCCCTATTGTGTGGTCACCAGTACGGTATTTATAAAATTGAAATCATATCCCCTCTCAAGCGTCTCTTCTCCAGAGAGAATAAGTTCAGTGCTCGCAGCCTTTTCTCATAACCAATATCCTTCAGACCCTTTATTAGCTTTGTTGCCCTTCTTTGTACTCGCTCCATTTCCAGTACATCCTTCCTGAGGACTGGTGCCCAGAACTGGACAGCATACTCTAGGTGCGGCCGGACCAGAGTCTTTTAGAGCAGGAGAATTATCGTTTTATCTCTGGAGTTGATCCCCTTTTAATGCATGCCAACATTTGTTTGCTTTATTAGCAGCAGCCTGGCATTGCAAGCCATTGCTGAGCCTATCATCTACTAGGGCCCCCAGGTCCTTTTCCATCCTAGATTCCTCCATAGATTCTCCCCCCAGTGTAAAGATTGCATTCATATTATTGCCACCCAAATGCATTATTTTACATTTCTCCACATCCTGCGGAGAAGTTATTGCCCTGCTTAGCTTAGTATCGTCCGCAAATACAGAGATTGAACTGTTTACCCCATCCTCTAGGTCGTTTATGAACAAAATAAATAGGATTGGTCCCAGCGTAGAACCCTAGGGGACCCCACTACCCACCTCTGACCATTCCGAGTACTCCCCATTTATCACCACCCTCTGAACTCGCCCCTGTAGCCAGTTTTCAATCCATGTACTCACCCTATGGTCCATGCCAATGGACCTTATTTTGTACAGTAATCGTTTATGGGGAACTGTGTCAAAGACTTTTGGAAAATCCAGATACACAACGGCTACGGGCCTTCCTTTATCTAGATGGCAACTCACCTCCTCATAGAAGAATCTTTGGCAAGAACGATTCTTCATGAATCCATGCTGATTACTGCTATTAATGCCGTTCTCATTACTAAAATCTTGTATATTGTCCCTTATCATCCCCTCCAAGAGCTTGCATACGATTGATGTTAGGCTAACTGGTCTGTAGTTCTCAGGCATGTATTTTGGGCCCTTTTTAAATATTGGTGGTACATTGGCTTTTCTCCAATCAGCTGGTACCATTCCAGTCAGCAGACTGTCAGTAAAAATTAGGAACAATGGTCTGGCAATTACTTGACTGAGTTCCCTATTGCTTGTGGTTTGTAAAGATGCCTGTGTGAGTTTCAGTAAAGATTTTTGTGAGGTGGACAGCAACAAGTGAAAGTGACAGAGAAAAAAAAATATTTTATCAAAACATTATACATTCTAGCATTCTTAAAGCGGTGTTCCACCCAAAAATACTGCAGCTGCTGGCTTTTAATAATAGGACACTCACCTGTCCTGGAGTCCCGCGATGTCGGCACCGCAGCTGATGTTTCCATCAGCTGTCGGGTGCTGCCGCCGCCATTGAGGTTAAGGATACCTGACAGGGTAGCCTTACAGTTTCAAGCCAGGAACCCTACTGCGCATGTGCGAGGCCCCGCTCCTCTCTCCTACTGGCCTGGCTACAGGGAGAGGAGGAGGGAGACCCGTGGTGGAATTGTGGGCCGCGGCCTGGACTCCTTGAAGTGGGAGACAGATATCCTGTCCCCCCTCCCCTCTGAAAAGTGCCAATCGTGGCACCAAAGGGGTTGAGGAGACAAATGAGCGGAAGTTTCACTTTTGGGTAGAACGATACATTTCATCTCAACATGAAAAGGATTTATTTGGGGATGTTACAATTGTACCATTAGAATCAAAAGCTAAAACTTGCGTTGGGCTACATAACTCTCATTTTCACTCCCAAAAAACGCTCTTTAACCATCTGCCGACTGCTGTATGGGCATATCTGTATGTCCTTTTTAAAGGACGGGGCTAGCGGGCAGCCTACTCCCAAACTGTCATTTGAAGTAAAACACATAGCCAAGTATTATTCTACAAATTTTTTTTATTGTGCATAAAAAAAAAAATAGACATGCTATCTGCCAATAGAACTTAACCAAAAAGTACATTCTATGCATCCAAAAATTTAGAAAATATACTTATCAAATCATTATTCAACCATAAAAATAATGTCAAAGCAATAACTCCAAGGCCAATAATAAATAGCATGTTATCTCCTCCGATTCCCCAACATGTCTGGTTGACGAATGGGCGTTCAGAAACAAACTGAAAAGCGCTAAATGAAAAACGCGAAAAGAAAATTGCGAATCAACACTCACCAAACTTCTACTAACACAAAATTAGCAGAAGGAGCCAAAAGGGTGGCGCTAAAGAGCTGAAAAACCACGTAGTGCGTCACTACTTTCGGAATTGTTGGCCAACATTTGTGTGACCATGTGTATGCAAGACAAGTTTCAGCCAACACCCTTCGGAAAAAATTCCATGGTTTTGTTGGCCAACAATCTGATCGTGTGTACGAGGCATAAGAGTTTGGGCGCTATCTGATTTCTGGGAGCTATAGCAAATTCGATTTTGAGAGTATTTTTTCACCAGCGCTATAGTGAAATCTGTTTGAGCGCTAATTAGCAGTAATTAGCGCTAATTAGCATACAGATCTATAGTAAATGACCCCCAAAGTTTTTGTAGCATTTGTACTGTAATTAATTATATATTCCCCTGCTTAGGATGTTAACCAATTAGAATTATTCAAATCACCGGCTGCTGCTCTATTAACCCCTTCCCGCCGAGCGTACGCATATCTGCGTACTCGGCTTCCGGGGGGTATACCGGGATGATGCCCGCTCCTGCAGGCATCATCCCGATACCGTTTTTTCCAGCGGGCGATTGTCTATCCAGCCATAACAACCGAAGCGGCTAAAAGCCGCTCGGCTGTTATGCCGGAGGAGTGGGAGGGGACGTCCCCCCCTCCCGCTGCCTCCCGCCGCTGTTACCGGTGCTCCCACTCGATCGGGAGCACCGATTCAAGATCCGACGCCTCCGACTGCTGGGGAGGAACTGGAGCGAAGCTGTAATCGGCTTCGTTCCAGTATCCTAATAGTAAACACGGAAGTGACGTCACTTCCTGTTTACTCAGCTGCCAGTGGCGCCAGTTTAAAAAAAATATACGGTATTCAGAATTGCAGTTTTTGGCGATCTGAATACATTGAAGTGTAAAGGAGGGATGGGGGGTCTTTTAGACCCCCCATCCCTCCATAAAGAGTACCTGTCACCTGAATACATCTGAATACATCTGAATACATTGAAGTGTAGAGGAGGGATGGGGGTGGTCTTTTAGACCCCCCCATCCCTCCATAAAGAGTACCTGTCACCACCTATTACTGTCACAAGGGATGTTTACATTTCTTGTGACAGCAATAAAAGTGATCAAATTTATTTTAAAAAATGATTTCGTCAGAGCAATAATGCTAGCACTAGACCTCCTCTGTAACCGCTAACCTGGTAACCGTAAAAAGAATTTAAAGCATCGCCTATTGAGATTTTTAGGTACCGTACTTTGTCGTCAATCCACGAGTGCGTGCAATTATAAAGTGTGACATGTTTGGTATCTATTTACTCGGCGTAACATTATCTTTCACATTATGCAAAAAAAATTGGGCTAATTTTACTGTTTCGGTTTTTTTTTAATTCATGAAAATGTCCCTTTTCCCAAAAAGTTGCGCTTAAAACACCCCTGTGCAAATACCGTGTGACATAAAATATTGCAACAATCGCCGTTTTATTCTCTAGAGTCTCTGCTAAAATATTATATATATATATATATATATATATATATATATATATATATATATATATATATATATATATATATATATATATATATATATATTGTAATGTTCGGGGGACCAGGTAGATCGCAGGACACAGGCTTTTCACACAACAAGGGGTTTATTAAACTTAAACAGCTTTACAGCAGCCAAAAACAAAAGGAAAAGGTTTTTAGTCTCACCGACTTGCAAAGTCCAGAATAGCTGTCTCTATCAAACAGTACTTGATCTTTTATGGCAGATAGCTTCCCCTGCCAGGAGCCTTCCAAGCAGGACCCTGCTGTCCACGTCTGTTGCTGCAACAACCCAAAACAAACACCATCCACCATGTCTTCTCCACTCCTCCACACCCATCTACCACTTCCTGTCTTGTTTTTAAAGACACTTAGGCTTAGTCATGAAAGGGTTAAGGTTCTGTACCTTCAAATTATATACATCAGAGTTTTGAGTGCTACCTGGTTACATAAAAACAAATCCACACTTGTGTACTTATGATAAGTACATTTGCAATAAGCAATTAAACCAATTTTGTAATAAACAATTAAAAAAACAAATTATGTGAATTTATGTGAAATAAAGAATAGATAAATACATAAATTAGTCAATGTCCTTGCATCTTCATACATGCAGAATGTGACGGCCAATCATGCAATTTTTAAAGTGCCAAGTGATGTCTCTTTAAATAAAGTGCAAATCGTGCTCCCCGTCAGTGTTCCCACTCACTCACCGAATGGTGTGGACTCCTATATTATAAGAGCCACAAGTGCTTTATGTTGCCCTTCATATTGTCCATAAAGAAATGCAAACAAAATGCTAAACAGGAATTTCGTATCAGTGTCTCACCAGGTGAAAATGACATCGGCACCCACTGTCAACTGACATGTTTCGCCCTTCCCACAGAGTGTAATCACAGGGCCTTTGATAACGCCCTGTGGGTGGGGCAAAATGCGTCAGTCGACTGGGGGTGGTGTCGTTATTTGCGGCCAGTGAGACGCACACTGATGAAAAGTTCTGGTTGAGCATTTTGTTTGCATTTCTTCATACACAAACGAGTGTAACTACTTTTAACTTTGTCAATTATATTAATAAACTAAATTACTATTTGGACCACTTTTGCAATCCTCATTATGTGCGCCTATGTGTAAAAATCCTGTATTATGGCACACCACTGAGGAACATAACCAGCAAGGGGGACTACAAGTTCCAGCATATCTAGGACAAAATAAAGCGCTTGTGACTCTTATAATATAAGAGTCCCCTCCAGTTGGTGAGTGAGTGGGGACATTGAAGGGGAACACGATTTGCACTTTATTAAAGAACAAACAGCACTTTAAAATGATCATTACATTCTGCATGAATGAAGATACAAGGATATGGACTCATTTAAGAATGACACGTGTTTTTTATGTATTTATCCATTCTTTATTTCACATAATTTTTTTTCAATAGTTTATTGCAAAATTGGTTGAATTGCTTATTGCAAATGTATTTATCACAAGTACACAAGTGGGGATTTGTTTTTACGTAACCAGGCAGGTAGCGCTCAAAACACTGATGTATGTAAATTTGTACTGCAATGCTTTTTCTTATGTGCCTTGCAATCCAGACTAGTCCTACTCCTTACAGGTGACATTTTGGTGAGGCATGCACATGCATTTAAAGCGGAGGTCCACCCTAAAGTGGACCTTCCGCTCATCGGAACCCTCCCCCCCTCCGGTGCCACAATCGGCACCTTTCAGGGGGGAGGGGGTGCAGTTACCTGGATAATCCAGGTAACTGCACCCACTTCCGGGATAGCTCTCTGCGGAAAGGGGCGTAACTTACGCCCCTTTCCGCAAGTGCCCGCCCCTTCCCGCAAGTGCCCCGCTGCCTGCTGGGAAACACACAGATCCCAGAGGCAGCGGGGACCGTCCTCATTGCGCAGCGCGGTTTGCGCATGCGCAGTAGGGAACCGGGAAATTAAGCCGAAAGGCTCCATTTCCTGATTCCCATACCCAAGATGGCGGCGGCAGCACTCGAGTGTCGATCTAGAGATCGGCTTCGGGTGCCGACATCGCGGGCGCGCTGGACAGGTAAGTGTCACTATTTTAAAAGTCAGCAGCTGCAGTATTTGTAGCTGCTGGCTTTAAAAAAAAAAAAAAAACGCGGAGTCCCGGTGGACTCCCGCTTTAATCGAGACTTTAGCAAAAACTCTTTCCTATGGTGAAATTTACTGTGAAGTTCATAACATTATTTTTTTTTTAAGCACCCCGAAGTGGTGTAAATAGCGGCCTTCTTGGTTATTTGAAGCATGCTCGGGTTTCAGGATTTCAAGTCCCAGACAGAATAGCTCCAGACGTTTTCATTTGAATCATTTGCTAACATAAGACACTGTGCTGAGTTCTCACATGGCATAGCTAGCTACAGCAGGCAGACCAAGGGACAAGCTGACTAGGTGACATTCACTGCAGGGGGGTTTCTGATGATGAGATTACCGAACAGAAGAGAGTGTGAAGGTCATATAGATCATGGGTTACATTTATGCTTTGGATGTTTGTTTCATTCACTTCTTCTACACCTAACGTCTTACTAAGCAAACTGAACTCTTCTATTTTTAATCATGTATTGCCCTTAGTAGCTTTGTGACTCATTTAGAAACTATTGTAGCGGAGTAGTTGCCACTAGTAAAAAACATCCACAATATCACCCCGCTGCCAGACTCCCATATATCACTTGCAGAGACAATGAACAGTCCTTTGCTGGTGTTGTTTTTGTTTATTGGGGGGGTACAAATTGGTTGGTGAAAAGGGTATATGGGATGCCCATAGAATAGTTCAGTTTGCCATCATATTAGTTTGAGCCTGAAGGAAGGATGTGCATGATTAACATCTACAGTCTTTTTCCCTGCATCACCATGCAGACTATTGCTCCTCCTCTGTGTAAGTTCTGCAGACTATTGCTTCCAGAACTTCCTCACCCATGACCGTGTAAGGATGAGGACATCACTCTTGACCATGTAAGAGTGATGTTCCCAGAAAATCCTCTCCTCCTGCACAAACTTATACTGTAGTTATTAGTGTAATGTCACATCTTCTTCTTTAAGCAAAAGGACCCACTCTGAATAGTTCCTCAATGCAGACTCTGGTTGTTCACTACTACTAGGGCAGAGGCCTGCAATACCTCTCCCTGGAGGCCTAGTAGTTTAAAAGCACATTAAGAGTGATGGACTACTGTTCTCAGCTAGCCCTGCTTGCAAATCCTGTGCCCTCGGGCCACATTGATTTCACACAATTCCCCACAGTCTCTCCTCTGATCCAGGACTCCTCATCATTGACCATGTAATGATGAGGACTTCACTAATGACCATGTAGAAGTAAAGTTCCCTCACACACTTTCAGGCACATCCAGCCCTCCACTGTGGTACACTCACCAACCTTTCTCTGCCCCAAGTCCTTGATGGAGAACTTGACCGGACAGTACGTTCCGACAGCTTCTCCTGTCCCTCTGCTCCAGGAGTTCCTTATTAATGACCGTGTAATTATAAGGACATTGCCAATGATCATGTAAAGGCAAAGTTCCTTCACACTTCTCCCTAGGCCTCCTCCTGTGATCGACTCAGCAGTTCTAGGCCCTACCCTTTTCCAGAACATTCTCCCTGGAAGCAGGGGAGGTGCCTCAGAACTAGAGCACAGGTGGTCACACCCACTGCTATTCTAACCACTCCCAGCCCCCAGATCAAAACAGATAGGACTAGCTCCAAGCATAGGCCTGACTAAATTTACCTGTGCTGACAGTCGCTCTAGTTAAAAAAATCCCATACTAGCACCTACCTATTGGTAGAGGGTGCTACACTATTATTATATTCTTTTTGGGTGTCATAATTTAAAGGCATTTTTAAGGAACACGTCCTTTAAAGGATAGCTAAACCCAAGAAAAAACATATGTTATATTGCAGCTTACCAGTCCATAGATGTGGAGGCTGTGTTAGCTTTTTCTTTCCATTTAAAGAACATTTTTAGAAAATACACTATAATACCAAAAGTATCAGGATGCCTGCCTTTACACACACATGAACTTTAATGACATCCCAGGCTAAGCCTGTAGGGTTCAATACTGAGTTGGCTCACCCTTTGCAGCTATAACAGCTTCAACTCTTCTGGGAAGGCTGTCCACAAGGTTTATGGGAAAGTTTGAACTTTCTTCCAGAAGTGCATTTTCTACGAATTTCCGATATTTTTGGAATTTCAGATTTTTTTCGAATTTCTGAATGTCCAATTTTTTTAGAATTTACAATTTTTTTCAAAATTTACAAATTCTTTCGAATTTACGGATTTTTGAATATTCAAATTTACGAATATGCAGAAAAGTTTGTTAAATGGGTTTTCATTAATTTGGATATTTCCAAATGGTTGTAAAGGCAGAAGGTTTTTTTTATCTTAATGCATTAGGCATTAAGATAAAAAGCCTTCTGTGTGCAACAGCCCTCCTAATACTTACCTGAGGTCCCTCTAGCTTCAATGATGTTGTAGGAATGTCTCAGTGGTCCGAGACTACCCCCCTCTTTGGCTGAGACAGCAGCGTAGCGCCATTGGCTCCTGCTGCTGTCAATCAAAGTCAATCAGCCAATGAGAATAAAGAGGGAGCGTGGCCAGGCCTCAGCTCTGTCTGAATGGATACAGCGAGCTGTGACTTGACTTGGGTGCCCCTACAGCAAGGGGCCATGAGAACCGAAGAGGGTCCCGAGAAGTGGATCGGGGCTGCTCTGTGCAAATCCACTGCACAGGAGAGGTAAGTACATGTGACAAGTTTTTTATTTTTAATTAAAAAAAACAAGACTTTACAATCACTTTAAGGATAGACTGCAGGCAGCTATACAGGCGAACAAGATAGGGACTGTAGGTTTGTTCATCAAATTTGTTTGTAACTTAGAACAGTACATTTTTAGGTGTAACTCCAGCCTGTGCAGTGATGTGGGATGTCCCAGGTGCTTCTGCGCATGCAGGTGTGTTATTTGGTGATCTTGTGGCCATGCAGTACCGCAGTGTGGGATGAATTTGGCCCTGCAAGATGGCTGCTCGGTGGTATCCGGGACCAGTGTGGAGTGCAAGTGGCCGACAGTGATGTCATTCCACTTCCATTTGTAAGTAGGAGTCGTTCGCAACTTGAATATTCGTAACACGGGGAATGCCTGTACCGGTATATTTTTACAATGCATTTGAAAGGTCCATTTATAGTTTGATAGATCCTGGTAAGTTAAACCACCTAATAGCTCTAGGGCCATAGCACCCAGCTGATGGCAGGGAATCGAGGAGGATACCGACTGGTCTGTGAGCGATGAAAAAGTTTGGGCTTACCTAATATCTTCTTATACTTATTGGTGACTCACTGTTGATAAGCCCATAGCATTTGAGTTCCGAGATCTGTAGATCTGATTTGGTGTTTTGGAGGGGGTCTGTTCTCTCTACAGGATATTTTCATTTTACATTTTTAAACATGCAACAGGAGAAATAGGAATACTCACTCTGAAGCTCTATGGTGGGCAAGAGCACAACTGTGAACTGTCTTGTGGGGGTCTCATCGCTTGTCCCATCAGACTCCAACTATATCCAATTTTGGATAGGCTGATATTCCATTTATATTTGAAAGCATATACAGTATATCGTGAAACTTTTTTTTAATACTTACTATGGTATTAATTTTTTTTCTTCTTATAGCCCTGTGTTAATAGACTAACTGGCTTCCAAAAGCTGCACTGGGAAAGATGTGATATCTCCAGAGTGAGGAGAAAGTGTGTAGAGAGCCCAGAGATTCCATATTCAGTTTCTCCATCTCTCTGTATGCCCATAGAAAGGTGACAAGGGGGAGCAGGGAATCAGAGACATTGGTGGGATATGCATTGGCAAAGCTGTTAGCGGCAGAAAGATGGAGTGTCTGGGGTGTTCTGGTGCAGTGCCAGGGGTGTTGGGTGAAAGGGAAATGTCAGGGTGCAGAGTCCCAGGTGTACTAGGTTCTTCATAGGCCAAATGCAAAAGCTGTCTACTTGTACACCTACAGAGACATTTCTCAATGCCACACAATATGGTGTAGACTTTTGGACTGCATCGCGTACTGATCTAAAGTAAGTGCAAAGGGGTTTAATTAGCATGGGAAGTGGGATCATTGGAATTAAATTCGTTGAAAGTATAGTTAGCCTTTAGACATATACACTGCGATAGTGTGTCCAATAGTAACACATAGCACTTTTAAGCTCCGAGGGGCGGAACGAAACAGGTTGGGTGTGTGGCCTGATCAGAGCTCAGGCTGAAGCTGCCATTTACTTCCCCACACAGGTCTGTTTTCTAATGTGCGTCTTAAGATCCTCTTCCCAAAACTGCTTCTGCTTGGAGACCGGGCAAGCTCCTTTTCCAGCCAGCACTCACAGCAGTGTGGCCCCAGATCTCACCTCTCACCTGAGCGGCACCTGTGTTTTGCTTTTGGGTCATTATAAGCTGTGTGCTACATGGTACAGTTCATTTAGAAAAACAAAATAATAATTTTTGTACTACCCATTCTTAGAATTTGTAATGGGTCACTAGAATTCTGTTTAAATAATTACCCTACTGTGCACTAGCATTGGTTTCTTCCAAAAATTTTCCAAATGTAATCTCTATTTTATAGCTTTCTTTGGTCTTTAGGGCAGGTCTTATCAGGTCAAAGTCCCATACAGTGAGCCTGAGCAGTTAATCCTACTAAGAGCCACTCTAAAACAATTGATCCTGCAGTGTCAATGTTTGCACGGTTCTAAGGTATCGTTGTTTCTAACGTGATGAGGCAAAAGCACTTTGTGAGTTGTGCATTGAGGATTTGGCTCAGTATACATGTAATCCAATACTCTGTTACCCATCATCTGCTCAGTTGCCCCCAACCCCAGGTGCTGGCTCACCCAGTGTCCGTTCATCTGCTAAGAAGATAGACCACAAAGAGAGGGGAGTATAGCACTTATCCTTGGAGGGGCACTCAGAATACGCCCAGGTCCCCCAAATTGTACAGAGGCTGCCAGTCACACAAACACATTCCCATGCACGCCAACAATTAAAGCTCAGTCTAGGGTATGCCTTTTTAGTATTTATTGCTGAAGAACTTCAACAGGAGAGGGATTTAGGGCACAATATACTCCAAAATGATCAGTAACAACAGTAGGAGAACAAATTTCTCTCTTTAATCTTCCAAGGCAGATTTTTTGGAGGTAGAAGGGAATGGTCAGTATATATAGGACCCTACAGCAGCAGTCCATAAAGCCACCCCTTGCAGCTAGTTCCCTTCTGGCACTTGCACAACTAACAGTCACCAGCAAGGTCTTTACTCAGTGTCCCAGGAGGTGACACCCAGCATTCGCAGGTAGCTCCTCCGTGAGGGAGATCCAGATCCAGAACTTTAGTGCAGTTCCTCCAGCAAATGTAATCTTCAGACATTCGTTCCCAGGCCCTCTGCCCAGCAGCTGAGCCAATTTTACTTTCTATATTTTTATTGGAAAAGTTTGTCATACAGGCATCCAAAAAAGTAATGAAAAACATCATAAACAGGTAGCCACGTGGTCACTCAACACTGGCTCAGTAAGACAGTATAACATTACTCCACAATGATTTAGAAATTAACAAACTGAATAGATCATAAAGATACCTATATGCCAATACCAATATGGGATCATAGAGATCTAAATTAGGCCCCAACCGCACCAGGGAACTTCATGAACAGTGCTAAGTTGTACAGCTATACATAGCACAATTACAAGAAGAAAAAGAAAATAGAGGAGGGAGGAGCAAGGAAAAATAAGGAAGAGGGGAAGGGTTTATAGGAAGGATGTCAGGGACTGTACACCAGTTTATCATGTAGCTCCAAAAATATAGTTTAGAGGTCAATATTCATATAATGTGCCCAGGGACCCAAACTTTTTCAACGTGGTTATTTGTGTCCCAAATAATACTCGTAATTTTCTCATGGAACAAAATTCAGGAAAGAGATGGGAGAACAGCGTAGTAGAACAGCAAGCAGGATCTGGAGCCAGAAGGAATGTCAGCCAAGCAAGCCTTTAACAGGAACACAGGAGAGCGTCTCTAGAGATGTGGCCAAGCGAAGGCAAGGATCATTTGGACTGGACGGCTTAAGTAGGCAGGACTGACGAGCAGGATATCATCGACAGGTGAGTCACTGTGGTGAGATAGGAGCTGGCAATTAGCTGACAGCTAAACGGCCAGCTCAGAAAAGGAAGGGTTGAGCCCAGCCCTAACACTGTCTGCACTGGGAGAACACAATGACTCAGTGGGAGGTATTCCCCTATCAACACTGACAGTCAATGTTGATGGGGGAATCAAGCAATTTTTGTTCCTGCAACCACAGAAAATTGCTCCATCTATGGTCGGCTTTAGTCATCTTCCCAGCCACTCATATAGGAAGGTTTTGAATAAGATTCCAGTAAGAGCCCATAGGTGGAGATTCTATCTCTCTGAGCCATGTTCTGTGTGCACCATTTCTCATAAAGTGTGACTCTGGGGCCTTCACCACAAAAAGTATAATTTTATTTTAAAAGGTGAACTAACCCTTTAAAAGGTGTCTGTTCACACATGAGCCCTCTTCACGTGCTTACCACTAGATTCCTGTCACTCAAAAAATGACAGGAGTTTATTTTTCCAAAACAAAAGAATGTGCAGAAAAATCACAAAATGTCTCCAAAATCACTTGAATATGTCGCTCTCAAGTGTAAATGTAGCCTTACTGCAGTGCTGAATTTACATTCCATTCCAAATACAGATTGTTTGTTAGGATTGTACTGTTACATACACTTGTAGCCAAGTGTTTCATACTTAATTCAACTGGAAACTGCAGTCTAAAAAACCACAAAGTTAAAAACTTAAATAAGTGAATCTATCGGTATAAATTGACAATTACGCAGTTTAAGCATGGAATGGAAAAGTTTGCTAAGCCCCTCTCTTTTCAGTAAACTGAGAAAATCAGGTGTATTCTATAATTTTTAAAAAACTTTCAACTCGGGTAGGTCAGTGTGTGTCTGGGTCAGTGTAATGGTCAGTGTGCCTCAGGTAGGTCAGTGTGCGTCAGGTAGGTCAGTGTGGGTCAGCGTAATGACCAGTGTGGGTCAGGTAGGTCAGTGTGCATCAGGTAAGGCAGTGTGCGTCAGGTAGGTCAGTGTGGGTCTGGGTCAGGGTAATGGTCAGTGTATGTCAGGTAGGTCAGTGTGTGTCAGGTAGGTTAGTGTGGTCAGGTAGGTCAGAGTGCGTCAGGTAGGTCAGTGTGGGTCTGTGTAATGGTCAGTGTATGTCAGGTAGGTCAGTGTGCGTCAGGTAGGTCAGTTTGGGCCTGGGTCAGTGTGCGTCAGGTAGGTCAGTGTGAGTCAGGTAGGTCAGTTTAATGGTCAGTGTGCATCAGGTAGGTCAGTGTGGGTCAGTGTAATGGTCAGGTAGGTCAGTGTAATGGTCAGTGTGCGTCAGGTAGGTCAGTGTGCGTCAGGTAGGTCCGTGTAATGGTCAGTGTGCACCATGTAGATCAGTGTGGGTCAGGTAGGTCAGTGTGGGTCAGGTAGGTCAGTTTGCGTCAGGTAGGTCAGTGTGAGTCTGGGCCAGTGTGCGTCAGTGTGGGTCTGGGTCAGTGTAATGGTCAGTGTGGGTCATGTAGGTCGGTGTGGGTCAGGTGGGTCAAGTAGGTCAGTGTGGGTCAGTGTTGTCAGGTAGGTCAGTGTAATAGTCCGGTAGGTCAGTGTGGGTCAGGTAGGTCAGTGTGTGTCAGGTAGGTCAGTGTAATGGTCAGTGTGTGTCAGGTAGGTCAGTGTGGGTCAGTGTAATGGTCAGGTAGGTCAGTGTAATGGTCAGTGTGCGGCAGGTAGGTCAGTGTAATGGTCAGTGTGCGTCAGGTAGGTCAGTGTAATGGTCAGTGTGCACCAGGTAGGTCAGTGTGCGTCAGGTAGGTCAGTGTGGGTCTGGGTCAGTGTAATGGTCAGTGTGCGTCAGGTAGGTCAGTGTGGGTCAGGGTCAGTGTAATGATCCGTGTGCGTCAGGTAAGTCAGTGTGGGTCAGGTAGGTCAGTGTGGGTCAGATGGGTCAGTGTGGTCAGGTAGGTCAGTGCAATAGTCAGGTAGGTCAGTGTGGGTCAGTGTGTGTCAGGTAGGTTAGTTTGGGTCAGTGTAATGATCAGTGTGGGTCAGGTAGGTCAGTGTAATGGTCAGTGTGTCAGGTATGTCAGTGTGGGTCAGCTAGGTCAGTGTGAGTCAGGTAGGTCAGCGTGGGTCAGTGTAATGGTCAGGTAGGTCAGTGTGTGTCAGGTAGGTCAGTGTGGGTCTGGGTCAGAGTAATGGTCCGTGTGCGTCAGGTAGGTCAGTGTGGGTCAGGTAGGTCAGTGTGGGTCAGGTAGGTCAGTTTGCGTCAGGTAGGTCAGTGTGAGTCTGGGTCAGTGTGCGTCAGGTAGGTCAGTGTGGGTCTGGGTCAGTGTAATGGTCAGTGTGGGTCAGGTAGGTCGGTGTGGGTCAGGTGGGTCAATGTGGGTCAGGTGGGTCAATGTGGGTCAGTGTGGGTCAGGTAGGTCAGTGTGGATCAGATGGGTCAGTGTGGGTCAGTGCAATAGTCAGATAGGTCAGTGTGGGTCAGTGTGTTTCAGGTAGGTCAGTTTGGGTCAGTGTAATGATCAGTGTGGGTCAGGTAGGTCAGTGTGGGTCAGGTAGGTCAGTGTGGGTCAGGTAGGTCAGCGTAATGGTCAGGTAGGTCAGTGTGTGTCAGGTAGGTTAGTTTTTAGTGGTCAGCATTGATGGGCACTGGTAAGCCAGGCAGCAACCAGCATATAAAATGTAGCACTGACCCCCGAAGGAGCTGCTGGTTTTATTGGGCTTACCGTTACCTTCTTGACTGCTTCTCCGTCTAGGGTTTCCCATGGTAGATGGCCCAAAGAATTATGAAAACTGACACTCGATCTTCTTTTGGGTTATTTATTTAAAGATAAAACAGAGTCTCTCAGTTTAGGGTAGAGGATTTAGGAGAAAGTTCAGGTACTTTGGACTGTGAAAATGGAAAGTCTCTTATCAGAAGAAATCCAGAGAATGATTGTTTAACAGCTGGATTTTACAACCCCCAGATAGACCTCCTCTCACTAGACCTAGAAGCCAGTAGGGTGTTAAAGAGGAAGTTAACCCTGATGGGTTTACTTCCTCTTTCATTCCCTGCAAAGGCAAAGCATAATGGACTACTATGCATCGCATAGTAGTCCATTATGTGTCACTTACCTGACACAGGAGCCAGCGAAGTCACCGCTGTCCCCTGTAGTCCGGCGCATCCATCTTCTCGGTGGGTCTCGCTGCTCCGCCGCAGTCATTCGGCGAAGCCGCAATGACGTCACTCCCGCGCATGCGCACGGGAGCCGCCACTCGCGGCATATCGCCGTTGACCGCGGCACGCTCAGTGGGCCTGCTCGCTGCTGTCTACGGCGCATGCACAGCGGTGCCTATCTTTCGGCAAATATGTGTAGGTTTAGGAGATATTTCTTGGACCTACAGGTAAGCCTTAATCTAGGCTTACCTGTAGGTAAAAGTTGGTTGTAAGGGTTTACAACCACTTTAAGTAAAGTAAAAGTCTCTGCCACAGACTTGAATGTAACTGAGGGACATAGACAAATTTAAAGAGCTATCATACGGTACCAGTATCTCTCAGCCAGTCTGGCGATACCATATGAGTGTAGATTCATGTAGTGTCCTTCAACTGAGCCTCCAGGCTCCTTCAGAGAAGCCAGCCTTGCACACCGCCTTCTCCTAAAGAGTCCTCCCCTGGATGCTTCTCCAGTTGCTGGGCCTCTCCTTAGATGAGACGGCACCGGACCACCTTTGAATCAATAGGCCCCGATATCCATTCAGGCCTGTCCCTGCAGTTGCGTTGCCTCGGGCTAGCCAGCCCGAGACCTGGAATTGCATGGTTCCGCACCCCAGGCTAGGAGGGCCCTGGGGGCTGGATAGGAGGACCGGACCCAAACAGACAGAAAATACCCCGAATCACGCGGCGTCAGCACCTTAAATCCCACCTCCCAGAATACACAGCAGGAGAACACTCCCACTGGGCTGGTTCAGAAAGAAACGTAGCATTCAATACACCCAGCTAGACTGCGTTCTCACACTTGCTAGCGGTGACAGCGACACCTGCGGTTAAGGAGAACCCAGTGCAACCCAGCTGGACTGGTACTGAAACCATAATTTAGAAAATTAGCCCCAAAACCCAACTGTGGTTTCAGGAGATTTAACTTTGAAAAACATATAGCGCATGCTCGTCAGGAGCCAGCGCTACAAAAAAAAGGCTCATCAGTCTGCCAGTAGATGAGACTACATCTCTGGACCCCTGCAACCCAGTTCGGATATTGGAGGGGTCAGATGCCATCACAAACGTCTAACGCGTTTCAAGAGCATACCCTCTTCCTCAAAGCCAGAGCCATGAATAACTTGCCTCCTCTGGTTACCTCTATATATATATCCACATGCATATGCTCAGGCTAACGCCCACCAGAACATGCCACACCCATCTGAGTGGACAGCATTCACTTAGTGAATCATTTTAAGCCATAGGCATGCATATCACACAATCTAATCCCATGCCCGTTCCCTGCCATATTGGAGGTGCCCTCATCCAATGGTCAGAGGCACGTTCCAGGCAGGGAACAGCATGGGTGTACAAAATATTCAACCCACCAAAGAGTCCTCTTCTCTCTTTCACCTATCACCTGCCTCTCTACAAACACACACTATAAATCCCCCGTACCCTGCATGATGCAACAGAGATGGGTAGGTACAATAGATAAGTTTCATTGGCTATTATTACTAACTATCACACCATGGCCAAAATGTTGGATGTTGAATATTTTGTACACCCACGCTGTTCCCTGCCTGGAACGTGCCCCCGAACATTGGATGGGGGCACCTCCAATATGGCAGAGGATGGACAAGAAATTAGATTGTGTGATATGTATGCCTATGGCTTAGGTTGATTCACTAGGTGGGCGCTGTCCACTCAGATGGGTGTCGCATGTTCTGGTGGGCGTCAGCCTGGGCGTATGCATGTGGACCTATATAGAGGTAACCAGAGGAGGCAAGTTATTCACCGCTCTGGCTCTGAGGAAGAGGGTACGCCCTTGAAACGCGTTAGCCGTTCGTGATGCCATCTGACCCCTCCAATATCCAGTCCAGGTTGCAGGGGTCCAGAGACATAGTCTCATCTACTAAGCCTTTTTTTATACGCTTGTTTGTGAGTATGATTACCGCTGTTACAGTTTTTTTAATACGTTTCACCATTGGTAATGCACAAGGTCGTGCGCCCTCCTTTCCTCTCCTTTTCACCCCAGGTGTTTTGGAACTACATTTCCCATGATGCTCATACACTCTGCAGTGTAGTTAAACATCATGGAAATGTAGTTCCAAAACATCTGGGGTGCCAATGTTCGCCATCACTGCTATAGACTAAGCCCCCAAGCGCAGGAGTTTGTTTTTATGCTTTTTCCCACCTAGCAACACCCCTACTTATATTCCTCTGATTATTTAGAGTGAGTGCTTTTATCTTCACTTTCCCTATTGATCATTGGCTTCTGATGCATAAGTTCTTTTAATACCGATTGATTTGATATGTACAGCTCCTTTCAGAGCAGAGCAAGGCTTCAAACACCTCTGTGGCCTCCTCTGCATGAATAGTCAGTTAGGCAATGAGGAATTGGCCAAGATTTTTGCTGATAACTTCTCTCTAAACAAGAGGTCAACATAAATTAAATAACAGTAATCTAAAAAAGGTGAATAAAAAGCTTTTGTTTTAAAATTTCAACTTTGACTTCTTTATCGTAATTATAAGCTTGAAATAATAACTGGTTGTTCTTGTACATGTTTTCCCGAGCATTGTGTACACACATATGTAAAGCTGACTTGTAAAACAAGTTTTCTTTATTGCGTCTGTCCCTGGTGGAAAAGCCTGGGTGATGTTGTTATATACAAGTTGTGATAGAATAGTTCCTACCTGATCTCTTTATATGCTTTCTATGTTGTCTGACATCTGATATTCTCTCGTTCATAGGGATGTAACTTTATATCGTCCTGTTGGTCACTGCTATACCTTTCCAGGTTTTGTAATCTGAAGGACCTGAAAATGTAACTACAGTTAAACATCAAACAACATAAATTGCTATATGATATCCTTAGCACAAAAGAACACTCTTTTACTAATATTATTATATATAAATATTATACTACTATATACTAATATTAATACTACAATGACCAATTAAAGTGGGATTCCAGGCTATTGCCTTTCCATGTTTAAACCTGCTCCCACCCAACCTCTAACACCTATATTAACTTTCCTGTGGAAGGAAGATGCTTATACTTACCTATTCTCAGGGTGTTCCAGTCCGGTCATGTGATTGGCTCCCAGCGGCGGCTTCAGGGAGAGGAGGGATAG
This sequence comes from Lithobates pipiens, assembly GCF_037356315.1. NCBI lineage: Eukaryota > Metazoa > Chordata > Amphibia > Anura > Ranidae > Lithobates > Lithobates pipiens. The sequence goes on from NW_027507718.1 coordinate 424,478,789, forward strand.
CCGATAATGGATGCCCCATAGAAAGCCTATGGGTGATGTCATTGACTAGGCATTCCATCTGGTGTCAGCAATTTCTCCTCTCCCCTGAAGCCAGCCACTGGGGAGATCATGTGACTGGACCGGTGCATCCTGTGAATACTGTAGGTAAGTATATGCATCTTCCTTTCATAGGGTAGTTAGAATGGGTTTTAGAAAGGGATTTGAGCAACTTTAAGCCTAGTGAGGCAGTAGGCTGAGTGACGGGAGTCACTTTGGGCTGGGGCTTGTGGAACTCAGCTTACCTTAGAGAGCTCTGGAAACCCATTTTCCAGCTCTCCAGCCCTCTTTTGTGTTTACATACACCCTGTGTCTATAAGGGGCACAGAGTGACCATGAACTCCAGTCGGGTCAGTCCTAACCAGACTTCCAGTACAACCACACCAGACTCAGCATTTTGTGTTACCCCTGTTATCCAGGGTCTTATATGTGTGGTCTGTGTTGAAAGAATAAAGGGGCTCTTTCAGTTGGGACAGTAATATTCGCAAACAATATCCCTCAAGAAATATGTGAAGATAGGCAGTTCCACCTTTCAGGCTGCTAGAATATTTTAGGAGTGTCTCAGACCATTGCTAGATAGATTAAGGTGGGATTAGCTGCTAGAGGGGAGGAGGGATTTCTCCTGCAACCCTTCCTAAATGCTGTCTGTGTGTCTCTTGTTACTGAATGTAGTTTACCCCACCCTGTGTCATTATGCAAAGAAGGGGGGATGGTCCCCTGCGTGTATATCTCTTTGTACCTGTGTTTGAATAAACAGTCTTACCACCCTAAACTGATGTCTTGACAAGTGACTGGATGGGCTAAGGGATCTTGGATCATGCCGGTAACGGGCAAGGGAAGCTTATCTGGCGGACATACTCCTCTTGAGTACGGGGTCCGTAACAGCCTGGAATTGCAATTTAATCACTTCCTTACATACTCAGGCTTCCCAGGGGTATTGGGGGCGCGAGCCCGCCGTGTCGCCGAGGAGCCAATGTGCGTGCCCGGCGGCCACGATCACTCATTACAGAGCAGGACCATGGATCTGTGTGTGTAGACACACAGTTCCACGTCCAGTCAGGGGAGAGGAGACAGATCGTGTGTTCATACTAAGTATGAACACACGATCTGTCTCCTCCCCTAGTCAGTCCCCTCCCCCCACAGTTAGAATCACTCCCTAGGTAACACATTTAACCCCTTGATCGCCCCCTAGTGTTAATTCCTTCCCTGCCAGTGACATTTTTAACACTCATTGCTGTGTAAATGTGAATGGTCCCAAAATAGTGGCAAAGTCATAGTCATGATAAAAGTCGCAGATCACCACCATTACTAGTAAAAAAAAAAATAATAATAATAAAAAATTCCATAAATCTATTCCCTATTTTGTAGGCACTATAACTTATGCACAAACCAATTATTATACGCTTATTGCAATTTTTTTTTTACCAAAAATATGTAGAAGAATACATATCGGCCCAAACAGAAAGAAATTAGTTTTTTGTTTTTTAAATTGGGATATTTATTATAGCAAAAAGTAAAAAATACTTGTCGCTCTTTTTTTGTTTATAGAGCAAAAAATAAAAACCGCAGAGGTGATCACATAGCACCAAAAGAAAGCTCTATTTGTGGGGTACAATGTTGCATGACGCGCAATTGTCATTCAAAATGTTACAGCGCTGAAAACTGAAAATTGGCCTGGGCAGGAAGGGGGTGAAAATGCCCTGTATTGAAGTGGTTAAATATAATATTAATATTATTATAAAGGATTTATAAAGTGCCAACAGTTTGCACAGCACTTTATAAAGTAAAGAGGGACAGTATAGTTATAATTCTATTCAATACAAGAGGTTGAATTATATGCTGGATTCTCTTGCGATTATCACTAGAGGCTGCTATAGCCGATAGTAATAATCCCTGTCTTCTCCCGACGGCTTCCCCTGGCCCAGCAGGAGGTAGTCCCCTGTCAGCACTGTCTGTGTTGATGGCAGGATTCGTGCAGATGTATTTCCTGCAACCTGAGGTTGCAGGAAAGAAATTTTCAACCTGTATGGCCGGCCTTAGCTGTTCATTCTTAAAGTTGAACTCCGGGATCAGCAAATATTATCTAAATACTGGAGTCATGTATTACTTAAATTAGTGTTCTTTGCGTATTTCCTCCAGAGCTGTGCAGTAATCCACCATGAGATGTTACCTCTGCCCAGGAGCTTCCTGTAATAAAGACCATCCACTGCTGTTTTCTCTCCTTGTGCAGGGTGACTGGTCTTGTCTCCACCCCTCCTGTCGTTTTCTGCAGGCAGCCTATAGTGTAGTGGGTGGAGTCTGCTGGGTTCCTCCCACAGTTCTGCTCTCTGTACAGCACAGTGATGATGTCACCACTCATTTTACATAGTAATATCTGGGTTTACAAAGGCATTTGGGTCAGACAAAGTGGATTTATATCCTTTGTGGCTATTGCGGAATATATTTTAATGAAAAATGCTGTGCCTGGAGCTCCGCTTTAAATGACAGCATGAAATTCGTTAGAGGGTTTGTACATCGGATGCAATAGTCTGTTGTGTAATTTAATACATTATTCTGAGACTTTTAAAAAGGAAAGTAGTTCCTCTTTATTTCTTTTTTAAAACACTTGAAGAGACATTTAAAATATATTGTATATTTTATAAATCAAGCTATACTTACTGGTATTTTTATGGGCATGGGGGAGCAATAGACTTCCAGATTCTCCAGACTGTAAGGATATCTGTTCAATTAGGTATTTTTGTAAGGCCCAAACGCACACCAACCTGATACCTGAGACTCCCAGAAATGACATTTTGGGCTACAACATAAATTAAGGTGACCAGATTTTTAAAATTAAATCCGGGGACATACTTTTTTTTTTACTAGTAATGGCAGCAATCAGCGACTCATAGCGGGACTGATATATTGCGGTGGACAAATTGGACACGTACACATCGACCGTTTTTCCTGTCGGAATAAACTCTGAAGGTTTTTCCGACAGCATTCCGACGGAGTTCCACTGAAACGGTCTTGCCTACACACGATCACACCAAAGTCCGACTGTCTAGAACGCGGTGATGTACAACACGTACGATGGGACAAGAAAAAGGAAGTTTAATAGCCAGTAGCCAATAGCTTCCGTCTCGTAATTGCTTCAGAGCATGTGTCGTTTTTGGTCCGTTGGAACAGCATGCAGACGAGCGGTTTTCCCGATAGTAATTGGTTCCATCGGAAATATTTAGAACATATTCTATTTCTGGGTCCGTCAGAATTTTCGAAAAAAAAAAAAGTCAGATGAGACACAGATCAGATCAGTCAGATGAAAAGATTCCGTCTGACTTTTTCTGTCTGACATTCTGCTTGTGTGTATGCGGCATTAGTGACACTTTTGATACTTTGTGGGAACCAGTGACATTAATACAGTGATCAGTGCTAAAAATATGTACTGTCACTGTACTAATGGCACTGGCTGGGAAAGGAATAACATCTAGGGCAATCAATGGGTTAAATGTGTGCCTAACAAGTGTTTTCTCACTGTGGGGGAGATGCTTTTACTAAGGGAAGACATGGTTCCCTGTACCTGCTTTACAGGAACACAGGATCAATGTCTTCCACACTGACAGAATGGCAAACTGCCTTGTTTACATAGGTAGACCACTAGGCGAGTCCGCCGGATCTGCTGATTGGCTCTGATAACCAGAAATGCAGGACCAGGTATATACGTGATCCTGCGCAGCGCGACCCCCCTGTAGCAGTAAATCTGCTATCAGGCGATCGGAAACTGGTTAAGATCATCAGCATTATGATAACACACAGGCAGGGGACGCTCTATCATGGCTCTCGCTGGCTCTGTCACAGTGTGTCACATAACATGGCTGCTGGGTGCTGATTTTCTTCTGACCAATAAGTGCCTGCTGTCTGTGAGTTCTGATACCATCCATTATGCCAGAGAGACAGACACAGTGCAATGTAGTCTATGCACAGACACCCCCAAAGCACACCTGTGTTGAAGCCTTGAAGGCACTGACAGCCCCACGACTGGATCTGCTTCCCCTCTATTCCTGCTGCTGGACATCCTCAGCTGAGCTCAGCTGCCTCTCTCTGCCCGTTGCCTCCGCCGGCCTCACAGCCTCTCAGGTCTTACTCTTCGGGCCCCGGCTACTACTGGGTGGGGAAAAGGCAAGGAGATAAGCAGGCAGGCAGCTGGCTGGGATTTGAGCCAAGGCAGAAGGAGATGTGAGCGGAGCTGAATGGGCATGTGCCGGAAACTGAAGAAATAGTCCATCCGGTCTGACCAGCACATCATCATCAGAAAGGGACACAGATAATGGAAAAAATACACCCCCTAAGCTAGTCTGCACTGACTGTCTTTGAAAATTGCCCCAGCTCCTGTTGAAGTCAAATCCGGGGACAAAACCGGGGACAGAATTGGTCCGGGGACAGTGTCCTCAGTCCGGGGACCAGGGCTGGTGCAAGGATTTTTGACACCCTAGGCGAAACCTCATTTTGCTGCCCCTCCCCCTGGCCCCACCACTGACTCCACCCCCTTTCCCATGCCCATGTATACCCCACCTTTTTATTGAACCACCCATCAATGCAGCCTCACCAGCGCCCATCAATGCAGCCTCACCAGCACTCATCAATGCAGCCTACCAACACCCATCACTGCAGCCTACCAATGCTCATCAATGCAGCCTACCAGTGCCTATCGATGAATGTTTGCTTGCTTTCATTCATTCAGGATTTGGGCCACAAACACAGTCCTCCGCCGCTGCTGCACCTCTGACACTATGTGCGAAGGTGGCTGCCTGCTGATGCTGAGAATTAGTTGCTTGCTACAGAGAGAAAAGAGTAGTAATACCAGTGGCCTCGCACCCCAGGCAGAAGTGCGCCCTAGGCGGCTGCCTAGTTTGCCTAGTGGTAGCACCGGCCCTGCCGGGGACTGTCCCCTGAAACCGGGGACATCTGGTCACCCTAACATAAATGGAATGAGCACATCTTACAGCACTATAAATAGATACAATAACATATAGCTTTCATTTGGACAATGATTATCATATTTTCTTTAAAATCAATATGCATCAGGTGTATTATATTTATCCACACGGGGCTATATACAATACATAAAGGTCATTCTGAAGTGCAGAGTCAATCAAGTCCAACTGAGTTATTGTCATTCCCAAAACCAGGAAATTTGGGAGTTGTTTGTAGTGTACATAAAGCACTGCATGATTGCCAATGTTCTATAATAGTTTCTAGTTTCTTTGTACAGCAAAGTCATTGAGATGATTTATAAAAAACTCACTGTGTTCAATATTTCCTCGAAGAGATTTTTGTCTTCAGATTTACCAAATCCATGTATTGCAAGGGCCTGCCTGATTGCACACAAATTGAAACTCCTAAGGTTTGACCTCATATTATATGGTTTTGGTAAATCTGAAGGAAAAAATCAGCAGAAAATCTGATAGTGTGTATGGGGCTTTAGGACTTATACCCCCTACAAACAATCGGAAATTACGCCAGCAAAAGTCCGATGTGAGCTTTTAGTCAGAAATTCCGACCGTGTGTATGCTCCATCAGACTTTTGCTGGCGGAATTTCCTCCAGCAAAAAGATTGAGAGCAGGTTCTCTATTTTTACGCCGGAAGAAGTTCCGATCGGAAATTTCAATCATCTGTAGCAATTCCGACACGCAAAATTCCTACGCATGCTCGGAAACAATTAGACACATGCTCGGAAGCATTGAACTTCATTTTCTCAGCTCGTCGTAGTGTTGTACGTCACCGCGTTCGTGACGGTCTAAAGTTCAGTTTGTGTGACCGTGTGTAGGCAACCCAATCTTGAGCGGTATTCCGTCTGAAAAACCATGCAAGATTTTTCCAACGGAAATTCCGCTTGTGTGTACGGGGCATTAGACTTTTGTGATCCTGACGTGATCATGAAGTATGTGCAGGTACTTTTTCCAGGCTGTTACATGGATATGAATATCATGTGACCTCAGGTCTATTAAGCAAACAATTCTTGGTGCATCTCTACTTTATCTGGGAGCAGTGTATCCCTAAAAATCACTTTATTTGGGAGAAGTGTATCCCTAAAACTTCATTTATTTGGGAGCAGTGTATCCCTAAAACTCCATTTATTAGGGAGTAGTGTATCCCTAAAACTCCATTTATTAGGGAGTAGTGTATCCCTAAAACTCCATTTATTAGGGAGTAGTGTATCCCTAAAACTCCATTTATTAGGGAGTAGTGTATCCCTAAAACTTAATTTATTTAGGAGCAGTTTATTCCTAAAACTCCATTTATTAGGGAGTAGTGTATCCCTAAAACTTTATTTATTTGGGAGCAGTGTATCCCTAAAACTTACCGGTAATTTAGTTAGGAGCAGTTTACCCCTAAAACTCTGTTTATTTGGGAGCAATGTATCCCTAAAACTTGTTGGTGTTCTATTAGGCATGGAACAAACACACAGCTTCTTGGTTGATAATTGGCCCACCTGCCCTTGCCCTTACCGTTTATATTTTGGAACCAATTGGATATTACAGAGGTGTAAGCAGTCATGACAGTTATTAACCAAAACCCCCTGTAGTTTATAAGTACTTAATTGGTTCCCTAGGATTTGTCTCTAAAGACAAACTGAGCTGGAGAGAAGGAACCTGAGACCACCTTATTGAGCCAACAAGTTCACCTAAAGAGGAACAGGGGTACTTTATGCCCCCCCCCCACACACACACTTAGGTTTAATATAATATTAAACCCTTAATGCTTGGTATGATGGGTTGAGCTGTAATAGCATACTCAGCCACCCAGCAAATCCAGCACTGTCTGTGATCCACCAAAAGCAGCTGCATTCTGGGACCCGGGCTGCCATCTTCTTCTTTATTTTTTATTTATTTTTATCTACGGTGCGTTGAAAAGGTATTCACACCCCTTGAAATTTTCCACATTTTGTCATGTTACAACCAAAAACGTTAATGTATTTTATTGGGATTTTACATGATAGACCAACGCAAAGTGGTACACATAGTAATTGTGAAGTGAAAGGAAAATGATAAATGGTTTTCAATTTTTGCAATTTTAGCTTTGCACATCTAGAGAGTGAAATTTTTGTCTGTTCTTTTTTGCAAAATAGCTCAAGCTCTGTCAGATTGGATGGAGAGTGTCTGTGAATAGCAATTTTCAAGTCTTGTTGCAGATTCTCAACTCTGACCAGTTTCCCTGTCCCTGCTGAAGAAAAGTATCCCCACAACTTGATGCTGCCACCACCATGTTTCACGGTGGGGATGGTGTGTTCAGTGTGATGTGTAGGGTTAGTTTTCCGCTCATAGCCTTTTGCTTTTAGGCCAAAAAGTTCACACTTTGGTCTCATCTGACCAGAGCACCTTCTTCCACATGTTTGCTGTGTCCCCCACACGGCTTCTCGCAAACGGCAAATGGGACTTCTTATGGCTTTCTTTCAACAATGGCTTTCTTCTTGCCACTCTTCCATAAAGGCCAGATTTATGAAGTGCACAACTAATAGTTGTCTTGTAGACAGATTCCCCCACCTGAGCTTTGGGTCTCTGCAGCTCCTCCAGAGTTACCATGGGCTTCTGGGCTGCTTCTCTGATTAATGCTCTCTTGGTCTGGCTGGTCAGTTTAGGGGGACGGCCATGTCTTGGTAGGTTTGCAGTGCCATACTCTTTCCATTTTGGGATGATGGATTGAACAGTGCTCTGTGAGATGTTCAAAGATTGGGATTTTTTTTATAACCTAACCCTTCTCAGCAACTTTATCCCTGACCTGTCTGGTGAGTTCCTTGGCCTTCATGATGCTGTTTGTTCACTAAAGTTCACCAACCTCTGAGAGCTTTACAGAACAACTGTATTTATACTGAGAATAAATTATACACAAGTGGACTCTATTTACTAATTAGATGACTTCTGAAGGCAATTTGTTCCACTAGATTTTAGTTAGGGGTATCAGAGTAGAGGGCTGAACAAGTGCATGGCACACTTTTCAGATATTTATTTGTAGAAGATTTAGAAACCATTTATCATTTTCCTTTCACTTCACAATTATGTGCCACTTTGTGTTGGTCTATCACATAAAATCCCAATAAAATACATTTATGTTTTTGGTTGTAACATGACAAAATGTGGAAGATTTCAAGGGGTATAAATATATTTTCGAGGCGCTGTAGAACTTCTTTATTTGAGACCCCTTTCACACCACCGAGCCTATAGCGTCGGCGGTAAAACGCCACTAATTTTAGCTGCGTTTTACTGTCGGATTTGCAGCGCATTTCGGCCGCTAGCGGGCCGCTTTTACCCCCAGCTAGCAGCCGAGAAAGGGTTAAAACCGCCCGCAATACACCGCAATAGGTTTTCAATGGGGAGCAGCGGTGGAGGAGCGGTAAACACACCGCTCCTTCACCACTCCAAAGAAGCTGCTGGCAGGACTTTTCCTGACGTCCTGCCAGCAAACCGCTCCGGTGTGAAAGCCACAGGAGGACCTGTCAACCCATATTCCTATTACAAGGGATGTTTACATTTCTTGTAATAGGAATAAAAGTGATCAAAAATATATTTTTGGGGAAAAAAATGTCAAACTAAAATAAATAAAGTAAAATGAACAATAAAAAAATAAAATAAAAATTAAAGCGCCCATGTCCCCATGTGCTCGCATGTGCCACACATGTGAGGTATCGCCGAGAATGTTAGAGCGAGAGCAATAATTCTAGTCCTAGACCTCCTCTGCAACTCAAAACATGTAACCAGTAAAAAAAAAATTAAAGCGTAGCCTATGGGGATTTTTTAAGTAGCGACGTTTGGCGCCATTCCACGGGCATGTGCAAATTTGAAGAGTGACATGTTTGATATCTATTTACTCAGCATAACTTCATCTTTCACTGTATGCAAACATTGGGCTAACAAGTGGTTAATAATAGAGCTTGCAGTCAGTAGTGTTAGGAGATAGTGCGTGCTGTCTGCGTGCTCTGTACCCAGTACATACCGCTATAATATAGGGCAGGCCCCTACTTTCAAACATCCAACTTACAAACATCTCCTACTTGCAAACGCAAGGAGACAGCAGCAAGTGAGATGAAAAAAGATGGACGACAAAACAAATTATACAGGGGTGATAACCCTTCCCTATGTTTTCCAAAAAGCTTAAAGATAGTTTTTTTGACTGGAGCTACACTTTAAAAATGTACCGGTTGAAAATGACAAACAGATTCAACTTAACACAACAAACCTACACAGTCCCTGTCTTGTTTGCACCGCCTGTATACTGCTGTTCTGAGTATATAGGGCCTGGGGGCCACACGCATTTCCTTTTTTTAATATGGGTACGGGGTTCCCCTTAATATGCGTACAAGACCCAAATAGGCTGGTAATGGGCCGGGAGGGCTACCCATGCCATGTTTCTCAATGATTTTCAACCATATTGCAGGAACCAGATATAACATTAAAACCGCAAGCAGTTTTAAATGGTGTTATTTCCGTTTAATGTCATTTTGTGCAGGGACTGTTCTAAACACGGGAAACACGTGGCACTTCACAGGCATACTACAGACACCCCGCAGGCACCATATTTAAAGGAATATTTCACTTTTTTTTTTTCACTTTAATCGTCATTAAAATCAGTGCTCCCACCAAAACGGTAGTTTTTAAAACTTTTTTTTGCTGTGACCCATGTCCCCTGAGGCAGGAGGCAGGTCGCCAAACCCTTTTTAGGACACTATCTTGCATATTAGCCGTTAAAATTAACACTTTCCAATTCGAACGTTCGAGTCCCATAGACTTCAATGGGGTTCTAACGTTCGTACCGAACGCGGGGGTCGTTCGCAAGTTCTGGTGCGAACCGAACCGGGGGGTGTTCGGCTCATCCCTAATCTGGAGACCAGTTGTCTTTTCTGGGGTCCTAGCAGCGGGGCTTCATATGATACTCACTCTACATGCACAGCAAGTTCTAAAGAGCCATGACACCTCCTAGGATTCATGATATAGGTATCCCAGCAGGCATCAGGTGGGAAGGTGGGGGGGGGGGGGGGGGTGGTGTCATTCTGGTCTACTCTAGACTAGAAATATGAATATAAATCATAATGAAAACAGAAACTACCCAAATTACCCTGATCAAAAGTTTACATACCCCAGTGATTTTGCCTTGATAATATGCACACAAAGGGGTTTGAATGGCTATTAAACGTAACCATTCTCACATGTGATCTGTTTGCTTGTAATTAATGTGTGTGTATAAAAAGGTCAATGAGTTTCTGGACTCCTGACAGATCCTTGCATCTTTCATCCAGTGCTGCACTGACGTTTCTGGTTTCTGGGTCATAGGGAAAAGCAAATGAATTGTCAAAGGATCTGCGGGAAAAGGTAGTTGAACTGTATAAAACAGGAAAGGGATATAAAAAGATATCCAAGGAATTGAGAATGCCAATCAGCAGTGTTCAAACTCTAATCAAGAAGTGGAAAATGAGGCGTTCTGTTGAAACCAAACCACGGTCAGGTAGACCAACTAAAATTTCAGCCACAACTGCCAGGAAAATTGAAAGAAAAACCCACAAATAACTTCAGGTGAAATACAGGACTCTCTGAAAACATGTGGTGTTGCTGTTTCAAGATGCACAATAAGGAGGCACTTGAAGAAAGATGGGCTGCATGGTCGAGTCACCAGAAGAAAGCCATTACTACGTAAATGCCACAAAGTATCCCTCTTACAATATGCCAAACAGCACAGAGACAAGCCTCAAACCTTCTGCCTCAAAGTCATTTGGAGTGATGAGACCAAAATTTTGCTTTTTGGTCACAACCATAAACACTACATTTGAAGAGGAGTCAACAAGGCCTACGATAAAAGGTACACCATTCCTACTGTGAAACATGGAGGTGGATCCCTGATGTTTTGGGGATGTGTGAGCTACAAAGGCACAGAAAATTTGGTCAAAATTGATGGCAAGATGAATATAGTATGTTATCAAAAAATACTGGAGGAACATTTGCATTTATCAGCCAGGAAGCTGCGCATGGGATTTACTTGGACATTCCAACATGACAATGATCCAGAACTTAAAGCGGGATTCCACCCTAAAGTGGAACCTCCGCTGACCGGATCCAGTGGCGTAACTAGAACCTTCAGGGCCCCGATGCAGGAAACCATGGTGGGCCCCTCCCCCACCGACCTCCGGACAGGGCTCTTTTCTCTGAGCCCGATGGTGGAACACCAGGGCCCAGTCCCAAGTGGGTGGCTGCATATAAAGGAACCGATTTAAAAAACATCAATTACAGCCACTGTGCCCATCAAACGCCACCACTGTACCATCTAATGCCACCACTGTACCATCAAATGTCACTACTGTGCCCATCAAACTCTGCCGCTGTGCCCATCAAATGCCACCGCTGTGCCCATCAAATGCTACCGCTGTGCCCATCAAATGCCACCACTGTGCCCATCAAATGCTACCACTGTGCCCATCAAATGCTGCTACTGTGCCCATCAAATGCTGCTACTGTGCCCATCAAATGCTGCCACTGTGAATGCCCACTGCCCGCTCACTGTCTGCCCACCACTTACCGTGTCTTGGTGGGGCAGTGGGTAACGGCCATGAGCGGGGTCCTCCATGCAGCTACTGCCATCCTCATCTCCCGTCCTCTCCTCCTGATGGGCGTCCAATAGCTGTGTCTATCGTTTCAGCCAATCAAGTGATGGGTAAAAGACCCGCACACCTGATTGGTGGAGAGGCGGTTCAGTGTTAGGAAAGTGAATATTAATTCACTTTTCTAACACACCTGGCTGGGTAGACTGTGAGCGTCAAGCACGGCGCTCGCAGTTCACCTATTTTGAAGCCTATTATAGCCCATGGCTCTAATCAGGCTCTGCAAAAACACCCCCCGCCGCTGTAATTCAGGCACCCCAAAAGGAACCAGACACCTAAATATGGGGGTGGCAGCGGTGGCCATGGATAGATTCATGCTATGCTATGCATGAATCTATCCATTGGACATAGAGGGGGTGGAACCTGTGCACCCTTTTGGATGCACCACCACTGATAAACACATACACACACACACATGCATACATATATGAACACACACACACATACATACATACATACATGCATGCTCTCACACACACACACACACATACATGCATGCTCTCACACACACATACATGCATGCTCTCACACACACATACAAGCATGCTCACACACACATACATGCATGCTCACACACACACACATACATGCATGCTCACACACATACATGCATGCTCACACACATGCATGCTCACACACACACACACACACACATACACGCACAAACACAAGCATGCTCACACGCACACACAAGCATGCTCACACACACGCACATACAGGCATGCTCACACACACACAAGCATGCTTACACGCACACACAAGCATGCTCACACACATGCACATACAAGCATGCTCACACACACATACAAGCATGCTCACACACATACATACAAGCATGCTCACACACACGCACATACGAGCATGCTCACACACACATACATACAAACATGTTCACACACACACACACATAAAAGCATGTTCACTCATACAAGCATGTTCACACACACACATAAAAGCATGTTCACTCATACAAGCATGCTCACACACACACATAAAAGCATGTTCACTCATACAAGCATGCTCACACACACACATACAAGCATGTTCACTCGTACAAGCATGCTCACACACACACACACATACAAACACAAATACAGTAGATAGGCTTATTAAAAAAAAACAGCAGACATTTACCTCTTCCTGGCGGGTACTGCACTCTAGGGGGAGACAAAGAGCACACACTGCTTTCACTAAGCCATGGGTGTCCAAACTACGGCCCTCCAGTTGTTCAGGAACTACAATCCCCATCATGCCTAGTCATGTCTTTGAATGTCAGAGTTTTACAATGCCTCATGGGATGTGTAGTTCTGCAACAGCTGGAGGGCCGTAGTTTGGACACCCCTGCTACTAAGCCTACTGTGAGGAGCTGCCACACAGTGCCGATTTCAGTTCGGCTGATGATTGTGAGCTCCTCTCAGCCTTCCCTCCTATCGCAGAAGTACAGGGGGCCCGGTCGCCATGGCGATCTTGGCGACCCCTATAATTCCGCCACTGATCGGATCCCTCCCCCCTCCGGTGTCACAATTGACACCTTTCAGGGGGGAGGGGGGAGGAGATACCTGTCAAAGACAGGTATTTACACCCACTTCCGGGCATAGACTCCCGTGGGAGTCTACGCCATTTCCTGCCCTGCCGCGCTGTCTGCTGGGACACACACGGGTCCCAGTGACAGCGCGGAGATTTCCTATTGCGCGACGCGACTCGCGTATGCGCAGTAGGGAACCGGGAAGTGAAGCCGATTCGCTTCACTTCCTGATTCCCTCACCTAGAATGGTGGCGGCAGCAGCCGAGAGCCGAGCGATCGATCGGCCTCGGCTGCCGGCATCGCTGGAACCCGGGACAGGTGAGTGTCCATTTATTAAAAGTCAGCAGCTGTAGTATTTATAGCTGCTGGCTTTTAATATTTTTTTTTTGGTGGAATCCCTCTTTAAGGCCAAGTCAACCTGTCATTGGCTACAGCAGAATAAAGTGAAGGTCCTGGAGTGGCCATCTCAGTCTCCTGACTTCAATATCATTGAGCCGCTCTGGGGAAGATCTCAAACGTGCAATTCATGCAAGACAGCCCAAGAATTTACAGGAACTGGAGGCTTTTTGCCAAGAGGAATAGGCAGCTTTACCATCTGAGAAGATAAAGAGCCTCATCCACAAATACCACAAAGAAAGACTTCAAGCTGTCATTGATGTTAAAGGGGGAAATACACGGTATTAAGAACTGGGGTATGTAAACTTTTGATCAGGATCATTTGGGTAGTTTCTGTTGCCATTATAAAGAGTAAACGCAGTTGATTGATAATAAATAGCTTCAGCCAAACACTAACCATGAGTGAAAGAAAAGTTTTTTGTTATTCATATTCTCTGAAAAATGGCCAAGAAATCATAAATTCTGCCAGGGTATGCAAACTTATGAGCACAGCTGTATGAACAGTCACCATAGCAAGTCATGTTATTTCGCTTTTTCTGGAACGCATACAAATCGCATCAGTGTGAACCAGGGCTTCGTTTGTTATTAGCTAGCATAAGAGATGGACACAATTCTGTCTCTCAAAATGTAATTGTTCTAATTGATAGAGTTGTTGTCTAGTAAATGTAGGTTGACTTTGGAAAGTCACTGCTTCCCCAGTGCTGGTAATGAGATCTTTTGCTGGATTCCTTGATTAGTTGGTGTTCCACACTGATAACAAGCCTATGGTGTCCAGTAGGCATGAGCTCAGGCGTGTTCGCATGGAACATGTGCAGAGCCCGCCAGGAAGTTGGTGCAGCGCTGCGCTAATCACAGGCAGTGAGACATTGCCCCGATGTGCGGCTGCAGAGATCGGGCAATGTCTCACTGCCTGTGATTAGCGCAGCGCCACGCTGACTTCCTGGCGGACTCTGCACGTGTTCCATACGAACACGCCTGAGCTCATCCCTAGTGTCCAGATGTTTGTAGCCTTGCTAGCTGATTTACTCCAAACCCTGCTGGTAGTAAGTGCTACAGAAAATAGACATGTTTTGTGTAAAGTAGGGATGAGCTTCGTGTTCGAGTCGAACGTACGTTCGACTCGAACATTGGCCGTTCGGCCGTTCGACGAATTCCGAACGTTTTGGCCGTTCGCGTCAAAATTCGAGTGACGCGCGCGCGGACCACAATGCACTGCGTTGGCGCAGTGCATTGCTGCCCGATGATTGGCCAAGCATGCACTGTGACCCCGCATGCTTGGCCAATCGCAGCGCCGGCAGCGAGGAGAGCCATGATTGGCCACAGGCATCCTGCCTGTGGCCAATCATAGCTCAGGCTGTGTAGTGCACGCCCCACACTATATAAGGCCGCCTTTGAGGCGGCTTCGTGTAGTGTGTTACTTTGCATCTGAAGCAGTGGGTGTCCTGTGTACCTTCAACACAGTACACACCAATCGTTTTTGGCTGATTTCCTATCTTGCTGCTGTGTAGTGGTTGTTGTCTGTGCCCTGACTGCAGTATACACCACTATATTCACCTCACCTATATAGCTAGTGATCTAGCTTTAACCACTTAACAACTGCCCATTGCCGATTAACGGCTTCAGGGCGGTTGTTTAACTCAGAGAGGCCGTTAATTAACGGCCTCCCAGAATTCTGCTCTCGCGTGCCCCGAGGTGTGCGCACTCGAGAGCATCCGTGACCGCCGGGTCCATAGGACCCGGCGCATCACGGTAAACGGCCGCTCATAGCGGCCGTTTACCACGTGATTGCTCCGTCAAATGACGGAGTGATCACTTGGAAACAAACCGGCGTCATGTTATGATGCCTGTTCCTCCCTCCCCTTTCTGTACCGATCGGTACAGCGGAGGGGAAAGAGATCGGTGTCAGCAGCGATGTGGGCTGCATCTGCAGTGCCCACATCGCTGCTCACCGAATTTAACCCCTCAATTCCCTGCCAATACTCTGCAATACCAGTGCATACTCTGCAGTACCCTGCCATTACTCTGCAGTACCCCGCCATTACTCTGCAGTGCAGTACCCCGCCATTACTCTGCAGTGCAGTACCCCGCCATTACTCTGCAGTGCAGTACCCTGCCATTACTCTGCAGTGCAGTACCCTGCCATTACTCTGTAGTACCCCGCCATTACTCTGCAGTGCGGTACCCCACCATTACTCTGCAGTGCAGTACCCTGCCATTACTCTGCAGTGCAGTACCCCGCCATTACTCTGCAGTGCAGTACCCCGCCATTACTCTGCAGTGCAGTACCCTGCCATTACTCTGCAGTGCAGTACCCTGCCATTACTCTGTAGTACCCCGCCATTACTCTGCAGTGCGGTACCCCACCATTACTCTGCAGTGCAGTACCCTGCCATTACTCTGCAGTGCAGTACCCCGCCATTACTCTGCAGTGCAGTACCCTGCCATTACTCTGCAGTGCAGTACCCTGCCATTACTCTGTAGTACCCCGCCATTACTCTGCAGTGCGGTACCCCACCATTACTCTGCAGTGCAGTACCCTGCCATTACTCTGCAGTGCAGTACCCCGCCATTACTCTGCAGTACCCCGCCATTACTCTGCAGTGCAGTACCCCGCCATTACTCTGCAGTGCAGTACCCCGCCATTACTCTGCAGTGCAGTACCCTGCCATTACTCTGCAGTGCAGTACCCTGCTATTACTCTGTAGTACCCCGCCAATACCCCGCCAATACTCTGTAATACCCTGCCATAAATTGCCATACCCAGCCATACTCAGAGATACCCAGCCATACTCGGTGATACCCTGAAATACCCAGCCATAGACGCCCCCCACCCCTCACCGCCCTCCGGTGCTTCTACCAACTCGCCAGTACGATCAAAGCCAGAATCTTTTTTTTATTTTTTATTTCAGGCTTCCCAGCCTAGAGGTGAGATGTGGGGTCATATTGACCCCCCAGATTTCACTGTAAAGAGGACCTGTCACCCCATATTCCTATTACAAGGGATGTTTACATTTCTTGTAATAGGAATAAAAGTGATCAAAAATATATTTTTGGGAAAAAAAATGTCAAACTAAAATAAATAAATAAAGTAAAATGAACAATAAAAAAATAAAATAAAAATTAAAGCGCCCATGTCCCCATGTGCTCGCATGTGCCACACATGTGAGGTATCGCCGAGAACGTTAGAGCGAGAGCAATAATTCTAGTCCTAGACCTCCTCTGCAACTCAAAACATGTAACCAGTAAAAAAATATTTAAAGCGTCGCCTATGGGGATTTTTTAAGTAGCGACGTTTGGCGCCATTCCACGGGCATGTGCAATTTTGAAGAGTGACATGTTTGATATCTATTTACTCAGCATAACTTCATCTTTCACTTTATGCAAACATTGGGCTAACAAGTGGTTAATAATAGAGCTTGCAGTCAGTAGTGTTAGGAGATAGTGCGTGCTGTCTGCGTGCTCTGTACCCAGTACATACCGCTATAATATAGGGCAGGCCCCTACTTTCAAACATCCAACTTACAAACATCTCCTACTTGCAAACGCAAGGAGACAGCAGCAAGTGAGATGAAAAAAGACGGACGACAAAACAAATTATACAGGGGTGATAACCCTTCCCTATGTTTTCCAAAAAGCTTAAAGATAGTTTTTTTGACTGGAGCTACACTTTAAAAATGTACCAGTTGAAAATGACAAACAGATTCAACTTAACACAACAAACCTACACAGTCCCTGTCTTGTTTGCACCGCCTGTATACTGCTGTTCTGAGTATATAGGGCCTGGGGGCCACACGCATTTCCTTTTTTTAATATGGGTACGGGGTTCCCCTTAATATGCGTACAAGACCCAAATAGGCTGGTAATGGGCCGGGAGGGCTACCCATGCCATGTTTCTCAATGATTTTCAACCATATTGCAGGAACCAGATATAACATTAAAACCGCAAGCAGTTTTAAATGGTGTTATTTCCGTTTAATGTCATTTTGTGCAGGGACTGTTCTAAACACGGGAAACACGTGGCACTTCACAGGCATACTACAGACACCCCGCAGGCACCATATTTAAAGGAATATTTCACTTTTTTTTTTTCACTTTAATCGTCATTAAAATCAGTGCTCCCACCAAAACGGTAGTTTTTAAAACTTTTTTTTGCTGTGACCCATGTCCCCTGAGGCAGGAGGCAGGTCGCCAAACCCTTTTTAGGACACTATCTTGCATATTAGCCGTTAAAATTAACACTTTCCAATTCGAACGTTCGAGTCCCATAGACTTCAATGGGGTTCTAACGTTCGTACCGAACGCGGGGGTCGTTCGCAAGTTCTGGTGCGAACCGAACCGGGGGGTGTTCGGCTCATCCCTAGTGTAAAGCCTCAAAAATTGAAATCCCAGAACAGGTGACAGCGGTGGGTTCTGTTCCCACAACATTTCATAGTCTACTGATCATATGAGGCCACATCAGAAGGAAGAAAATAACCCAAGGGTCATTTAAAAGTCATTGATGAAAAGTGTGTACTGAAACACAAAATGCACCTGGAATATGCAAACTGCAAAGGTGTGAACCAGGCCTGAGGCTACATTTCCACTAGTGCGATTGGGACTGCAAAGTCACATGACAAGTCTTACCCCATGATTTCCAATGAGTACCGTTCATATCTGTGCGACTTCAAGTCACAGCGACTTCAAAATAGTCCCTGCACTACTTTGGTCTGACTTTGATGCGACTTGAGGGCCATAGACCTGAAGATACCTAGGTTTCCACTATTGGGACCTTAAAGTCGTGCGCTTTTTTTGCCGCAATTTTGATGCGACTTGAAGCAATGCTTGTGTATTGAAGTCTAAGAACCTCAAGTCGCATCAAAGTCAGACCAAACTAGTACAGAGACCACTTTGAAGTGGCACAGATATGAACGGTACTCATTGGAAATCATGGGGTACGACTTATCACGTGACTTTGCAGTCCCAAGTCACTCTAGTGGAAACGTAGCTGAATACACAGCCATTGCTCAAGTCACTTCAAAATACCCTGTTTCCCCTAAAATAAGACCTAGTGTGATTGTTGGTGATAGCTGCAATAAAAGCCCTACCCCCCAAATAAGCCCTAGTTAAAGTCCTTGTAGGTCTTCTTTTCAGGGTAGGGCTTATTTTTGAGGAAACAGGGTAGGGCTTATTTGGGTGGTAGGGCTTATATTGCAGCCAACACCGACAATCAGGCTAGGTCTTATTTTAGGGGAAACAGGGTACCAGCAAAAAAGGAAGCAGTGCTGAGATCCCGCGTTATGTGTAATTGTCTCCTATATACTGCCAGGGAGGGGTTCATATACAGCACACCGCGTGAGACCCCTCCCCTATCCCCGCCCACTGCCAACTCCTCGCTACTAGCGTGGGAGGGGACGGAGAGCGGAGAGGGAGGGGACAGAGGGTGGCGAGGAAGAGCACGGAGAGGGAGGAGCGGAGAGCGGATAGGAAGAGTACGGAGAGGGAGGGAACAGAAGGCTGAGTGGGAGGAGCGGAGGTCGGAGTGGGGCTGGCGGAGGGCGGGGTCAGAGTCCACCCAGTGTCATCAGTTCGTAGAGTACATTCAAACGAGCGTCTGCCTGTGTTTGCCCGTACGTCAGAGCCCCGCCCACAGCCCTCCTGACCCGCCCTGTTCCCCGGTGAGTCCCGTAGCTGGCAGAGTGCAGTGTGATCGGAGAGCGGGATGTCTCCGGCGGTCGGGTCTCCGGTGTGGCTCCTCGGTGATCACGGGAGAGCCGTTCGCAGTGCCGGTAAGTGAAGCGACCACACCCGGATAAAGTTGCCGCGGAGTCCGTGTCCCCGGGCTCCATTCATATTAGTGGGTGTGATGGGGTCATGTCATATGAGGAGAGGACTTCCTATGTGTACCCGCCATATACTGAGTGATTGGGGGCTATAGAGAGTTCTCTGTGACCCTCCCCTCATTACAGGAGGCACCTGTACCCCATTACCCCAATGTATTACAGATTACCAAGCAGTACATCTGCTGGCTGCATTCCTTTTCTTTTTAGACTTTCCTCCCTCTGTGTTCTCTCCTGGTGATCTGATCAGTGATAACTCCTGTAGTGGTACACTCTGGATGAAGGTGCACAGTAGACAGCAGCCTTGTCAATCTGGGGGGGTGCTAGATGTACTAGCAGATTTACATACACGAACACATTGAAGACAAACGTCAGATCACATTTTGTAATTAGTTACAGAAACAGCTTCTTTTTTTTTTTTTTTCTTTTGGGATAAAGGTTTTTCATTAAAAGCTGATCACTGTGAGCACCACTGCCAGTGTTAAAGTGATTGTCTGCCCTGGTTCACATTGCAGCGATTTGGCATGTCAAAGACTATGTCGGCACAGACTCGCAGACTTTCAGTGCGCCATATCAGTGCACCGATCAGTGCGCCATATCAGTGAAGAAGGAGAAAAATTACTTATTTACAAAATCTACTGACAGAAGCTAAGAAAAAAAACTTGTGTGGGTTTTTTTTTTTTTTTTACAAAATTAAATTTTTTTTTTTTTTAACCCAGCAGTGATTAAATACCATATGATCAGCTTTCATGTGTATAAAGTGCACATGAGTAGAAAGTAATTGACAGATGATGTGAGAGGACAGTCCCAGAAACCGCAGATGGAAATCTTGTTATGTTGTATCACAGACACCCCACCGCGATCTGTGCAACGCGCTCCACTTTGGGGTTTACACTCACCAGGAAGCTGTATGGATTAGGCATGTAAAACGGGGAACAATCGGCACAAACAAAATCACAAAGCACAAAAGTAATGCAAGCTGGACACTATAGGTAATCACATATGCCTAAATCATACTATAAGGGCCAGTTCACACCACATGCAGTCCAGTGCGTTTTTTTTTCTGCATCAAAAACGCATGGAAAGTAGGTTATATGGTTTTCAATGGCATAGTTCACACCAGTGCAGTCAGTTCCAGAAAAAAAAGTAGAACATGCTGCATTTTTTTCTGCACTGGACTGTACTGGAACGCTGTAAAACACATCAAAAACGCAACGGAACGCACCTAAATGCACTGCAACACACTTGTCCTTATTTAAGGTTAAGCAAAAAAAAAGGGGGGGGGGAAGCACTGGACTGCATTAAAAACGCACTGGAACGCATCAAAAATGCGCATGCAGAAAAGCACCTGGAACACGTCCGGACTGCGTTTCTATGGTGTGAGCTGCCCCTAAAAGAGGGCGGTAAGTGCAGCGCAATGAAGCAAGAGAACAAGTAATTATAAAGTCCAAATTATCCAGAAAAATTGAGAGCTGTCAAGATTCCTCGTGATGGAAAATGGACTCCCAAATGTAAAATAGGTGACAATATCCTCCACTGTATAGACCAAACTGCGCTTACCAAATTTGATTGGACCTCTGTGAACAGAAGGTCAATCTCGCGTATATCCCCACAGGGATGGTGGTAACTCCTGGTGCTGCTTCAAAGGTTCTCAATCCAACCAGATAGAACACCCAGCAGGGCGATCCAAAGATATAAGCTTCCAGGTCAGCAGTGCTCAGTATTGGAGAAAGGAAAGCTGCCCGATGGATATGCGAAGATATGAGGACACACTCTAAGGGCACTTCATATGGTTTAATAAAAAGTTTATGACCGGACAAAACGTCTAGTTCTCAGTTGCGCAAATGGATAAAAAAAACACAACAATAGGCAACGATCTCAAATCAAGTGCACGACAAGCAGGGTTGGCAGAGCGGGTGACCTCCATGCATAAGCTCTACTGGCACTTGACCTGGTCTTGTGGAATTATTTGTTTTTTTTAACCACTTACAGACCGGACCATTTTGCTGGTCAAAGACCAGACCACTTTTTGCGATTCGGCACTGCGTCGCTTTAACTGACAATTGCGCGGTCGTGCGACGTGGCTCCCAAACAAAATTGACGTGTTTTTTTTTTCCCACAAATAGAGCTTTATTTTGGTGGTATTTGATCACCTCTGCGGTTTTTATTTTTTGCGCTATAAACAAAAATAGAGCGTCAATTTTGAAAAAAACGCATTATTTTTTACTTTTTGTTATAATAAATATATAAAAAAACATTTTTTTTCCCTCAGTTTAGGCTGATACGTATTCTTCTACATATTTTTGGTAAAAAAAATCGCAATAAGCGATTGATTGGTTTGCACAAAAGTTATAGCGTTTACAAAATAGGGATAGTTTTATAGCATTTTTATTAACAATTTTTTTTTTTTTTTACTAGTAATGGCGGCGATCAGCGATTTTTATTGTGACTGCGACATTGTGGGGGACCCATCGGACATTTTTGACACATTTTTGGGACCATTGTCATTTATACAATAATCACTGCTATATAAATGCAGTGATTCCTGTGTAAATGACACTGGCAGTGAAGGGGTTAACCAGTGGGTGGCAGTGTAGGGGTTATGTGTTCCTAGGGGTGTGTTACTAACTGTGGGGTGGTTGGGCTTTCATTTAGTGAACACTGATCTCTGCTCCAATCACATGGAGCAGAGATCAGCGTCACTAGTTGCTAGGCAGAATGGAGAAATGTTGTTTACAACGGCATTTCTTCATTCGGCCTCTCCCGTGAGACGATCGCGGGGATGCCCGCGGCGATCGAGTCCGCGGGTCCCGCGACCGGACTCACAGGGGTCCCGACTAGCGCGGGAGCGCGCCGCCGGTGGCGCGCTCCCGATGGCAGGGCGGAAAATTTAAAGGGACTTACATGTATGCCCATTTGCCTGCCCGTGCCATTCTGTCAACGTACATCGGCGTGCGCTGGTCGGCAAGTGGTTAATATTTGTGATTTTGCATTTTAAGTGGCAGATTATTATTATTATTATTATTATTATTATTATTATTATTATTATTATTATTGTTGTTGTCACATAGTGATGACGTTATGGTTATAGGTGTGAAAAGTCTATTTGTATGAAACCTGACATACCCTTAGACCCCTTTCACACTGGGGTGGGAGGTGCATTGGCGATAAAGCGCTGCTATTAGCAATTTTTAGCACCGCTTTACCGTCGTTTTAGCGGTGGTATGCGGGTGATAGCAGGCGGTTTTAACCCCCACTAGCGGCTGAAAAAGGCTTAAAACCGCCCGCAAAGCAGGCGCTATAGCGCAAAAAATGGGCCTGCAAAGCGCCCTGAAACAGCCACTGCTGTCTCTCCAATAAGAAAGCCCCGAGAGCACACTGGAGCGGTGCGCTGGCAGGACGCTCAAAAAAGTCCTGCTAGAAGCATCTTTGGAGCGGTGTATACACCGCTCCTGCCCATTGAAATCAATGGAGCAGCGCGGCTATACTGCCGGCATATCGCTGCTGTAGGGTTTTTAACCCTTTCTAGCGGCCGAATAGCGCAGATATTCCTTATGTTCTTTTTACCACTGACCCCCACCCCAGTGCGAAAGGGGCATTACTGGTTTGTGTTTCTGATTGGAGCTTTCTGGCAGAAAAAAAAACCCACTAAACTCACCTAAACTGTGTATAGAGCACTCTATATGAGCATTTTTTTTTCTGCCAAGGGAACTGACATTTTTTCTTTTTTCTTAAGCCCAATGTGTATGGAGCCAAAGGCCTCATTCCCAGGAGGTGGATCCGCTCCGCAGAGTCTGCCAGCTCAGCAGGAGATTTCTCCATTGATCTCTGCTGAGCCGGCGAATGATGGGTCCATCTCCGCTCACTGAGCGGGGTGGGGCCTGTCAAAGAGTGCCACCAATTCCTATGGAGGGATTGGACGTAAATGGACAGCATGTCCATTTTCATCAGATTGCATCCGATCCACCAGGACGGATGCAAACATATTGCCAGCGGACATCCGTCGTGCCATAAACCTGCATGGAGCACCCAGCTAAAAAACTGACAGGCGGACCTGAGCGGTCCATTCGTGTGAAAGGGGCTTAACAAGGAAAAGGCAAACCTATTGGCTGATTTGGCTACTGGATTGCTTTTACGGGCTGCAGAAGGGGGTGTCCCATCCCCCCGCCATCCTCCCACTCCTGTGTCATTGGGAAGCCTGGCATTGAAGCTGATCATAGGTCTTTGATCATCTCTGTGGTTGTCAACCTCAGTCCTCAAATACCCCCAATGGGGCATGTGTTCCAGTTTTCTTTAACTTTGCACAGCTGCTTTAACCCTTTCATGACTAAGCCTATTTTTGGCATTTACAAGTTAAAATCCATATTTTTTGCTAGAAAATTACTTGGAACCCCCAAACATATATATATATATATATATATAATATAGCAGAGACTCTAGAGAATAAATCGGCGATTGTTGCAATATTTTATGTCACACGGTATTTGCGCAGTGGTGTTTTAAAAGCAACTTTTTGGGAAAAAGGGACACATGAATTAAAAAAAAAAACAGTAAAATTAGCCCAATTTTTTTGCATAATGTGAAAGATAATGTTACCCCGAGTAAACAGATACCAAACATGTCACACTTTATAATTGCACACACTCGTGGAATGATGACAAAATACAGTACCTAAAAATCTCAATAGGCAACGCTTTAAATTATTATTATTTTTTTTACGGTTAGCGTTACAGAGGAGGTCTAGTGCTAGAATTATTGCTCTCGCCCTGACGATCGCGGCGATACCTCACATGTGTGCTTTGAACACCGTTTACATATGCGGGCGCGACTTCCGTATGCGTTTTCTTTGCTTCGCAAGCTCGTGGGGACGGCGGGTGCTTTAAAAAATATATATATATTTTTTTTTTTAAATGAATAAATATTTTTTATTTTTTTTTAAATTGATCACTTTTATTGCTGTTACAAGGAATGTAAACATCCCTTGTGGCAGTAATAGGTGGTGACAGGTACTCTTTATGGAGGGATCGGGGGTCTGAAAGATCCCTCCTTTACACTTCAATGTATTCAGATCAACGAAAACGGCGATTCTGAATAGTGTATATATTTTTTTAAACCGGCGCCATTGGCAGCCAAGTAAACGGGAAGTGACGTTATGACGTCGCTTCCGTGTTTACTATTAGGAGACTGGAATGAAGCCGCTTAATGCTTCATTCCAGTCCCTGCCCAGCAGCCAGAAGCGGCGGATCGTGAATCGGTGCTCCCAGTACCAGCGGCGGGAGGGGGAGATGTCCCCCTCCGGCATAACAGCCGAGCGGCTTTTAGCCGCATCGGTTGTTATGGCTGGATGGCCAATCGCCCGCTGTAAAAAAAATACCGGTATCGGGATGATGCCTGCAGGTGTGGGCATCATCCCGGTATAACCCCCGGAAGCTGAGTACGCACATTTGCGTACGCTCGGCGGGAGGGGGTTAAATTAATATCAATGACATGGTATTGATAAGAGCTATTCTATCTAAGGGAAGCTCCGAAAACATGGCATGTTAGGGGGACTTGAGGACTGAGGTTGAGAATCACTGGAAGCAGTTGAGCATATTTGTCACTTCAGGTTAGCGGAGATGTAAACACGGGCATTTTTTTAATTAAAAAAGCATGACATCAATGTGTAAATTGTTTTTTAATTTAATACTTTCAAGTGTAGAGGAGAGATGTCTCCATAAAGAGAACCTGTTATGCTTTATTGCTTGATAAGAAAAGGTGATTAAAAAGGGACAGTGTAAAAAAAAAAAAAAAAAAAAAAAAAAGGGAATAAAATAAAAAACATTTTTAAAGTTTGATATAATATCCCCCTAAAACAAATGTTTTTCAGTTTAGGCCAAAATATATTCTTCATATTTTTGGTAAATAAAAATCACAATAAGCATATATTGATTGGTTTGCGCAAAAGTTATAGCGTCTACAAACTATGGGAAAGATTTATGGCATTTTTTATTTTTTACTAGTAATGGCGGCGATCTGTGATTTTTATAATTATTTCTTTTCTTTAGCAGTATTGCGACGGACACATCGAAAACCTTTGACAAATTTTTGGGACCATTGGCATTTATACAGCAATCAATACTATAAATGTGCACTGATTAGTGTGTAAATGTTACTGGTAGGGAAGGGGTCAACACTAGGGGGGCGAACAAGGGGTTAAATGAGTGTTCCCTAGATGTATTCTAACTGTATGGGGATAGGGCTGACTGGGGGAGGAGACATATCGTTGTTCCTACTTAGTAGGAACAAACAATATATCTCCTCTCCCCTGACAGAACAGGGATTTGTTTGTTTACACACACAAATCCCTGTGCTGGTTCTCGTGCATGCAATCGCCCTCCGGTGGCTCTTTAAAGGGGTTGTAAACTCATTTTTTTTACTTTTACCTACAGCAAAGCCTATAATAAGGCTTACCTGTAGGTAAAAAAAATATCTCCTAAACCTGTATGGTTTAGGAGATATTCCCCCTCGGTATGCGCCGCTGACTGCAGCGGCGCATGCGCACAAGGGGATTCTCGGCCTGAAAATCCGGCAGTGGCCGGCCGGAATGAAATCTCCCGCGCGCATGCGCGGCGGGAGTGACGATATCGCGGCTCCGGCCACTCACAGCGCCGGAGCCGCGATACCCGGATGAAACGGAGAGGGAGCATGTCAGCTCCCTCGGCGTGGATCGGGCCAGATGTCGGGGCCTCGTTCTAAGGTAAGTATTTCATAATGAGCTAGTATGCAGTGCATACTAGCTCATTATGCCTTCTGCTTTGCAGGTGTTAAAAAAAAAAAATAGCGGGTTTACTACCGCTTTAAGGGAAAGCCGTACCCGTAGGGGGTTTCGCCCAAGAGAGCCATTCTGCAGCAGTATATCTATGTGAGCAGGTCGGAAACCGATTAAAATGTTATTTTTTTTCCAGAAAAATAAACTGCTGTGCAATCACTGTGTGACATAAAAAAAATTGCAACGCCCACTATTGTTTATTCTTTAGGGCAGTGATGGCGAACCTTGGCACCTCACATGTTTTGGAACTACATTTTCCATGATTCTCATGCACTCTGCAGTGTATTTGAGCATCATGGGAAATGTAGTTCCAAAACATCTGGGGTGCCAAGGTTCGCCATCACTGCTCTAGGGCTTCTGCCAAAAAATAATTCTATAATGTTTGGGGGTTCTAAGAAGTTTTGCAGCAAAAGTGCCAGAATTGGCCTGGTCTTCAAGTTAAATCTGCTAGTACATCTAACACGCCGCTTACTCCGGACTGAGGATGCTGCTGTCTAATGGTGTCCCCTGTGCTCCTTCATGCAGAGTGGGGGCACTCAAATACAGGTGAGTTGCTGGCTGAATCAGCAGGTAAAAACGGGGGGGGGGGGGGGACAAAAAAAAATACCCAATGCAGCTACCACATCTAATAACTAGTAAACTGCAATATAATATATTTTTGGCTAGGGATTCAAACCCACTTTATTAGTTACACCTTGCTAGTACCGGGTTGGACCCCCTTTTGCTTACAGAACTGCCTTAATTCTTCCTGGCATAGATACAAGGTGTTGGAAACATTCCTCAGAGATTTTGGTCCACAGACAGGTTAGCATCATGCAGTTGCTGCAGATTTGTCGGCTGCACATCCGTGATGCGTATCTACCATTCCACCACATCCCAAAGGTGCTCTATTGGATTGAGATCTGGTGACTGCGGAGGCCATTGGAGTACAATGACCTCATTATCATGTTCAATAAGCCAGTGGTGAGATGATTTGAGCTTTGTGACGTGCTGCATTATCCTGCTAGAATTATCCATCAGAAGATGGGTACACTGTAGTCATAAAAGGGATGGACATGGTCAGCAATAACACTCGGGTAGGCCGTGGTGTTTAAGCGATGGTTAATTGGTACTAAGGGGCCCAAAGTACCGTATATACTCGAGTATAAGCCGAGATTTTCAGCCTCTTTTTTGAGGCTGAAAGTGCCCCCCTCGGCTTATACTCGAGTCATCGCTGTCTGCCTGCTCGATCAGCGCGTCGAGCAGACAGACAGCGGCCATTCTATAATTCAAAAGCCGCGCCTCCGGCTCCGCCTTCGCCTGTGATAGGCGGAACACTGAATTTCCCAGCAGCCTGTGTTCCGCCTATCACGGACATCGTCTCATCCTCGTACTACGGACGAGGATGAGACGATGTCCGTGATAGGCGGAACACAGGCTGCTGGGAAATTGTGTTCCGCCTATCACAGACAGGGAGGCGCGGCATTTGAACAGGGGAATGGGCGCCGACGAAGAGCGGTGATCCTGGGACGGGACCGGACGGAGGCTCGGCTCGGGACGGGACCGGACGGAGTCTCGGGACGGGACGGGACCGGACGGAGTCTCGGGACGGGACGGGACCGGACGGAGTCTCGGGACGGGACGGGACCGGACGGAGTCTCGGGACGGGACGGGACCGGACGGAGTCTCGGGACGGGACGGGACCGGACGGAGTCTCGGGACGGGACGGGACCGGACGGAGTCTCGGGACGGGACCGGACGGAGGCTCGGGACGGGACGGGACCGGACGGAGGCTCGGGACGGGACGGGACCGGACGGAGGCTCGGGACCGGACGGAGGCTCGGGACACACAAGGCCACACACACACACACACACACAGGGATGGATGGATGGATGGACACACACACACACAGGGATGGATGGATGGATGGACACACACACACACAGGGATGGATGGATGGATGGACACACACACACACAGGGATGGATGGATGGATGGACACACACACACACAGGGATGGATGGATGGATGGACACACACACAGGGATGGATGGATGGATGGACACACACACACACAGGGATGGATGGACACACACACACAGGGATGGATGGATGGATGGACACACACACACAGGGATGGACAGGCATATCTCACCCTCGGCTTATACACGAGTCAATAGGTTTCCCAGTTTTTTGGGGGTAAATTGGGGGCCTCGGCTTATACTCGGGTCGGCCTATACTCGAGTATATACGGTATGTCAAAAAAATATCCACCACACCATTACACCACCACCAGCCTGAACCGTTAATACAAGGCAGAATGGATCCATGATTTCACATTGTTTACACCAAATTCTGACCCTACCATCTGAATGTTGCAGCTGAAATAGAGACTCGTTAGACCAGGCCACATTTTCCCAATCTTCTATTGTCTACGTGAGAGTGTCTGTGCGAATTTTAGCCTCAGTTTCCTGTTCTTAGCTGCCAGCAGTGGCACCGGTGTGGTCTTCTACTGCTGTAGCCCATCTGCTTCAAGATCCAAGGTATTGGGCATTCAGAGATGGTATTCTGCATACCTTGGTTGTAATGAGCAGTTATTTGAACTACTGTTTCTATCATCTCAAACCAGTCTGCCCATTCTCATCCTCCTTTTTGTCCACACAACTGCAGTTCACTGGATATTTCCTCTTTTTCTGACGTTTCTCTGTAAGATTGCATTTAAACTTCAGCGTCTTGTATCGCAGGCAGATTTGCCGCCACTCTAAAGGGCCAATGTGTGAATGACAAATTGTGTGACTCACATTCAAGGTGCCGCTCATCTTAATGAAACCTAAAATCGCGGTGTGGGTCCACGATTGTCTGCATGATAAATTGCGTTGCATTCACGGCAACCCGCATCGCGTGAGCTACTTTTGGGCAACATGCTTCACGTGATCCTGGTTCGCCCAATTGTAGCACGATTTTATCATGGCAGACCCGAACCACGATTTTTAGTTGTCATCCAAATGAATGGCAGCTCAAATGTGATTGGCTGATTAATAATTTGGGTTACCAAGCAATTGAACAGGTGTACCTAATAGAGTGGTCGGTGAGTGTGTATATAGAAACAAAAATAATGACAAAAAACTCACAATGAGGGAACACTCCCCATCTAAAAACATCCTAAAATCCCAACCCACCCCCTTCAGCTAACAGTCTCCATTCATCTTGGTTGATTTTACAATTAACGTTTGTCAAGCCGGGTGGTATTGACAGGGCCACCCACAGCATATCACTCCAGCCTTGCATGTGCAGCATTACTCTATCAAGTAGGTATACCCCGCGATCTGTCAGTAGTACACTTGTGGGCAGGCGCCATATACTTCTTCTCCTGGTTGTGGGCAGGCGCCGTATACTTCTTCTCCTGGTTGTGGGCCGGCGCCGTATACTTCTTCTCCTGGTTGTGGGCCGGCGCCGTATACTTCTTCTCCTGGTTGTGGGCCGGCGCCGTATACTTCTTCTCCTGGTTGTGGGCCGGCGCCGTATACTTCTTCTCCTGGTTGTGGGCCGGCGCCGTATACTCCTTGTTCTGGTTGTGGGCAGGCTCCGTATACGTCTGGTTGAAGAGTTCAGCTCTAGAATTTTCAGACATACAGGGCTTCTTCATTTTATTTTTCCTGCGTTGTTGAAATTGCACAGCTTCCCACCCTGGCCACTTCTCATGTTTGTAATATCCTGATCCAAACCCAGAAGACAGCAGGGACTGGGTAGGTGCGTATCACAAGGCACGGCTCTGTCTTCCACTGTGTGGGGGTTGATCAGCAGCGTGGATGGAATATTTGGCATTCGTTTTTGGCAGATTAGTATTTTCTGGCATGCTGCAGATCTGTGATATTAATTGTATATATTTCTTTACATCTCAGATACAGGATGTAAATGCATAGCACACACAGTGTAACAAAGCATATTGGTGTTGGGAAGTGTTCATCACTCCAGCTGCTGTGACCCTACAAATCCCATCACATGTCAGTCATTCCTGTGGCTGTCAGTCTTGCAGGGCCTTTTTGGGACTTGTAATTCCACAACTGGTGGAGTGCCAAAGGTTGCTTAACCCTTGAGTATATTAAAGACCCCCCCCCCCCCCCCCCCCAGTGTACATATGTGTGTGTGTATATATGAATCTTCATTTATAGGGCATCCCTGCACCCTGTCCCTCTCTGATAATAAGGCCTCATTTACTATCAGTGCATCTGTGCGAAGGGCCGTCCTTTCCCATGCAGGATGTACAGGTGTGCCATGCATCTGTGTGCAGGCAGTCGGATGCAGCAGCTGCACAGAAACAACTGCTGGTCCCAGTTGGACAGATGTGTGGGTGTAGCGCTGCAACTAACGATTATTTTCATAATCGATTAGTTGGCCGATTATTGTATCGATTAATTGGTTAATAACCTTAAAAAAAAGAAAAAAAAAGTGGTGTATAATTTAGTTACTATGTCAAGTTTAAAAAAAAAAAAAAAAAAAAAAAAAAAGGCACTTTATTCTTAAATATCTCTATGCAGTGGTAAATATAAATAACCAACTATATGGTTAGGGAGCAAAATATCGAATCCACTCTGAGAATAACAGACAGAAGAGATGTACTGTATATACTATTAGAGGAGATATACTGTATATACTATTAGAGGGTGAATCTGGTAAATATCATCAGACTCAGAGATCAATTTTTTTTAAATTAAAAACAAAGTCTTCCTTCAAAAAAAAAAGTCATTTTAAGAACGTTCGTTCTATTTTCTAATCCTTAGTGGGGGTCAAATTGACATTCATTTTCAACCACAGTGACGGGAAAATTTGGAAATAGAAAACTGCTTGGTCAAAGAAATTTTCAGACAACGTATGTGGTTTTCATTCAGAAATTACATTCATTTTAAAAACAATGTTAAAAACAAGCGAGAAAACATTCTTTCATTCAGCGACCGTACAAAGATTTTTCATCTGAATATTCTCGTCTGAAAATGTATCGGTGTGACCAGCATAAGGCTCGGTACACACCTATGCAATTTGCGTTTGATCTGTTTCTGCAGTGCTTTTTGCTGTGCGTTTTGATTTTTGCACACGTGGTTTCTGCAAGAAACCCATGGATGTGAACCAGGTCTAAGACTTAGTAACATAATGGGGTTGAAAAAACTAAAATTAGCCCTTTATAGTACAAAAAGCAGATGATCACTACTGTAATGGGGTTCATTTTTTTTTTTTTTTTTTTTTTTTTTTTTACACTGTAGAACTGTGAAAGTAATATTTACAGTAGCGATCATTTGCTCCTTTTTGTACTATAAAGGGCTGTTTTTTTTTTTTAAAACCCCATTATGTTACTGGCCGATTAATCGATTATGAAAATAGTAATCGATTAGTTGTTTCGGCCCTATGTGGGTGTGTCCCAAACACTGAGACCCCTTTCACATTGGGGCAGTTTTAAGGCGTTTTAGCTCTAGAAATAGCCCCCTGCCACCCCAGTGTGAAAGCACTCTGCGGTGCACTTGCAGGACTTTAGAAAAAGTCCTGCAAGCATCTTTGGGGCAGTTTAGGAGTGGTGTATACACCGCTCTCAGACCGCCCCTGCGCATTTCAATGAATGGACAGCTCTTTCGAATTGGCTCAAAACCAATTTGGAAGCTTTGCAACATGGGTGCTTTTAACCCCTTCTAGGCACTGCTACTGCCGAAATAGCGGCACCAAAGTTCCGCTAAAATGAGTGTGCATTTGGGAACCAGGGTGGATATAAATCCGATGGGTTTTTTTTTGTTTTCAAACTTATTCTAATAAAATGCTTTTGGAGTAAAAAAACTATTAAGAGCCATTAATAATTTTAGTTTATTCAGCATGAAATGGAGCTCAAAGTTCAGAAATATTCCTTTATCCCATTGTTTTCAAAATCTATGTACACTACAAACTGTATGATTGAATCGGTTCTGATATCTCTGTTTTACTAACCTGACATCTTATTATTCTAAATTGGAAACCTTCATTTTGTTTTCAAATATTTAAATATTCTTACTACCAGCAGGAAAAAATGCCCTGTACACACGACCGGTTTTCCCGTCGGAATAAACTCTGAGACGGAAACTGTTTTGCATACGCATGATCACACCAAAGTCCGATCGTCAAGAACGCGGTGACGTATGATGGGACTAGAAAAAGGAAGTTCAATAGCCAGTAGCCAATAGCTTCCATCTCGTACTTGCTTCACAGCATGCGTTTTTGGTCCGTCGGAACAGCATACAGACGAGCGGTTTTCCCACTAGAACATGTTCTAAATCATGGGTCTTCAAACTATGGCCCTCCAGTTGTTCAGAAACTACAATTCCCATCATGCCTAGTCATGTCTGTGAATGTAAGAGTTTTACAATGCCTCATGGGATGTGTAGTTTCTCAACAGCTGGAGGGCCGCAGTTTGAGGATCCCTGTTCTAAATATTTCCGACAAAACCAATTCCTATCTCTAGGTCCGTCAGAATTTTTGGGAAAAAAATAAAATAACAATTCTGATGAGGCATACACACAATCGGAATATACGATGAAAAGCTTCCATCTGACTTTCTGTTGGACATTCCACTCGTGTGTACGCGGCATAAGTCCTTACATTTTAAGAGCACCTGTCATCAGGTGATCCATCATGGCAGTGCCTGTTAGCGGCATCCCCTCAGCTGCTCCCGCCACATCCCTCACCTTGTTGTGTCACTGCCGCATTACCAGCTGTCCCATTAAAGTAAATGGGACTGTCTGTGATTTAACAGCGGGTCAGAGGAGGAGCTGCTGTGGGACAGAGAAGACACTTGCTCTTTAACCACTTAAGCCCCGTCCAATTGTCAGCCTAAGGACCAGAGGTCTTTTTACAATTTCGCACTGCACTGCTTTAACTGGTAATTGCGCGGCCATGCAATGTTGTACCCAAATGAAATTTGCGTCCCTTTCTTCCAACAAATAGAGCTTTCTTTTGTTGGTATTTGATTGCCTCTGTGATTTTTTTATTTTTTACGATATAAAAGGAAAAAGACTGAAACTTTTGAAAAAAAGATATTTTCTACTTTTTGTTCTAAGGAAAATCGAATAAACTCAATTTTAGTCATACATTTAGGCCAAAATGTATTCAGCCACATGTCATTAGTGAAAAAAATGTCAATAAGCGTATATTTATTGGTTTGCGCAAAAGTTTTTTATAGTGTCTACAAACTAGAGTACATTTTCTGGAATTTACACAGCTTTTAATTTATGACTGCCTATCTCATTTCTTGAGGTGCTAAAATGGCAGGGCAGTACAAACCCCCCCCCCCCCCCAAAATGACCCCATTTTGGAAAGTAGACACCCCAAGGAAATTGCTGAGGGGCATGTTGAGCCCATTGAATATTATTTATTTTTTTTGTTTTGTCCCAAGTGATTGAATGATGGCAAAAAAAATAAAAAATTTACAAAAAGTTGTCCCTAAATGATATATTGCTCACACATGCCATAGTTATATGTGGAATTGCACCCCAAAATATATTCTGCTTCTCCTGAGTACGGGGATACCACATGTGGGGGACTTCTTGGGAGCTTAGCCACGTACGGGACCCCGAAAACCAAGCATCGCCTTCAGGATTTAAATATAAAACGCTACCAAAAAAACCTGTTAGCCATCGCAGGGATCAGGCCTGACTCTGCGAACGCTGCAGTTATGCATTTAGTGTTTTGTAAGTGACAGTGATCGATTGATACTGCACTTGGGTGAGCTGGGCGGAGGGGCAAAACGCAGGTGCCAGCAGGTATCTGGGCTGATCCTGCTAACAATGCGTTTTTTTTGGAACCCTAAACTGCTGGGGACGCTAGTATAGATCTGATCAGATATTGATCTGTTCAGATACTATACCACTACGGGAGGTGTATGCTTTGCGCGTGGGTGTTAGCGGTACTGGCACTAACTTAGCACAATTTTTCAGAAATAAAAAAAAACAAAAAAAAAACTGATAATTGGCATGTGTGTATGTATTCGCCCACTTTGTTATGAAGCCCATAAAAAGTCCTGGTGCAACCAATTACTTTCTGTAGTCGCATAATTAGTGAAATGATGTCCACCTGTGTGCAATCTAAGTGTCACATGACCTGTCATTACATATACACAGCTTTTTTGAAAGGCCCCAGGGGCTGCAACACCTAAGCAAGAGGCACCACTAACCAAACACTGCCATGAAGACCAAGAAACTCTCCAAACAATAAGGAATAATGTTGTTGAAAATTACAAGTCGGGGTTAGGTTATAAAAAAAATATCAAAATCTTTGATGATCCCTAGGAGCACCATCAAATCTATCATAACCAAATGGAAAGAACATGGAACAACAGCAAACCTGCCAAGAGAGGGCGGCACACCAAAACTCACAGAACGGGCAAGGAAGGAATTAATCAGAGAGGCAGCACAGAGACCTAAAGTAACCCTGGAGGAGCTGCAGAGTTCCACAGCAGAGACTGGAATATCTGTACATAGGACGACAATAAGCTGGATGCTCCTTAGAGTTGGGCTTTATGGCAGAGTGACCAGAAGCCATTACTTTCAGCAGAAAACAAAATGGCATGTTTAACCACTCAGTCAAAGGGTCCTTTCACACGGGGCAGATCAGTGCTGATTCACCCCGTGGATATCTGCTTGCTCAGCGGGGATCGCCGGAGTGATCTCCGCTGAGCAGGCAGAGCACAGGTCTGTCTCTGACACTGCGCAGGGACGGACCTGTCACAGCACCGCTCTCCCCTATGGGAGATCGGATGACGACGGACCGCACAGTCCATCGTCGCCCGATCCGATGACGGACTGAAAAATAGGCTTTTCCTCCGTCACACTTTTTGGATCGGAGCAAGTCGGATGTCAGCTGACTTGTCACTGCTGACATCCGATGCACCATAGACCTCTATGGAGCATCTGTTCAGGTCCGCCTGAAAAACTGACAAGTGGACCTGAACAGATTGTCTGTGTAAAAGGGGCCTAAATCTTTTTCTGACACTTCTTTCTTAAGTTAAAATCAATATCTTTTGCTAGAAAATTACTTGAAACCCCCCAAATATATTTTTTAGCAGAGACCCTAGGGAATAAAATGGCAATTGCTGCAATATTTTATGCCACACTGTATTTGCCCAGCGGTATTCCAAACGCAATTTTTTTGGGGAACACTTCAATGAATAAAACAAAAACGCCACGAGAATCGTGAGAAAATCATGATCTATCTCCTAAGCAAAAAAATCGTGATTCTCATTTTAACCAGAATTATACTGCTCTAGTGCAAACCCATCACATCCCCCAAAGAACACCATGCCCACAGCGAGACATGGTGGTGGCAGTATCATGCTGTGGGGATGTTTTTCAGCAGTCGGGACTGGGGAGTCTTGTGTGATTTGAGGCTAGGACGGAGGTTCACCTTCCAGCAGGACAATGACTCCAAATACACTGCTAAAGCAACACTTGAGTTGTTTAAGGGGAAACATGTAAATGTGTTGGAATGGCCTAGTCAAAGCCCAGACCTCAATCCAATTGACAATCTGTGGTCAGGCTTAAAGATTGCTGTTCACAAGCGCAAACCATCCAACTTGAAGGAGCTGTAGCAGTTTTACAAGGAGGAATGGGCATAAAAAAAAACAAGTGGTAAGATGTGGCAAGCTCATAGAGACTTATCCAAAGCGACTTGGAGCTGTGATAGCCGCAAAAGGTGTCTCTACAAAGTATTGACTTGAGGGGGGTGAATAGTTATGCACGTTGAATTTTTCTGTTATTTTGTCCTATTTGTTTGCTTCCCAATTAAAATAATAAAAACCTTCAAAGTTGTGGGCATGTTCTGTAAATTAAATGATGCAAATCCTCAAACAATCCTTGTTCCACTTTGTGAGGCAACAAAACACAAAAAATGCCAAGGGGGGGGGGGGGGGGGTGTGAATACTTTTGCAAGGCACTGTAGATGAACAAAGACAGACTGTTTGACAACTTCTATAAATACAATGGAGAAATGATTGTAGGCTGGAAGTGTGTTATTTGCAGGATTACCGGATGAAAATAACAAAAACAAATGCAGCTATCACATCTAAGGACTGGTAGGCGGCGGTATATTACATTTTTATTTTTGGGTGTAGATGCGTAGATGCACTTTAAGCACTTAGTCAGATGAGAAGCCTATAGCAATCTAATCCCCACAACCAGTTACACAAATAAGTTATTTTCTACAAAGACAAAAGCGATCTTTAAACATGCCCTTTAGACTCTGCATACCGGGGTGCTTTTCTCTATCTGACAACCTCCTGGAGAGGAGCTTAAGTTTGTCCTTGTTCAATATTGTCTTTTCTGATGGGAAGGATTTGCCTGTTTGAAAACAATACATTACGTTATCTGCCATTCCTAACACAAAAAAATGCATGCCATGCATTTGGCAGCCAGACGCCAGGTCATTTTGTCCAGTCACATGAGGAAACTCGGGAACTGTGTTATTTGCGTTACTTAAAATTAGGGTTGCACCGATACCGAACATTTGCATTACTTTTACATTTGAGTACTTGATTCGATACCTGGGAGTGAAGAGGCACTCCCGGAAGTCAGTGGGCAGGGAGGGTGGAATGGAGAGCGAGTCTCCTCATTAGGCTGACCGCAGCAGATGGTAAGCTGGTCGGGGCAGGGATGCCGGGCGCAGCCGCATGTTCCACCAGAATCTGTGACCCGGGCCGTCGCAGGCGGTAAAGGAAGTGTCGTTCCGTGTCGCCGTCAGAGGCTAAACACTGCGATGCCCATCTTGGTACACCCTGCACTTGGCTGCAGTAAACCTGCAGTGGACATCTTGTTACACGCAGCCCATATAGTTTACTAACTTTATGGGCTGGGTGTAACAAGATGTCTGCTGCGGCTGAGTGGAGGGTGTACCAAGTGGGCGTTGTTGAATTTGTACTAGGCTACTACTATTAGCATTGCAAAATCCTTCCTTTCCAAGTTGTTTGAATTGTTATCTCACTCTCATCTCCTCCTTTATTATGCCAGCAATTGCCCATCAGTGCATTCCTATTAGTGCCACCTATCGGTGCCCATGTGTGATGCCTATCAGTGGCATATATCAGTGCTCATCAATGCTGTATATCGAGGCCCATCAGTCAGTGCCGCCTATTAGGACCTCCTCATCAGTGGCACCCCATGAGTGCCCATCAGTGAAGGAGAAAAATTACGAATATACAAAATTGAGCTTTTGAAAACTATCACATGACATCAAAAGTATCAGTACTTGTACTCTGTTTTAAAAAAAAAAAAAGTGGTATCGGTACAACCCTACCTAAAATAATAACCTATGGTAATGTTGTTTCATGTTTAATGTAAAGAAATATATAAAGGCACATAGGGAAACAATGAATTCTATACTGATCACTACCCTTACATGTGTGAACTGCATGCAGAATACAATCAATTGACAATAGTAACCCATTAATCATTTGTCT
Source organism: Lithobates pipiens (assembly GCF_037356315.1). NCBI lineage: Eukaryota > Metazoa > Chordata > Amphibia > Anura > Ranidae > Lithobates > Lithobates pipiens. Next base: position 424,516,435 of record NW_027507718.1, read on the forward strand.
ATCAGTCTATAAAATGAGGCTGGTAGACAGGTATTTTAAACACTGTCTTGTCTATTACAGTAGCCAGGAACGTGTATTTTGAAATCCCAGCCTACCAGCCCGCTGTTGTCTAGACACCACTATTAAAATGGTTGCTGCTAGTTTCTTGGTCCTGTGCCAGGTGTCTGAACTACTGATTAGTGAACACAGGAGGTAGCTCACATTCAGCATGAGTGACATTCAGGGAACACTTTCCATTGTATTAAAGAGTGCAAGGTATTCTCTAAATAGGTGGAGATTGTGATGTCTCCACCTTATCCAGTCAGGGAATTCTTTGCATTTATTGAGAGAGAACAAATTGTTCCCTGAATGGTGCCTCTGCAGAGTAGGTGACCTCCTGTGTTCACAGTGCAGCTGCTTGGCATGGGACCTGGACCAGTTGAGATCACTGTATTAGTGATTTCTGCTACAGTGATTTTAAGCTTCCACGTGGATCCCACAGGTATGGCACATAGGCAGTATGGATAGAACTACACATTAGAGCAGTTACATGCATATAGGGATGGATGAGTGACCCTGGACACAAACTTCCTCGTGGTTACATCCAAACTGGCATGGTGTCTATCAGCCTGTCATTTTATATGTACAGGCTGCTGTTTTTTGTGCTCCTGGCCCCATTTGTACTGGCTATTTAAACACTTGTGACTCCTGGGCACAGAAATATGGTTCTTATTAAAGATACAGTGCATCTGGAAAGTATTCAGTGCTTCACTTTTTTTTCACGTTTTGTTATGTTACAGCCTTATTCCAAAATGACTGACACTCTTCATCCAACCTGATGGAGCTTAGGAGGTCCTGCAGAGAAGAATGGGACAAACTGCCCAAAAATAGTTGTGCCAAGCTTGTAGCATCATACTCAGACTTGTTTCTGTAATTGGTGCCAAAGGTGCTTTAACAAAGTATTGAGCAAGGGGTGTGAATACTTATGTACATGTGACTATATATTTTTCATTTTTAATAAATTTGGCAAAGATTTCAAAACAAACTTCTTTCATGTTGTCATTAGGGGTATTATTTGTGGAATTTTGAGGAAAATTATGAATTTAATCCATTTTGGAAAAAGGCTGTAACATAGCAAGTTTGCAGTTTTTGTATATCGTTTTTTCTTGAGTCGACGTGGTCATTTTATTTTATTTCTCCTTCTTTTCAAACACACGTTGCACATTTTTTGGGACTGAATTAATCAAACATTTCACTTCACTTGTGAACTTTTGATACTTTTATTTTTGAGACTTTTCACATAAATTTTTCTGCACATTTTATGTTTGGGAATTGACGCAACCTTTTATATTTGACATGTTTAGGTGTAAACTAGTGGGCTGAGAACTCGCATGTTGCCCAATATGCCTTCCCTTCTCACCTATGTTTCAGTACAATACATTACTGTGCGTTGTCGCACTTTGCACTGCTGAGAATGCTGCTTGCCCAATTTTTTGGCATTTGTGGTACGTTAGGCAGCCCATTTAAATAATTGCGGAAGAGCCCTACGCTGAAGGGCATAAATGTGAACCAGCCACATTAAAAATAATGGGATTTCTACTTGAATGATTCGCCTAAAGCGGGGGTCTCAAACTGGCGGCCCTCCAGCTGTTGCGAAGCTACTAGTCCAGTGATGGCGAACCTTGGCACCCCAGATGTTTTGGAACTACAGTTCCCATGATGCTCAACTACACTACAGAGTGGCTGAGCATCGTGGGAAATGTAGTTCCAAAACATCTGGAGTGCCAAGGTTCACCATCACTGTACTAGTCCGATCATGCCTCTGCCTTTGGGAGTTATGCTTGTAACTGTCAACCTTGCAATGCCTCATGGGACTTGTAGTTTTGCAACAGCTGGAGGGCCGCCAGTTTGAGACCTCTGGCTTAAAGCATAGGCTGAACTTTCCTGACTGGCCTGTACGTTTAGGCTGCAGGAAATGTGTTTGATAACCTCGACTCCTAGTTGCAGAGCAACGCAAGAGTTTGGTGTGTGCTGATCTGTATGCTCCTTGAATGTAATCACATACACACTCCGGCTAAATATTTAGAACATTTAATGGTATGTCTGCATACAACACAATTTATCTGTACCAGTATGTGATGACTTTCTAGCTGTGTTCATTGATGCCTTTTGTCCTACTTGTGTACTGTCACCGAGTCACTTGATTCTGTCGGAATATTTGGTGTAGGTTTGGTCTTCTCCTCCCACAATCTCACAAAGCTTTGTGTAGTTCTGTCACTCTTATTGATGTGTTTCCTGTGCTGGAGGCTGTAATGGCCCTCGTGATGAAAGGCTTAACGTATGATTCATTTCTAATCCTGATCTATGTACACTTAAATGACAACTCCTAACCTATTACTGTGACATCAGTAACTGAATCTGGCTCATAAGGATACTGTATCTGTGAAGTCTTCTACAAGTCTGTGGACATTTAACTCGTAGATTTAAAAGTTTCAAAAAATAGTTTTGTGCCTGAAATGTAACTGTCATATTGGAAGTGCTTACAACCAAACTGTCAAACCATCCAATGGCTGGTGTCATAACTGATCATATGTACTGCATCATGGCAATTGAAGATTAAACCAAGGCCAATATGGCAGATTCCTTGGCTGCAAATGTTAGGGGGATGTACTTGCACTTTAAAGGGTAGGTTGAAAGGCGGTCAGGTGGTTCAATTCATTTTTAAATGATCTCAGAAGCATCTCAACTGGTCACCTCAAAACAGGTCCCAGCTCTGTTCATGGCCACAGTGATATAGATATATTTCTGCCTTTCAATCCTTAACCACTTGCTTACTGGGCACTTAAACCAGACCAATTTTCTGCTTTCAGCGCTGTCACACTTTGAATGACAATTGCGCGGTTATTTTTTTTTCACACAACTAGAGCTTTCTTTTGGTGGTATTTAATCATTGCTTGTTTTTTTATTTCTTGCTAAAAAAAACGAAAGACCGAAAATTAAAAACAAAAAACAAAACAAAAAAAGTTTTCATAGTTTGTTTATAAAATTTAGAAAATGGGTTATTTTTCTCCTTCATTGATGAACTGCACCGATGGGCACTGGCAGGTGACACTGATGGGCTTTGGCAGCACTGGTGGGCATTGATGGGTGGCACTGGTAGGCATGGATGAGGCAACTGCGGCTCTCTGAGGGGACCGATGTCTGCCCCCTGGCAATTAAGCAGTCATTCAGCTATAGGATGGGTGGGAGGAGGTTAACTGTGGTGGCTGCATTAGTGTGTGTGTGTGTGTGTGTGTGTGTGTGTGTGTGTGTGTGTGTGTGTGTGTGTGTGTGTGTGTTTTTTTTTTTAAATATCTATCTTTTGTTTTCACCTGGTGATCTGGCCAGTAGCACACTCCGGTCTTAAGGTGTCTCTACAGCTCAGAAATGGAGATACCTTCTGTAGCTCATTGTTCAACAGGCAGCGGAGAAGCAGCTGCAGAGACACTGTACTGTTGCTGCTCTGTGTTTGTCCATACAAGACTTCCACACGGATACAGCCAGTGTTTCCAATTCCATCCATCAGACGGAGCCTGTGAACACGGAGTACAAGAGAGACCATGAAAGCTTGTGGTGGATTGTGGGGATTGAGCTATACTACATGCTGGCTGGAAAACGACTACTCCCACGACCGAGACATTAAATTGGAGTGATGGAAGGGATTTTTCTGGTTTGAAGGAGTATAAAAACTCTCTCCTTTTTTGGCAAGGAGACTAGGCTGATGCAGACAATAACCCACCTGTGAGCAGTAGACAATGGATTTATTTTTACTTTTTTTTCTGAAAGCAAATCGGAAACTATCCTTGAGCCGTGGAGCACGACCGGAACTGGGAAACCTACTGTGCAGAAAAGAGCCACATGCTGGGGATACTACCAGAGCAAGAAAGAGGGAAGCCTGTAATATGGACTAAAAGCCTTTGTGTACACAGGACTGGTGAACAGCTGACGGCCAACGATACCCTGCATCTACTAGCTAAGAGACAGATTTGCTGGCTAAGAACACTTTACTATAGACGTTTAAAGGGACAGTACCCTCAGCATGCCAACACAAGGTCTGGGCCCCAACTAGCTGGCCAGCAGAAGGTTTAAAGCAGCTGTATTATTGACTTTTGCTGAGGTGATCACCCATAGGCCTTTTTACTAGTTAGGGGTACCCGTTGCAGGTGTAAGAAAGAGGTGCACCCTTGGGCAAACTGTTTCTGCCTGTTAAAGGCCAAGTTCACCTTTTAGTAAAAAATACTGCAAAGTATTGTATCAGTAGATTGCAGATGCAAATTCAGGCTCCTGCAGAGTCTCCCTTCAGCTTTCAGCCTGTACCTCCTGTGTCTGCAAGCTGGAGGGGGTGTGAATGGTCATTCTGATGAGTAGCTTGATTCTCCTCCATGTGGCTCTGTGAGCTGCATTTGCATAGGCAAGGACAGGCCTGCGTTTTTATGCAGGAAAAAAAGATTCCTGCACTATCTTTAAAACGCAGCTGGAGGGACATTTCCTACAACTGCAAACGTGCTGCATTTTCAGATGCGTGGGGGTGCCAATAAAAGTTAATGGTGAAGCAGGGTGGTTTGGCTGCAGGTGGTTACGGGTGCAGGAATAGGTACGATTTACCTGCTGCCTCATACTCGCAACCACCCGCACAAGTGTGAACCTAGGCTAATGAATGAAACTTGGATACTTCCAAAGTAACCTTTTTTATATTTTCTATAACTTATTAAAACAACAGCGTGTCCTGTTTTGCCCCCACGTAGGGGTACACGTACAACTGGTTGAGAACCTTTGTCTTAGCATACCAGACCTTTCCTATCAACTTTTGTTTACTTGCTGCATTCCTGGGGGAATGTGATGTGTTGCACTGTTTGTATGGCCTGTCCGCTCGGTTTCATCTATTGATCTGCCTGTACCTAGGTTTGGTTTTATTTTTATTTATTTATTTTTGCTTCTGCACTTTTTTTTTTTTTTTGTCCTCAAGTGTTAAATATTACTTTTAATCCTTTTTATTTAATCTATTCACTAAGCTATAAAGATTGTTTGCCATAACTATTATTTTTATCAATGGTAGGTGAAAATAAGGCATATGGGTCATTATAATCATTTTTAAAGTGCTTGTAAATGATCACCTTGTAAAACAGAAATGAAAGGCAGAACTGAGCTTCCCATTGAATGACTGTGCAGGGGGGTGTCGGGGTGAGTTTGATCCCCCTCATTGCTTTCAGACAATTCATCTGACAAGAAGATGAATATTTAATTACCCAGTTTGACAGTGCTTGTCTTGCTAACCAGAAACAATAACCAAGTGGTCACACCTCAATTGTAAATGCCAACATCCCTATGGGTCCTTTCACACGGGGCGGATCCGTTCTGATCCGCCCCGTGGATATCCGTTTGCTCAGCGGGGATCACTCCGCCGATCCCCGCTGAGCAGGGAGATGACAGCTCCGTCTCTGCACACTGCGCAGGGACAGACCTGTCACAGCGCCGCTCTCCCCTATGGGAGATCGGATGACGACGGACCGCAGTGCCCGTCGTCACCCGATCCGATCCGCAGACGGATGGAAAAATAGCTTTTTCCTCCGTTACACTTTTTAGGATCGGAGCGGGTCGGATGTCAGCAGACATGTCACCGCTGACATCCGACGCTCCATAGAGCTCTATGGAGCACCCATTCAGGTCCGCCTGAAAAACTGTCAGTGTGAAAGGGGCCTAAGGCCCCTTTCACACATGCGGATGGTATGTCCGTATTTCATCCATCCGTTTGCGGATGAAATACGGGCATACATTCATCCCTATGGGATAGCGGGTGTCTGCAGATGAGCAATCCGCAGACACCCGCTTTTGTCCGCCTCCGCAACTGTCCGATTCTGCAGACGGAGGAAAATCCTATTTTTCTGTCCGTCTGCAGAGCGGATCGGATGAACACGGGCAGACGGTCCGTGCTCATCCGATCCCCATAGAGGAAAGCGGAGAGCTGACAGGGTGATCCCTGCACAGTGTGCAGAGACTGCCCTGTCCGCCGCCGGCTCAGCGGGGACAACGGAGCGATCCCCGCTGAGCGAGCGGATCATCACGGGGCGGATCATTACTGATCCGCCCCGTGTGAAAGAGGCCTTAGTCTTTAAATATATTTTGTAAAGATCAATCCTCACCACAGAAGTGCTATGTGCTAAACAAAATTAAATTTTATATATATATATATATATATATATATATATATATATATATATATATATATATATATATATATATATATATATATATATATATATATATATATATATATATATATATATATATATATATATATATATATATATTCATTCATTATTATAGAATTTTTTTTTTTTTTTTATGTTTTTCACTGTGTTTAGATTTATTTAAATAGTCACAAGAGTTGGTAGCGCTGCATTATTTATAAAATAAATACATCTTTAAAGGGGTTCTGCACTCATAATACAACATTTGCCCATTCTGTTGCCTATAGTTAATATATCTCATAATGCCACCTGTTTTTTTTTTTTTGATTCACCTACCTTTTGTAATCTTCAGTACTTTATTTTAAACCCCTGCGGCGATGGGCGGTCTCTTGCGGCGATGGGCGGTCTCTTGCGGGGATCAGCGTAATTTCCTGTTGAAGCCCGCACTGTCTCCTGGGATCTCGTTCGTGTAATCCCGGTAGACATTGCGGCTAATGCACCCGACATCTCGCGAGATTTCGGGTGCTACAGCCGACATCTCGCGTGATTTTGGTAATTACAGCCGAGATCTCGCGAGATCTCGGCTGTAATTACCGAAATCACGCGAGATGTCGGCTGTAGCACCCGAAATCTTGCGAGATGTCGGCTGTAGCACCCGAAATCTCGCGAGATGTCGGGTGCATTAGCCGCAATGTCTACCGGGATTACACGAACGAGATCCCAGGAGACAGTGCGGGCTTCAACAGGAAATTACGCTGATCCCCGCAAGAGACCGCCCATCGCCGCAGGGGTTTAAAATAAAGTACTGAAGATTACAAAAGGTAGGTGAATCAAAAAAAAAAAACAGGTGGCATTATGAGATATATTAACTATAGGCAACAGAATGGGCAAATGTTGTATTATGAGTGCAGAACCCCTTTAAATATACCTTACTTTATTTAGATGGAATATGTTAAAATACCATAAACAAAAACAATATATCGGGACATAATAATGATCAGACCATGTTTGGGTATAATTCACTTCAGTGAAGAACGTGGACAAACGTGTAAGCTCCCCTATACCAACCCCTCTGTCTTTTTTTATTGGTGAAGACGCAGGCGGCAGCCCCTGTTGGTCTTCACCATCTCAACAAATGATGTTACAGGCTGCAACCCAGGATGCTGAGTGGCAGGAGCTGCCTGCATCCTAGCAACCAAGGGCACCCTGTGGGAGGGCCTAGTAGCCAAGAATGCTGTGTGACAGGGGCCGCCTGTGTCCTAACAACTAAGGACTCTTCGTGGCAGGGGCCGTCTGCTTCTTAGCAACGCTGAGCAGCAAAAAAAAAAAACAAGGCCCCCCCCTCCCCCAGCTAAGCTCACTGAGGACAATGGCATCTGCGCTCTGCCTGACTTCCATGTTGGCAGTGGCTACAATTTTTACATCTATCAGGGGATGAGCAGAAAACCTGCAATACATGGAATAAAGAAGGGATTTTCTTCACTTTTCAAAACAGTTTCATTAGAGAAGTGAATACAGGACACAAATGTATGGGCCTTTTTTTTTTTTTTTTCATTTTTGTTTTTAATGCTCATGAGGTTTCTTCTTTTTAAAAAATATCACATACTGTATATTTTATATCTTGGTAAATTGGCCATGGTTTGCTTCCACAGGCAGAATAACCATCACCAACAGGTTTCACTCATCTCAAATATTTGCTTGTGTGGGTTTCCAGGCCTACCCAGTGTGGTGGGAAATCTGGTGCTAACATAACCCTGCTGGGAGGTACACTGACATCAATAGTGATGCTAATACAGTGTTCAGAGCAATCAATGGGTTAACTGTATGCTTGACAATGTGTGTAATATGTGCTTCTTTTAGTAAGAGATCTTGCTGCTTTTTGTCTCCCTTTGCAGGGAGAAGAAACAGCCAGATTGCTGATCTGTGTACAGAGCACTGTGTGTTTGTAAACACAGAACTCTGTGCTGTGATTGGCTACAGCCAATCGGCAGGTATCGGCCATAAATCATTGGCCACGGTCTGCTGGCAAAATCCTGCTGTAACCAGTAGCAACGCAGGTTAGCAGTGGACTCGTGCATGTGCGCCTCTAATTCAGAACAGGCTGGATGACGTACATGCACATCATCCAGCCTGCCCTTGCTGCCCTTCTGCAGTAAATGTACTGTGAACTGGAGGTAAGCAGTTAACCGCTTATGAACCGCCTGTCATCATTGTACGTCGGTACTTTGAAGAGGGATATGGTTGTTATGGCACCAGCTACCTACCATAACCCTGGTATTCTCTTCAGTGGGCGGTCCGCTTTCAGATAAAAGTGGTCTCTGGCGGATTCGCTGCAAGATCACTTTATATGCGGCGGTGGGAGAGGGGGCCCCATTCCACCACGCTTCGGTGCCCTCCTCCCTGTTGGGTATGGAAATGAGTCAAGGGAAGATGACCCCCACCCATCTCCATACCATTGCAGGGGGGAAGCAACGTCAAAACATCACCTGCGGGATGGTGGAGACGTCACACCTCTGAGAGGAGGACAGATCTCTAATTTGGTGTGCAGGGGCTGAACGATCACATAGCAGCCTATGTGGAGCAGAGCTGTTATAATGAAAACAGGAGAAGTGCATCCCTGGACCGTGATCGTTGCTTACTGGTCTGCCCATTGAGTTCGGATCACCTGGCTGGTCCTCAGCGTAATCACAGCTGTTTCCTGCCATTTTTAGTCAGATGTCTGGATGCTGATCCGATACTACAGATCTAATACTACAGGCTCTCTATCGCTTGCCTTCCGGTAAGCTCATAGGTTGTGTGGTGGAGGCTCACAAGCACTGGTGTTTTATTTGCACAGAAGGATTTAAGTCACCATTTTCACTCAATTCATTGGACTTTTATTATTTTAGGATTTGTTATTTATCACATATTGTATGTATATATATGTGTGTGTGTGTATGTGTGTGTGTGTGTATATGTGTATATGTATATATATATATATATATATATATATATATATATATATATATATATATATATATATATATATATATATATATATATATATATATATATATATATATATATATAATATTTTTTTTATTATGATTCAATGCTCAATATGGTGATCATTTGGTGTAATTCACTGTCTACTTTTATTATTGTATTAATTTAGCTTAATTTTATGCGCAGCTTTCTTCTTTTTTCTTTGGTCACTGTGTTTGTATATATCTTACAAATTTGAGCTGCAGCTATATTTTTAGGATTTAATTTATTATTATTAGTTTTTAGCGCAGTATTTAAACCCCTTTTTATCCCAAAGGTGTTCTATTGGTTTGAGGTCAAGACTCTGTGCAGGCCAGTCAAGTTTTTCCACCCCAAGCTCGCTCATCCATGTCTTTATGGACCTTGCTTTGTGCACTGGTGTGCAGTCATGTTGGAACAGGAAGGGCCATCCCCAAACTGTTCCCACAAAGTTGGGAGCATTCAATTGTCCAAAATGTCTTGCTATGCTGACACCTTTAAGAGTACACCTCATTAGAACTAAGGGGCCAAGCCCAACCCCTGGGACTAAAAACCCCACACCATACATCCCCCTCCACTAAATGATTTGGATCAGATCTATGGTGTGGGTTTATGTATTTATTTTTTTCAGGGGTTGGGTTTGGCCACTTGGTTCTAATGAGGTGTACTCTTAAGGTGTCAGCATAGCAAGATAATTTCATGCTCCCAACTTTGTGGGAACAATTTGGGGATGGCTCCTTCCTGTTCCAACATGACTGCACTCCAGTGCACAAAGCAAGGTCCATAAAGACATGGATGAGAAAGTTTGGGGTGGAGAAACTTGACTGGCCTGCACAGAGTCCTGACCTCAACCCATTAGACTGCCTTTGGGATGAATTGGAGCAAAGACCGCAAGCCAGGCCTTCTTGTCCAACATCAGTGCCTGACCTCACAAATGCGCTTCTAGAAGAATGGTCAGACATTCCCATAGACAAACTTCTAAACCTTGTGGACAGCCTTCCCAGAAGAGTTGAAGCTGTTATAGCTGCAAAGGGTGGGCCAACTCAATATTGAACCCTACTGACTAAGACTGGGATGCCATTAAAGTTTGTGTGTGTTTGTGTGTGTTTGTGTGTGTTTGTGTGTGTTTGTGTGTGTTTGTGTGTGTTTGTGTGTGTTTGTGTGTGTTTGTGTGTGTTTGTGTGTGTTTGTGTGTGTTTGTGTGTGTTTGTGTGTGTTTGTGTGTGTTTGTGTGTGTTCGTGTGTGTATATATAAAGGCAGGTGTCCCAATACTTTTGGCAATATAGTGTATTATCTAGGCATTTGGTAGGTAACCTACAACAGTGAAAGAAGGATCTTCTTGATGCTGCCAGTCTAAGCTGTATTGGACAGCAATTGTTATGTCTTTAGGATCATTGTGGTCTTTGCAGACTTCACTGCTGCTGTTCGGATAGCACCAGCCAATATCGTTTCCTATATAAGGCCTTAGCAGTGCTTGCTGTTGTGTTACAAATTCTGTGCATCTGTATATAAATCTGCATAAACAAACATAGCAGCTAATAATGTCTTTTTTCACGTAGCATCACCTGCTAAAGCGTGTAAAGGATTTGCATTCATTGCATAGAAAAGGAAATATAAAGTTCTGTGTTTACTCTTCAGTACATACAAAAACTGGTCCAACTACCTGTCATTGCCAAAAACTACATTTTTGCTAGTTTGAAAAATGTTATATTTTTTTCGTAGTTGTAACTTTTTTTTTTATTTTTTTTTTTTTTCTTGTCAAAGCGGAGTTCTACCCAAAAGTGTAACTTCCGCCAATCCATCTCCCTCTCCCTCCGGTGCCACATTTGTTTGGCACCTTTCGAGGGGAGGGGGGGGGGGGGGGGATGGGGACATGTTTTTCACAGGCCCCTTCCCACTTCTGGAGATGGAACTGCAGCAAAGCTCGGCCCTTCCTCCTTCCTGTGCTGCGGGGCGCTTCGCACATGCACAGTAGGGTAGGAGCTGTGAAGCCTTAGGTCTTCACTGCCGGGTTCCCTTGCTGGCAATGGCAGCGGCTGTACCTGACAGCCAATCCGAAGATCGGCTGGGCTGCTGACATTGCAGGACTTTTTTTTTTTCATCCTGCAAGTGCGCCACCCCAGTGTGAAAGCGCTCAGGCTTTCACACTTGGGAGACAGGGGAGACCATTTACAGGTGCTATTTTTAGCGCTAAAATGCCTGTAAAGCGCCTTCAGTGGGAAAGGGTTCTTCATTTTTCGTTTTAAGACCCCTTCACATTGGGGCACTTTTCAGGCATTTTAGTGCTAAAAATAGTGCCTGAAAAGCGCCTCTCAAGCCACCCCAGTGTGAAAGCTCGAGTGCTGGACAGGAAAAAAAAAAGTTCTGCAAGCAGCATCTTTTGGGCGGTGCTGGAGCGGTGTATACACCACTCCCGCACTGCCCCTACCCATTGAAATGAATGGGCAGCACTGCCAAAGTGCCACAAAACTGCCACTATTAACCCTTTCCTCAGTCACTAGCAGGAATTAAGTTCCCTGCTAGCGGCCGAAAAGCGCCGCTATAACAGCGGTAAAGCGCCGCTAAAACTAGTGCCACTTTACCGCTAATGGTCCCACTGCCCCAGTGTGAAAGGGATTTAAGTTATTTTATTTTTTATTTTAACCTAACCTGGCCTTTTCCCCAGTAATTCTAATGATCTTCCAGAATATTGTTACGCTTCTTTCCCAAAGACTTTAACCACTTCAGCCCTGGAAGAATTTACCCCCGTTCTGACCAGAGCAGTTTTTGCGATTCAGCACTGCATCGCTTTAACTGACAACTGCGCGGTCGTGCGACGATGTACCCAAAAAAAATTGACGTCCTTCCCCCCCCCCCACAAATAGAGCTTTCTTTTGGTGGTATTTGGTCACCCCTGCGGCTTTTATTTTTTGCGCTATAAACAAAGAAATGCGAAATTTTGATAGAATTATTTTTTTTACGTTTTTGCTATAATAAATATCCCCAAAAAAAATCTAAGAAAAAATTTTTTTTTCCTCAGTTTAGGTCGATACGTATTCTTCTACATATTTTTTGTTAAAAAAAAAATTGGCAATAAGCGATTACTGATTGGTTTGAGCAAAAGTTATAGCGTTTGCAAAATAGGGGATAGTTTTATGACATTTTTATTTAAAAATAAATAATTACATTTATAATATATAAAAAATATCTTATCGTGACACACATCGGACATTTTTGACATATTTTTGGGACCATTGTCATTTATACAGCAATCAGTGCTATACAAATGCACTGATTCCTGTATAAATGACACTGGCAGTTTAGGGGTTAAGTGTGTCCTAGGGGCGTGTTGCTAACTGGGGGGCATGGCTATGTTTTACAGATCACTGATCTCTGCTCCAATCACAGGGAGCAGAGATCAGTGTCACTTGTTGTTAGGCAGGACGGGGAGATGCTGTTTACAACGGCATCTCTCCGTTCTTCCTCTCCGTGAGGCGATCGTGGGTATCCCCGCGTCTGGACTCGTGGAGCTTCCCGCGGGCGCGTCGCCAGAACCTCTTAAAGGGCAACGTACAGGTACGTGATTTTGCCTGTACGTGCCCTTCTGCTGACGTATATGGGTGTGGGGCGTTTAAAGCAAACTGCGGCCCGGGCCTGAATGTAGCCCTTTGCTTGCCTTTATCTGGCCCTTGGGGCACTATTGACACCAAAAATGGGGCATAATTCATGCTACTGACATCAACAATGGAGAACCATTTTGCCCACTGACATCAATAATTAGGCCTCATGCACACATGACATTTTAAAAATGCCTGTGCTACAGCAGCCCTAAAAACTGCAGTTTAACCATGTTTTTATATTAGCGTTGTTACGTGTATTTTTGTGCAGTTTCCCTCGTTTTTTGAAGTTTTTTCAATAAACACTCCATATAATGTAAAAACACCTAAAAACTTCAAATGTAGCTAAGCTGCTTTTATGGTGTGTTTTTTTTCTTTCTTCTTTTTACTGCTCCCGGAAACGCTTATGCCTCCAATTGCCTCGACAGTTTGTGTGCAGGGAGGGGCTTTTAGAGCCAGTTAAAAAACAAACAAAAAAAAAACAAAAAAACATCAAAGCCCCTAACAGCAGCTGTAAAAACGTCCTATGAGCTCTTAGACGCCATTTCTCCCACTGACGCCAACAACGAGGCACCATTCCTTCCCCTAATACCAAAGAGGGGGTTTACTCCCACTGATGCTAGGACAATAATTTCTACTCGCTGGTCACAGTCCGGCCCCCCAAAGTCTGAAGGACAGTACATCAGCCCTTTTTGGTTAGAAAATTTGAAGACCCCTGCTCTAAAGACTTGTTTACTTCTGCCTCTCTCTGAAGTGTGACCTGCAGTGAATCACTTTTCAGAGAGCAGTGCAGGTGCGGGTGGCAGTCATTCAGGAAGCAGTGCTGCCTTCTCCTGAATGCTTTTTTTTCTTATTGCGACAGCCAAATGGGCTTTTTGAATGGGAATAAAGCGCCAAAGCCACAAGCCTAATGTTTGACTTGTTCCGGGGTTAATTTGAAGGGGTTGTGTTCCCCAGTGGTAACGCTTGCCAAACGTATCGGAGGGGTGTAATTTTTTTACACCAGAAAGCAATGGCTCCGGCTGCTCTCATTAAGGCCCGTGAATGCAGGCAAAGAAAGCTGAGTAGGGCTGCAGGCGGGGACAGTGATGTATCCAGAGTGGTGTCGGGTAAGTGTTTAGGGAGGAGGGTGGCACAGAGAGTGGGATTTTTTTTTACCTGAATCCATTAAAGTGGTTGTAATCACAGCGCCGGAGCCGAGATACCCGGAACTAACCTCCGGGATAGATGTCGCCGGTGTTCTGTCAAAAAATGTCCATCTATAGAATAGTGTCCGCTGTGTACTGCGCAGGCGCAGTGCTTGCGCAGTATGGAGCACAAGGAGATTCGTAAAATCTCCAAAGATGAACGGCGCCTGAGCCGTGAGTCCAGGTGCAAGCCCCACCACCCAAGTGAACATAGGGCTGCACATAGTTAGAGGGCCCCTTGCAGGCTCGCTTCACTCACCACGCTTCGGGCAAATCTCTTCGCTCAGCTCTTTTTATTCTAACTCTATGTCCACTTGAATGGTGGGGCTTGAACCTGGACTCACAGCGCAGGCACCGTTCATCTTCGGCTATCTTTGGAATTGGCATGGGTACCGCGCATGCGCAGTTTACAGCGGACACTATCCGTCGGGGGACAGTATTTGACTGGACACCGGCCGGAGGGGGGGACAAGAATGGCTGCGGGTAAGTAATTTTATAATATACATACTAGCTCATTATGCCTTTATCTTGCAGGGTGTTTTTTTTTTTTTTTTTTTTTTTTTTTTTTTTCAGGAGGGTTTACAACCACTTTAACCACTTGCTTACTGGGCACTTAAACCCCCCTCAGTCCCAGACCAATTTTCAGCTTTCAGTGCTCTCACATTTTGAATGACAATTACCGTATATACTCGAGTATAGGCCGACCCGAATATAAGCCGAGGCCCCCAATTTACCCCCAAAAAAACTGGCAAACTTATTGACTCGTGTATAAGCCGAGGGTGAGACATGCCTGTCCATCCCTGTGTGTGTGTCCGTCCATCCCTGTGTGTCCGTCCATCCCTGTGTGTCCGTCCATCCCTGTGTGTCCGTCCATCCATCCCTGTGTGTGTGTGTGTGTGTGTCCATCCATCCATCCATCCCTGTGTGTGTGTGTCTCCATCCATCCATCCATCCATCCCTGTGTGTGTGTGTCTCCATCCATCCATCCATCCATCCCTGTGTGTGTGTGTCTCCATCCATCCATCCATCCATCCGTGTGTGTGTGTCTCCATCCGTGTGTGTGTGTGTGTGTGTGTGTGTGTGTGTGTCCAGCCTACCTGTGTCCCGAGCCTTTGTCCCGAGCCTCCGTCCCGTGTCGTGCCTTGCCTTGCCTTCGTCCCGTCCCGTCCCGTCCCGTGCCGTGCCGTGCCTTGCCTTGCCTCCGTCCCGTGCCCTCTTCGTCGGCGGCCATTGTAAAATTCAAAAGCCGCGCCTCCTCCTTCGCCTGTGATAGGCGGAACACTGAATTTCCCAGCAGCCTGTGTTCCGCCTATCACGGACGTCGTATCATCCTCGTCCGTAGTACGAGGATGAGACGAGGCCCGTGATAGGCGGAACACAGGCTGCTGGGAAATTCAGTGTTCCGCCTATCACAGGCGAAGGCGGAGCCGGAGGCGCGGCTTTTGAATCATAGAATGGCCGCTGTCTGTCTGCTCGACACGCTGATCGAGCGGGCAGACAGCGATGACTCGAGTATAAGCCGAGGGGGGCACTTTCAGCCTCAAAAAAGAGGCTGAAAATCTCGGCTTATACTCGAGTATATACGGTACTCAATCATGCAACACTGTAACCAAATGATTTTTTTGTCCTTTTCTTCATACCAATAGAGCTTTCTTTTGGTGGTATTTGATCACCTCTCGGTTTTTTATTTTCTGCGCTATAAATGAAAAAAGACCGAAAATTTTGAAAAAAAATGAATTTTTCTTCGTTTCTGTGACAAAATTTAGCAAATTAGCAATTTTTCTTCATAAATTTTGGCCACAATTTATACTACTACACATCTTTGGTAAAAATAACCCAAATTTTTGCATATTATATGATCTGTGTGAAATTTATAGAGTCTACAAGCTATGGTGCAAATCATAAAGATTTGCAAAAAAAGATCACATCTGATGTACTAAGGCCTATCTCCATTCTTGAGACCCTAACAAGCCAGGAAAGTACAAATGCCCCCCAAATGACCCCTTTTTGGAAAGTAGACATTCCAATGTATTTAGTAAGAGGCATGGTTAGTTATTTTAAGTTGTCATTTTTTCCCATAATTCTTTGCAAAATGACGATTTTTTTTTTTTTTTTTTTTTTTTTTTTTTTCCACAAAATTTTCATTGTAATAGCTTATTTCTGCCACACGGAATGTGCATACCACAAATAACACCCCAAAATACGTTCTACTACTCCTCCTGAGTATAACGATACCAAATGTGTGAGACTTTTACACAGCCTGACCACATACAGAGGCCTAATTTTGAAGTAGCACCTTCAGGCATTCTAGGAGCATAAATTACACATTTCATTTCTCAACCACCTATTACAGTTTTGAAGGCCCTGGAACACCAGGGCAATGGAAACGTCCAGAAAATGACCCCATTTTGGAAAGCTAACACCCCAACGTATAATCTATGAGGCATAATGAGTCTTTTCAATGGTTCATTTTTTTCCAGAAGTTTTCGGAAAATGTGGAAAAAAATGAAAACGCATTTTTTTTTACACAAAGTTGTCCGTTTATAAGATATTTCCAACGCATAGCATTTGCATAGCAAAAATAACACCCCAAAATACGTTCTACTACTCCTCCTGAGTATAACGATACCACATGTGTGAGACTTTTACACAGCCTGACCAAATACAGAGGCGCAGCATGCAAGAAACACCGTCGGCGTTCCAGGGACACATAGCCTGCACATACCAAGAATTACACCCCCAAATACATTATGCTGAGCAAAGGGTAAAGAAAAGATTACCTGTGGTTTTAGAAGCGCAGTTGTCCACAGGAGGATATCACTGGTCCAGGCAGCAGGCAGGGACTTGGTCAGCAACAGCGAACACAGTTTTTCAGGCAGCAGGCAGGGATACTGTCCATATTACAGTCCAGGGTTAGTGCAGAGATGTCAGCAGTGCCAAAAATATTGGTCCTGGTAGTAGGCAGGTCCTTGTGGTGTGGTCAGTGCGGCATGATGGCAGTAAGTCCTACAGGCAGCAGACAAAAGTAGAGCCTCGTTCAGGACAGAATGGGGATAGGGGTAGAGGCTTCTCCCTCCCAAATCTCTTTGAAGCCTCCGAGTCTCCAGACCCTAATCTAGGAATAAGAAAACAAAGAAAATTGTTTTCTTCTTCCAGAAAAACTATACTGGAGCCCCTCACATATGTGAGACCCCGTGTTGAATCCCACTAGTCCAGTTGCAGAATACAAGATCAGTCCAAGAGGCAGGCAAATATTGTGGTCAAACAGTCCAAGGTCAGTTCCAGATCAGGCAGAGATATATACAGAATCGTTAGACAGAAGCATGGTCGAATAACAGTCCAGGGTCAGTTCCAGATGAGGCAGAGGTATGTACAGAATCGTTAGGCAGAAGCGTGGTCGAATAACAGTCCAGGGTCAGTTCCAGATCAGGCAGCGGTATGTACAGAATCGGCAGGCATAAGAGTGGTCAAATAACAAGCCAGGGTCCGTTACAGAGCAGGCAGTGGCATAAGGGGTGTGAAGGTGTATGAAGGCAGGAACTGAGGATTATGTTTACCATACTTCACAAAAAATGTATTGAAGTATGGTAACGCCGAAAACAGTCGCCTATACAGAGGCCTGGTTGGGAAGGACATTGTGCACAATAATAAGATGTGTCTTTTCTGACTCCTGCTCTGGTACACATCTTACATCTTTTTTGACGTCTTTTGCCTGCTGGTGTCCGGGGAATTTTATCCGGAAAGTGGCGCTCGGAGAGTCGACTTACAACGTCAGATCTGATATTTTCTGGTGGGCCGTTTGGGAAAATAAGGGCTGTGAAAACTTCCTCCTGGTAGCCAAAGAAACGTTTGGGGTTTTGGGTGGCGTTGCTGTAAATTACATATGAATTGTAAATGGCCAATTGAAAAAAATAAATTACTACTTTTTTGTACCAATGATATGTCCGTCTTGAGACCAGATATGGTTCCATCATTTGGTCGTTGAAGTCGACTCCTCCCATGAACAAATTATACTCTGAAATACATTTGGGTTTCTTTACGGGGCCATTCCTTCTGGGGATTTCTACGAAGGTATCGTTGTGGATAGAAGATAACATGTACACATCTCTTCTGTCCCTCCACTTCACTGCCAGAACCTCCTTGTTTCTTAGACTTGCGGTTTCTCCTTTCCGCAGCTTCTTGTTCACCAGACTTTGAGGAAAGCCCTTCCGGTTCTTTTTTACAGTGCCACATGCTGGCGTCTTCTTCCGGTGAAGGTTGTGGAACAGGGGCAGAGATGTGTAGAAGTTGTCTACATAGAGGTGGTAGCCTTTATCCAGTAGGGGGTATATGAGGTCCCAAACAATTTTTCCACTGGATCCCAAATAATCCGGACAATTAGGGGGCTGTAGCTGGGTGTCCTTCCCTTCGTACACCTTGAAGGAATATGTGTACCCTGTGGCTCGGTCACATAATTTGTAGACCTTCACCCCATAGCGGGCCCTTTTGCTGGGCATAAATTGCTTCATCCTAAGCCTGCCACTAAATTTAATAAGGGACTCATCCACACATATGTGTTGGTCCGGGGTAAACAATTTGGGGAATATTTCAGAAAAATAATTTAGTATTGGTCGAATTTTGTAAAGGCGGTCATAATTTGGATCATTTCGTGGAAGGCATTGGGAATTGTCACTGAAATGTAAGAACCTCAGGATCATCTGATACCTGGTTCTGGGCATTACCGCAGAGAAGAGTGGTGGAGGGGGTGGGTTGACCAGTAGGTACGTAATTGGTTTTTTTTGTTGAGTCCCATATTAAATGTGAGGCCTAAAAAAAGCTTGAACTCCTCCACCGTTAGGTCTCTC
Source organism: Lithobates pipiens (assembly GCF_037356315.1). Taxonomy (NCBI): domain Eukaryota; kingdom Metazoa; phylum Chordata; class Amphibia; order Anura; family Ranidae; genus Lithobates; species Lithobates pipiens. The sequence continues at coordinate 424,535,272 of NW_027507718.1, forward strand.
CATTCGTAGGGACGGGCATAATAGGAGGTCGGATTTTGAAAAATAAATTGTTGTGCATACAGGTTGCACTGGGCCACAATTGACGCCAACATGTCCTCCGTAAAAATTAAATTAAAAAAATCGATGGGGCTAAAATTCTCCGTGTCCACCTGGACTCCTGGCTGGGCGGTGAAAGGGGGAACATTGGCCTCTCCTGAATTAGGAGGAAGCCACAAGGGGTTCTGAAGGGCATAGGGAAGGCCAGCATGGCTCCTAACCCTTTGGGGCTGAGATGACACCCCACTGGTACTTGACCTTTCTTGCTGGGGCACTGCGGTGCTGGTGGACGGCATTGCGGTGCTGGTGGACGGCACTGCGGTGCTGGTGGACGGCACTGCCTCACTAGAACGCCTTCGCTTGATGGGCCGGATATCTTCCTCCTCGGATTCATCAGTCAGTGTTTCACTGCTGAGGACTGGCTCATAAGTTACGTCTTCAGAATCCGAATCCGAAAAGGAATCGGAAGAGGAGAGCTCCCCGTTGCTCTCGTCGGCCGCGGAAATAATTTGGTACGCCTCCTCAGCGGAAAAGACGCGTTTAGCCATTGTAGCACTGATGGGCACTGATGAGGTGGCACAGATGGGCGTTTTTGAGGTGGCACAGATGGGCGCTTTTGAGGTGGCACAAATGGACACTGATGGGTCGGCACAGATGTGCACTGATTTATTGCACAGATGTGCAGATTTGTTGCACGGATGTGCACTGCTGAGGCGGCACAGATGGGCACTGCTGAGGCGGCACAGATGGGCACTGCTGAGGCGGCACAGATGGGCACTGCTGAGGCGGCACAGATGGGCACTGCTGAGGCGGCACAGATGGGCACTGCTGAGGCGGCACAGATGGGCACTGCTGAGGCGGCACAGATGGGCACTGCTGGGTCAGCACAGATGGGCACTGCTGGGTCAGCACAGATGTGCACTGATTTATTGCACGGATGTGCACTGATTTATTGCACGGATGTGCACTGCTGAGGCGGCAGATGGGCACTGCTGAGGCGGCAGATGGGCACTGCTGAGGCGGCAGAGATGGGCACTGCTGAATCGGCACAGATGGGCACTGCTGAGTCTGCAGATGGGCACTGATAGGTCGGCACAGATGTGCACTGATTTATTGCACGGATGTGCACTGATAAGGCAGCAGATGGGCACAGATGGGCACTGCTTAGGCGGCACAGATGGGCACTGCTTAGGCGGCACAGATGGGCACTGCTTAGGCGGCACAGATGGGCACTGCTTAGGCGGCACAGATGGGCACTGCTTAGGCGGCACAGATGGGCACCGATTGGTACAGATGGGCACCGATTGGCACTGGCTGGCACTGGTGGTGCACAGATGGAGTACTGGCGGTGCACAGGTGGGCACTGGCGGTGCACAGGTGGGCACAGGTGGGCACTGGCAGGGTAGATCTGGGCACTGGCAGGGCACTGGCAGGGTAGATCTGGGCACTGGCAGGGTAGATCTGGGCACAGGTGGGTTTTTTATCAGTTTACTGTCACTTTTACACTCACAGACACCTTCGGTCTCCTCACACGCTATCGCTGTGTGAGGAGACACGTTCGGCAATGGGTGATGATCTCATTTGTTTACATTTGAGATCATCACCCATTGGAGGAGGCGATCGCGCTGTAAACGGCCGCTGTGATTGGCCGTTTACAGCGATCTGTGATTGGCTGTGTCCAGCGGACACGGCCAACACAGATTTTCCCCGATGCGCGCTCCCGGGAGCGCGCGGGGAACTCTTAAAGGGGACTACGTCAATAGACGTAGTCCCGGAAATTGAGATCCGCGCTATACACGTCTTTTTACTATAGCGCGGATCTCAAGTGGTTAAAAAACGAAACAAAAAAAAAACCTTCTGCCTTTAGAACCACTTTAAAGTGGGCTACCCCCTAAAAAAAAAAAAAAAAAAAAAATTAAGTCAGCAGCTACAAATACTGCAGCTGCTGGCTTTTAATAATCCGACACTTACCTGCCCCAGGGTCCAGCGATGCGTGGGAACGAAGCCCCCCCTCGCTCCCCGCTCCGCTCGCGGCGCCGTCATGCATACTGTGGGCACCCGGCTGTGGCTTCACAGCCGGGCACCCACAGCGCATGCGCGAGCGGCGCAGGGCACCGTGATACGCCGTACAGTCACCTGGGACACATGACAGGTCCCAGGTGAATGTGCGGCACGAGGGGAAGTGATGTCACCAGCCCGGGCAATGAAGGCAGATTACGAGGGACCCCCTAGCAACCGGTATTTAGAGGTGAGTAAAAAAATTTTTTTTGCCAATTATTTTTTATTAAATTTTTTTTACGAATTTTAAGCAGCTTTTATTTTTTTGGTGACAACACCACTTTAAGGGGACTGAAACACAGGTCTGTCTTGGAGGAAATCCTACTCCTGACCTTGGTCTGTGTTGAAGAGGAGGTTCTGCATGTCTGAACCTAGATCATATGACCAAATTCTTCATCTTTTGGTTATGTGAGAAGCACTGAAGGGAATCTAGAGCAGCATTTTCTCTGTTAATTGCTCGTATATAGGTGGGGTAATCATTATCCATTCATAGTACAAGTATTCTGTTTCAGAATCTGTGGGAAAATGTATCTAGTCACTTGGGCGACAAATGGGCCACGGCAAAACTAAACTGTTTGAGAATTGCATTTACACTCGCAGTACACACCAAAAGAGTTCCTTATTGTCTAAATAACTTTATTTAAATGAACATGCCACTCTTCTTTTTTTTTTTTTTTTTTTTTTTTTTTATTCTATGTAAAAAAATGGCTACCTAATGCCTTTTTATTTTATTTTAATAGTACAATATATTGTACTGGAGGCCAAGGATGACAGGTATGTTTCCCCATTATTCGGTTTGTGGTCCCTTTTTAAAGGGGGAGATTTTTTAATGCAGTTTTGGGGCCTCCAATGCTGATTACAGAGACTCTGACCCTGAAATGGTTAATTCACCTTCAAGGGAGTCTTTAAGTAAAAAAAAAAAGAAGGAAACAAGCAGGTGTCTGTGAGATGGAATGTGAGGCAGAACGCGGTCCCAGACAGGTGAAAGAATGGTGGCCTTCTGTGACTGAGACCCTGTTAGGTGGCTGGTGACCTGACTTTTGAACCCCTGAAGCAGGTGAGGACGTAACCCTGCTAAAGGACAGGTTTTACAGGCGGTGAGCGGAAAGTTTGATTTTTGTACCAGGAGTTTGGCCTGTTTTGTTTCCCGTCTGGCTAAAGAAACCTGTTTTTCGTTTTGGAAACCATAACAAAAAACAATAACAATAAGGCTCGGTTCACACAGGGGGCGATGCGAGGCGACACGACTTGCCGCGACCTCAGCGGCGACTTGCAAATGACTTCTGTATAGAAGTCAATGCAAGTCGCCCCGAGGTCGCCCAAAAGTAGTACAGGAACCTTTTTTCTAAGTCGGAGCTACTCGAGTCGCTCCTCTTAGAACGGTTCCGTAGTACAGAACAGGGGCGACTTGTCAGGTCGCGGCACGGCAAGTCGTGTCGCCTCGTGTCGCCCCCTGTGTGAACCGGCCCTAAATACTTTTATTATACTACAATAAAAATATTTCTCTATATATATGCTGTCCTCCTCCTTTTTCCTTCCTATCATTTCATTTTTAAAAATTTTTTTTTTTATTATTGTCCAGACTTGCCTCCGTCTATGCCCCCCTATGTTGAGCGGCTAACAGAGTGGCACAGAGATTTGCAGGTGTGTGCCGTGGGAGTTTTGAAAATGTAAAAACTGTTAGCGTTTTGAAACCTTGAACATATCAAAAAATTAAATGGTAAATCAACGTCGCAAAAGTTAAAGTAACATATATAAAAACACAATCACTGTCGGTCTGTCATTTATTGGTTCCCTTTGTAACACAAGACTTGTGCGAGATCTCGGGAGAACTCCATCGCTTTAATTATATTATAATAATAGAGACTGTTCTATTTGTTCCGTTTGACTTTGAAGCCTCGCTTCAATCTGATTTTGTTATTGAAATCGGGCACATCATTCACATTTAAATATATATGTAAATAAGTTCTTCACCACAAAAATTGTTAAGTCTTTTCAGGTGTGCTGATGAAATTTTTTTGATTATTTTTTTTTTTTTTTTTTTTACTTTTTGGTGCAGTACGGTACATAAAAAAAAAAAAAATACTTGTATCTTAGATAAAAATCCACTTTATATAGGGTTCAAAGATAACGCTGGTGTATCGTCACATATGGCGACTCATCACATTTGGCTACCCGCTGGAGTGCGCATGCGCGGCGCTGCCATATGCGTTCCAACACGTTTACAACAAAACAGTCACTTCCGTAGCAAAATGTGATGGGTAGCCGAATGTGACGTGACGCCTCTAAATTGTCTGTAAAATACATCACACAGATGTGAACAAAGCCTTAACTTATTGCAGGATGAAACTTATACTGATTAACCACTTGCTAACTGGGCACATGTACCCCTCTTCTTGCCCAGGCCAATTTTCAGCTCTCATTGCTGTCACTCTTTGCGCAGTCATGCCACGCTGTATCCATATGAAATGATCACTTTTTTCCACACAAATAGAGCTTTCTTTATGTGGTATTTAATCACCACTGGGGTTTTTATTTTTTGCTAAACAAACAAAAAAAAGTCAGTTTTCATAGTTATGACATTTTGCATACAGGTAATGTTTCTCTTTCCTTGATGTGTGCTAATGGGGGGATTTGGGAGGCACTGAGAGGCTGCACTGGGTACAGTTTAGCACTAATGATGGGCACTGGTAGGTGACACTGGTGGGCACAAGCTAGCAGCACTTGTCTTTTAATGAGTGGAACCGATGTCCCTCATACAGATGCGGACAATCCAGCTTTGTTTTTGTTTTTTTTCTCCTCACCCTGTCAACATGGGGGGGAAAAAAAAAGATTATCAGCTTACATCATGTGATGAGCTATTTTTGGCTCACAGTTGATCATGTGGTAAAAGACTGGTGATCGCAGAGCACGCCACCCACGCACCGCAGGGGATGTGTGGGCACGTACATGGATGCCCCCCTGGCAATCTAAGCCCAGGCTGTAGCTTCTTCCGGCTATAGTGGGGGCATGAAGTGGTTAAGGATTCTGTCCTAGAACAGAAATGTAGAAGGAGTAGGTCTGTTCTTTGTACCTCCGTACAATTGAAATTGTCACATTTATTTATATGAACCAGCAGGTTGTATAGAACTGTCAGTAAATTTTAAGCGGTTTAATGCAAAGCTAAATCGTACAGATCAGGACAACTATGAAGTGCTTTCATAGGATCAAGCCTAAGCTGTGCTGACCTATCTAGAGCTGCAGTAACTGAGTAATATAAACTGTATATAGAGAAGTGCTGCCTTGTTTGCAAGGGGCCTACAAGTCTGAAGACTATGCAGATCTAGTCATTATTTATTTGTATTTATTTATTTTTATTTTTTTAACAAACATGTCATACTTGCTCTGAGCAATGGTTTTGCACAGAACATCTCCAATTCGCCTCTTCTGAGGTCCCCTGCTGGAGCTTCTGGCTCCTCCCCCTGTAGAGTGCCCCCATAGCAAGCCGCTTCCTATGGGGGCTCAATCCTCTGCCAAGCTCTGTGGGTGTCCATAGTACTTAATGCAGAGAATGCATTAAAATAGAATTGTAGGTAAAACTTTTTTTTTTCCATTCTGGATAGAAAAGGCGGAGAGTTATAACCCCTATCAGATTTTTATTTATTTTTTCCTATCTGTGTCCCATTGCGAAGATCTCCTTTTACTTCCTGTTCCATAGCGATCAGGAAGTGAGGGGAAATCCTTGGGGTCCCCAGGTCACCAGAACTAGTGTTCCCATTGGAAGATTTCCCTTCCATTTCTTTTCGGATGTTATTTTACTTCAGTTTAAATAATCATGATAAATAGAGGGTGAATCTCCTTAACAGGGGGGCACAGACCGCAATAGGAACTGACGTTCTAATCCATCTCCACTCTATCCGAAGTTTAAAAAAAAACTGTTTTGCCTTTAGACATTAAGGAAAAAATACTTTACAACCCCTTTTGTGTGGAACTTTTTAGTATGCAGCGTAATCTTGTAGTGACACCCTCAACTCTGTATGCAGAAACTGTAGATATAATTATTTCTGCTGGGAACTGATAATGACCTTCAGCGCAGATGCCTTTGAAGCTGATAATATAAAAATCTCAAATACCTATGAGCTAATATGCTTTCCAGTTTTTTTTTTTTTTTTTTTTTATTTCAAGTACAGAAAATGGAAATATTAGAAACACAAATTGATGGACTTTGGGTTATATACTTCTTACAGACAGAGGGGAGACTTTGACAGGTAAAGATACATGCAGGAGGCATGTATATCCTTTTAGATAACCCCTATGGCCTATGGTTACAGGTAACCTATGGCCAAAAGAAAAAAAGCCATGCTGTGGAAAATTTTTTATTTTATTTTTTATTTTTTTATATAAATATACACAAAATAAATGACAAACAGCAAAGGATGCCCAAAGTAGTAGAAAAGGCATCACCATGAATCACCAGTTAATTGTTGCTCCCCCTCTGATCCTCCCTGTATACATTTTGGTTAAAGTGGATGTAAACCCAATGTCATCCTTTCTAATCTACGGCCATAGGGGTTATCTAGAAGGATATACATGCCTCCTGCATGTATCCCTATCTGTCAAATGTCTCCCCTCTGTCTGTTATGAGATCCGAAAAACTGCAGATTCTGTGGGTGGGTCTGTTTTCCAGGGCTCAGTGGGTAGAGTCGTGATGTCAGACTCCCCGCCCACCTCTACACTCCCCTTGTCTATAAACGTTTTTTCTCCTGTGTATTTCTTACACTGAACTTCTGCCATGATCTCTAACATCCAGTGAAAAGACAGGAAAGTAACCACATGACTTCAGCATGCCCAATCATGCTGAGGTGTGGAAAAGCCAATCCTGGCAGAGCAGCAGAAGAAAGGAGTGGGAGGGAATTAAAAAACAATGCATGTATCTTAGGCTAGTGCACGAGATATGTAAATCACCTGTCAATCACAGCAAGGGGGAGGATTTGACAAAGTTTATTCTGTTTGTCAAAATTTATCTCACTGAACATTAAAAGAGGATTGCTCAGAGCTGGATTAACTCTTTGTGGCAAGACTAGGCTCAAATGAAAGGAAATCTTCTCTATATTATGATAATTTTGGGTTTACGTTTACTTTAAATACGATGGTGTTTTTTTGTTCTTTGTTTTTTTTGTAGGCAGTCATGTAGCTAGTAATTCTCTCCCCTCCCTTCTCTCCCCTGCTAGTGAGATAATGTCAGGGCCACAGGGGATTTAGCACTATTGGAACCTCTACAGTGAAAAGAAGCACCAGAGCTTTGTGTTCACCTATAGGAAGATATTCATTTAAAAAAGATCAGAGCAGAGGGGGAATAACATTCACATGGTCAATTATTGTGACACCTTTTCCTCCGATTTAACTAATTCAATATCGGGCACTTACATCCCCTTCCTGCCCAAGCCATCCTTCAGCGCTGTCACTTTGGATGACAATTGTGCAGTCATGCTACACTGTAACCACTGACCTTTTTATTTCCTTCATGCAATAGTGCTCTCTTTTGGTGGTATTTAATCACGTCTTTTTTTTTTTTTTTCCCTTTCTTTTCCTCCTTAAAAAAATAAAAATAAAAAATTATAAAAAAAAGACTGAAAATGTTGAAACAAGTGTGTGTGTGTGTGTGTGTGTGTGTGTATGTATGTATACACTTTTTTTTTTTTTTTTTGTCATTACATTTTGTAAAAAGTAATTTTTCATCTGCACTGATGAGGAGACACAAATATGCTGCGCTTGTGGGTACCGATTGCTGGCACTTGTGGGCACTCACTTCTGGCACTGTGGGTGCTTCATTGCAATCAGGGCACTGATTATCGGTGCCCTGATTACATGCCTAGATGTCGTCATCTGTGAGGAGATACCACTGATTGGCTCTCCTCAAAGTCTGTCAGTGTGAGGCAAGGAGCGCCTATTAATGCCATCTCCGTGTTTTACATGTGACTGTCTGTGATTGGACACAACTGATCACATGGTTAAAGAGCCGGTGTCCTAGCAATATGGCGCGATCGATGGGCACCGTCATACCCAGAACAAGAGCGGCAGGCGGGCAGCAAGTGGTTAAAGCAGAGCTAAATTTACCTTTTCTTTCAATGGTTCATGTCCTTTACTGGCATCTTCTGCTGGGTGCCAGCCCTCAGCTGTCTTCGTTGGCCAGTGAGGCTTCAGCCTTGTCCTTTGAACACAGAGATTTCTCCAGATTCTCAGAACCTTTTGATGATATTCTGTACTGTAGATGATATTTTTAAAGTCTTTGCAATTTTTTAAGTTTAGGAACATTATTCTGAGTTTTTTTTCCACAATTTCTAGACACTGCTTTTCATAGATGGTGAGCCTCTGCCCATGTCTACTTATGAGATGCTATGGGGTTTATTTACTAAGGACAAATCCACTTTGCACTACAAGTGCACCTGGAAGTGCAGTCGCTGTAGATCTGAGGGGGACATGCAAGGAAAATAAAAAAACAGCATTTTTGCTTTTACATGTTTGGATGATAAAATCAGCAGAGCTTCCCTTTATTTTGAATCTTACTTTCAGATCTAAAGCGACTGCACTTCAAAGTGCACTTGTAGTGCAAAGTGGATTGGCCTTTTGTAAATCAACTCCTATGACTCTCTAAGATGCTCTTTTTTTATACCCAGTCATGTTACTGACCTGTTGCCAGTTAAGCTAATTAGTTGCAAAATGCTCTTCCTTGTTAGTACTTTGCCAGCTTTTTGTTGTCCTGTAACAACTTTTTTTGAGACCTTTTTGCTGCCATCAATTTTAAAATTGCCTTATCTTTTTTCCCCTAAAATAGTACATGTTTTCAGTTTAAACATTTTATATGTTTTATATTGTGAATATAATATGGATTTATTATGCGATTTGAAAATCGTGGCATTCTGTTTTTTATGTAGACTACACTGCATCCCAACTTTTTTGGAATAGGGTTTGTACATTCCAAAGGTTCCTGCACAGATGTCTATTGAAATCCCCTCCGAAGTTGCCAAAAGAAATACATAAACTACTTCTGGAAATCGGTGCGGCGCTGCAAAGTCGCCAATTTGGCATGCAATTTGATATGACAAATCGCATTCCAAATCGCATCGATGTGAACCTGGGTTCAATGTGGAGATTTCACAATTCTAAAACATTTGTAAACTTGGAAGCTGGCCCAGATGACTGGGGGTTTTCGCAGATGTTTGATGCTTGGAGGTAAAGGACCACCAACGCAAACAAACGGCAACTGCCTTAAGTGCTCATTTCTTTCAAATTACATCTTAAAGATTCAACCTCCAAGATCATTTCATAAACTTGAAGGATTGCCTGATTAGCCGATCGTACTGTCAGTCCCCCTCCCTGCCTGTGCAGGATATTATAAGTGCTGATATCAAAATAAATTCAGATACTTGCGCTAGTTGTATGCCAAAAATATAATGTATATTCCATCTTGCTTTCACTCTGATCTTTATTTTTTCCTTTTTTTTTTTTTTTTTTTTTTTTTTGGAGGGGGGGTCTCCCTTGTTGAATATACTCCTTTAAAGAGGGATTCCACCTAAAAAAAAAAAAAAAAAAAAAAAAAAAAAAATATTAAAAGCCAGCAGCTATAAATACTACAGCTGCTGACTTTTAATAAATGGACACTCACCTGTCCCGGGTTCCAGCGATGCCGAGGCCGATCGATCTCTCGGCTGCTGCCGTCACCATTCTAGGTGAGGGAATCAGGAAGTGAAGCGAATCGGCTTCACTTTGCGGTTCCCTACTGCGCATGCGCGAGTCGCGCAGCGCAATAGGAATTGTCCGCACTGTCACTGGGACCCGTGTGTGTCCCAGCAGACAGCGCGGCAGGACAGGAAATGACATAGACTCCCATGGGAGTCTATGCCCGGAAGTGGGTGTAAATACCTGTCTTTGACAGGTATCTCCACCCCCTCCCCCCTGTAAGGTGCCAATTGGGACACCGGAGGGGGGGGGTTCCGATCAGCGGAAGTTCCACTTTAGGGCGGAACCCCGCTTTAATTCCTGTCTAAAGTCCTGTACACATGATCAAACGTTCCGACTGGAAATGTTGGATGTCAGGCTGTTGTCGATAAATCCGACTGTGTGTGCGCTCTGTCAGGCAATTGTTGTCGGACTTTTCGCCCAAAAAATGTTGGCTAGCAGGTTCTCAAATTTTCCACGGACAAATGTGTGTTGTCGGTTTTTCCGATCGTGTGTACAAAAGTCCAAAGTACAAACGCACATAAGCAGAAGCGGTCGGTCTTGTAAACTAGCGTTTGTAATGGAGAATTAACATTTGTGACGTGGCAAATTATGAAATCTCCAAATGCAGCGCACAATTCTCTTCTTGAATGGGATAATAATGAAGCTGCTTTTCTGGTGATACTGATGGAGTTATTGCAACAACGTTTCCAAGGCTGTTTTTATTCTAGTGATATCAAGAATAATATTATGTTGTTGTGTTTAGTAAAACACATAGCCAAGTATTATTTTTCACAATTTTTTTTATTGTGCATTAAAAAAAGAAAACAAATAAAATTAGACATGCTATCTGCTAATAGAACTTAACCAAAAAGTGCATTCTATGCATCCAAAAATGTAGAAAATATACCAAATCAAATAATTATTCAACCAAAAAATTATGTCAAACCAATAACTCCAAGGCCAATAATAAATAACACGTTATCTCCTCCAATTCTGCAACACGTCTGGTTGACGAATGGCAGTTCAGAAACGAACTGAAAAGTGCTAAATGAAAAATGCAAAAAAGAAAAGTGCAAATCCACACTCGCCTACCTTCTACTAACACAAAATTAGCAGAAGGAGCCCACAGGGTGGCGCTAAAGAACTGAAAAACAACAAAGTACGTCTAGTACATTACTACGTTCGGAATTGTTGGCCACCAATTGTGTGACGGTGTGAATGCAAGACAAGTTTGAGCCAACACCCTTCGGACAAAATTCCATGGTTTTGTTGGCCAACAATCCGATCGTGTGTACAAGGCATAAATAAAATTATATTCAAAACAAACATATTCTGGCATCTGGTTTTAAGCAGTAGTCTTATCTGAAACTTATTATGGATGTTAAAAAAAAAAAATAAAATCATAATTTATTGTAATGTGCTGATAAGGAGGGAGTAGGGGGAAAAAAGTATTGTACCTTCAAGTGATGAATTTTACTCCATACAGGATGCATGCTTCAGCCTGATTTAATCAGCTGCTTGGAAAGGAAGTGGTCATTAGGTCAGAGCTATATGTGGCACATACTGGACGCCCTTTTTCCGTTGCATGTGGCTTTTCCTGGTTCATTGACCTTCTAAGTGGGAACTTTATCTGAATCATATAGTATATGAACAAGAAATTCTGTGAAAATATTACAGGAAGTTACTATCTGTGAAAGCAGTACAATAACAAATTTCCCATGCATGCTTATAATTGGTGTTCAAGTATTTACTACCTTTTCAGCATGTCATGGCAGTATGGAATAGGACCAATGCTGATTTATTATGCTTTATTTATTTTAGACTTTTTTTTTTTTTCTCCCACAATTCAGATTGGGGGGGGAAGGATAAAAATTATATAATATTAGTCCACCTTCTGCTTAAATGGTCTGCGACTACTCCTAATGGATGTGTGTTTGTGATGATGGGAATCTTTAATGTGACTATTTTACTGAAACAAAATGACAAAACATACAAAAAGACCTTTCATAGTCTTGTGTCTTGTCCACCATTCCTCTCATCTTTGCTCTGTTCAAAAGCTATGGCCACCTAAAGAAGCATCACTTGTAGGAGTGTCATTCCCTCTCCCCAGCCATACACTGTGGTTCCTTACTGATCCCTACGTCACTAGTGTGCCCTGTACTAATGTAGGGTTGGTGGGAGGAACTACACCTTGCAGTGCAGCGCTTTACCGTCTTTGTGGCACTTTTTGGCCGCTAGCGGAGCGCTTTTAACCCGCCCCCCCGCTAACGGCTGAAAAAAGGTTTAATGCATCCACTAAGTGCCGCTGCAGCAGCGCTTTGCCGGCTCTTCGGTGCTGCCCATTGATTTAAATGGGCTGGGGCACTGTAGGAGTGGTGTAAACATTGCTCCTATGGCGCCTTAAAGATGCTGCTTGCAGGATTTTTTTGGGCGTCCTGCCAGTGCACTGCTCCAATATAAAAATACTCGAGCTTTCACACTGAAGTGAGAGGACTATTTTTAGCACCTGTAAAGTGCCTCAGTGTGAAAGCAGTCTTAAAGGTATGACAACCCCTCCGCCACTCGATTTTTGGATAATCCCCCCCCCCCCCCCCTTATCTTTTATGAAGTACCTTGTGTACTCCTGCCCCAGCCTCGCCGCGGCCCAGTGCGTCGAGTCCTCTTCTCCCCCCCCCCCCCCCGCTGCCTTCTGGGACCTTTGTGTGTCCCAGAAGATGAAGGGGCCATTCAGGAAGCACCGCAGTGCAGCACTTTGATTTGGGTACAGTTTTGCATGGCTGAGCAATGGCCAGTTAAAGTAGAATAGTGCTGAATAGCAAAAATGGTCGTAGTGACTTCAGCCTGAGTTCACACAGGAGCGGTGTGGAAAACCGCATGCGATTCAGACAGCACTACATTCCTGTTCAAATCACAGGCGGGTTCTTTGCAGTGCGATTTAAGCCCATTCATTTTGTACGGGTTCAAATCGCACCGCAAAGGGATCATACTCGGTTTTTAGCGAGTACTTAACTAAAAGTATCTGTACTCTCCAGTAAAAAACCTCAGTGCAACTAATCTAAAATCCTTAATTATAAACAGACATTTGAAGGCTAAGTTCTACTTTTCATAAAATAAACAGGTGAACTAGCTCAGAGCACCCTTCACAATCTTCTGATCCCAGCAGGACTTATCTATTATAATCAACTTCTCCTGCCACCTACCCCAGCTGGTGCAGTAGTCTGCACACTTGAAAATTTTAGTATGTGCATGCAACGGGGAGCCGTCATTGGTCAGCACGGTCATCTGACCGCTGAGAATATCTGCTTTCCTCTGAGACCCAGAACAGCTTCTCATTGGTCAGGTGGGCGCTCCCCTTTGCGTGCATTATGATGGTACACCGCCTCATTGGGTGGACAGTGGGAGGAGGTGATCAGAATGTATAAGTGGGGAATTGGGGAGGGTGCTGTAAACTAGTTCACCTTTTTTATTTATTCAGAAATTATAACCTTCACCTCATAATAGAGGTTGCACAGATCGCTGAATTTGCAGGACATTATGGATTTTCTCCAGGAAGCGCACAGCTGTAGCTGTTTGCTTTCAGGCTGTTTCCCTCTAATTGAAACACTATATGGAGCTCCACAGACGAGGGAGAGAGACTGGAACAGAGACGGAGGAATGAGTTTGTACTTGTAAAGCTGTCCATATGCTGTTCCAATTTCAGACGGCTCCTGATGAACCAGGAGGAGGGCGCAGTGCGTCGTATCATGCCAATGTTACTTTTGTCTATTACTGTCTTTTGCTCTGAGTCATCAAACCCAGCTGGATCCTCCCTACCAGGCTCGCTGCCCAGTCCAATCTATGGGCCGGGCTAATGTGCAGAGTGCACTTTTTTTCTTGCTGGATATACTAGGATTGATTTACTAAAACTGGAGGGTGTAAAAATATGGTGCATCCGTGCATAGAAACCAATCGGATAGTAGTGTTTTTGGTGTGTGTTTTTTTTATTTTTATAATCAAGTTAGAAGCTGATTGGATGCACCAGATTTTGCACTCTTCAGTTTTAGTAAATAAACATCCTTTTCTGTGTGTACTAGATGGACACCTCCATTCAGTAATACTTCTGCCCAGGTATTTGACTAAATTTTCTGTGCAGCCCATGGCCCTTTTTATGGAGGTATCATATTTATTTTATGGGGGTGCAGGCTGAAAACACTGCTGTGTTTTCGAAATGTCGTTCCCAACTATACCCTCCTTTTTTTAAAGTATGGTCTGTTCTCCTAATCTGGAATTTGTAAACAATTACCCAGGAATGTAATTAAAACTGGTTTTAGGTAAACCAACTTTTAACGTGTATTTATAGACAGTCTTAATTGCAGTTTGTTTCATTTATATTCTATTTTAGGCTACAAGCAGGCTTACTGATGACAGTTGCTTTTCTTAACAGTCAGCTTTGTCTGAGGAAAATACCATGGATACTCGAAGATTGCATAGCTCTCGTTTTGTTATGCTTTAGAATCCCTTACATACTTATCAGTAGATTTCTCCCCAAAAATCCAAAAATCACTTTTATTCTTGCTGTGTTTTTTTTTTTTTTTTTTTTTTTTTTTTTTAAATCCTTGAAATACTTTTATATGTACACTTTATTAGGCACACCTTGCTAATACTGGGTTGGACCCCCTTTTTCCTTCAGAACTGCCTTAATTCCTTGTGGCATAGATTCAACAAAGTGTTGGAAACCTTCCTAATGCCACGTACACACGACCGGACTTTCCGTCAGAATGAACTCCTGACGGACTTTTCGACTGAGTTCCACTGAAACGGACTTGCATACACGCGATCACACCAAAGTCCGATCGTTTAATGCAATGACGTACGACGGGACTAGAAAAAGGAAGTTCAGTATCCAGTAGCCAATAGCTACCCTTGCGTCGTTGTTGGTCCATCGGACCTGCATACAGACGAGCGGTTTTCTTGATAGGAACTGGTTCTGGGGGAAAGATTTAAAACCTGTTCTATTTTCTAAAGCCCATCAGATTTTTCGACAGAAAAGGTCCCATGAAGCCCATACACGATCTAATTGTCTGACGGATTTGTTCCGTCAGAACTTTGCTGTCAAAGTCCGGTCGCGTGTACACACCATTAGAGATGTTGGTCCATATTGACACGATAGCATCACCTAGTTGCTGCATATTAGGGTTGCACTGATACTAGTATCGGTGCTGATACCGAATATTTGCACAAGTATCGATACTCTTACAAATTCACTGATACCTGAAACCGATACTTTCAGGCTCAGTTCTTTGAGCTGTCAGTTGGTCTCCCCAGTGTTAAAGAAGTCCCATAATTGGAGCTGTCAAAAAACAAAAAGCAGCTGGCGATGTTTATTAACAACAACATTGCTCAGCCTGGAACACTGAAATTAAAAGAAACCTTGTTTCTTTCTGTATATTTCTGTTTCTTCATCTGCAGATCAAAGGGATGAACAAATGTTCCTCTGTTTGACCCCTTAATAACCCTGAATTTACTCTAATCGGCCTTAATTAACTCCCTATTCTCCTCCATTTAATTATTTTCCTACTTTTTTTTTTTTTCTTTTGTTCACGTCTATTTTATAAATGATAAACAATTAAAACTTTTTTTTGTTTGATTTGTTAGTGAATATTTTTACACATAATATAGAAGTGTGTGTGTGTGTGTGTAGGTATATATGTGTGTGTGTGTAGGTATATATGTGTGTAGGTATATATATATATATATATATATATATATATATATATATATATATATATATATATATATATATATATATATATATATATAAATATAAATATATAAATAATCAATTTATTTCACTTGTAAATAACTTTTCAATGCTTTGTACCATTGCTGACAGCTGAAGTTAAAACAAAACAGTTGCGGTAGGTATCAGTAATTGGTATTGGCGAGTACTAAAAAATAAAGTATCGGTACTTGTACTCATTGTTGGGGGGGGGGGGGGGGGGGGGGAACAATGGTATCGGTGCATCCCTACTGCACATCCATAAGGCAAATCTCCCTTTATGCAACTCACCCCAAAGATACTGTATTTTGAGATCTGGTGACTGTGGAGGCCATTGGAGTTCAGTTAAAGTGATTGTAAAGTCAGGTTTTTTATCTTGCTGCATTCTATGCAGTAAGATAAAAAACCTTTAGTGTACAGCAGCCCTCCTTAGGCCCCCTAATACTTACCTGAGCCCATCTCGGACTCTCCCCCCCATTCCCCCCCTCATTGGCTGAGGCGGAAAAACTACTGCACAGAGCAAGCAAGTACAACATGGTTACATAGGTTGGAAAAACATGCACAAGTCCATCTAGTTCAAGCATAAAAAATAAAAAAATATCAAACAATCCCCAATTCTATTCCCACAGTTGATCCAGAGGAAGGCAAAAAAAAAACAGCACAGCAGGATCCAATTTGCTACAGCAGGGGAAAAAATTCCTTCCTGACCCCCAAGAGGCAATCAGTTTTTCCCTGAATCAACATTACCTAAAAATGTCAGTACCCAGTCATATTGTGTGCCTTTAGGAAAGACTCCAGGCCTTATTGTTTGGTAGGCACACCCTATGTACTCACTGTAGTATAGATGTAGTATAGATGTGGAAGCCATGGTCATTGTGAAGCTGCAGCACAATTTTGGACACCAATACAATATTTTGCCTTTTTTATCTTGATCCTAATTTTTAGATTACATTCTAGTTTTCTCCTTTTGCTACCAATAGTAACCCCTTGTTTCCCAGGTACCCTATACTGGGGCTTTTCTCCTGCGTATTGAAGGTAAGCCTGGACACCTCATCCTCATATGTCTCAGACTTCCATCTAAGAACAAGACACGGGCACCACATTTATTCATTGCATTGATTTAGAAATCTAAAGGCAATACCATTGGAAAATATGGGTGTTTTCAGATTATCGTTCTGCTTAACAATCTAATGATGTCTTAATAACGATGGTATAATTAGGCCTCCAGGATGTTCAGTCCAGGAGCTAGAATAAGCAAGTCTTTGCACACACTGTTCCATTAAGAACAATCTTTATTGGCAAGATTAAGACATCGGATGCTTCATTTCTGTATTACCATTGGGAGGTTTAAATCACGGACAGCGTTTTACCAGACAGTAAGTGTGGGAAGCTCTCTAACCACAATGCAAACAGAAATAAAAACACTGAGTAGAGGAAGGCTAGAAGAATGTGAATTTTTTTTTATTTGGCATCACTATTGCAAATTTCCTGTCTGATAAAAGCTTTGTCATCAAAAGTAGAGGGAAAAAGCTTTGCTTTATAATCTATTTTAAATTATGATGGATATTATCCTGAATACAGGATCTACTAACTTCTTGTATCAAGCTTATGCATTTCTCCTTGTTTTTATATAGGAAATGTATGATCGTGGTCGTGTAAATTTAGAGAAAAAAACATATGTGGTTTAAAGTAGAACTAAAATCTCCTTGAGAAAATGCCACAGCAGTAGTTTTGTCAAAAAACTAACCAGAGTAAATTTGTAAATCTGCATCAAATTAGCTGAAAGTTTACTTTTAGCAACCATCGTCTCTGATTATTATTTGCAGATAAGGTGGCCATAGACGGAGCATTTTTTCTTTCCTGCAACAAAATTGCTCGACTTCCCGATCAACACAGAATTTGTAGCTGCGACTTTTTAAATTATTATTTTTTTCCTAGACTGTAGTTCCTCTTTAAGCCGGCTGTAGATGATTTGAATTCTCAGCCAGTTCACCCGGGAATTTACATGCGATTATTGCTAGCGGCTGTTGTATCTGTGTTCTTCCAGTGGGGGGAGCCGTCCTGGCCGAGAGAACACAGATTATTGCTAGTGGCTACAATAGCCATTAGCAATAATTGCACGTAAAATCTGACCATCTGGTTGTACCCAATTTGGGTACATTCAACCTGCCCATACATGGATTGAATCTCAGCTGGTCCTGGCTGAACTGGCCCAGATTCAAACCATCTATGGCCTGTTTAAAGAGAAGCTCCAGTCTGGGGAAAAAAAAAATACTGTAGCTGCTGACTTTTAATATAAGGATCCCACAATGTCTGCATCCCAAACTGATTCGTCAATTGGCTTTGATGCAGGCACTGGCACTGTGGCAGAAAGCAGTGGGGGGAGGGGCCGGAAATGCTTATAGACTGATCTTACCTAGAAGTGGGAGCAGGTACCTGTCAAAACCAGGTAACCCCCCCCCCCCCCCCAATAAAAACAAGGGGAGGTTCCCATTTTGGATTAAGCTCCGCTTTAAGTGTGTCAGTAGCACTGTAATTGACACTGATATTTTAACACACAATAGCTCTTAGGACTCGTTTATGCTATTGCTTTGCAGTAATGCTTGGCAACGCACAATCCATGCGTTATAGTGCCTTACATTTTAAATAGCACCGTAAATGAATTGCAGCTCACCTAAATGCACTGCAACATACCATAGTGTGTTATGGTACAAATGTTATGACATGTCCAATTCTCTGGACATTTTGGTGCATTGGCAGCTTATTCGTTTCTATAAGCTTCCTTAGTATACAACATAATGCATGCCTTTGCATGTGTGTTAATGCATTTCAAAATGGTAATTGTAGCTGGTCTTTTTAATGACTTTTGAGCGGAAATTCTAACAGGAGTGCCCGGTTGATGCACCTGTAATTATGACGTAGCAATGTTTGTTGTGTTTAATATACCACAGTAAAAACAAGGTGTGGGTCCATGTTTTTATGGCACAACTTGGGTCTAAAACTCTTAACACCCCATTGAAGCGAAATATGAAATCTTTCTAAGGTGGTACATGGTGCCAGTGAGAGCGGCATCTTGTATCCCGGGGCCTCCCTACTATGCTTCAGAGGCTGCGGCCAAGAAGGTACATTTTGGTGGACCTGCCCAAAAGTGAGGAGATTTTGGATTCTTACATATATAACTTTATTTACTCGCTTACTCAAGTGAACCTAACCAAATCACTGTTACAGGCACTGTTGGGACATCAAGTGGAGGGGACCTCGGGACCTACACGAAGGCTTATAACATTTATTTTTTTGGCAGCTAGAATTGCCATTGCCATTTCATGGAGGTCTCCCACGATCCATTTCAGTTTGGTAAAATCCAAAATATCCTGGATCATGGTTAATAAATGCTTTTTGGTGATTCTGAATGACAAAATAACTTTTTTTCGATTAAAATATGGGACCCCTGGATTACATATTTCGGACATTTCATAGGACACTTACACTAAAGCTTTTTTGGACAGGACAGAATGCACTGTTTTCTTTTCATCCTATCTACTCTTTCTCTCTCTACTTTACCCTCCCGTGTCTCTCTTTTTAAGGCTCACTGGCCTAATGTAGTACTTCCACATACTTAAAGCAGATTTCCACACAAAAGTGGAACTTCCACTTTAAGGACTCTCGACCCCCTGACATGCCACATTATAGATTATTATTATTATTATTATTATTATACAGATTTTATTTTTTTCCGGTTAGCGGAGGGAAGGAACGTTTTAAGAACAGATAAAGTTACAGGCTTCTTCCACTTTAAATACTGGTTCATATTTTGATTGTTGATGTATTTCTTTTGCAGACATCTCCCCATCGTTGGACCCTGTGGTGGCAGCAAGCTCAAGTGACACAGGGAGTAACAGCGGTGGAAATAATCATCCAGAGTATGTTGCCTTTATCTTGGTCCCCATTTTCTTCATCATGGGTCTGTTGGGGGTTCTGATCTGTCACATTCTCAAGAAGAAAGGATATCGCTGCACTACAGCGGAACCTGAAGAAGAAGTAAAAATCTCAGCCGAAAAGATAGGTAAGACCCTTAAATCTGCATACCAATCCCCTGGCCTAGGATATAGTTATCATCTGCATTAATTTGCTAATGAATGCATACTTTGCCGTGTCTTGTTTTGGCTGCTGACAGGTTAGGTCTTGAACGGAATTCCACGTTTCTCTTTCCAGTATATAAATTTTTTTGCATACCCACTAATGCAGTGTTTCTCAACCTTTTTACTGTTGAGGAACCACCAGCAAAATGTTTGAGATCTCGGATACCACTAAAATAGTGTTCAGGTCTATAGCTCAGGGAACATTGCTGTGATATGACAACAATTATTTTAAGAAATAGGATTACAGGCATACTCCACTTTTAAGTACACAATGGGATTTATCTACTAAAGCTGGAAAGTGTGAAATCAGGCTCACTTCTGCATAGAAATCAATGAGCTTCCAGATTTTATTACCAAAGCTTAATTGAACAAGCTGGGGTTAGAAGCTCATTGGTTTATAAGCAGAAGTGAGCCTGATTTTGCACTTTCCAGCTTTAGTAATTAAACCCCAATGTGTACTTAAAAGTGGGTTATGCCTCTAAATAATAGAAATAAATATTAGAACTTGCCTAATTTTATGTGAAACGTGTGCTGTTTTTCTGCACAGATGCTCAGTTCTGGGTTTAACTTGAGATATGCAGTGTACAGAGGTCAGCAGGATGGAACGGTGTACGGAGTTCAGGACACAATACAGGGGGGACAGCAGGGCACATTATTGGGTAACACAGGGGCACATTACGGGTTGGGGGGGGGGCACAGCAGAGCACATTATGGGGAACACAACAGAACACTGAGCACATCATAGGACACACAGCTGGACTTGGGGAACATCATAGGGCACACAGCAGAACATGGGGCACATCAGAACATGGAGCACATCATGGGGCTCATGGCAGGGCATGGTGCACACCATGGGGTAAACAGGAGAACATGTGGCACGCAGGAGGGCATATCGCAAGGCACACAGCAGGGCATGGGGCGCACAGCATGTTACAGGGCACACAACATGATGCATGGCAGTGCAGGGCACAGGACATGGGTATACAGCATGGTACAGGGCATGTGCATACAGCAGGGTACAGTATGGCAGGGCATGGTGCACACCATGGGGTAAACAGGAGAACATGTGGCACGCAGCAGGGCTTATCACAAGGCTCACAGCATGGTACTGGGCATAGCAGGTACACAACATGATACATGGCGGTGTAGGGCACAGGCCACACAGCAGGGTACGGGACATGGTATACAGGACATGGCTGGCGGCAGTTTCGAATGCAGAGTAGCACGGGAAGTGGCTGTAATAAGACGATCCTTCCTGCTGGCCCCTCTTTTCCTCCCATCCACCCCGGGTGACAGCACATACAAGCACCTTGGGTGGATGGGAGGAAAGGAGGGGCTGGCGGGAAGGATCGCGTTATGAGAGGTCTTATTACAGCTGCTTCCCGCGTTACTCTGCATGTTGGCTTAGACTCGATCTACCCATCAACTTTCTGTGATTGACTGGTAGATCGCTGTGGAACCCTGGTTGAGAAACGCCACACTAATGGTTTCTTTTTTCTCTTCAGAATTAAAATACCTTGTATGGTGTGCAATTGCTGCACATTTCTTAGCAGTGCTATTTAGAATGGTATTGGGCAGGGTACCTAAGCTGCAATGCACCACATTGCATGTGTGCGTTTTTTTATTTGCCATTGAGATGCTTTGGCAGCCCATTGCAGGCCAATTCACCCTATGTGCGTTGATGGGCGTTTTATCGCATTGTATAACATCTGTCAATGCAAGGAGACCCAGGAAACAATCCTGTGTGTCTCCTATGTGTCCCATTCACACTGTGGTGCAACTTAACGAACCAGCCCGAATCACACTGCAATGTCAGGCAGCGCACCGTGCCGTCTAACGTTCAGTGAATGAATTGTATGTTTTGTACACTTCAGATAAAGCTGGTACAAACAAAGAAATAAGAGGGATGGGGCGGTGCGTGGATTCATGCACCGCACTGCCCCCTATCCAGCTGTCAACGTAGAGCGATTGGAGTGCTGAATCGCTGTGGCTGCTCTGTGATTTAACAGCACTGCAGTGAGAATTGGCCCTTCAAATAAATTAGCTGCTTCATACACAAAATAGTGCAACTCAATTCCTTTGTGTAGGGGCACCCAGACTGGGGATGAAGGGGCGCCATGCTGAGCTGGGCAAGCCACCATTGCTTTTCACAATGCTTTAAGACCTTGTTTAGATGTCTTCAGCTTCTTAAGAACAGCGTGCCCAGCAAGCTTTTATAAAGCTTTTAGCAGGTTTTTGGCAAGCTTTGAGCAGCTTTATTGAAGCCTTTAAAGAATTCAGTTTGGGACGTTTAAACACAGGCTTAGGCTGAATTCACACCAAACAGCTGCCAGAGATTTAAAGTGCTGCAGGTTACCTGGCCTTCGGCTGTAAATTCCAACTGCGGTATCGAGCAGTGGGGTTTGCGATTCTGTGCATCACAAGGCTCCCCTTTTTTCTTTGAATTTTTTTTAGAAACTTTATTTAAAGTGCACAAAAGTGAAATGATACGCTGCTGTACAGAGACTTGCATACCTGTATGGTGCACTTCACTAAAATGCAGCATTTCTGCCTTTTATTGAAGCTCGCTGTAGCACAGGTAGCGTTGCAGTGTGACTAGGACGCACACACAACAATTGTTTTGTGTGTGTCCTAGCAGTGACCGACATTTGACCGTGCGGTAAAACTCCGGTCACCGCACATAGTGTGAAATTGCCCTTGCTGAGATTCCCACTGTCACTTTTTAAACAAGTTGCTAGCAGGCTTTTAACAAGCAGTGCTGAAGTACTAAAGCCTGTTGGCAGCTAAGTGGCATTCATCACTTCCATTCAAATCTGTGTTAACATGCACAATCTGGAACTTAATGATACTTTAAAGGCTTGTTAACACCAGGCATTCAAGAGGTTATCCTCCTGAACGTTCATTTTATTTTTAAACCGAATGGACATTTCACATGTATATACATTGCTGCAAGCCAAGCGTTTGGCTCATGCTTGCGGCGTTGCCCCATTCACTTGAATGGATGATGTGTGATGACATACTGCCCAGTGCCCACCGAACACAGCAGGGGTATATGTTTTTTTTACTGGGAGACCATGCATTGTGGCCATGGTGCGTGTACATCCCTGCATGTTCTCTTTAAATGGGTGATTGAGCGGAGATAAAACCGCAGCTCAGGCACCCACAGTGCTATGTGCATTGAATTTTGATTTTGAAAAGCATGTACCATGTGGCTTGTTGACCATAAAAAATCTTATTTGGTGACAGCGGCCCGGGATTACTTCTTAATCTAAATGATTTTAAGACCTAAAGCCCCTCAATGTGTTTAGTTACAGGTCATTTTTTGTGACCAGGACACCAGCAGTGATCACATCACATGCTCCAGTTCTGCCTGGAAAAACAGGGAAAAAAAATTTCACTGGGCATTTAGAAATGATCTGTCACTATGGTTTGCTGGACGGTAATGGAAATTAGATTAACTGCTGTTGAAAGAATACTGGAATCCTTTCCCCTAACAGTCTTTCACTAGCAATCTCCCCCTGCAGGTAAGTTCTGCTTTATTTTGGTGAATGTGCCATTTATTTTACTTTGAAATATTAACTTACTTTCTCTTCATCAGAGATGCAAGATCAAGCTGCAGACACCACTAATGACACCGTTGGACACATTGTAAGCTACATCATGAAAAATGAAGGTATGCATCCCCTATTACACAATGATGGTGCAGAAATAATCATTTTCTAGCTTCTTTAAAGAAATATTGTATTGTTTATTAAAAGTTGACTATTGTAAGCACCCCAGACAGTGTTATATGGTTCGCCCCAACCCATATAACTGAAATGTTTGCAGGATAGCTTGGTCTGCATGTAAATATAGAGAAAATATAAGTAAAGGGATGTGAAATAAAAAGGAATTCATATGCTGATGACTAGCCAAAGTTATTGTTTTGCAAAATATGTGTAACGTTTTCATAAAGATATGTTTGAGGATGGGAGAACATTTTGGCTCGTTAATGCTGCCTATAGATGGATTAAAGTTTGTCTGGTTTAACAGTGATTGGCTGAATTTCAAGTAGTTTGTAGCCAGTTGATCAACAGAAGTTGATTGAGAATGTTGGAAAACGTTTGAGCAATGGATGGCTGTAGCGAATGGCAGCCGAGTTTGCTCTCAGAATACAATGTCCCGGTATTGGGGATTCTTCCATCTACCACAGGCCGTATAAATAAATAAAAAAGAAACTTTGGCCAGCTTTAGTCTTGGTTCACATGAACGACGGCTTTTCAGAGGGCTTCCTTAGTTTTTTTTTTTTTATATATACTTTGAAAAGGCTAAAATACCATTCACTTGAATGGCTTGAGTTCAACTATTGTACTGGTTACCTGAAAGTAATTTCTGCAAGGCACCCGCGATCTGCTGATTGCTGGTGCAATGATTTACAGGCTTCTAATAAAAAAATAAATAAAAAATTGTAAAATGCACTTCTTTTTTTTTTTTTTGTGAACGTACCCTTTAATTGTTACTGCGGCATGTGTGCGGACCTGAGCGGCTGCCTCTCATCTTTTGGAGGAGGTGGACGATGGAGGTGCATTAAGCCACCAACTCAACCATCTATTTTTACTGCACCTTGGCTGCCAGTGTGTTAGAGCCCTAAATGTGCAGTCTACTTCTGCTTGAGTAGAATGAAGCAGTGACTGTTCTTCACTGCTTCTTGTTTTTTCAGTGCAAATCTGTGATTCAGATCTGACTTAACCCAAAACACAAGACCATGACTAAGGCCATAACCATCTTGCTAGAACCTTCAGGGCCCTGGTGCAAGAAACCATGATTGGGGGGCCCCCTTCTCTTCCATCTGATCCCCTTCCAATTTAGGGAGGGTGTCCATAGACCTCCTCCCAGAACTCTGCCTCCTGTATGGCCCCTGGGACGTACATCCAGCACAATCACGGCGCTCTTTACCATGTGATTAGCTGGTCACATGTCAACAGAATTGCTGGTTATCAGCAGCCCTTTTCCTCCCACACTGTCTGTGTAAGGAAAGGAGAGATGTTAACTGACATGTCAGTAAATTGTTTATACTGATAATCAGTTCTACCTATCGGTACTCATCAATGCCACCTATTCGTGTCCATTGGTGCTGCCAATCAGTGCTGCATTTTAATGCTGCTTATCAGTGCTCATCAGTACCACCTATCAGTGCTCAATTGCCATCAGTTCCACCTGTCAGTGCTGCCCTTCAGTGCCGCCTATCGGTACCCATCAATTCCGCCTATCAGTGCCATCTGTCAGTGCTGCCTATCAGTGCTCAATGCACATCAGTGCTGCCTGTCAGTGACCATCAATTCCACCTATCAGTGTTGCCTGTTGGTGCCCATTAATTCCGCCTATCAGTGCTCATCAATGCCCATCAGTGTTGCCTATCGGTGACACAGATCATTGCTCATCAATGGCATCTATCAGTGCTCATTGATCCTACTTATTGGTGCCTGTCAGCGCCTCCTATCGGAGCAGCTGATCAGTGCTCATTAATACCGCCTGCCTCCTCAGCATGGCTTCGAGCGGAGAGCATATCTCGCATGGAGCTTGGTGCTGACAGTTCTCCATGCTTCTTTTGTCCTCCTTGCATGGGATGAGAGAGGAGACGCAGCTGATCTACTCCTCCTCCTCCCCTCTCCTCCTGTGTGTGCTCTGCGGGAACTGAGCTTGTTAGCGTCACGCTTGACTTCCCGTGATGCACACACAGGGGGTTATTTTCAGGCAGATTTGAATGTTTTGGCCCAATAGACTTTAATAGGAGTGCCTGAAAACAAAACATGAAAAAAAAGTTTTTCTGTTGCTTGAAAATGCATAATCTACCCCAAATAAGCCCTGTACAGCAAATGTTCCAAAAAATGCCCATAAAAGTGCAAACAAAAAAAAAAACACCTCCTCTAAAATCACTTGAATATGTTGCCCTCAAGTGTGAACATAGCCTTTAAGTTGGATGAAAAATGACTTTCAGGCAACCGTAATCAGCACCTAAAGTGTTTACAATAAAGCTGTACTTTATATGTCGCAATCAAGCGTCAGAACATTATCAGAGAAGTTGTTGATTTTCCATATAGGACCCCAGGGATTGTCAGGCATCTGGGTACTCGACTCTCACATCTTTAACTCTTTTCCTGTCTTTGCAGCTAATGCTGATGTTCTGAAAGCCATGGTGGCAGACAACTCTGCGCTAGCAGACAACAGCGTGTTTGACCCAGAGACGTAAGTCTAACGTTAAAACTAGATTTTGATCTGACTTTTTTAGTGTGTGATTATGTGAAGCAACCTGGATGCTACTTTGATGTAGTTTGCATATTCTAGGGGGCCAGAATCTTGCTGGAATCGCACCAAAGTAGCACAGAACCCTTTTCCAAAATCATGGCGTGCTGCATTGATGTGACTAGGCACCATTGATAACAATTGTGATTTTCATTGTCATGCGATTCTGTGTGACTCAAGTTGCATTTGAAATCGTACTAGTGTGAACCAGGCCTAAGACAGTCTGCAAATATACGTCTTCTTGCAAAATATGCTTGTACATTTAGCAGAAAAAGCTAATTTGTACATTTTTGTTTTTATATGACCTTTGCTAATAATGGAATAAGGGGGCTCAAACAGAAGCTTTTCCTTATTTTAACCACTTCAGCCCCGGACAAATTAACAGCCTAAGGACCAGAGGTCTTTTTACAATTTCGCACTGCACTGCTTTAACTGGTAATTGCGCGGTCATGCAATGTTGTATCCAAACGAAATTTGCGTCCTTTTCTTCCCACAAATAGAGCTTTCTTTTGATGGTATTTGATTGCCTCTGCAATTTTTACTTTTTGCGATATAAATGGAAAAAGACCGAAAATTTCGAGGAAAAAAAGATTTTCTACTTTTTATTATAAGAAAAATCGAATAAACTCAATTTTAGTCATACATTTAGAACAAAGTGTATTCAGCCACATGTCTTTAGTAAAAAAAATGTCAATAAGCGTATATTTATTGGTTTGCGCAAAAGTTATAGCGTCTACAAACTAGAGTACATTTTCTGGAATTTACACAGCTTTTAATTTATGACTGCCTATCTCATTTCTTGAGGTGCTAAAATGGCAGGGCAGTACTACCCCCCCCCCCCCCAAATGACCCCATTTTGGAAAGTAGACACCCCAAGGAAATTGCTGAGGGGCATGTTGAGCCCATTGAATATATATTTTTTTTTGTCCCAAGTGATTGAATAATGACACACACAAAAAAAAAAAAGTTTACAAAAAGTTGTCACTAAATGATATATTGCTCACACATGCCATAGTTATATGTGGAATTGCACCCCAAAATATATTCTGCTGCTTCTCCTGAGTACGGGGCTTTTTGGGAGTCTAGCCGCGTACGGCACCCCGAAAACCAATCACTGCCTTCAGGATTTCTAAGGGTGCAAAATTTTGATTTCACTCCTCACTACCTATCACAGTTTCAAAGGCCATAAAATGGCAAAATAGCACAAAACCCCCCCAAATGACCCCATTTTGGAAAGTAGACACCCCAAGCTATTTACTGAGAGGCATGTTGAGTCCATTAAATATTTTATATTTTGCCACAAGTTGCAGGAATATTAAAAATTTTTTTTCTTTTCACAAAGTTGTCACTAAATGATATATTGCTCACACATGCTATGGGTTTAAGTGAAATTACACCCCAAAATAAATTCTGCTACTTCTCCCGAGTACGGGGATACCACATGTGGGGGACTTTTTGGGAGTCTAGCCACGTACGGGACCCCGAAAACCAAGCACTGCCTTCCGGATTTAAATATAAAACGCTACAAAAAAAACTGTTAGCGATCGCAGGGATCAGGCCTGACTCTGCGAACGCTGCAGTTATGTGTTTAGTGTTTTGTAAGTGACAGTGATCGATCGATACTGCACTTGGGTGGGCTGGGCGGAAGGGCAAAACGCAGGTGCCAACAGGTATCTGGGCTGATCCCGCTAACAATGCGTTTTTTTGGAACCCTAAATTGCTGGGGACGCTAGTATAGCTCTAATCCGATCAGATATTGATCTGTTCAGATTCTATACCACTACGGGAGGTGTATGCTTTGCGCGTGGGTGTTAGCGGTACTGGCACTAACCTAGCGCTGCCTGGGGCGACGCAGACCCTGACCCTAAAACCTAATTGATATCACCCGCCGGGTGATCAGGGGGTTAAACCTTTATTAGGTAATAAATGGTGGGTGCCCTGATGCTATAAAAAGCAAACTAACTAACCAGAGTCACCCGTAACACTTATACGGTGATCACTGGTGAAAGGGTTAACTAGGGGCAATCAGGGGGTTAAAATCTTTATTAGGTAGTGAATGGGGGTCCCTGGCGCTATATAAAAACCTGACGGGGAACCTAAATAACTAACTGGCTAACCAGCGTCACCAGTGGCACTTATACGGTGATCGCTGGTGAAAGGGTTAACTAGGGGCAATCGGGGGGTTAAAACCATTATTGGGTAGTATATCGGGGGTACCTAGCGCTATAAAAACCTGGCGGTGAACCTAAAAAAATAACTAGCTACTTAGCGGCACCAGTGACACTAATGCACCGATCAGAAAAATGATCGCTTAGTGACACTGGCAAAAGGGGGTGAAAGGGTTAACTCTAGGGGCAATCAGGGGGTTAAACCTTTATTGGGGGGTGGTAGGGGGCTACCCTGGACCTAACACTAACTGCCCTGACAGTTTTTACTTTTACAACTGACACTGAATGCAGTGATCAGTAAATAAATGATCTCTGCAATCAGTGACACTGTGACTGGGGGGGAGAGGGGGTGATCGGGGGGGGGGGGGGGGTTGTGTGCCTATGTGTGCCTACATGTCAGTGTAGTGTTGGTGCACACTTACTTTCACTCTTCACCTCGTAGTCCGGTCAAAAAGACCGCCCCGAGGAGAATGACATCACTTCCTCCCTGCCTGTGTTTAATATACACAGTGGGAGAAAGCTTCTCATTCGCCAGGAGCGATCGAGAGGGGATGGCCAGAAAACCAACGGCCACCCCCTCATCCCGGATCGCTCCTGCAGCGAAACGGACCGCCGCATCCAGCGGGAGGGGGTCCGATCGGACCCCCCCACCCGCTGGAAGGCAAGCACCTACATGTACGTGCTTGTGCCTGTACATGCCATTGTGATGACGTACATTGGCATGCGGCGGTCCTTATGCGGTTAAAGAGGACAGTCTTGATATATGTAATTCCCAATGAGCTTATAATTTTAACAAATTTAAAAAGGACTCCCTTCTTGCCCAGTGAAATGATGACCGGGGGGACGTTGTTCTGGGAGGATTTCATATGACTGATCATTGCACCGGCCTGCTCACAGTACCATGTGATCGCTGTGACCGATCGCAGCAGATTACATTACATTAAGCAATGGATGGCTTCCTTTCATGCCATCCATTGTACACAATTGCTAACTGTGATTAATCACATAGTATAGACAGGGCCAATCACAGCCCATCTGTACCATGTAATTAGCTTTGGCCAATCACAGCTAATCACAACAAAAGATACTGAATGAACCAGTTTCATTCAGTAAAAATGGTTCTCTGGTATAAGCAATCGTAGTGTGTGTGTGTGTGTGTGTGTGTGTGTGTGTGTGTGTGTGTGTGTGTAAAAAAAAAAATCCTAATCACTTCTCCAGAGTAGTACAGCGTTTCTTTGGTAACACTGTATTGCTCTGGTCACAGTGTGTTGGGGAAATAAGAAAAATGTAAAAGAAAATTTAAGTCCGTCCTTCTCCCCCCCCCCATACTGTCACCAGCCAGTGTCCCTGATCATAGCCAACCAGACATTTGATAACACTCTACTGCACAGATGTAAAAATAAAAAGTTGGTGGTAGTTGTACTGTCCTGGCATTTGGGGTGTCCGTACATCAGGACTGATCAATTTTCAGATATGTCATAGTTTGTGGACTCTCTAACTTTCTGCAGGCTATATAATAAATGCTCATTTTGGGATATTTTCACCAGACATGGCGCAAAATACATTTTGACCGAAATTTTATGAAGAAAGATGATTTATTTGCAAAAATTTAGAGCAGAAACAAAAACTTTGGGTTTTTTTTTTTGTTTATTTAGCAAAATATAAAAAACCTAGAAGTGATTAAATACTACCAAAAGAAAGCTCTTATTTGTGTGAACAAAGCAATATAAGTTTAGTTTGGGTGCAGTGTTGCATGACTGCGCAATTGCCACTCAGTGTGTGACAGCGCTGAAAATTGGCCTGGGCAGGAAGGAGGTAAAAGTACCTAGTATTGAAGCAGTTAAAGGGGTACCAAATACAAACTTCAGATATAAAACAAGTACAGGCATACCCCACTTTTAAGTACACAATGGGGTTTATTTACTAAAGCTGGTAAAGCTGGAAAGTGCAAAATCAGGCTCACTTCTGCATAGAAACAAATGAGCTTCCAGGTTTTATTAGCAAAGCTTAATTGAACAAGCTGGGGTTAGAACCTCATTGGTTTCTATGCAGAAGTGAGCCTGATGTTGCACTTTCCAGTTTTAGTAAATAAACCCCAATGTGTACTTTAAAAGTGGGGTATGCCTGTACAGAGACATATCGAAGGAGGAAAGGAGGACCCTGCCAGTAAGAACTTGCCAACATGGTATATGGTATTCAAAACTATTTAGAATGGGCAAAATAAAATATCATATGTAAACATCTGTCAGTAGTTTTCTTTTCTGAGTCCTCCTGTAACAGTTTGTCACCCTGATGAAAGGGTAGTTTAGGATGCACATGTACTTTTAAACTGAATACAAAAAGGCTACAAATTAGGACCTAGATCCAGTTTGGGATTTTTGTAATCATTTTTTTTTCTCCAGTTCATCCTATTACTGTCACCAGGTAGGTTATTTGGTGACAGTGTACATAGGTGTTAAGAAAGGGGCACAGTGTCCTCCTGGATCATCACAATAACACCAACCCTGGAAATATTCAGGATTTGGCCAGATGAAAATTAGGAAAACCTTGTATTTCTATTCAATATTCTGAACGTACAAGCAGGCAATGAGACCTGGCAACAAGAGGGGATGCTGGGCTTCTTCGAATCCTTTTGATTTCCCATTTAAATATGTAATATTTTGGATAACCAAAATGTCACATTTTATTCAGCATGAGAAAGCATTTCTGAATTTGAATTCAGAAGGGGGGGGGATGAGGACAGCAGGGGGTCGGACAGCAGGGGGATGGGGACACAGGGGGTCGGGACACAGATCCTAGAGCTGATCCCCCTGCAGTGCAGCTGGAGAGCGGGAGACAAGGCAGCAGTGCTGCAGGGGGAGCAACAAGAGGAACGTTGTCTCCAATAAAGCTGTATAGTCCGGTCCTCCTGCTGGGCAGGCGCTCAGGCGCCCTTTTGAACTGATGGGGCCTGGGCCCAGTACAGGAAGGCTGGCTGTACTGCCTTATCAACCGCCCTGGAGCATGGTATGTTTAGGGGGTGCCCAAACATACCCCGTGTGCATGCTTATGGTTGTCAATTGAGTTTCTTTTACTTTAAGGCTGCATTCACACCTGAGCGTAGCGCTTTCAATCGTTTTTTGCGGCGTTTTTTACGGCGATTTGTGGCTTTTTTTACCGCGATTTGCCGCGAATTTGTGCAGGGCAAAAGGTCACCAATGTTAAAAGAAGAAAAACGCCCAAATCAGCCCAATTCGCGTGACAAAAAAGGGTCCGGAACTTGTTTGAGCTTCAGGCGTAGGGCTTCAGGCAACTTGGAGTGGAGATGTGAAGCATCTCCATTGAGAATAATGTATTTTTTCCCCTCCAGCGTTTTGTAGCTTCAGGCGTCAAGCTACAAAACGCTCAGGTGTGAATGGGGTCTAAAACTGTCCTGTCCTTAACTGCACTTTCAAGTTTTATACAACAAGAGAAAATATTTCATTTTCTTGTCGGACTAGTGGGGAGGTGTGGGCTGCTGTTATTGGCCAGGCATTTTGTCTATGCATTGTTGGCATTACCCGTTTCTTGTAGTGTCCCAGCTGCCAATGTGCTGCCCTCAAGTATTTGTTAAAATTTATCAACACAAACTGCTAAAATGTAATTGACCACCTTTTTCTTTATACAATTAAAAAAACAAAACAAAACAAAAAACCTGTACATAGTCATTATTTAAAAAAGAAAATATAATATAAAAGTACATTGTTGGGTCATATTGAATTTGTATTACTAAAGAATGTGGTCTTAATTTCTTTTCTTTTTTTTTTCCTTCCTATTGCTGTTCATTGGATATTTTGGTGAGTTTCTTTTCCTGAGAATTGGGAATGGGAAACTTGGCACTGGAGGAAAACTGTAGTGAGCTAGACTGAAACGGGGAGTGTCTATGCCCCGGGTGCCACGCGGCTCTCGTTCTCTCTTGCCTGCGTGTGCCATTACAGGATTGACCAGATCAACACTCCCCAAAATGTTAGTTTCCCTGCACACTTTAGGGGAAGAAGGTTAAAAAAGACAAAGCATACAAACAAAATACAATATTTAAAATGAGGAGGAAAAAAAAAAGGGACTCGCTTTATGTAGAAACATTACCCAAGTTCTGCTCTAGGAGCTAGAAAAAAACGTAGAGCATCTCTCCAGTCAGCAACTGGAACCCAAAATTTTGAGAACTATTGAATTTAGAAGAGCGGAGCTGATATATTTTTTTTTCGTCTAGTGTAGTTGCTGGCTCTTGACTGTTTCCAGCCAGATGCGGACTTGGGGTGCTGGAACATTGTATGTGATATAGAAGCTGAAAAGCACAAGGCATAGTGGGCAACCGTTGAAAATCTAAAGCCAAAATATTTTTCAGTTTTAAATTGAGTGAGGAAGGGTTAGACCACCTGTCATGTTTTTACATGGCTTGGGTTCGGCCACTGATAACTGATCTAAAAGTGAGAGAAAATGCAAACATTTTGGCTTTCATTAAAGCAGCAATCAAGGGAAATTCTTCTCTTTTAGACAGACACCTTTAGGATTTCTCTTGTATTGGAGAGAATTCCTCATCCTTTTATGTTGTGTCTACAGCATTGGAAGGAAATCTCCCCAGTGGGACAGAGATGGGAGTTTTAACCATTACCAACTCTAAAATGGGGGAAAAAGTTCATGTTGAGGTAGAATACAAAGAAAATGTATTTTAATTAATGGTAGTGGAAAGGCAATGAAAGTATACCTAATTACATGGTTGTGCTTCCCTGCATGGTATTGGTTTGCTTTAATGTAATTGCATTTTTGAAGCCTGGTTAGCATTAGAGCACTGCCGCCCTCTTGAGGGTATTGGTATATAATGCAGGATTATTTGGAATAGTAAATTGGAGGGCACAGAATCTATATGGCAAGACTGATTTACTGAAGGAGTTGACCTATGTTCACAAAAAAGTGAAGATTTACTTCCGTTAACCAGTCATGTTCAGGCGATCTAAAAACAGGAATTCGATGTTCACATAATTGGAGACTTAATATTAATCTTCACTTTCTTTGAGGGGACATTCGCAACTTATTTAGTAAATTGGCCTCATTCTGTACACTGTTTAACCACTTCCAGCCCAGAGGCATACAGTAGTAGATATAAAAAGTCTACACTTTAACCACTTAAGCCCCAGACCAATTTGCAGCCAAAGGACCAGGCCCCTTTTTGCATTTCGGCACTGCGTCGCTTTAACTGACAATTGCACGGTCGTGCGAGATGGCTCCCAAACAAAATTGGTGTCCTTCCCCCCCCCACACAAATAGAGCTTTCTTTTGGTGGTATTTGATCACCTCTGCGGTTTTTATTTTTTACGCTATAAACAAAAATAGAGCGACAATTTTGAAAAAAATTCAATATTTTTTGCTATAATAAATATCCCCAAAAAATGTATAAAAAACATTTTTTTCCCTCTGTTTTGGCTGACACGTATTCTTCTACATATTTTTGGTTTAAAAAAACGCAATTAGCGATTATTGATTGGTTTGCGCAAAAGTTATAGCGTTTACAAAATAGGGGATAGTTTTATAGCATTTTTTTTTTACTAGTAATGGTGGCGATCAGCGACATTATGGTGAACACATTGGACATTTTTGACACATTTTTGGGACCATTGTCATTTATACAGCAATCAGTGCTATTTAAATGCACTGATTCTTGTGTAAATGACACTGGCAGTGAAGGAGTTAACCACTATGTGTGACGTTATGTGTGTGTGTGTTTTTTTTTTTTTTATTGTAGGGGGGCGTGGCCTGGCATGTGACATCACTGATCGTCTTTCCCTATAACAGGGTACAGACGATTGGTGACAGCCACAGTAGGAAGCACGAGGAGACCTCTCCTCGTTCTTCAGCTCTGTGACCCGATCGCGGGACACCAGCAGTGATCGTGTCCGCTGGTCCCGCGGCCACAGTCGTGGAGCTCAGGACCAGGCCAGGAGCGTGCCACCAGCGGCCCGCTCTCGACCCATGGCTGGGCTCTTAAAGAGCCACATACCGGTACGTGATTGTGCCCAGCCGTGCCATTCTGTCGACGTATATGTGCAGGAAGCGGTCCTTAAGCAGTTAAAAGATAGCAGTTGTGTACTGACTCCTTTTTAACATGAGTTTGAATGCAATTGCTTAATTCTCAACACCACTACATCCCTAGTTATAAGAGGGTATGCACACTTCTGCAACCATATTATTTATTTTAGTTTTTTTTATTATTAAAAGATTTCAGT
Organism: Lithobates pipiens; assembly: GCF_037356315.1. Classification (NCBI taxonomy): domain Eukaryota; kingdom Metazoa; phylum Chordata; class Amphibia; order Anura; family Ranidae; genus Lithobates; species Lithobates pipiens. Next base: position 424,569,653 of record NW_027507718.1, read on the forward strand.
TTGTTTTTCAATTGAGTAGAGTATGGTTTATAGGTCACATTGAAGGTGGAAAAAGTTCTGAAATGATTTATCTTTGTCTCATTTTTATTTTTTTTACGTCACAGAAACCTGACAATTTAACAGGGGTGTGTAGACTTTTTATATCCACTGTGTATATATACGGCCTCAGGAGGAAGCAGTTATGCCAAAATCATGGCTGTAGTTGCAGCTATGATCCTGGTATTGATTTTTTACAGCTGGTAACCAGCTTTCAGGTAATAGTGAACTGAGTGGCTTTACAGCTTCTTTTATCATTTGTACAAGGCTTGGAAGGGGGGGCATCCCCTCATCCCCTCCTGCCCACCGCTATTTTGGGCTCTCCCGTTCCATCAGGAAGCCATGGACTGCTCCAGGAAGTCAGGCTGGCTGCCCGCGGAGACGATGGAAGAACATTCATTCCCCCATCTTCTCTGTGATAAAACAAGTCGAAGGGACTGAGGGTTTTGTCATTTTCTGGTTTTGATTCTGCGTACTGGCCTGAGAAACACCTGATGATCTGTGTTTGATCAGATGCTTGGAAGGGCAGAAGAGGGATCAGAGGTCTAGTAGACCCCAGATCACTTTATAAAGAGTACCTGCCACTGTCCAAGCTATCGCTGTTAATCATCCCTTGTGATAGCAAAAAGAAAAATGAAATAAAATAAAAAAATAATTTTGTTTTCTGCAAAAAAAATGCAAACCTGCACATGCTTATTATAAATGGTGATTGCACTACACGTAATGTATCGCCATGAACATCAGATTGAGAGAAATCATTCTAGAAACAGAGCTATTGTTTAACTCTAAAGTGGTAACCTGTCAAGACTTAAAACTCTGCCTGTGGACAATGTTTGGTACCATAGATTGTCGCCATTTCAGGTGCACACAATTTTAAATCTTGACATGTTTGATATCTAATTACTTGACACAACAACATCTTTTATATTTCACCAAAAAAATTGGGTTTTGTTTGTCCATACATTTACAAAAGTAATTTTTTCCCAAAAATATGCATTTGATAAATGGCAGTACACCATTTTATTCTTCAGAACGTCTGATTTCTATAATGTATATTGTTTGGGGTCTCTATGTAAATTTTCTTGCAAAAAAAAAAAATGCTGTTTTCAATGTGTGTATGTTAAATTTTTTTACAAAGGGAACTCCTGTTATAATTTATTACTATATTAATCAAATTTTGAACTGTATGCCCTGTTGTGAAATCTGTCATGTTGGCGAATGCCTATGAAGGTGTGAGTAATATTAATGTAGCTCGCAAATTATATGTTTGTGATACAGTTAACTGGAAAAGTACAGTAGCTAAAAGAGGTTGTTTGATTAAATGTTTAAAGGGCTGTACACAGGGGCCAAATATCGGGAGCCATTCCTTTCCTTGAAGTAACACGTACATAAAAGATTCTCCACTTAATTGAAAATTAAACCGTTTCAATTAAATGGTTTTTTTTATCCAAAAAGAGCAGAAGAAGAAAAGTAAAAATACTGTATAGTATTTAAAATGAACTTATTTTAAACTCTTCCATTTCTGTATTATCATTGTGTTGTTTTTTTTTGTGTAGACCTACAACACCAAATACTCCTTTAAGTCCTACAAGCCCAACCTCACCAATCGGAACACCTACTAAACACTCTTGTCACCTTCACACTATTGGAGGAGTGGCAGATAAAAATGTATGTAGTCGATGCGCCCAGAAACGTTGGAACCCATTTAAGACCCCACCGAAACATAAAGATTCAAGGAAGACCCGGCCTTCTGTCACTGTTCTGGCGGTGGGAAGGTAAAGTTGCCATATTCTACAGTGTTCAGAGTTCATATTTTTTCCATTAAAGCTTATTTGGTTGATATTTTGTAGTAGTTGTGGTTGGAGAAGGCTTGGGTATTGCAGTTTTACCAGAGCTTTAAAGTGATTGTCAAGGAAAATGTTTTTCTCTTTTCTTTTTTTTTTCTTAATGCATTAAAGTTGCATTTTTCTTTTATTCTCTGCATTAAACTGGTTGTAAACCCTCAGACATGGAAAAATGGTGTATATAGCGCTGACACCCAAAATACTATCAGATAGCAGCTAGCACAACACTAGAACAAGTATAAACAAACTAAATATAAAGAGAAAATTATCTGCAGCGCTTAAATTTGTACTACTACAAACTTATGTGTATAAAAGCCAATGTTTATATATAGTGTGAAATAACCACAACAATAAAAGGAATAACAAAACGGTGAAAAGTGGTTTGAAGATCACAAACTGAGATAATCGAAGTCCATATGCTGTCATATAGAGTTAGGGTGTGAATTGAGTGACCTCATGAGATCTGGCACCTCATCCCTTATTGATAGAATAGATACAAAGGGATTTGAGTTTGGGATTATAACGGTGCCTAAATACTTAAGATATACAATTTTACTTGAATTTTATTTTTATTACATGAATATATAACAAGAGCAGTCAAGAGTGCATAAAAGATGGGGTAAACGTATGAATATTAATACTGGCCAAAGTATCCATATGTGTAGGATGGTTACTGATGCATAGCAGGTCCCTACATGTTTCGCCAGTCAGTGACTTCTTCAGGGGTTTATGTGATCACCAGTATTCAGCAATGGCTCTAGTAATAATAAATACATAAACAGCATTTCAATAATCCAAACATAACAAGATTATATAAAAAAAAAAATAACAAGTGTGAAAAAAAGAAACCTAATAGACAAAAATCGTGTGTCATAACTATTCCCACCGCGCAAATCCCACCCAACTTACCAAGGAGTCCTGCAAAGGGTGTCTGCATCCCAACAGTCCAGCAGCCGCAGCAATGGGGGTTGTATTCATGAAGCTGCAGGGGGCATACAGGGACCCCAGGCTAAATTAAAATTGAAAAAGGAGAAGAGGACAGTCTATATTATTGGACATAACCTAGTCATATGTTGTGGGTAACATGGCCTGAATAATTACATATACTCTGCTATGGAAAAATGTGGGCACAAGGGCGTCACAGAAACCAATTTACAAAGGTTAGGGTTATGTCATCATCATAGAAACCCACTGTAAAAAAAAAAAGGGGGATATAGGCAAGAAATAAATGGGATAAGAGGAATAGAATCGATCAATGAGTGGGAAGGGAGGGTGGGGGGGGGGGGGGGAAGAGAAAAAAATAGAAAAATAGTCAAAAAATTAACTGTACGGTAGGTAAAAGTAGAAAGAGGGAGCGGGGGGGGGGGGGGTGTTATATGAAGTAGTTTGAGATATACAAGTTAAAATAAAAAAGTGGAATAGGGTTGGGATGAAATATTGGTAATGATAAAAAAAAAAAAAGAACAAATAACGTAATAGCACAGAACACATTAGCATATGTCCTATTGTGGACATGCAGCAGAAGTAGAGAATAAGTGGAGAAAAGGATACAGACACTCATTTACCGTATGTATCAGTGTATAATATGTACCTCAAGTTTAGGAGGGAATTTTAAGGAAAAAAACTTACATTTAAATGCCCATCAATGCATCCTTGCACAGCGTCCATCTGCAGCCTTGCAGCCTTCTTAGTGTCATTTGCAACCTTGCCCAGGCTGCAGTTAAACTGCAGTGACATGTCAGTGTCACTGCAGTTTGAAAATGGTGCCGCCGAGATACAGAGCCGGTCCTGTGTATCTCGGCTCCTCTCGTAGTCCCGCTCTATGGTGGACATAACACAGGTCCAATGGGCGTGACTGTGAGCGAGCCGAGCACCGTCCATATACATACATAGCCGAGTGTACTCGGCTAGGCTCGGATAGCTCCGCTTGGTCACGCCCAGTCCCTGTGTTATGCCCATCATGACAATCAGTGGGGATCGGCGTATAACACGCACCCACAATTTCCCCCTGATTTTAAGGGGGAAAAAAGTGTGTGTTATATGCCAATAATTTGTCAGGTATACAAGTAAACACCCTAGTGTTTACAATACTAAACTAAATGAGTTCAGTCAAACACCACAGTCCCACAATAACAGGAGCAAAGAAAGTGTGGGTTACAAGTTTACCTAAAGTCAGTTGATGTGACGAAATGGCTGTCCCTAAAATCCAGGTGATGGGGAGCTGGACAGAACGGCCCTATATACCCCCCACTCGGTCGGTGACGTCAGTTCACTTACGCGTTCCAGGGTGCGAAAGCGGTGGACAGACCATCACGTGACACGTTGCATCACATGGCACGGAAGTATGGACGGAGGCAGGCAGAGCTAACCTCTGCATGGTGACCTGCCCAGCAAGCCGGATAGGACAGAACGGCTCAATGGGATGGGCCAGGGCCGAGATTACAACACTGGCACAGCCTCAGCAACCAGAATCGTCATAGGTCCTAATTGGGACCTATACCCAGGACGTTTATGCAGCCACACACACCACCTGACCAAGGCCGACAAGAACAGCCCAGTGCTGTCCAAGGGGGATGTTTTCCAGGGCAAGGAGAGAGAAGCGGGGAGAACAAGACTGAAGATGTGTGGGAAAGGTCCCACGGGTACACTAACAAGTGTGGGCAAACCCTGTCAATATGAGCTGTGACAAATGATGATGGAGTAGATCAAGCGCTTGAAATCTACAGTCTAGGAAATGCAATATCAGCAGGACTCGTTCAAACGCGTTGTCTAAAGAGACATGAAGCGCTTGATCTACTTACCAAATGTGAGTGTTCCCAAATTTTTAATTACATTTCAACATTATTTACGGATTCACACTATGTGGAGTATTTACTTTTCTGGTTACACTGTTTTGACTATATTCCACTTCTGAGGACTGCTTTTCTGAATCATTCCCTGAACGGATGGACCATCCTCCATCTTGATCTGAATACAGGCGCAAAGGTTCCATACTTTGGTGTTCACGCCACAAGCCTTGCTGACTCATTGAGTGTATGCCCATTTGAATCCCTTCACTCCGGTAAGCCTTCATACAACCAATGGCGATTCCATTGTTCTCAGTGCTCGGTGACGGTTCCATTGTTCTTGTGCTCAGTGAGGAGAGCTCTGAGAGATGATTGGAGGGAAGGGACACCCCCCCTTCACACAGCACACAGGAATAGTGCAGAGGCTTTCAATCCGCTGGAGGTCATCTTTTTTCTCTTGGTATCAGGAAAGCTTGTCAGAAGTGATTAATGCTGATGGAAGAGAAAAGAAGCCGCTTTCCATAGTGGTCCTCACCCCCCCCCCCCCAAATACTTTGGCTCCCCCCGCTCAAAACCTGTGAGCGGGGGGGGGGGGGGCGAGGCTGAGCTGCGCTATGTGTCTGAATAGACCGCAAAAGCCCAGCTAAGGTTTGAGCATGCACAAGTGTCCCCATTGGAAGCGGCTTCCCATGTAGGCACTCAGAAGGGAAAATATGTCAGGAGCACCAGCGGGGGACCCCAGAAGAGGATTGGGGCCCCTCTGCAAAACCTTTGCACAGAGAAAGTAAATATAAAATGTTTGTATTAAAAAAAGTTTTATATTTTACAAGTGCTATAAGGCTTTGCTGGGCCAGTGCTTGGATAGTTGTTGAGTTTAAGACAAATGGTCTTTGCACACAGTCTGTCTATCCTGCCTCCACCTAAAAACTACATTCATTTTCTTCATCCGCTCATCTCCCAGTTATTACCATTTGTATCGCTTGACCCTCCCTCCTAGGTTGTAAGCTCTAACGAGCAGGGCCCTGTGATTCCTCCCTGTATTGTAATTCTACTATCTGCCCCAATGCTGTAAAGCGCTGGGCAAACTGTTATATAGCTGGGCACTGTATAAGGGTCCAGAAAGTTATATAATATTCCTTGATGTTTGGAAATCTCCCTAGACTTGGTGTTACTGCAACCAATTTTTTGGTTTGAGTATAAAAGAGTTACAATCTGGTTTCTGACGATGTCTGCATCTCTGTTGATTATGCCTTACTCTGTTTCACTGACCAGGAGTTTTACATTAAAAAAAAAATATATATAGGCCCTATATCACGCTACATCTGAAATCCCACTGTGGGTTAGTATGGAGGCTGTAGAGGCCCATCCCATATCAGTTTCAAATTTACTTTGGCTCCCTCCTCAGACACGTAAATTACTCACCAATCCTGTTACCTGTCATTCCCTCAAAATTTGGCACACGGTAGGCATTCCTTTTAAATTTGCAATCACTGCACCTGCCCTTGCTCTCGTTCTTGGGTCATCCGAACTTTTATCCAGCCTGTGTGGAGCCAAGTGCCTTTTTGGCGTGGTCCCGCGCCGGCCTGACTCGTGTATGTGACCTGTCTTCGGGCAACTCTTTCACTGCGTTCCTGGATCTGCAGGCACAGGCGCAATTACCCCCTAAAGAGTGTTTTCGCTATCTCCAGATAGTTCACTTTCTCCAGACAATGATCAAACCCTGTCCCAACCTCAGCTCTTTGTCTCCATTTGAATCCATATGCTCCTCAGACCCGCACGTCCCGGGTATTATCTCATGTCTTTATACCTGCCTATCCTCCACATCTGATGACCCTCCGATACGCTGTACAGTGGGCCACATACCTATCGGTCAATCCCGATGCTGAGTCATGGACTGACATGTGGGCCAACACAAAAAATTCCTCACAGAACGTTGTCTCCTCTGAAGCCAACTATAAGCTCCTAATGCGATGGTACCTGGTTCCCTCTAGAATTGCCAAATTTGTACCCAACTACTCACCAAACTGTTTTAAGGGCTGCAAGGATCAGGGCAACCATGTCCATATATGGTGGACATGCCCAGTAGTGAAGAGTTTTTGGACTACAATTTTCCAAATATTATCCTTATTGATGCAACGCCCCATAGACCCTGACCCTGCAATGGCTTTATTGAACTGGTTACCCCAACAATTTACTAAAGCCCAAAATCGTCTCTTTCTCCAGGTGATGACCGCAGCCAAGCAAACTATTGCGAAGGCCTGGAGGACACCCAACCTGAATATCTCTGAATTAAAGTATAGAATCACGCAGGCTATGATCCATAGTAGGATAGAGGCAGTAATCCTGGACAAAATCCCCCAATTTAATAAAATATGGCAACCTTGGGTAGAAAACTTTCTACCAAAAGATTTAGACACTCGCCTCATGGCTCCTTAGCCCAGAACGGTGGCCGTCTGGGCGCGATAGATGCTGCCCGGGGTTCGCGTGGGCCATCCGGCCATTCCCTTTCTCTTACCCTTCCCCTCTCTCATGTACCTCCTCTCTCCCCTATAAGTCTTTACATCTCTTCTCTAACTTTCCCTTCTTCTTTCTCTTTTTCTGTATGTAAAATTTGACACGCGGAACTTGACCATCTTTAGTTACCTCTTGTGATGGCTAACATTTCGAAGATGTTGTTTACATGCCTCTCCGCTTTTTGTGATCGTTAGGCTCGGTTCACACAGGGGCGACTCAGATCCGACTTCAGGTCGCCCCTAGTCGCCTCAGGTCGGACAACATTTAAAAATCAATGTAAGTGAATGAGAGCCGTCTTAATGCACGCTACTGAAGTCGCTCCGACTTCAAAAAGAAGTTCCTGTACTACTTCAATCCGACTTGTAGACGACTTGTACCCATTGATTTCAATGGAGGTCGCCTCCAAGTCGGATATCTGTATGTACAAAGGCAACTTAGACAGAATTATTAGCTCTGAAGGGGGAACTCCACGCCAAATTTCTGAAAAAAATTTGGCGTGGGTTCCCCCTCCGAGAGCATACCAGGCCCTTAGGTCTGGTATGGATTCCAAGGGGAACCCTCTACGCCGGAAAAACGGCGTGGGGGTCCCCCCCAGATCCATACCAGACCCTTATCCAAGCACGCTACCCGGCCGGCCAGGAAAGGGGGTGGGGACGAGCGATTCTTCTGCCGGGCCACCGCGCCTTCTTATAGCTCTTTTACAGGCGGTGGCCCGGTCTTCTGTCGCCGCCGCCTTCCGTTCTTCTTCTACTGGAGATGTTGACTCGATGCTCTCTCCGGCCGCAATGCCAGGGGCGCGCTGCGTGGCGACTTATATAGGGACAAGGGGCGGGGTTGATGTCACATGGGTTGATGTCACATGGTGACTCTGCCCCCTTACGATGTCACAGTCCCGGAGGATGCTGGGACTGTCGCCACGTGACATCAACCCATGTGACATCAACCCATGTGACATCAACCCATGTGACATCAACCGATGACCCCGCCCCTTGTCCCTATATAAGTCGTCGCGCAGCGCGCCCCTGGCATTGCGGCCGGAGAGAGCGTCGAGTCAACATCTCCAGGAGAAGAAGAAGAATGGAAGGCGGCGACAGAAGACCGGGCCACCGCCTGTAAAAGAGCTATAAGAAGGCGCGGTGGCCCGGCAGAAGAACCGAAGAGGGGGACAAGACCCCCAAAGTCGGAAGAAGAGGGCGGCGGCGAGGAAGAAAGCCGGGCTCCTCCGCTAGTAAAAGAGCTAGAAGAAGATAGCGGAGGAGTCCGGCGAGAAGGCCCCCGAAGACGGAAGACCCCCGGAGCTGTGCAATAAACGATTTTATCTTGTGTGTTGTGGTTTTTTTTTTGTACTTTATTTTACAGGTGAATGGGTAGGGGTACATTGTACCCCATACTCATTCACATAGGGTGGGGGGCTGGTATCCGGGGGCCCCCTTATTAAAGGGGGCTCCCGGATTCCAATAAGCCCCCCGCCCGCAGACCTTGACAACCAACGGCCAGGGTTGTCGGGTAGAGGCCCTTGTCCTCATCAACATGGGGACAAGGTGCTTTGGGGTGGGGGGGCTGCAAGCTCGTCCCCACCCCCTTTCCTGGCCGGCTGGGTAACGTGCTCGGATAAGGGTCTGGTATGGATCTGGGGGGGATCCTCACGCCGTTTTTTCGGCGTAGGGGGTTCCTCTTGGAATCCATACCAGACCTAAGGGCCTGGTATGCTCTCGGAGGGGGAACCCACGCCAAATTTTTTTCAGAAATTTGGCGTGGAGTTCCCCCTTCAGAGCTCATTCTCTGATTGGCCACGGCAAAAGTCGCCTGGCCTGGGGCGACTTGTAAGTCGCCCCAGGTCGTGTCTAAAAGTCGTGTTCAAGTAGTCTTCAAATTGCCTCACAAAGTCGTCCTGAAGTCGTGTCGCCCCTGTGTGAACCGAGCCTTAGTTTGCTCCAACCCAGCTCCCCTGTTGGGTCCTTTATAATGGATATGCACTGTGTATGTATTGTTTTCAGATCTGTCTTGGATCTTTGACGTAACTATATCCGCAAACTTTAAGTGCTGTATATCAGGTTACTCTTTAGTATTGCTACTAATGTAAAATGCTCTGCTCTTTCTGTTGTGTATTATTTAATCTCTTAATAAAACTATTTGAAAGTAAAAAAAATATATATAATACCAGTTTACAAATGTATAAAATTTGACTAAAATGCATTATATTTTCTCTTTTAACATTTGCCAATAATAAGGAAACATGAGTTCAGTATGTTCTTATCATTTGATTTTCAGATTCAGAGTAACTAAAGTGGAGCCAAAGTCCAAGGAACGGAAGCGCTTAATGTCTGGGACAGAAGCATCAAAGGATGATGTTCTTGCCACACCAGTTAGTGTAGATACTCGGCAAAGAAATGGCCCAGAAACAGAGGTAAGCAGACTTAAATGGTGCTTCTGCATGAAAAATATATTGCTGTGACAGGATTTCTTCGCTTTCAGATATAAAATGTGTCTGATTGCTGTGCAAGGTAATACAGGAGGTTACAGCTTAGGTAAATACACCGGCTTACATTTAAAAATGTATTTCTTTTGTTCATTGAGCAACACAGGAATTCAGATACATGCTGATTACCAAACCTACTGTAGGCGGCTTATAAACAGAGAAATGGCAAGTCAGCCCTTGTAAAATCCCTCCTCTAGCCAGTGTTTGGAAGCATTGGAGGATTAATGCCTTTCCTTGCTGAAAAAAAAATACTGTATTTCGCTAACCCATCTGGACACTCGCAAATCCTCTGTGCTTGGATACTGTTAAATCCCCTGTGGTACATGGTACCAAGCATCCCTCCTCTCCAGGGGGCTGCCTGACTTGCAAGGTCAACCAGTATCGGTTCTGGATGTTTGGATGCAACTGCTACTTTTCGGAGCGTTGACACTAGTGCCCTTTGCTGGAACTGTGGAAATTTCCTTAATGTGGAATGTTACCACTCTTGTAGTGAACTTTCTTTCTTTGAACTTTCTGCTGAAAGATCTACATCCTTTGTACCACCGGGCCCTTCATCTACAGTCCTGGGGTTCTGTCCCTCTCCCTATGTCTGGGATTTGTAGAGCATTTGGGGGAACCCTCTCTCAGGATGGTATATCCTTTCGCAAAGTCCTTCTTGGCCGCCTTCTCTGTTGCTATGAGCCTGGGCTCTAAGCAAGACTTCCAGATTACCTATATGAACCAGGTAGTACGTGAAGTGACCCATCAGTCTCTTAAGATGATCAGTGTGGTTTATATATAACCAAACAGTGCTGGCTGCCAATCATATAAATGTGCGAATAATAAGATTATTACTAGATCAATTTTACCAGCAACAAAATGTGCAAAATACAGTGTGCAAAACATACAATCTCAGTGCAAAATAGGGTGTAAAACTACACCCCCACCAAATGGCTGCTAGTCCCTGATCAAATGAATAGACCGACACTGCGCTAACAACACATAAAATTATAACATTCCAATTATAAATCGGTCAAAGTCCAAAGTGACACGTCTTCAGTTGCTTCCAAATCGGAAACGTCACCAAATAGTGCACAACAAATAAAAAGTGCTGGTTCTCTCTTCTACCTCAATATCCTAGCCACTCACCTTAAAATCTGACCCCTGTTTTACCAGCAGGTCAGATAAAGCAGATCCCCACTGGGGTAATCAAGGAATCAGCCTGGTGTGGAGCTCATAATCCATCCGTTTCACCCTTTCTCTCTTTACTGGCTTGACCAGTCTTAGACCTCCCTCAGGTGAGGCGTGACTTCTTCAGTGCTTGATTTGGCTTAAATGTTGGTCTGCGGACCAGGCATCTAAGAAAATGCTGGCGGATTTTCCTTTCCAAAGTGAGAGGCTATTTGGAGCCTCACTGGATGACATTATTGAGAATGTTACTGGGGGAAATAGTACTTTGCTCCCACAGTCCAGAAAGGGTAAGGAGCCATGCCATAGGCAGGGGCCCTCCTTTTCCACTCAGAAGCAGATTTTTCGTCTGCCCGGGTTGGGAGGTAAGCATTCCCAGTCCGACAAGGTGACCACTGAGGGACAAAAGCATCCCTGATTTTGCAAGCCGAACAAGCCTGCAAGCAAATCCTGTTGCCGCATGAAGGTTTGCCCCCACCCGACTCTTGAATGGGGGGTCGCCTTTGGGAGTTTGCTTTCCTTTCTGACCAGTGGGTCCGCAAACTGGTTTCGTCAGGCTACAAGATAGTTAGTTAGTGTATCTAAAGACTTCTGCGCTCTATGGAAAAAATTATGACAAGGTAAAAATAGCTAGTGAAAAAAGCAGCAATCACTGAATGAGTTGTCTCTCACTACTGGAAAAATAAAATAGAAAAAATGTGATGCGCTAATTTCAAACTATTCGATAATCGCAGTGAACCACTAATGTGCAATTATAAAATTATATAAAGTGCAACTGTGCATAAAATAGAGTGATAACTAGTGCATAGACCATAAAGTGACTCTATGTGCAAAAAACGCAAATTTACCATATAGACCAAGATGCATATATAGGCTGTGTAAACATATAATGTGTATATAATGAGGTAAAAACAGGTATAAAAAAGGAAAAAATATATATAAAATATTAAATATTAAATCCAAGTGACCAACGTGAAAAATGTCCCATACACAATCAAATCAAATCGTGCAATTCGGTAGGCACACTAAATTAAACGTGCAACGTGCTGGGCAATCAATTCATCCGTGATGATCCGTGCAAAAAATGCAAATGCTATGCAATTACCTCACTCCTGTGGGTAAACAGCAAAATAAGTAATGGACACCAGGATGATTGCAGGGACGGCTGTGAAACACAATCTTTAGGAGACTTCTCTAACTTCTTCATGGATGGTAGTTAAACTCAAGGAAATAGATTAAAAAGAACCGCCATAGTGTAGTATTTAAAACATGTATCAATTTTATTAAAAGATTTAAGACTACTCACAAGCGAAGTAGAGGTAAGCACATATGACAGACAGCATAAAGCAAAACCGGATATGGACGTCACTTCCGGGTTCCTACGCGTTACGTCGTGGAGACTTCAACTGGGATGTTTACACAGGGTACAGGAAGTGACTTATAGGTGTACTGGGCGGAACTACGCCGCCCATTTCATTAGTATACCGATGCGCCGCTGTGTAGACCCAGTAATGTCAATGGGGGCGGACCAATTCAAAATAGATACGCTGGGTAACTTCCCATCTAAACATGTATAACATTAATGGACAGCAGCGCAAAGCGGGGGACAAATACAAGGGCAGGAGGGGTGGAACGAGCACTATACTGGATCTGGCAAACTAGAGAAATTATAATAGCTTGGTATTAAGTTTTAGCTGCAGACAGCGCCGTGCTGTCATTTATAGCGTGCTATCTGTCACTCTAAGGCGATAGAGCACGCCCGGCGGCCATTTTGTTGGAGTTGATTTTAAAGTCTGTAGGTGGCCATATTTTCGGTGGTCTGACAGCGTCTGAGGCAGTAGTTTTATATCAGTAATGACTAAAGACGAAGTTTAATAAAGCAAAGATATGGGACCACACCAAACGCAAGACCACAATGGATATTAATCTATCCTAATAGATCAGAGAGGATAGTGGATAATCAGTCAAAAAAAGAATTTATGTATATACACCTTGTATCAATAGGTACAGGTACAGGAAACTGTGCATGAACAGCTGTATTTGAGAGACGGAGATACATAATTTAAAATAAGATAATGTCCAAAAAGAGAAGGTTGCTAGGCAAATTATATATACACAAAAATGTATACTTTTGTGGAGACACGGAGATGGCGTACATATTAGGGATAACATCCAAACATAGCAAATTGATTAGGATCTAAAAGATTAAAATACATAAAATCGCATAAAAAAATTTTAGACCTAAAACCATGGAAGCATGTCTTAAAAAACGCATGGAATTAAGATAATAGTATACAAATGAGTCGCTTTAAAAGATATATGAAAAATTAAAAATATTGGCAGAACATAAAAGAACCATGGCGCGAAATCGCACATAAAAAATATATATCCTTGGGGGGCTAAAAATCGCTAATAAAGCAGTTCAAGTCGAACTCTATATTTAATCCCCTGGGGGCAAAAGTGTCAAGGGTATATATCCATTTGGACTCTATCTGACTCAAGGTCCTCACCTTATGCCCTCCCCTCCAATGTTTGACATAGGGGACAATACCCCAGAATTTCAAATGCTTGGGGTCTCTATTATGATAAATAGCGAAATGTTTAGAAACATTATGTTTATCGTACCCCTTCTGTATATTTTGTATGTGCTCTTTCAGTCGAGTTTTTAAAGGCCTTTTTGTGCGGCCTACGTATTGTAAGCCGCAACTACACTCTAAGACGTAAACAGCGTAAACTGTGTTGCAGCAAATGAAATCTTTAACCTTATGGGTATTGCCGGTACTTGTAGCTAAAAATTCAAAGACTTTAGTTGGTTTACTCGCTCTAGTGCACGCTAAGCACCTTTTACAGGGGAAGAAACCTTTCCCCGTGAAAAACGTAGTTATTCACGGGAGGATCGGGTATGTTTTTGACTAACATGTCTCTAAGGTTAGGGGCGCGTCTGTAAATGAACTTCGGTTTGGGGGGTAGAACTTTGTGTAAATCTTTATCATTCAAGAGGATGTGCCAGTGTTTTTTGATTATTCTTTCTATATTTTTATATTGGTTATTATAATCTAAAATTATTGCTCCTTCTACACCTTTTTTATCTTTACATTGTGTTTTTTTGTCTTTAAGGAGATATTCACGGTCCATCTTTTCCACTTCTGATATTTTTTCTTGAATTACACTCTTGTCGTAGCCTTTCTCCTGGAATCTCTGTCCAATGGACTCAGCTTGTTCAAGGAACATTTCTTTTTTGCTGCAATTTCTCCGCAGGCGCATAAATTGCCCTTTAGGGATATTGAAGAGCCAGTTTTGGTGATGGCAACTGGTCAGCGGGAGATAGCTATTTTTATCTACACTTTTGAAGTGTGTCTTGGTTTCTATTCTCCCGTCCCTTTGTGAAATTAGTAAATCCCTAAAGGGCAATTTATAATTTTTTCCATAGAGCGCAGAAGTCTTTAGATACACTAACTAACTATCTTGTAGCCTGACGAAACCAGTTTGCGGACCCACTGGTCAGAAAGGAAAGCAAACTCCCAAAGGCGACCCCCCATTCAAGAGTCGGGTGGGGGCAAACCTTCATGCGGCAACAGGATTTGCTTGCAGGCTTGTTCGGCTTGCAAAATCAGGGATTTTATGCACAGAGGCATTCTCTGATTTATTCACGCACAGTTGCACTTTATATAATTTTATAATTGCACATTAGTGGTTCACTGCGATTATCGAATAGTTTGAAATTAGCGCATCACATTTTTTCTATTTTATTTTTCAAGATAGTTAGTTAGTTTTTTTTTTTTTTTTTTTTTTTTCTTGTCTGCCAAACAGATTTCTTTTTTTTTTTTTTTCCTCTCCAACCGTCACCTTCTTTTGGCTTGTCGGGAGGCCCTGTTTGGGGCAGTACAGGACCTACTGCTGTGTGGGGTGATGGTACCTGTCCCGATGTCGGAAAGGTTTTAGGGATTCTACTCCAATCCGTTTGTAGTCCCGGAGAAGGAAGAGGTCCGTCCGGTCCTGGATCTCAAGGCCTTCAATTGCTTCAGGATGGAATCTGTTTGTTCCGTGGTCGCACTTCATCAAGGGGATTTCTTGGCGTCTTTGGACATCAAGGACGCATACTTGCATGTCCCCATATGTGTCTGCGATTTGCAGTCGGGGACAAGCACTACCAATTTGTAGCTCTTTCCTTTGGCCTAGCGACAGCGGCAAGGATCCCTGGGTGGACGCGTCAGACGAGTTGATTTCTGATTAACCCAGATTGGCCTCAACGTCCTTGGTACGCCGACATAGTATGAATGGTGGTGGATGTTCCTTGGTGGCTGCTGATGCTTGAGGACCTGCTGTCGCAAGGTCTGATACTTCACCCTGCTTTATCGTCGCTGGTTTTAATGGCATGGCTGTTGAAAGCCAGGTGCTGAGGGACCGAGGACTGTTTGCTTCCGTGATTTCCACTATGCTGAGGGGGCGCGGAAGTCTTCTTCTCTGAAGTTTTATCATCGCACATGAAAGGCCTACATCTCCAAATGTGAGAAGATAAGGTGGCATATGCGTACATATTCAGTTTCCAGAATCCTGCTGTTTTTGCAGTGAGGAGTGCATCAGAAACTTGCATTGATCACCATTAAGGGGCAGGTATCCGCTTTGGCTGTCTTTTCAGCGACTGTTGGTAACTCACTCATTGGTGCGTACGTTTGTTCAGGGGGTTCAGCATGTGGCTCCTCCTGTACGACCACCACTGGGTTTTGAATCTGGTGCTCTCGGTGCTTCAGAAACTGCCATTTGAAAATAAGAGGGAGATCCTGTTGACACTCTCTCAGAAAGTAGTCTTAAGGCGATGAAGTGGTGCTGCATCCACAGCCTTTTCTTCCGAAGGTTGTTTCGGCTTTTCATCTAAATGAGGACATTGTGCTCCCGTCTTTGTCCTTGGCCGTTGCATCCCAAAGAGGTTGCTTTGCTCTGGACGCTTCGGGTGTATCTGTCTGCTACGGCTCCTTTCCAGAGGTCGGACTCTGTAACGGTAGCTGGTCCGAAGAAGGTCCCGTCGGTCTCGTCAGCCACCATTTCTCGGTGGATCAGACAGATCGTCGTTCAGGCTTATGCCATAAGGGGTGCCTCCCTTTCCTGTCATGGCACATTCTACCAGGGCAATTGGTGCTTCTTGGGCTTTCCGACATCAAGCATCCGTTTCCCAGGTGTGTAAGGCGTCGATTTGGTCGTCCGTTCATACTTTCACCAAATTTTACAAAGTTGATGTGGGCGCATCTTCGGATGCGTGCTTCGGCGCAAGGTTTTGCAGGCGGCCACTTGAGGTTGTGACTCCTCTGAGGAGGAGTTCTTTTTGTTATGGGTGGAGTTTTTATTTTATTTTTTATTGCTGTTCCCACCCCTCGTTTTTGACACTGCTTGGGGAAGTCCCTAAGGTCAAGATTAAAGTGCTGTGTCCATCAATGAACGAAAGAGAAAATAGGATTTTTGTAAATCCTTTTCTCTGATGTTCATTGACAGACATAGCACCCACCCCTCCTGTTTGTTTGTACTGCTTTTTGATGAACTGAGCTGCTGGAAGCGGAGTGAGAGGTTATAGACAGTAGGACCACCCCTGGGCTGTGTTGTGGTGTTCGTGTTCTGCCTAGTGCTCTCTTAAAGGTGGAGATATAACCCCAAGGTCAGGATTAAAGTGCTGTCCGCCAAGGAACATCAAAGAAAAAGATTTTACGGTGAGTACAAAAATCCAATTTTCTTACCAAGAAAAACATCCAAGCCCGGCTAAATTTAGCAAAAACACATCTGAAGTCTCCCAAAAGCATTTGGAAGAATGTGTTCTGATCTGATGAAACCAATGGGGCTGTTTTTCTTCAGCTGAAACAGGAGCTTTAGTCAAGGTGGAGGGAATTATGAACAGTTCCAAATACCAGTCAATATTGGCACAAAACCTTCAGGCTTTTGCTAGAAAGCTGAACATTAAGAGAAACCTCATCTTTCAGCATGACAACAACCCAAAGCATGCATCCAAATCAACAAAGGAATGGGTCCACCAGAAGAAAATACGCCACTTAGACCGGAAGATTTTCCCCCTGACCAGGCCATTTTTTGCGATACGGCACTGCAACGCTTTAACTGACAATAGCACGGCCGTGTCCCCATGTAGCCAAATAACATTTTTAGAGCTTTCTTTTGGGGGTATTTGATCACCTCTGCGGTTTTTATTTTTTGCGCTATAAACGCTGAAAGAACAACCATTTTGCGAAAAAAACCTGCTATAATATCCAAAAAAAAGACATTTCTTCCTCAATTTAGACTGATATTCTTCCTCATATTTTTGGTAAAAAAAAAAAAAACCCTGCAGTAGCGTCTACAAAATAGGGGATAGATTTATGGCTTTTTTATTATTTTTTTTACTAGTAAATGGCAATCTGCGATTTTTAGTGGGACTGCGACGTTGTGGACAGATCAGACACTTTGACACTTTTTTTTTGGGACCATTGACATTTATACAGCGATCAGTGCTATAAAAATGCACTGATTGCTGTATAAATGTCACTGGTAGGGAAGGGGTTAATACCAGGGGGAGATCAAGAGGTTAAATGTGTTCCCTCATGTGTGCTTCTAACTGGGGGGGGGGGGGGGAGATGGGATTGGCTGGAGGAGACCTATCGCTGTTTCTAATCACTAGGAACAGAAGATCTGTCTCTCCTCCCCTGTCAGATCACGGACACTGTGGCCGCCAGCCACACGTATTGGGTCCCCCACCGTGCAAGTGGTTAAAGTTTTGGAATGCCCCAGCCAGAGCCCATACCTAAATCTGATTGAAATTCTGTGGGGTGATCTGAAGAGGGCTGTGCACAGGAAATGCCCTTGCAATCTGACATATTTGGAGTGTTTTTGCAAAGAAGAGTGGACAAATATTGGCAAGTCCAGATGTGCCATGGTGATAGAATCATACCTGAAAGACTGAGTGCTGTAATAAAATCAAAAGGTGCTTCAACAAAGTATTAGTGTGTGCACACTTATGCAACCACATTATTTATTTTAGTTTTGCTTCCCTCCGCCTAAAAGATTTTATTGTTCAACTGAGTTGTACAGTTTATAGGTAACGTTAAAGGTGGAAAAAGTTCTGAAATGATTTCTTTGTCTCATTTGTCTTCTTTTTTTTTTTTTTTTTTTTTTTTTTTTTTTACATCACCGAAATCTGACTAATATATGTATATGTATGTATGTGTGTATATATACACAATACTATACTTGTCTGCTTGGAGCAGTCCCTTACCTCCTCTTTGGCAACACTATGGGGGCACCTGTGTGGGCACGCTTCTGATTCAGACTGCAGAGTGATCCACAGTGCACAGTGCCAATATGTCATGTCCCTGCTCCTTCCTCACTGGAGTTTCACTGACAGCAGCAGAAGCCTATAGAAGGGAGGAGAGCAGTGCTGAAGCTGGGACAGTGCTAGATTGGTGACAGGACTCTGGTAAGTGTTTAGGAATTGTTGCGGAGGCTAGAACAGGTAGTGAGAGGGTGGGGTAACCTACTTATTTGGTGGCATTGGTGTGAAAACTAACTGTCTGATTTTATTATTATTATAATTATTTATTTTATTTTTTTTGTTTCAGAATCAAAGCACAGTGGACACTTGAAGTTCAGTGGGTAAAACTACATTTTGTTTTTCTGATTTCTTATAATATGTATAGAACATGTTGTTGTCCAGGATAATTAGAAGAATTTGAAAACCTGGTACCTTCTCAAATAATTACCCAAAAATTATCCTGATGATTGGTGGTACATCTAGTTTTTACACCAGATTTTTCCTCCTTTGTTTTGAATTGTGCAGTTTTTGAAAAGAAGTGCTGAAATTCTTTGTTGAAGAGAGGATAACAATTCTTTGCATCTAAAACCTAATTTAACCTAGGTTCCCACTATTGTGGATGCTGCACACTGCATTTGCACAGGCACAGCAAGCTATTTATTTGTACTTACAGGAAAGGCAGGAAAATGTTCTTCTTTCTTCCCCCCCACTTGCTTACTGGGCACTTAAAACCCCTCCGGTCTAGACCAATCTTCAGCTTTCAGCGCTGTCGCACTTTGACAATTGCGTGGCCATACAACACTGTACCCAGATGACATTTTTACCATTTTTTTCCTCCACAAATAGAGCTTTCTTTTGGCGGTATTTGATCACCTCTGCTGTGTTTTATTTTTTGTTAAAACAAATTGAAAAAGCCTGACTTAAAAAAAAAAAAAAGTAATTTTTTTTTTTTTTATATTTTGTTATAACATTTTCCAACCAGGTAATTTTTTCTCCTTTATTGATATACGCTGATGAGGCTGCACTGATGGGCACCGATAGGCTGCACTGGTGTGCACTGAGAGGTGGCACTGAAGGGCATTGATAGGTGGCCACTGATGGGTGGCAATAATGGGCACTGATCGGCTCTGGTAGGTTACACTGATAGGCAGCACTGATTGGCACCACTGGTGGGTATTGATAGGTAGCACTGGTGGGCACTGGCAGGGGGTACTTATTGGCACAGATGAGGCAGATGTGCCTCCTTCCTCTTCGGGACCGATGTCCCTTGCACATAAGCCAGTGATTGGCTTTCTTTTCTCCTTACACTGTCGGAGTGAGAAGA
The DNA here is from genome assembly GCF_037356315.1 of Lithobates pipiens. Taxonomy (NCBI): domain Eukaryota; kingdom Metazoa; phylum Chordata; class Amphibia; order Anura; family Ranidae; genus Lithobates; species Lithobates pipiens. The sequence continues at coordinate 424,589,088 of NW_027507718.1, forward strand.
AAAAAACCTGATTACCGAGCTTTTGTTTACACACATGATCAGCTGTCATTGGCTGACAGCTGATCACATGGTAAGGGGCCGGGAACTGTGATCACCCGAGTCTCGGTGATCGCAGTGCACGCTGCGTGTGCCCTGCAGGGAGTGCATGGGGAGCGTGCAAAGGGGAGGCCGTCATGACTGCCTCCCGGAAATTCATGTCCGCGCTGTAGCCATCATTTGACTATAGCGTGGATGCCAAGTGGCTAAACTAGATTACATGACGCATGAATAATCACAGTATTTTCCGATGCGTGGGGGTGCCATTAACAACTGCCTGCCCCTGCATGTCTGCTGAAGAGCAGAGCGATTTGCCTGTGGGTCAGAAAATGCTATTATACACGGCTTCTCGACATGCACAGATGTGAACATAGTCTACATTTGTATATATAAATAAACTGGAACGTGGACTTTAAAGCACAGACCCTTTAGGGTTTTTTCTTATCATAGTACCCCAAGAGCCCTGAAACTTGTGTGCCTCAGCAAATATCAACTTCATCTAGAATATTAGTGCTGTGGCACTTGCCGAGACCTCGCTGCTGTTATCTGAGGCTACCCATCACATTTAATGTCCAATAACAAGGCACAGATGGTGGTAAAGGGAGGTGTGAAGGGCAAACTTCATAATCAAAGTAGGTACCGTATATACTCGAGTATAGGCCGACCCGAATATAAGCCGAGGCCCCCAATTTACCCCCAAAAAAACTGGCAAACTTATTGACTCGTGTATAAGCCGAGGGTGAGACATGCCTGTCCATCCCTGTGTGTGTGTCCGTCCATCCCTGTGTGTCCGTCCATCCCTGTGTGTCCGTCCATCCATCCCTGTGTGTCCATCCATCCATCCATCCCTGTGTGTGTGTGTCCATCCATCCATCCATCCCTGTGTGTGTGTGTCTCCATCCATCCATCCATCCATCCCTGTGTGTGTGTGTCTCCATCCATCCATCCATCCATCCCTGTGTGTGTCTCCATCCGTGTGTGTGTGTGTGTGTGTGTGTGTGTGTGTGTGTGTGTGTGTGTGTGTGTGTCCAGCCTACCTTTGTCCCGAGCCTCCGTCCCGTGCCTTGCCTCCTTGCCTCCGTCCCGTGCCTTGCCTCCTTGCATCCGTCCCGTCCCGTGTCGTGTCGTGCCTTGCCTTGCCTTGCCTTGCCTTGCCTTGCCCCCGTCCCGTCCCGTCCTGTGCCGTGCCGTCCCGTGCCCTCTTCGTCGGCGGCCATTGTAAAGTTCAAAAGTTGCGCCGCCGCCTTCGCCTGTGATAGGCGGAACACTGAATTTCCCAGCAGCCTGTGTTCCGCCTATCACAGACGTCGTATCATCCTCGTCCGTAGTACGAGGATGATACGATGTCCGTGATAGGCGGAACACAGGCTGCTGGGAAATTCAGTGTTCCGCCTATCACAGGCGAAGGCGGAGCCGGAGGCGCGGCTTTTGAATCGAATGGCCGCTGTCTGTCTGCTCGACACGCTGATCGAGCGGGCAGACAGCGATGACTCGAGTATAAGCCGAGGGGGGCACTTTCAGCCTCAAAAAAGAGGCTGAAAATCTCGGCTTATACTCGAGTATATACGGTATATCCTAACAATGCAATGATGCTTATAGCAGTTCATTTTTGACATATAGGGTTGGTTTACTAAAACGGGAAAGTGCAAAATCTGGTGCATCTCTGCATAGAAACCGATCTACTTTTAAGTGTTTGTTTTTTTTTTTTTTTTGTTTTTTTTGTCAAAGCCTAATTGAACAAGCAGAAGTTAGAAGCTGATTGGCGATGTACAGCTGCACTAAATTTTTTACCTTCTAGTTTTAGTAAATAAATCCCAACGTGTTTGTTAGTCTATATTATTATTACAGAATAATAAATTAAACCTGGCCGCAGCCATAATAAATTCTTTGCACTGAATTCTGCAGTGCTGATTGTGGCAGCATAAATTTAAAGTAGAAAGTTGTTTTTTTTTTGTTTTGTCTTTTGCGGAGGGGTGGAGACAGATGACCGGAAATAAGGGCCAAAATTTTTAGTGGGGATACGACGGTGCAATAATGAATACTGCAGGCTTGGTAAGATTGGCTATAGATCAGCCTTTCTCAAACTTTTCAACACAGAGCAACCCTTGAAATAGTTCTCCAGTCTTGGGGGAACCCCTGCTAAAAATTAGAAATCTACAACTCATGATACATTAGTGTGATGGTCAGTGGGAAGAATGGTCCTTACACTTGTGATCATTGGGAAGAATTACCTCCTTACAGGTGGCTAAAAAGATCAATGGTGTCAGTGGGAACTTATCTGAGAAGCAGAAATTTCACAATGCTGAAGGAACCCCTAGCATCCTCTGTAATAACCCTAGGATTCCACAGAACCCTGGTTGAGAATCACTGCTATAGATGGAGAATATTTCTTTCCTGCAATCATGGGTTGCAGGAAAGCAAATTGCCACTGAGCCATTGTGTTCTCCCTGCGGGGGAAAGCTGTGAAAACACCGTAATTATTTCTAGCGGCTATAACAGCTGCTAACAACAATCGCATGTAAGATCTAACAGGCTGGTTGTACTCAAGTTGATCAACTGAATAATTTGGGTACATTCAGCCTATATATTCGAATCTCAGCAGGTTCCTGCTGAACTGGCCAAGATTCGAACCGCCTATGGCCAGCTTAAGAGTTGGCATTTTGTTCGCATTAAATTTTCCTGCTCCATCTATTCCAAAAATGTTTTGGATGTAGGTACACTTTGAAACGTAAAAACACTTTTTGCAGCATCTTCTGTGTCCTTTAGAACACTATAGTTAGATGTCAAGGGTGGCTGATTCCCTTTTAAAAGAAAAATACGTAGATTGTTTAATGCTCCTGTCTCTCTCCATTATATTTCTTATCTAAATAACCTCATCCTTGGGTCGCTATAGCTATCCATGCTACTGTTGTACTTCTTTATATTGTGTCAGCGGAATGTTGGAGTCCTTCCATCTGTGAAATGAATTGACATGCTTTCTTTCTGCTCTGTTTAATCCAACTGGTCCCACAGGCCCCTGGTATTTTGGCCATTTCACACTTCCCTACTAAGAACCATCAGAGTTTACAGCATGTTAATAACACAGCAGGGTAACCAGGTCTGCAATCTAATAAAGAAACTTATTCCCAACATGTGAAGCTGTTTTCTGCTAGTCTTAGTTGTTGCACACGAGGCATATAAAGTCAGTGGTTTAAATCTAAAACTCTCCCTATAGTAATAAAAATGTAGGATTCTTTATTGTAATGTATTACATTACTGTGTGTGCTTCTCCCCTAAGCCTCTCGAATATCATACAGCAGAGGGACATTATGTAAATGATGCTAAATGTGTATCAACTAAAATGTCAACTCACTGTTTATAAGCCAAGGTGATCTCAACTGCACACTGTACGTAAGCCAAGGGCAGCTAGTTCCACAAGGAAAGTGAGAATAAAAATGAACGGAAAGTTTAAAGCTGCCCATCCTTGCCAATCAGACTTTATTTTTAGTGATGATTCGTGTTTGCTATTTTTTTAAACAAAAAATAAAAAAAAAATGTTATACTTACCTGCTATGTGCAGTGGTTTTGCACAGAGCAGCACAGATCCTCTAGTTCTCAGGGCCCTCATCGGCGCTCCTGGCCCCTCCCTCCTGCTGAGTGCCCCCTCAGCAGACAGCTTGCTGTGGGGGCACCCGAGCCGAGCCACTGCTCTTTGTGTCCTTTGGGACATGGCACTATGGCTTGGTCATGTCCTCTCTATCTCCTCATTGGCTCACTGACTTTGACAGCAGCAGGAGCCAATGGCGCCTACTGCTGTTTCTCAGTCAATCAGGAGGGAGATTCCCAGACATCCAAGGCTCTTATGTAAGCTCAGATAAGTATTAGAGGGGGGGGCTGCTGCACACTGAAGGTTTTTTTTCATCTTCATTGCAGAGAATGCATTAAGATTAAAAAAAAAAACTTCTGAATTTAGAACCGCTTCCAGACCGCCCCATGTACATTTACTGCAGCAGGGCGGCCCGGGCACCCAAAATCGCATACCTGTAAGTGACTTCTTGCACGCGGTTTAAGCTGAATCACGATCTCTTTTCCTCCAGTGAGTCCACCCCCACCCCACAGTTATAAACAACTCCCAGGGAACACATTTAACCCCTTGATCGCCCTCTAGTGTTAACCCCTTCCCTGCCTGTGTCATTTATACAGGGATCAGTGCTTTTTTTTTTTTTTTTTTTTTTATGTTGCAGTCCCGCTAAAAAACGCAGATCGCCACCATTACAAGTAACGAAAAAAAAAAATCCCTAAATCTTTCCCGTTGTTCGTAGACGCTATAACTTTTGCGCAAACAGTATATGCTTATTGGGATTTTTTTAACCAAAAATATGCAGCAGAATACATATTGGCGTAAATTTATGAAGACATTTATTTTTTTTACACTGTTTTATAGCAATGTAAAAAAGTTTTGTTTTTTCTAAAAAATTGTTGATTTTTTGTTTGTTTTTGTTTTATAGCGCACAAAATAAACGCAGAGGTGATCAAATGCCTCCAAAAGAAAGCTTGATATTTGTGGAAAAAATTATGACAATTTTATTTGGGTACAGCGTCGCACGGCCACGCAATTGTCAGTTAAAATTACGCAGTGCCGTATCGCAAAAATTGCCTGGTCAGGAAGTGGGTAAAACCTTCAGGGGCTGAAGTGGTGAAATAGGATTGTGCAGCATGAGCAAGCACGCTTTCTTTTCCTTCTCTAAATAGTCCTTAAAATGAAGAACTTTTAAAGTACACAGTGTATATAAACCTAAACAGAGATAATCTAAAAGATTATCTAAACAAGCCTTTTCTTCTGCCATAGAGCTTTGAGTGCAATGCCTAAGCGAAGGATGGGTCTAAGAAGAGTAAAGCCGGCCATAGATGATTCGAATCTTGGTCGATTCAGCAGGGACCCGCTGATATTCAAACTATCTATGAGAAGGCCGATTGTACCCAAGTCGATCTATTGATCGACTTGAGTACAACCAGCATGCCAGGTTTTACATGCAATTATTGCCAGCGGCTATAGCCCCCAGCAATAATCACTGTGTTCTTCTGGCAGGGACGCCTCCCTGCACCCCTGCCAGGAAACACAATAGCTCCATGGGAAGAATTCCTCCATCAACACTGACTGTGTTAGGGGGAATCCAGTGATTTTCTTTCCTGTAACAGATTTCAGGAAAGAAAATCGCATCATCTATGAGCCTGCCTAAGACCTATTTTTTGGCCTTTTTAAGGGAGGTGGGGGTAGATCAGAGGTGTCTAGTTCTTGTATATTACCTCTAGTTACTCAAGCCCTAGTGCCAAATTAGTAAAACCTGATACACATGGGCTGAATGTCTGGAGACATTGGCCAGTTAAAAAAAAAAAAAAAAAGCTGACATTCGGGCCCGTGTATATGTCGGTCTGTTGGATGAACATGCTGGGAAAACCAACAGCCAACCAACTCCTGAACAGCGTGCTCAGCCAATGGCAGAGAGGGTTGAGGGGAGATCGCTGCACTAACTTTGCATGGTTAGTACATTGGCTATGCCCGGAGCTGACAGCAACCCGCTGGGTTGAATGGAAGAAGACTGTACCAGGATTTAGAGTCTGATTGATAGATATCCCAGCCAAGATTTATACTCGAAGCCAGTAAAGGAAACCTATCTATTAGATTGAAAAAAAACAACTGTGAGTTCTAGCAGTTTTGAGAAACGTCTGACTATATATTTTTTGCAAAACGTCTGTAGTCTGTAGTAGTTTCTAAGTCATCGTTGTAATCTCTGACTATTTCTAATAGTATGGCTGTAGTCTCGGGCCAGTTGCTGTAGTAGTCCTCTGAATGTTATGTATTGCCCATTGCCCTTTGGTGAAGTCTGGGGGCTGCACTTGATGCTTATTTCAAGAAAGTTGACCACTACTGCCACAAAGAATGTGTGTGAGTCAACCTGCTAACAAACCCCCCCCCCGCTAGTATGTCAGATTTGGGTAAAATGACTCTTTAATTTGTGATGCTTCCTTTTACTGACTCCGGTATTTTCCCTCTTGTAGTGCTCTAGTGTTCGGAAATTCCTCAGTCCTCTGTGTTCTGGAGAAGATGGGAACGGGATGTTTTTAGAGAGCATATCTAGCCGGTGGCGTCCAGAAGAAGTGTGTAGCTTGTAGCAGGAAACATGGGTCTTCTCTTTTTATCAGTACAATTCATGAATTTTCTTAGCATTTTAGTTGTGCGCTTTTGTAAATGTGTAATAATTTTTTATGTATAAAAAAAATTTGTACATTTTGTATATTAATACAACACTAATAATGGTAATCCACCCTAGTGGATTGCCCATAGGAATAGGGGACGGAAACCAGGACCCCCTATCTGTTATTCATAGCCTATTTTGATTGTTATACTTATTGCCTGTATATTATTTTACTTTTTGGTTTGTAGAAAGGCACAACATACCAGTGTAGATTATTATTTCTTTTATTACTATTATTTTTTTGTAATACAGTAAAACCTTGGTTTGAGAGCTTTTTACAAGGCGAGCAACATTTTTTTTTTTTTAATACATTTTGACTTGATATACAAGCGATGTCTTGATATACAAGTAGCGTCATTTCACAACTGAGTATAAAAGATAAGAAAGGTGCCTCTAACTGTAGCAATATGGTTACATTTAATGAAGGTACAACTTTTAGCAACTCGCATTGGTTGATGATTTAAAACGGGCACATCTAAGTATGCAGGCACCTGGGGTAAAGCTGTCCACATAGACCATCCTCTGCATTGTCATCAATGTCATCTCTTCCACATTGCACTCCACGAGCACTTCAAGCCTCTTTCAGATCGCTCTACTGCAGGGTACGATTGCGGACTTACAACGGTGAGAGCTGGCAGTGCGGGGGATGGTCTATGTGGACAGTTTTACCCCAGCTGCCTGCATACTTAATGTGCCTCTTTTAATCATCAACCATGTGAGTTGCTAAATTTTGTACCTTCATTATTGTAACCATATTGCTACACTTAGTGGCACCTCTCTTCTCTTTTATACTCTGTAGCTCCTGCTGGATTTTGCTTCTAATCTCCTTGTGGAGGCTTCCATTTGTGGATGGACATATTATGATTACACAACCTATCACATTGCTATAATCTTTTTATGTGGACTATAAAACAAAGGAATTGTGAATAAATGGTTGTGGAATGAATCCATTTGAGTTTCCATTATTTCTTATGGGGAAATTCCCTTTGATAGAAGAGGGCTTTGGATTACAAGCATCTTTCTGGAACAAATTATGCTCACAGTCCAAGGTTTTACTGTACACACATCTCATAGCCGCACTGAGCACATTATGTATGTACCCACAAGCTTTCCCCCATCTGCCCAACCTTTTTTTTGCCAATGGGCAGTTCTCACTAGTTTGCAGTTCTCACTAAACATATTTGTAGTTCCTGTTGAAGATCTTTGTTGTTGGCCTTTTATACCCAGTAGCTCACCAATACCAAAGAAAAATATCAATGGCAGACGCCAGTGACAAATATTTATTGTTTGCACGTACTAATAAATGGATAAATTATGTAAACTAGATATTGCCGGCCTGACCACAAAGCATTTGTGAGGATAGGTATGGAACAATAGTATGATGTGATTACTTTGTATGATATCAACTTTTAAAAGTTAATTACAAAAGGTTATAGCAAATCAAGCCTGGTTTTTCTTTTCCCTGGCAGATACAAAGGGGCACTGTTCTGTAGTGCCAGTATAATGTAATTCGGAGTCCGATTTTCTCATTCCAGTTCATAGGCAGGTTTACCTCACTCTAAACAAAAAGCTGATTACCCAGGTCACATGCAGAACTGTGTAATCTATAGGACTTGTTTTGCCTTGCAGACCTCATTAGGTATTTGTTTGCTAGAAGCCTGTTAGGTGATGATGCCTATGTAGTGAGGCACAAGCTGTGTCCTTATGGGCAAGAATGCCTTCTGTATTCTTGCCAAGTCTTTCATTTACTGAAACTCTTGTTGGCAAATGCCACTGCTGGCCAAGAACCTAGTTATTAATTTGGCTGACATGCCTGGTTATGGCGATTGCTGGAATACCACAACATTCTTAGAACTCTAGTGCCATGATTTGCTCTAGGAAGTAAAGTTTTACTTCAGCTTGGTAGATTTGAGTAGCTTGTGGTCTGTTAGCCACTTTTCTAACCCCAGTGGTAGATTTGAATAGACACAATTATGTAAATGACTATTATATTTATAATATTGCAAATTCAGATTATTCACTATAAGAAGATTGCCTGCAATGTAATGTTTCTAAAATTGAATAACCTTTATTACTGTTCCCATCTATGCCTTATTGTCTATGGTGCCTTATAGTGTAACTTCAAAACAAATGTGATTGTGTTTTAAACTTGGTAGATAATTTTATAATAATGGTATACACTCTTTAAGACCTTTTTTAATGCTGTTTAAGTCTAAAGAAAGTATTTTTAATTTTCTATTCTATTCTATGCTTTTTGACTAAGATTTTTTTTTTTTTTTTTTTCTGTGCAGCTTTTAATTTTAATTTTACATACTTTTATAAATTAAATTTTTTGTATGCTCACTGTGACAAAATATAAACTATTTTGTTTGAAAATTGTTTTCATTTGTATATGTAGGTTTGCACAACGCACATATATTTTAATGTAATTATGTACATCATTAAATGACACAAACAAAATTCCAAAAAATTCTTAAATGCCAATTTGCTTACCAATGTAGGTTTGAGTTGTAGTACCTGGACAATATAAGCAAGGAGAGGATATACTTGGGCTAATTAAGTAAAAGCATTGGGACTCTTCATGAAATAAGTGTTGTAAATATTTACTTTAGTTACCCAATCATACAGATGAGATAAGTAAACAGGATACTTTATCTGAATATTTATTGTGTAAAAATTCTCACGTTCTTATTAAATCAGCCTAAGGGACCCTATGCAAGCAAGTCCTTAGTGGAAGTCAAACATGGGCCTCTGGTGCTGCAGGACAAAGATGCTAATTAATTTGGCCACTGTTCTGCCCATGGCATAACTGACACCAGATCCAGAAATCTTTAGTTTGAAATGGGTTGTGTAGTTGGGGTAGTGGTTCAGAAATGGCTGGTGTTTGGTGGTTCTTGTGAGCATATTGTACAGATTGGGATTGGGTCTACTGGGTCCCAAGATTATATCTTCTTTTTTTTTTTTCTTTTAAAGACAGTTTTTATTGAGGAAAATGCATAGATGTACAGAAAATTACAACATGCTGGAAAAACATTACGCAAACACACAGAGTTCTTGGCAGAAACGAAATCAAACACTGAGCATTTGAACATACAAACTTTCGTAGGGTAGATTGGCTACCTTGGGTTACAAATTATCAGAGATAAATGATTTCAGATTAGCTATCACAAGGTAGAAGACGAGGGAGAAGATTATATCTTTGACAGCTGTCTGTAATAGTAGTTTGGCGTAACTTGGGGTTTCCAAGAGCGTGGAGTCTAAGCCCCAGCCTTCTGCTTCACCAGTTCCCTGTTTTGGGGATGGCCGTGCAGCAAGGTGGAACCAGCTCATTGCCCCCAGGTATATAATGAAGTAAAATGTTGTGCGCTTCAGTCTAAACTCAAATGCAGCACACTTAATCTTGGAATAAAACCTAGCAAATCACTATTTAAATGTGCAGGTGTGCTTCCCAAAAATATCAAACACATGGCCCCCAGGTATGCCTAGCTGAGAATGGGGAGACCACTTTGCGAGTGCAGAGTACAACAGCAGGAGATGGAATGAAAAGCCAAGAAACAAGTGAAGGTTGGAGCTGGCGGCAGTGATGCAAAGACCGTAAACTGAGCTGGGATTGGTACATGCGTAATCAGACAGGATACACGAGTAGTATACCGACAGGGGCTCAACTGAAACGTTTCTAAGGCAGTGCTGCCTGCACTCAGCACGTGTATATATGTGTATATATGTATGGGAGGCAATCAAGAAAGTTAAAGAAGGGGAAAAGGATATAAAACCCCATTAGAGAAGGTGACAGACATAGGTAAACAGAGAGGCCAGCAGCACATGTGAAATGGAGTCCGATCTAGGAGAACACTGCAGCAAGGAGTTAAGAATTTCACAAACGGAAATCTGCAGGCTAGACGATGACAATCTTGGGGTTATGATACAGATATAAAATGATGACAGTATCTGTATCTATGAACAGAACTATAAACTCTGCAAATCGAGACTGCATCCAAAGAGCTACAACAGAGCATTTTTTTTTTTTGCTCAAATTTAATAAAGCCAAATGTCAGGAAATTGCCAAATGCAACAATGAAATGCATGTTTGGGAATAGTTTTGCATAACAAACATGTATTTTTTTTTGTCTACCCATTTCTGAGGTTTGCACAGTAATGAGGATGACACCACTTGCAGCATTCTGACTGGACGGTATACGAGCAGCAGTACACTGATTAGGTCATCCCCCTGCTTATTCTGCCATTGAATTTTATATCTGATGCCAAAAATACCTGTTGTTCCTGCTGAAATCTGAGTCAATACATTTCTGCACTTTCACCTCATCACATCACTTTTATCATGTTGTATCACACACTTATTATTATAATTTTGTGTCCAGCTATTTCTTTGGACTATCAATCGCCTTCCCTATGTTTTGTATAGAGTGGGAAGGGGTTCTGCAGGTCTCTATGTACTGTATTTTTGCATTCAAAATATTTCCTCTTACTTCCAGCCTCAGTGGCCTCTCCCAAGATTAAACTACTACAAGACTTAACTAAAAGCAAAACTTTTTTTTTTTTTTTTTTTTTTTTAGTTTTGGCCTGAGTGGAGAAGGATTAGAAACCCTGTCAGATTGTATTGCTGTCTGTGCCCTATTAAGGTGATTCACCCTCTTTTACCATTATGATTGAAAGTAAAAGAAAAACCCAAATTGTGGGTTGTCCCAAGGAAAGTAATAGTGGGGAAATGGGGACACTAGTTCTGGTGACCTGGGGGTCCCCAAGGAATTCCCTTGATTTTCAGGGATTTCTGCTCACTTTTTGTTTCGGTATCGGACAGGAAGTGAAGGAAAATCTTCGCAATGGTAAACAGATGGCGGGGAAAAAAAAAATCTGACAGGGATTATAACCCCCCCTCTACTATATCCAAAATGGGGGGAAAAAAAAAAGTTTTGCCTACACTTCTACTTTATGCTGGGTTCACACTATCGCCACATCCGGCTCACAGCAGAGGTCCAGTGCTTCCCGGTTCACTGTTTCAGGTCTGATTCAGACGGATTTTTTGTCTGAATTCAGACCTGAAACAGACCAAAAGACGCACAGGGCTCCTGAGCAAATTCGTTCCGGAACCACAGTGGAGATATGTGAACCGACACCATAGAGAGCTGGTCAAAATCTCCTGCTATTGAGAATTGGATGAGGAGAAACTGCACATCCAACTCACAATAATATGAACCCAGCCTGAAGGAGAGCATTCTCCATGTATTCTAAGGCTGAGTCCAGTAGGTGCTGGTCACATTGTCTCCAGGATTGGCGGTGAGCGTTGTATAGCACAGATAGAGAGGTTAGGTAGAGCAAAACTCTGTAACCCTTCTCTGTGCTATAGAGTTAAATGACATGGCTTTTAACTATTTAAAACAAATTTATACTAAATTAAGCAGATTTGCCATGGAAAGGAAAAATAATTTGTTTTACGTTTTATTTTCCTGTTATAGACCCTTATGAACCAGCTAATAAATGTCCAGCAGAGGGAGACAAAACCAAATGATAAAGGTTTAAAAATCAAAATGTTATCTCTAGCTAGATTTAGTTATAATTCATGTTTGTAAAAAAAAAAAAAAAAATTGGGTTATTTATATATATATATATATATATATATATATATATATATATATATATATATATATATATATATATATATATATATACACACGCTGTATAACATTCTGCAGTAGAAATCTGGGAATAGACGTCAGGTATTCATAAACAAGATAACAATAAGCCAGTAAAAAAAAAAAATCTCCAAATAGGATCATATAGTAGACCAGGTACATTTTAAGTAGAATAGATGGTCATCCTGTATTCAGCTATAATTACCAGGGTAAGCTGTACCTAATAGGAATGATCATGAGCCAGCTAACAAAATTAGGCTCATTATAATACACATAATGGGGGTTATTTACGAAAGGAAATTTTTTTTATTTTCTTGCATGTCCCCCTAGGATCTGCAGAGACTGCACTTGTAGTGCAAAGTGGATTTGCCTTTTGTAAATAACCCCCAATGTGTCGATCTTGCATGCTAATTTGACCACCCTATCAAAATGGACTTGAAAAGGATAAGATGAAGAAAGGAACCAATAGAGAGAAAAAAAATACAAAGCAAAAGGGGGCTTAAAAATACAAAAACAAATTGAAGAAAGTACCCATCTCTCCACCTCCCCTCGATTCAGACATCGGCCACACAAGGGTGGGTGGGTGTCAAGAGGTCCAGGTAAGGCATGTCTTCCTTGCTATACCAAGAGTCCAAATCACATTATGTTCATCTATGGTATTATGCAAACATGCCATAAGAGTCTCCATAGGTTCTATATATCAAGGAGGCGATATACAGTAGTAGATGGATGACCGACAACCAATAGATTTAGTAGATGTTCCATAGGCCAGTATATATGGAAAAACGAATCGCGTTCCTGGAGGCATCACTAACCGTGAGCACTCGCCATTTGATAAGTCCTGGCTTTGCCCTTGTGTGCAGAGAGTACTGAGACAATACTAAGTGTAGGAGTCTTGGTTGCTGGAGGAAGCTTGTCTTCCGTTCAATATTCTGGAGCTCAGAGCAGTTCAGTTATGCTGTCAATACTGAACTTCTCAACTACATTGTCATTTGATCAGGATTCAGTCGGACAATGCCATGGCAGTGGCTTACATCAACCTGCAGGGGAAAAAAAACAAAGTCTCACAGTTTAAGGGGAAGTGAATTTGATTCTTGCTTGGGCAGAATGTCACATTCAGCCCTGTCCCCTATGCCTTTCCCAAGCATGGAAAATATTGGCAGATGGATTTGTTCAGTTTTCAATGTCTGTACACCACCCTGTGGTGATTCGAGATATCTGATGCAGGATGTGGAAATTCTGGGTTGCAGGTTTGTCTTCAGGTCCAGGGATCCTCTAGCCTTCACAGTGGATGCACTGGTGACTCTGTGGGACCAATTCAAATGTATATATTCCCTTCCTCTACTGAAACTAGTTCTTCACCTAATCTGTAGGTTTGACTGCATTCAGTGATCCCACCAAACTGGCCAGGTGAATGTGGTATTCATACTCCATTAAACTTCTGGCGAACTCACAATGGGGCCCTGCCAGATTGTCCAAATGTTCTGCCCCAGGGACTAGTTTACCACCCTGCTTCTCTGTCACTGGATTTACCACCCTAATTGTTGAAGCCCAAGGCCTTATCATTAATATTTATTTAGGGTACTTCTATAGCACCATCAATTTACACAGCACTTTGCATATACATTGTACATTCATACCGGCCCCTACATTCAAGGAGCTTACAATCTAAGGTTCCTAACTTACATTCATATGCTAGGGCCATTTCAGACTGAAGCCAATTAACCTACCAGCATGTCTTTGAAGTGTGGGAGGAAACCCACACAGGCATGGGGAGAACATGCAAACTCCAGACAGGTAATGCTGTGGTTGGGATTCAAACCAGTAACCCTTTTTACTGCTAGGTGAGAGTGCTACCCACTACACCACTGTGCCAACCTTGTAGATAGTTCTTGTTGGCATCAGCTATCCATATTCTTTTAAAGGCTGGGAAATGGATTTCTTGCAAAGTCTACTATTTCACCTGGAATGCATATTTTTTGAAGATTGCTTGCCTCTTACTCCTTGGTGAAAGCCTACATAAGGGGTGTTTCTATGTACAGCAGAGGACATGGCAGCACATGTGCTCCTTCAGATGGTCTGAAGAAGGGGCACGCATGCTCCAAAGGCGTGCTACTAAGTCCTCTGCTGTCCTGATCGGGTGATGTCACAGCTGTCAGCCAGTGCCCGCCTGCCAGCCCTGGAGCTCTGGGTACCCCAGCTCAGCCACGTCTGGTTATCGGCACACACCTACAGCCTCCTGGGATGGATACAGAACGTCCCACTGTCTGCTAATGCTGTTTCTTACTTCCCACACTGTGAGTGCATTAACTTTTAATTTAATTAAATAAAAGCAATTTTATATGCTACGCTCAGACTAGCACAGATGCATTCTATATAGCTAGTGTGCTTGGGCATAATCAAACCAAAAACTTAAGCTACAAAAGACTGAAAACATATCAAAAACAATGAATACTTTAATGAGACAGCAGTCTTTAAAATATATGTAAACACATTCACTAAAATCTCATATAGTCTTTAACATGTTGATTAAAGTTGTGTTATTACCCTGTCGCACGATTGTCTGTTTGTTTCAACACACATTATGCAGGCATGTTAAATTACTTCACATCAGGAAACCCACCTTGAGAAATTGTTATACAGAATTTATACAATACCAACAGTGTTTTACAAAATAAAGAGAGACTGTATAGTTACAATTCAAGGCAAGATGGTTAAGCTTGGTACACACTATATATTTTTTTTTGTCCAACCCAGCTGGTTGAACGAAAAAAAAACTGACCGCTCAGGTTGGAGCTGCTGAACTAGCAAACCAATGTTAGAAAAGTGATCTCCCCTGCTGAGCTATTGTGTTCTGACAGGGGACACTCCCCCCTGCCAGAACACTTCAATCAGAATTCTCGGCCATTGGCATTGAGAGCTGGACAAAAGACCCTTTGACAGAAGCTGGCAGAATGGCCAGCTTCTGTCGGAATCGGCTGCTATACACACGGGCCGAATGTTGATCAGTTGGCCATTGAACCGGTTGATGTTGCCTGACATTTGACCCATGTGTACTAGGCATTAGTAAGGCTTTGCTTGCGAGAGCCTACAATCTAAAGGGATGGGCAAGTGATACAAAGTTAATACGGTGCCTTCAAAAAGTATTCATACCCCTTGAAAGTTTCCGCATTTTGTCATGTTACAACCAAAATGATAAATGTATTTTATTGGGATTTTATGTGATAGATCAACACAAAGTGGCACATAGTTGTTAGATGGAAGGAAAATAATAAATGGTTTTCAAGATTTTTTACAAATAAATATCTGAAAAGTGTGGAGTGCATTTGTATTCAGCCCTCCCGGAGTCAATACTTTGTAGAACCACCTTTTGCTGAAATTACAGCTGCAACTTTTGGATATGTCTCTATAACTGTTGCACATCTAGAGAGTGACATTTTTGCCCATTCTTTGCAAAATAGCTCAAGCTCTGTCAGATTGGATGGAGAGCATCTGTGAACAGCAATTTTAAAATCTTGTCACGGATTCTCGATTTAGGTCTGGACTTTGACTGGGCCATACTAACACATGAATATGCTTTGATCTAAACCATTAGTAGGTCGGGCTGTAGCTCTGGCTGTATGTTTAGGGTCGTTGTCCTGCTGGAAGGTGAATCTAGCCTCAGTCTCAAGTCTCTTGCAGACTCTAACAGGTTTTCTTCGAAGATTGTCCTTTATTTGACGTCATCAATCTTTCCATCAAATCTGACCAGCTTCCCTGTCCCTGCTGAAGAAAAGCATCCCCACAACACCATGTTTCACGATGGTCATGGTGTGTTAAGGGTGATGTGCAGTGTTCGTTTTCTGCCATACAAAGAGTTTTGCTTTTAGGCCAAAAAGTAAAATTTTGGTCTCATTTGACCAGAAGAACTTCTTCCATGTGTTTGCTGTGTAACTTTATTTCAATAATGGCTTTCTTCTTGCCACTTTTCCACAAAGGCCCAATTTGTGGAGAGCACGACTAATAGTTGTCCTGTGGACAGATTCTCCCACCTGAGCTGTGGATCTCTGCAGCTCCTCCAGAATTACTATGGGCCTCTTGGCTGCTTCTCTGATTAATGCTTTCCTTGCCTGGCCTGTCAGTTTAGGTGGACAGCCATGCCTTAGTAGGTTTGTGATTGTGCCATACTCTTTCCATTTTCAGATGAGGGATTGAACACTGCTCCAGAATTGTTCAAAGCTTGGGATATTTTTTTTTATAACCTAACCTTGCTTTAAACTTCTCCACAACTTTACCCCTGATCTGTCTGGTGTGTTACTTGGCCTTCATGATGCTGTATGTTCCCTAAGGTTCTCTAACAAACCTCTGAGGACTTCACAGAACACGTGTGCTTATACTGAGATTAAATTACACACAGGTGAACTCTATTTACTAATTAGGTGACTTCTGAAGGCAATTGGTTCCACTCGATTTTAGTTAGCGGTATTAGAGTAAAGGGGCTGAATACAAATTGATGCCACACTTTTCAATGATTTATTTGTAAAAAAATTTCCTTCCTCTCCACAATTATGTGCCACTTTGTGTTGGTCCATCGCATAAAATCACAATAAAATACATTTACGTTTTTCGTTGTAACATGACAACATGTAGAAAATTTCATGTATGAATACTTTTTCAAAGCACTATAAATTCAGAGTACACTTTAGATATTTTCTCTGTCTTAATTATTCCATAATGACCTCAGTTTCTAAACCAAATTACTTATTATCCAAACAATTCCTTTTAGCCCATGTAAATTCACCCACTGGTACAGCTTTAATAAGACAGTATTTTGACGTTTTAAAATGGCAGCAGGCAATGTTGATTTTTTCTCCCTTTGTTCACATAGTGTTGCCCGTGTTTAATGCCTGGGAAGCATTTTTGTATGTGTTGATATATTTTTTTAACCACTTGCCGACCAGTCAATGACAATATACGTTGGCACAATGGTACAGCTGCCCAAATGGCCATACCTGTTCATCCCCTTTAAGAAGCGGCATTGTGGGCACATGCATACTCCGTGACCGTGTCCGTGGGTCCCGTGGACTTAATGTCCACCGGTGTCCCGCGATCATGTCGCAGAGCAGCATAATGGGGAGATGCCTATGTAAACAAGGCATTTCCCTGTTCTGCCTGGTGACATGACAGGGATCTACTGCTCCCTGTCATCAGGAGCAGTGATCACTGTTGTGTCAGTGGTAGCCCACCCCCCCACAGTTAGAATCACTCCCTAGAATACACTTAACCCCTTGATCGCCCCCTAGTGTTTAACCCCTTCCTGCCAGTGTCATTCATACAGTAATCAGTGCATTTTTAGAGCACTGATCGCTGTATAAATGACAATGGTCCCAAAATAGTGTCAAAAGTGTCCGATGTGTCCACAATAATCTCGCAGTCACGATAAAAATCGCAGATTGCCATTACTAATAAAAAAAATAAATAAAAAAAAATGCCATAAATCTATCCCTTATTTTGTAGATAGTAGAAAAGATGTAGCTGGATAGCCACACTCCGAATTATTCAACTTTATTTAAAAAATGTAATTAAAATCATAGCATCTAGGCTGGTAAACAGACTGCACAGCCGCTGACATGTTTCACACCGAACACGTTGCTTAGTCATAGCCCTTATTTGGTAGATGCTGGAACTTTTGCGCAAACCAATCAATATAAGCTTATTGTGATTTATTTTTATTTTTTTTATCAAAAATATGTAGAAAAATACATATCAGCCTAAACTGAGAAATAAATTATTTTTTTTATATATTTTTTGGGGATACTTATAGCAAAAAGTAAAAAATATTTTTTTTTTTCAAAATTGTCACTCTTTTTTTGTTTATAGCGCAAAAATTAAAAACCGCAGAGGTGATCAAATGCCACCTAAAGAACGCTCTATTTGTGGGAATCAAAGGATGCCCATTTTGTTTTGGTGCAATGTCGCACGGCCGCGAAATAGTCAGTTAAAAAGACGCAGTGCCTTATAGCAAAAAGTGCTCTGGTCAGGAAGTGGGTAAATTCTTCCAGGGCTGAAGTGGTTAAAATATGTGTAATTTCAGGATCCCGTTGGTAATCCAGTTTTGGCATTGCCATAATCATCTTGCCTTGCTTGATAGGTGGGTATATAAATATAGGAGGATCTGTCCATACTTTGCTATGACTTAGGCCAGAATTGGCTTAAACACATTAACATATTCGTGTCTGTAATGCTTTTATGCTCTACTCACTATGAAAAAATAAACTTGCATTGTAGAAACTTCAAAATTGCTTCTGTTTTGTGGCTTGATCTTTATATATTTTCAAAATACAGAGAATCCCTCTTGCAATTATCTGACATTCACTAGTTTGTTCTGGTACATAGTGAACTGTATCATACATCTAACTAGAAGTCCCTTTCTTTCCTTTTGCAGAGCCAAAGCTTACACAAATAATGTAGAGAAGGTAAGCTCGGTGAAGCTGGCCCCCCTACAATCAGCACAAATAAAAACTCAAGTGTGTTTCTTTGGTGCTACGTTTGTGCTGTTTTGTGCCCTAAAAATTTACATTTGTGCTGCTTTTATTTTTAAGATATTAGTAATTGTTTTTTCCAGATTATGGCATCACCTAGCCCCCCTACAACAGCCAAATGGCACGAAACTGGTCTCGTTGGTTAGTGCTATGTTTGTGCTGCTAAAATTTCCATTCTATCTTTTATCATTTTTGCGTTAATGATTTATTAAAGGTCACTCAGCCCCTCTACAATGCCCAAATGACACGAAACTGGTCTCGTTGGTTAGTGCTACATTTGTGCTGCTAAAATTTCTGGTCTATCTTTAATCATTTTTGCATTATGAATGATTTATTAAAGGTCACTCGGCCCCCCTACAACACCCAAATGACACGAAACTGGTCTCGTTGGTTAGTGCTACATTTGTGCTGGTTTGTGCTGTTATGGTTTTTAAGTTATAACCGTTTTTTTTTCAAACCACACTCACTTTGCCCACCCTACAATCAACACAAATAAAAACTCAAGTGTGTTTCTTTAGTGCTACGTTTGTGCTGTTTAAATTTCCTTTATGACTTTTATCATTTTTGCGTTATTAATGATTTATTTATTAAAGGTCACCAAAGATTACTTAGCCCCCATACAACACCCAAATGACACAAAACTAGTCTCGTTGCTTAGTGCTACGTTTTGAGCTGTGTGAAGTTGGCACCCCATGTTTTGTAAAACCTGAATAAAAACATACCATTCGTTTGTGCCGGTTCGGTTTCTGAGATATTAAACATTCATTTTAATGTAAGCCATTTTGCACCCCATATTGCTGAATTTTAAAATGGAACATGCCATTCGTTTGTGCCGGATTTGTGCTGGTTTGTGCCACAAAAATAAAAGTTTTGTGCCACTTTGGTTTCGGAGCTATTGTGCGTTATACTTGCTGAAACCCCGCCCACTTTGCACCCCATGTTGTTGCATTTTAAAACACGCCATTAGTTTGTGGCACAAACCAGCAGAAATGCGGCACAAAGATAAACTTTGTGCCGCTTTGGTTATATTATAATATATAGATATTGTGTGTTATAGTTGCTGAAACCCCACATCCAGAGGATCTCACAGCGTGGGTAGCAACTTGGATCCCCCGCAGTTGCTGGATGAGATGGCAGACAGGCTGCTTTTCCAGCTCAGGGTGGAGGAGGCATCCAGAGGAGCGGAGTGGCTGCAGGAGCAGATCTCATCTGTCCTGCGAGATCGAGCCTCCGGGTCAGGGACAGGGGGGCAGGCGTCCATACGAGCTCGGCCCCTGGATCGCTTCTCTCCCGTCTCCATCTAGGTCAGATGAGGGGTTGCAGGGGTTCCTTTTGGGTTTGAGGGAGCTGGTCCAGCCATTTGAACCAGAAACGAGTGACCAAGCCATGCCGTCATCGGTGTGGATCCCGTCGGTGAGTCAGAGGCGACGAGGCTGACTTCAGTGTCCAGGGTTGATCCCCCCTGTGGCGCCAGGCCAGTTTGTGGCGGGGCACAAGTTGGTGTTGAGGGACAAGGCTGAGTCATCAAGGGAGGCTGTTGCCAAACCGGATTCAGTCAGATTGGCGGTCTCTGTGAAATGTGAGGTTTACGTTTGTTTTGAGGGGCCTCTGGGTGCGCACCTGAGGCCGGAATTCCGCAAAAAAATTTGGAAGGGTGAGTATGTGGGGATATTCTCTCTGCTACCCCTGGAAAAATCTGGATAGGGTCAAGCCAGAGGAGAGCAAAAAGGAGAATGAAGAAAAATGGCTGTACAGGCTGATCCCACGGACTTTACCTAATTGGCTGCAGGTTTTTTCCATTATGGCAAGTGTCGTTTTGGAGAAGAATCTGGAACACTGTTATCTTGATGCCTACAGAGTCTACGGGGTATCCGCATGGTTGAGGTAAGACTAGCAGTTCCGGCAGCAGAGATCTATGCACCCGTCCTTGCGGTGGGACCACAAGGATATTAGTTTGTGGATGTGACTTATGACCTCAGCGCAGGCCCCTAATACGTTTTTTCCAGGGCGGGCCGGTGGCACATCTACCCCTGGACGACCACCTGCAAAGAAAAGAGGTGTCTGCGGGCAGTATGAGGGCTCCTGCAAGTTTGGAGGGGTTTGCCGTTGCCAGCACAAGTGCTCCGGCTGCGGAGGTTTGCATTCATTGTCCCGCTGCTTCAAGCAGGGGAAGGGCCGTGCCGGTGAGTCTTAACAAAAGGGATGATGTTAGTGAGGGTGGAAAGGATGCGGATATCCCGATTGGGAGGCTTCTCGACTTTTAGGGATTGGTTTCTCCAAAGGCTTTCGTGTACCTTGTTCCCTAGCCTCTGTTCCACCAGTGTCCCAGAACTCACATTCGGCCTTGCAACATCCTGCAATGGTTTCTGAGAAATTGTGAAAGGAACTTGCATTGGGCAGCATGGGTGGCCCTTTCACCTCGCAGCCTTTAGCAGATTTGGTGCCGTCGCCCCTGGGGGTTGTGCCTAAGAAGGACCTTAAAGTGCGTTTTCACAGTGACAGTCTTGGGGTGGTACAGTTTATCAACCGTGTCACAGCCTCGTCGCTACCTGTGGTCCGACTTCTTCAGCACCTGGTGTTACATTGTCTACAGTTAAATGTTTTTCTTTATGCTGTTTACCTCCCAGGAGTTGAGAATGGCTTAGCTGACGCATTGTCTCGCTTTCAGTGGGGCAGGTTCCAAGAGTTGGCACTGGCAGTGGAGCAATGCAGGGTCCCTTGTCCCAAATGATTGTGGAGGATTGCCTTGGGTCATCTCCTGATGGATCAGACGGTCCGTGTGTGACAACGTGTGCAGCCTATAATAAATTATGGCAAGATAGGTTGTCTTTGCTGCAGCAGGCTGAGGTGGGCCCAGAGGTGAGGTTGCTGGTCCTTTACTTTGTTTCATGGAACCTTGAGGAGGGGGTGTTGGTGTCATTCGTGGAGCGGAAATTGGCAGGATTAGCATTTTTCTTGAAATTGCAGGGCTGTCGTGATTTCACAAAATAGTTTTGGGTCTGACAGGCTCTAAAGGGGTATTGTAGGTCTCAGAAGCGCAGGGATTCCAGGCGCCCTGTTTTTCATTTGATATTCTGCAAAATGTTTTAGCCCAGTTGGTTTCCCTGTGTTCCTCAGCCTACAAGGTCTCTTTGTTTAAATTGGCCTTCTCTCCGGCTTTTTTTGTAGCTTTTCAGATTAGGGAACTAGTCAGCCCTTCCAAGAGGGTCCGTGGGGGTATGTTGGATCGGGAGGTCACCTGTGGGAGGACAGGGTATCACTGCTTTTGCGATGGTCCAAAACGGATCAGGCTGGTAGGGGCAGAAGGGTTCAGATTTTTGCTGTGCCGGCTTTGCCCTTGTGTCCAGTGGGTGCTGTCGGAGAGTTTCTCACAGTGCACCCGGGTTTGGCTGGGTCCTTTTTGTTACATGCAGATGGGTCTCCCTTGTCCATATTTCAATTCATATCCATTTTCCGTAAATGTTTAAGGGCATTGGGTTTGGAGGAGAAAGAATTCATCTCGCACTCATTCTGAATTGGGGCAGCCAACGGGAGCCGCCAGATGTGGGTTGGATGACGAAGTGGCCAAGGGTATTGGTAGGTGGGAATCGAAGAGGTTCCAGCTATATGTTCATCCTCATCTGTTGTCTGATTAGGGGGGGCTAGTTCATTTTGTGAGTGTTCTGTGTTGGTAAACCTGTGTTTTGCGTGCTGGTTTGGTTTATTTGTGGTGTTGTTTCTTCTCTTTCAGGTGGCGTGATGGGCCTTGTCTGGATACTGGGCCACTCCTATGTGTTTTGGGGGGCCAGGCGAGCAGATGTTAGGCCCAATGGTAGGCAACCAGGCATTTCTAGGCAGGAAGTTTGCGTTCGCTCGTCGGATGTACCGGGCATGCTGTGGAGCAGAGTGGTTCCGGAAGTGCATCGCTTTGCACGACTGGATAGACCACCGAATGTTCTGGTGCTACATGTTGGCGGCAGTGATTTAGGACTGAGGTCCATGTTGGACATCATTTGTGATGTCAAGTTTTGATTTCCTGTGGTGCCTCATGGCCTTCCCGGATATGCTCGTCATGTGGTCCAACATCATTGCACAGACGACTTGGCATTTGGCTAAGTCGGTGGATCGGCTCAATAAGGCCCCCAGGAAGGTCAACAGGGAGGTAGGCAGATTTGTAGTTAGGAATGGGGGCTTGGTTATCTGGCAGTTGGAACTAGAAACCGATACTTGGGGATACCTTTGGGGTGATGGACTACAGCTCAATGTGGTGGGAATCGTTTTTTGGGCCCTGGTGTTGCAGGATGGTATTCAGAGAGCTTTGAGGGTGTGGAGGGGCACTCAAGGGTAAGGTCTTCTCCTTGTGCGCTGTAGCAGAGGTTGGTCTTTGCTGGTGAATGAAGAAACCTATAAGGAAGAATTCGGGACCCATTGGTGGTATAGGTCCCTCTGGTGTATTCCAGGTAACGTGGTTTAGCTGGAATTGGTTAATGGGTGCACTGCGGTTAGGCTGTGTATAGTAAAAGGTACCGGAGTGCATTCTTGAACATACAATAGTTTGGGGTTCCTGCAAAGACCAACGATTAGTGACTGATGGGTTTTTGGTTTAACTAATGTTTTTTACAGTTTATGTTCATTTACGTTTATTTGTTAATAAAGAGGCTCCTATGGCCAAATTTTTACTCCATTTATGGTGTGGTCTCCATTAATGGGATTTAATGGTACGGGTGGGATGGAGTATGGGGTTGGTCTGGCAGTTATTGGCTAATGATGGAACATCTGTTCTATAATGGTCATGCCTTTTCCAGGGTAAAGTATGAAGTGCAGTGCCCATTACAGTGGGAGGAGCATTAAATGAAGGAAACCCAAGCTGAGTATAGGTTATGTAAGTTCTGTATGCAAGATTTAACCACTTCGCGCTCGCGCTATAGCCAAAAGACGGCTACAGCGTGGACACTAACTGCCGGGAGGGCATCCCTGGATGTCCTTCTGTTTACTTCCCCTCTGCGCGCCGCCGCGGGCACACATCGGGGAAGTTCTGTGCTGGCCGTGTCCCTCGGCCACAGCCAGTCACAGATCGCTGTAAACGGCCATGCACAGCAGCCGTTTACAGCGCGAACGGCGTGTCCAATGAGAGAAGATCTCATCGCCGGCTCCCCTCCTCACACAGACAGCGTGTGAGGAGGGAGAGATGAACTGCTGCAGCGGTTAGTGTAAATAAAAACAAAACAAAAAAAAAACAAAGTGCCCATCTGTCCCCACTGCCATCTGCCCCCAGTGCCACCTGTCATCAGTGCCACATATATCAGTGTCACGTGCCATCTGTTATCAGTGTCACCAATGCCAGGCATCAGTGCCATCTGTCATCAGTGTGACAGGTCATCAGTGCCACATATTTGTGCCATCTGTCAGTGCCACGTATTAGTTCCATGTGTCATCCGTGACACGTATTAGTGCCACGTGCCATGTATGTGCCATCTGTCATCAGTGTCACATGTCATCAGTGCCATCTGTCATCAGTGCCACGTCGGTGTCACGTGTCATTGTCCTGGTGCTCCAGTGCGTTCAAAAGTGTAATAGGTAGTCAACAAGTTAGATGTAATTTATGCTCCTAGAACATGTGATGGCGCTCCCTGCATGTTGGGCCTCTCTAAGTGGCTAGGCTGTGAAAAAGTCCCATACATGTGGTATCGTAATACTCAGGAGGAGTATCAGAATTTATTTTGGGGCATTATTTGTGGTATACACATGCCAAGTGAGAGAAATAACCTATTACAATGACAATTTTGTGGAAAAAATGTTTAATAAAATATCTTCATTTTGCAAAGAATTGTGGGAAAAAATTACATAAAAAAGCTCACCATTCCTCTTACTAAATACCTTGGAATGTCTACTTTCAAAAAAGGGGTCATTTGGGGGGTATTTGTACTTTCCTGGCTATTTCGGGTTGCAAGAAATGAGATAGACCACCAGTACATCAGGTGTGATCAATTTTGTATGATTTGCACCACAGCTTGTAGACTCTCTAACTTTCACAAAGACCAAATAATATCCACTAATTTGGGTTATTTTTACCTAAGATATATAGCAGTATACATTTTGGCCAAAAGTTATGAAGAAAAATTAATAATTTGCAAAATGTTATCACAGAAACAAAGAAAAATGCTTTTTTTTTTTAAAATAAAATGTCAGTCTTTTTTCATTTATAGCGCAAAAAAAAAAAAAAAAAAACCCAGAGGTGATAAAATACCACCAAAAGAAGAAGAAGCTCTATTTGTGGGGAAAAAGGACAAAAAATTAATTTGGGTACAGTGTTACATGACTGAGTATTTGTCATTCAAAGTGTGAGAGCACCGAAAGCTGAAAATTGGTCTTGGCAGGAGGGAGGTTTAAGTGCCCAGTAAGCAAGTGGTTAATAACGAGGTGTAAAATCAGTGTAGTTTGGCAACATATAATGCACAATATCTCCAAAACCAAAGCAGCACAAAAGTTTATTTTTGTGGCACAAACCAGCACAAACCAATGGTGTGTTTGTTTTTAAAATTCAGCAACATGGGGTGCAAAGTGGGTGGGGTTTCAGCAACTAAAACACACAATGGGGGTTATTTACGAAAGGCAAATCTACTTTGCACTACAAGTGCACTTGGAAGTGCAGTCGCTCTAAATCTAAGGGGTAAATCTGAAATGAGTGGAAGTTCTGCTGATTTTAGTATCCAATCATATGCAAGCTAAAATGCTGTTTTATTTTCCTTGCATGTCCCCCTCGAATCTACAGCGACTGCACTTGTAGTGCAAAGTAGATTTGCCTTTAGTTAAATAAACCCCAATATCTCTGAAACCAAAACAGCACAAACGTTTATTTTTGCGGTACAAACCAGCACAAATGCGGCACAAAAACGGATGGCATTCAGCAACATGTGGTGCAAAGTGGGCGGGGCTTACATTAAATTGAATATCTAATATCTCAGAAACCGAACCAGTACAAACGCTCATTTTTGCGGAACAAATCAGCACAAACGAATAGTATTCAGGTTTTACAAACATGGGGTGCCAACTTCACACAGCTAGTGCCAGCTCATCTGCCACCAGCTGGTTCTGCTGCCACATCCACCTCCTGACTGCTGCCACCACGCAGTCTACTGGACTCATCACAGACACTCATACCTTCCTGTGCTCCCATGGCTGCTATCTAACCAGGAGCTCACTAACCAGGTACGTGACAGGAGGACGGGGTGATGTCATCGTCTGGAAAAAAACTAAATTGCTATTATCTTAAAAATAAAAGCAGCGCAAATTTTTTTTTTTATGACACAAAGTAGCACAAACGTAGCACTAACAAATAGTATGTTTGTTTTTAAGATTTAATAACATGGGGTGCAAAGTGGCTGGGGTGTTATCAAATATTAACAAGCTCTTAACTAAAAAACCATAACAGCACAAATAAAAATTTTAACAGCACAAACCAGCACAAATGAGGCACTAACCAACCAGCTCAATTTTGTGTCTTTTGGGTGTTGTAGGGTGGCTCAGTGACCTTTGGTGACCTTTAATAAATTATTACTAACGCAAAAAAGATAGAATGGAAATTTTAGCAGCACAAAACAGCACAAACGTAGCACTAACCAACGAGACCAGTTTTGTGCCATTTGGCTGTTGTAGGGGGGCTATGTGATGTCATAGTCTGCCAATATCTTAAAAATAAAAGCAGCACAAATGTAAATTTTTACAGCACAAAACAGCACAAATGTAGCACCAAAGAAACACACTTGAATTTTTATTTGTGCTGATTGTAGGGGGGCCAGCTTCGCTGAGCTGAGAAGGTAACACAAAAACACAAAGATAAAACCCAACTGTCTGTATAATACTTTGCTACTTTCTATTTATTAATTGCACATGTGTGTATATACATTTATCACTAAAATAAATAAAAAACACTTTTGTGGGAATGACCACAACATACAGGGATATACAATGTAATACTGACATATAATCACACACATTTGATGGACTTGTGTCTTTTTTTCCACCTCACCTACTGTGTAACTATGACAGTTCAAAACATTGCTGTTAAAGTGATAATCACTGTAACAGCAATTAAAGTGTAAAAAAATAAAATAATCACTGATCACCCCTCAGGGTTGTACAGTGTCACTAATGTAACACTGAACTACTCTGATGAAGGTATGTAAAACAAAAAGTAAAAAATATATATAGCTATACATTTTTATATACATATATATAATTTTAATTTTTTTTAACATACTGTTACCTGTCAGTTTCCCTCATCACCGCCACACTGTCAAATGATCACATTGTACTGCATGTGAAAAAAAAGGAGAACCCCCCCCCCCAATTTAATTGAATTTCTTGATTTTCCCAAAAATTATGACAAAAAAATAAACATTTTAAAAAACTCACAATGCCTCTTACTAAATGCCTCAGACTGTCTACTTTGCAAAAAGGGGTAATTTGGGGGTTATTTGTACTGTCCCGGCATTTTAAGGACCTCACTAAATGGTCATCAGTACATCAGTATTGATCAATTTTAAAAATATACTGTATATACCATAGTTTGTAGACACTATAACTTTCCCGCAAAACTAATTAATATATACTTATTGGATTTTTTTTTTTTACCAAACACATGTAGCAGAGTACATTATTCGTTTTTTTTCCCAAAATGTTCAGGTTTTTTGTTTTATTTGTATAGCAACAATTTAAAAAACCCAGTTGTGACCAGATACCACCAGAAGAAAGGATTATGTTTGTAAAATGATATAAATGTAATTTGCATAAATTGTTGCATGACTGAGCAATTGTCAGTTAATGTAGTACTTATAAGAAAAGCATAACAGTATATATGACCATACTTATAAACTTGCATTGTAGGAACAACAGGAACAGTCAGGAGCTTTTCACACTTCAATGTAGTGCTTAGTCATCGCTTATGACTAAACACTACATTGAAGTGCAAAATGCATTATCTCCTGTCTGTTCCTGCTGTGGCTTGTATTTTTGTTCACAAGAATTTTTGAATAAAAGGAAAAAAAACGTTTTTTCAGTGTGGCTGTCCAGATCTTCGTCCTGTTTTTGATTGCTATATGCATTGCCGGCACCTGGGCTTCCAAGCTGGATGAGAAGATTTTCTACTGTTGCTTGACCTACCTGGAGCTGTGATATCTCTCTCTACAGCTTGGGGGAAGGCTGTCCATAAGGTTTAGTGTAGGAATGTTTGACCATTCTTCTATAAGTGCATTTGTGAGGCCAGGCACTGATGTTGGATGGGAAGGCCTGGCTCGCAGTCGCTGCTCTAATTCCATCCATGTCTTTATGGATTTTGCTTTATGCAGTCATGTTGGAACAGGAAGGGGCTATCCCCAAACTAAGAGGCCAAGACCAACCCCTGAAAAACAACCCCACATCATAATCCCCCCCTCCACCAAATGATTTGAATCAGTGCACAAATTATAAAGACATGTATGAGTCAGTTTGGGGTGGAGGAGCTTGACTGGCCTGGTCAGAGTCCTGACCTCAACACAACAGAAGACCTTGGGGATGAAATAGAGCGGAGACTGTAAACCAGGCCTTCTCGTCCAATGGCTGACCTCACAAATGCACTTGAAGGAATGCTCAAACATTCTCATAGAAACACTCCTAAACCTTGTGGACAGCCTTCCCAGAAGAGTTGAAGCTGTTATAGCTGCAACGGACTAAGACTGGGATGCCATTACAGTTCATGTGCGTTTAAATGCAGGCATCCCAATGCTTAGGTCAATATATTGTATATTGCTTGTGACACTGAGCATGGCTATGGACTTAGGGCTGGTTCACACCGCAGAGAACATGTTTGAGGCTGCCTGCTGGCTAAGTGGGTAGCAATTCTGTCTGGGTAGCAATTTTGTCTAGCTAGCACTGGGGTTGCTGGTTCAATTCCCCATCACCAAAAAATGTGATGTGTTGCCCGTTATACTGAACGTAAAGCTGTGTCCTCTCTAAGGTTTAGCTAAATGTAGCACCATATATCCTGTAGACATTTTTTTGAAGCTAGTAAATGAATGTACATCATTTTGTTTATGCTGGCAAAATAAAAGAACATTATTGAGCTTGTTGCGTTTTTTTTTTCTCTTTTCTTTCTTCTTTTTAATTCATTTTGGGGGTGGTGGTTTTGGGGAAGTGCAAGATATTTTATATCTTAGGCTGCTTTCACACTGGAGACGCTTTACAGGTGCTATAGTGCTAAAAAATAGCGCCTGTAAAGAGACTCCTCTCACTCCAGTGTGTAAAGTCCCATAGACTTTAATGATGTTCGCACAAATTTTTGGCCTCTTCGCAAGTTCTGTTCTGGGGGTGTTCGGCTCATCCCTACCCAATGGCACATGAGCACGGTTGGTACCAATATATTAATGCCTCAAATACAAAACATTATTGCATACAATTAAAGGAATCAAACATTTGTAATAGTATTTTCTATGTATGCTTCGGATCTGGTATGGACTTTAAGGGGAATTCCAGGTAAAAATAAAAAAAATGGTGTAGGTGTCTCCCCAAACTCCATAGGGTCTGGTATGGATATTAAGGGGAACCTTGCACCAAAATTTGAAAAAAAAATGGCATGGGGGTCCCCTCAAAATCCATACCAGACCCTTATCTGAGCATGCAACCTGGCAAGCCACAGGAAAAGAGGGGGGACAAGAGAGCGCCCCCCCTCCTGAACCCTACCAGGCCACATGCCCTCAACATGGGGAGGGTGCTTTGGAGTCTCCCCCAAAGCATCTTGTCCCCATGTTGATGGGGACAAGGGCCTCATTCCCACATCCCTTGCTCAATGGTTGTGGGGGTCTGCGGGCGGGAGGCTTATCGGAATCTGGAAGCCCTCTTTAAAAAGAGGGCCCCCAGATCCTGCCCCTCATGTGAATGGGTATGGGGTATATTATACCCCTACACATTCACCCAAAAAAGTAGTGAAACGTGACAAAAGACAATAGCCGGTTTTTTAAATGTCTTCTTCTTTTCCCGCACCTTTCTCCGGCCTTCTTTTCTCCTTATTCCTCCAGCTTCTTCTTCCCTCACTTCGTCCTCCATCTTCCTCCGCTTCTTCCTCTGGTCTGCTTCATCTTCCTTCCCTATATGTCCATGAGAAATAAATCAGGTACCAGATCAGATACCTCCTTACAAACCAATCCAAATATCTGGGCCTTAGTTACAGAGGTTACAAAAGAATTCAAGAAATTTACCCCCAAAATGTAGACAATCTGTCCCCTACCCAGAAACAAGCTTTGAAAAAGCTTTGTTCACACAAGGAAATTATTATAAAATCCTCTGACAAAGGGGGGAATATTGTCTTTATGGATAAAGCTCAATATATTGCCATGTGTGACAGGATACTAGAGAATGGGGATTGATATAAAACGGGTTCTGACGATGTAAGCAAAGTCCAGGATGAGTTCCATTTACTCCTCTTGGACTGTTTTCACCAAGGTGTCATTACCAAAGATCTATATGAAGCCATTCTAGTCAAACATCCTAAAATTCTAACCTTTTATTTCTTGCCAAAGACTCACAAAGACCTATTATGTCCCCCTGGGAGGCCAATTATATAAGGCAATGGT
The DNA here is from genome assembly GCF_037356315.1 of Lithobates pipiens. Lineage (NCBI taxonomy): Eukaryota > Metazoa > Chordata > Amphibia > Anura > Ranidae > Lithobates > Lithobates pipiens. Next base: position 424,619,117 of record NW_027507718.1, read on the forward strand.
GCCTATACGGAACTGACCAGCCAACTAGTCTACATATATCTTCGTACCCACATTATGTCACTTCTGTCTTATGTACAGGGTACACCAGATCTTCTACGACGCTTAGAGAATATCCATGTACCTACCAATACTATTCTGGTAGCCATTGATATTGAAGCACTTTACAGCAGTATTCCACACCCCCTGTGGACTTTCTGTCATACAGGAATTTTTAAGGTAAATGGCACAGAATTCATGGTGTTTTAGCAAGTTTATTCTCTCTATCCTTGAGCACATTCTTACATGCAATGTATTTACCTTCAATGACTCCCACTACCTCCAGGTGCAGGGGGTTGGGATGGTGACCTTGTGTGCCCCATCGTATGCCAACCTGTACCTGGGGTGGGGGGGTGAGAATGAACTGTGTTTTGGGGTTTAAGAGATCTAAAATACTGGGACTTTATCCTTACGTTGAATCGGTTTACAGACGATGTTGTGATGTTATGGACTGGTTCCACCGCTGACCTAGCTAACTTCATGCTCGACCTGGGCCACAATGTATATAATTAAAAATTCACTATGCATCAGAACAAACAATCAATCCCATTTTTGGATACAACTGTTATGATTGAAAATGGGAGTATCAGTACCACCCTGTACCATAAAGAGACAGCAGGGAATACTCTTTTACATTCTACCAGTTTCCATCCTGCCTCCCATATTAACCACTTAAGGACCGCCGCATGTCAATGTACATCTGCATAATGGCACCGACAGGCACAAGCACGTACATGTACGTGCTTGCCTTCCAGCCTATTGGGGGTCCGATCGGACCCCCTCCCGCTGGCTGCAGTGGTCCGTTTCGCTTCAGGAGCGATCCGGGATGAGGGGATGGCCGTTGGTTTCTGGCCATCCCCTCTCGATCGCTCCTGGCGAATGAGAAGCTTCCCCCGCCTGTGTAGTGTAATCACAGGCAGGGAGGAAGTGATGTCATTCTCCTTGGGGCGGTCTTTTTGACCGGACTGCAAGGAGAACACATAGTAAGCGCACCAACACTACACTGACATGTAGGTACACATAGGCACACAAACCACCCTCCTGATCACCCCCCCGATCGATTGGTACAGAGTGGTTTGAATGGTTATTAAAGGTAACCATCCTCACCTGTCATCTGTTTGCTAGTAATTCGTGTGTGTATAAAAGAAGGACAAAGAACAGCACCCTCTAATTGCAGCAGGTAAACAGTTTTAATTGTAAACAATAGATATGAATGAATACACTCACAAAAGAGTAGTATGTTCAGGCATGGATTATAGTTCATCCGCTCTGACTTCCGGATGAATGATGGCATCACCGGCTTAGATGTTGGTCCGTGATCTGGCCGTCCTCTGGCCACACTGTTGGTTCACATCACTTCCGGATGGCTGGAACGATGATTAGTGGTGCACACAGGCGGCGTCACTTCTGGGTCAGGTCACTGCCTGGAACATCTAAGCCAATGACTCCAGCGTTCACCCGGAAGTCAGAGCAGATGAACTATATTCCATGCCTGAACATACTACTCTATTGTGTACAATTAAAACTGTTTACCTGCTGCACTTTAGAGGGTGCTGTTCTTTGTCCTCCTTATAATCCAGAGTTTTTTCCTTCCAAAATTTATGAACTGGCAGCCTCCTGGGGACAGCATAAAAGCTATCCTTACATGGACTTAATTTTATGGACTTGTCTTATTGCCCCTTTTTAACCACTTAAGGACTGAGCCTCTTTCTGAGATTTATTGTTTACAAGTTAAAAACAGTTCTTTTGCTAGAAGATTACTTAGAACCCCCAAATTATAAAAAAAAATTCTAACACCCTAGAGAATAAAATGGCGGTCGTTGCAATACTTACTTACTCACACCGTATTTGCGCAATGGTCTTACAAACGCACATTTTTTTTGAAAAAATACACTTTTTTTAAATTAATAAATAAGACAGTTAGCCCAATTTTTTTTACATTGTGAAAGATAATATTACCCTGAGTAAATTGATACCCAACATGTCACGCTTCAAAATTGCACCCGCTCGTGGAAAGGCAACAAACTTTTACCCTTAAAAATCTCCATAGGCAACGTTTAAAAAATTCTACAGGTTGCATGTTTTGAGTAATGGAGGGGGTCTAGGACTATAATTATTGCTCTCACTCTACCAATCGCGGTGATGCCTCACATGTGTGGTTTAAACATGGTTTTCATATGCGGGCGCTACTCGCGTATGCGTTTGTTTCTGCCTGCGAGCTCGTTAGGAAAGGAGCGCGTTTAAAAAAAAAAAATGTTTTCTTATTTATTTTACCTTTTATTTTTTATTTTGTACAATGTTTTTTTAAAAAAAAATTGTGTCACTTTTATTCCTATTACAAGGAATGTAAACATCCCTTGTAATAGAAAAAGACATGACAGGACCTCTTAAATATGAAATCTGGGGTAAAAAAAAACTCAGATCTCTTATTTACACTAAAATGCAATAAAAAAAATTTCATTAAAAAAACACATTAAAAAAAGGCCCTTTAAGAGCTATGGACGGAAGTGACGTTTTGGCTTCGCAGGAAGCTGTGCATAGGATGTACTTGGACATTCCAACATGACAATGATTCAAAACACAAGGCCAAGTCAACCTGTCGTTGGCACGGCAGAATAAAGTGAAGGTTCTGGAGTGGACATCTCAGTCTCTTGACCTCAATATCATTGAGCCACTCTGGGGAGATCTCAAATGTGCAGTTCATGCAAGACAGACCAAGAATTTACAGGAACTGGAGGCTTTTTGCCACAGGGAATGGGCAGCTTTACCATCTGAGAAGATAAAGAGCCCCATCCACAAATACCACCAAAGACTTCAAGTTGTCATTGATGTTAAAGGGGGAAATACACGGTATTAAGAACTGGGGTATGTAAACTTTTGATCAGGGTCATTGGGTAGTTTCTGTTGTCATTACGATTTAAAAAGAGTAAACACAGTTGATTGATAATAAATGGCTTCAGCTAAACACTAACCATGATTGAAAGAAAAGTTTTTGTCTTATCTATCACTCATATTCTCTGAAAAATTCTGCCAGGGTATGTAAACTTTTGAGCACAACTGTATATCTATTTACATTTATGAGTATTTACTCCAACTACAAGGATCCAACCACTATTTGCCTATTTTTTATATAAGGTTTCCTCTTATTATGTGCCCACAAAGTCCGCTCTTTTTTTTAAGGTTTCTCAATCCTTACATATAGGTCTTAAACTAAAGACCCCCCCCCCCCCCGTTTTTGTATATATATTTTTATATATTTTCCCTCTTCCGCCTCAAAGTCTCCTCCCCCCGCTGCCTTCTGGGACCTGTATGTGTCACAGAGGACTATGGGCCATTCAGAAACTGCCACCCGGCTCGCTCATGTGCAGTAGGAAACTGGCTGTGAAGCCTGAAGGCTCCACTGCCAGTTTGTCTTAGTTGCAATGTCGGCGCTTGCACCCGAGCTGAATGCGCTTTGGGGGGCTGACATCGCGGGCTCCTTGGACAGGTAAGTGTCCTTATTAAAATTCAGCAGCTACAGTATTTGTACTCCGCTTTAATTGGAATTTGAGGAACAATATTCTGAAGTTGTTTGACAATTGTTAGATGCAGCTTTTCACAGATTGGTGAACTTCTGTCCATCTTTACTTCTGAGACACTCTGACTCTCTAAGATACCCTTTTCCTACCCAATTATGTTACTGACCTGCTTCCAGTTAACCTAATTACTTGCAAAATGTTCTTCCAGCTCTTCCTTTGTTTGTATCACTTACTTAGCCAGCTTTTTGATGCCCTGTCCCAACTGAGATATGTTGCTGCCATCAATCTTAAAATTACCTTATTTTTGTTCTTAAAATGGTACATTTTCTAATTTTAATACAATAGATATGTTTTCTATTTTTTATTGTGAGTAAAATATGTGTTTAGGAGATTTGCAAATCATTTCATTCTGCTATGTAGATTTTACACAGTGTCTAAACCTTTTTGGAATTAGGGTTGTATATATTTTCTATGTTGCTGCTCAGAATTGGGGGTCCAGTCATAATTATCTGCCTATACTGTATGCTACCTAACTTTTATAATTATTTTTTATACCGACAGATGGTAGTTTGTACTCACTTCACCTAGAAGATCAACTGAATATCAGTCTTTCCATTTATATTGGTAATAAAATGCAATACAAGGATCTGTAAAGTTACTCTGTGTAAACTCAAAGCTATGTATGATTTGATTTGATTGCATCTTGCTTATATACAGTTCAGGTCATATGATCAGCTCCCCATCAGGTCAAATGACAGCACTTTTGATGTTTCCATGATGCAAGTTTATTTTTTCATTGCCAGTACAGGATAAACTCCATACCGATGGTAACTAATTTCAGCTGATCTTCACCTAAGTTGTAGCAACATATGGTTGGATCCCCTAATCTTATATACCCATCCACCAAGGTAGGCAAGATAAGGGTACGTGGCGCCACTCTGAGTGCAGGATGTCAGAAGGAGCATGCATGATCTGAAAGCGAGCTTGACCACAACTCTCATCCATCACTGCTGACATGCTTGTGTGACAGTCTTCAGCCTCAGGAGCCGCCAGGAATTGCTGACCACCACCACTGCCCAGCTGGACTACAGGAGCCCAAGCTACTTATGCCATGCACATTAGATCTCACCAAAATGTGAGTTAATCTTACTTTTATTAAATATTGAATTTTAACTGATATACTGCACTCATAGTGGCACCGCTCCTTTCCCTCTCTCTCTCACCCATATCCACAGTGTTGCTTCTGCTCTCCACAGCTTGCTGTCCACAATGATACAGACCAGAACCCCTAAACCCTGGTCTGGACTCAGCAGTGAATGAACATTTCCCACTGGCGCACCTGGATCTTGAAACTATTTTCATATCGCACTAGCTGTGTTTCTAGCGCTCCATTTTTTTAAATTTTAAGACAAGAGTAATGGTAATACATGAACTGGATTACCAATAGGCTCTAGAAATCACAAAAATCTAAAAACCATGTAGATGAAACATTGCATATGAAGGAAAGTTTAAAGAAAAGCATAATAAAAGTAGCTACATTAGTTGTGAAGGTCACTGTACCACCTACAGGCATTCCAATCTCAAGCATAAAGATCCAAAATACTTCACACCAAAAGTAAACAATGGCGTAAACCTCCCCAATGTACAGAACAATCAGTATGCTCAATAAAATGGAAATATAAAATAAAAATATTTTCTAGACACGGTAGGGCACTGTCCTACACCATGTTGTTCACCTATCTGCTTCAGCAGCCTTCCAATGCATCCCACATATTGTAATCTGCACTCTGAACAGGAAATAATTTAAACCATGTTCTTGGAGTTACAATTTAAGCACTGATGGATACAGCCAATCGTTAGCCAATACAGATTGTACCATTCTGATTTTTGTATGAACTTTAAAATAGTAACACGTATTGAGCCCACATTTGAAAGACCTCTCACCTTATTCCAAATATCAGACTTAATTTTGATATCAAAAAGGCTGGGTGAAAAAAGGGATCCCAAGGTGAGTGTCCTCTTAGAAGAGAAGTGACAACCTACTTATCAAATGATATGCAGCTTATTATCCCCAAGTAAAATGGGCATATTATGCCTAATAATTTGTTTAGTAGTAGTTTAATACTCAGTGGTCTCAAATATATTTATGCCAGACAATCATTAGTTGTCACTTTCACCCAAAAAACAAACTCTCTGCTTTTCCTCCTGTAAATTTTATTAGCCACATTCAGAGTACACTGTAAATATAAGGTGGATACACACTATACAATTTTCTTTTGATTTTTCCTTTAGATTTACCAAAACCATATAATATGATGTCAAACCCAAACAGTTTCAATTTGTATGCAATCAGGCAGGCTCTTGCTCTACATGTTTTTGGTAAATCCAATGGAAATCAAACAACAAAAGTTGTATAGTGTGTATCTAGCTTTAATCATTCTATATTGACCTCAGTTTCTGAACCAAGGAACTTATTATCCAAACTATTCCTTCTAGCCAATGTAAGCTCACCCACTGGTACTACTTTAATAGTACAGTAGTTTGAAGTTGACTACTGGTAGCAGGCAATGTTGTTTTTCTCCCCTTTGTTCATATGCAATGTTGCCTGTGAGTTATGCCAGGAAAGCAGTTTTTATATATTTTGATTTTTTTTCCTTTTCTTTTCTTTCTTTCTACAGAGCCAACACTTGCACAAATAGTGTATAGAAAGTTACACAAAAACACAAACTTCTGAAAAAAAGATTAAACACAACTGTCTGTATAATATTTTTCTACTTTCTATTTATTAATTGAAATAAATTGAAAAACATTTTTATTTAACATAATGAATATCAGATAAATTACAGATACATTGCTTCCTCTATATAGCTAGAAACTCATGAAATAAATATGTTAATAACTTATAAATAATATAATAATATTAAATAAATAATAATAAATACTAATGAGTCAAAATTTAATATAAAAACCTTTGTCAAGAAAATTTCCTTTAACAACTATTATATTCCTATAAACTGACTGTATTATACTTACATATTTATTGCAATGTGTGTGTGTGTATAAAGATATATATACATTTATCACTAAAATAAAATAAAACTATTTTTTTTACATAAATCAATTACAGATATATTGTATCCTCCAGGGAGCTAGAAACTCGTAACTGTTATTGTAAACAATAAATAAATAACATTCAAAACTTACAAGTTTAAACATGGATATAAACAGATATGACAAGATAAAATTATATTAAATAAATAAGATTGAATACTTGTAGGTTAAAAAATAATTCTAAGCACATATGACAAAAAAAAATCCTTTTCACTACTACTACACTCTGCACAGAATTTGTGCTGTGTTGAGAGTAGGTCGGTCGTTTATGGGTTGATGAGGAATCCTGTCTGCTGGGATAAACAATTAGGTTCATTTATGAAATATATAAGTTTGTGGTTATGAAATCCCTTGTAGGATAGGTTGATAGTGAATAAATTCTGTAGTTGTAAATTTCAGGAATGCACTTCATGGATGCATTTCCTATAAGTTTTAGTAGATTAAAGATGAGTAGATATTTTTTAGTAGTACTGTATGTCCTTCAGTAGTAAGGTAAATATGTCTATGTTGAAAAAGTCCATCCTTTACTGCTTATCCTTCATCCTGATGGTCTTCCTGGTTCTAATATGTTCAGGTAAAGCAGAGATGTATCTGTGCTTACAGTAGGGAGTTTATTTGCTGTAGAAGTGTAAGTTAATGGTTGAGAGCCCAACATGTGACATCTTCTACTCTCAGAGGGATAAGGCTAAGTATTACAGCCTCCTGGACACAATCTGGAGATGCTGCCTCCTTAAAATGCTGGAGGTGATGTAGCCACAGCTTCAGCTCGGGTGACGTGGGTTCGTTGTATTCTGGAGATCCTCTACACACCATTAGATCATCTTTCAGTTTGAGGTAAAACATAAGTGCCAGTTTTACAGTATCATTTTGAGCAGACACAGACATGTTCTTTAGAACCTCAACTGTTAGTGACACCCGCTCCAAAGTCAGGATGAGAGGATCCCTCTGGGTAAGGTCACATACAGATGGTTTGTGTCTCAGCATTCTTCTGTAGCATCTCATTGCATTGGTAGACATGTTCTTTTCATGATTGTGTTGCAGCTCCTTTAGTGTTGTTATGTCAGAGGACGTCACTGATAAATATCGGGATTTCGGGCAGAGTCTCCTGTGCAAGCGCCCACTTACTGCAACCAGTAAAATGCTCAACACCACCAGCCTGATATCCATTTCTGCTCTGCTGGCTTGGATCTGATAATGTCTTTCTGGTTGCAGATATTTGTTCCGTTACACTGTCACTCCACAGTGCTAGTCTCTGGTTGATCTGAAGTCTTGTATCCATGATTCTTCTTTTATATTCCTGTTTGCAGGAGAAAAATGTCCTAATTTTCATGATGTTGTGAAGTTCTCTTTCGATCAGAACTCAAGTGACATGAGAGAGACGATAGCTGCTCTGGGAACTTCTATATAACTTTCAGTTTCCTTTCTATACAGGTAAGAAGGTAACATCAGATAGCTGTTGAGATTCTTCTACCTGTCGCACAGGAAACTCCTCCTTCCTGACACAGGACTCTCCTGTGTACGGAGGACCCAGGTTTATCGTGTATTTTCAAGGAACTTTTACAACATATTATTGACAACAGAAAAAAACATAACACAGCTTTATAAATGATCTGTCATACAAGTCTAAAAACGTAAAAAGAAGGAAGAAAATATAGGAAAGGTGTGTTAACATAACATATAAAATACCAGTTTAGGGATTGTGTTTAAACCATTTTTTAACCAACAAGATTGAAACTTTTTTTTAATCATTTTTATAATTAATAAAAAACGTCACAGTCCCCTGGTCCGGACGGGCTACCGTATGAGTACTACAAGGCCTTCCTTCCCCTACTTAGCCCCCATATGACTAAACTATACAATGCCTTTCTCCACCAAACTCCGGTCCCAGCCGACATGCAGAGATCCTTTATATCCCTGATCCCGAAACCGGACAAAGACCCAGCGCTATGCGCCAGCTACAGACCCATTGCCTTGCTGGACTCTGACTTGAAAATATTCACTAAGATCCTCTCGAATAGATTGAACGCACTCCTCCCCGCTTTAGTCCATAAGGACCAGGTGGGTTTTGTCCCCTTGCGCCAGGCGGGGGACAATACTCGGGAAATCATTGACTTAGTTGATGTAGCTAATAGGGAAAAAATGGCATCGGTCCTCCTGAGTCTCGATGCCGAGAAGGCATTCGATCGCCTGAGCTGGCCCTTTATGATAGCCACACTGCGGCGCCTGGGCTTCACGGGACCCTTTTTGCAGGCGGTAATTAATCTCTATACAGCTCCTACATCTCAAGTTAAAACCCCCTTTGCTACTTCACCTGTATTCCGGGTGACTAATGGTACCCGCCAGGGATGCCCCCTTTCTCCCTTGCTTTTTGCACTGTGTGTGGAGCCGCTGGCGGCAGCCATTAGGGGCAACCCGGATATTAGGGGGGTGTCAGTGAGAGGCGAGGAATTTAAGGTGTCCCTGTTTGCGGACGATGTCATTTTGACGTTGACCCACCCTAGGATCTCCCTGCCCAATCTTCACGCGGAATTGGCTGCATATGGAGCACTTTCAGGGTATAAGATAAATGCGACGAAATCCGCAGCCCTCCCCTTGAATATTCCAGCAGCGGAGGTTGCTCACCTACGGTCCACCTTCCCTTACAGATGGGAAACCGCCTCCCTTACATACCTAGGGATCCGTATCACTCCCTCCTATAGTACTTTGTACCATGCCAACTTCCCGCCCCTGTACAGTTCGATAAGAGCCCTTCTCCAAAAGTGGAGGCCTCACCGGATCTCTTTACTGGGCAGGATCGCCTCTATTAAGATGGTTATCTTGCTGAAGCTCCTCTATCTCTTTCAAACTCTACCCATCCCCGTCCCCTATGCCCACTTGCGGAAGCTCCAAGGGGACGCACTGAGCTACGTATGGAACCATCGAAAACATCGAATACCGAGCTCCGTTATGACCGCGTCTCAGGCTGATGGGGGCTTGGCTTTCCCGAATCTAGTAAAATACTATCAGGCTTCCCAACTGCGGGGGATCCTTGTGTGGTTCCCGCAGCGGTCCTACAATAAATGGTCGCAAATTGAGAAATTATGGTTGGCCCCAATTCACCCCAACAACCTTTTATGGAACATGCGGGTAACAGTGCCTCCCGACCGACTGTTGGGTCCGATGTCCCACCTTCGGCAGCTCTGGCGCAGGTTGTCTGGTTCCGGGCTGCTGCAGTCCGAATGTTCGGTCATGAACTCATTTCTCTACAATCCTGAAATTCCGGTCAGCCTCACTCACCAGATGTCCTGGCCCTGGGCCTCTAGAAATCTGTTCCACTTTGGCCACTTGGTTCATCCTGTAACCCGCAGGCTGCTGCCATTCCCGGAGCTCCAGACCAAATTTGACCTACCAAGCCGAACCCTCTTTAGTTACCTTCAGATCAGACACTTTGCCCAGACTATAGCCCCCACCCTGCAATTTTCCCCCCCAACTTTATTTGAACGGATAATACTCGAGGGACGTAACCGTAGGGGTCTCATATCTGACATATACCAACTTCTTAATGCATCCTCACTGGACACGAAGGGCAAACACGCATACATGTTGAGATGGGAGAGAGAGCTGGGGGAGGTTCTTCCGATGGAGGCCTGGCAGACAGTCTGGAGACAGGCAGCCAAAAGCTCGATGTGCACTCTCTATAAAGAAAATTCTTATAAGATCCTTTATTTTTGGTATCGGACTCCGGACCTCCTCCATAAAATGTACCCCTCCACCTCCGACCGGTGTTGGCGCTGTCAGCTTGACAGGGGTTCTCTCTTCCATATCTACTGGACGTGCCCCCTAATAGCTTCCTATTGGACTTCGGTCCGACACTTATTGACTCGCCTCTTTGACGCACCTATACCCTTTACGCCACAGTTCTTCCTGTTTGGCTTATCGCACCCGAAGATGGCCAAGCCGTCCAGGAAGTTACTCCGGCACATACTCACAGCTGCCCGCTGCCTGATAGCTCTAAATTGGAAAAAAAATACACCCCCATCCCAAGAGGACTTGTACGCTAGAATCAAGGATGTTGAACTGATGGAAAAGTTGATGGCTAGGGTGAGGGACAAGCTGGACGAGCACGGTGTGGTCTGGGGGCGCTGGCATCTTCGGGAGGACACGAGGTGAGAGGCCCTGGCAGCAGAGATGCTAATCTACCTACCCTTCTATTCTTTTCCCATCCCCCTCTCCTCTTCCCCCCTCTTTTTTTTTTCTCTTTCTTCTACCTCCCCATTCTTTTCTTCCTCTTCTCTTGTTACTTCTGTTTGTAACTACTGCCGTAAGCTACAAGTTGGTACTCGGTGTTCCCTGCCTACTGTTTCGGTGGGGCCTGGGGTGCCAGTGATTGCTGATTTTTTTTCTCTTTAACCAGGCACAGTGGTGTCCACATCTGACAGTTCTATTTTGTATGCCCATCTTGCCGCTGTGCCCTCGGCATGTAATGTTTCTGATTTTGTTGTTGTAAACTCTAATAAAACGTTAATTGAAAAAAAAAAAAAACGTCACAATAATAGTACAACAATAATAATTATAATAGCATGTGGGGATAGAGGTTTATAAAGAAATAAAAGATTGTGAGACTTTAATTGACTATCTCTTTGGTTTTCTTCATCCACACATTTGTTGCTGGTTAGTATTGCAGAACGTATGGATGGCAGAAACAGCCAGACAACTAGTATATCCAGAAGAAGATCAGTATTGGTGGCCCCTGTATTTATCTCTATTGAGCTTTACTTTAGTCATAATTATCTGCATAAACTGTACGCTACCACATTATTAAAAATATTTTTATATTGGCAGTTGATAGTTTGTACTTATTTCACCTAGAAGATCAACTGATTAACTGAACATTAGTCTTTCCATTTATATTGGTAATTTACTCCCAGCATATCATTGCTTTAAAAATGTACCTAAATGCAATACATGGATCTGTAAAGTTACTCTGTGTAAACGCAAAGCTATGTATGATTTGATTGCATCTTGTTTATATACAGTACAGGACATATGATCTGCTCCCCAACAGGTGAAATGCCAGAACTTTTGATGTTTTCATTGCCAGTACACGATAAATACCATACATATGGTAACTTATTTCAGTTGATCTTTACCTTAGTTGTAGCAAGATTTGATTGGACCACTAATCTTATATAGCCATCCACCAAGGTAGGCAAGAAAAGGGTAATGGTAATACATGAACTGGATTACCAATAGGTTCTAGAAATAACAAAAATCTAAAAACCATATAGATGCAACATTATATATGAAGAAAAGTTTAAAGAAAAGGAAAAGTAGGTACATTAGTTTTAAAGGTCAATGTCCCACCTTCAGTTAATACCTAGAGGCATTCCAGTCTGAATCCTAAAGATCCTAAATACTTCACACCAAAGTAAACAATGGCGCAAATCTCCCCAATGTACAGAACAATCAGTATGCTCAATAAAATGGAAAGATAAAAAAAATATATTTTCTAGACACGGTAGGGCACTGTCCTACCCCGTGTTGTTCACCTATTTGCTTCAGCAGCCTTCCAATGCATCCCACATATTGTAATCTGCACTTTGAATAGAAAATAATTTAAACCATGTTCTTGGTGTTACAGCTTAACCACTTATGGACCAGGCCTCTTTTTCAGATTTGGTGTTTACATGTTTAAAACTGTTTTTTTTTGCTAGAAAATTACTTAGAATCCCAAAACATTTTATATTGTTTTTTTTCTAACACCCTAGAGAATAAAATGGCGTACATTGAAATACTTTTTTCACACTGTATTTGCCCAGCGGTCTTACAAGTGCACTTTTTTCGGGAAAAAAATCACTTTTTTGAATAAAAATATAAGACAACAGTAAAATTAGCCCAATTTTTTTTATATTGTGAAAGATAATGGTATGCCGAGTAAATTGATACCCAACATGTCACGCTTCAAAATTGCGCCCGCTCGTGGAATGGCGTCAAACTTTTAGCCTCAAAAATATCCATAAGCGACATTCAAAAAATTCTACAGGTTGCATTTTTTGCGTTACAGAGGAGGTCTAGGGCTAGAATTATTGCTCTCGCTCTACCGATGGCAGCGATACCTCACATGTGTGGTTTGACCACCGTTTTCATATGCGGGCGCTACTCACGTATGTGCTCGTGACGGGGTGTTTTTAAAAAACTTTTTTTTTTCTTATTTCTTTTAATTGCTTTTATTTATTTTTACACTGTTTAAAAAAAAAAAAATGGATCACTTTTATTCCTATTACAAGAAATGTAAACATCCCTTTTAATAGAAAAAAGCATGACAGGTCCTCTTAAATATGAGATCTGGGGTCAAAAAGTCCTCAGATCTCATATTTGGACTAAAATGCAAAAAGAAATAATGAAAAAATGACATTTAAAAAAAAATACCTTTAAGAGGTATGGGCAGAAGTGACGTTTTGACGTCGCTTCCGCCCTCCTATGGTATAGAGATGAGTGGGGGCCATCTTAGCCTCACTCGTCTCCATACCCAGCTAGGAAAAGAACCCGATCGCCTCCGCCGCTACCGACTGTTACAGTAAGCGGCGGAAGGTGCGGGGGCGGCGAATCCGCCACAGAGACCACCGTTATCGTACAGACGACCGGCGCCTGAAGAGATGGATATCTTGGTTGTGGCAGCAGCTGCTGCCGTTACCGAGATATCCCTCTTCAAAAATAGGACGTACATCGGCGTGCGCTGGTCATTAAGTGGTTAAGCACTGATGGATACAGCCAATCATTAGCCAATACAGATTGTACCATTCTGATTTTTGTATGAACTTTACAATAGCAACATGTATTGAGCCCATATTTGAAAGACCCCTTCACCTTAATCCAAGTATCAGACTTAAAGGGGCTGTAAATCTTTGTGTTTTTTCACCTTCATGCATTATATGCATTAAGGGGAAAAAACACCTGCCAGTGATCGGCCCCCTAGCCCCCCGTTTTACTTACCTGAGCCCTGTAATTCTGTTGGCTGTGACGTGCTCTACCTCTCTCCACGAGGTCCCGTCTCTTGATTGGATAGATTGATAGCAGCGCAGCCATTGGCTCCCGCTGCTGTCAATCAAATCCAATGACGTGGGTGGCGGTGCCGAGTCCAGCATTCGGCAGCTATGGATGCAAATGCTAGAATTGGGAGCACACCCGCAAGGTAATCCCCTGGGAGAGTGCTTCTCCTAGGGGGTTATCTAATGGAGGGAGGAGCCGCGAGAGCCGAGAATAGCAGGTTCAGGGCCACTCTGTGCAAAACGAGCTGCACAGTGGAGGTAAGTATGACATGTCTGTTATTTAAAAAAACGAACCCTTAAGGTCACATTAATTATGATATCAAAAAGATTGGGTGAAAAAAGGGATCCCAAGGTGAGTGTCCTCTTAAGCCCCATACACACTATCAGTTTTTCTGCTGAGTTTTTCCTTCAGATTTACCAAAACCACGTAATGGAAGGGCCTGCGTGATTGCATACAAATTGAAACTCCTAAGGTTTGACCTCATATTATATGGTTTTGGTAAATCTGAAGGAAAAACTCAGCAGAAAAACTGATCGTGTGTATGGGGCTTTAGAAGAGAAGTGACAACCTACTTATAAAATGGTATGCAGCTTATTTTCCCCAAGTAAAATGGGCAAATGATGGCTAATAATTAGTTTAATAGTAGTTTAATACTCAGTGGAAAAAATGGTCTCAACCATATTTTTGCCAGACAATCATTAGTTGTCACCTAAAAAGAAAACTCCCTGCTTTTCCTCCTGTAAATTGTATTAGCTACATTCAGAGTAGACTGTAAATATTTTCTCTGTCTTAAGCTGAATACACAGTATGCAATTTTCTTTAGATTTTTTCCTTTTAGATGTAGCAAAACCATATAATATGAGGTCAAACCTAAAATCTTTCAATATGTATGCAGGCAGGCCCTTGCGCTACATGGTTTTGGTAAAACCAAAGGAAATAAAACAACAGTTGTCTAGTGTGTATCCAGCTTTAATCTTTCTATAATGACCTCAGTTTCTGAACCAAGGGACTTATTATCCAAACTATTTCTTCTAACTAATGTAAGTTCACCCACTGGCACAGCTTTAATAGTATAGTACAGTGATGGCGAACCTTGGCACCCCAGATGTTTTAGAACTACATTTCCCATAATGCTCATGCACTCTGCAGTGTAGCTGAGCATCATGGGAAATGTAGTTCCAAAACATCTGGGGTGCCAAGGTTCGCCATCACTGGTATAGTAGTTTGAGGTGGACAACTGGTAGCAGGCAATGTTGAATTTCTCACCTTTGTTCATTTGCAATGTTGCCTGTGTATAATGGCGGGGAAGCAGTTTTTGTATATATTGTTTTTTTTTCTTTAAATATGTGTGATTTCAGGATACCACTGGTAATCTGGTTTTCATATTGCCATTACCATCTTCTTGCCTACCTTGGTGGTTATATATATATATATATATATATATATATGTATATATATATATATATATATATATATATATATATATATATATAAGATAGGAGGATCTATCCATACTTTGATTTTCAAAATACAAAGCATTCCTCTAGCAATTATCTGGAATTTAATGGTTTGTTCTGTTTCACAGTGAACTGTGTCATACATCATCTATTTAGAAGTTATTTTCTTTCTTTCTACCGAGCCAACACTTGCACAAATAGTGTATAGAAAGTTACACAAAAAAACACAAACTTCTGAAAAAAAGATTAAACACAAATATCTGTGTAATACTTTTCAACCTTCTATTTATTAATTGCACATGTGTGTATATACATTTATCACTGAAAAAAATTAAAAACGTTTTGGTTTAACGTAATGAATTTCAGATGAATTACAGATACATTGCTTCCTCTGGGTATCTAGAAATGCATGAAATAAATATTTTAATATCTTATAAATAATATTAAATAAATAATATTAAATACTTATGGATCAAAATTAAATATTAAAACATAGGTCAAGAAAATCCCCTTTCACAACTATTATATTCCTTTAAACTGTATGTATCATACGTACATATTTATTGCAACGTGGGTACCGGTATATATATATATATATACACACACACAGTATATACATTTATCACTAAAATTAAATATTGTTTTCTTTAAATAAATCAATTACAGATATATTATATCCACCAGGGAGGTAGAAACTTGTGAAATATATATTCCTAATAACTAATGTAATATAAATAATAAATAAATAACAATAAATACTTATAGGTTTAAACATGGATATAAACAGATATGACAAGATAAAATAATATGAAGTAAATAAGATTAAAGACTTATAGGTTAAAAAAAATATTATAAGCAGATATGACGAAAAAATTCCCTTTCACTACTACTACTCTTTAAACTGAATTTGTGCTGTGTAGAGAGTAGGTCGGTCATTTGTGGGTTGCTGGGGAATCTTGTTTGCTGGGACAAGCAGTTAGGTCCATAAGTTTGTGGTTACGAAATCCCTTATAGGATTGATTGATAGTGAATAAATCCTGTAGTTGGAAATTTCAGGAATGTACTTTATGGATGAATTTCCTTTAGATTTTAGTAGATGAGTAGATACTTAAAAAAAAAAAAAAAGTAGTACTGTATGTGTTTCAGTAGTAAGGTATAGACGAATATGTCTATGTTGAAAAAGTCCATCCTTTGCTGGTTATCCTTCATGCTGATGGTCTTCTTGGCTCTAATATGTTCAGGTAAAGAATAAGAGACATATCTGTGCTTACAGTGGTGAGTTTGTTTGATATAGAAGTGTTAGTTAGTGGTTGAGAGCCCAACATGTGACATCTTCTACTCTCAGAGAGATAAGGCTAAGTATTACAGCCTCCTGGACACAATCTGGAGATGCTGCCTCCTTAAAATGCTGGAGGTGATGTAGCCACAGCTTCAGCTCGGGTGACGTGGGTTCGTTGTATTCTGGAGATCCTCTACAGACCATTAGATCATCTTTCAGTTTGAGGTAAACCATAAGTGCCTGTTTTACAGTATCGTTTTGAGCAGACACAGACATGTTCTTTAGAACCTCAACTGTTAGTGACACCCGCTCCAAAGTCAGGATGAGACGATCCCTCTGGGTAAGGTCACATACAGATGGTTTGTGTCTCAGCATTCTTCTGTAGCATCTCATTGCATTGGTAGACATGTTCTTTTCATGATCGTGTTGCAGCTCCTTTAGTGTTGTTATGTCAGAGGACGTCACTGATAAATAGCGGGATTTCGGGCAGAGTCTCCTGTGCAAGCGCCCACTTACTGCAACCAGTAAAATGCTCAACACCAGCAGCCTGATATCCATTTCTGCTCTGCAGACTTGTATCTGATAATGTCTTTCTAGTTGCAGACATTTGTTCCGTTACACTGTCACTCCACAGTGCTAGTCTCTGGTTGATCTGTAGTCTTGTATCCATGATTCTTCTTTTATATTCCTGTTTGCAGGAGAAAAATGTCCTAATTTTCATGATGTTGTGAAGTTCTCTTTCGTTCAGAACTCAAGTGACATGAGAGAGACGATAGCTGCTCTGGGAACTTCTATATAACTTTCAGTTTCCTTTCTATACAGGTAAGAAGGTAACATCAGATAGCTGTTGAGATTCTTCTACCTGTCACACAGGAAACTCCTCCTTCCTGACACAGGACTCTCCTGTGTACGGAGGACCCAGGTTTATCGTGTATTTTCAAGGAACTTTTACAACATATTATTGCCAACAGAAAAAAACATAACACAGCTTTCTAAATGTTCTTTCATACAAGTCTAAAAACGTAAAAAGAAGGAAGAAAATATAGGAAACGTGTGTTAACATAACATATAAAATACCAGTTTAGGGATTGTGTTTAAACCATTTTTTAACCAACAAGATTGAAACTTTTTTTTATCATTTTTATAATTAAAAAAAACAAACATCACAATAATAAGTCACAAATAATAATAGCATGTGGGGATAGAGGTTTATAAAGAAATAAAAGATTATGAGACTTTAAATGGCTATCTCTTTGGTTTTCTTCATCCACACATTTGTTGCTGGTTAGTATTGCAGAACGTATGGATGGCAGAAACATCCAGACAACTAGTATATCCAGAAGAAGATCAGTATTGGTGTCCCCTGTATTTATCTCTATTGAGCTTTACTTTAGTCATTATCTGCATAAACTGTACGCTACCACATTATTAAAAATATTTTTATATTGGCAGTTGATAGTTTGTACTTATTTCACCTAGAAGATCAACTGATTAACTGAACATTAGTCTTTCCATTTATATTGGTAATTTACTCCCAGCATATCATTGCTTTAAAAATGTACCTAAATGCAATACATGGATCTGTAAAGTTACTCTGTGTAAACGCAAAGCTATGTATGATTTGATTGCATCTTGTTTATATACAGTACAGGACATATGATCTGCTCCCCATCAGGTGAAATGCCAGAACTTTTGATGTTTTCATTGCCAGTACACGATAAATACCATACATATGGTAACTCATTTCAGTTGATCTTTACCTTAGTTGTAGCAAGATTTGGTTGGACCACTAATCTTATATAGCCATCCACCAAGGTAGGCAAGAAAAGGGTAATGGTAATACATGAACTGGATTACCAATAGGTTCTAGAAATAACAAAAATCTAAAAACCATATAGATGCAACATTATATATGAAGAAAAGTTTAAAGAAAAGGAAAAGTACCGTATTTGCCGGCGTATAAGGCGACTGGGCGTGTAAGACGACCCCCTATTTTTCAAGTGAAAACATAGGTTTTGGGCAATATTCACGGTATAAGACTACCCCCCTTCTGAGGCAACACCATTTAAAAAAAACATTAGAACCATTAAAAAACACAAAGCAAGAATGCCAACTACTCATCCGCCATGCTGTGATATGTCATAAAGTAAATCAAACAATAATAACACAAACAGAGATCTATTGAATGCCTCAACTATGGAAAGTAGAATTTTTCACTAACCAAACCTATACCACTTTTGGGTTACATTCTATGGGAATTGTCCACCAAAATTGTCCACCAAAATGCATTTAATAACCCCCCTGTCATATGTCCCAGATTTACCTGTCCCTCTTGGGTGCCTGGGACCTCAAAGGCAAACAGCAGGATGTATAGTAGTAGGAGATCAGTGAATGGATTTACCCAGGGAAGTATGGTGAGCAGTGTATTATTTTAATGAATACAACGCCTGCTTGGATTGGCAGAGGCTGTAGCATCATCAACCCTTGCCTCTCTCTCTCTCTCTCTCTCTCTCTCAAAGCCAATCCGAGCAGGCTACTCTATGTAGCCTGCTCAGATTGACAGAGGTTGTTACTCCAATCCAAGCAGGCTCTGCATTCATTAATAGAATACATTGCTCGCCGGGATTGGCTCAATGGCGTATACTGTTTGTAGCTGAAGCCACATACAGTATTAGCAGACATTTGGGGGCTGACATCCATCGGGCAGCTTTGTATACCCGGCGTATAAGACGACCCCCCATTTTTGGGCATTTTTTTTTAAGTGTAAAAGGTAGTCTTATACGCCAGAAAATACAGTAGGTACATTAGTTTTAAAGGTCAATGTCCCACCTACAGTTAATACCTAGAGGCATTCCAGTCTGAATCCTAAAGATCCTAAATACTTCACACCAAAGTAAACAATGGCGTAAATGTCCCCAATGTACAGAACAATCAGTATGCTCAATAAAATGGAAAGATAAAAAAAAATTAAAAAAATTCTAGACACGGTAGGGCACTGTCCTACACCGTGTTGTTCACCTATTTGCTTCAGCAGCCTTCCAATGCATCCCACATATTGTAATCTGCACTTTGGATAGGAATAATTTAAACCATGTTCTTGGTGTTACTGCTTAAAGTGGTTGTAAACTCACATTTTTAACTTTTACCTACAGGAAAGCCTATAATAAGGCTTACCTGTAGGTAAAAAATAATATCTCCTAAACCTGTACGGTTTAGGAGATATTCCCCTCGGTATGCGCCGCTGACTGCAGCGGCGCATGCGCACAAGGGCACTCTCGGCCTGAAAACCCGGCAGTGGCCGGCCGGCCGGAATGAAATCTCCCGCGCGCCGGAGCCACGATTCCCGGAAGAAACGCAGAGGGAGCATGTCAGCTCCCTCGGCGTGGATCGGGCCAGATGTCGGGGCCTCGTTCTAAGGTAAGTATTTCATAATGAGCTAGTATGCGGTGCATACTAGCTCATTATGCTTTTTGCTTTGCAGGTTGAAAAAAATAAATAAAAAATTTGCGGGTTTACTACCGCTTTAAGCACTGATGGATACAGCCAATCATTAGCCAATACAGATTGTACCATTCTGATTTTTGTATGAACTTACAATAGCAACATGTATTGAGCCCATATTTGAAAGACCCCTTCACCTTAATCCAAGTATCAGACTTAAAGGGGCTGTAAATCTTTGTGTTTTTTCACCTTAATGCATCCTATGCATTAAGGTGAAAAAACACCTGCCATTGATCGGCCCCCTAGCCCCCCGTTTTACTTACCTGAGCCCTGTAATTCTGTTGGCCGTGACACGCTCTCCCTCTCTCCACGAGGTCCCGTCTCTTGATTGGATAGATTGATAGCAGCGCAGCCATTGGCTCCCATTGCTGTCAATCAAATCCAATGACGTGGGTGGCGGTGTCGAGTCCAGCATTCGCCAGCTATGGATGCAAATGCTAGAATTGGGAGCGCACCCGCAAGGTAATCCCCTGGGAGAGTGCTTCTCCTAGGGAGTTATCTAATGGAGGGAGGAGCCGCGAGAGCCGAGAATAGCAGGTTCAGGGCCACTCTGTGCAAAACGAGCTGCACAGTGGAGGTAAGTATGACATGTCTGTTATTTAAAAAAACTAACCCTTAAAGTCACATTAATTATGATATCAAAAAGACTGGGTGAAATAAGGGATCCCAAGGTGAGTGTCCTCTTAGAAGAGAAGTGAGAACCTACTTATAAAAGGGTATGTAGCTTATTATCCCCAAGTAAAATGGGCAAATGATGGCTAATAATTAGTTTAATAGTAGTTTAATACTCAGTGGAAAAAATGGTGTCAAATATATTTTTGCCAGACAATCATTAGTTGTCACTTTCACCTAAAAAGAAAACTCCCTGCTTTTCCTCCTGTAAATTGTATTAGCTACATTCGGAGTACACTGTAAATATTTTCTCTGTCTTAAGCTGAATACACAGTATGCAATTTTCTTTAGATTTTTTCCTTTTAGATGTAGCAAAACCATATAATATGAAGTCAAACCTAAACACTTTCAATATGTATGCAGTCAGGCAGCCCCTTGCGCTACATGGTTTTGGTAAAACCAAAGGAAATAAAACAACAGTTGTCTAGTGTGTATCCAGCTTTAATCTTTCTATAATGACCTTGTTTTCTGAACCAAGGGACTTATTATCCAAACTATTTCTTCTAGCTAATGTAAGTTCACCCACTGGCACAGCTTTAATAGTATAGTAGTTTGAGGTTGACAACTGGTAGCAGGCAATGTTGAATTTCTCACCTTTGTTCATTTGCAATGTTGCCTGTGTATAATGGCCGGGAAGCAGTTTTTGTATCATTGATTTTTTTTCTTCAAATATGTGTGATTTCAGGATACCACTGGTAATCTGGTTTTCATATTGCCATTACCATCTTCTTGCCTACCTTGGTGGGTATATATATATATATAAAGATAGGAGGATATATCCATACTTTGATTTCCAAAATACAAAGCATTCCTCTAGCAATTATCTGGAATTTAATGGTTTGTTCTGTTTCACAGTGAACTGTGTCATACATCATCTATTTAGAAGTTATTTTCTTTCTTTCTACCGAGCCAACACTTGCACAAATAGTGTATAGAAAGTTACACAAAGACACAAACTTCTGAAAAAAAGATTAAACACAAATATCTGTGTAATACTTTTCAACTTTCTATTTATTAATTGCACATGTGTGTATATACATTTATCACTGAAATAAATTAAAAACGTTTTTGTTTAACAAAATGAATTTCAGTTGAATAACAGATACATTGCTTCCTCTGGGTATCTAGAAATACATGAAATAAATATTTTAATATCTTATCAATAATATTAAATAAATAATATTAAATACTTATGGGTCAAAATGAAATATGAAAACATATGTCAAGAAAATCCCCTTTCATAACAATTATATTCCATTAAACTATCTGTATCATACGTACATATTTATTGCAACGTGTATATATATATATTTTTTTTATAATTTTTATAATTAAAAAAAAAAAATCACAATAATAAGTAACAAATAATAGCATGTGGGGATAGAGGTTTATAAAGAAATAAAAGATTGTGAGACTTTAATTGGCTATCTCTTTGGTTTTCTTCATCCTCACATTTGTTGCTGGTTAGTATTGCAGAACGTATGGATGGCAGAAACAGCCAGACAACTAGTATATCCAATAGAAGATCAGTATTGGTGTCCCCTGTATTTATCTCTATTGAGCTTTACTTTAGTCATAATTATCTGCATAAACTGTACGCTACCACATTATTAAAAATATTTTTATATTGGCAGTTGATAGTTTGTACTTATTTCACCTAGAAGATCAACTGATTAACTGAACATTAGTCTTTCCATTTATATTGGTAATTTACTCCCAGCATATCATTGCTTTAAAAATGTACCTAAATGCAATACATGGATCTGTAAAGTTACTCTGTGTAAACGCAAAGCTATGTATGATTTGATTGCATCTTGTTTATATACAGTACAGGACATATGATCTGCTCCCCATCAGGTGAAATGCCAGAACTTTTGATGTTTTCATTGCCAGTACACGATAAATACCATACATATGGTAACTCATTTCAGTTGATCTTTACCTTAGTTGTAGCAAGATTTGGTTGGACCACTAATCTTATATAGCCATCCACCAAGGTAGGCAAGAAAAGGGTAATGGTAATACATGAACTGGATTACCAATAGGTTCTAGAAATAACAAAAATCTAAAAACCATATAGATGCAACATTATATATGAAGAAAAGTTTAAAGAAAAGGAAAAGTAGGTACATTAGTTTTAAAGGTCAATGTCCCACCTACAGTTAATACCTAGAGGCATTCCAGTCTGAATCCTAAAGATCCTAAATACTTCACACCAAAGTAAACAATGGCGTAAATGTCCCCAATGTACAGAACAATCAGTATGCTCAATAAAATGGAAAGATAAAAAAAATAAAAAAAAATTCTAGACACGGTAGGGCACTGTCGTACACCGTGCTGTTGACCTATTTGCTTCAGCAGCCTTCCAATGCATCCCACATATTGTAATCTGCACTTTGAATAGGAAATAATTTAAACCATGTTCTTGGTGTTACTGCTTAAGCACTGATGGATACAGCCAATCATTAGCCAATACAGATTGTACCATTCTGATTTTTGTATGAACTTTACAATAGCAACATGTATTGAGCCCATATTTGAAAGACCCCTTCACCTTAATCCAAGTATCAGACTTAAAGGGGCTGTAAAGCTTTGTGTTTTTTCACCTTAATATATCCTATGCATTAAGGTGAAAAAACACCTGCCATTGATCGGCCCGCTAGCCCCCCGTTTTACTTACCTGAACCCTCTAATTCTGTTGGCCGTGACACGCTCTCCCTCTCTCCACGAGGTCCCGTCTCTTGATTGGATAGATTGATAGCAGCACAGCCATTGGCTCCCGTTGCTGTCAATCAAATCCAATGACGTGGGTGGCGGTGCCGAGTCCAGCATTCGGCAGCTATGGATGCAAATGCTAGAATTGGGAGCGCACCCGCAAGGTAATCCCCTGGGAGAGTGCTTCTCCTAGGGGGTTATCTAATGGAGGGAGGAGCTGCGAGAGCCGAGAATAGCAGGTTCAGGGCCACTCTGTGCAAAACGAGCTGCACAGTGGAGGTAAGTATGACATGTCTGTTATTTAAAAAAACTAACCCTTAAAGTCACATTAATTATGATATCAAAAAGACTGGGTGAAATAAGGGATCCCAAGGTGAGTGTCCTCTTAGAAGAGAAGTGAGAACCTACTTATAAAATGGTATGTAGCTTATTATCCCCAAGTAAAATGGGCAAATGATGGCTAATAATTAGTTTAATACTCAGTGGAAAAAATGGTCTCAAATATATTTTTGCCAGACAATCATTAGTTGTCACTTTCACCTCCCTGCTTTTCCTCCTGTAAATTGTATTAGCTACATTCAGAGTACACTGTAAATATTTTCTCTGTCTAAGGCCCCTTTCACACATGCGGACGATATGTCCGTATTTCATCCATCCGTTTGCGGATGAAATACGGGCATACATTCATCCCTATGGGACAACGGGTGTCTGCGGATGAACATCCGCAGACACCTGATATCGTCCGCCTCCGCTACTGTCCGATTCTGCAGACGGAGGAAAATCCTATTTTTCTATCTGTCTGCAGAGCGGATCTGATGAACACGGACAGACGGTCCGTGCTCATCCGATCCCCATAGAGGAGAGTGGAGAGCTCACAGGGCGGTCCCTGCACAGTGTGCGGCGACCGCCCTGTCCGCCGCCGGCTCAGCGGGGACAACGGAGGGATCCCCGCTGAGCGAGCGGATCATCACGGGGCGGATCATTACTGATCCGTCCCGTGTGAAAGGGGCCTTAAGCTGAATACACAGTATGCAATATTCTTTAGATTTTTTCCTTTTAGATGTAGCAAAACCATATAATATGAAGTCAAACCTAAACACTTTCAATATGTATGCAGTCAGGAAGGCCCTTGCGCTACATGATTTTGGTAAAACCAAAGGAAATAAAACAACAGTTGTCTAGTGTGTATACAGCTTTAATCTTTCTATAATGACCTTGTTATCTGAACCAAGGGACTTATTATCCAAACTATTTCTTCTAGCTAACGTAAGTTCACCCACTGGCACAGCTTTAATAGTATAGTAGTTTGAGGTTGACAACTGGTAGCAGGCAATGTTGAATTTCTCACCTTTGTACATTTGCAATGTTGCCTGTGTATAATGGCGGGGAAGCAGTTTTTGTATCATTGATTTTTTTTCTTCAAATATGTGTGATTTCAGGATACCACTGGTAATCTGTTTTTCATATTGCCATTACCATCTTCTTGCCTACCTTGGTGGGTATATATATATATATATATATATATATATATAAAGATAGGAGGATATATCCATACTTTGATTTCCAAAATACAAAGCATTCCTCTAGCAATTATCTGGAATTTAATGATTTGTTCTGTTTCACAGTAAACTATGTCATACATCATCTATTTAGAAGTTATTTTCTTTCTTTCTACCGAGCCAACACTTGCACAAATAGTGTATAGAAAGTTACACAAAGACACAAACTTCTGAAAAAAAGATTAAACACAAATATCTGTGTAATACTTTTCAACTTTCTATTTATTAATTGCACATGTGTGTATATACATTTATCACTGAAATAAATTAAAAACGTTTTTGTTTAACATAATGAATTTCAGTTGAATTACAGATACATTGCTTCCTCTGGGTATCTAGAAATGCATGAAATAAATATTTTAATATCTTATCAATAATATTAAATAAATAATATTAAATACTTATGGGTCAAAATGAAATATGAAAACATATGTCAAGAAAATCCCCTTTCACAACAATTATATTCCATTAAACTGTCTGTATCATACGTACATATTTATTGAAACGTGTGTGTGTGTATATATATATATATATATATATATATATATATATATATATATATATATATATATATATACACACACAGTATATACATTTATCACTAAAATTAAATATTGTTTTCTTTAAATAAATCAATTACAGATATATTATATCCACCAGGGAGGTAGAAACTTGTGAAATATATTTTCCTAATAACTTATGTAATATAAATAATAAATAAATAACAATAAATACTTATAGGTTTAAACATGGATATAAACAGATATGACAAGATAAAATAATATGAAATAAATAAGATTAAATACTTATAGGTTAAAAAAAATATTATAAGCACATATGACGAAAAAATTCCCTTTCACTACAACTACTCTTTACACTGAATTTGTGCTGTGTAGAGAGTAGGTCAGTCATTTGTGGGTTGCTGAGGAATCTTGTTTGCTGGGATAAGCAGTTAGGTCCATAAGGTCCATAAGTTTGTGGTTACGAAATCCCTTATAGGATTGGTTGATAGTGAATAAGTCCTGTAGTTGCAAATTTCAGGAATGTACTTTATGGATGAATTTCCTATAGATTTTAGTAGATGAAAGATGAGTAGATACTTTTTTTTAAAAAAGTGGTACTGTATGTCTTTCAGTAGTAAGGTATAGACGAATATGTCTATGTTGAAAAAGTCCATCCTTTGCTGGTTATCCTTCATCCTGATGGTCTTCTTGGCTCTAATATGTTCAGGTAAAGAATAAGAGACTTATCTGTGCTTACAGTGGTGAGATTGTTTGATATAGAAGTGTTAGTTAGTGGTTGAGAGCCCAACATGTGACATCTTCTACTCTCAGAGGGATAAGGCTAAGTATTACAGCCTCCTGGACACAATCTGGAGATGCTGCCTCCTTAAAATGCTGGAGGTGATGTAGCCACAGCTTCAGCTCGGGTGACGTGGGTTCGTTGTATTCTGAAGATCCTCTACAGACCATTAGATCATCTTTCAGTTTGAGGTAAACCATAAGTGCCTGTTTTACAGTATCATTTTGAGCAGACACAGACATGTTCTTTAGAACCTCAACTGTTAGTGACACCCGCTCCAAAGTCAGGATGAGAGGATCCCTCTGGGTAAGGTCACATACAGATGGTTTGTGTCTCAGCATTCTTCTGTAGCATCTCATTGCATTGGTAGACATGTTCTTTTCATGATCGTGTTGCAGCTCCTTTAGTGTTGTTATGTCAGAGGACGTCACTGATAAATAGCGGGATTTCGGGCAGAGTCTCCTGTGCAAGCGCCCACTTACTGAAACCAGTAAAATGCTCAACACCACCAGCCTGATATCCATTTTTGCTCTGCTGGCTTGGATCTGATGATGTCTTTCTGGTTACAGATATTTGTTCCGTTACACTGTCACTCCACAGTGCTAGTCTCTGATTGATCTGAAGTCTTGTATCCATGATTCTTCCTTTATATTCCTGTTTGCAGGAGAAAAATGTCCTAATTTTCATGATGTTGTGAAGTTCTCTTTCGTTCAGAACTCAAGTGACATGAGAGAGACGATAGCTGCTCTGGGAACTTCTATATAACTTTCAGTTTCCTTTCTATACAGGTAAGAAGGTAACATCAGATAGCTGTTGAGATTCTTCTACCTGTCGCACAGGAAACTCCTTCCTGACACAGGACTCTCCTGTGTACGGAGGACCCAGGTTTATCATGTATTTTTAAGGAACTTTTACAACATATTATTGCCAACAGAAAAAAAAAAAATAACACTGCTTTATAAATGTTCTTTCATACAAGTCTAAAAACGTAAAAAGAAGGAAGAAAATATAGGAAAGGTGTGTTAACATAACATATAAAATAACAGTTTAGGGATTGTGTTTAAACCATTTTTTAACCAACAAGATTGAAACTTTTTTTTATAATTTTTATAATTAAAAAAAAAAACATCACAATAATAAGTCACAAATAATAATAGCATGTGGGGATAGAGGTTTATAAAGAAATAAAAGATTGTGAGACTTTAATTGGCTATCTCTTTGGTTTTCTTCATCCACACATTTGTTGCTGGTTAGTATTGCAGAACGTATGGATGGCAGAAACAGCCAGACAACTAGTATATCCAGAAGAAGATCAGTATTGGTGTCCCGTGTATTTATCTCTACTGAGCTTTACTTTAGTCATAATTTACTGCATATACTGTACGCTACCACATTATTAAAAATATTTTTATATTGGCAGTTGATAGTTTGTACTTATTTCACCTAGAAGATCAACTGCTTAACTGAACATTAGTCTTTCCATTTATATTGGTAATTTACTCCCAGCATATCATTGCTTTAAAAATGTACCTAAATGCAATACATGGATCTGTAAAGTTACTCTGTGTAAACGCAAAGCTATGTATGATTTGATTGCATCTTGTTTATATACAGTACAGGGCATATGATCTGCTCCCCAACAGGTGAAATGCCAGAACTTTTGATGTTTTCATTGCCAGTACACGATAAATACTATACATATGGTAACTCATTTCAGTTGATCTTTACCTTAGTTGTAGCAAGATTTGGTTGGACCACTAATCTTATATAGCCATCCACCAAGGTAGGCAAGAAAAGGGTAATGGTAATACATGAACTGGATTACCAATAGGTTCTAGAAATAACAAAAATCTAAAAACCATATAGTTGCAACATTATATATGAAGAAAAGTTTAAAGAAAAGGAAAAGTAGGTACATTAGTTTTAAAGGTCAATGTCCCACCTACAGTTAATACCTAGAGGCATTCCAGTTTGAATCCTAAAGATCCTAAATACTTCACACCAAAGTAAAGAATGGCGTAAATGTCCCCAATGTACAGAACAATCAGTATGCTCAATAAAATGGAAAGATAAAAAAAATGTAAAAAAATTCTAGACACGGTAGGGCACTGTCCTACACCGTGTTGTTCTCCTATTTGCTTCAGCAGCCTTCCAATGCATCCCACATATTGTAATCTGCACTTTGAATAGGAAATAATTTAAACCATGTTCTTGGTGTTACTGCTTAAGCACTGATGGATACAGCCAATATTTAGCCAATACAGATTGTACCATTCAGATTTTTGTATGAACTTTACAATAGCAACATGTATTGAGCCCATATTTGAAAGACCCCTTCACCTTAATCCAAGTATCAGACTTAAAGGGGCTGTAAAGCTTTGTAAATCTTTGTGTTTTTTCCCCTTAATGCATCCTATGCATTAAGGTGAAAAAACACCTGCCATTGATCGGCCCCCTAGCCCCCCGTTTTACTTACCTGAGCCCTGTAATTCTGTTGGCCACGAGGTCCCGTCTCTTGATTGGATAGATTGATAGCAGCGCAGCCATTGGCTCCCGTTGCTGTCAATCAAATTCAATGACGTGGGTGGCGGTGCCGAGTCCAGCATTCGCCAGCTATGGATGCAAATGCTAGAATTGGGAGCGCACCCGCAAGGTAATCCCCTGGGAGAGTGCTTCTCCTAGGGGGTTATCTAATGGAGGGAGGAGCTGCGAGAGCCGAGAATAGCAGGTTCAGGGCCACTCTTTGCAAAACAAGCTGCACAGTGGAGGTAAGTATGACATGTCTGTTATTTAAAAAAACTAACCCTTAAAGTCACATTAATTATGATATCAAAAAGACTGGGTGAAATAAGGGATCCCAAGGTGAGTGTCCTCTTAGAAGAGAAGTGAGAACCTACTTATAAAATGGTATGTAGCTTATTATCCCCAAGTAAAATGGGCAAATGATGGCTAATAATTAGTTTAATAGTAGTTTAATACTCAGTGGAAAAAATGGTCTCAAATATATTTTTGCCAGACAATCATTAGTTGTCACTTTCACCTAAAAAGAAAACTCCCTGCTTTTCCTCCTGTAAATTGTATTAGCTACATTCAGAGTACACTGTAAATATTTTCTCTGTCTTAAGCTGAATACACAGTATGCAATTTTCTTTAGATTTTTTCCTTTTAGATGTAGCAAAACCATATAATATGAAGTCAAACCTAAACACTTTCAATATGTATGCAGTCAGGCAGCCCCTTGCGCTACATGGTTTTGGTAAAACCAAAGGAAATAAAACAACAGTTGTCTAGTGTGTATCCAGCTTTAATCTTTCTATAATGACCTTGTTTTCTGAACCAAGGGACTTATTATCCAAACTATTTCTTCTAGCTTATGCAAGTTCACCCACTGGCACAGCTTTAATAGTATAGTAGTTTGAGGTTGACAACTGGTAGCAGGCAATGTTGAATTTCTCACCTTTGTTCATTTGCAATGTTGCCTGTGTATAATGGCGGGGAAGCAGTTTTTGTATCATTGATTTTTTTTCTTCAAATATGTGTGATTTCAGGATACCACTGGTAATCTGGTTTTCATATTGCCATTACCATCTTCTTGCCTACCTTGGTGGGTATATATATATATATATATATATATATAAAGATAGGAGGATATATCCATACTTTGATTTCCAAAATACAAAGCATTCCTCTAGCAATTATCTGGAATTTAATGGTTTGTTCTGTTTCACAGTGAACTGTGTCATACATCATCTATTTAGAAGTTATTTTCTTTCTTTCTACCGAGCCAACACTTGCACAAATAGTGTATAGAAAGTTACACAAAGACACAAACTTCTGAAAAAAAGATTAAACACAAATATCTGTGTAATACTTTTCAACTTTCTATTTATTAATTGCACATGTGTGTATATACATTTATCACTGAAATAAATTAAAAATGTTTTTGTTTAACATAATGAATTTCAGTTGAATTACAGATACATTGCTTCCTCTGGGTATCTAGAAATGCATGAAATAAATATTTTAATATCTTATCAATAATATTAAATAAATAATATTAAATACTTATGGGTCAAAATGAAATATGAAAACATATGTCAAGAAAATCCCCTTTCACAACAATTATATTCCATTAAACTGTCTGTATCATACGTACATATTTATTGAAACGTGTGTGTATATATATATATATATATATATATATATATATATATATATATATATATATATATATATATATATATATATATACACACACAGTATATACATTTATCACTAAAATTAAATATTGTTTTCTTTAAATAAATCAATTACAGATATATTATATCCACCAGGGAGGTAGAAACTTGTGAAATATATATTCCTAATAACTTATGTAATATAAATAATAAATAAATAACAATAAATACTTATAGGTTTAAACATGGATATAAACAGATATGACAAGATAAAATAATATGAAATAAATAAGATTAAATACTTATAGGTTAAAAAAAATATTATAAGCACATATGACGAAAAAATTCCCTTTCACTACAACTACTCTTTACACTGAATTTGTGCTGTGTAGAGAGTAGGTCAGTCATTTGTGGGTTGCTGAGGAATCTTGTTTGCTGGGATAAGCAGTTAGGTCCATAAGGTCCATAAGTTTGTGGTTACGAAATCCCTTATAGGATTGGTTGATAGTGAATAAGTCCTGTAGTTGCAAATTTCAGGAATGTACTTTATGGATGAATTTCCTATAGATTTTAGTAGATGAAAGATGAGTAGATCCTTTTTTTAAAAAAAGTGGTACTGTATGTCTTTCAGTAGTAAGGTATAGACGAATATGTCTATGTTGAAAAAGTCCATCCTTTGCTGGTTATCCTTCATCCTGATGGTCTTCTTGGCTCTAATATGTTCAGGTAAAGAATAAGAGACTTATCTGTGCTTACAGTGGTGAGATTGTTTGATAAAGAAGTGTAAGTTAGTGGTTGAGAGCCCAACATGTGACATCTTCTACTCTCAGAGGGATAAGGCTAAGTATTACAGCCTCCTGGACACAATCTGGAGATGCTGCCTCCTTAAAATGCTGGAGGTGATGTAGCCACAGCTTCAGCTCGGGTGACGTGGGTTCGTTGTATTCTGAAGATCCTCTACAGACCATTAGATCATCTTTCAGTTTGAGGTAAACCATAAGTGCCTGTTTTACAGTATCATTTTGAGCAGACACAGACATGTTCTTTAGAACCTCAACTGTTAGTGACACCCGCTCCAAAGTCAGGATGAGAGGATCCCTCTGGGTAAGATCACATACAGATAGTTTGTGTCTCAGCATTCTTCTGTAGCATCTCATTGCATTGGTAGACATGTTCTTTTCATGATCGTGTTGCAGCTCCTTTAGTGTTGTTATGTCAGAGGACGTCACTGATAAATAGCGGGATTTCGGGCAGAGTCTCCTGTGCAAGCGCCCACTTACTGGAACCAGTAAAATGCTCAACACCACCAGCCTGATATCCATTTTTGCTCTGCTGGCTTGGATCTGATGATGTCTTTCTGGTTGCAGATATTTGTTCCGTTACACTGTCACTCCACAGTGCTAGTCTCTGATTGATCTGAAGTCTTGTATCCATGATTCTTCCTTTATATTCCTGTTTGCAGGAGAAAAATGTCCTAATTTTCATGATGTTGTGAAGTTCTCTTTCGTTCAGAACTCAAGTGACATGAGAGAGACGATAGCTGCTCTGGGAACTTCTATATAACTTTCAGTTTCCTTTCTATACAGGTAAGAAGGTAACATCAGATAGCTGTTGAGATTCTTCTACCTGTCGCACAGGAAACTCCTCCTTCCTGACACAGGACTCTCCTGTGTACGGAGGACCCAGGTTTATCATGTATTTTTAAGGAACTTTTACAACATATTATTGCCAACAGAAAAAAAAAAAATAACACTGCTTTATAAATGTTCTTTCATACAAGTCTAAAAACGTAAAAAGAAGGAAGAAAATATAGGAAAGGTGTGTTAACATAACATATAAAATAACAGTTTAGGGATTGTGTTTAAACCATTTTTTAACCAACAAGATTGAAACTTTTTTTTATAATTTTTATAATTAAAAAAAAAAACATCACAATAATAAGTCACAAATAATAATAGCATGTGGGGATAGAGGTTTATAAAGAAATAAAAGATTGTGAGACTTTAATTGGCTATCTCTTTGGTTTTCTTCATCCACACATTTGTTGCTGGTTAGTATTGCAGAACGTATGGATGGCAGAAACAGCCAGACAACTAGTATATCCAGAAGAAGATCAGTATTGGTGTCCCGTGTATTTATCTCTACTGAGCTTTACTTTAGTCATAATTTACTGCATATACTGTACGCTACCACATTATTAAAAATATTTTTATATTGGCAGTTGATAGTTTGTACTTATTTCACCTAGAAGATCAACTGCTTAACTGAACATTAGTCTTTCCATTTATATTGGTAATTTACTCCCAGCATATCATTGCTTTAAAAATGTACCTAAATGCAATACATGGATCTGTAAAGTTACTCTGTGTAAACGCAAAGCTATGTATGATTTGATTGCATCTTGTTTATATACAGTACAGGGCATATGATCTGCTCCCCAACAGGTGAAATGCCAGAACTTTTGATGTTTTCATTGCCAGTACACGATAAATACTATACATATGGTAACTCATTTCAGTTGATCTTTACCTTAGTTGTAGCAAGATTTGGTTGGACCACTAATCTTATATAGCCATCCACCAAGGTAGGCAAGAAAAGGGTAATGGTAATACATGAACTGGATTACCAATAGGTTCTAGAAATAACAAAAATCTAAAAACCATATAGTTGCAACATTATATATGAAGAAAAGTTTAAAGAAAAGGAAAAGTAGGTACATTAGTTTTAAAGGTCAATGTCCCACCTACAGTTAATACCTAGAGGCATTCCAGTTTGAATCCTAAAGATCCTAAATACTTCACACCAAAGTAAAGAATGGCGTAAATGTCCCCAATGTACAGAACAATCAGTGTGCTCAATAAAATGGAAAGATAAAAAAAATGTAAAAAAATTCTAGACACGGTAGGGCACTGTCCTACACCGTGTTGTTCTCCTATTTGCTTCAGCAGCCTTCCAATGCATCCCACATATTGTAATCTGCACTTTGAATAGGAAATAATTTAAACCATGTTCTTGGTGTTACTGCTTAAGCACTGATGGATACAGCCAATCATTAGCCAATACAGATTGTACCATTCTGATTTTTGTATGAACTTTACAATAGCAACATGTATTGAGCCCATATTTGAAAGACCCCTTCACCTTAATCCAAGTATCAGACTTAAAGGGGCTGTAAAGCTTTGTAAATCTTTGTGTTTTTTCCCCTTAATGCATCCTATGCATTAAGGTGAAAAAACACCTGCCATTGATCGGCCCCCTAGCCCCCCGTTTTACTTACCTGAGCCCTGTAATTCTGTTGGCCACGAGGTCCCGTCTCTTGATTGGATAGATTGATAGCAGCGCAGCCATTGGCTCCCGTTGCTGTCAATCAAATTCAATGACGTGGGTGGCGGTGCCGAGTCCAGCATTCGCCAGCTATGGATGCAAATGCTAGAATTGGGAGCGCACCCGCAAGGTAATCCCCTGGGAGAGTGCTTCTCCTAGGGGGTTATCTAATGGAGGGAGGAGCAGCGAGAGCCGAGAATAGCAGGTTCA
The DNA here is from genome assembly GCF_037356315.1 of Lithobates pipiens. NCBI lineage: Eukaryota > Metazoa > Chordata > Amphibia > Anura > Ranidae > Lithobates > Lithobates pipiens. The sequence goes on from NW_027507718.1 coordinate 424,653,008, forward strand.
GGGCCACTCTTTGCAAAACGAGCTGCACAGTGGAGGTAAGTATGACATGTCTGTTATTTAAAAAAACTAACCCTTAAAGTCACATTAATTATGATATCAAAAAGACTGGGTGAAATAAGGGATCCCAAGGTGAGTGTCCTCTTAGAAGAGAAGTGAGAACCTACTTATAAAATGGTATGTAGCTTATTATCCCCAAGTAAAATGGGCAAATGAGGGCTAATAATTAGTTTAAGAGTAGTTTAATACTCAGTGGAAAAAATGGTCTCAAATATATTTTTGCCAGACAATCATTAGTTGTCACTTTCACCTAAAAAGAAAACTCCCTGCTTTTCCTCCTGTAAATTGTATTAGCTACATTCAGAGTACACTGTAAATATTTTCTTTGTCTTAAGCTGAATACACAGTATGCAATTTTCTTTAGATTTTTTCCTTTTAGATGTAGCAAAACCATATAATATGAAGTCAAACCTAAACACTTTCAATATGTATGCAGTCAGGCAGCCCCTTGCGCTACATGGTTTTGGTAAAACCAAAGGAAATAAAACAACAGTTGTCTAGTGTGTATCCAGCTTTAATCTTTCTATAATGACCTTGTTTTCTGAACCAAGGGACTTATTATCCAAACTATTTCTTCTAGCTTATGCAAGTTCACCCACTGGCACAGCTTTAATAGTATAGTAGTTTGAGGTTGACAACTGGTAGCAGGCAATGTTGAATTTCTCACCTTTGTTCATTTGCAATGTTGCCTGTGTATAATGGCGGGGAAGCAGTTTTTGTATCATTGATTTTTTTTCTTCAAATATGTGTGATTTCAGGATACCACTGGTAATCTGGTTTTCATATTGCCATTACCATCTTCTTGCCTACCTTGGTGGGTATATATATATATATATATATATATATATATATATAAAAAGATAGGAGGATATATCCATACTTTGATTTCCAAAATACAAAGCATTCCTCTAGCAATTATCTGGAATTTAATGGTTTGTTCTGTTTCACAGTGAACTGTGTCATACATCATCTATTTAGAAGTTATTTTCTTTCTTTCTACCGAGCCAACACTTGCACAAATAGTGTATAGAAAGTTACACAAAGACACAAACTTCTGAAAAAAAGATTAAACACAAATATCTGTGTAATACTTTTCAACTTTCTATTTATTAATTGCACATGTGTGTATATACATTTATCACTGAAATAAATTAAAAATGTTTTTGTTTAACATAATGAATTTCAGTTGAATTACAGATACATTGCTTCCTCTGGGTATCTAGAAATGCATGAAATAAATATTTTAATATCTTATCAATAATATTAAATAAATAATATTAAATACTTATGGGTCAAAATGAAATATGAAAACATATGTCAAGAAAATCCCCTTTCACAACAATTATATTCCATTAAACTATCTGTATCATACGTACATATTTATTGCAACGTGTGTGTGTATATATATATATATATATATATATATATATATATATATATATATATATATATATACACACACAGTATAAACATTTATAACTAAAATTAAATATTGTTTTCTTTAAATAAATCAATTACAGATATATTATATCCACCAGGGAGGTAGAAACTTGTGAAATATATATTCCTAATAACTTATGCAATATAAATAAGAAATAAATAACAATAAATACTTATAGGTTTAAACATGGATATAAACAGACATGACAAGATAAAATAATATGAAATAAATAAGATTAAATACTTATAGGTTAAAAAAAATATTATAAGCACATATGACGAAAAAATTCCCTTTCACCACTACTACCCTTTACACTGAATTTGTGCTGTGTAGAGAGTAGGTCGGTCATTTGTGGGTTGCTGAGGAATCTTGTTTGCTGAGATAAGCAGTTAGGTCCATAAGGTCCATAAGCTTGTGGTTACGAAATCCCTTATAGGATTGGTTGATAGTGAATAAATCCTGTAGTTGCAAATTTCAGGAATGTACTTTATGGATGAATTTCCTATAGATTTTAGTAGATGAAAGATGAGTAGATACTTTTTTTTAAAAAAGTGGTACTGTATGTCTTTCAGTAGTAAGGTATAGACGAATATGTCTATGTTGAAAAAGTCCATCCTTTGCTGGTTATCCTTCATCCTGATGGTCTTCTTGGCTCTAATATGTTCAGGTAAAGAATAAGAGACTTATCTGTGCTTACAGTGGTGAGATTGTTTGATAAAGAAGTGTAAGTTAGTGGTTGAGAGCCCAACATGTGACATCTTCTACTCTCAGAGGGATAAGGCTAAGTATTACAGCCTCCTGGACACAATCTGGAGATGCTGCCTCCTTAAAATGCTGGAGGTGATGTAGCCACAGCTTCAGCTCGGGTGACGTGGGTTCGTTGTATTCTGAAGATCCTCTACAGACCATTAGATCATCTTTCAGTTTGAGGTAAACCATAAGTGCCTGTTTTACAGTATCATTTTGAGCAGACACAGACATGTTCTTTAGAACCTCAACTGTTAGTGACACCCGCTCCAAAGTCAGGATGAGAGGATCCCTCTGGGTAAGGTCACATACAGATGGTTTGTGTCTCAGCATTCTTCTGTAGCATCTCATTGCATTGGTAGACATGTTCTTTTCATGATCGTGTTGCAGCTCCTTTAGTGTTGTTATGTCAGAGGACGTCACTGATAAATAGCGGGATTTCGGGCAGAGTCTCCTGTGCAAGCGCCCACTTACTGAAACCAGTAAAATGCTCAACACCACCAGCCTGATATCCATTTTTGCTCTGCTGGCTTGGATCTGATGATGTCTTTCTGGTTGCAGATATTTGTTCCGTTACACTGTCACTCCACAGTGCTAGTCTCTGGTTGATCTGAAGTCTTGTATCCATGATTCTTCTTTTATATTCCTGTTTGCAGGAGAAAAATGTCCTAATTTTCATGATGTTGTGAAGTTCTCTTTCGTTCAGAACTCAAGTGACATGAGAGAGACGATAGCTGCTCTGGGAACTTCTATATAACTTTCAGTTTCCTTTCTATACAGGTAAGAAGGTAACATCAGATAGCTGTTGAGATTCTTCTACCTGTCGCACAGGAAACTCCTCCTTCCTGACACAGGACTCTCCTGTGTACGGAGGACCCAGGTTTATCATGTATTTTTAAGGAACTTTTACAACATATTATTGCCAACAGAAAAAAAATAAATAACACTGCTTTATAAATGTTCTTTCATACAAGTCTAAAAACGTAAAAAGAAGGAAGAAAATATAGAAAAGGTGTGTTAACATAACATATAAAATAACAGTTTAGGGATTGTGTTTAAACCATTTTTTAACCAACAAGATTGAAACTTTTTTTTATAATTTTTATAATTAAAAAAAAAAACATCACAATAATAAGTCACAAATAATAATAGCATGTGGGGATAGAGGTTTATAAAGAAATAAAAGATTGTGAGACTTTAATTGGCTATCTCTTTGGTTTTCTTCATCCACACATTTGTTGCTGGTTAGTATTGCAGAATGTATGGATGGCAGAAACAGCCAGACAACTAGTATATCCAGAAGAAGATCAGTATTGGTGTCCCGTGTATTTATCTCTACTGAGCTTTACTTTAGTCATAATTATCTGCATAAACTGTACGCTACCACATTATTAAAAATATTTTTATATTGGCAGTTGATAGTTTGTACTTATTTCACCTAGAAGATCAACTGATTAACTGAACATTAGTCTTTCCATTTATATTGGTAATTTACTCCCAGCATATCATTGCTTTAAAAATGTACCTAAATGCAATACATGGATCTGTAAAGTTACTCTGTGTAAACGCAAAGCTATGTATGATTTGATTGCATCTTGTTTATATACAGTACAGGGCATATGATCTGCTCCCCAACAGGTGAAATGCCAGAACTTTTGATGTTTTCATTTCCAGTACACGATAAATTCCATACATATGGTAACTCATTTCAGTTGATCTTTACCTTAGTTGTAGCAAGATTTGGTTGGACCACTAATCTTATATAGCCATCCACCAAGGTAGGCAAGAAAAGGGTAATGGTAATACATGAACTGGATTACCAATAGGTTCTAGAAATAACAAAAATCTAAAAACCATATAGTTGAAACATTATATATGAAGAAAAGTTTAAAGAAAAGGAAAAGTAGGTACATTAGTTTTAAAGGTCAATGTCCCACCTACAGTTAATACCTAGAGGCATTCCAGTTTGAATCCTAAAGATCCTAAATACTTCACACCAAAGTAAAGAATGGCGTAAATGTCCCCAATGTACAGAACAATCAGTGTGCTCAATAAAATGGAAAGATAAAAAAAATGTAAAAAAATTCTAGACACGGTAGGGCACTGTCCTACACCGTGTTGTTCTCCTATTTGCTTTAGCAGCCTTCCAATGCATCCCACATATTGTAATCTGCACTTTGAATAGGAAATAATTGAAACCATGTTCTTGGTGTTACTGCTTAAGCACTGATGGATACAGCCAATCATTAGCCAATACAGATTGTACCATTCTGATTTTTGTATGAACTTTACAATAGCAACATGTATTGAGCCCATATTTGAAAGACCCCTTCACCTTAATCCAAGTATCAGACTTAAAGGGGCTGTAAAGCTTTGTAAATCTTTGTGTTTTTTCCCCTTAATGCATCCTATGCATTAAGGTGAAAAAACACCTGCCATTGATCGGCCCCCTAGCCCCCCGTTTTACTTACCTGAGCCCTGTAATTCTGTTGGCCACGAGGTCCCGTCTCTTGATTGGATAGATTGATAGCAGCGCAGCCATTGGCTCCCGTTGCTGTCAATCAAATTCAATGACGTGGGTGGCGGTGCCGAGTCCAGCATTCGCCAGCTATGGATGCAAATGCTAGAATTGGGAGCGCACCCGCAAGGTAATCCCCTGGGAGAGTGCTTCTCCTAGGGGGTTATCTAATGGAGGGAGGAGCTGCGAGAGCCGAGAATAGCAGGTACAGGGCCACTCTTTGCAAAACGAGCTGCACAGTGGAGGTAAGTATGACATGTCTGTTATTTAAAAAAACTAACCCTTAAAGTCACATTAATTATGATATCAAAAAGACTGGGTGAAATAAGGGATCCCAAGGTGAGTGTCCTCTTAGAAGAGAAGTGAGAACCTACTTATAAAATGGTATGTAGCTTATTATCCCCAAGTAAAATGGGCAAATGATGGCTAATAATTAGTTTAATAGTAGTTTAATACTCAGTGGAAAAAATGGTCTCAAATATATTTTTGCCAGACAATCATTAGTTGTCACTTTCACCTAAAAAGAAAACTCCCTGCTTTTCCTCCTGTAAATTGTATTAGCTACATTCAGAGTACACTGTAAATATTTTCTCTGTCTTAAGCTGAATACACAGTATGCAATTTTCTTTAGATTTTTTCCTTTTAGATGTAGCAAAACCATATAATATGAAGTCAAACCTAAACACTTTCAATATGTATGCAGTCAGGCAGCCCCTTGCGCTACATGGTTTTGGTAAAACCAAAGGAAATAAAACAACAGTTGTCTAGTGTGTATCCAGCTTTAATCTTTCTATAATGACCTTGTTTTCTGAACCAAGGGACTTATTATCCAAACTATTTCTTCTAGCTTATGCAAGTTCACCCACTGGCACAGCTTTAATAGTATAGTAGTTTGAGGTTGACAACTGGTAGCAGGCAATGTTGAATTTCTCACCTTTGTTCATTTGCAATGTTGCCTGTGTATAATGGCGGGGAAGCAGTTTTTGTATCATTGATTTTTTTTCTTCAAATATGTGTGATTTCAGGATACCACTGGTAATCTGGTTTTCATATTGCCATTACCATCTTCTTGCCTACCTTGGTGGGTATATATATATATATATATATATATATAAAGATAGGAGGATATATCCATACTTTGATTTCCAAAATACAAAGCATTCCTCTAGCAATTATCTGGAATTTAATGGTTTGTTCTGTTTCACAGTGAACTGTGTCATACATCATCTATTTAGAAGTTATTTTCTTTCTTTCTACCGAGCCAACACTTGCACAAATAGTGTATAGAAAGTTACACAAAGACACAAACTTCTGAAAAAAAGATTAAACACAAATATCTGTGTAATACTTTTCAACTTTCTATTTATTAATTGCACATGTGTGTATATACATTTATCACTGAAATAAATTAAAAATGTTTTTGTTTAACATAATGAATTTCAGTTGAATTACAGATACATTGCTTCCTCTGGGTATCTAGAAATGCATGAAATAAATATTTTAATATCTTATCAATAATATTAAATAAATAATATTAAATACTTATGGGTCAAAATGAAATATGAAAACATATGTCAAGAAAATCCCCTTTCACAACAATTATATTCCATTAAACTATCTGTATCATACGTACATATTTATTGCAACGTGTGTGTGTATATATATATATATATATATATATATATATATATATATATATATATATATACACACACAGTATAAACATTTATAACTAAAATTAAATATTGTTTTCTTTAAATAAATCAATTACAGATATATTATATCCACCAGGGAGGTAGAAACTTGTGAAATATATATTCCTAATAACTTATGCAATATAAATAAGAAATAAATAACAATAAATACTTATAGGTTTAAACATGGATATAAACAGACATGACAAGATAAAATAATATGAAATAAATAAGATTAAATACTTATAGGTTAAAAAAAATATTATAAGCACATATGACGAAAAAATTCCCTTTCACCACTACTACCCTTTACACTGAATTTGTGCTGTGTAGAGAGTAGGTCGGTCATTTGTGGGTTGCTGAGGAATCTTGTTTGCTGAGATAAGCAGTTAGGTCCATAAGGTCCATAAGCTTGTGGTTACGAAATCCCTTATAGGATTGGTTGATAGTGAATAAATCCTGTAGTTGCAAATTTCAGGAATGTACTTTATGGATGAATTTCCTATAGATTTTAGTAGATGAAAGATGAGTAGATACTTTTTTTTAAAAAAGTGGTACTGTATGTCTTTCAGTAGTAAGGTATAGACGAATATGTCTATGTTGAAAAAGTCCATCCTTTGCTGGTTATCCTTCATCCTGATGGTCTTCTTGGCTCTAATATGTTCAGGTAAAGAATAAGAGACTTATCTGTGCTTACAGTGGTGAGATTGTTTGATAAAGAAGTGTAAGTTAGTGGTTGAGAGCCCAACATGTGACATCTTCTACTCTCAGAGGGATAAGGCTAAGTATTACAGCCTCCTGGACACAATCTGGAGATGCTGCCTCCTTAAAATGCTGGAGGTGATGTAGCCACAGCTTCAGCTCGGGTGACGTGGGTTCGTTGTATTCTGAAGATCCTCTACAGACCATTAGATCATCTTTCAGTTTGAGGTAAACCATAAGTGCCTGTTTTACAGTATCATTTTGAGCAGACACAGACATGTTCTTTAGAACCTCAACTGTTAGTGACACCCGCTCCAAAGCCAGGATGAGAGGATCCCTCTGGGTAAGGTCACATACAGATGGTTTGTGTCTCAGCATTCTTCTGTAGCATCTCATTGCATTGGTAGACATGTTCTTTTCATGATCGTGTTGCAGCTCCTTTAGTGTTGTTATGTCAGAGGACGTCACTGATAAATAGCGGGATTTCGGGCAGAGTCTCCTGTGCAAGCGCCCACTTACTGAAACCAGTAAAATGCTCAACACCACCAGCCTGATATCCATTTTTGCTCTGCTGGCTTGGATCTGATGATGTCTTTCTGGTTGCAGATATTTGTTCCGTTACACTGTCACTCCACAGTGCTAGTCTCTGGTTGATCTGAAGTCTTGTATCCATGATTCTTCTTTTATATTCCTGTTTGCAGGAGAAAAATGTCCTAATTTTCATGATGTTGTGAAGTTCTCTTTCGTTCAGAACTCAAGTGACATGAGAGAGACGATAGCTGCTCTGGGAACTTCTATATAACTTTCAGTTTCCTTTCTATACAGGTAAGAAGGTAACATCAGATAGCTGTTGAGATTCTTCTACCTGTCGCACAGGAAACTCCTCCTTCCTGACACAGGACTCTCCTGTGTACGGAGGACCCAGGTTTATCATGTATTTTTAAGGAACTTTTACAACATATTATTGCCAACAGAAAAAAAATAAATAACACTGCTTTATAAATGTTCTTTCATACAAGTCTAAAAACGTAAAAAGAAGGAAGAAAATATAGAAAAGGTGTGTTAACATAACATATAAAATAACAGTTTAGGGATTGTGTTTAAACCATTTTTTAACCAACAAGATTGAAACTTTTTTTTATAATTTTTATAATTAAAAAAAAAAACATCACAATAATAAGTCACAAATAATAATAGCATGTGGGGATAGAGGTTTATAAAGAAATAAAAGATTGTGAGACTTTAATTGGCTATCTCTTTGGTTTTCTTCATCCACACATTTGTTGCTGGTTAGTATTGCAGAATGTATGGATGGCAGAAACAGCCAGACAACTAGTATATCCAGAAGAAGATCAGTATTGGTGTCCCGTGTATTTATCTCTACTGAGCTTTACTTTAGTCATAATTATCTGCATAAACTGTACGCTACCACATTATTAAAAATATTTTTATATTGGCAGTTGATAGTTTGTACTTATTTCACCTAGAAGATCAACTGATTAACTGAACATTAGTCTTTCCATTTATATTGGTAATTTACTCCCAGCATATCATTGCTTTAAAAATGTACCTAAATGCAATACATGGATCTGTAAAGTTACTCTGTGTAAACGCAAAGCTATGTATGATTTGATTGCATCTTGTTTATATACAGTACAGGGCATATGATCTGCTCCCCAACAGGTGAAATGCCAGAAATTTTGATGTTTTCATTGCCAGTACACGATAAATACTATACATATGGTAACTCATTTCAGTTGATCTTTACCTTAGTTGTAGCAAGATTTGGTTGGACCACTAATCTTATATAGCCATCCACCAAGGTAGGCAAGAAAAGGGTAATGGTAATACATGAACTGGATTACCAATAGGTTCTAGAAATAACAAAAATCTAAAAACCATATAGTTGCAACATTATATATGAAGAAAAGTTTAAAGAAAAGGAAAAGTAGGTACATTAGTTTTAAAGGTCAATGTCCCACCTACAGTTAATACCTAGAGGCATTCCAGTTTGAATCCTAAAGATCCTAAATACTTCACACCAAAGTAAAGAATGGCGTAAATGTCCCCAATGTACAGAACAATCAGTGTGCTCAATAAAATGGAAAGATAAAAAAAATGTAAAAAAATTCTAGACACGGTAGGGCACTGTCCTACACCGTGTTGTTCTCCTATTTGCTTCAGCAGCCTTCCAATGCATCCCACATATTGTAATCTGCACTTTGAATAGGAAATAATTGAAACCATGTTCTTGGTGTTACTGCTTAAGCACTGATGGATACAGCCAATCATTAGCCAATACAGATTGTACCATTCTGATTTTTGTATGAACTTTACAATAGCAACATGTATTGAGCCCATATTTGAAAGACCCCTTCACCTTAATCCAAGTATCAGACTTAAAGGGGCTGTAAAGCTTTGTAAATCTTTGTGTTTTTTCCCCTTAATGCATCCTATGCATTAAGGTGAAAAAACACCTGCCATTGATCGGCCCCCTAGCCCCCCGTTTTACTTACCTGAGCCCTGTAATTCTGTTGGCCACGAGGTCCCGTCTCTTGATTGGATAGATTGATAGCAGCGCAGCCATTGGCTCCCGTTGCTGTCAATCAAATTCAATGACGTGGGTGGCGGTGCCGAGTCCAGCATTCGCCAGCTATGGATGCAAATGCTAGAATTGGGAGCGCACCCGCAAGGTAATCCCCTGGGAGAGTGCTTCTCCTAGGGGGTTATCTAATGGAGGGAGGAGCTGCGAGAGCCGAGAATAGCAGGTACAGGGCCACTCTTTGCAAAACGAGCTGCACAGTGGAGGTAAGTATGACATGTCTGTTATTTAAAAAAACTAACCCTTAAAGTCACATTAATTATGATATCAAAAAGACTGGGTGAAATAAGGGATCCCAAGGTGAGTGTCCTCTTAGAAGAGAAGTGAGAACCTACTTATAAAATGGTATGTAGCTTATTATCCCCAAGTAAAATGGGCAAATGATGGCTAATAATTAGTTTAATAGTAGTTTAATACTCAGTGGAAAAAATGGTCTCAAATATATTTTTGCCAGACAATCATTAGTTGTCACTTTCACCTAAAAAGAAAACTCCCTGCTTTTCCTCCTGTAAATTGTATTAGCTACATTCAGAGTACACTGTAAATATTTTCTCTGTCTTAAGCTGAATACACAGTATGCAATTTTCTTTAGATTTTTTCCTTTTAGATGTAGCAAAACCATATAATATGAAGTCAAACCTAAACACTTTCAATATGTATGCAGTCAGGCAGCCCCTTGCGCTACATGGTTTTGGTAAAACCAAAGGAAATAAAACAACAGTTGTCTAGTGTGTATCCAGCTTTAATCTTTCTATAATGACCTTGTTTTCTGAACCAAGGGACTTATTATCCAAACTATTTCTTCTAGCTTATGCAAGTTCACCCACTGGCACAGCTTTAATAGTATAGTAGTTTGAGGTTGACAACTGGTAGCAGGCAATGTTGAATTTCTCACCTTTGTTCATTTGCAATGTTGCCTGTGTATAATGGCGGGGAAGCAGTTTTTGTATCATTGATTTTTTTTCTTCAAATATGTGTGATTTCAGGATACCACTGGTAATCTGGTTTTCATATTGCCATTACCATCTTCTTGCCTACCTTGGTGGGTATATATATATATATATATATAAAGATAGGAGGATATATCCATACTTTGATTTCCAAAATACAAAGCATTCCTCTAGCAATTATCTGGAATTTAATGGTTTGTTCTGTTTCACAGTGAACTGTGTCATACATCATCTATTTAGAAGTTATTTTCTTTCTTTCTACCGAGCCAACACTTGCACAAATAGTGTATAGAAAGTTACACAAAGACACAAACTTCTGAAAAAAAGATTAAACACAAATATCTGTGTAATACTTTTCAACTTTCTATTTATTAATTGCACATGTGTGTATATACATTTATCACTGAAATAAATTAAAAATGTTTTTGTTTAACATAATGAATTTCAGTTGAATTACAGATACATTGCTTCCTCTGGGTATCTAGAAATGCATGAAATAAATATTTTAATATCTTATCAATAATATTAAATAAATAATATTAAATACTTATGGGTCAAAATGAAATATGAAAACATATGTCAAGAAAATCCCCTTTCACAACAATTATATTCCATTAAACTATCTGTATCATACGTACATATTTATTGCAACGTTTGTGTGTATATATATATATATATATATATATATATATATATATATATATATATATATATATATATATATATATACACACACAGTATAAACATTTATAACTAAAATTAAATATTGTTTTCTTTAAATAAATCAATTACAGATATATTATATCCACCAGGGAGGTAGAAACTTGTGAAATATATATTCCTAATAACTTATGCAATATAAATAAGAAATAAATAACAATAAATACTTATAGGTTTAAACATGGATATAAACAGACATGACAAGATAAAATAATATGAAATAAATAAGATTAAATACTTATAGGTTAAAAAAAATATTATAAGCACATATGACGAAAAAATTCCCTTTCACCACTACTACCCTTTACACTGAATTTGTGCTGTGTAGAGAGTAGGTCGGTCATTTGTGGGTTGCTGAGGAATCTTGTTTGCTGAGATAAGCAGTTAGGTCCATAAGGTCCATAAGCTTGTGGTTACGAAATCCCTTATAGGATTGGTTGATAGTGAATAAATCCTGTAGTTGCAAATTTCAGGAATGTACTTTATGGATGAATTTCCTATAGATTTTAGTAGATGAAAGATGAGTAGATACTTTTTTTTAAAAAAGTGGTACTGTATGTCTTTCAGTAGTAAGGTATAGACGAATATGTCTATGTTGAAAAAGTCCATCCTTTGCTGGTTATCCTTCATCCTGATGGTCTTCTTGGCTCTAATATGTTCAGGTAAAGAATAAGAGACTTATCTGTGCTTACAGTGGTGAGATTGTTTGATAAAGAAGTGTAAGTTAGTGGTTGAGAGCCCAACATGTGACATCTTCTACTCTCAGAGGGATAAGGCTAAGTATTACAGCCTCCTGGACACAATCTGGAGATGCTGCCTCCTTAAAATGCTGGAGGTGATGTAGCCACAGCTTCAGCTCGGGTGACGTGGGTTCGTTGTATTCTGAAGATCCTCTACAGACCATTAGATCATCTTTCAGTTTGAGGTAAACCATAAGTGCCTGTTTTACAGTATCATTTTGAGCAGACACAGACATGTTCTTTAGAACCTCAACTGTTAGTGACACCCGCTCCAAAGTCAGGATGAGAGGATCCCTCTGGGTAAGGTCACATACAGATGGTTTGTGTCTCAGCATTCTTCTGTAGCATCTCATTGCATTGGTAGACATGTTCTTTTCATGATCGTGTTGCAGCTCCTTTAGTGTTGTTATGTCAGAGGACGTCACTGATAAATAGCGGGATTTCGGGCAGAGTCTCCTGTGCAAGCGCCCACTTACTGAAACCAGTAAAATGCTCAACACCACCAGCCTGATATCCATTTTTGCTCTGCTGGCTTGGATCTGATGATGTCTTTCTGGTTGCAGATATTTGTTCCGTTACACTGTCACTCCACAGTGCTAGTCTCTGGTTGATCTGAAGTCTTGTATCCATGATTCTTCTTTTATATTCCTGTTTGCAGGAGAAAAATGTCCTAATTTTCATGATGTTGTGAAGTTCTCTTTCGTTCAGAACTCAAGTGACATGAGAGAGACGATAGCTGCTCTGGGAACTTCTATATAACTTTCAGTTTCCTTTCTATACAGGTAAGAAGGTAACATCAGATAGCTGTTGAGATTCTTCTACCTGTCGCACAGGAAACTCCTCCTTCCTGACACAGGACTCTCCTGTGTACGGAGGACCCAGGTTTATCATGTATTTTTAAGGAACTTTTACAACATATTATTGCCAACAGAAAAAAAATAAATAACACTGCTTTATAAATGTTCTTTCATACAAGTCTAAAAACGTAAAAAGAAGGAAGAAAATATAGAAAAGGTGTGTTAACATAACATATAAAATAACAGTTTAGGGATTGTGTTTAAACCATTTTTTAACCAACAAGATTGAAACTTTTTTTTATAATTTTTATAATTAAAAAAAAAAACATCACAATAATAAGTCACAAATAATAATAGCATGTGGGGATAGAGGTTTATAAAGAAATAAAAGATTGTGAGACTTTAATTGGCTATCTCTTTGGTTTTCTTCATCCACACATTTGTTGCTGGTTAGTATTGCAGAATGTATGGATGGCAGAAACAGCCAGACAACTAGTATATCCAGAAGAAGATCAGTATTGGTGTCCCGTGTATTTATCTCTACTGAGCTTTACTTTAGTCATAATTATCTGCATAAACTGTACGCTACCACATTATTAAAAATATTTTTATATTGGCAGTTGATAGTTTGTACTTATTTCACCTAGAAGATCAACTGATTAACTGAACATTAGTCTTTCCATTTATATTGGTAATTTACTCCCAGCATATCATTGCTTTAAAAATGTACCTAAATGCAATACATGGATCTGTAAAGTTACTCTGTGTAAACGCAAAGCTATGTATGATTTGATTGCATCTTGTTTATATACAGTACAGGGCATATGATCTGCTCCCCAACAGGTGAAATGCCAGAAATTTTGATGTTTTCATTGCCAGTACACGATAAATACTATACATATGGTAACTCATTTCAGTTGATCTTTACCTTAGTTGTAGCAAGATTTGGTTGGACCACTAATCTTATATAGCCATCCACCAAGGTAGGCAAGAAAAGGGTAATGGTAATACATGAACTGGATTACCAATAGGTTCTAGAAATAACAAAAATCTAAAAACCATATAGATGCAACATTATATATGAAGAAAAGTTTAAAGAAAAGGAAAAGTACCGTAGGTACATTAGTTTTAAAGGTCAATGTCCCACCTACAGTTAATACCTAGAGGCATTCCAGTCTGAATCCTAAAGATCCTAAATACTTCACACCAAAGTAAACGATGGCGTAAATGTCCCCAATGTACAGAACAATCAGTATGCTCAATAAAATGGAAAGATAAAAAAAATTCTAGACACGGTAGGGCACTGTCATACACTGTGTTGTTCACCTTTTTGCTTCAGCAGCCTTCCAATGCATCCCACATATTGTAATCTGCACTTTGAATAGGAAATAATTTAAACCATGTTCTTGGTGTTACTGCTTAAGCACTGATGGATACAGCCAATCATTAGCCAATACAGATTGTACCATTCTGATTTTTGTATGAACTTTACAATAGCAACATGTATTGAGCCCATATTTGAAAGACCCCTTCACCTTAATCCAAGTATCAGACTTAAAGGGGCTGTAAATAATTGTGTTTTTTCACCTTAATGCATCCTATGCATTAAGGTGAAAAAACACCTGCCATTGATCGGCCTCCTAGCCCCCCGTTTTACTTACCTGAGCCCTGTAATTCTGTTGGCCGTGACATGCTCTCCCTCTCTCCACGAGGTCCCGTCTCTTAATTGGATAGATTGATAGCAGCGCAGCCATTGGCTCCCGTTGCTGTCAATCAAATCCAATGACGTGGGTGGCGGTGTCGAGTCCAGCATTCGCCAGCTATGGATGCAAATGCTAGAATTGGGAGCGCACCCGCAAGGTAATCCCCTGGGAGAGTGCTTCTCCTAGGGAGTTATCTAATGGAGGGAGGAGCCGCGAGAGCCGAGAATAGCAGGTTCAGGGCCACTCTGTGCAAAACGAGCTGCACAGTGGAGGTAAGTATGACATGTCTGTTATTTAAAAAAAACTAACCCTTAAAGTCACATTAATTATGATATCAAAAAGACTGGGTGAAATAAGGGATCCCAAGGTGAGTGTCCTCTTAGAAGAGAAGTGAGAACCTACTTATAAAATGGTATGTAGCTTATTATCCCCAAATAAAATGGGAAAATGATGGCTAATAATTCGTTTAATAGTAGTTTAATACTCAGTGGAAAAAATGGTCTCAAATATATTTTTGCCAGACAATCATTAGTTGTCACTTTCACCTAAAAAGAAAACTCCCTGCTTTTCCTCCTGTAAATTGTATTAGCTACATTCAGAGTACACTGTAAATATTTTCTCTGTCTTAAGCTGAATACACAGTATGCAATTTTCTTTAGATTTTTTCCTTTTAGATGTAGCAAAACCATATAATATGAAGTCAAACCTAAACACTTTCAATATGTATGCAGTCAGGCAGGCCCTTGCGCTACATGGTTTTGGTAAAACCAAAGGAAATCAAACAACAGTTGTCTAGTGTGTATCCAGCTTTAATCTTTCTATAATGACCTTGTTTTCTGAACCAAGGGACTTATTATCCAAACTAGTTCTTCTAGCTAATGTAAGTTCACCCACTGGCACAGCTTTAATAGTATAGTAGTTTGAGGTTGACAACTGGTAGGAGGCAATGTTGAATTTCTCACCTTTGTTCATTTGCTATGTTGCCTGTGTATAATGGCGGGGAAGCAGTTTTTGTATCATTGATTTTTTTTCTTCAAATATGTGTGATTTCAGGATACCACTGGTAATCTGGTTTTAATATTGCCATTATCATCTTCTTGCCTACCTTGGTGGGTATATATATATATATAAAGATAGGAGGATATATCCATACTTTGATTTCCAAAATACAAAGCATTCCTCTAGCAATTATCTGGAATTTAATGGTTTGTTCTGTTTCACAGTGAACTGTGTCATACATCATCTATTTAGAAATTATTTTCTTTCTTTCTACCGAGACAACAATTGCACAAATAGTGTATAGAAAGTTACACAAAGACACAAACTTCTGAAAAAAAGATAAAACACAAATATCTGTGTAATACTTTTCAACTTTCTATTTATTAATTGTACATGTGTGTATATACATTCATCACTGAAATAAATTAAAAATGTTTTTGTTTAACATAATGAATTTCAGTTGAATTACAGATACATTGCTTCCTCTGGGTATCTAGAAATGCATGAAATAAATATTTTAATATCTTATCAATAATATTAAATAAATAATATTAAATACTTATGGGTCAAAATGAAATATGAAAACATATGTCAAGAAAATCCCCTTTCACAACAATTATATTCCATTAAACTGTCTGTATCATACGTACATATTTATTGCAACGTGTGTGTGTGTGTGCATATATATATATATATATATATATATATACATACATACACACAGTATATACATTTATCACTAAAATTAAATATTGTTTTCTTTAACCACTTTCAGACCGGACCAAATTGCTGGTCAAAGACCAGACCACTTTTTGCGATTCGGCACTGCGTCGCTTTAACTGACAATTGCGCGGTCGTGCGACGTGGCTCCCAAACAAAATTAACGTCCTTTTTTTCCCACAAATAGAGCTTTCTTTTGGTGGTATTTGATCACCCCTGCAGTTTTTATTTATTGCGCTATAAACAAAAATAGAGCGATAATTTTGAAAAAAACGCATTATTTTTTACTTTTTGTAATAATAAATATCCCCCAAAAATATATAAAAAAACATTTTTTTCCCTCAGTTTAGGCCGATACGTATTCTTCTACATATTTTTGGTAAAAAAATCGCAATAAGCGATTATTGATTGGTTTGCGCAAAAGTTATAGCGTTTACAAAATAGGGATAGTTTTATAGCATTTTTATTAATAATTTTTTATTATTTTTTTTTTTACTAGTAATGGCAGCGATCTGCGATTTTTATTGTGACTGCGACATTGTGGGGGACCCATCGGACATTTTTGACACATTTTTGGGACCATTGTCATTAATACAGTAATCACTGCTATATAAATGCAGTGATTCCTGTGTAAATGACACTGGCAGTGAAAGGGTTAACCAGTGGGTGGCAGTGTAGGGGTTAAGTGTTCCTAGGGGTGTGTTACTAACTGTGGGGGGGTTGGGCTTTCATTTAGTGTACACTGATCTCTGCTCCAATCACATGGAGCAGAGATCAGCGTCACTAGTTGCTAGGCAGAATGGAAAAATGTTGTTTATACAGCATTTCCTCCATTCGGCCGCTCCGTGAGACGATCGCGGGGATGCCCGCGGCGATCGAGTCCGCGGGTCCCGTGACCGGACTCACGGGGGTCCCGACCAGCGCGGGAGCGCGCCGCCGGCGGCGCGCTCCCGATGGCACGGCGGCAACGAATATTGGACGTACATGTACGCCAATATGCCTGCCCGTGCCATTCTGTCGACGTACATCGTCGTGCGCTGGTCGGGAAGTGGTTAAATAAATCAATTACAGATATATTATATCCACCAGGGAGGTAGAAACTTGTGAAATATATATTCCTAATAACTTATGTAATATAAATAATAAATAAATAACAATAAATGCTTATAGGTTTAAACATGGATATAAACAGATATGACAAGATAAAATAATATGAAATAAATAAGATTAAATACTTATAGGTTAAAAAAAATATTATAAGCACATATGACGAAAAAATTCCCTTTCACTACTACTACTCTTTACACTGAATTTGTGCTGTGTAGAGAGTAGGTCGGTCATTTGTGGGTTGCTGAGGAATCTTGTTTGCTGAGATAAGCAGTTAGGTCCATAAGGTCCATAAGTTTGTGGTTACGAAATCCCTTATAGGATTGGTTGATAGTGAATAAATCCTGTAGTTGCAAATTTCAGGAATGTACTTTATGGATGAATTTCCTATAGATTTTAGTAGATGAAAGATGAGTAGATACTTTTTTAAAAAAAAAGTAGTACTTTATGTCTTTCAGTAGTAAGGTATAGACGAATATGTCTATGTTGAAAAAGTCCATCCTTTGCTGGTTATCCTTCATCCTGATAGTCTTCTTGGCTCTAATATGTTCAGGTAAAGAATAAGAGACTTATCTGTGCTTACAGTGGTGAGATTGTTTGATATAGAAGTGTAAGTTAGTGGTTGAGAGCCCAACATGTGACATCTTCTACTCTCAGAGGGATAAGGCTAAGTATTACAGCCTCCTGGACACAATCTGGAGATGCTGCCTCCTTAAAATGCTGGAGGTGATGTAGCCACAGCTTCAGCTCGGGTGACGTGGGTTCGTTGTATTCTGAAGATCCTCTACAGACCATTAGATCATCTTTCAGTTTGAGGTAAACCATAAGTGCCTGTTTTACAGTATCATTTTGAGCAGACACAGACATGTTCTTTAGAACCTCAACTGTTAGTAACACCCGCTCCAAAGTCAGGATGAGAGGATCCCTCTGGGTAAGATCACATACAGATGGTTTGTGTCTCAGCATTCTTCTGTAGCATCTCATTGCATTGGTAGACATGTTCTTTTCATGATCGTGTTGCAGCTCCTTTAGTGTTGTTATGTCAGAGGACGTCACTGATAAATAGCGGGATTTCGGGCAGAGTCTCCTGTGCAAGCGCCCACTTACTGAAACCAGTAAAATGCTCAACACCACCAGCCTGATATCCATTTTTGCTCTGCTGGCTTGGATCTGATGATGTCTTTCTGGTTGCAGATATTTGTTCCGTTACACTGTCACTCCACAGTGCTAGTCTCTGGTTGATCTGAAGTCTTGTATCCATGATTCTTCTTTTATATTCCTGTTTGCAGGAGAAAAATGTCCTAATTTTCATGATGTTGTGAAGTTCTCTTTCGTTCAGAACTCAAGTGACATGAGAGAGACGATAGCTGCTCTGGGAACTTCTATATAACTTTCAGTTTCCTTTCTATACAGGTAAGAAGGTAACATCAGATAGCTGTTGAGATTCTTCTACCTGTCGCACAGGAAACTCCTCCTTCCTGACACAGGACTCTCCTGTGTACGGAGGACCCAGGTTTATCATGTATTTTTAAGGAACTTTTACAACATATTATTGCCAACAGAAAAAAAATAAATAACACTGCTTTATAAATGTTCTTTCATACAAGTCTAAAAACGTAAAAAGAAGGAAGAAAATATAGAAAAGGTGTGTTAACATAACATATAAAATAACAGTTTAGGGATTGTGTTTAAACCATTTTTTAACCAACAAGATTGAAACTTTTTTTTAAAATTTTTATAATTAAAAAAAAAAACATCACAATAATAAGTCACAAATAATAATAGCATGTGGGGATAGAGGTTTATAAAGAAATAAAAGATTGTGAGACTTTAATTGGCTATCTCTTTGGTTTTCTTCATCCACACATTTGTTGCTGGTTAGTATTGCAGAATGTATGGATGGCAGAAACAGCCAGACAACTAGTATATCCAGAAGAAGATCAGTATTGGTGTCCCGTGTATTTATCTCTACTGAGCTTTACTTTAGTCATAATTATCTGCATAAACTGTACGCTACCACATTATTAAAAATATTTTTATATTGGCAGTTGATAGTTTGTACTTATTTCACCTAGAAGATCAACTGATTAACTGAACATTAGTCTTTCCATTTATATTGGTAATTTACTCCCAGCATATCATTGCTTTAAAAATGTACCTAAATGCAATACATGGATCTGTAAAGTTACTCTGTGTAAACGCAAAGCTATGTATGATTTGATTGCATCTTGTTTATATACAGTACAGGGCATATGATCTGCTCCCCAACAGGTGAAATGCCAGAACTTTTGATGTTTTCATTGCCAGTACACGATAAATACTATACATATGGTAACTCATTTCAGTTGATCTTTACCTTAGTTGTAGCAAGATTTGGTTGGACCACTAATCTTATATAGCCATCCACCAAGGTAGGCAAGAAAAGGGTAATGGTAATACATGAACTGGATTACCAATAGGTTCTAGAAATAACAAAAATCTAAAAACCATATACCGGTAGTTGCAACATTATATATGAAGAAAAGTTTAAAGAAAAGGAAAAGTAGGTACATTAGTTTTAAAGGTCAATGTCCCACCTACAGTTAATACCTAGAGGCATTCCAGTTTGAATCCTAAAGATCCTAAATACTTCACACCAAAGTAAAGAATGGCGTAAATGTCCCCAATGTACAGAACAATCAGTATGCTCAATAAAATGGAAAGATAAAAAAAATGTAAAAAAATTCTAGACACGGTAGGGCACTGTCCTACACCGTGTTGTTCTCCTATTTGCTTCAGCAGCCTTCCAATGCATCCCACATATTGTAATCTGCACTTTGAATAGGAAATAATTTAAACCATGTTCTTGGTGTTACTGCTTAAGCACTGATGGATACAGCCAATATTTAGCCAATACAGATTGTACCATTCAGATTTTTGTATGAACTTTACAATAGCAACATGTATTGAGCCCATATTTGAAAGACCCCTTCACCTTAATCCAAGTATCAGACTTAAAGGGGCTGTAAAGCTTTGTAAATCTTTGTGTTTTTTCCCCTTAATGCATCCTATGCATTAAGGTGAAAAAACACCTGCCATTGATCGGCCCCCTAGCCCCCCGTTTTACTTACCTGAGCCCTGTAATTCTGTTGGCCACGAGGTCCCGTCTCTTGATTGGATAGATTGATAGCAGCGCAGCCATTGGCTCCCGTTGCTGTCAATCAAATTCAATGACGTGGGTGGCGGTGCCGAGTCCAGCATTCGCCAGCTATGGATGCAAATGCTAGAATTGGGAGCGCACCCGCAAGGTAATCCCCTGGGAGAGTGCTTCTCCTAGGGGGTTATCTAATGGAGGGAGGAGCTGCGAGAGCCGAGAATAGCAGGTTCAGGGCCACTCTTTGCAAAACGAGCTGCACAGTGGTGGTAAGTATGACATGTCTGTTATTTAAAAAAACTAACCCTTAAAGTCACATTAATTATGATATCAAAAAGACTGGGTGAAATAAGGGATCCCAAGGTGAGTGTCCTCTTAGAAGAGAAGTGAGAACCTACTTATAAAATGGTATGTAGCTTATTATCCCCAAGTAAAATGGGCAAATGATGGCTAATAATTAGTTTAATAGTAGTTTAATACTCAGTGGAAAAAATGGTCTCAAATATATTTTTGCCAGACAATCATTAGTTGTCACTTTCACCTAAAAAGAAAACTCCCTGCTTTTCCTCCTGTAAATTGTATTAGCTACATTCAGAGTACACTGTAAATATTTTCTCTGTCTTAAGCTGAATACACAGTATGCAATTTTCTTTAGATTTTTTCCTTTTAGATGTAGCAAAACCATATAATATGAAGTCAAACCTAAACACTTTCAATATGTATGCAGTCAGGCAGGCCCTTGCGCTACATGGTTTTGGTAAAACCAAAGGAAATAAAACAACAGTTGTCTAGTGTGTATCCAGCTTTAATCTTTCTATAATGACCTTGTTTTCTGAACCAAGGGACTTATTATCCAAACTATTTCTTCTAGCTTATGCAAGTTCACCCACTGGCACAGCTTTAATAGTATAGTAGTTTGAGGTTGACAACTGGTAGCAGGCAATGTTGAATTTCTCACCTTTGTTCATTTGCAATGTTGCCTGTGTATAATGGCGGGGAAGCAGTTTTTGTATCATTGATTTTTTTTCTTCAAATATGTGTGATTTCAGGATACCACTGGTAATCTGGTTTTCATATTGCCATTACCATCTTCTTGCCTACCTTGGTGGGTATATATATATATATATATATATATATATATATAAAGATAGGAGGATATATCCATACTTTGATTTCCAAAATACAAAGCATTCCTCTAGCAATTATCTGGAATTTAATGGTTTGTTCTGTTTCACAGTGAACTGTGTCATACATCATCTATTTAGAAGTTATTTTCTTTCTTTCTACCGAGCCAACACTTGCACAAATAGTGTATAGAAAGTTACACAAAGACACAAACTTCTGAAAAAAAGATTAAACACAAATATCTGTGTAATACTTTTCAACTTTCTATTTATTAATTGCACATGTGTGTATATACATTTATCACTGAAATAAATTAAAAATGTTTTTGTTTAACATAATGAATTTCAGTTGAATTACAGATACATTGCTTCCTCTGGGTATCTAGAAATGCATGAAATAAATATTTTAATATCTTATCAATAATATTAAATAAATAATATTAAATACTTATGGGTCAAAATGAAATATGAAAACATATGTCAAGAAAATCCCCTTTCACAACAATTATATTCCATTAAACTGTCTGTATCATACGTACATATTTATTGAAACGTGTGTGTATATATATATATATATATATATATATATATATATATATATATATATATATATATATATATATATATATATACACACACAGTATATACATTTATCACTAAAATTAAATATTGTTTTCTTTAAATAAATCAATTACAGATATATTATATCCACCAGGGAGGTAGAAACTTGTGAAATATATATTCCTAATAACTTATGTAATATAAATAATAAATAAATAACAATAAATACTTATAGGTTTAAACATGGATATAAACAGATATGACAAGATAAAATAATATGAAATAAATAAGATTAAATACTTATAGGTTAAAAAAAATATTATAAGCACATATGACGAAAAAATTCCCTTTCACTACAACTACTCTTTACACTGAATTTGTGCTGTGTAGAGAGTAGGTCAGTCATTTGTGGGTTGCTGAGGAATCTTGTTTGCTGGGATAAGCAGTTAGGTCCATAAGGTCCATAAGTTTGTGGTTACGAAATCCCTTATAGGATTGGTTGATAGTGAATAAATCCTGTAGTTGCAAATTTCAGGAATGTACTTTATGGATGAATTTCCTATAGATTTTAGTAGATGAAAGATGAGTAGATCCTTTTTTTAAAAAAAGTGGTACTGTATGTCTTTCAGTAGTAAGGTATAGACGAATATGTCTATGTTGAAAAAGTCCATCCTTTGCTGGTTATCCTTCATCCTGATGGTCTTCTTGGCTCTAATATGTTCAGGTAAAGAATAAGAGACTTATCTGTGCTTACAGTGGTGAGATTGTTTGATAAAGAAGTGTAAGTTAGTGGTTGAGAGCCCAACATGTGACATCTTCTACTCTCAGAGGGATAAGGCTAAGTATTACAGCCTCCTGGACACAATCTGGAGATGCTGCCTCCTTAAAATGCTGGAGGTGATGTAGCCACAGCTTCAGCTCGGGTGACGTGGGTTCGTTGTATTCTGAAGATCCTCTACAGACCATTAGATCATCTTTCAGTTTGAGGTAAACCATAAGTGCCTGTTTTACAGTATCATTTTGAGCAGACACAGACATGTTCTTTAGAACCTCAACTGTTAGTGACACCCGCTCCAAAGTCAGGATGAGAGGATCCCTCTGGGTAAGATCACATACAGATGGTTTGTGTCTCAGCATTCTTCTGTAGCATCTCATTGCATTGGTAGACATGTTCTTTTCATGATCGTGTTGCAGCTCCTTTAGTGTTGTTATGTCAGAGGACGTCACTGATAAATAGCGGGATTTCGGGCAGAGTCTCCTGTGCAAGCGCCCACTTACTGAAACCAGTAAAATGCTCAACACCACCAGCCTGATATCCATTTTTGCTCTGCTGGCTTGGATCTGATGATGTCTTTCTGGTTGCAGATATTTGTTCCGTTACACTGTCACTCCACAGTGCTAGTCTCTGATTGATCTGAAGTCTTGTATCCATGATTCTTCCTTTATATTCCTGTTTGCAGGAGAAATATGTCCTAATTTTCATGATGTTGTGAAGTTCTCTTTCGTTCAGAACTCAAGTGACATGAGAGAGACGATAGCTGCTCTGGGAACTTCTATATAACTTTCAGTTTCCTTTCTATACAGGTAAGAAGGTAACATCAGATAGCTGTTGAGATTCTTCTACCTGTCGCACAGGAAACTCCTCCTTCCTGACACAGGACTCTCCTGTGTACGGAGGACCCAGGTTTATCATGTATTTTTAAGGAACTTTTACAACATATTATTGCCAACAGAAAAAAAAAAAATAACACTGCTTTATAAATGTTCTTTCATACAAGTCTAAAAACGTAAAAAGAAGGAAGAAAATATAGGAAAGGTGTGTTAACATAACATATAAAATAACAGTTTAGGGATTGTGTTTAAACCATTTTTTAACCAACAAGATTGAAACTTTTTTTTATAATTTTTATAATTAAAAAAAAAAACATCACAATAATAAGTCACAAATAATAATAGCATGTGGGGATAGAGGTTTATAAAGAAATAAAAGATTGTGAGACTTTAATTGGCTATCTCTTTGGTTTTCTTCATCCACACATTTGTTGCTGGTTAGTATTGCAGAATGTATGGATGGCAGAAACAGCCAGACAACTAGTATATCCAGAAGAAGATCAGTATTGGTGTCCCCTGTATTTATCTCTACTGAGCTTTACTTTAGTCATAATTTACTGCATATACTGTACGCTACCACATTATTAAAAATATTTTTATATTGGCAGTTGATAGTTTGTACTTATTTCACCTAGAAGATCAACTGCTTAACTGAACATTAGTCTTTCCATTTATATTGGTAATTTACTCCCAGCATATCATTGCTTTAAAAATGTACCTAAATGCAATACATGGATCTGTAAAGTTACTCTGTGTAAACGCAAAGCTATGTATGATTTGATTGCATCTTGTTTATATACAGTACAGGGCATATGATCTGCTCCCCAACAGGTGAAATGCCAGAACTTTTGATGTTTTCATTGCCAGTACACGATAAATACTATACATATGGTAACTCATTTCAGTTGATCTTTACCTTAGTTGTAGCAAGATTTGGTTGGACCACTAATCTTATATAGCCATCCACCAAGGTAGGCAAGAAAAGGGTAATGGTAATACATGAACTGGATTACCAATAGGTTCTAGAAATAACAAAAATCTAAAAACCATATAGTTGCAACATTATATATGAAGAAAAGTTTAAAGAAAAGGAAAAGTAGGTACATTAGTTTTAAAGGTCAATGTCCCACCTACAGTTAATACCTAGAGGCATTCCAGTTTGAATCCTAAAGATCCTAAATACTTCACACCAAAGTAAAGAATGGCGTAAATGTCCCCAATGTACAGAACAATCAGTGTGCTCAATAAAATGGAAAGATAAAAAAAATGTAAAAAAATTCTAGACACGGTAGGGCACTGTCCTACACCGTGTTGTTCTCCTATTTGCTTCAGCAGCCTTCCAATGCATCCCACATATTGTAATCTGCACTTTGAATAGGAAATAATTTAAACCATGTTCTTGGTGTTACTGCTTAAGCACTGATGGATACAGCCAATCATTAGCCAATACAGATTGTACCATTCTGATTTTTGTATGAACTTTACAATAGCAACATGTATTGAGCCCATATTTGAAAGACCCCTTCACCTTAATCCAAGTATCAGACTTAAAGGGGCTGTAAAGCTTTGTAAATCTTTGTGTTTTTTCCCCTTAATGCATCCTATGCATTAAGGTGAAAAAACACCTGCCATTGATCGGCCCCCTAGCCCCCCGTTTTACTTACCTGAGCCCTGTAATTCTGTTGGCCACGAGGTCCCGTCTCTTGATTGGATAGATTGATAGCAGCGCAGCCATTGGCTCCCGTTGCTGTCAATCAAATTCAATGACGTGGGTGGCGGTGCCGAGTCCAGCATTCGCCAGCTATGGATGCAAATGCTAGAATTGGGAGCGCACCCGCAAGGTAATCCCCTGGGAGAGTGCTTCTCCTAGGGGGTTATCTAATGGAGGGAGGAGCAGCGAGAGCCGAGAATAGCAGGTTCAGGGCCACTCTTTGCAAAACGAGCTGCACAGTGGAGGTAAGTATGACATGTCTGTTATTTAAAAAAACTAACCCTTAAAGTCACATTAATTATGATATCAAAAAGACTGGGTGAAATAAGGGATCCCAAGGTGAGTGTCCTCTTAGAAGAGAAGTGAGAACCTACTTATAAAATGGTATGTAGCTTATTATCCCCAAGTAAAATGGGCAAATGAGGGCTAATAATTAGTTTAAGAGTAGTTTAATACTCAGTGGAAAAAATGGTCTCAAATATATTTTTGCCAGACAATCATTAGTTGTCACTTTCACCTAAAAAGAAAACTCCCTGCTTTTCCTCCTGTAAATTGTATTAGCTACATTCAGAGTACACTGTAAATATTTTCTTTGTCTTAAGCTGAATACACAGTATGCAATTTTCTTTAGATTTTTTCCTTTTAGATGTAGCAAAACCATATAATATGAAGTCAAACCTAAACACTTTCAATATGTATGCAGTCAGGCAGCCCCTTGCGCTACATGGTTTTGGTAAAACCAAAGGAAATAAAACAACAGTTGTCTAGTGTGTATCCAGCTTTAATCTTTCTATAATGACCTTGTTTTCTGAACCAAGGGACTTATTATCCAAACTATTTCTTCTAGCTTATGCAAGTTCACCCACTGGCACAGCTTTAATAGTATAGTAGTTTGAGGTTGACAACTGGTAGCAGGCAATGTTGAATTTCTCACCTTTGTTCATTTGCAATGTTGCCTGTGTATAATGGCGGGGAAGCAGTTTTTGTATCATTGATTTTTTTTCTTCAAATATGTGTGATTTCAGGATACCACTGGTAATCTGGTTTTCATATTGCCATTACCATCTTCTTGCCTACCTTGGTGGGTATATATATATATATATATATATATATATATAAAAAGATAGGAGGATATATCCATACTTTGATTTCCAAAATACAAAGCATTCCTCTAGCAATTATCTGGAATTTAATGGTTTGTTCTGTTTCACAGTGAACTGTGTCATACATCATCTATTTAGAAGTTATTTTCTTTCTTTCTACCGAGCCAACACTTGCACAAATAGTGTATAGAAAGTTACACAAAGACACAAACTTCTGAAAAAAAGATTAAACACAAATATCTGTGTAATACTTTTCAACTTTCTATTTATTAATTGCACATGTGTGTATATACATTTATCACTGAAATAAATTAAAAATGTTTTTGTTTAACATAATGAATTTCAGTTGAATTACAGATACATTGCTTCCTCTGGGTATCTAGAAATGCATGAAATAAATATTTTAATATCTTATCAATAATATTAAATAAATAATATTAAATACTTATGGGTCAAAATGAAATATGAAAACATATGTCAAGAAAATCCCCTTTCACAACAATTATATTCCATTAAACTATCTGTATCATACGTACATATTTATTGCAACGTGTGTGTGTATATATATATATATATATATATATATATATATATATATATATATATATATATATACACACACAGTATAAACATTTATAACTAAAATTAAATATTGTTTTCTTTAAATAAATCAATTACAGATATATTATATCCACCAGGGAGGTAGAAACTTGTGAAATATATATTCCTAATAACTTATGCAATATAAATAAGAAATAAATAACAATAAATACTTATAGGTTTAAACATGGATATAAACAGACATGACAAGATAAAATAATATGAAATAAATAAGATTAAATACTTATAGGTTAAAAAAAATATTATAAGCACATATGACGAAAAAATTCCCTTTCACCACTACTACCCTTTACACTGAATTTGTGCTGTGTAGAGAGTAGGTCGGTCATTTGTGGGTTGCTGAGGAATCTTGTTTGCTGAGATAAGCAGTTAGGTCCATAAGGTCCATAAGCTTGTGGTTACGAAATCCCTTATAGGATTGGTTGATAGTGAATAAATCCTGTAGTTGCAAATTTCAGGAATGTACTTTATGGATGAATTTCCTATAGATTTTAGTAGATGAAAGATGAGTAGATACTTTTTTTTAAAAAAGTGGTACTGTATGTCTTTCAGTAGTAAGGTATAGACGAATATGTCTATGTTGAAAAAGTCCATCCTTTGCTGGTTATCCTTCATCCTGATGGTCTTCTTGGCTCTAATATGTTCAGGTAAAGAATAAGAGACTTATCTGTGCTTACAGTGGTGAGATTGTTTGATAAAGAAGTGTAAGTTAGTGGTTGAGAGCCCAACATGTGACATCTTCTACTCTCAGAGGGATAAGGCTAAGTATTACAGCCTCCTGGACACAATCTGGAGATGCTGCCTCCTTAAAATGCTGGAGGTGATGTAGCCACAGCTTCAGCTCGGGTGACGTGGGTTCGTTGTATTCTGAAGATCCTCTACAGACCATTAGATCATCTTTCAGTTTGAGGTAAACCATAAGTGCCTGTTTTACAGTATCATTTTGAGCAGACACAGACATGTTCTTTAGAACCTCAACTGTTAGTGACACCCGCTCCAAAGTCAGGATGAGAGGATCCCTCTGGGTAAGGTCACATACAGATGGTTTGTGTCTCAGCATTCTTCTGTAGCATCTCATTGCATTGGTAGACATGTTCTTTTCATGATCGTGTTGCAGCTCCTTTAGTGTTGTTATGTCAGAGGACGTCACTGATAAATAGCGGGATTTCGGGCAGAGTCTCCTGTGCAAGCGCCCACTTACTGAAACCAGTAAAATGCTCAACACCACCAGCCTGATATCCATTTTTGCTCTGCTGGCTTGGATCTGATGATGTCTTTCTGGTTGCAGATATTTGTTCCGTTACACTGTCACTCCACAGTGCTAGTCTCTGGTTGATCTGAAGTCTTGTATCCATGATTCTTCTTTTATATTCCTGTTTGCAGGAGAAAAATGTCCTAATTTTCATGATGTTGTGAAGTTCTCTTTCGTTCAGAACTCAAGTGACATGAGAGAGACGATAGCTGCTCTGGGAACTTCTATATAACTTTCAGTTTCCTTTCTATACAGGTAAGAAGGTAACATCAGATAGCTGTTGAGATTCTTCTACCTGTCGCACAGGAAACTCCTCCTTCCTGACACAGGACTCTCCTGTGTACGGAGGACCCAGGTTTATCATGTATTTTTAAGGAACTTTTACAACATATTATTGCCAACAGAAAAAAAATAAATAACACTGCTTTATAAATGTTCTTTCATACAAGTCTAAAAACGTAAAAAGAAGGAAGAAAATATAGAAAAGGTGTGTTAACATAACATATAAAATAACAGTTTAGGGATTGTGTTTAAACCATTTTTTAACCAACAAGATTGAAACTTTTTTTTATAATTTTTATAATTAAAAAAAAAAACATCACAATAATAAGTCACAAATAATAATAGCATGTGGGGATAGAGGTTTATAAAGAAATAAAAGATTGTGAGACTTTAATTGGCTATCTCTTTGGTTTTCTTCATCCACACATTTGTTGCTGGTTAGTATTGCAGAATGTATGGATGGCAGAAACAGCCAGACAACTAGTATATCCAGAAGAAGATCAGTATTGGTGTCCCGTGTATTTATCTCTACTGAGCTTTACTTTAGTCATAATTATCTGCATAAACTGTACGCTACCACATTATTAAAAATATTTTTATATTGGCAGTTGATAGTTTGTACTTATTTCACCTAGAAGATCAACTGATTAACTGAACATTAGTCTTTCCATTTATATTGGTAATTTACTCCCAGCATATCATTGCTTTAAAAATGTACCTAAATGCAATACATGGATCTGTAAAGTTACTCTGTGTAAACGCAAAGCTATGTATGATTTGATTGCATCTTGTTTATATACAGTACAGGGCATATGATCTGCTCCCCAACAGGTGAAATGCCAGAACTTTTGATGTTTTCATTTCCAGTACACGATAAATTCCATACATATGGTAACTCATTTCAGTTGATCTTTACCTTAGTTGTAGCAAGATTTGGTTGGACCACTAATCTTATATAGCCATCCACCAAGGTAGGCAAGAAAAGGGTAATGGTAATACATGAACTGGATTACCAATAGGTTCTAGAAATAACAAAAATCTAAAAACCATATAGTTGAAACATTATATATGAAGAAAAGTTTAAAGAAAAGGAAAAGTAGGTACATTAGTTTTAAAGGTCAATGTCCCACCTACAGTTAATACCTAGAGGCATTCCAGTTTGAATCCTAAAGATCCTAAATACTTCACACCAAAGTAAAGAATGGCGTAAATGTCCCCAATGTACAGAACAATCAGTGTGCTCAATAAAATGGAAAGATAAAAAAAATGTAAAAAAATTCTAGACACGGTAGGGCACTGTCCTACACCGTGTTGTTCTCCTATTTGCTTTAGCAGCCTTCCAATGCATCCCACATATTGTAATCTGCACTTTGAATAGGAAATAATTGAAACCATGTTCTTGGTGTTACTGCTTAAGCACTGATGGATACAGCCAATCATTAGCCAATACAGATTGTACCATTCTGATTTTTGTATGAACTTTACAATAGCAACATGTATTGAGCCCATATTTGAAAGACCCCTTCACCTTAATCCAAGTATCAGACTTAAAGGGGCTGTAAAGCTTTGTAAATCTTTGTGTTTTTTCCCCTTAATGCATCCTATGCATTAAGGTGAAAAAACACCTGCCATTGATCGGCCCCCTAGCCCCCCGTTTTACTTACCTGAGCCCTGTAATTCTGTTGGCCACGAGGTCCCGTCTCTTGATTGGATAGATTGATAGCAGCGCAGCCATTGGCTCCCGTTGCTGTCAATCAAATTCAATGACGTGGGTGGCGGTGCCGAGTCCAGCATTCGCCAGCTATGGATGCAAATGCTAGAATTGGGAGCGCACCCGCAAGGTAATCCCCTGGGAGAGTGCTTCTCCTAGGGGGTTATCTAATGGAGGGAGGAGCTGCGAGAGCCGAGAATAGCAGGTACAGGGCCACTCTTTGCAAAACGAGCTGCACAGTGGAGGTAAGTATGACATGTCTGTTATTTAAAAAAACTAACCCTTAAAGTCACATTAATTATGATATCAAAAAGACTGGGTGAAATAAGGGATCCCAAGGTGAGTGTCCTCTTAGAAGAGAAGTGAGAACCTACTTATAAAATGGTATGTAGCTTATTATCCCCAAGTAAAATGGGCAAATGATGGCTAATAATTAGTTTAATAGTAGTTTAATACTCAGTGGAAAAAATGGTCTCAAATATATTTTTGCCAGACAATCATTAGTTGTCACTTTCACCTAAAAAGAAAACTCCCTGCTTTTCCTCCTGTAAATTGTATTAGCTACATTCAGAGTACACTGTAAATATTTTCTCTGTCTTAAGCTGAATACACAGTATGCAATTTTCTTTAGATTTTTTCCTTTTAGATGTAGCAAAACCATATAATATGAAGTCAAACCTAAACACTTTCAATATGTATGCAGTCAGGCAGCCCCTTGCGCTACATGGTTTTGGTAAAACCAAAGGAAATAAAACAACAGTTGTCTAGTGTGTATCCAGCTTTAATCTTTCTATAATGACCTTGTTTTCTGAACCAAGGGACTTATTATCCAAACTATTTCTTCTAGCTTATGCAAGTTCACCCACTGGCACAGCTTTAATAGTATAGTAGTTTGAGGTTGACAACTGGTAGCAGGCAATGTTGAATTTCTCACCTTTGTTCATTTGCAATGTTGCCTGTGTATAATGGCGGGGAAGCAGTTTTTGTATCATTGATTTTTTTTCTTCAAATATGTGTGATTTCAGGATACCACTGGTAATCTGGTTTTCATATTGCCATTACCATCTTCTTGCCTACCTTGGTGGGTATATATATATATATATATATATATATAAAGATAGGAGGATATATCCATACTTTGATTTCCAAAATACAAAGCATTCCTCTAGCAATTATCTGGAATTTAATGGTTTGTTCTGTTTCACAGTGAACTGTGTCATACATCATCTATTTAGAAGTTATTTTCTTTCTTTCTACCGAGCCAACACTTGCACAAATAGTGTATAGAAAGTTACACAAAGACACAAACTTCTGAAAAAAAGATTAAACACAAATATCTGTGTAATACTTTTCAACTTTCTATTTATTAATTGCACATGTGTGTATATACATTTATCACTGAAATAAATTAAAAATGTTTTTGTTTAACATAATGAATTTCAGTTGAATTACAGATACATTGCTTCCTCTGGGTATCTAGAAATGCATGAAATAAATATTTTAATATCTTATCAATAATATTAAATAAATAATATTAAATACTTATGGGTCAAAATGAAATATGAAAACATATGTCAAGAAAATCCCCTTTCACAACAATTATATTCCATTAAACTATCTGTATCATACGTACATATTTATTGCAACGTGTGTGTGTATATATATATATATATATATATATATATATATATATATATATATATATACACACACAGTATAAACATTTATAACTAAAATTAAATATTGTTTTCTTTAAATAAATCAATTACAGATATATTATATCCACCAGGGAGGTAGAAACTTGTGAAATATATATTCCTAATAACTTATGCAATATAAATAAGAAATAAATAACAATAAATACTTATAGGTTTAAACATGGATATAAACAGACATGACAAGATAAAATAATATGAAATAAATAAGATTAAATACTTATAGGTTAAAAAAAATATTATAAGCACATATGACGAAAAAATTCCCTTTCACCACTACTACCCTTTACACTGAATTTGTGCTGTGTAGAGAGTAGGTCGGTCATTTGTGGGTTGCTGAGGAATCTTGTTTGCTGAGATAAGCAGTTAGGTCCATAAGGTCCATAAGCTTGTGGTTACGAAATCCCTTATAGGATTGGTTGATAGTGAATAAATCCTGTAGTTGCAAATTTCAGGAATGTACTTTATGGATGAATTTCCTATAGATTTTAGTAGATGAAAGATGAGTAGATACTTTTTTTAAAAAAAGTGGTACTGTATGTCTTTCAGTAGTAAGGTATAGACGAATATGTCTATGTTGAAAAAGTCCATCCTTTGCTGGTTATCCTTCATCCTGATGGTCTTCTTGGCTCTAATATGTTCAGGTAAAGAATAAGAGACTTATCTGTGCTTACAGTGGTGAGATTGTTTGATAAAGAAGTGTAAGTTAGTGGTTGAGAGCCCAACATGTGACATCTTCTACTCTCAGAGGGATAAGGCTAAGTATTACAGCCTCCTGGACACAATCTGGAGATGCTGCCTCCTTAAAATGCTGGAGGTGATGTAGCCACAGCTTCAGCTCGGGTGACGTGGGTTCGTTGTATTCTGAAGATCCTCTACAGACCATTAGATCATCTTTCAGTTTGAGGTAAACCATAAGTGCCTGTTTTACAGTATCATTTTGAGCAGACACAGACATGTTCTTTAGAACCTCAACTGTTAGTGACACCCGCTCCAAAGCCAGGATGAGAGGATCCCTCTGGGTAAGGTCACATACAGATGGTTTGTGTCTCAGCATTCTTCTGTAGCATCTCATTGCATTGGTAGACATGTTCTTTTCATGATCGTGTTGCAGCTCCTTTAGTGTTGTTATGTCAGAGGACGTCACTGATAAATAGCGGGATTTCGGGCAGAGTCTCCTGTGCAAGCGCCCACTTACTGAAACCAGTAAAATGCTCAACACCACCAGCCTGATATCCATTTTTGCTCTGCTGGCTTGGATCTGATGATGTCTTTCTGGTTGCAGATATTTGTTCCGTTACACTGTCACTCCACAGTGCTAGTCTCTGGTTGATCTGAAGTCTTGTATCCATGATTCTTCTTTTATATTCCTGTTTGCAGGAGAAAAATGTCCTAATTTTCATGATGTTGTGAAGTTCTCTTTCGTTCAGAACTCAAGTGACATGAGAGAGACGATAGCTGCTCTGGGAACTTCTATATAACTTTCAGTTTCCTTTCTATACAGGTAAGAAGGTAACATCAGATAGCTGTTGAGATTCTTCTACCTGTCGCACAGGAAACTCCTCCTTCCTGACACAGGACTCTCCTGTGTACGGAGGACCCAGGTTTATCATGTATTTTTAAGGAACTTTTACAACATATTATTGCCAACAGAAAAAAAATAAATAACACTGCTTTATAAATGTTCTTTCATACAAGTCTAAAAACGTAAAAAGAAGGAAGAAAATATAGAAAAGGTGTGTTAACATAACATATAAAATAACAGTTTAGGGATTGTGTTTAAACCATTTTTTAACCAACAAGATTGAAACTTTTTTTTATAATTTTTATAATTAAAAAAAAAAACATCACAATAATAAGTCACAAATAATAATAGCATGTGGGGATAGAGGTTTATAAAGAAATAAAAGATTGTGAGACTTTAATTGGCTATCTCTTTGGTTTTCTTCATCCACACATTTGTTGCTGGTTAGTATTGCAGAATGTATGGATGGCAGAAACAGCCAGACAACTAGTATATCCAGAAGAAGATCAGTATTGGTGTCCCGTGTATTTATCTCTACTGAGCTTTACTTTAGTCATAATTATCTGCATAAACTGTACGCTACCACATTATTAAAAATATTTTTATATTGGCAGTTGATAGTTTGTACTTATTTCACCTAGAAGATCAACTGATTAACTGAACATTAGTCTTTCCATTTATATTGGTAATTTACTCCCAGCATATCATTGCTTTAAAAATGTACCTAAATGCAATACATGGATCTGTAAAGTTACTCTGTGTAAACGCAAAGCTATGTATGATTTGATTGCATCTTGTTTATATACAGTACAGGGCATATGATCTGCTCCCCAACAGGTGAAATGCCAGAAATTTTGATGTTTTCATTGCCAGTACACGATAAATACTATACATATGGTAACTCATTTCAGTTGATCTTTACCTTAGTTGTAGCAAGATTTGGTTGGACCACTAATCTTATATAGCCATCCACCAAGGTAGGCAAGAAAAGGGTAATGGTAATACATGAACTGGATTACCAATAGGTTCTAGAAATAACAAAAATCTAAAAACCATATAGTTGCAACATTATATATGAAGAAAAGTTTAAAGAAAAGGAAAAGTAGGTACATTAGTTTTAAAGGTCAATGTCCCACCTACAGTTAATACCTAGAGGCATTCCAGTTTGAATCCTAAAGATCCTAAATACTTCACACCAAAGTAAAGAATGGCGTAAATGTCCCCAATGTACAGAACAATCAGTGTGCTCAAAAAAATGGAAAGATAAAAAAAATGTAAAAAAATTCTAGACACGGTAGGGCACTGTCCTACACCGTGTTGTTCTCCTATTTGCTTCAGCAGCCTTCCAATGCATCCCACATATTGTAATCTGCACTTTGAATAGGAAATAATTGAAACCATGTTCTTGGTGTTACTGCTTAAGCACTGATGGATACAGCCAATCATTAGCCAATACAGATTGTACCATTCTGATTTTTGTATGAACTTTACAATAGCAACATGTATTGAGCCCATATTTGAAAGACCCCTTCACCTTAATCCAAGTATCAGACTTAAAGGGGCTGTAAAGCTTTGTAAATCTTTGTGTTTTTTCCCCTTAATGCATCCTATGCATTAAGGTGAAAAAACACCTGCCATTGATCGGCCCCCTAGCCCCCCGTTTTACTTACCTGAGCCCTGTAATTCTGTTGGCCACGAGGTCCCGTCTCTTGATTGGATAGATTGATAGCAGCGCAGCCATTGGCTCCCGTTGCTGTCAATCAAATTCAATGACGTGGGTGGCGGTGCCGAGTCCAGCATTCGCCAGCTATGGATGCAAATGCTAGAATTGGGAGCGCACCCGCAAGGTAATCCCCTGGGAGAGTGCTTCTCCTAGGGGGTTATCTAATGGAGGGAGGAGCTGCGAGAGCCGAGAATAGCAGGTACAGGGCCACTCTTTGCAAAACGAGCTGCACAGTGGAGGTAAGTATGACATGTCTGTTATTTAAAAAAACTAACCCTTAAAGTCACATTAATTATGATATCAAAAAGACTGGGTGAAATAAGGGATCCCAAGGTGAGTGTCCTCTTAGAAGAGAAGTGAGAACCTACTTATAAAATGGTATGTAGCTTATTATCCCCAAGTAAAATGGGCAAATGATGGCTAATAATTAGTTTAATAGTAGTTTAATACTCAGTGGAAAAAATGGTCTCAAATATATTTTTGCCAGACAATCATTAGTTGTCACTTTCACCTAAAAAGAAAACTCCCTGCTTTTCCTCCTGTAAATTGTATTAGCTACATTCAGAGTACACTGTAAATATTTTCTCTGTCTTAAGCTGAATACACAGTATGCAATTTTCTTTAGATTTTTTCCTTTTAGATGTAGCAAAACCATATAATATGAAGTCAAACCTAAACACTTTCAATATGTATGCAGTCAGGCAGCCCCTTGCGCTACATGGTTTTGGTAAAACCAAAGGAAATAAAACAACAGTTGTCTAGTGTGTATCCAGCTTTAATCTTTCTATAATGACCTTGTTTTCTGAACCAAGGGACTTATTATCCAAACTATTTCTTCTAGCTTATGCAAGTTCACCCACTGGCACAGCTTTAATAGTATAGTAGTTTGAGGTTGACAACTGGTAGCAGGCAATGTTGAATTTCTCACCTTTGTTCATTTGCAATGTTGCCTGTGTATAATGGCGGGGAAGCAGTTTTTGTATCATTGATTTTTTTTCTTCAAATATGTGTGATTTCAGGATACCACTGGTAATCTGGTTTTCATATTGCCATTACCATCTTCTTGCCTACCTTGGTGGGTATATATATATATATATATATAAAGATAGGAGGATATATCCATACTTTGATTTCCAAAATACAAAGCATTCCTCTAGCAATTATCTGGAATTTAATGGTTTGTTCTGTTTCACAGTGAACTGTGTCATACATCATCTATTTAGAAGTTATTTTCTTTCTTTCTACCGAGCCAACACTTGCACAAATAGTGTATAGAAAGTTACACAAAGACACAAACTTCTGAAAAAAAGATTAAACACAAATATCTGTGTAATACTTTTCAACTTTCTATTTATTAATTGCACATGTGTGTATATACATTTATCACTGAAATAAATTAAAAATGTTTTTGTTTAACATAATGAATTTCAGTTGAATTACAGATACATTGCTTCCTCTGGGTATCTAGAAATGCATGAAATAAATATTTTAATATCTTATCAATAATATTAAATAAATAATATTAAATACTTATGGGTCAAAATGAAATATGAAAACATATGTCAAGAAAATCCCCTTTCACAACAATTATATTCCATTAAACTATCTGTATCATACGTACATATTTATTGCAACGTTTGTGTGTATATATATATATATATATATATATATATATATATATATATATATATATATATATATATATACACACACACAGTATAAACATTTATAACTAAAATTAAATATTGTTTTCTTTAAATAAATCAATTACAGATATATTATATCCACCAGGGAGGTAGAAACTTGTGAAATATATATTCCTAATAACTTATGCAATATAAATAAGAAATAAATAACAATAAATACTTATAGGTTTAAACATGGATATAAACAGACATGACAAGATAAAATAATATGAAATAAATAAGATTAAATACTTATAGGTTAAAAAAAATATTATAAGCACATATGACGAAAAAATTCCCTTTCACCACTACTACCCTTTACACTGAATTTGTGCTGTGTAGAGAGTAGGTCGGTCATTTGTGGGTTGCTGAGGAATCTTGTTTGCTGAGATAAGCAGTTAGGTCCATAAGGTCCATAAGCTTGTGGTTACGAAATCCCTTATAGGATTGGTTGATAGTGAATAAATCCTGTAGTTGCAAATTTCAGGAATGTACTTTATGGATGAATTTCCTATAGATTTTAGTAGATGAAAGATGAGTAGATACTTTTTTTTAAAAAAGTGGTACTGTATGTCTTTCAGTAGTAAGGTATAGACGAATATGTCTATGTTGAAAAAGTCCATCCTTTGCTGGTTATCCTTCATCCTGATGGTCTTCTTGGCTCTAATATGTTCAGGTAAAGAATAAGAGACTTATCTGTGCTTACAGTGGTGAGATTGTTTGATAAAGAAGTGTAAGTTAGTGGTTGAGAGCCCAACATGTGACATCTTCTACTCTCAGAGGGATAAGGCTAAGTATTACAGCCTCCTGGACACAATCTGGAGATGCTGCCTCCTTAAAATGCTGGAGGTGATGTAGCCACAGCTTCAGCTCGGGTGACGTGGGTTCGTTGTATTCTGAAGATCCTCTACAGACCATTAGATCATCTTTCAGTTTGAGGTAAACCATAAGTGCCTGTTTTACAGTATCATTTTGAGCAGACACAGACATGTTCTTTAGAACCTCAACTGTTAGTGACACCCGCTCCAAAGTCAGGATGAGAGGATCCCTCTGGGTAAGGTCACATACAGATGGTTTGTGTCTCAGCATTCTTCTGTAGCATCTCATTGCATTGGTAGACATGTTCTTTTCATGATCGTGTTGCAGCTCCTTTAGTGTTGTTATGTCAGAGGACGTCACTGATAAATAGCGGGATTTCGGGCAGAGTCTCCTGTGCAAGCGCCCACTTACTGAAACCAGTAAAATGCTCAACACCACCAGCCTGATATCCATTTTTGCTCTGCTGGCTTGGATCTGATGATGTCTTTCTGGTTGCAGATATTTGTTCCGTTACACTGTCACTCCACAGTGCTAGTCTCTGGTTGATCTGAAGTCTTGTATCCATGATTCTTCTTTTATATTCCTGTTTGCAGGAGAAAAATGTCCTAATTTTCATGATGTTGTGAAGTTCTCTTTCGTTCAGAACTCAAGTGACATGAGAGAGACGATAGCTGCTCTGGGAACTTCTATATAACTTTCAGTTTCCTTTCTATACAGGTAAGAAGGTAACATCAGATAGCTGTTGAGATTCTTCTACCTGTCGCACAGGAAACTCCTCCTTCCTGACACAGGACTCTCCTGTGTACGGAGGACCCAGGTTTATCATGTATTTTTAAGGAACTTTTACAACATATTATTGCCAACAGAAAAAAAATAAATAACACTGCTTTATAAATGTTCTTTCATACAAGTCTAAAAACGTAAAAAGAAGGAAGAAAATATAGAAAAGGTGTGTTAACATAACATATAAAATAACAGTTTAGGGATTGTGTTTAAACCATTTTTTAACCAACAAGATTGAAACTTTTTTTTATAATTTTTATAATTAAAAAAAAAAACATCACAATAATAAGTCACAAATAATAATAGCATGTGGGGATAGAGGTTTATAAAGAAATAAAAGATTGTGAGACTTTAATTGGCTATCTCTTTGGTTTTCTTCATCCACACATTTGTTGCTGGTTAGTATTGCAGAATGTATGGATGGCAGAAACAGCCAGACAACTAGTATATCCAGAAGAAGATCAGTATTGGTGTCCCGTGTATTTATCTCTACTGAGCTTTACTTTAGTCATAATTATCTGCATAAACTGTACGCTACCACATTATTAAAAATATTTTTATATTGGCAGTTGATAGTTTGTACTTATTTCACCTAGAAGATCAACTGATTAACTGAACATTAGTCTTTCCATTTATATTGGTAATTTACTCCCAGCATATCATTGCTTTAAAAATGTACCTAAATGCAATACATGGATCTGTAAAGTTACTCTGTGTAAACGCAAAGCTATGTATGATTTGATTGCATCTTGTTTATATACAGTACAGGGCATATGATCTGCTCCCCAACAGGTGAAATGCCAGAAATTTTGATGTTTTCATTGCCAGTACACGATAAATACTATACATATGGTAACTCATTTCAGTTGATCTTTACCTTAGTTGTAGCAAGATTTGGTTGGACCACTAATCTTATATAGCCATCCACCAAGGTAGGCAAGAAAAGGGTAATGGTAATACATGAACTGGATTACCAATAGGTTCTAGAAATAACAAAAATCTAAAAACCATATAGATGCAACATTATATATGAAGAAAAGTTTAAAGAAAAGGAAAAGTACCGTAGGTACATTAGTTTTAAAGGTCAATGTCCCACCTACAGTTAATACCTAGAGGCATTCCAGTCTGAATCCTAAAGATCCTAAATACTTCACACCAAAGTAAACGATGGCGTAAATGTCCCCAATGTACAGAACAATCAGTATGCTCAATAAAATGGAAAGATAAAAAAAATTCTAGACACGGTAGGGCACTGTCATACACTGTGTTGTTCACCTTTTTGCTTCAGCAGCCTTCCAATGCATCCCACATATTGTAATCTGCACTTTGAATAGGAAATAATTTAAACCATGTTCTTGGTGTTACTGCTTAAGCACTGATGGATACAGCCAATCATTAGCCAATACAGATTGTACCATTCTGATTTTTGTATGAACTTTACAATAGCAACATGTATTGAGCCCATATTTGAAAGACCCCTTCACCTTAATCCAAGTATCAGACTTAAAGGGGCTGTAAATAATTGTGTTTTTTCACCTTAATGCATCCTATGCATTAAGGTGAAAAAACACCTGCCATTGATCGGCCTCCTAGCCCCCCGTTTTACTTACCTGAGCCCTGTAATTCTGTTGGCCGTGACACGCTCTCCCTCTCTCCACGAGGTCCCGTCTCTTAATTGGATAGATTGATAGCAGCGCAGCCATTGGCTCCCGTTGCTGTCAATCAAATCCAATGACGTGGGTGGCGGTGTCGAGTCCAGCATTCGCCAGCTATGGATGCAAATGCTAGAATTGGGAGCGCACCCGCAAGGTAATCCCCTGGGAGAGTGCTTCTCCTAGGGAGTTATCTAATGGAGGGAGGAGCCGCGAGAGCCGAGAATAGCAGGTTCAGGGCCACTCTGTGCAAAACGAGCTGCACAGTGGAGGTAAGTATGACATGTCTGTTATTTAAAAAAAACTAACCCTTAAAGTCACATTAATTATGATATCAAAAAGACTGGGTGAAATAAGGGATCCCAAGGTGAGTGTCCTCTTAGAAGAGAAGTGAGAACCTACTTATAAAATGGTATGTAGCTTATTATCCCCAAATAAAATGGGAAAATGATGGCTAATAATTCGTTTAATAGTAGTTTAATACTCAGTGGAAAAAATGGTCTCAAATATATTTTTGCCAGACAATCATTAGTTGTCACTTTCACCTAAAAAGAAAACTCCCTGCTTTTCCTCCTGTAAATTGTATTAGCTACATTCAGAGTACACTGTAAATATTTTCTCTGTCTTAAGCTGAATACACAGTATGCAATTTTCTTTAGATTTTTTCCTTTTAGATGTAGCAAAACCATATAATATGAAGTCAAACCTAAACACTTTCAATATGTATGCAGTCAGGCAGGCCCTTGCGCTACATGGTTTTGGTAAAACCAAAGGAAATCAAACAACAGTTGTCTAGTGTGTATCCAGCTTTAATCTTTCTATAATGACCTTGTTTTCTGAACCAAGGGACTTATTATCCAAACTAGTTCTTCTAGCTAATGTAAGTTCACCCACTGGCACAGCTTTAATAGTATAGTAGTTTGAGGTTGACAACTGGTAGGAGGCAATGTTGAATTTCTCACCTTTGTTCATTTGCTATGTTGCCTGTGTATAATGGCGGGGAAGCAGTTTTTGTATCATTGATTTTTTTTCTTCAAATATGTGTGATTTCAGGATACCACTGGTAATCTGGTTTTAATATTGCCATTATCATCTTCTTGCCTACCTTGGTGGGTATATATATATATATATAAAGATAGGAGGATATATCCATACTTTGATTTCCAAAATACAAAGCATTCCTCTAGCAATTATCTGGAATTTAATGGTTTGTTCTGTTTCACAGTGAACTGTGTCATACATCATCTATTTAGAAATTATTTTCTTTCTTTCTACCGAGACAACAATTGCACAAATAGTGTATAGAAAGTTACACAAAGACACAAACTTCTGAAAAAAAGATAAAACACAAATATCTGTGTAATACTTTTCAACTTTCTATTTATTAATTGTACATGTGTGTATATACATTCATCACTGAAATAAATTAAAAATGTTTTTGTTTAACATAATGAATTTCAGTTGAATTACAGATACATTGCTTCCTCTGGGTATCTAGAAATGCATGAAATAAATATTTTAATATCTTATCAATAATATTAAATAAATAATATTAAATACTTATGGGTCAAAATGAAATATGAAAACATATGTCAAGAAAATCCCCTTTCACAACAATTATATTCCATTAAACTGTCTGTATCATACGTACATATTTATTGCAACGTGTGTGTGTGTGTGCATATATATATATATATATATATATATATATATACATACATACACACAGTATATACATTTATCACTAAAATTAAATATTGTTTTCTTTAACCACTTTCAGACCGGACCAAATTGCTGGTCAAAGACCAGACCACTTTTTGCGATTCGGCACTGCGTCGCTTTAACTGACAATTGCGCGGTCGTGCGACGTGGCTCCCAAACAAAATTAACGTCCTTTTTTTCCCACAAATAGAGCTTTCTTTTGGTGGTATTTGATCACCCCTGCAGTTTTTATTTATTGCGCTATAAACAAAAATAGAGCGATAATTTTGAAAAAAACGCATTATTTTTTACTTTTTGTAATAATAAATATCCCCCAAAAATATATAAAAAAACATTTTTTTCCCTCAGTTTAGGCCGATACGTATTCTTCTACATATTTTTGGTAAAAAAATCGCAATAAGCGATTATTGATTGGTTTGCGCAAAAGTTATAGCGTTTACAAAATAGGGATAGTTTTATAGCATTTTTATTAATAATTTTTTATTATTTTTTTTTTTACTAGTAATGGCAGCGATCTGCGATTTTTATTGTGACTGCGACATTGTGGGGGACCCATCGGACATTTTTGACACATTTTTGGGACCATTGTCATTAATACAGTAATCACTGCTATATAAATGCAGTGATTCCTGTGTAAATGACACTGGCAGTGAAAGGGTTAACCAGTGGGTGGCAGTGTAGGGGTTAAGTGTTCCTAGGGGTGTGTTACTAACTGTGGGGGGGTTGGGCTTTCATTTAGTGTACACTGATCTCTGCTCCAATCACATGGAGCAGAGATCAGCGTCACTAGTTGCTAGGCAGAATGGAAAAATGTTGTTTATACAGCATTTCCTCCATTCGGCCGCTCCGTGAGACGATCGCGGGGATGCCCGCGGCGATCGAGTCCGCGGGTCCCGTGACCGGACTCACGGGGGTCCCGACCAGCGCGGGAGCGCGCCGCCGGCGGCGCGCTCCCGATGGCACGGCGGCAACGAATATTGGACGTACATGTACGCCAATATGCCTGCCCGTGCCATTCTGTCGACGTACATCGTCGTGCGCTGGTCGGGAAGTGGTTAAATAAATCAATTACAGATATATTATATCCACCAGGGAGGTAGAAACTTGTGAAATATATATTCCTAATAACTTATGTAATATAAATAATAAATAAATAACAATAAATGCTTATAGGTTTAAACATGGATATAAACAGATATGACAAGATAAAATAATATGAAATAAATAAGATTAAATACTTATAGGTTAAAAAAAATATTATAAGCACATATGACGAAAAAATTCCCTTTCACTACTACTACTCTTTACACTGAATTTGTGCTGTGTAGAGAGTAGGTCGGTCATTTGTGGGTTGCTGAGGAATCTTGTTTGCTGAGATAAGCAGTTAGGTCCATAAGGTCCATAAGTTTGTGGTTACGAAATCCCTTATAGGATTGGTTGATAGTGAATAAATCCTGTAGTTGCAAATTTCAGGAATGTACTTTATGGATGAATTTCCTATAGATTTTAGTAGATGAAAGATGAGTAGATACTTTTTTAAAAAAAAAGTAGTACTTTATGTCTTTCAGTAGTAAGGTATAGACGAATATGTCTATGTTGAAAAAGTCCATCCTTTGCTGGTTATCCTTCATCCTGATAGTCTTCTTGGCTCTAATATGTTCAGGTAAAGAATA
Organism: Lithobates pipiens; assembly: GCF_037356315.1. Classification (NCBI taxonomy): domain Eukaryota; kingdom Metazoa; phylum Chordata; class Amphibia; order Anura; family Ranidae; genus Lithobates; species Lithobates pipiens. The sequence goes on from NW_027507718.1 coordinate 424,696,911, forward strand.
AGAGACTTATCTGTGCTTACAGTGGTGAGATTGTTTGATATAGAAGTGTAAGTTAGTGGTTGAGAGCCCAACATGTGACATCTTCTACTCTCAGAGGGATAAGGCTAAGTATTACAGCCTCCTGGACACAATCTGGAGATGCTGCCTCCTTAAAATGCTGGAGGTGATGTAGCCACAGCTTCAGCTTGGGTGACGTGGGTTCGTTGTATTCTGAAGATCCTCTACAGACCATTAGATCATCTTTCAGTTTGAGGTAAACCATAAGTGCCTGTTTTACAGTATCATTTTGAGCAGACACAGACATGTTCTTTAGAACCTCAACTGTTAGTAACACCCGCTCCAAAGTCAGGATGAGAGGATCCCTCTGGGTAAGATCACATACAGATGGTTTGTGTCTCAGCATTCTTCTGTAGCATCTCATTGCATTGGTAGACATGTTCTTTTCATGATCGTGTTGCAGCTCCTTTAGTGTTGTTATGTCAGAGGACGTCACTGATAAATAGCGGGATTTCGGGCAGAGTCTCCTGTGCAAGCGCCCACTTACTGAAACCAGTAAAATGCTCAACACCACCAGCCTGATATCCATTTTTGCTCTGCTGGCTTGGATCTGATAATGTCTTTCTGGTTGCAGATATTTGTTCCGTTACACTGTCACTCCAAAGTGCTAGTCTCTGGTTGATCTGAAGTCTTGTATCCATGATTCTTCTTTTATATTCCTGTTTGCAGGAGAAAAATGTCCTAATTTTCATGATGTTGTGAAGTTCTCTTTCGTTCAGAACTCAAGTGACATGAGAGAGACGATAGCTGCTCTGGGAACTTCTATATAACTTTCAGTTTCCTTTCTATACAGGTAAGAAGGTAACATCAGATAGCTGTTGAGATTCTTCTACCTGTCACACAGGAAACTCCTCCTTCCTGACACAGGACTCTCCTGTGTACGGAGGACCCAGGTTTATCGTGTATTTTCAAGGAACTTTTACAACATATTATTGCCAACAGAAAAAAAAACATAACACCGCTTTATAAATGTTCTTTCATACAAGTCTAAAAACGTAAAAAGAAGGAAGAAAATATAGGAAAGGTGTGTTAAGATAACATATAAAATAACAGTTTAGGGATTGTGTTTAAACCATTTTTTAACCAACAAGATTGAAACTTTTTTTTATAATTAAAAAAAAAAACATCACAATAATAAGTCACAAATAATAGCATGTGGGGATAGAGGTTTATAAAGAAATAAAAGATTGTGAGACTTTAATTGACTATCTCTTTGGTTTTCTTTATCCACACATTTGTTGCTGGTTAGTATTGCAGAACGTATGGATGGCAGAAACAGCCAGACAACTAGTATATCCAGAAGAAGATCAGTATTGGTGTCCCCTGTATTTATCTCTATTGAGCTTTACTTTAGTCATAATTATCTGCATAAACTGTACGCTACCACATTATTAAAAATATTTTTATATTGGCAGTTGATAGTTTGTAATTATTTCACCTAGAAGATCAACTGATTAACTGAACATTAGTCTTTCCATTTATATTGGTAATTTACTCCCAGCATATCATTGCTTTAAAAATTTACCTAAATGCAATACATGGATCTGTAAAGTTACTCTGTGTAAACGCAAAGCTATGTATGATTTGATTGCATGTTGTTTATACACAGTACAGGACATATGATCTGCTCCCCATCAGGTGAAATGCCAGAACTTTTGATGTTTTCATTGCCAGTACACGATAAATTCCATACATATGGTAACTCATTTCAGTTGATCTTTACCTTAGTTGTAGCAAGATTTGGTTGGACCACTAATCTTATATAGCCATCCACCAAGGTAGGCAAGAAAAGGGTAATGGTAATACATGAACTGGATTACCAATAGGTTCTAGAAATAACAAAAATCTAAAAACCATATAGATGCAACATTATATATGAAGAAAAGTTTAAAGAAAAGGAAAAGTAGGTACATTAGTTTTAAAGGTCAATGTCCCACCTACAGTTAATACCAAGAGGCATTCCAGTCTGAATCCTAAAGATCCTAAATACTTCACACCAAAGTAAACAATGGCGTAAATGTCCCCAATGTACAGAACAATCAGTATGCTCAATAAAATGGAAAGATAAAAAAAATTCTAGACACGGTAGGGCACTGTCCTACACCGTGTTGTTCACCTATTTGCTTCAGCAGCCTTCCAATGCATCCCACATATTGTAATCTGCACTTTGAATAGGAAATAATTTAAACCATGTTCTTGGTGCTTAAGCACTGATGGATACAGCCAATCATTAGCCAATACAGATTGTACCATTCTGATTTTTGTATGAACTTACAATAGCAACATGTATTGAGCCCATATTTGAAAGACCCCTTCACCTTAATCCAAGTATCAGACTTAAAGGGGCTGTAAATAATTGTGTTTTTTCACCTTAATGCATCCTATGCATTAAGGTGAAAAAACACCTGCCATTGATCGGCCCCCTAGCCCCCCGTTTTACTTACCTGAGCCCTGTAATTCTGTTGGCCGTGACATGCTCTCCCTCTCTCCACGAGGTCCCGTCTCTTGATTGGATAGATTGATAGCAGCGCAGCTATTGGCTCCCGTTGCTGTCAATCAAATTCAATGACGTGGGTGGCGGTGTCGAGTCCAGCATTCGCCAGCTATGGATGCAAATGCTAGAATTGGGAGCGCACCCGCAAGGTAATCCCCTGGGAGAGTGCTTCTCCTAGGGAGTTATCTAATGGAGGGAGGAGCCACGAGAGCCGAGAATAGCAGGTTCAGGGCCACTCTGTGCAAAACGAGCTGCACAGTGGAGGTAAGTATGACATGTCTGTTATTTAAAAAAACTAACCCTTAAAGTCACATTAATTATGATATCAAAAAGACTGGGTGAAATAAGGGATCCCAAGGTAAGTGTCCTCTTAGAAGAGAAGTGAGAACCTACTTATAAAGTGGTATGTAGCTTATTATCCCCAAGTAAAATGGGCAAATGATGGCTAATAATTAGTTTAATAGTAGTTTAATACTCAGTGGAAAAAATACTCTCAAATATATTTTTGCCAGACAATCATTAGTTGTCACTTTCACCTAAAAAGAAAACTCCCTGCTTTTCCTCCTGTAAATTGTATTAGCTACATTCAGAGTACACTGTAAATATTTTCTCTGTCTTAAGCTGAATACACAGTATGCAATTTTCTTTAGATTTTTTCCTTTTAGATGTAGCAAAACCATATAATATGAAGTCAAACCTAAACAATTTCAATATGTATGCAGTCAGGCAGGCCCTTGCGCTACATGGTTTTGGTAAAACCAAAGGAAATCAAACAACAGTTGTCTAGTGTGTATCCAGCTTTACTCTTTCTATAATGACCTTGTTTTCTGAACCAAGGGACTTATTATCCAAACTATTTCTTCTAGCTAATGTAAGTTCACCCACTGGCACAGCTTTAATAGTATAGTAGTTTGAGGTTGACAACTGGTAGCAGGCAATGTTGAATTTCTCACCTTTGTTCATTTGCAATGTTGCCTGTGTATAATGGCGGGGAAGCAGTTTTTGTATCATTGATTTTTTTTCTTCAAATATGTGTGATTTCAGGATACCACTGGTAATCTGGTTTTAATATTGCCATTATCATCTTCTTGCCTACCTTGGTGGGTATATATATATATATAAAGATAGGAGGATATATCCATACTTTGATTTCCAAAATACAAAGCATTCCTCTAGCAATTATCTGGAATTTAATGGTTTGTTCTGTTTCACAGTGAACTGTGTCATACATCATCTATTTAGAAGTTATTTTCTTTCTTTCTACCGAGCCAACACTTGCACAAATAGTGTATAGAAAGTTACACAAAGACACAAACTTCTGAAAAAAAGATTAAACACAAATATCTGTGTAATACTTTTCAACTTTCTATTTATTAATTGCACATGTGTGTATATACATTTATCACTGAAATAAATTAAAAATGTTTTTGTTTAACATAATAAATTTCAGTTGAATTACAGATACATTGCTTCCTCTGGGTATCTAGAAATGCATGAAATAAATATTTTAATATCTTATCAATAATATTAAATAAATAATATTAAATACTTATGGGTCAAAATGAAATATGAAAACATATGTCAAGAAAATCCCCTTTCACAACAATTATATTCCATTAAACTATCTGTATCATACGTACATATTTATTGCAACATGTGTGTGTGTGCATATATATATATATATATATATATATATATATATATATATATATATATATATATATATATATATATATACATACACACAGTATATACATTTATCACTAAAATTAAATATTGTTTTCTTTAAATAAATCAATTACAGATATATTATATTCACCAGGGAGGTAGAAACTTGTGAAATATATATTCCTAATAACTTATGTAATATAAATAATAAATAAATAACAATAAATACTTATAGGTTTAAACATGGATATAAACAGATATGACAAGATAAAATAATATGAATTAAATAAGATTAAATACTTATAGGTTAAAAAAAATATTATAAGCACATATGACGAAAAAATTCCCTTTCACTACTACTACTCTTTACACTGAATTTGTGCTGTGTAGAGAGTAGGTCGGTCATTTGTGGGTTGCTGAGGAATCTTGTTTGCTGGGATAAGCAGTAAGGTCCATAAGGTCCATAAGTTTGTGGTTACGAAATCCCTTATAGGATTGGTTGATAGTGAATAAATCCTGTAGTTGCAAATTTCAGGAATGTACTTTATGAATGAATTTCCTATAGATTTTAGTAGATGAAAGATGAGTAGATACTTTTTTTAAAAAAAAGTAGTACTGTATGTCTTTCAGTAGTAAGGTATAGACGAATATGTCTATGTTGAAAAAGTCCATCCTTTGCTGGTTATCCTTCATCCTGATGGTCTTCTTGGCTCTAATATGTTCAGGTAAAGAATAAGAGACTTATCTGTGCTTACAGTGGTGAGATTGTTTGATATAGAAGTGTAAGTTAGTGGTTGAGAGCCCAACATGTGACATCTTCTACTCTCAGAGAGATAAGGCTAAGTATTACAGCCTCCTGGACACAATCTGGAGATGCTGCCTCCTTAAAATGCTGGAGGTGATGTAGCCACAGCTTCAGCTCTGGTGACGTGGGTTCGTTGTATTCTGAAGATCCTCTACAGACCATTAGATCATCTTTCAGTTTGAGGTAAACCATAAGTGCCTGTTTTACAGTATCATTTTGAGCAGACACAGACATGTTCTTTAGAACCTCAACTGTTAGTGACACCCGCTCCAAAGTCAGGATGAGAGGATCCCTCTGGGTAAGATCACATACAGATGGTTTGTGTCTCAGCATTCTTCTGTAGCATCTCATTGCATTGGTAGACATGTTCTTTTCATGATCGTGTTGCAGCTCCTTTAGTGTTGTTATGTCAGAGGACGTCACTGATAAATAGCGGGATTTCGGGCAGAGTCTCCTGTGCAAGCGCCCACTTACTGAAACCAGTAAAATGCTCAACACCACCAGCCTGATATCCATTTTTGCTCTGCTGGCTTGGATCTGATGATGTCTTTCTGGTTGCAGATATTTGTTCCGTTACACTGTCACTCCAAAGTGCTAGTCTCTGGTTGATCTGAAGTCTTGTATCCATGATTCTTCTTTTATATTCCTGTTTGCAGGAGAAAAATGTCCTAATTTTCATGATGTTGTGAAGTTCTCTTTCGTTCAGAACTCAAGTGACATGAGAGAGACAATAGCTGCTCTGGGAACTTCTATATAACTTTCAGTTTCCTTTCTATACAGGTAAGAAGGTAACATCAGATAGCTGTTGAGATTCTTCTACCTGTCGCACAGGAAACTCCTCCTTCCTGACACAGGACTCTCCTGTGTACGGAGGACCCAGGTTTATCGTGTATTTTCAAGGAACTTTTACAACATATTATTGCCAACAGAAAAAAAAACATAACACCGCTTTATAAATGTTCTTTCATACAAGTATAAAAACGTAAAAAGAAGGAAGAAAATATAGGAAAGGTGTGTTAACATAACATATAAAATAACAGTTTAGGGATTGTGTTTAAACCATTTTTTAACCAACAAGATTGAAACTTTTTTTATAATTAAAAAAAAAAACATCACAATAATAAGTCACAAATAATAGCATGTGGGGATAGAGGTTTATAAAGAAATAAAAGATTGTGAGACTTTAATTGACTATCTCTTTGGTTTTCTTCATCCACACATTTGTTGCTGGTTAGTATTGCAGAACGTATGGATGGCAGAAACAGCCAGACAACTAGTATATCCAGAAGAAGATCAGTATTGGTGTCCCCTGTATTTATCTCTATTGAGCTTTACTTTAGTCATAATTATCTGCATAAACTGTACGCTACCACATTATTAAAAATATTTTTATATTGGCAGTTGATAGTTTGTACTTATTTCACCTAGAAGATCAACTGATTAACTGAACATTAGTCTTTCCATTTATATTGGTAATTTACTACCAGCATATCATTGCTTTAAAAATGTACCTAAATGCAATACATGGATCTGTAAAGTTACTCTGTGTAAACGCAAAGCTATGTATGATTTGATTGCATGTTGTTTATACACAGTACAGGACATATGATCTGCTCCCCATCAGGTGAAATGCCAGAACTTTTGATGTTTTCATTGCCAGTACACGATAAATTCCATACATATGGTAACTCATTTCAGTTGATCTTTACCTTAGTTGTAGCAAGATTTGGTTGGACCACTAATCTTATATAGCCATCCACCAAGGTAGGCAAGAAAAGGGTAATGGTAATACATGAACTGGATTACCAATAGGTTCTAGAAATAACAAAAATCTAAAAACCATATAGATGCAACATTATATATGAAGAAAAGTTTAAAGAAAAGGAAAAGTAGGTACATTAGTTTTAAAGGTCAATGTCCCACCTACAGTTAATACCTAGAGGCATTCCAGTCTGAATCCTAAAGATCCTAAATACTTCACACCAAAGTAAACAATGGCGTAAATGTCCCCAATGTACAGAACAATCAGTATGCTCAATAAAATGGAAAGATAAAAAAAATTCTAGACACGGTAGGGCACTGTCCTACACCGTGTTGTTCACCTATTTGCTTCAGCAGCCTTCCAATGCATCCCACATATTGTAATCTGCACTTTGAATAGGAAATAATTTAAACCATGTTCTTGGTGTTACTGCTTAAGCACTGATGGATACAGCCAATCATTAGCCAATACAGATTGTGCCATTCTGATTTTTGTATGAACTTTACAATAGCAACATGTATTGAGCCCATATTTGAAAGACCCCTTCACCTTAATCCAAGTATCAGACTTAAAGGGGCTGTAAATAATTGTGTTTTTTCACCTTAATGCATCCTATGCATTAAGGTGAAAAAACACCTGCCATTGATCGGCCCCCTAGCCCCCCGTTTTACTTACCTGAGCCCTGTAATTCTGTTGGCCGTGACACGCTCTCCCTCTCTCCACGAGGTCCCGTCTCTTGATTGGATAGATTGATAGCAGAGCAGCCATTGGCTACCGTTGCTGTCAATCAAATCCAATGACGTGGGTGGCGGTGTCGAGTCCAGCATTCGCCAGCTATGGATGCAAATGCTAGAATTGGGAGCGCACCCGCAAGGTAATCCCCTGGGAGAGTGCTTCTCCTAGGGAGTTATCTAATGGAGGGAGGAGCCGCGAGAGCCGAGAATAGCAGGTTCAGGGCCACTCTGTGCAAAACGAGCTGCACAGTGGAGGTAAGTATGACATGTCTGTTATTTAAAAAAAACTAACCCTTAAAGTCACATTAATTATGATATCAAAAAGACTGGGTGAAATAAGGGATCCCAAGGTGAGTGTACTCTTAGAAGAGAAGTGAGAACCTACTTATAAAATGGTATGTAGCTTATTATCCCCAAGTAAAATGGGCAAATGATGGCTAATAATCAGTTTAATAGTAGTTTAATACTCAGTGGAAAAAATGGTCTCAAATATATTTTTGCCAGACAATCATTAGTTGTCACTTTCACCTAAAAAGAAAACTCCCTGCTTTTCCTCCTGTAAATTGTATTAGCTACATTCAGAGTACACTGTAAATATTTTCTCTGTCTTAAGCTGAATACACAGTATGCAATTTTCTTTAGATTTTTTTCCTTTTAAATGTAGCAAAACCATATAATATGAAGTCAAACCTAAACACTTTCAATATGTATGCAGTCAGGCAGGCCCTTGCGCTACATGGTTTTGGTAAAACCAAAGGAAATCAAACAACAGTTGTCTAGTGTGTATCCAGCTTTAATCTTTCTATAATGACCTTGTTTTCTGAACCAAGGGACTTATTATCCAAACTATTTCTTCTAGCTAATGTAAGTTCACCCACTGGCACAGCTTTAATAGTATAGTAGTTTGAGGTTGACAACTGGTAGCAGGCAATGTTGAATTTCTCACCTTTGTTCATTTGCAATGTTGCCTGTGTATAATGGCGGGGAAGCAGTTTTTGTATCATTGATTTTTTTTCTTCAAATATGTGTGATTTCAGGATACCACTGGTAATCTGGTTTTAATATTGCCATTATCATCTTCTTGCCTACCTTGGTGGATATATATATATATAAAGATAGGAGGATATATCCATACTTTGATTTCCAAAATACAAAGCATTCCTCTAGCAATTATCTGGAATTTAATGGTTTGTTCTGTTTCACAGTGAACTGTGTCATACATCATCTATTTAGAAGTTATTTTCTTTCTTTCTACCGAGCCAACACTTGCACAAATAGTGTATAGAAAGTTACACAAAGACACAAACTTCTGAAAAAAAGATTAAACACAAATATCTGTGCAATACTTTTCAACTTTCTATTTATTAATTGCATATTGTGTATATACATTTATCACTGAAATAAATTAAAAATGTTTTTGTTTAACATAATGAATTTCAGTTGAATTACAGATACATTGCTTCCTCTGGGTATCTAGAAATGCATGAAATAAATATTTTAATGTCTTATCAATAATATTAAATAAATAATATTAAATACTTATGGGTCAAAATAAAATATTAAAACATATGTCAAGAAAATCCCCTTTCACAACAATTATATTCCATTAAACTGTCTGTATCATACGTACATATTTATTGCAACATGTGTGTGTGTGCATATATATATATATATATATATATATATATATATATATATACACACATACACACAGTATATACATTTATCACTAAAATTAAATATTGTTTTCTTCAAATGAATCAATTACAGATATATTATATCCACCAGGGAGGTAGAAACTTGTGAAATATATATTCCTAATAACCTATGTAATATAAATAATAAATAAATAACAATAAATACTTATAGGTTTAAACATGGATATAAACAGATATGACAAGATAAAATAATATGAAATAAATAAGATTAAATACTTATAGGTTAAAAAAAATATTATAAGCACATATGACGAAAAAATTCCCTTTCACTACTACTACTCTTTACACTGAATTTGTGCTGTGTAGAGAGTAGGTCGGTCATTTGTGGGTTGCTGAGGAATCTTGTTTGCTGGAATAAGCAGTTAGGTCCGTAAGGTCCATAAGTTTGTGGTTACGAAATCCCTTATAGGATTGGTTGATAGTGAATAAATCCTGTAGTTGCAAATTTCAGGAATGTACTTCATGGATGAATTTCCTATAGATTTTAGTAGATGAAAGATGAGTAGATACTTTTTTAAAAAAAGTAGTACTTTATGTCTTTCAGTAGTAAGGTATAGACGAATATGTCTATGTTGAAAAAGTCCATCCTTTGCTGGTTATCCTTTATCCTGATGGTCTTCTTGGCTCTAATATGTTCAGGTAAAGAATAAGAGACTTATCTGTGCTTACAGTGGTGAGATTGTTTGATATAGAAGTGTAAGTTAGTGGTTGAGAGCCCAACATGTGACATCTTCTACTCTCAGAGAGATAAGGCTAAGTATTACAGCCTCCTGGACACAATCTGGAGATGCTGCCTCCTTAAAATGCTGGAGGTGATGTAGCCACAGCTTCAGCTCGGGTGACGTGGGTTCGTTGTATTCTGAAGATCCTCTACAGAGAATTAGATCATCTTTCAGTTTGAGGTAAACCATAAGTGCCTGTTTTACAGTATCATTTTGAGCAGATACAGACATGTTCTTTAGAACCTCAACTGTTAGTGACACCCGCTCCAAAGTCAGGATGAGAGGATCCCTCTGTGTAAGATCACATACAGATGGTTTGTGTCTCAGCATTCTTCTGTAGCATCTCATTGCATTGGTAGACATGTTCTTTTCATGATCGTGTTGCAGCTCCTTTAGTGTTGTTATGTCAGAGGACGTCACTGATAAATGGCGGGATTTCGGGCAGAGTCTCCTGTGCAAGCGCCCACTTACTGAAACCAGTAAAATGCTCAACACCACCAGCCTGATATCCATTTTTGCTCTGCTGGCTTGGATCTGATGATGTCTTTCTGGTTGCAGATATTTGTTCCGTTACACTGTCACTCCAAAGTGCTAGTCTCTGGTTGATCTGAAGTCTTGTATCCATGATTCTTCTTTTATATTCCTGTTTGCAGGAGAAAAATGTCCTAATTTTCATGATGTTGTGAAGTTCTCTTTCGTTCAGAACTCAAGTGACATGAGAGAGACGATAGCTGCTCTGGGAACTTCTATATAACTTTCAGTTTCCTTTCTATACAGGTAAGAAGGTAACATCAGATAGCTGTTGAGATTCTTCTACCTGTCACACAGGAAACTCCTCCTTACTGACACAGGACTCTCCTGTGTACGGAGGACCCAGGTTTATCGTGTATTTTCAAGGAACTTTTACAACATATTATTGCCAACAGAAAAAAAAACATAACACCGCTTTATAAATGTTCTTTCATACAAGTCTAAAAACGTTGTGAGGGGGTTAGCTCGGCAGAGGGTGTGTGTGACCCCCTGGATGGGTTCACAACACAAAATTAGGCACAGCAAACAGCGTTGTAGGTGCAAAAAAACAAAAGATGCAGTTTATTTATGCTACATGGAGTGAAACATATAACAGCCAAACAAAAATAAAACATGAAAATAAATCCTGGTCAGCTTGACCTCTAATTACACACTTAGACTCCCTGTCTAACAACTGAGTGCAGCCTTGTGCTGCCCCAGTCCCTGTCTCTGTTGTAGGGGTTTGCCACACAGGCGTTAACTCACCGCACAGAACAGGTATCACACTCCCCAGTCTATACACACAAAACTGGTTCCAGGATGGAGCATCTCCCTAAGCATGCTGGGGTTTTTTGTAGAGGTCTTAATGAGCCCACTTACTTCAGCTGGGCTCATTAACTCTTCCCCTCTAGTTGTACAAGTCTGCATAAAGCCTGAATCTAGGGCATACATATTTCCCATCCTGGATACAACCAGGTGACTTTACCTGCGTGCTGCCACATACCCCCCCTCTTGTTTCAACCTTGGGGTTGTAACACAAGCAGTCAGACACGCATGTATCCGAGACAAAGCATCCACATTCCCCATTTTAACACCAGGGCGATGCTTAACTGTAAAGTTAAATTCTTGTAGGGCCAGGAACCACCTATTTACCCTTCTATTGGTCTCCTTGTTCTGAGCCATCCACTTTAAAGGAGCGTGATCAGTCACCAGGTCAAAGTGCCTACCTAGCAGATAGTACCGAAGGGAATCTAGAGCCCACTTCACTGCTAAACATTCCTTCTAAATCGTGGCATAATTTACCTCATGGGACTTCAACTTCCTGCTGAGGTAAATGACTGGGTGCTCTTCCCCATTCCAGACCTGGGATAACACTGCTCCTAACCCAACGTCTGATGCATCAGTTTGTACAACAAAGTCCTTAGAGAAGTCTGGTGAGTACAACACTGGCTGGCTACATAAGGCTGTTTTTAAGGACTGAAATGCTTCTTCAGCCTCTGGGGACCATTTAACCATAACAGACTCTTTCCCTTTTGTCAGGTTGGTGAGGGGCACAGCCTGAGAAGCAAAATGGGGAATGAATTGTCGATAATAGCCAGCGATTCCCAGAAAGGCTTGTACCTGTTTCTTGCTGTTGGGACGTGGCCAACTCTGTATGGCCTCGACTTTATTTACTTGGGGTTTTATCACCCCCCTCCCAATAGTGTACCCAAGATATTTGGCCTCCTCCTGTCCAATGGTACACTTCTTTGGATTGGCCGTAAACCCAGCTTCCCGGATAGAGTCTAGGACTGCTTGTACTTTTGGCAAATGTAAGACCCAGTCTGTGCTATGGATAATCACATCATCCAGGTAAGCTGCAGCATATTTCTGATGGGGCCTCAGAATCTTATCCATTTTCCGCTGGAATGTTGCCGGTGCATTCTGTAACCCAAACGGCATTCTCTTATATTGGAATGCCCCATCTGGGGTTACAAACGCAGTTTTCTCCTTGGCCGACTCGGCTAGGGGAATTTGCCAATACCCTTTGGTGAGATCAAGAGTTGTCATATATCGGGCTGTTCCCAGCCGGTCAATCAACTCATCTATACGCGGCATGGGGTAGGTGTCAAATTTTGTAACTTTATTTAATTGTCGAAAATCGTTACAAAACCGCCAGCTCCCATCAGGTTTGGGCACTAGTACGATAGGACTGGACCAGTCACTCTGGGACTCCTCTATTACACCCAATTCCAGCATCCTTTGTACCTCCCCACGTATTGCCTCCCGTCGGGCCTCTGGTATTCTATAAGGTTTTAGTTTTACCCTTTCTCCTGGCGGGGTGATAATGTCATGCTCTACGCCAGATGTTTGTCTCGGAAGCTCAGAGAAAATCTCTTTGTTACGAAGTACAAACTCTTTAACCTCCTGTTGTTGGGGTTTCGATAAGGTGTCTGCTATTCCAACCTCAGGAACTAAGCAATCAGGCTGTACTTGTGACAAAGTCTCTGCGACTAGGGATTCCCTATCCCTCCAGGCTTTCAGCAGATTGACGTGATAGATCTGCTCCGGTTTTCGCCTTCCTGGCTGTCTAACCCTGTAGTTCACCTCACTAATTTTTTCAATTACTTCATATGGACCTTGCCATTTGGCCAGAAATTTGCTTTCAACCGTTGGGACAAGCACCAAGACCCTATCCCCCGGGGAAAAAGTACGGGTCTTGGCCCCACGGTTGTACACTCTCTGCTGTGCTAACTGCGCTTGGGTTAAATGTTCCTTTACAATTGGCATTACCTGTGCAATTCTATCTTGCATCAGGGCGACATGCTCAATCACACTCCTGTGAGGAGAACTCTCATTTTCCCAAGTTTCCTTGGCGATATCCAGCAGCCCTCTTGGGTGTCTGCCATAGAGCAACTCGAAGGGTGAGAAACCCGTAGAGGATTGGGGTACCTCCCTAATGGCAAACATCAGATAGGGTATTAGACAGTCCCAATTCTTTCCATCTCTATCCACCACCTTCTTTAACATTTGTTTTAGGGTTTTGTTGAATCTTTCAACCAACCCATCTGTTTGGGGTGATACACAGATGTACGCAATTGCGTCACTTTGTACAACTTGCATAATTCTTTCATAACCCGGGACATAAAGGGTTTACCTTGGTCCGTAAGCAGTTCCTTACAAATACCCACGCGGCTAAAAACAAGCGATAGCTCTTTGGCTATGGTTTTGGCCGAGGTATTTCGAAGAGGAATTGCTTCCGGATAACGGGTGGCATAGTCCGATATAACCAAAATGTACTGATGCCCCCTGGCAGACTTCATTATCGGACCTACCAAATCCATTGCGATCCTTTCAAAGGGGACCTCAATGATAGGAAGAGGTACCAGCGGGTTACGGAAATGTGGCATAGGTGCCGACTTCTGACACACAGGGCAGGAGGAACAATAATTTTCTATTTCCTTCATGACCCCAGGCCAATAGAATCTCTGCAATATCCTCTCTCTGGTTTCCTCTGTCCCCAGATGACCTCCCAGAATGTGCCCATGGGCCAATTCTAACGCCAACTTCCTGTAAGGTTTGGGCACTACAAGTTGCTCAATGGTTTCTTCTGCCCTTTGAGCCACTCGATACAGCAGGTCCCTTTCATTAGTGAAGTAAGGATAAGTGCAAGTCTTATCTGGGTTCACTAACTCGCCATCTATTTTCACCACATTTTCCCGTGCCTTTATTAGGGTGGGGTCTTTTAACTGTTCTGTGGCAAAATTTTCCCTGTGAACCTCAAGATCTGAAAACTCCACAGACGGCATGTTTTCATCTGAGGATGTTGGCTCCTCCCCAGTTTCTCGAGTTTCCCCCGCCAATACTGACAAAGGAAATTCAGGAGAGTCCTCACCACTCCCAGAGGAATTCTGGTCATCTTCCTGGTTTATAGGGGCACCAGTGGGGGGCTCAGGACAATCCCAGAGTTCCCAGAATTTTGGAAAATCCCTTCCCACAATAGCATAATGTGGTAAGTGAGACACTAACCCCACCTGATGAGAGAGGTTACCTTTGGGGGTCTCAAAAAACACTGAAGTTACAGGATACTCTCGGGTGTCCCCATGCACACAAATAACAGCCACCCTGTTCTTCCCAGAGACCTCTGTAGTAACTAATTCAGCTTTTATCAACGTTACCAGGCTACCTGAATCCAGCAACACATCAACATTTCTACCATTAATACACATTTTACATAAATGTTTCTCAGATCCCCGAATGGCAGTGCATGCAACTGTCGCAAACAGCGACTGACGTCTCTCCCTTATAAAGTCACATTGCATAGGCTCATCCACAACGGGGCAATTGGCTGCAATATGTCCCTCTTGCCGGCAGCGGTAGCAAATAATCTTTTTCGCTGCCTCTTGCAGCATGGGCTTCCTAGGCTGCTCCCGCCAGACCTTAGGAAGAACGCCCACTCTCTCACTCTCTCCACCCTCACCCCTTGGAGTCATCTTACCCGCCACTGGGAATGATCTGGTCTTAGGGTGGAAAGTCCGTGAGTCCCTGGAAGAGGTGGTCAGGTTCTCTGTAGCCAAGTACCTCTCAACCAGATCCACAAGTTTATCTGCATTTTCTGGATCTCCATGGCTTACCCATTTTTGGATGGCAGTAGGAAGAGCTCTCAGGAAACGATCCATAACAACACGTTCCACAATGTTTGGTGCGGTCAAAATCTCTGGCTGCAGCCACTTCCTGCTCAGGTGAATGAGATCATACATTTGAGACCTGGGGGGTTTTCCAACCTGAAAAGTCCAATTATGCACACGCTGAGCCCGGACGGCCAGGGTGACACCCAGCCGTGCCAATATTTCTGTTTTTAGCACCACATAGTCTTTTGCTTGGTCAGGCTCTAGGTCATAATAAGCTTTCTGCGATTCCCCAGTTAACAGAGGGGCCACCAGTCCAGCCCATTGCTCCTTAGGCCACTTTTCCCTTTCAGCAGTCCTTTCAAATGTGGTCAAAAACACCTCCGGATCATCCTCTCCAGTCATTTTTGTCAGTATAGGCTCACGCCAAAGGATGCGGTATTAGTGTAACCACTTGCCTCATTGGTCTGCGGACGTTGCTGTATTAATGTCTCTATTTGCTGTTGAAAACTCTGCTCTTGCTTCTGCAACAGGTCTATGAAGCGGGCTTCAGATCGCTGCTGGGCTTGTTGCTGAGCTTCCAGACACTGCTGCAAAGTTGCATTTGTCTGCTGCTGGGCTGCAAGGCTCTTTTGTAAACCTGCATTTGTTTGCTGCTGATTTGCATTTGCTTGCTGCTGATTTGCATTTGCTAGAGCCAGCTGTCTCAGTATCTCTTCCATGCTGGCCTTAAAAAAAAACTGGCAAAATTCTCCACCAACTGTGAGGGGGTTAGCTCGGCAGCGGGTGTGTGTGACCCCCTGGATGGGTTCACAACACAAAATTAGGCACAGCAGACAGCGTTGTAGGTGCAAAAAAACAAAAGATGCAGTTTATTTATGCTACATGCAGTGAAACATATAACAGCCAAACAAAAATAAAACATGAAAATAAATCCTGGTCAGCTTGACCTCTAATTACACACTTAGACTCCCTGTCTAACAACTGAGTGCAGCCTTGTGCTGCCCCAGTCCCTGTCTCTGTTGTAGGGGTTTTCCACACAGGCGTTAACTCACTGCACAGAACAGGTATCACACTCCCCAGTCTATACACACAAAACTGGTTCCAGGATGGAGCATCTCCCTAAGCATGCTGGGGTTTTTTGTAGAGGTCTTAATGAGCCCACTTACTTCAGCTGGGCTCATTAACTCTTCCCCTCTAGTTGTACAAGTCTGCATAAAGCCTGAATCTAGGGCATACATATTTCCCATCCTGGATACAACCAGGTGACTTTACCTGCGTGCTGCCACAACGTAAAAAGAAGGAAGAAAATATAGGAAAGGTGTGTTAACATAACATATAAAATAACAGTTTAGGGATTGTGTTTAAACCATTTTTTAACCAACAAGATTGAAACTTTTTTTTATAATTAAAAAAAAAAAACATCACAATAATAAGTCACAAATAATAGCATGTGGGAATAGAGGTTTATAAAGAAATAAAAGATTGTGAGACTTTAATTGACTATCTCTTTGGTTTTCTTCATCCACACATTTGTTGCTGGTTAGTATTGCAGAACGTATGGATGGCAGAAACAGCCAGACAACTAGTATATCCAGAAGAAGATCAGTATTGGTGTCCCCTGTATTTATCTCTATTGAGCTTTACTTTAGTCATAATTATCTGCATAAACTGTACGCTACCACATTATTAAAAATATTTTTATATTGGCAGTTGATAGTTTGTACTTATTTCACCTAGAAGATCAACTGATTAACTGAACATTAGTCTTTCCATTTATATTGGTAATTTACTCCCAGCATATCATTGCTTTAAAAATGTACCTAAATGCAATACATGGATCTGTAAAGTTACTCTGTGTAAACGCAAAGCTATGTATGATTTGATTGCATCTTGTTTATATACAGTACAGGACATATGATCTGCTCCCCATCAGGTGAAATGCCAGAACTTTTGATGTTTTCATTGCCAGTACACGATAAATTCCATACATATGGTAACTCATTTCAGTTGATCTTTACCTTAGTTGTAGCAAGATTTGGTTGGACCACTAATCTTATATAGCCATCCACCAAGGTAGGCAAGAAAAGGGTAATGGTAATACATGAACTGGATTACCAATAGGTTCTAGAAATAACAAAAATCTAAAAACCATATAGATGCAACATTATATATGAAGAAAAGTTTAAAGAAAAGGAAAAGTAGGTACATTAGTTTTAAAGGTCAATGTCCCACCTACAGTTAATACCTAGAGGCATTCCACTCTGAATCCTAAAGATCCTAAATACTTCACACCAAAGTAAACAATGGCGTAAATGTCCCCAATGTACAGAACAATCAGTATGCTCAATAAAATGGAAAGATAAAAAAAATGTAAAAAAATTCTAGACACGGTAGGGCACTGTCCTACACCGTGTTGTTCACCTATTTGCTTCAGCAGCCTTCCAATGCATCCCACATATTGTAATCTGCACTTTGAATAGGAAATAATTTAAACCATGTTCTTGGTGCTTAAGCACTGATGGATACAGCCAATCATTAGCCAATACAGATTGTACCATTCTGATTTTTGTATGAACTTTACAATAGCAACATGTATTGAGCCCATATTTGAAAGACCCCTTCACCTTAATCCAAGTATCAGACTTAAAGGGGCTGTAAATAATTGTGTTTTTTCACCTTAATGCATCCTATGCATTAAGGTGAAAAAACACCTGCCATTGATCGGCCCCCTAGCCCCCCGTTTTACTTACCTGAGCCCTGTAATTCTGTTGGCCGTGACACGCTCTCCCTCTCTCCACGAGGTCCCGTCTCTTGATTGGATAGATTGATAGCAGCGCAGCCATTGGCTCCCGTTGCTGTCAATCAAATCCAATGACGTGGGTGGCGGTGTCGAGTCCAGCATTCGCCAGCTATGGATGCAAATGCTAGAATTGGGAGCGCACCCGCAAGGTAATCCCCTGGGAGAGTGCTTCTCCTAGGGAGTTATCTAATGGAGGGAGGAGCCGCGAGAGCCGAGAATAGCAGGTTCAGGGCCACTCTGTGCAAAACGAGCTGCACAGTGAAGGTAAGTATGACATGTCTGTTATTTAAAAAAACTAACCCTTAAAGTCACATTAATTATGATATCAAAAAGACTGGGTGAAATAAGGGATCCCAAGGTAAGTGTCCTCTTAGAAGAGAAGTGAGAACCTACTTATAAAATGGTATGTAGCTTATTATCCCCAAGTAAAATGGGCAAATGTTGGCTAATAATTAGTTTAATAGTAGTTTAATACTCAGTGGAAAAAATGCTCTCAAATATATTTTTGCCAGACAATCATTAGTTGTCACTTTCACCTAAAAAGAAAACTCCCT
Organism: Lithobates pipiens; assembly: GCF_037356315.1. NCBI lineage: Eukaryota > Metazoa > Chordata > Amphibia > Anura > Ranidae > Lithobates > Lithobates pipiens. The sequence goes on from NW_027507718.1 coordinate 424,715,345, forward strand.
GCTTTTCCTCCTGTAAATTGTATTAGCTACATTCAGAGTACACTGTAAATATTTTCTCTGTCTTAAGCTGAATACACAGTATGCAATTTTCTTTAGATTTTTTCCTTTTAGATGTAGCAAAACCATATAATATGAAGTCAAACCTAAACACTTTCAATATGTATGCAGTCAGGCAGGCCCTTGCGCTACATGGTTTTGGTAAAACCAAAGGAAATCAAACAACAGTTGTCTAGTGTGTATCCAGCTTTAATCTTTCTATAATGACCTTGTTTTCTGAACCAAGGGACTTATTATCCAAACTATTTCTTCTAGCTTATGCAAGTTCACCCACTGGCACAGCTTTAATAGTATAGTAGTTTGAGGTTGACAACTGGTAGCAGGCAATGTTGAATTTCTCACCTTTGTTCATTTGCAATGTTGCCTGTGTATAATGGCGGGGAAGCAGTTTTTGTATCATTGATTTTTTTTCTTCAAATATGTGTGATTTCAGGATACCACTGGTAATCTGGCTTTAATATTGCCATTATCATCTTCTTGCCTACCTTGGTGGGTATATATATATATATATATATATATATAAAGATAGGAGGATATATCCATACTTTGATTTCCAAAATACAAAGCATTCCTCTAGCAATTATCTGGAATTTAATGGTTTGTTCTGTTTCACAGTGAACTGTGTCATACATCATCTATTTAGAAGTTATTTTCTTTCTTTCTACCGAGCCAACACTTGCACAAATAGTGTATAGAAAGTTACACAAAGACACAAACTTCTGAAAAAAAGATTAAACACAAATATCTGTGTAATACTTTTCAACTTTCTATTTATTAATTGCACATGTGTGTATATACATTCATCACTGAAATAAATTAAAAATGTTTTTGTTTAACATAATGAATTTCAGTTGAATTACAGATACATTGCTTCCTCTGGGTATCTAGAAATGCATGAAATAAATATTTTAATATCTTATCAATAATATTAAATAAATAATATTAAATACTTATGGGTCAAAATGAAATATGAAAACATATGTCAAGAAAATCCCCTTTCATAACAATTCTTTTCCATTAAACTGTCTGTATCATACGTACATATTTATTGCAACGTGTGTGTGTGTGCATATATATATATATATATATATATATATATATATATATATATATATATATATATATATATATATATACATACACACAGTATATACATTTATCACTAAAATTAAATATTGTTTTCTTTAAATAAATCAATTACAGATATATTATATCCACCAGGGAGGTAGAAACTTGTGAAATATATATTCCTAATAACTTATGTAATATAAATAATAAATAAATAACAATAAATACTTATAGGTTTAAACATGGATATAAACAGATATGACAAGATAAAATAAGATGAAATAAATAAGATTAAATACTTATAGGTTAAAAAAAATATTATAAGCACATATGACGAAAAAATTCCCTTTCACTACTACTACTCTTTACACTGAATTTGTGCTGTGTAGAGAGTAGGTCGGTCATTTGTGGGTTGCTGAGGAATCTTGTTTGCTGGGATAAGCAGTAAGGTCCATAAGGTCCATAAGTTTGTGGTTACGAAATCCCTTATAGGATTGGTTGATAGTGAATAAATCCTGTAGTTGCAAATTTCAGGAATGTACTTTATGGATGAATTTCCTATAGATTTTAGTAGATGAAAGATGAGTAGATACTTTTTTTTAAAAAGTAGTACTTTATGTCTTTCAGTAGTAAGGTAAAGACGAATATGTCTATGTTAAAAAAGTCCATCCTTTGCTGGTTATCCTTCATCCTGATGGTCTTCTTGACTCTAATATGTTCAGGTAAAGAATAAGAGACTTATCTGTGCTTACAGTGGTGAGATTGTTTGATATAGAAGTGTAAGTTAGTGGTTGAGAGCCCAACATGTGACATCTTCTACTCTCAGAGAGATAAGGCTAAGTATTACAGCCTCCTGGACACAATCTGGAGATGCTGCCTCCTTAAAATGCTGGAGGTGATGTAGCCACAGCTTCAGCTCTGGTGACGTGGGTTCGTTGTATTCTGAAGATCCTCTACAGACCAATAGATCATCTTTCAGTTTGAGGTAAACCATAAGTGCCTGTTTTACAGTATCGTTTTGAGCAGACACAGACATGTTCTTTAGAACCTCAACTGTTAGTGACACCCGCTCCAAAGTCAGGATGAGAGGATCCCTCTGGGTAAGATCACATACAGATGGTTTGTGTCTCAGCATTCTTCTGTAGCATCTCATTGCATTGGTAGACATGTTCTTTTCATGATCGTGTTGCAGCTCCTTTAGTGTTGTTATGTCAGAGGACGTCACTGATAAATAGCGGGATTTCGGGCAGAGTCTCCTGTGCAAGCGCCCACTTACTGAAACCAGTAAAATGCTCAACACCACCAGCCTGATATCCATTTTTGCTCTGCTGGCTTGGATCTGATGACGTCTTTCTGGTTGCAGATATTTGTTCCGTTACACTGTCACTCCAAAGTGCTAGTCTCTGGTTGATCTGACGTCTTGTATCCATGATTCTTCTTTTATATTCCTGTTTGCAGGAGAAAAATGTCCTAATTTTCATGATGTTGTGAAGTTCTCTTTCGTTCAGAACTCAAGTGACATGAGAGAGACGATAGCTGCTCTGGGAACTTCTATATAACTTTCAGTTTCCTTTCTATACAGGTAAGAAGGTAACATCAGATAGCTGTTGAGATTCTTCTACCTGTCACACAGGAAACTCCTCCTTCCTGACACAGGACTCTCCTGTGTACGGAGGACCCAGGTTTATCGTGTATTTTCAAGGGCTTTTACAACATATTATTGCCAACAGAAAAAAAAACATAACACCGCTTTATAAATGTTCTTTCATACAAGTCTAAAAATGTAAAAAGAAGGAAGAAAATATAGGAAAGGTGTGTTAACATAACATATAAAATAACAGTTTAGGGATTGTGTTTAAACCATTTTTTAACCAACAAGATTGAAACTTTTTTTTATAATTAAAAAAAAAAACATCACAATAATAAGTCACAAATAATAGCATGTGGGGATAGAGGTTTATAAAGAAATAAAAGATTGTGAGACTTTAATTGACTATCTCTTTGGTTTTCTTCATCCACACATTTGTTGCTGGTTAGTATTGCAGAACGTATGGATGGCAGAAACAGCCAGACAACTAGTATATCCAGAAGAAGATCAGTATTGGTGTCCCCTGTATTTATCTCTATTGAGCTTTACTTTAGTCATAATTATCTGCATAAACTGTACGCTACCACATTATTAAAAATATTTTTATATTGGCAGTTGATAGTTTGTACTTATTTCACCTAGAAGATCAACTGATTAACTGAACATTAGTCTTTCCATTTATATTGGTAATTTACTCCCAGCATATCATTGCTTTAAAAATGTACCTAAATGCAATACATGGATCTGTAAAGTTACTCTGTGTAAATGCAAAGCTATGTATGATTTGATTGCATCTTGTTTATATACAGTACAGGACATATGATCTGCTCCCCATCAGGTGAAATGCCAGAACTTTTGATGTTTTCATTGCCAGTACACGATAAATTCCATACATATGGTTACTCATTTCAGTTGATCTTTACCTTAGTTGTAGCAAGATTTGGTTGGACCACTAATCTTATATAGCCATCCACCAAGGTAGGCAAGAAAAGGGTAATGGTAATACATGAACTGGATTACCAATAGGTTCTAGAAATAACAAAAATCTAAAAACCATATAGATGCAACATTATATATGAAGAAAAGTTTAAAGAAAAGGAAAAGTAGGTACATTTAATACCTAGAGGCATTCCAGTCTGAATCCTAAAGATCCTAAATACTTCACACCAAAGTAAACAATGGCGTAAATGTCCCCAATGTACAGAACAATCAGTATGCTCAATAAAATGGAAAGATAAAAAAATGTCTAGACACGGTAGGGCACTGTCCTACACCGTTTTGTTCACCTATTTGCTTCAGCAGCCTTCCAATGCATCCCACATATTGTAATCTGCACTTTGAATAGGAAATAATTTAAACCATGTTCTTGGTGCTTAAGCACTGATGGATACAGCCAATCATTAGCCAATACAGATTGTACCATTCTGATTTTTGTATGAACTTTACAATAGCAACATGTATTGAGCCCATATTTGAAAGACCCCTTCACCTTAATCCAAGTATCAGACTTAAAGGGGCTGTAAATAATTGTGTTTTTTCACCTTAATGCATCCTATGCATTAAGATGAAAAAACACCTGCCATTGATCGGCCCCCTAGCGACCCGTTTTACTTACCTGAGCCCTGTAATTCTGTTGGCCGTGACACACTCTCCCTCTCTCCACAAGGTCCCGTCTCTTGATTGGATAGATTGATAGCAGCGCAGCTATTGGCTCCCATTGCTGTCAATCAAATTCAATGACGTGGGTGACGGTGTCGAGTCCAGCATTCGCCAGCTATGGATGCAAATGCTAGAATTGGGAGCGCACCCGCAAGGTAATCCCCTGGGAGAGTGCTTCTCCTAGGGAGTTATCTAATGGAGGGAGGAGCCGCGAGAGCCGAGAATAGCAGGTTCAGGGCCACTCTGTGCAAAACGAGCTGCACAGTGGAGGTAAGTATGACATGTCTGTTATTTAAAAAAACTAACCCTTAAAGTCACATTAATTATGATATCAAAAAGACTGGGTGAAATAAGGGATCCCAAGGTAAGTGTCCTCTTAGAAGAGAAGTGAGAACCTACTTATAAAATGGTATGTAGCTTATTATCCCCAAGTAAAATGGGCAAATGATGGCTAATAATTAGTTTAATAGTAGTTTAATACTCAGTGGAAAAAATGCTCTCAAATATATTTTTGCCAGACAATCATTAGTTGTCACTTTCACCTAAAAAGAAAACTCCCTGCTTTTCCTCCTGTAAATTGTATTAGCTACATTCAGAGTACACTGTAAATATTTTCTCTGTCTTAAGCTGAATACACAGTATGCAATTTTCTTTAGATTTTTTCCTTTTAGATGTAGCAAAACCATATAATATGAAGTCAAACCTAAACACTTTCAATATGTATGCAGTCAGGCAGGCCCTTGCGCTACATGGTTTTGGTAAAACCAAAGGAAATCAAACAACAGTTGTCTAGTGTGTATCCAGCTTTAATCTTTCTATAATGACCTTGTTTTCTGAACCAAGGGACTTATTATCCAAACTATTTCTTCTAGCTAATGTAAGTTCACCCACTGGCACAGCTTTAATAGTATAGTAGTTTGAGGTTGACAACTGGTAGCAGGCAATGTTGAATTTCTCACCTTTGTTCATTTGCAATGTTGCCTGTGTATAATGGCAGGGAAGCAGTTTTTGTATCATTGATTTTTTTTCTTCAAATATGTGTGATTTCAGGATACCACTGGTAATCTGGTTTTAATATTGCCATTATCATCTTCTTGCCTACCTTGGTGGGTATATATATATATATAAAGATAGGAGGATATATCCATACTTTGATTTCCAAAATACAAAGCATTCCTCTAGCAATTATCTGGAATTTAATGGTTTGTTCTGTTTCACAGTGAACTGTGTCATACATCATCTATTTAGAAATTATTTTCTTTCTTTCTACCGAGCCAACACTTGCACAAATAGTGTATAGAAAGTTACACAAAGACACAAACTTCTGAAAAAAAGATTAAACACAAATATCTGTGTAATACTTTTCAACTTTCTATTTATTAATTGCACATGTGTGTATATACATTTATCACTGAAATAAATTAAAAATGTTTTTGTTTAACATAATGAATTTCAGTTGAATTACAGATACATTGCTTCCTCTGGGTATCTAGAAATGCATGAAATAAATATTTTAATATCTTATCAATAATATTAAATAAATAATATTAAATACTTATGGGTCAAAATGAAATATGAAAACATATGTCAAGAAAATCCCCTTTCACAACAATTATATTCCATTAAACTGTCTGTATCATACGTACATATTTATTGCAACGTGTGTTTGTGTGCATATATATATATATATATATATATATATATATATATATATATATATATACACACAGTATATACATTTATCACTAAAATTAAATATTGTTTTGTTTAAATAAATCAATTACAGATGTATTATATCCACCAGGGAGGTAGAAACTTGTGAAATATATATTCCTAATAACTTATGTAATATAAATAATAAATAAATAACAATAAATACTTATCGGTTTAAACATGGATATAAACAGATATGACAAGATAAAATAATATGAAATAAATAAGATTAAATACTTATAGGTTAAAAAAAATATTATAAGCACATATGACGAAAAAAAATCGCTTTCACTACTACTACTCTTTACACTGAATTTGTGCTGTGTAGAGAGTAGGTCGGTCATTTGTGGGTTGCTGAGGAATCTTGTTTGCTGGGATAAGCAGTTAGGTCCATAAGGTCCATAAGTTTGTGGTTACGAAATCCCTTATAGGATTGGTTGATAGTGAATAAATCCTGTAGTTGCAAATTTCAGGAATGTACTTTATGGATGAATTTCCTATAGATTTTAGTAGATGAAAGATGAGTAGATACTTTTTTAAAAAAAAGTAGTACTTTATGTCTTTCAGTAATAAGGTATAGACGAATATGTCTATGTTGAAAAAGTCCATCCTTTGCTGGTTATCCTTCATCCTGATGGTCTTCTTGACTCTAATATGTTCAGGTAAAGAATAAGAGACTTATCTGTGCTTACAGTGGTGAGATTGTTTGATATAGAAGTGTAAGTTAGTGGTTGAGAGCCCAACATGTGACATCTTCTACTCTCAGAGAGATAAGGCTAAGTATTACAGCCTCCTGGACACAATCTGGAGATGCTGCCTCCTTAAAATGCTGGAGGTGATGTAGCCACAGCTTCAGCTCGGGTGACGTGGGTTCGTTGTATTCTGAAGATCCTCTACAGACCATTAGATCATCTTTCAGTTTGAGGTAAACCATAAGTGCCTGTTTTACAGTATCATTTTGAGCAGACACAGACATGTTCTTTAGAACCTCAACTGTTAGTGACACCCGCTCCAAAGTCAGGATGAGAGGATCCCTCTGGGTAAGATCACATACAGATGGTTTGTGTCTCAGCATTCTTCTGTAGCATCTCATTGCATTGGTAGACATGTTCTTTTCATGATCGTGTTGCAGCTCCTTTAGTGTTGTTATGTCAGAGGACGTCACTGATAAATAGCGGGATTTCGGGCAGAGTCTCCTGTGCAAGCGCCCACTTACTGAAACCAGTAAAATGCTCAACACCACCAGCCTGATATCCATTTTTGCTCTGCTGGCTTGGATCTGATGATGTCTTTCTGGTTGCAGATATTTGTTCCGTTACACTGTCACTCCAAAGTGTTAGTCTCTGGTTGATCTGAAGTCTTGTATCCATGATTCTTCTTTTATATTCCTGTTTGCAGGAGAAAAATGTCCTAATTTTCATGATGTTGTGAAGTTCTCTTTCGTTCAGAACTCAAGTGACATGAGAGAGACGATAGCTCCTCTGGGAACTTCTATATAACTTTCAGTTTCCTTTCTATACAGGTAAGAAGGTAACATCAGATAGCTGTTGAGATTCTTCTACCTATCGCACAGGAAACGCCTCCTTCCTGACACAGGACTCTCCTGTGTATGGAGGACCCAGGTTTATCGTGTATTTTCAAGGAACTTTTACAACATATTATTGCCAACAGAAAAAAAAACATAACACCGCTTTATAAATGTTCTTTCATACAAGTCTAAAAACATAAAAAGAAGGAAGAAAATATAGGAAAGGTGTGTTAACATAACATATAAAATAACAGTTTAGGGATTGTGTTTAAACAATTTTTTAACCAACAAGATTGAAACTTTTTTTTATAATTAAAAAAAAAAACATCACAATAATAAGTCACAAACAATAGCATGTGGGGATAGAGGTTTATAAAGAAATAAAAGATTGTGAGACTTTAATTGGCTATCTCTTTGATTTTCTTCATCCACACATTTGTTGCTGGTTAGTATTGCAGAACGTATGGATGGCAGAAACAGCCAGACAACTAGTATATCCAGAAGAAGATCAGTATTGGTGTCCCCTGTATTTATCTCTATTGAGCTTTACTTTAGTCATAATTATCTGCATAAACTGTACGCTACCACATTATTAAAAATATTTTTATATTGGCAGTTGATAGTGTGTACTTATTTCACCTAGAAGATCAACTGATTAACTGAACATTAGTCTTTCCATTTATATTGGTAATTTACTCCCAGCATATCATTGCTTTAAAAATGTACCTAAATGCAATACATGGATCTGTAAAGTTACTCTGTGTAAACGCAAAGCTATGTATGATTTGATTGCATCTTGTTTATATACAGTACAGGACATATGATCTGCTCCCCATCAGGTGAAATGCCAGAACTTTTGATGTTTTCATTGCCAGTACACGATAAATACCATACATATGGTAACTAATTTCAGTTGATCTTTACCTTAGTTGTAGCAAGATTTGGTTGGACCACTAATCTTATATAGCCATCCACCAAGGCAGGCAAGAGAAGGGTAATGGTAATACATGAACTGGATTACCAATAGGTTCTAGAAATAACAAAAATCTAAAAACCATATAGATGCAACATTATATATGAAGAAAAGTTTAAAGAAAAGGAAAAGTAGGTACATTAGTTGTAAAGGTCAATGTCTCACCTACAGTTAATACCTAGAGGCATTCCAGTCTGAATCCTAAAGATCCTAAATACTTCACACCAAAGTAATCAATGGCGTAAATGTCCCCAATGTACAGAACAATCAGTATGCTCAATAAAATGGAAAGATAAAAAAAATAAAAAAAAATTCTAGACACGGTAGGGCACTGTCCTACACCGTGTTGTTCACCTATTTGCTTCAGCAGCCTTCCAATGCATCCCACATATTATAATCTGCACTTTGAACAGGAAATAATTTAAACCATGTTCTTGGTGTTACTGCTTAAGCACTGATGGATACAGCCAATCATTAGCCAATACAGATTGTGCCATTCTGATTTTTGTATGAACTTTACAATAGCAACATGTATTGAGCCCATATTTGAAAGACCCCTTCACCTTAATCCAAGTATCAGACTTAAAGTGGCTGTACATCTTTGTGTTTTTTCACCTTAATGCATCCTATGCATTAAGGTGAAAAAACACCTGCCATTGATCGGCCCCCTAGCCCCCCGTTTTACTTACCTGAGCCCTGTAATTCTGTTGGCCGTGACACGCTCTCCCTCTCTCCACGAGGTCCCGTCTCTTGATTGGATAGATTGATAGCAGCGCAGCCATTGGCTCCCGTTGCTGTCAATCAAATCCAATGACGTGGGTGGCGGTGCCGAGTCCAGCATTCGCCAGCTATGGATGCAAATGCTAGAATTGGGAGCGCACCCGAAAGGTAATCCCCTGGGAGAGTGCTTCTCCTATGGGTTATCTAATGGAGGGAGGAGCCGCGAGAGCCGAGAAGAACAGGTTCAGGGCCACTCTGTGCAAAACGAGCTGCACAGTGGAGGTAAGTATGACCTGTCTGTTATTTAAAAAAACGAACCCTTAAAGTCAAATTAATTATGATATCAAAAAGACTGGGTGAAATAAGGGATCCCAAGGTGAGTTTCCTCTTAGAAGAGAAGTGATAACCTACTTATAAAATGGTATGTAGCTTATTATCCCCAAGTAAAATGGGCAAATGATGGCTAATAATTAGTTTAATAGTAGTTTAATACTCAGTGGAAAAAATGGTCTCAAATATATTTTTGCCAGACAATCATTAGTTGTCACTTTCACCTAAAAAGAAAACTCCCTGCTTTTCCTCCTGTAAATTGTATTAGCTACATTCAGAGTACACTGTAAATATTTTCTCTGTCTTAAGCTGAATACACAGTATGCAATTTTCTTTAGATTTTTTTCCTTTTAGATGTAGCAAAACCATATAATATGAAGTCAAACCTAAACACTTTCAATATGTATGCAGTCAGGCAGGCCCTTGCGCTACATGGTTTTGGTAAAACCAAAGGAAATAAATCAACAGTTGTCTAGTGTGTATCCAGCTTTAGTCTTTCTATAATGACCTTGTTTTCTGAACCAAGGGACTTATTATCCAAACTATTTCTTCTAGCTAATGTAAGTTCACCCACTGGCACAGCTTTAATAGTATAGTAGTTTGAGGTTGACAACTGGTAGCAGGCAATGTTGAATTTCTCACCTTTGTTCATTTGCAATGTTGCCTGTGTATAATGGCCGGGAAGCAGTTTTTGTATCATTGATTTTTTTTCTTCAAATATGTGTGATTTAAGGATACCACTGGTAATCTGGTTTTCATATTGCCATTACCATCTTCTTGCCTACCTTGGTGGGTATATATATAAAGATAGGAGGATATATCCATACTTTGATTTCCAAAATACAAAGCATTCCTCTAGCAATTATCTGGAATTTAATGGTTTGTTCTGTTTCACAGTGAACTGTGTCATACATCATCTATTTAGAAGTTATATTCTTTCTTTCTACCGAGCCAACACTTGCACAAATAGTGTATAGAAAGTTACACAAAGACACAAACTTCTGAAAAAAAGATTAAACACAAATATCTGTGTAATACTTTTCAACTTTCTATTTATTAATTGCACATGTGTGTATATACCTTTATCACTGAAATAAATTAAAAACGTTTTTGTTTAACATAATGAATTTCAGTTGAATTACAGATACATTTCTTCCTCTGGGTATCTAGAAATGCATGAAATAAATATTTTAATATCTTATTAATAATATTAAATAAATAATATTAAATACTTATGGGTCAAAATTAAATATGAAAACATATGTCAAGAAAATCCCCTTTCACAACAATTATATTCCATTAAACTGTCTGTATCATACGTACATATTTATTGCAACGTGTATATATATATATATATATATATATATATATATATATATATATATATATATATATATATATATATATATATATATATGTGTACACACAGTATATACATTTATCACTAAAATTAAATATTGTTTTCTTTAAATAAATCAATTACAGATATATTATATCCACCAGGGAGGTAGAAACTTGTGAAATATATATTCCTAATAACTTATGTAATATAAATAATAAATAAATAAATAACAATAAATACTTATAGGTTTAAACATGGATATAAACAGATATGACAAGATAAAATAATATGAAATAAATAAGATTAAATACTTATAGGTTAAAAAAAATATTATAAGCACATATGACAAACAAATTCCCTTTCACTACTACTACTCTTTACACTGAATTTGTGCTGTGTAGAGAGTAGGTCGGTCATTTGTGGGTTGCTGAGGAATCTTGTTTGCTGGGATAAGCAGTTAGGTCCATAAGGTCCATAAGTTTGTGGTTACGAAATCCCTTATAGGATTGGTTGATAGTGAATAAATCCTGTAGTTGCAAATTTCAGGAATGTACTTTATGGATGAATTTCCTATAGATTTTAGTAGATGAAAGATGAGTAGATACTTTTTTTTTTAAAAGTAGTACTGTATGTCTTTCAGTAGTAAGGTATAGACGAATATGTCTATGTTGAAAAAGTCCATCCTTTGCTGGTTATCCTTCATCATGATGGTCTTCTTGGCTCTAATATGTTCAGGTAAAGAATAAGAGACTTATCTGTGCTTACAGTGGTGAGATTGTTTGATATAGAAGTGTAAGTTAGTGGTTGAGAGCCCAACATGTGACATCTTCTACTCTCAGAGGGATAAGGCTAAGTATTACAGCCTCCTGGACACAATCTGGAGATGCTGCCTCCTTAAAATGCTGGAGGTGATGTAGCCACAGCTTCAGCTCGGGTGACGTGGGTTCGTTGTATTCTGAAGATCCTCTACAGACCATTAGATCATCTTTCAGTTTGAGGTAAACCATAAGTGCCTGTTTTACAGTATCATTTTGAGCAGACACAGACATGTTCTTTAGAACCTCAACTGTTAGTGACACCCGCTCCAAAGTCAGGATGAGAGGATCCCTCTGGGTAAGGTCACATACAGATGGTTTGTGTCTCAGCATTCTTCTGTAGCATCTCATTGCATTGGTAGACATGTTCTTTTCATGATCGTGTTGCAGCTCCTTTAGTGTTGTTATGTCAGAGGACGTCACTGATAAATAGCGGGATTTCGGGCAGAGTCTCCTGTGCAAGCGCCCACTTACTGAAACCAGTAAAATGCTCAACACCACCAGCCTGATATCCATTTCTGCTCTGCTGGCTTGGATCTGATGATGTCTTTCTGGTTGCAGATATTTGTTCCTTTACACTGTCACTCCACAGTGCTAGTCTCTGGTTGATCTGAAGTCTTGTATCCATGATTCTTCTTTTATATTCCTGTTTGCAGGAGAAAAATGTCCTCATTTTCATGATGTTGTGAAGTTCTCTTTCGTTCAGAACTCAAGTGACATGAGAGAGACGATAGCTGCTCTGGGAACTTCTATATAACTTTCAGTTTCCTTTCTATACAGGTAAGAAGGTAACATCAGATAGCTGTTGAGATTCTTCTACCTGTCACACAAGAAACTCCTCCTTCCTGACACAGGACTCTCCTGTGTACGGAGGACCCAGGTTTATCGTGTATTTTCAAGGAACTTTTACAACATATTATTGCCAACAGAAAAAAAAAACATAACACCGCTTTATAAATGTTCTTTCATACAAGTCTAAAAACGTAAAAAGAAGGAAGAAAATATAGGAAAGGTGTGTTAACATAACATATAAAATAACAGTTTAGGGATTGTGTTTAAACCATTTTTTAACCAACAAGATTGAAACTTTTTTTTATAATTTTTATAATTAAAAAAAAAAACATCACAATAATAAGTCACAAACAATAGCATGTGGGGATAGAGGTTTATAAAGAAATAAAAGATTGTGAGACTTTAATTGGCTATCTCTTTGATTTTCTTCATCCACACATTTGTTGCTGGTTAGTATTGCAGAACGTATGGATGGCAGAAACAGCCAGACAACTAGTATATCCAGAAGAAGATCAGTATTGGTGTTCCCTGTATTTATCTCTATTGAGCTTTACTTTAGTCATAATTATCTGCATAAACTGTACGCTACCACATTATTAAAAATATTTTTATATTGGCAGTTGATAGTTTGTACTTATTTCACCTAGAAGATCAACTGATTAACTGAACATTAGTCTTTCCATTTATATTGGTAATTTACTCCCAGCATATCATTGCTTTAAAAATGTACCTAAATGCAATACATGGATCTGTAAAGTTACTCTGTGTAAACGCAAAGCTATGTATGATTTGATTGCATCTTGTTTATATACAGTACAGGACATATGATCTGCTCCCCATCAGGTGAAATGCCAGAACTTTTGATGTTTTCATTGCCAGTACACGATAAATACCATACATATGGTAACTAATTTCAGTTGATCTTTACCTTAGTTGTAGCAAGATTTGGTTGGACCACTAATCTTATATAGCCATCCACCAAGGCAGGCAAGAAAAGGGTAATGGTAATACATGAACTGGATTACCAATAGGTTCTAGAAATAACAAAAATCTAAAAACCATATAGATGCAACATTATATATGAAGAAAAGTTTAAAGAAAAGGAAAAGTAGGTACATTAGTTTTAAAGGTCAATGTCCCACCTACAGTTAACACCTAGAGGCATTCCAGTCTGAATCCTAAAGATCCTAAATACTTCACACCAAAGTAAACAATGGCGTAAATGTCCCCAATGTACAGAACAATCAGTATGCTCAATAAAATGGAAAGATAAAAAAAAAAAAAAAAAATTCTAGACACGGTAGGGCACTGTCCTACACCGTGTTGTTCACCTATTTGCTTCAGCAGCCTTCCAATGCATCCCACATATTGTAATCTGCACTTTGAATAGGTAAGAATTTAAACCATGTTCTTGGTGTTACTGCTTAAGCACTGATGGATACAGCCAATCATTAGCCAATACAGATTGTGCCATTCTGATTTTTGTATGAACTTTACAATAGCAAAATGTATTGAGCCCATATTTGAAAGACCCCTTCACCTTAATCCAAGTATCAGACTTAAAGGGGCTGTACATCTTTGTGTTTTTTCACCTTAATGCATCCTATGCATTAAGGTGAAAAAACACCTGCCATTGATCGGCCCCCTAGCCCCCCGTTTTACTTACCTGAGCCCTGTAATTCTGTTGGCCGTGACACGCTCTCCCTCTCTCCACGAGGTCCCGTCTCTTGATTGGATAGATTGATAGCAGTGCAGCCATTGGCTCCCGTTGCTGTCAATCAAATCCAATGACGTGGGTGGCGGTGCCGAGTCCAGCATTCGCCAGCTATGGATGCAAATGCTAGAATTGGGAGCGCACCCGAAAGGTAATCCCCTGGGAGAGTGCTTCTCCTATGGGTTATCTAATGGAGGGAGGAGCCGCGAGAGCCGAGAAGAACAGGTTCAGGGCCACTCTGTGCAAAACGAGCTGCACAGTGGAGGTAAGTATGACCTGTCTGTTATTTAAAAAAATGAACCCTTAAAGTCAAATTAATTATGATATCAAAAAGACTGGGTGAAATAAGGGATCCCAAGGTGAGTTTCCTCTTAGAAGAGAAGTGAGAACCTACTTATAAAATGGTATGTAGCTTATTATCCCCAAGTAAAATGGGCAAATGATGGCTAATAATTAGTTTAATAGTAGTTTAATACTCAGTGGAAAAAATGGTTTCAAATATATTTTTGCCAGACAATCATTAGTTGTCACTTTCACCTAAAAAGAAAACTCCCTGCTTTACCTCCTGTAAATTGTATTAGCTACATTCAGAGTACACTGTAAATATTTTCTCTGTCTTAAGCTGAATACACAGTATGCAATTTTCTTTAGATTTTTTCCTTTTAGATGTAGCAAAACCATATAATATGAAGTCAAACCTAAACACTTTCAATATGTATGCAGTCAGGCAGGCCCTTGCGCTACATGGTTTTGGTAAAACCAAAGGAAATAAATCAACAGTTGTCTAGTGTGTATCCAGCTTTAGTCTTTCTATAATGACCTTGTTTTCTGAACCAAGGGACTTATTATCCAAACTATTTCTTCTAGCTAATGTAAGTTCACCCACTGGCACAGCTTTAATAGTATAGTAGTTTGAGGTTGACAACTGGTAGCAGGCAATGTTGAATTTCTCACCTTTGTTCATTTGCAATGTTGCCTGTGTATAATGGCCGGGAAGCAGTTTTTGTATCATTGATTTTTTTTCTTCAAATATGTGTGATTTCAGGATACCACTGGTAATCTGGTTTTCATATTGCCATTACCATCTTCTTGCCTACCTTGGTGGGTATATATATAAAGATAGGAGGATATATCCATACTTTGATTTCCAAAATACAAAGCATTCCTCTAGCAATTATCTGGAATTTAATGGTTTGTTCTGTTTCACAGTGAACTGTGTCATACATCATCTATTTAGAAGTTATATTCTTTCTTTCTACCGAGCCAACACTTGCACAAATATTGTATAGAAAGTTACACAAAGACACAAACTTCTGAAAAAAGGATTAAACACAAATATCTGTGTAATACTTTTCAACTTTCTATTTATTAATTGCACATGTGTGTATATACATTTATCACTGAAATAAATTAAAAACGTTTTTGTTTAACATAATGAATTTCAGTTGAATTACAGATACATTTCTTCCTCTGGGTATCTAGAAATGCATGAAATAAATATTTTAATATCTTATTAATAATATTAAATAAATAATATTAAATACTTATGGGTCAAAATTAAATATGAAAACATATGTCAAGAAAATCCCCTTTCACAACAATTATATTCCATTAAACTGTCTGTATCATACGTACATATTTATTGCAACGTGTATATATATATATATATATATATATATATATATATATATATATATATATATATATATATATATATATACACACAGTATATACATTTATCACTAAAATTAAATATTGTTTTCTTTAAATAAATCAATTACAGATATATTATATCCACCAGGGAGGTAGAAACTTGTGAAATATATATTCCTAATAACTTATGTAATATAAATAATAAATAAATAAATAACAATAAATACTTATAGGTTTAAACATGGATATAAGCAGATATGACAAGATAAAATAATATGAAATAAATAAGATTAAATACTTATAGGTTAAAAAAAATATTATAAGCACATATGACAAAAAAATTCCCTTTCACTACTACTACTCTTTACACTGAATTTGTGCTGTGTAGAGAGTAGGTCGGTCATTTGTGGGTTGCTGAGGAATCTTGTTTGCTGGGATAAGCAGTTAGGTCCATAAGGTCCATAAGTTTGTGGTTACGAAATCCCTTATAGGATTGGTTGATAGTGAATAAATCATGTAGTTGCAAATTTCAGGAATGTACTTTATGGATGAATTTCCTATAGATTTTAGTAGATGAAAGATGAGTAGATACTTTTTAAAAAAAAAGTAGTACTGTATGTCTTTCAGTAGTACGGTATAGACGAATATGTCTATGTTGAAAAAGTCCATCCTTTGCTGGTTATCCTTCATCATGATGGTCTTCTTGACTCTAATATGTTCAGGTAAAGAATAAGAGACTTATCTGTGCTTACAGTGGTGAGATTGTTTGATATAGAAGTGTAAGTTAGTGGTTGAGAGCCCAACATGTGACATCTTCTACTCTCAGAGGGATAAGGCTAAGTATTACAGCCTCCTGGACACAATCTGGAGATGCTGCCTCCTTAAAATGCTGGAGGTGATGTAGCCACAGCTTCAGCTCGGGTGACGTGGGTTCGTTGTATTCTGAAGATCCTCTACAGACCATTAGATCATCTTTCAGTTTGAGGTAAACCATAAGTGCCTGTTTTACAGTATCATTTTGAGCAGACACAGACATGTTCTTTAGAACCTCAACTGTTAGTGACACCCGCTCCAAAGTCAGGATGAGAGGATCCCTCTGGGTAAGATCACATACAGATGGTTTGTGTCTCAGCATTCTTCTGTAGCATC
This sequence comes from Lithobates pipiens, assembly GCF_037356315.1. Taxonomy (NCBI): domain Eukaryota; kingdom Metazoa; phylum Chordata; class Amphibia; order Anura; family Ranidae; genus Lithobates; species Lithobates pipiens. The sequence goes on from NW_027507718.1 coordinate 424,732,446, forward strand.
TCATTGCATTGGTAGACATGTTCTTTTCATGATCGTGTTGCAGCTCCTTTAGTGTTGTTATGTCAGAGGACGTCACTGATAAATAGCGGGATTTCGGGCAGAGTCTCCTGTGCAAGCGCCCACTTACTGAAACCAGTAAAATGCTCAACACCACCAGCCTGATATCCATTTTTGCTCTGCTGGCTTGGATCTGATGATGTCTTTCTGGTTGCAGATATTTGTTCCTTTACACTGTCACTCCACAGTGCTAGTCTCTGGTTGATCTGAAGTCTTGTATCCATGATTCTTCTTTTATATTCCTGTTTGCAGGAGAAAAATGTCCTAATTTTCATGATGTTGTGAAGTTCTCTTTCGTTCAGAACTCAAGTGACATGAGAGAGACGATAGCTGCTCTGGGAACTTCTATATAACTTTCAGTTTCCTTTCTATACAGGTAAGAAGGTAACATCAGATAGCTGTTGAGATTCTTCTACCTGTCACACAAGAAACTCCTCCTTCCTGACACAGGACTCTCCTGTGTACGGAGGACCCAGGTTTATCATGTATTTTTAAGGAACTTTTACAACATATTATTGCCAACAGAAAAAAAAACATAACACCGCTTTATAAATGTTCTTTCATACAAGTCTAAAAACGTAAAAAGAAGGAAGAAAATATAGGAAAGGTGTGTTAACATAACATATAAAATAACAGTTTAGGGATTGTGTTTAAACCATTTTTTAACCAACAAGATTGAAACTTTTTTTTATAATTTTTATAATTAAAAAAAAAAATCACAATAATAAGTCACAAACAATAGCATGTGGGGATAGAGGTTTATAAAGAAATAAAAGATTGTGAGACTTTAACCACTTGCCGACCGCCTCACGCCGATGTACGTCGGCAGAATGGCACGGGCAGGCATAAGCACGTACATGTACGTGATTTGCCTCCCGCGGGTCGGGGGCCCGATCGGGCCCCCGCCCGGTGCCTGCGGCGGTCGGTTTTCGTTCGGGAGCGATCCCGGACGAGGGGACGGCCATTCATTCATGGCCACCCCCTCGCGATCGCTCCCGACGAATGGAAATCCTCGGTGACATCACTTCCTCTCCTGTAATGTAAACACAGGAGAGGAAGTGATGTATTCTCTCCTCCGTGTCGGTATTTTTCGTTCCGACACGGAGGAGAGCGGATCAGTGAGTTGCACCAACACATCCCACACACAGTAGAACATGCCAGGCACACTCACACCCCCCCTTTACCCCCCGATCACCCCCCCAATTACCCCTGCCCCCCCAGTCACAGTGACACCAATGTCATTTTTTTTTTTTTTTTTTTTTTTTTTTGCATTGGTGTCATTTGTGACTGTAATAACTGTTAGGGCAGTTAGGGTTAGCCCCCTTTAGTTCTAATGTACCCCCCTAACCCCCCCAATAAAGGTTTAACCCCGTGATCACCCCCCGTCGCCAGTGTCACTAAGGCTGGGTTCACATTGCAGCGGTTTATGAGAACGAATGTGATTCGCACCGCACTGCAGTGCAAATCACATCCGATCTCTGTGCGATTCGAGTTCAGCCATTCGCCGCACCCGCCGCACCCGCCACACCCGCCGCACCCGCCGCAAATTCGCACGGGACCCTTTTTTTGGCCCGCAGCAGAATCGGATCGCATGGGTGTTCACACCATGCGATCCGAGTTTGCAGATCGCACTGCGATATGCGAACTGATCTGGGGGTGTCAGTAACATTTCACTGACACTCCCAGCAGTTCGCATAGGGCAGTGTGAACTGCCGCCTGGAGGCATGCGATGCGGGAACCCGCCGCGGATTCGCGGCGTTCCCGCATCGCTCCAGTGTGAACCCAGCCTAATAAGCGATCATTTTTCTGATCGCCGTATTAGTGTCACAGGTGACGCTAGTTAGGCAGGTAGGTATTTAGGTTCGCCGCAGCTTTTTATAGCGCTAGGGACCCCCATATACTACCGCATAAAGCCCCCTGATTGCCCCCTAGTTAACCCTTTCACCAGTGATCACCATATAACTGTTACAGGTGACGCTGGTTGGTTAGTTATTTTTTTATAGTTTCAGGGCACCCGCCATTTATTACCTAATAAAGGTTTAACCCCCTGATCACCCGGCAGGTGTCATTTGTGACTAATAACTGTTAGGGCAGTTAGGGTTAGCCCCCTTTAGTTCTAAGGTACCCCCCTAACCCCCCCAATAAAGGTTTAACCCCGTGATCACCCCCCGTCGCCAGTGTCACTAAGGCTGGGTTCACATTGCAGCGGTTTATGAGAACGGATGTGATTCGCACCGCACTGCAGTGCAAATCACATCCGATCTCTGTGCGATTCGAGTTCAGCTATACAGATAGTATGGCTGAATTCGTGTCGCACCCGCCGCACCCGCCGCAAACTCGCACGGGACCCTTTTTTTGGTCCGCAGCAGAATCGGATCGCATGGGTGTTCACACCATGCGATCCAAGTTTGCAGATCGCACTGCGATATGCGAACTGATCTGGGGGTGTCATTAACATTTCACTGACACTCCCAGCAGTTCGCATAGGGCAGTGTGAACTGCCGCCGGGAGGCATGCGATGCGGGAACCCGCCGCGCATTCGTGGCGTTCCCGCATCGCTCCAGTGTGAACCCAGCCTAATAAGCGATCGTTTTTCTGATCGCTGTATTAGTGTCACAGGTGACGCTAGTTAGGCAGGTAGGTATTTAGGTTCGCCGCAGCTTTTTATAGCGCCAGGGACCCCCATATACTACCGCATAAAGCCCCCTGATTGCCCCCTAGTTAACCCTTTCACCAGTGATCACCATATAACTGTTACAGGTGACGCTGGTTGGTTAGTTATTTTTTTATAGTTTCAGGGCACCCGCCATTTATTACCTAGTCTCACTAGTGTACCCCTAAATTTAGGGGTGTCTACTTTCTAAAATGGGGTCATTTGGGGGGGGGGTTTGTGCCATCTTGGCATTTTATGGCCTTCAAAACTGTAACGCCCTTAGAAAGCCTGAAGGCGGTGCTTGGTTTTTGGGGCCCCGTACGCGGCTAGGCTCCCAAAAAGTCCCACATATGTGGTATCCCCGTACTCAGGAGAAGCAGCAGAATTTATTTTGGGGTGTCATTTCACATATGCCCATGGCATGCGTGAGCAATATATCATTTAGTGACAACTTTGTGAAAAAAAAAAAAAGTTTGTAATTTTCCCGCAACTTGTGGCAAAATATAAAATATTCCATGGACTCAACATGCCTCTCAGCAAATAGCTTGGGGTGTCTACTTTCTAAAATGGGGTCATTTGTGGGGGTTTTGTGCCATCTTGGCATTTTATGGCCTTCAAAACTGTAATAGGTAGTGAGAAGTGAACTCAAAAAATTACGCCCTTAGAAAGCCTGAAGGCGGTGCTTGGTTTTCGGGGCCCCGTACGCGGCTAGGCTCCCAAAAAGTCCCACATATGTGGTATCCCCGTACTCAGGAGAAGCAGCAGAATTTATTTTGGGGTGTCATTTCACATATGCCCATGGCATGCATGAGCAATATATCATTTAGTGACAACTTTGTGAAAAAAAAAAAAAAAAAAAAAAAGTTTGTAATTTTCCCGCAACTTGTGGCAAAATATAAAATATTCCATGGACTCAACATGCCTCTCAGCAAATAGCTTGGGGTGTCTACTTTCTAAAATGGGGTCATTTGTGGGGGTTTTGTGCCATCTTGGCATTTTATGGCCTTCAAAACTGTAATAGGTAGTGAGAAGTGAACTCAAAAAATTACGCCCTTAGAAAGCCTGAAGGCGGTGCTTGGTTTTCGGGGCCCCGTACGCGGCTAGGCTCCCAAAAAGTCCCACATATGTGGTATCCCCGTACTCAGGAGAAGCAGCAGAATTTATTTTGGGGTGTCATTTCACATATGCCCATGGCATGCATGAGCAATATATCATTTAGTGACAACTTTGTGAAAAAAAAAAAAAAAAAAAAAAAGTTTGTAATTTTCCCGCAACTTGTGGCAAAATATAAAATATTCCATGGACTCAACATGCCTCTCAGCAAATAGCTTGGGGTGTCTACTTTCTAAAATGGGGTCATTTGTGGGGGTTTTGTGCCATCTTGGCATTTTATGGCCTTCAAAACTGTAATAGGTAGTGAGGCGTGAAATCAAAAATTTACGCCCTTAGAAAGCCTGAAGGCGGTGCTTGGTTTTCGGGGCCCTGTACGCGGCTAGGCTCCCAAAAAGTCCCACATATGTGGTATCCCCGTACTCAGGAGAAGCAGCAGAATTTATTTTGGGGTGTCATTTCACATACGCCCATAGCATGTGTGAGCAATATATCATTTAGTGACAACTTTGTGTAAAAAAAAAAAAAAAATTTTTTTTTTGTCATTATTCAATCGCTTGAGGCAAAAAAATAAAATATTCAATGGGCTCAACATGCCTCTTATCAATTTCCTTAGGGGGTCTACTTTCCAAAATGGGGTCATTTGGGGGGGTTTTGTACTGCCCTGTCATTTTAGCACCTCAAGAAATGAGATAGGCAGTCGTAAACTAAAAGCTGCGTAAATTCCAGAAAACGTACCTTAGTTTGTAGATGTGACAACTTTTGCGCAAACCAATAAATATACAATTATTGACTTTTTTTTTACCAAAGACATGTGGCTGAATACATTTTGGCCTAAATGTATGACTAAAATTGAGTTTATTGGATTTTTCTAATAACAAAAAGTAGAAAATATCATTTTTTTTCAAAATTTGCGGTCTTTTTACGTTTATATCGCAAAAAATAAAAATCGCAGAGGCAATCAAATACCATCAAAAGAAAGCTCTATTTGTGGGAAGAAAAGGACGCAAATTTTGTTTGGGTACAACATTGCATGACCGCGCAATTACCAGTTAAAGCAGCGCAGTGCCAAAGTGTAAAAAGACCTCTGGTCATTTACCAGCAAAATGGTCCGGTCTGAAAGTGGTTAATTGACTATCTCTTTGATTTTCTTCATCCACACATTTGTTGCTGGTTAGTATTGCAGAACGTATGGATGGCAGAAACAGCCAGACAACTAGTATATCCAGAAGAAGATCAGTATTGGTGTCCCCTGTATTTATCTCTATTGAGCTTTACTTTAGTCATAATTATCTGCATAAACTGTACGCTACCACATTATTAAAAATATTTTTATATTGGCAGTTGATAGTTTGTACTTATTTCACCTAGAAGATCAACTGATTAACTGAACATTAGTCTTTCCATTTATATTGGTAATTTACTCCCAGCATATCATTGCTTTAAAAATGTACCTAAATGCAATACATGGATCTGTAAAGTTACTCTGTGTAAACGCAAAGCTATGTATGATTTGATTGCATCTTGTTTATATACAGTACAGGACATATGATCTGCTCCCCATCAGGTGAAATGCCAGAACTTTTGATGTTTTCATTGCCAGTACACGATAAATACCATACATATGGTAACTAATTTCAGTTGATCTTTACCTTAGTTGTAGCAAGATTTGGTTGGACCACTAATCTTATATAGCCATCCACCAAGGCAGGCAAGAAAAGGGTAATGGTAATACATGAACTGGATTACCAATAGGTTCTAGAAATAACAAAAATCTAAAAACCATATAGATGCAACATTATATATGAAGAAAAGTTTAAAGAAAAGGAAAAGTAGGTACATTTAATACCTAGAGGCATTCCAGTCTGAATCCTAAAGATCCTAAATACTTCACACCAAAGTAAACAATGGCGTAAATGTCCCCAATGTACAGAACAATCAGTATGCTCAATAAAATGGAAAGATAAAAAAAAATCTAGACACGGTAGGGCACTGTCCTACACAGTGTTGTTCACCTATTTGCTTCAGCAGCCTTCCAATGCATCCCACATATTGTAATCTGCACTTTGAATAGGAAATAATTTAAACCATGTTCTTGGTGCTTAAGCACTGATGGATACAGCCAATCATTAGCCAATACAGATTGTACCATTCTGATTTTTGTATGAACTTTACAATAGCAACATGTATTGAGCCCATATTTGAAAGACCCCTTCACCTTAATCCAAGTATCAGACTTAAAGGGGCTGTGAATAATTGTGTTTTTTCACCTTAATGCATCCTATGCATTAAGGTGAAAAAACACCTGCCATTGATCGGCCCCCTAGCCCCCCGTTTTACTTACCTGAGCCCTGTAATTCTGTTGGCCGTGACACGCTCTCCTTCTCTCCACGAGGTCCCGTCTCTTGATTGGATAGATTGATAGCAGCGCAGCCATTGGCTCCCATTGCTGTCAATCAAATCCAATGACGTGGGTGGCGGTGTCGAGTCCAGCATTCGCCAGCTATGGATGCAAATGCTAGAATTGGGAGCGCACCTGCAAGGTAATCCCCTGGGAGAGTGCTTCTCCTAGGGAGTTATCTAATGGAGGGAGGAGCCACGAGAGCCGAGAATAGCAGGTTCAGGGCCACTCTGTGCAAAACGAGCTGCACAGTGGAGGTAAGTATGACATGTCTGTTATTTAAAAAAACTAACCCTTAAAGTCACATTAATTATGATATCAAAAAGACTGGGTGAAATAAGGGATCCCAAGGTAAGTGTCCTCTTAGAAGAGAAGTGAGAACCTACTTATAAAATGGTATGTAGCTTATTATCCCCAAGTAAAATGGGCAAATGATGGCTAATAATTAGTTTAATAGTAGTTTAATACTCAGTGGAAAAAATGGTCTCAAATATATTTTTGCCAGACAATCATTAGTTGTCACTTTCACCTAAAAAGAAAACTCCCTGCTTTTCCTCCTGTAAATTGTATTAGCTACATTCAGAGTACACTGTAAATATTTTCTCTGTCTTAAGCTGAGTACACAGTATGCAATTTTCTTTAGATTTTTTCCTTTTAGATGTAGCAAAACCATATAATATGAAGTCAAACCTAAACACTTTCAATATGTATGCAGTCAGGCAGGCCCTTGCGCTACATGGTTTTGGTAAAACCAAAGGAAATAAAACAACAGTTGTCTAGTGTGTATCCAGCTTTAATCTTTCTATAATGACCTTGTTTTCTGAACCAAGGGACTTATTATCCAAACTATTTCTTCTAGCTAATGTAAGTTCACCCACTGGCACAGCTTTAATAGTATAGTAGTTTGAGGTTGACAACTGGTAGCAGGCAATGTTGAATTTCTCACCTTTGTTCATTTGCAATGTTGCCTGTGTATAATGGCCGGGAAGCAGTTTTTGTATCATTGATTTTTTTTCTTCAAATATGTGTGATTTCAGGATACCACTGGTAATCTGGTTTTAATATTGCCATTATCATCTTCTTGCCTACCTTGGTGGGTATATATATATATATAAAGATAGGAGGATATATCCATACTTTGATTTCCAAAATACAAAACATTCCTCTAGCAATTATCTGGAATTTAATGGTTTGTTCTGTTTCACAGTGAACTGTGTCATACATCATCTATTTAGAAGTTATTTTCTTTCTTTCTACCGAGCCAACACTTGCACACATAGTGTATAGAAAGTTACACAAAGACACAAACTTCTGAAAAAAAGATTAAACACAAATATCTGTGTAATACTTTTCAACTTTCTATTTATTAATTGCACATGTGTGTATATACATTCATCACTGAAATAAATTAAAAATGTTTTTGTTTAACATAATGAATTTCAGTTGAATTACAGATACATTGCTTCCTCTGGGTATCTAGAAATGCATGAAATAAATATTTTAATATCTTATCAATAATATTAAATAAATAATATTAAATACTTATGGGTCAAAATGAAATATGAAAACATATGTCAAGAAAATCCCCTTTCACAACAATTATATTCCATTAAACTGTCTGTATCATACGTACATATTTATTGCAACGTGTGTGTGTGTGCATATATATATATATATATATATATATATACACATACACACAGTATATACATTTATCACTAAAATTAAATATTGTTTTCTTTAAATAAATCAATTACAGATATATTATATCCACCAGGGAGGTAGAAACTTGTGAAATATATATTCCTAATAACCTATGTAATATAAATAATAAATAAATAACAATAAATACTTATAGGTTTAAACATGGATATAAATAGATATGACAAGATAAAATAATATGAAATAAATAAGATTAAATACTTATAGGTTAAAAAAAATATTATAAGCACATATGACGAAAAAATTCCCTTTCACTACTACTACTCTTTACACTGAATTTGTGCTGTGTAGAGAGTAGGTCGGTCATTTGTGGGTTGCTGAGGAATCTTGTTTGCTGGGATAAGCAGTTAGGTCCATAAGGTCCATAAGCTTGTGGTTACGAAATCCCTTATAGGATTGGTTGATAGTGAATAAATCCTGTAGTTGCAAATTTCAGGAATGTACTTTATGGATGAATTTCCTATAGATTTTAGTAGATGAAAGATGAGTAGATACTTTTTTTAAAAAAAGTAGTACTTTAGGCCTTTCAGTAGTAAGGTATAGACAAATATGTCTATGTTGAAAAAGTCCATCCTTTGCTGGTTATCCTTCATCCTGATGGTCTTCTTGTCTCTAATATGTTCAGGTAAAGAATAAGAGACTTATCTGTGCTTACAGTGGTGAGATTGTTTGATATAGAAGTGTAAGTTAGTGGTTCAGAGCCCAACATGTGACATCTTCTACTCTCAGAGGGATAAGGCTAAGTATTACAGCCTCCTGGACACAATCTGGAGATGCTGCCTCCTTAAAATGCTGGAGGTGATGTAGCCACAGCTTCAGCTCGGGTGACGTGGGTTCGTTGTATTCTGAAGATCCTCTACAGACCATTAGATCATCTTTCAGTTTGAGGTAAACCATAAGTGCCTGTTTTACAGTATCATTTTGAGCAGACACAGACATGTTCTTTAGAACCTCAACTGTTAGTGACACCCGCTCCAAAGTCAGGATGAGAGGATCCCTCTGGGTAAGATCACATACAGATGGTTTGTGTCTCAGCATTCTTCTGTAGCATCTCATTGCATTGGTAGACATGTTCTTTTCATGATCGTGTTGCAGCTCCTTTAGTGTTGTTATGTCAGAGGACGTCACTGATAAATAGCGGGATTTCGGGCAGAGTCTCCTGTGCAAGCGCCCACTTACTGAAACCAGTAAAATGCTCAACACCACCAGCCTGATATCCATTTTTGCTCTGCTGGCTTGGATCTGATGACGTCTTTCTGGTTGCAGATATTTGTTCCGTTACACTGTCACTCCAAAGTGCTAGTCTCTGGTTGATCTGAAGTCTTGTATCCATGATTCTTCTTTTATATTCCTGTTTGCAGGAGAAAAATGTCCTAATTTTCATGATGTTGTGAAGTTCTCTTTCGTTCAGAACTCAAGTGACATGAGAGAGACGATAGCTGCTCTGGGAACTTCTATATAACTTTCAGTTTCCTTTCTATACAGGTAAGAAGGTAACATCAGATAGCTGTTGAGATTCTTCTACCTGTCACACAGGAAACTCCTCCTTCCTGACACAGGACTCTCCTGTGTACGGAGGACCCAGGTTTATCGTGTATTTTCAAGGAACTTTTACAACATATTATTGCCAACAGAAAAAAAAACATAACACCGCTTTATAAATGTTCTTTCATACAAGTCTAAAAACATAAAAAGAATGAAGAAAATATAGGAAAGGTGTGTTAACATAACATATAAAATAACAGTTTAGGGATTGTGTTTAAACAATTTTTTAACCAACAAGATTGAAACTTTTTTTTATAATTAAAAAAAAAAAACATCACAATAATAAGTCACAAACAATAGCATGTGGGGATAGAGGTTTATAAAGAAATAAAAGATTGTGAGACTTTAATTGGCTATCTCTTTGATTTTCTTCATCCACACATTTGTTGCTGGTTAGTATTGCAGAACGTATGGATGGCAGAAACAGCCAGACAACTAGTATATCCAGAAGAAGATCAGTATTGGTGTCCCCTGTATTTATCTCTATTGAGCTTTACTTTAGTCATAATTATCTGCATAAACTGTACGCTACCACATTATTAAAAATATTTTTATATTGGCAGTTGATAGTTTGTACTTATTTCACCTAGAAGATCAACTGATTAACTGAACATTAGTCTTTCCATTTATATTGGTAATTTACTCCCAGCATATCATTGCTTTAAAAATGTACCTAAATGCAGTACATGGATCTGTAAAGTTACTCTGTGTAAACGCAGCTATGTATGATTTGATTGCATCTTGTTTATATACAGTACAGGACATATGATCTGCTCCCCATCAGGTGAAATGCCAGAACTTTTGATGTTTTCATTGCCAGTACACGATAAATACCATAACATAACATATAAAATAACAGTTTAGGGATTGTGTTTAACCACTTTCAGACCGGACCATTTTGCTGGTCAATGACCAGAGGTCTTTTTACAATTTGGCACTGCGCTGCTTTAACTGGTAATTGCGCGGTCATGCAATGTTGTACCCAAACAAAATTTGCGTCCTTTTCTTCCCACAAATAGAGCTTTCTTTTGATGGTATTTGATTGCCTCTGCGATTTTTATTTTTTGCAATATAAACGTAAAAAGACCGCAAATTTTGAAAAAAAATGATATTTTCTACTTTTTGTTATTAGAAAAATCCAATAAACTCAATTTTAGTCATACATTTAGGCCAAAATGTATTCAGCCACATCTCTTTGGTAAAAAAAAAGTCAATAACTGTATATTTATTGGTTTGCGCAAAAGTTGTCACATCTACAAACTAAGGTACGTTTTCTGGAATTTACGCAGCTTTTAGTTTACGACTGCCTATCTCATTTCTTGAGGTGCTAAAATGGCAGGGCAGTACAAAACCCCCCCAAATGACCCCATTTTGGAAAGTAGACCCCCTAAGGAAATTGATAAGTGGCATGTTGAGCCCATTGAATATTTTATTTTTTTGCCTCAAGCGATTGAATAATGACAAAAAAAAAATGTTTTATTTTTTTTACACAAAGTTGTCACTAAATGATATATTGCTCACACATGCTATGGGCATATGTGAAATGACACCCCAAAATAAATTCTGCTGCTTCTCCTGAGTACGGGGATACCACATATGTGGGACTTTTTGGGAGCCTAGCCGCGTACGGGGCCCCGAAAACCAAGCACCCCCTTCAGGCTTTCTAAGGGCGTAAATTTTTGATTTCACTTCTCACTACCTATTACAGTTCTGAAGGCCATAAAATGCCAAGATGGCACAAAACCCCCACAAATGACCCCATTTTAGAAAGTAGACACCCCAAGCTATTTGCTGAGAGGCATGTTGAGTCCATGGAATATTTTATATTTTGCCACAAGTTGCGGGAAAATTACAAACTTTAATTATTATTATTTTTTTTTTCACAAAGTTGTCACTAAATGATACATTGCTCACACATGCCATGGGCATATGTGAAATGACACCCCAAAATAAATTCTGCTGCTTCTCCTGAGTACGGGGATACCACATGTGTGGGATTTTTTGGGAGCCTAGCCGCGTACGGGGCCCCGAAAGCCAAGAACCGCCTTCAGGTTTTCTAAGGGCGTAAATATTTGACTTCACTCCTCACTACCTATTACAGTTTTGAAGGCCATAAAATGCCAAGATGGCACAAAACCCCCACAAATGACCCCATTTTAGAAAGTAGACACCCCAAGCTATTTGCTGAGAGGATTGTTGAGTCCATGGAATATTTTATATTTTGCCACAAGTTGCGGGAAAATTACAAACTTTTTTTTTTTTTCACAAAGTTGTCACTAAATGATATATTGCTCACGCATGCCGTGGGCATATGTAAAATGATACCCCAAAATAAATTCTGCTGCTTCTCCTGAGTACGGGGATACCACATATGTGGGACTTTTTGGGAGCCTAGCCGCGTACGGGGCCCCGAAAACCAAGCACCGCCTTCAGGCTTTCTAAGGGCGTTACAGTTTTGAAGGCCATAAAATGCCAAGATGGCACAAACCCCCCAAATGACCCCATTTTGGAAATTAGACACCCCTAAATTTAGGGGTACACTAGTGAGACTAGGTAATAAATGGCGGGTGCCCTGAAACTATAAAAAAAATAACTAACCAACCAGCGTCACCTGTAACAGTTATATGGTGATCACTGGTGAAAGGGTTAACTAGGGGGCAATCAGGGGGCTTTATGCGGTAGTATATGGGGGTCCCTGGCGCTATAAAAAGCTGCGGCGAACCTAAATACCTACCTGCCTAACTAGCGTCACCTGTGACAGTAATACAGCGATCAGAAAAACGATCGCTTATTAGGCTGGGTTCACACTGGAGCGATGCGGGAACACCACGAATCCGCGGCGGGTTCCCGCATAGCATGCCTCCCGGCGGCAGTTCACACTGCCCTATGCGAACTGCTGGGAGTGTCAGTGAAATGTTAATGACACCCCCAGATCAGTTCGCATATCGCAGTGCGATCTGCAAACTCGGATCGCATGGTGTGAACACCCATGCGATCCGATTCTGCTGCGGACCAAAAAAAGGGTCCCGTGCAAGTTTGCGGCGGGTGCGACACGAATTCAGCCATACTATCTGTATGGCTGAACTCGAATCGCACAGAGATCAGATGTGATTTGCACTGCAGTGCGGTGCGAATCACATCCGTTCTCATAAACCGCTGCAATGTGAACCCAGCCTTAGTGACACTGGCGACGGGGGGTGATCACGGGGTTAAACCTTTATTGGGGGGGTTAGGGGGGTACCTTAGAACTAAAGGGGGCTAACCCTAACTGCCCTAACAGTTGTTACAGTCACAAATGACACCTGCCGGGTGATCAGGGGGTTAAACCTTTATTAGGTAATAAATGGCGGGTGCCCTGAAACTATAAAAAAATAACTAACCAACCAGCGTCACCTGTAACAGTTATATGGTGATCACTGGTGAAAGAGTTAACTAGGGGGCAATCAGGGGGCTTTATGCGGTAGTATATGGGGGTCCCTGGCGCTATAAAAAGCTGCGGCGAACCTAAATACCTACCTGCCTAACTAGCGTCACCTGTGACACTAATACAGCGATCAGAAAAATGATCGCTTATTAGGCTGGGTTCACACTGGAGCGATGCGGGAACGCCACGAATCCGCGGTGGGTTCCCGCATCGCATGCCTCCCGGCGGCAGTTCACACTGCCCTATGCGAACTGCTGGGAGTGTCAGTGAAATGTTAATGACACCCCCAGATCAGTTCGCATATCGCAGTGCGATCTGCAAACTCGGATCGCATGGTGTGAACACCCATGCGATCCGATTCTGCTGCGGACCAAAAAAAGGGTCCCGTGCGAATTTGCGGCGGGTGCAGCGGGTGCGGCGGGTGCGACGCAAATTTAGCCATACTATCTGTATGGCTGAACTCGAATCGCACAGAGATCGGATGTGATTTGCACTGCAGTGCGGTGCGAATCACATCCGTTCTCATAAACCGCTGCAATGTGAACCCAGCCTTAGTGACACTGGCGACGGGGGGTGATCACGGGGTTAAACCTTTATTGGGGGGGTTAGAGGGGTACCTTAGAACTAAAGGGGCCTAACCCTAACTGCCCTAACAGTTATTACAGTCACAAATGACACCAATGCAAAAAAAAAAAAATAATTACATTGGTGTCACTGTGACTGGGGGGCAGGGATAATTGGGGGGGTGATCGGGGGGGTGTGAGTGTGCCTGGCATGTTCTACTGTATAGTGTCGTGTTGGTGCAACTCACCGATCCTCTCTCCTCGGTGTCGGAACGAAAAATACCGACACGGAGGAGAGATTACATCACTTCCTCTCCTGTGTTTACATTACAGGAGAGGAAGTGATGTCACGGAGCATTTCCATTCGTCGGGAGCGATCGCGAGGGGGTGGCCATGAATGAATGGCCGTCCCCTCATCCCGGATCGCTCCCGAACGAATACCGACCGCCGCAGGCACGGGGGGGGCCCGATCGGGCCCCCACCCGCGGGAAGGCAGGGACGTACAGGTACGCCCATATGCCTGCCCGTGCCATTCTGTCGACGTACATCGTCGTGCGGCGGTCGGCAAGTGGTTAAACCATTTTTTAACTAACAAGATTGAAACTTTTTTTTATAATTAAAAAAAAAAACATCACAATAATAAGTCACAAATAATAGCATGTGGGGATAGAGGTTTATAAAGAAATAAAAGATTGTGAGACTTTAATTGACTATCTCTTTGGTTTTCTTCATCCACACATTTGTTGCTGGTTAGTATTGCAGAACGTATGGATGGCAGAAACAGCCAGACAACTAGTATATCCAGAAGAAGATCAGTATTGGTGTCCCCTGTATTTATCTCTATTGAGCTTTACTTTAGTCATAATTATCTGCATAAACTGTACGCTACCACATTATTAAAAATATTTTTATATTGGCAGTTGATAGTTTGTACTTATTTCACCTAGAAGATCAACTGATTAACTGAACATTAGTCTTTCCATTTATATTGGTAATTTACTCCCAGCATATCATTGCTTTAAAAATGTACCTAAATGCAATACATGGATCTGTAAAGTTACTCTGTGTAAACGCAAAGCTATGTATGATTTGATTGCATCTTGTTTATATACAGTACAGGACATATGATCTGCTCCCCATCAGGTGAAATGCCAGAACTTTTGATGTTTTCATTGCCAGTACACGATAAATTCCATACATATGGTAACTCATTTCAGTTGATCTTTACCTTAGTTGTAGCAAGATTTGGTTGGACCACTAATCTTATATAGCCATCCACCAAGGTAGGCAAGAAAAGGGTAATGGTAATACATGAACTGGATTACCAATAGGTTCTAGAAATAACAAAAATCTAAAAACCATATAGATGCAACATTATATATGAAGAAAAGTTTAAAGAAAAGGAAAAGTAGGTACATTAGTTTTAAAGGTCAATGTCCCACCTACAGTTAATACCTAGAGGCATTCCAGTCTGAATCCTAAAGATCCTAAATACTTCACACCAAAGTAAACAATGGCGTAAATGTCCCCAATGTACAGAACAATCAGTATGCTCAATAAAATGGAAAGATAAAAAAAATTCTAGACACGGTAGGGCACTGTCCTACACCGTGTTGTTCACCTATTTGCTTCAGCAGCCTTCCAATGCATCCCACATATTGTAATCTGCACTTTGAATAGGAAATAATTTAAACCATGTTCTTGGTGCTTAAGCACTGATGGATACAGCCAATCATTAGCCAATACAGATTGTACCATTCTGATTTTTGTATGAACTTTACAATAGCAACATGTATTGAGCCCATATTTGAAAGACCCCTTCACCTTAATCCAAGTATCAGACTTAAAGGGGCTGTAAATAATTGTGTTTTTTCACCTTAATGCATCCTATGCATTAAGGTGAAAAAACACCTGCCATTGATCGGCCCCCTAGCCCCCCGTTTTACTTACCTGAGCCCTGTAATTCTGTTGGCCGTGACACGCTCTCCCTCTCTCCACGAGGTCCCGTCTCTTGATTGGATAGATTGATAGCAGCGCAGCCATTGGCTCCCGTTGCTGTCAATCAAATCCAATGACGTGGGTGGCGGTGTCGAGTCCAGCATTCGCCAGCTATGGATGCAAATGCTAGAATTGGGAGCGCACCCGCAAGGTAATCCCCTGGGAGAGTGCTTCTCCTAGGGAGTTATCTAATGGAGGGAGGAGCCGCGAGAGCCGAGAATAGCAGGTTCAGGGCCACTCTGTGCAAAACGAGCTGCACAGTGGAGGTAAGTATGACATGTCTGTTATTTAAAAAAACTAACCCTTAAAGTCACATTAATTATGATATCAAAAAGACTGGGTGAAATAAGGGATCCCAAGGTGAGTGTCCTCTTAGAAGAGAAGTGAGAACCTACTTATAAAATGGTATGTAGCTTATTATCCCCAAGTAAAATGGGCAAATGATGGCTAATAATTCGTTTAATAGTAGTTTAATACTCAGTGGAAAAAATGCTCTCAAATATATTTTTGCCAGACAATCATTAGTTGTCACTTTCACCTAAAAAGAAAACTCCCTGCTTTTCCTCCTGTAAATTGTATTAGCTACATTCAGAGTACACTGTAAATATTTTCTCTGTCTTAAGCTGAATACACAGTATGCAATTTTCTTTAGATTTTTTCCTTTTAGATGTAGCAAAACCATATAATATGAAGTCAAACCTAAACACTTTCAATATGTATGCAGTCAGGCAGGCCCTTGCGCTACATGGTTTTGGTAAAACCAAAGGAAATCAAACAACAGTTGTCTAGTGTGTATCCAGCTTTAATCTTTCTATAATGACCTTGTTTTCTGAACCAAGGGACTTATTATCCAAACTATTTCTTCTAGCTAATGTAAGTTCACCCACTGGCACAGCTTTAATAGTATAGTAGTTTGAGGTTGACAACCGGTAGCAGGCAATGTTGAATTTCTCACCTTTGTTCATTTGCAATGTTGCCTGTGTATAATGGCCGGGAAGCAGTTTTTGTATCATTGATTTTTTTTCATCAAATATGTGTGATTTCAGGATACCACTGGTAATCTGGTTTTAATATTGCCATTATCATCTTCTTGCCTACCTTGGTGGGTATATATATATATATATATATATATAAAGATAGGAGGATATATCCATACTTTGATTTCCAAAATACAAAGCATTCCTCTAGCAATTATCTGGAATTTAATGGTTTGTTCTGTTTCACAGTGAACTGTGTCATACATCATCTATTTAGAAGTTATTTTCTTTCTTTCTACCGAGCCAACACTTGCACAAATAGTGTATAGAAAGTTACACAAAGACACAAACTTCTGAAAAAAAGATTAAACACAAATATCTGTGTAATACTTTTCAACTTTCTATTTATTAATTGCACATGTGTGTATATACATTCATCACTGAAATAAATTAAAAATGTTTTTGTTTAACCACTTTCAGACCGGACCATTTTGCTGGTAAATGACCAGAGGTCTTTTTACACTTTGGCACTGCGCTGCTTTAACTGGTAATTGCGCGGTCATGCAATGTTGTACCCAAACGAAATTTGCGTCCTTTTCTTCCCACAAATAGAGCTTTCTTTTAAAGGTATTTGACTGATTCTGCGATTTTTATTTTTATGCGATATAAACGTTTTCAAATTTTGAAAAAAAATGATATTTTCTACTTTTTGTTATTAGAAAAATCCAATAAACTCAATTTTAGTCATACATTTAGGCCAAAATGTATTCAGCCACATGTCTTTGGTAAAAAAAAAGTCAATAATTGTATATTTATTGGTTTGCGCAAAAGTTGTCACATCTACAAACTAAGGTACATTTTCTGGAATTTACGCAGCTTTTATTTTATGACTGCCTATCTCATTTCTTGAGGTGCTAAAATGGCAGGGCAGTACAAAACCCCCCCCAAATGACCCCATTTTGGAAAGTAGACACCCTAAGGAAATTGATAAGAGGCATGTTGAGCCCATTGAATATTTTATTTTTTTGCCGCAAGCGATTGAATAATGACAAAAAAAAAAATTTTTTTTTTTTTTACACAAAGTTGTCACTAAATGATATATTGCTCACACATGCCATGGTTATATGTGGAATTGTACCCCAAAATACATTCTGCTGCTTCTCCTGAGTACGGGGATACCACATGTGGTCGACTTTTTGGAAGCCTAGCCGCGTACGGGGCCCCGAAAGCCAAGCACCGCCTTCAGGATTTCTAAGGGCCTACATATGTCATTTTACTCCTCACTACCTATCACAGTTTTGAAGGCCATAAAATGCCAAGATGGCACAAAACCCCCACAAATGACCCCATTTTAGAAAGTAGACACCCCAAGCTATTTGCTGAGAGGCATGTTGAGTCCATGGAATATTTTATATTTTGCCACAAGTTGCGGGAAAATGACAAACTTTATACATTTTTCACAAAGTTGTCACTAAATGATATATTGCTCACACATGCTATGGGCATATGTGAAATTACACCCCAAAATAAATTCTGCTGCTTCTCCTGAGTACGGGGATACCACATGTGTGGGATTTTTTGGGAGCCTAGCCGCGTACGGGGCCCCGAAAACCAAGCACCGCCTTCAGGCTTTCTAAGGGCATACATTTTTAATTTCACGCCTCACTACCTATTACAGTTTTGAAGGCCATAAAATGCCAAGATGGCACAAAACCCCCACAAATGACCCCATTTTAGAAAGTAGACACCCCAAGCTATTTGCTGAGAGGCATGTTGAGTCCATGGAATATTTTATATTTTGCCGCAAGTTGCGGGAAAGTTACAAACTTTTATTTTTTTTATTTATTTTTTTCACAAAGTTGTCACTAAATGATATATTGCTCACGCATGCCATGGGCATATGTGAAATGACACCCCAAAATAAATTCTGCTGCTTCTCCTGAGTACGGGGATACCACATATGTGGGACTTTTTGGGAGCCTAGCTGCGTACGGGGCCCCAAAAGCCAAGAACCGCCTTCAGGCTTTCTAAGGGCGTAAATCTTTGATTTCACGCCTCACTACCTATTACAGTTTTGAAGGCCATAAAATGCCAAGATGGCACAAAACCCCCACAAATGACCCCATTTTAGAAAGTAGACACCCCAAGCTATTTGCTGAGAGGCATGTTGAGTCCATGGAATATTTTATATTTTGCCGCAAGTTGCGGGAAAATTACAAACTTTTTTTTTTTTTATTTTTTTTTTCACAAAGTTGTCACTAAATGATATATTGCTCACGCATGCCATGGGCATATGTAAAATGACACCCCAAAATAAATTCTGCTGCTTCTCCTGAGTACAGGGATACCACATGTGTGGGATTTTTTGGGAGCCTAGGTGCGTACGGGGCCCCGAAAGCCAAGAACCGCCTTCAGGCTTTCTAAGGGCGTAAATCTTTGATTTCACGCCTCACTACCTATTACAGTTTTGAAGGCCATAAAATGCCAAGATGGCACAAAACCCCCACAAATGACCCCATTTTAGAAAGTAGACACCCCAAGCTATTTGCTGAGAGGCATGTTGAGTCCATGGAATATTTTATATTTTGCCACAAGTTGCGGGAAAATTACAAACTTTTATTTTTTTTAATTTTTTTTTCACAAAGTTGTCACTAAATGATATATTGCTCACACATGCCAGGGACATATGTGAAATGACACCCCAAAATAAATTCTGCTGCTTCTCCTGAGTACGGGGATACCACATGTGTGGGACTTTTTGGGAGCCTAGTCGCGTACGGGGCCCCGAAAACCAAGAACCGCCTTCAGGATTTCTAAGGGTGTAAATTTTTGATTTTACACCTCACTACCTATCACAGTTTTGAAGGCCATAAAATGCCAAAATAGCACAAAACCCCCCAAAATGACCCCATTTTGGAAAGTAGACACCCCAAGCTATTTGCCGAGAGGCATGGTGAGTATTTTGCAGCTCTCATTTGTTTTTGAAAATGAAGAAAAAAAAAATAATGTATATTTTTTTCTTTTTTTCAATTTTCAAAACTTTGTGACAAAAATGAAGGTCTGCAAAATACTAACCATACCTCTCGGCAAATAGCTTGGGGTGTCTCCTTTCCAAAATGGGGTCACTTGGGGGGATTTTGTGCTATCTGGGCATTCCATGGCCTCCGAAACTGTGATAGGCAGTGAGGAATGAAATCTAAAATTTACACCCTTAGAAATCCTGAAGGTGGTGCTTGGATTTTGGGGTACCGTACGCGGTTAGGCTCCCAAAAGGTCTCACACTTGTGGTATCCCCGTACTCAGGAGAAGCAACAGAATGTATTTTGGGGTGTAATTTTACATATAACCATGGCATGTTTGAGCAATATATCATTTAATGACAACTTTGTGCAAAAAAAAAAAAAATAATAATAATAATGTATTTTTTCCACAACTTTTGTCAAAATATAAAATATTCCATGGACTCGACCTGCCTCTCAGCAAATAGCTTGGGGTGTCTACTTTCTAAAATGGGGTCATTTGGGGGGGTTTTGAACTGTCCTGGCATTTTATGCACAACATTTAGAAGCTTATGTCACACATCATCCACTCTTCTAACCACTTGAAGAAAAAGCCCTTTCTGACACTTTTTGTTTACATGAAAAAATATTTTTTTTTGCAAGAAAATTACTTTGAACCCCCAAACATGAAGTGTTTTTTTAAAGCAAAAGCCCTACCGATTAAAATGGTGGGTGTTTCATTTTTTTTTTTACACGGTATTTGCGCAGCGATTTTTCAAACGCATTTTTTGGGGAAAAAACACACTTTTTTTTATTTTAATGCACTAAAAATCACTATATTGCCCAAATGTTTGATGAAATAAAAAATATGATCTTAGGCCGAGTACATGGATACCAAACACGACATGCTTTAAAATTGCGCAGAAACGTGCAGCGGCGACAAACTACGTACATTTTTAAAAGCCTTTAAATGCCTTTACAGGTGACCACTTTAGATTTACGGAGGAGGTCTACTGCTAAAATTAGTACCCTCGATCTGACCTTCGTGGTGATATCTCACATGCATGGTGCAATTGCCGTTTACATATGCCACCAGACCAACGCTTGTGTTCCGCGTTGCGCCTTAGCAGGGGGGGACAGGGGTGTTTTTTTTTTTTTTTTTTTTATTATTTTTTTTGCTTTTTTTTTTTTTTTTAAACTGTTCCTTTCATTTATATATATATTTTTTATGATTTTTATTGTTATCTCAGGGAATGTAAATATCCCCTATGATTGCAATAGGTAGTGACAGGTACTCTTTTTAAAAAAAATTAGGGTCTATCAGACCCTAGATCTCTCCTCTGTCCTCAAAGCATCTGACCACACCAAGATCGGTGTGATAAAATGCTTTCCCAATTTCCCAATGGCGCTGTTTACATCCCGCAAAATCTAAGTCATGAAATGCTCGTAGCTTCCGGTGTCTTAGGCCATAGAGATGATTGGAGCCATTCTGGTCTCTGATCAGCTCTATGGTCAGCTGGCGGAACCACCGGCTGCATTCTCAGGTTCCCTGTTGGGACAGGAGAGCCTGAGAAAACCATGGAAGATGGTGCGGGGGGGGGGACATTCCCTCCCACTGCTTGTAAAAGTAGTCTAGAGGCTAATTAGCCGCTAGGATTGCTTTTACATAAAAGCCGACCGCTGGCTGAAAAGAATGATACCAAGATGATACCTAAACCTGCAGGCATCATTCTGGTATAAGCACTCAAAGTCCCGCAACATACCAGTATGTTGCTGGAACTGGTTGGGCATATATTGTATTTTTTTTTTCATGCAGCCTGTGGGCTGAACGAAAAAAAAATATTGATCGGTGGGTATGCCCACCATTAGATACCACCCTTCATCCACCCACTTTCTAATGGTGGGCATACATGCACCATTTATATATGCCGAAGCATGGGGGCATCCTCCCGCAAAAGGTAGGAGCAGATCGCTCCTCCACCCCTTATGCACCCATGCTTCGGCATATACCGTATATACTCGAGTATAGGCCGACCCGAATATAAGCCGAGGCCCCCAATTTACCCCCAAAAAAACTGGCAAACTTATTGACTCGTGTATAAGCCGAGGGTGAGACATGCCTGTCCATCCCTGTGTGTGTGTCCGTCCATCCCTGTGTGTCCGTCCATCCCTGTGTGTCCGTCCATCCCTGTGTGTCCGTCCATCCATCCCTGTGTGTGTGTGTGTCCATCCATCCATCCATCCCTGTGTGTGTGTGTCTCCATCCATCCATCCATCCATCCCTGTGTGTGTGTGTCTCCATCCATCCATCCATCCATCCATCCCTGTGTGTGTGTGTCTCCATCCATCCATCCATCCATCCATCCATCCCTGTGTGTGTGTGTCTCCATCCATCCATCCATCCCTGTGTGTGTGTGTCTCCATCCATCCATCCATCCCTGTGTGTGTGTGTCTCCATCCATCCATCCATCCCTGTGTGTGTGTGTCTCCATCCATCCATCCATCCCTGTGTGTGTGTGTCTCCATCCGTGTGTGTGTGTGTGTGTGTGTGTGTGTGTGTGTGTGTGTGTGTGTGTGTGTCCAGCCTACCTGTGTCCCGAGCCTTTGTCCCGAGCCTCCGTCCCGTGTCGTGTCGTGCCTTGCCTTCGTCCCGTCCCGTCCCGTCCCGTCCTGTCCCGTGCCGTGCCTTGCCTTGCCTCCGTCCCGTGCCCTCTTCGTCGGCGGCCATTGTAAAATTCAAAAGCCGCGCCTCCTCCTTCGCCTGTGATAGGCGGAACACTGAATTTCCCAGCAGCCTGTGTTCCGCCTATCACGGACGTCGTATCATCCTCGTCCGTAGTACGAGGATGAGAAGATGCCCGTGATAGGCGGAACACAGGCTGCTGGGAAATTCAGTGTTCCGCCTATCACAGGCGAAGGCGGAGCCGGAGGCGCGGCTTTTGAATCATAGAATGGCCGCTGTCTGTCTGCTCGACACGCTGATCGAGCGGGCAGACAGCGATGACTCGAGTATAAGCCGAGGGGGGCACTTTCAGCCTCAAAAAAGAGGCTGAAAATCTCGGCTTATACTCGAGTATATACGGTATGCTCTTTTTTAACTGTGGTGGTGAAATCACCCCCGACAGTGCTGGAGTCGCGGCTTTATGTATCATGGGAGCAAACGCTGTTGCTGTCAAGATAAATAAATCCGCGCTGCAACTGAATGGCGTACCTGCTAAGCAAATGATGGTTAACAATAAAACAAAGTAACATTACAGTATAACAGTAGGACTTACCATACCTGCAAAGCAAATACAAAAAAAATCGCAAAAAATAACACATTTAACACAATCTGTGCCTAAAATATATATATGCCGAAGCATGGGGGCATCCTCCCGCAAAAAAGTTATGCCGCGTACATACATTCAAACTTTTCCACGGGCAAGCCCTCCGTCGGAATTTTGACTGTATGTACGTGGCATTAGGAGCAAAATCGCTCCTCCACCCCTTATGCCCCCATGCTTCGGCATATATGCTCTTTTTTAACTGTGGTGGTGAAATCACCTCCGACAGCGCTGGAGTCGTGGCTTTACGTATCGTGGGAGCAAACGCTGTTGCTGTCAAGATAAATAAATCCACGCTACAGCTGAATGGCGTACCTGAAAACAAAAAATGGTTAACAATAAAACATTGCAGAATAGAATACAGTACAAAGGAGCAGAACAATAGAGAGAGAATGGATAGAGAGAGAGAACAATAAAACGACAACTATTTTTGGTTTTTTTATTTTATATTTTTTTTGGTTTTTTTGGTTTTTTTACTTTTTTTTTTTTTTTTTAACACTT
Organism: Lithobates pipiens; assembly: GCF_037356315.1. Classification (NCBI taxonomy): domain Eukaryota; kingdom Metazoa; phylum Chordata; class Amphibia; order Anura; family Ranidae; genus Lithobates; species Lithobates pipiens. Next base: position 424,755,719 of record NW_027507718.1, read on the forward strand.
TTTTATGTAACTTTAACACTTCTGTTGTAACGGTTCCAGCGGTTTGGGTCTCTCAAAATGTGATGGCATCTTGGGAGACCCTGTGAACGTGTGCCTAGCTTGTGCAATGCTGTACCCTACGCTAATACTCAACTAGTTCATGGTAGCGTTCAAAACACTCACCCTGACAAAGACCAGGCTGGCCAGGACAGCGGGGACAATAAGAACGGGTGTCACGCCTAAATCCGCGCTTTCTGCAGACACGACATTTTCTTTGGGGGGCTCGTTGGGTAGGGGTACTCGGGAGGACATAAGAATAATGCCTCTCATGCAGCCGGCTTACTGCATCTGGTAGGGGAAGGTGAGGTGGAGCACCGCCTGGATACAGAAGGGCTCTGACGATATCCTCCTGGAATTTGAGGAAGGATCCAGTCCGTCCTGAAGCTTTGTGTAGTACATAAGCATTCAGTATAGCCAATTGGAATAAATAAACAGACACTTTTTTGTACCAGCGTCTGGACTTACGGGCAACTAAATACGGCGCCAACAACTGGTCATTGAGGTCCACCCCTCCCATGTTAAGGTTATATTTGTGGACACAGAGGGGTTTCTCCACAATACCAGTCGCCGTAGAAATTTGGACCGTCGTGTCTGCATGAAGGGAGGTAAGAACGAAAACATTCTTATTATCCCTCCACTTCATAGCGAGCAAATTATTACTGCGCAAGCAGGCTCTCTCCCCCAGCCTAAGACGGGACTCTACAAGCCGCTGGGGAAAGCCCCGGCGATTAGGTCGCACGGTGCCACATGCTCCAATCTGATGATCAAACAAGTGACTAAACAGTGGCACGCTTGTGTAATAATTGTCCACGTACAAGTGGTACCCCTTTCCGAATAAGAGTGACACCAAGTCCCACACTATCTTGCCAGCGCTTCCTATGTAGTCAGGGCAGTTCTCCGGCTCTACGTGACTATCTCTTCCCTCATAAACCATGAAACTACGTGTATAGCCTGTGGCCCTGTCACAGAGCTTATACATCTTGACCCCGTATCTGGAACGCTTGTTGGGGACGTATTGTTTGAATGACAAGCGACCAGAAAATTTAATCAGGGACTCATCAACGCAGACAACTTGATCGGGAGTAAACAAGGCTGCAAAACGTTGGTTGAAGTGGTTTATGAGGGGCCGAATTTTGTAGAGCCGATCGTACTCAGGGTCTCCACGAGGACGACAGAGTTCATTGTCGCTGAAGTGCATGAACCGCAAAATCATCTCGTATCGTGCCCTGGACATGGAAGCAGAGAACACGCGCATATGGTGAATTGGGTCAATGGACCAATATGACCGCAACTCACTCTTTTTGGTTATGCCCATGTTGAGGGAGAGGCCCAGAAAGATTTTAAATTCGGAAACCGTAACTGGTTTCCATTGTCTGGCAAGGGCGGACTGGGGAATAGTGGCGATGTGTTGAGCAGCGTACAAATTGGTTTGGTCCACAATAGATCTAAAGAGATCTTCGGTGAAAAACAGTGAGTAAAAGTCAAGTGTCGTAAAATCAACTGTTTCCACAATAATGCCAGGTTGGCCAGTGAATGGGGGAAGTACGGGTTCTGCAGAAGTGGTGGGCACCCAAATAGGATTGGCGAATTCTGCAGGAAGGGCACTATGGGTACGACGGGCCTGTCTTTGTCTTCTTGGTGGCAGCGGGACACTACTTGTGCTTGCCACCTCGCCAGCTTGAACTGCACTTATGGAACTCGCCACGTCACCACGTGTTACTGCAGTGCTGGATGTAGGTCCAGGGTGTACTAGGCCGCTGGTGCTTGCCAGTTCACCAGAAGGATGAGCGGCTCTAGTACGTCTCTGCTCCATACGAGTGACCTGCGGTTCCTGCACCTCAACAACAGAATACATACGGGATTGGGCACACCTGTTCTTAGCAGCGGCCTCATCTCCGTCGTCAGAGCTATCTGTCATGGAGCCGCTGTCCTCTACAGGATCGTATTCTGAGCCTGAATCTGACAGATGAGTGACGTCCTCTTCACTATCTGTCATGCTCAGAAACGTGTAGGCCTCATCACTAGTGTACCTTCGCTTTGCCATTTTGGGCTCTAAATTTAGGGGTACACTAGTGAGACTCACAGGTAAAAAAGCACCTAGCCTGTCAGCGACTGTTTCAAAACGCTACAAAAAAAACTGTTAGCGATCGCAGGGATCAAGCCTGACTCTGCGAACGCTGCAGTTATGTGTGTTGTGTTTTGTAAGTGACAGTGATCGATCGATACTGCACTTGGGTGGGCTGGGCTGGGCTTGGCGGAGGGGCTAAACGCAGGTGCTAGCGGGTATCTGGGCTGATCCCGCTAACAATGCGTTTTGGGAAACCTAAAACGCTGGCAACGCTAATATATATCTGATCAGATACTATATTACTAAGGGAGGTGTATGCTTTGCGCGTGGGTGTTAGCGGTACTGGCACTAACCTGACGCTGGGGCGACGCAGGCCTTATCTGACCCTAAAAAACTTATATCACCCGCCGGGTGATCAGGGGGTTAAACCTTTATTAGGTAATAAATGGCGGGTGCCCTGAAACAAAAAAAAAATAACTAACCAACCAGCGTCACCTGTAACAGTTATATGGTGATCACTGGTGAAAGGGTTAACTGGGGGGCAATCAGGGGGCTATGCGGTAGTATATGGGGGTCCCTGACGCTATAAAAAGCTGCGGCGAACCCAAATACTTACCTGCCTATCTAGGGTCACCTGTGACACTAATACAGCGATCAGAAAAAAATCGCTTATTAGTGACACTGGCGACGGGGGGTGATCACGGGGTTAAACCTTTATTGGGGGGGTTAGGGGGGCACCCTAGAGCTAAAGGGGGCTAGCCCTAACTGCCCTAACAGTTATTACAGTCACAAATGACACCAATGCAAAAAAAAAAAAGAAAAAAAAAATGCACTTGGTGTCACTGTGACTGGGGGGGGGCAGGGGTGATTGGGGGGTGATTGGGGGTGATCAGGGGGGTGAAAAGTGTGCCTGGCGTGTTCTACTGTAAGTGTAGTGTTGGGTGCAACTTACCGATCCTCTCTCCTCCGTGCCGGAACGAAAAAGACCGACACGAGGAGAGAATACATCACTTCCTCTCCTGTGTTTACATTACAGGAGAGGAAGTGATGTCACCGAGCATTTTCATTCGTCGGGAGCGATCGCGAGGGGGTGGCCATGAATGAATGGCCGTCCCCTCGTCCGGGATCGCTCCCGAACGAATACCGACCGCCGCAGGCACCGGGCGGGGGCCCGATCGGGCCCCCGACCCGCGGGAGGCAAGGGACGTACATGTAAGCCCTTATGCCTGCCCGTGCCATTCTGCCGACGTACATCGGCGTGCGGCGGTCGGCAACTGGTTAACATAATGAATTTCAGTTGAATTACAGATACATTGCTTCCTCTGGGTATCTAGAAATGCATGAAATAAATATTTTAATATCTTATCAATAATATTAAATAAATAATATTAAATACTTATGGGTCAAAATGAAATATGAAAACATATATCAAGAAAATCCCCTTTCACAACAATTATATTCCATTAAACTGTCTGTATCATACGTACATATTTATTGCAACGTGTGTGTGTGTGCATATATATATATATATATATATATATATATATATATATATATACACATACACACAGTATATACATTTATCACTAAAATTAAATATTGTTTTCTTTAAATAAATCAATTACAGATATATTATATCCACCAGGGAGGTAGAAACTTGTGAAATATATATTCCTAATAACTTATGTAATATAAATAATAAATAAATAACAATAAATACTTATAGGTTTAAACATGGATATAAACAGATATGACAAGATAAAATAATATGAAATAAATAAGATTAAATACTTATAGGTTAAAAAAAATATTATAAGCACATATGACGAAAAAATTCCCTTTCACTACTACTACTCTTTATACTGAATTTGTGCTGTGTAGAGAGTAGGTCGGTCATTTGTGGGTTGCTGAGGAATCTTGTTTGCTGGGATAAGCAGTTAGGTCCATAAGGTCCATAAGTTTGTGGATACGAAATCCCTTATAGGATTGGTTGATAGTGAATAAATCCTGTAGTTGCAAATTTCAGGAATGTACTTTATGGATGAATTTCCTATAGATTTTAGTAGATGAAAGATGAGTAGATACTTTTTTTAAAAAAAGTAGTACTTTAGGTCTTTCAGTAGTAAGGTATAGACGAATATGTCTATGTTGAAAAAGTCCATCCTTTGCTGGTTATCCTTCATCCTGATGGTCTTCTTGGCTCTAATATGTTCAGGTAAAGAATAAGAGCCTTATCTGTGCTTACAGTGGTGAGATTGTTTGATAAAGAAGTGTAAGTTAGTGGTTGAGAGCCCAACATGTGACATCTTCTACTCTCAGAGGGATAAGGCTAAGTATTACAGCCTCCTGGACACAATCTGGAGATGCTGCCTCCTTAAAATGCTGGAGGTGATGTAGCCACAGCTTCAGCTCGGGTGACGTGGGTTCGTTGTATTCTGAAGATCCTCTACAGACCATTAGATCATCTTTCAGTTTGAGGTAAACCATAAGTGCCTGTTTTACAGTATCATTTTGAGCAGACACAGACATGTTCTTTAGAACCTCAACTGTTAGTGACACCTGCTCCAAAGTCAGGATGAGAGGATCCCTCTGGGTAAGATCACATACAGATGGTTTGTGTCTCAGCATTCTTCTGTAGCATCTCATTGCATTGGTAGACATGTTCTTTTCATGATCGTGTTGCAGCTCCTTTAGTGTTGTTATGTCAGAGGACGTCACTGATAAATATCGGGATTTCGGGCAGAGTCTCCTGTGCAAGCGCCCACTTACTGAAACCAGTAAAATGCTCAACACCACCAGCCTGATATCCATTTTTGCTCTGCTGGCTTGGATCTGATGATGTCTTTCTGGTTGCAGATATTTGTTCCGTTACACTTTCACTCCAAAGTGCTAGTCTCTGGTTGATCTGAAGTCTTGTATCCATGATTCTTCTTTTATATTCCTGTTTGCAGGAGAAAAATGTTCTAATTTTCATGATGTTGTGAAGTTCTCTTTCGTTCAGAACTCAAGTGACATGAGAGAGACGATAGCTGCTCTGGGAACTTCTATATAACTTTCAGTTTCCTTTCTATACAGGTAAGAAGGTAACATCAGATAGCTGTTGAGATTCTTCTACCTGTCACACAGGAAACTCCTCCTTCCTGACACAGGACTATCGTGTATTTTCAAGGAACTTTTACAACATATTATTGCCAACAGAAAAAAAAGCATAACACCGCTTTATAAATGTTCTTTCATACAAGTCTAAAAACGTAAAAAGAAGGAAGAAAATATAGGAAAGGTGTGTTAACATAAAATATAAAATAACAGTTTAGGGATTGTGTTTAAACCATTTTTTAACCAACAAGATTGAAACTTTTTTTTATAATTAAAAAAAAAACATCACAATAATAAGTCACAAATAATAGCAGTAAGTCTAAAAACGTTGTGAGGGGGTTAGCTCGGCAACGGGTGTGTGTGACCCCCTGGATGGGTTCACAACACAAAATTAGGCACAGCAGACAGCGTTGTAGGTGCAAAAAAACAAAAGATGCAGTTTATTTATGCTACATGCAGTGAAACATATAACAGCCAAACAAAAAAAAACATGAAAATAAATCCTGGTCAGCTTGACCTCTAATTACACACTTAGACTCCCTGTCTAACAACTGAGTGCAGCCTTGTGCTGCCCCAGTCCCTGTCTCTGTTGTAGGGGTTTGCCACACAGGCGTTAACTCACCGCACAGAACAGGTATCACACTCCCCAGTCTATACACACAAAACTGGTTCCAGGATGGAGCATCTCCCTAAGCATGCTGGGGTTTTTTGTAGAGGTCTTAATGAGCCCACTTACTTCAGCTGGGCTCATTAACTCTTCCCCTCTAGTTGTACAAGTCTGCATAAAGCCTGAATCTAGGGCATACATATTTCCCATCCTGGATACAACCAGGTGACTTTACCTGCGTGCTGCCACATACCCCCCCTCTTGTTTCAACCTTGGGGTTGTAACACAAGCAGTCAGACACGCATGTATCCGAGACAAAGCATCCACATTCCCCATTTTAACACCAGGGCGATGCTTAACTGTAAAGTTAAATTCTTGTAGGGCCAGGAACCACCTATTTACCCTTCTATTGGTCTCCTTGTTCTGAGCCATCCACTTTAAAGGAGCGTGATCAGTCACCAGGTCAAAGTGCCTACCTAGCAGATAGTACCGAAGGGAATCTAGAGCCCACTTCACTGCTAAACATTCCTTCTAAATCGTGGCGTAATTTACCTCATGGGACTTCAACTTCCTGCTGAGGTAAATGACTGGGTGCTCTTCCCCGTTCCAGACCTGGGATAACACTGCTCCTAACCCAACGTCTGATGCATCAGTTTGTACAACAAAGTCCTTAGAGAAGTCTGGTGAGTACAACACTGGCTGGCTACATAAGGCTGTTTTTAAGGACTGAAATGCTTCTTCAGCCTCTGGGGACCATTTAACCATAACAGACTCTTTCCCTTTTGTCAGGTTGGTGAGGGGCACAGCCTGAGAAGCAAAATGGGGAATGAATCGTCGATAATAGCCAGCGATTCCCAGAAAGGCTCGTACCTGTTTCTTGCTGTTGGGACGTGGCCAACTCTGTATGGCCTCGACTTTATTTACTTGGGGTTTTATCACCCCCTCCCAATAGTGTACCCAAGATATTTGGCCTCCTCCTGTCCAATGGTACACTTCTTTGGATTGGCTGTAAACCCAGCTTCCCGGATAGAGTCTAGGACTGCTTGTACTTTTGGCAAATGTGAGACCCAGTCTGTGCTATGGATAATCACATCATCCAGGTAAGCTGCAGCATATTTCTGATGGGGCCTCAGAATCTTATCCATTTTCCGCTGGAATGTTGCCGGTGCATTCTGTAACCCAAACGGCATTCTCTTATATTGGAATGCCCCATCTGGGGTTACAAACGCAGTTTTCTCCTTGGCCGACTCGGCTAGGGGAATTTGCCAATACCCTTTGGTGAGATCAAGAGTTGTCATATATAGGGGTGTTCCCAGCCGGTCAATCAACTCATTTATACGCGGCATGGGGTAGGTGTCAAATTTTGTAACTTTATTTAATTGTCGAAAATCGTTACAAAACCGCCAGCTCCCATCAGGTTTGGGCACTAGTACGATAGGACTGGACCAGTCACTCTGGGACTCCTCTATTACACCCAATTCCAGCATCCTTTGTACCTCCCCACGTATTGCCTCCCGTCGGGCCTCTGGTATTCTATAAGGTTTTAGTTTTACCCTTTCTCCTGGCGGGGTGATAATGTCATGCTCTACGCCAGATGTTTGTCCCGGAAGCTCAGAGAAAATCTCTTTGTTACGAAGTACAAACTCTTTAACCTCCTGTTGTTGGGGTTTCGATAAGGTGTCTGCTATTCCAACCTCAGGAACTAAGCAATCAGGCTGTACTTGTGACAAAGTCTCTGCAACTAGGGATTCCCTATCCCTCCAGGCTTTCAGCAGATTGACGTGATAGATCTGCTCCGGCTTTCGCCTTCCTGGCTGTCTAACCCTGTAGTTCACCTCACTAATTTTTTCAATTACTTCATATGGACCTTGCCATTTGGCCAGAAATTTGCTTTCAACCGTTGGGACTAGCACCAAGACCCTATCCCCCGGGGAAAAAGTACGGGTCTTGGCCCCACGGTTGTACACTCTCTGCTGTACTAACTGCGCTTGGGTTAAATGTTCCTTTACAATTGGCATTACCTGTGCAATTCTATCTTGCATCAGGGCGACATGCTCAATCACACTCCTGTGAGGAGAACTCTCATTTTCCCAAGTTTCCTTGGCGATATCCAGCAGCCCTCTTGGGTGTCTCCCATAGAGCAACTCGAAGGGTGAGAAACCCGTAGAGGATTGGGGTACCTCCCTAATGGCAAACATCAGATAGGGTATTAGACAGTCCCAATTCTTTCCATCTCTATCCACCACCTTCTTTAACATTTGTTTTAGGGTTTTGTTGAATCTTTCAACCAACCCATCTGTTTGGGGGTGATACACAGATGTACGCAATTGCCTCACTTTGTACAACTTGCATAATTCTTTCATAACCCGGGACATAAAGGGTGTACCTTGGTCCGTAAGCAGTTCCTTACAAATACCCACGCGGCTAAAAACAAGAGATAGCTCTTTGGCTATGGTTTTGGCCTAGGTATTTCGAAGAGGAATTGCTTCCGGATAACGGGTGGCATAGTCCGATATAACCAAAATGTACTGATGCCCCCTGGCAGACTTCATTATCGGACCTACCAAATCCATTGCGATCCTTTCAAAGGGGACCTCAATGATAGGAAGAGGTACCAGCGGGTTACGGAAATGTGGCATAGGTGCCGACTTCTGACACACAGGGCAGGAGGAACAATAATTTTCTATTTCCTTCATGACCCCAGGCCAATAGAATCTCTGCAATATCCTCTCTCTGGTTTTCTCTGTCCCCAGATGACCTCCCAGAATGTGCCCATGGGCCAATTCTAACGCCAACTTCCTGTAAGGTTTGGGCACTACAAGTTGCTCAATGGTTTCTTCTGCCCTTTGAGCCACTCGATACAGCAGGTCCCTTTCCATAGTGAAGTAAGGATAAGTGCAAGTCTTATCTGGGTTCACTAACTCGCCATCTATTTTCACCACATTTTCCCGTGCCTTTATTAGGGTGGGGTCTTTTAACTGTTCTGTGGCAAAATTTTCCCTGTGAACCTCAAGATCTGAAAACTCCACAGACGGCATGTTTTCATCTGAGGATGTTGGCTCCTCCCCAGTTTCTCGAGTTTCCCCCGCCAATACCGACAAAGGAAATTCAGGAGAGTCCTCACCACTCCCAGAGGAATTCTGGTCATCTTCCTGGTTTATAGGGGCACCAGTGGGGGGCTCAGGACAATCCCAGAGTTCCCAGAATTTTGGAAAATCCCTTCCCACAATAGCATAATGTGGTAAGTGAGACACTAACCCCACCTGATGAGAGAGGTTACCTTTGGGGGTCTCAAAAAACACTGAAGTTACAGGATACTCTCGGGTGTCCCCATGCACACAAATAACAGCCACCCTGTTCTTCCCAGAGACCTCTGTAGTAACTAATTCAGCTTTTATCAACGTTACCAGGCTACCTGAATCCAGCAACACATCAACATTTCTACCATTAATACACATTTTACATAAATGTTTCTCAGATCCCCGAATGGCAGTGCATGCAACTGTCGCAAACAGCGACTGACGTCTCTCCCTTATAAAGTCACATTGCATAGGCTCATCCACAACGGGGCAATTGGCTGCAATATGTCCCTCTTGCCGGCAGCGGTAGCAAATAATCTTTTTCGCTGCCTCTTGCAGCATGGGCTTCCTGGGCTGCTCCCGCCAGACCTTAGGAAGAACTCCCACTCTCTCACTCTCTCCACCCTCACCCCTTGGAGTCATCTTACCCGCCACTGGGAATGATCTGGTCTTAGGGTGGAAAGTCCGTGAGTCACTGGAAGAGGTGGTCAGGTTCTCTGTAGCCAAGTACCTCTCAACCAGATCCACAAGTTTATCTGCATTTTCTGGATCTCCATGGCTTACCCATTTTTGGATGGCAGTAGGAAGAGCTCTCAGGAAACGATCCATAACAACACGTTCCACAATGTTTGGTGCGGTCAAAATCTCTGGCTGCAGCCACTTCCTGCTCAGGTGAATGAGATCATACATTTGAGACCTGGGGGGTTTTCCAACCTGAAAAGTCCAATTATGCACACGCTGAGCCCGGACGGCCAGGGTGACACCCAGCCGTGCCAATATTTCTGTTTTTAGCACCACATAGTCTTTTGCTTGGTCAGGCTCTAGGTCATAATAAGCTTTCTGCGATTCCCCAGTTAACAGAGGGGCCACCAGTCCAGCCCATTGCTCCTTAGGCCACTTTTCCCTTTCAGCAGTCCTTTCAAATGTGGTCAAAAACACCTCCGGATCATCCTCTCCAGTCATTTTTGTCAGTATAGGCTCACGCCAAAGGATGCGGTATTAGTGTAACCACTTGCCTCATTGGTCTGCGGACGTTGCTGTATTAATGTCTCTATTTGCTGTTGAAAACTCTGCTCTTGCTTCTGCAACAGGTCTATGAAGCGGGCTTCAGATCGCTGCTGGGCTTGTTGCTGAGCTTCCAGACACTGCTGCAAAGTTGCATTTGTCTGCTGCTGGGCTGCAAGGCTCTTTTGTAAACCTGCATTTGTTTGCTGCTGATTTGCATTTGCTTGCTGCTGATTTGCATTTGCTAGAGCCAGCTGTCTCAGTATCTCTTCCATGCTGGCCTTAAAAAAAAAACTGGCAAAATTCTCCACCAACTGTGAGGGGGTTAGCTCGGCAGCGGGTGTGTGTGACCCCCTGGATGGGTTCACAACACAAAATTAGGCACAGCAGACAGCGTTGTAGGTGCAAAAAAACAAAAGATGCAGTTTATTTATGCTACATGCAGTGAAACATATAACAGCCAAACAAAAATAAAACATGAAAATAAATCCTGGTCAGCTTGACCTCTAATTACACACTTAGACTCCCTGTCTAACAACTGAGTGCAGCCTTGTGCTGCCCCAGTCCCTGTCTCTGTTGTAGGGGTTTGCCACACAGGCGTTAACTCACCGCACAGAACAGGTATCACACTCCCCAGTCTATACACACAAAACTGGTTCCAGGATGGAGCATCTCCCTAAGCATGCTGGTTTTTTTTGTAGAGGTCTTAATGAGCCCACTTACTTCAGCTGAGCTCATTAACTCTTCCCCTCTAGTTGTACAAGTCCGCATAAAGCCTGAATCTAGGGCATACATATTTCCCATCCTGGATACAACCAGGTGACTTTACCTGCGTGCTGCCACAACGTAAAAAGAAGGAAGAAAATATAGGAAAGGTGTGTTAACATAACATATAAAATAACAGTTTAGGGATTGTGTTTAAACCATTTTTTAACCAACAAGATTGAAACTTTTTTTTATAATTAAAAAAAAAAACATCACAATAATAAGTCACAAATAATAGCATGTGGGAATAGAGGTTTATAAAGAAATAAAAGATTGTGAGACTTTAATTGACTATCTCTTTGGTTTTCTTCATCCACACATTTGTTGCTGGTTAGTATTGCAGAACGTATGGATGGCAGAAACAGCCAGACAACTAGTATATCCAGAAGAAGATCAGTATTGGTGTCCCCTGTATTTATCTCTATTGAGCTTTACTTTAGTCATAATTATCTGCATAAACTGTATGCTACCACATTATTAAAAAATTTTTTATATTGGCAGTTGATAGTTTGTACTTATTTCACCTAGAAGATCAACTGATTAACTGAACATTAGTCTTTCCATTTATATTGGTAATTTACTCCCAGCATATTATTGCTTTAAAAATGTACCTAAATGCAATACATGGATCTGTAAAGTTACTCTGTGTAAACGCAAAGCTATGTATGATTTGATTGCATCTTGTTTATATACAGTACAGGACATATGATCTGCTCCCCATCAGGTGAAATGCCAGAACTTTTGATGTTTTCATTGCCAGTACACGATAAATTCCATACATATGGTAACTCATTTCAGTTGATCTTTACCTTAGTTGTAGCAAGATTTGGTTGGACCACTAATCTTATATAGCCATCCACCAAGGTAGGCAAGAAAAGGGTAATGGTAATACATGAACTGGATTACCAATAGGTTCTAGAACTAACAAAAATCTAAAAACCATATAGATGCAACATTATATATGAAGAAAAGTTTAAAGAAAAGGAAAAGTAGGTACATTAGTTTTAAAGGTCAATGTCCCACCTACAGTTAATACCTAGAGGCATTCCAGTCTGAATCCTAAAGATCCTAAATACTTCACACCAAAGTAAACAATGGCGTAAATGTCCCCAATGTACAGAACAATCAGTATGCTCAATAAAATGGAAAGATAAAAAAAATTCTAGACACGGTAGGCCACTGTCCTACACCGTGTTGTTCACCTATTTGCTTCAGTAGCCTTCCAATGCATCCCACATATTGTAATCTGCACTTTGAATAGGAAATAATTTAAACCATGTTCTTGGTGCTTAAGCACTGATGGATACAGCCAATCATTAGCCAATACAGATTGTACCATTCTGATTTTTGTATGAACTTTACAATAGCAACATGTATTGAGTCCATATTTGAAAGACCCCTTCACCTTAATCCAAGTATCAGACTTAAAGGGGCTGTAAATAATTGTGTTTTTTCACCTTAATGCATCCTATGCATTAAGGTGAAAAAACACCTGCCATTGATCGGCCCCCTAGCCCCCCGTTTTACTTACCTGAGCCCTGTAATTCTGTTGGCCGTGACACGCTCTCCCTCTCTCCACGAGGTCCCGTCTCTTGATTGGATAGATTGATAGCAGCGCAGCCATTGGCTCCCGTTGCTGTCAATCAAATCCAATGACGTGGGTGGCGGTGTCGAGTCCAGCATTCGCCAGCTATGGATGCAAATGCTAGAATTGGGAGTGCACCCGCAAGGTAATCCCCTGGGAGAGTGCTTCTCCTAGGGAGTTATCTAATGGAGGGAGGAGCCGCGAGAGCCGAGAATAGCAGGTTCAGGGCCACTCTGTGCAAAACGAGTTGCACAGTGGAGGTAAGTATGACATGTCTGTTATTTAAAAAAACTAACCCTTAAAGTCACATTAATTATGATATCAAAAAGACTGGGTGAAATAAGGGATCCCAAGGTAAGTGTCCTCTTAGAAGAGAAGTGAGAACCTACTTATAAAATGGTATGTAGCTTATTATCCCCAAGTAAAATGGGCAAATGATGGCTAATAATTAGTTTAATAGTAGTTTAATACTCAGTGGAAAAAATGGTCTCAAATATATTTTTGCCAGACAATCATTAGTTGTCACTTTCACCTAAAAAGAAAACTCCCTGCTTTTCCTCCTGTAAATTGTATTAGCTACATTCAGAGTACACTGTAAATATTTTCTCTGTCTTAAGCTGAATACACAGTATGCAATTTTCTTTAGATTTTTTCCTTTTAGATGTAGCAAAACCATATAATATGAAGTCAAACCTAAACACTTTCAATATGTATGCAGTCAGGCAGGCCCTTGCGCTACATGGTTTTGGTAAAACCAAAGGAAATCAAACAACAGTTGTCTAGTGTGTATCCAGCTTTAATCTTTCTATAATGACCTTGTTTTCTGAACCAAGGGACTTATTATCCAAACTATTTCTTCTAGCTAATGTAAGGTCACCCACTGGCACAGCTTTAATAGTATAGTAGTTTGAGGTTGACAACTGGTAGCAGGCAATGTTGAATTTCTCACCTTTGTTCATTTGCAATGTTGCCTGTGTATAATGGCGGGGAAGCAGTTTTTGTATCATTGATTTTTTTTCTTCAAATATGTGTGATTTCAGGATACCACTGGTAATCTGGTTTTAATATTGCCATTATCATCTTCTTGCCTACCTTGGTGGGTATATATATATATATATAAAGATAGGAGGATATATCCATACTTTGATTTCCAAAATACAAAGCATTCCTCTAGCAATTATCTGTAATTTAATGGTTTGTTCTGTTTCACAGTGAACTGTGTCATACATCATCTATTTAGAAGTTATTTTCTTTCTTTCTACCGAGCCAACACTTGCACAAATAGTGTATAGAAAGTTACACAAAGACACAAACTTCTGAAAAAAAGATTAAACACAAATATCTGTGTAATACTTTTCAACTTTCTATTTATTAATTGCACATGTGTGTATATACATTCATCACTGAAATAAATTAAAAATGTTTTTGTTTAACATAATGAATTTCAGTTGAATTACAGATACATTGCTTCCTCTGGGTATCTAGAAATGCATGAAATAAATATTTTAATATCTTATCAATAATATTAAATAAATAATATTAAATACTTATGGGTCAAAATGAAATATGAAAACATATGTCAAGAAAATCCCCTTTCACAACAATTCTTTTCCATTAAACTGTCTGTATCATACGTACATATTTATTGCAACGTGTGTGTGTGTGCATATATATATATATATATATATATATATATATATATATATATATATATATATATATATATATATATATACATACACACAGTATATACATTTATCACTAAAATTAAATATTGTTTTCTTTAAATAAATCAATTACAGATATATTATATCCACCAGGGAGGTAGAAACTTGTGAAATATATATTCCTAATAACTTATGTAATATAAATAATAAATAAATAACAATAAATACTTATAGGTTTAAACATGGATATAAACAGATATGACAAGATAAAATAATATGAAATAAATAAGATTAAATACTTATAGGTTAAAAAAAATATTATAAGCACATATGACGAAAAAATTCCCTTTCACTACTACTACTCTTTACACTGAATTTGTGCTGTGTAGAGAGTAGGTCGGTCATTTGTGGGTTGCTGAGGAATCTTGTTTGCTGGGATAAGCAGTTAGGTCCATAAGGTCCATAAGTTTGTGGTTACGAAATCCCTTATAAGATTGGTCGATAGTGAATAAATCCTGTAGTTGCAAATTTCAGGAATGTGCTTTATGGATGAATTTCCTATAGATTTTAGTAGATGAAAGATGAGTAGATACTTTTTTTAAAAAAAAGTAGTACTTTATGTCTTTCAGTAGTAAGGTATAGACGAATATGTCTATGTTGAAAAAGTCCATCCTTTGCTGGTTATCCTTCATCCTGATGGTCTTCTTGGCTCTAATATGTTCAGGTAAAGAATAAGAGACTTATCTGTGCTTACAGTGGTGAGATTGTTTGATATAGAAGTGTAAGTTAGTGGTTGAGAGCCCAACATGTGACATCTTCTACTCTCAGAGAGATAAGGCTAAGTATTACAGCCTCCTGGACACAATCTGGAGATGCTGCCTCCTTAAAATGCTGGAGGTGATGTAGCCACAGCTTCAGCTCGGGTGACGTGGGTTCGTTGTATTCTGAAGATCCTCTACAGACCATTAGATCATCTTTCAGTTTGAGGTAAACCATAAGTGCCTGTTTTACAGTATCATTTTGAGCAGACACAGACATGTTCTTTAGAACCTCAACTGTTAGTGACACCCGCTCCAAAGTCAGGATGAGAGGATCCCTCTGGGTAAGGTCACATACAGATGGTTTGTGTCTCAGCATTCTTCTGTAGCATCTCATTGCATTGGTAGACATGTTCTTTTCATGATCGTGTTGCAGCTCCTTTAGTGTTGTTATGTCAGAGGACGTCACTGATAAATAGCGGGATTTCGGGCAGAGTCTCCTGTGCAAGCGCCCACTTACTGAAACCAGTAAGATGCTCAACACCACCAGCCTGATATCCATTTTTGCTCTGCTGGCTTGGATCTGATGATGTCTTTCTGGTTGCAGATATTTGTTCCGTTACACTGTCACTCCAAAGTGCTAGTCTCTGGTTGATCTGAAGTCTTGTATCCATGATTCTTCTTTTATATTCCTGTTTGCAGGAGAAAAATGTCCTAATTTTCATGATGTTGTGAAGTTCTCTTTCGTTCAGAACTCAAGTGACATGAGAGAGACGATAGCTGCTCTGGGAACTTCTATATAACTTTCAGTTTCCTTTCTATACAGGTAAGAAGGTAACATCAGATAGCTGTTGAGATTCTTCTACCTGTCGCACAGGAAACTCCTCCTTCCTGACACAGGACTCTCCTGTGTACGGAGGACCCAGGTTTATCGTGTATTTTCAAGGAACTTTTACAACATATTATTGCCAACAGAAAAAAAACATAACACCGCTTTATAAATGTTCTTTCATACAAGTCTAAAAACGTAAAAAGAAGGAAGAAAATATAGGAAAGGTGTGTTAACATAACATATAAAATAACAGTTTAGGGATTGTGTTTAAACCATTTTTTAACCAACAAGATTGAAACTTTTTTTTATAATTAAAAAAAAAACATCACAATAATAAGTCACAAATAATAGCATGTGGGGATAGAGGTTTATAAAGAAATAAAAGATTGTGAGACTTTAATTGACTATCTCTTTGGTTTTCTTCATCCACACATTTGTTGCTGGTTAGTATTGCAGAACGTATGGATGGCAGAAACAGCCAGACAACTAGTATATCCAGAAGAAGATCAGTATTGGTGTCCCCTGTATTTATCTCTATTGAGCTTTACTTTAGTCATAATTATCTGCATAAACTGTACGCTACCACATTATTAAAAATATTTTTATATTGGCAGTTGATAGTTTGTACTTATTTCACCTAGAAGATCAACTGATTAACTGAACATTAGTCTTTCCATTTATGTTGGTAATTTACTCCCAGCATATCATTGCTTTAAAAATTTACCTAAATGCAATACATGGATCTGTAAAGTTACTCTGTGTAAACGCAAAGCTATGTATGATTTGATTGCATCTTGTTTATATACAGTACAGGACATATGATCTGCTCCCCATCAGGTGAAATGCCAGAACTTTTGATGTTTTCATTGCCTGTACACGATAAATTCCATACATATGGTTACTCATTTCAGTTGATCTTTACCTTAGTTGTAGCAAGATTTGGTTGGACCACTAATCTTATATAGCCATCCACCAAGGTAGGCAAGAAAAGGGTAATGGTAATACATGAACTGGATTACCAATAGGTTCTAGAACTAACAAAAATCTAAAAACCATATAGATGCAACATTATATATGAAGAAAAGTTTAAAGAAAAGGAAAAGTAGGTACATTAGTTTTAAAGGTCAATGTCCCACCTACAGTTAATACCTAGAGGCATTCCAGTCTGAATCCTAAAGATCCTAAATACTTCACACCAAAGTAAACAATGGCGTAAATGTCCCCAATGTACAGAACAATCAGTATGCTCAATAAAATGGAAAGATAAAAAAAATTCTAGACACGGTAGGGCACTGTCCTACACCGTATTGTTCACCTATTTGCTTCAGCAGCCTTCCAATGCATCCCACATATTGTAATCTGCACTTTGAATAGGAAATAATTTAAACCATGTTCTTGGTGCTTAAGCTCTGATGGATACAGCCAATCATTAGCCAATACAGATTGTACCATTCTGATTTTTGTATGAACTTTACAATAGCAACATGTATTGAGCCCATATTTGAAAGACCCCTTCACCTTAATCCAAGTATCAGACTTAAAGGGGCTGTAAATAATTGTGTTTTTTCACCTTAATGCATCCTATGCATTAAGGTGAAAAAACACCTGCCATTGATCGGCCCCCTAGCCCCCCGTTTTACTTACCTGAGCCCTGTAATTCTGTTGGCCGTGACACGCTCTCCCTCTCTCCACGATGTCCCGTCTCTTGATTGGATAGATTGATAGCAGCGCAGCCATTGGCTCCCGTTGCTGTCAATCAAATCCAATGACGTGGGTGGCGGTGTCGAGTCCAGCATTCGCCAGCTATGGATGCAAATGCTAGAATTGGGAGCGCACCCGCAAGGTAATCCCCTGGGAGAGTGCTTCTCCTAGGGAGTTATCTAATGGAGGGAGGAGCCGCGAGAGCCGAGAATAGCAGGTTCCGGGTCACTCTGTGCAAAACGAGCTGCACAGTGGAGGTAAGTATGACATGTCTGTTATTTAAAAAAACTAACCCTTAAAGTCACATTAATTATGATATCAAAAAGACTGGGTGAAATAAGGGATCCCAAAGTGAGTGTCCTCTTTAAAGAGAAGTGAGAACCTACTTATAATATGGTATGTGGCTTATTATCCCCAAGTAAAATGGGCAAATGATGGCTAATAATTAGTTTAATAGTAGTTTAATACTCAGTGGAAAAAATGCTCTCAAATATATTTTTGCCAGACAATCATTAGTTGTCACTTTCACCTAAAAAGAAAACTCCCTGCTTTTCCTCCTGTAAATTGTATTAGCTACATTCAGAGTACACTGTAAATATTTTCTCTGTCTTAAGCTGAATACACAGTATGCAATTTTCTTTAGATTTTTTCCTTTTAGATGTAGCAAAACCATATAATATGAAGTCAAACCTAAACACTTTCAATATGTATGCAGTCAGGCAGGCCCTTGCGCTACATGGTTTTGGTAAAACCAAAGGAAATCAAACAACAGTTGTCTAGTGTGTATCCAGCTTTAATCTTTCTATAATGACCTTGTTTTCTGAACCAAGGGACTTATTATCCAAACTATTTCTTCTAGCTAATGTAAGTTCACCCACTGGCACAGCTTTAATAGTATAGTAGTTTGAGGTTGACAACTGGTAGCAGGCAATGTTGAATTTCTCACCTTTGTTCATTTGCAATGTTGCCTGTGTATAATGGCGGGGAAGCAGTTTTTGTATCATTGATTTTTTTTCTTCAAATATGTGTGATTTCAGGATACCACTGGTAATCTGGTTTTAATATTGCCATTATCATCTTCTTGCCTACCTTGGTGGGTATATATATATATATAAAGATAGGAGGATATATCCATACTTTGATTTCCAAAATACAAAGCATTCCTCTAGCTATTATCTGTAATTTAATGGTTTGTTCTGTTTCACAGTGAACTGTGTCATACATCATCTATTTAGAAGTTATTTTCTTTCTTTCTACCGAGCCAACACTTGCACAAATAGTGTATAGAAAGTTACACAAAGACACAAACTTCTGAAAAAAAGATTAAACACAAATATCTGTGTAATACTTTTCAACTTTCTATTTATTAATTGCACATGTGTGTATATACATTTATCACTGAAATAAATTAAAAATGTTTTTGTTTAACATAATGAATTTCAGTTGAATTACAGATACATTGCTTCCTCTGGGTATCTAGAAATGCATGAAATAAATATTTTAATATCTTATCAATAATATTAAATAAATAATATTAAGTACTTATGGGTCAAAATGAAATATGAAAACATATGTCAAGAAAATCCCCTTTCACAACAATTATATTCCATTAAACAGTCTGTATCATACGTACATATTTATTGCAACGTGTGTGTGTGTGCATATATATATATATATATATATATATATATGTATATATATATGTATATATATATATATACATACACACAGTATATACATTTATCACTAAAATTAAATATTGTTTTCTTTAAATAAATCAATTACAGATATATTATATTCACCAGGGAGGTAGGAACTTGTGAAATATATATTCCTAATAACTTATGTAATATAAATAATAAATAAATAACAATAAATACCTATAGGTTTAAACATGGATATAAACAGATATGACAAGATAAAATAATATGAAATAAATAAGATTAAATACTTATAGGTTAAAAAAAATATTATAAGCACATATGACGAAAAAATTCCCTTTCACTACTACTACTCTTTACACTGAATTTGTGCTGTGTAGAGAGTAGGTCGGTCATTTGTGGGTTGCTGAGGAATCTTGTTTGCTGGGATAAGCAGTTAGGTCCATAAGGTCCATAAGTTTGTGGTTACGAAATCCCTTATAGGATTGGTTGATAGTGAATAAATCCTGTAGTTGCAAATTTCAGGAATGTACTTTATGGATGAATTTGCTATAGATTTTAGTAGATGAAAGATGAGTAGATACTTTTTTAAAAAAAAGTAGTACTTTATGTCTTTCAGTAGTAAGGTATAGACGAATATGTCTATGTTGAAAAAGTCCATCCTTTGCTGGTTATCCTTCATCCTGATGGTCTTCTTGGCTCTAATATGTTCAGGTAAAGAATAAGAGACTTATCTGTGCTTACAGTGGTGAGATTGTTTGATATAGAAGTGTAAGTTAGTGGTTGAGAGCCCAACATGTGACATCTTCTACTCTCAGAGGGATAAGGCTAAGTATTACAGCCTCCTGGACACAATCTGGAGATGCTGCCTCCTTAAAATGCTGGAGGTGATGTAGCCACAGCTTCAGCTCGGGTGACGTGGGTTCGTTGTATTCTGAAGATCCTCTACAGACCATTAGATCATCTTTCAGTTTGAGGTAAACCATAAGTGCCTGTTTTACAGTATCATTTTGAGCAGACACAGACATGTTCTTTAGAACCTCAACTGTTAGTGACACCCGCTCCAAAGTCAGGATGAGAGGATCAATCTGGGTAAGATCACATACAGATGGTTTGTGTCTCAGCATTCTTCTGTAGCATCTCATTGCATTGGTAGACATGTTCTTTTCATGATCGTGTTGCAGCTCCTTTAGTGTTGTTATGTCAGAGGACGTCACTGATAAATAGCGGGATTTCGGGCAGAGTCTCCTGTGCAAGCGCCCACTTACTGAAACCAGTAAAATGCTCAACACCACCAGCCTGATATCCATTTTTGCTCTGCTGGCTTGGATCTGATGATGTCTTTCTGGTTGCAGATAATTGTTCCGTTACACTGTCACTCCAAAGTGCTAGTCTCTGGTTGATCTGAAGTCTTGTATCCATGATTCTTCTTTTATATTCCTGTTTCCAGGAGAAAAATGTGCTAATTTTCATGATGTTGTGAAGTTCTCTTTCGTTCAGAACTCAAGTGACATGAGAGAGACGATAGCTGCTCTGGGAACTTCTATATAACTTTCAGTTTCCTTTCTATACAGGTAAGAAGGTAACATCAGATAGCTGTTGAGATTCTTCTACCTGTCACACAGGAAACTCCTCCTTCCTGACACAGGACTCTCCTGTGTACGGAGGACCCAGGTTTATCGTGTATTTTCAAGGAACTTTTACAACATGTTATTGCCAACAGAAAAAAAAACATAATACCACTTTATAAATTTTCTTTCATACAAGTCTAAAAACGTAAAAAGAAGGAAGAAAATATAGGAAAGGTGTGTTAACATAACATATAAAATACCAGTTTAGGGATTGTGTTTAAACCATTTTTTAACCACTTGCCGCCCGCCCTATTACAAATTGACGGCGGCAAAGTGGTTTCATAATCCTAACCGGACGTCATATGACGTGATTAGGATTATGAGCCGCTGCGCGCCCCCGGGGGCGCGCATCGCGGCGATCGTTGTTGCGGGGTGTCAGTCTGACACCCGGCAACTACGATCTCGGTAAAGAGTCTCCGACGGAGACTCTTTACCATGTGATCAGCCGTGTCCAATCACGGCTGAACACAGTGTAAATGGGAAGAGCCGGTGATCGGCTTTCCCTCACTCGCGTCTGTCAGACGCGAGTAGAGGAGAGCCGATCGGCTGCTCCTCTGACAGGGGGGGTCTGTGCTGATCGATTATCAGCACAGCCCCCCCGAGGATGCCCACACTGGACCACCAGGGACACCACTAGACCACCAGGGAAAAGGTAATAAAAATCCATAATCCTCCCTAGACCACCAGGGTGCCAGTCAGCACAATGGGTGCCAATCAGTGCCCATAATGGATGCCAATCAGTGGCCACAATGGGCATCACTGATTGGCATGCATTATTGTTTTGCACTGATTGGCATCCATTACTATAACACCGATGCCGCCTATGAGTGCCCACCTGTGCCGCCTATGAGTGCCCACATGTGCCGCCTGAGTGCCCACCTGTGCCGCCTGAGTGCCCACCTGTGCCGCCTATCCATGCCCACCTGTGCCGCCTATCCATGCCCACCTGTGCCGCCTATCCATGCCCATCCGTGCCGCCCATCCGTGCCAGCTATCAGTGCCAATTTGTAACACCTATCAGTGTCTGTCCGTGTCGCCCATCCGTGTCGCCCATCCGTGTCGCCCATCCGTGTCGCCCATCAGTGCCGCCTATCAGTGCCACTTCATTGGTGCCACATTGGTGCCCATCAGTGCCACCTTATCAGTGCCCATCAGTGTAGCCCCATCAGTGCCCATCAGTGAAGGAGAAAACGTACTTATTTACAAAGTTTTGAAACTGAAACAAAAAAAAACATTTTTTTTTTCAAAATTTTCGGTATTTTTTTATTTGTAGCGCAAAAAATAAAAACCGTAGAGGTGATCAAATACCACCAAAAGAAAGCTCTATTTGTGAGAAAAAAATGATAAAAATTTCATTTGGGTACAGTGTAGCATGACCGCGCAATTGTCATTCAAAGTGCGACAGCGCTGAAAGCTCAAAATTGGTCTGGGCAGGAAGGTGTTTAAGTGCCCTGTATTGAAGTGGTTAACCAACAAGATTGAAACTTTTTTTATAATTTAAAAAAAAAGTGTCACAATAATAAGTCACAAATAATAGCATGTGGGGATAGAGGTTTATAAAGAAATAAAAGATTGTGAGACTTTAATTGGCTATCTCTTTGGCTTTCTTTATCCACACATTTGTTGCTGGTTAGTATTGCAGAACGTATGGATGGCAGAAACAGCCAGACAACTAGTATATCCAGAAGAAGATCAGTATTGGTGTCCCGTGTATTTATCTCTACTGAGCTTTACTTTAGTCATAATTATCTGCATAAACTGTATGCTACCACATTATTATAAATATTTTTATACTGGCATTTGATCAGCTCCCCATCAGGTGAAATGTCAGAACTTAAGATGTTTCCATGATGCATGCTTTTTTTGCCAGTACACGATAAATACTATACAGATGGTAACTTGAAGGTGCTCGAAGGCTAAGCAGGGTCATGCCTGAGTCCTTGGGGAGAAGGTCTTCAAGACAAAACGCTAAGACCTCCTTAGGAAGGGGCGCTCCCGCTCACTCGAGTGGGGGGGGGGGAGGCTACTAAAGTTCTCAGGGCTCTGGCAGGAGGACTTTCGGGACAAATGGGTGGTCTCCACAATAACTCTAGGTTACAAACTAGAATTCCTAGAATTCCCTTCTCCTCATTTCCTCAGATCAAATGTACTCAGAGACCCAGAGAAAAAGATGTCTCTCCTTCTAGCGCTGGAGCGGCTATTGTCGCAAAAATTTATCATGGTAGTTCCCATGCAAGAACAGGGAATGGGGTTTTATTCAAACCTTTTCACGGTACCGAAGGCAAACAGAGATGTCATACCCATTCTAGATCTCAAAGATCTAAACAGATTTCTAGAGATAGGGTCCTTTCGCATGGAATCGATCCGATGGGTAGTCTCCATCATACAAGGAGGAGAATTTCTGGCATCAATAGACATCAAGGATGCGTACCTGCATGTACCTATTTTCCCTGCTCATCAAAAGTTCCTGCGTTTCGAAGTAGAAAAACGCCACTTTCAGTTCGTAGCTCTGCCTTTCGGGCTAGCTACTTCACCTCGGGTGTTTACAAAGATCTTGGCCCCTCCTCTGGCCAGATTAAGGGCCCAAGGTATAACGATAATAGCATACCTAGATGACTTGCTCTTGATTGACCGGTCGGTAGCCCGCCTGGACCAAAATTTGAAGTAGAAAAGATGTAGCTGGATAGCCGCACTCCGAATTATTCAACTTTATTTCAAAAATTTAATTAAAATCATAGCATCTAGGCTGGTAAACAGACTAACTGCACAGCCGCTGACATGTTTCACACCGAACACGGTGCTTAGTCATAGCTATGACTAAGCACCGTGTTCGGTGTGAAACATGTCAGCGGCTGTGCAGTTAGTCTGTTTACCAGCCTAGATGCTATGATTTTAATTACATTTTTGAAATAAAGTTGAATAATTCGGAGTGCGGCTATCCAGCTACATCTTTTTTACTTAAGTTCCTGTTGCAAACAGAGCCAGCACCCTGTGGGATTGTGGAGACAGCTGTTTTGGGAGAAGTCATTACCTTAGAGCGGTAATTCTTCGTATTTATATCAGTCTGGACCAAAATTTGGTCACCACAATCAACTACCTGGAACCCTAGGTTGGGTCCTCAACTTAGAGAAGTCTTCTTTAAAACCATTAAGAGGACTAGAGTATTTGGGTCTGGTCATAGATACAGCCCAGTAGAGGGTATTCCTACCCCAAGCAAAGATCAGTGCTATAAGAGAACTGATTCAGGTAGTCAGGGCAAAGAAGGGTCCTGCTATTCGTCTTTGTATGAGGTTGTTGGGGAAGATGGTGGCTTCATTCAAAGAAGTTCCCTACGCTCAGTCTCATTCAAGGCTACTGCAAAACAGTATCCTATCAGCCTGGAACAATAAGGTTCAGGCGTTAGATTTTCCAATGCATCTGTCCCCTACAACGCGACGGAGCCTCAGCTGGTGGTTGATACCCGAAAAACTGCGGAAAGGAAAATCCTTTTTACCAGTTACCTAGACAGTGGTAACAACAGATATCAGTCTTTCTGGTTGGGGGGCAGTCCTGGAACAGTCGACTGTCCAAGGGAGATGGTCCAGGACCAAGAGGGCCTTACCCATCAACATTCTGGAGATCCGTACAGCGTATCTAGCCCTAAAAGCCTGGACACTCAGGTTGCAGGGTTGCCCTGTCAGGATCTAGTCCAACAATGCCACAGCAGTGGCTTATATCAATCACTAAGGGGGCACCAAGAGTCGTGGCAGCTCAGGAAGAAGTAAACCAGATCTTAATCTGGGCAGAAAGACATGTGCCATGCATATTGGCAGTCTTCATTCCGGGGGTAGAGAACTGGCAGGCGGACTACTTGAGCCACCAGCGGTTAGTCCCAGGGGAATGGTCTCTCCACCCCGACGTCTTTTTGGCCATATGCCAGAGATGGAGGGTTCCGGATGTAGATCTCTTTGCGTCCAGGTTCAACAACAAGGTCGACAACTTTGTGTCAAGAATGAGGGATCCTCTTGCATGTGGGACAGATGCATTGGTTACTCCATGGCATCAGTTCTCTCTGTTTTATGCGTTCCCTCCTATTCTGCTACTGCCAAGACTGCTTGCAGGATCAGGCAGAAAAAGAATTCGGTGCTTCTGGTGACCCCAGCATGGCTCAAAAGAGCTTGGTATGCAGAAATAGTGAAGATGGCGGTAGGCTCTCCTTGGACCCTACCGTCCTGTCCAGACCTGCTATCCCAGAGACCGGTATTCCATCCTACCTTACAAATGCTAAATTTAACGGTTTGGCTATTGAAACCCACATTCTGAAGAATCATGGGCTTTTGGCCTTGATTAATGCAAGAAAGACAGCTTCCAGAATGATTTATCATAGAGTCTGGAAAGCACATGTCTCCTGGTGTGAATCCAGGGGTTGGCACCCCAGAAAATAAGTCATAGGCAGAATCCTAGAATTTCTGCAAAATGGGTTAGAGATGAAACTGGCCTTGAGTACCATCAAGGGCCAAGTCTCGGCCTTATCGGTTTTTGTTTCAACATCCACTTGCTTCACATTCTTTGGTCCGAAGCTTTATACAAGGGGTAACGTGCCTTAGGGCGCCAGTTAGGGCGCCTCTAAGCCCTTGGGATTTGAATTTGGTTCTTTCAGCTTTACAGAAGCAGCCTTTTGAATCGATACATCAGATTCTCTTAATTCTGTTGACAAGGAAATTAATTTTTCTGGTGGCCATTTCTTCTGCCAGAAGAGTATCAGAATTAGCGGCCCTCTCTTGTAAAGAATGGTATCTGATAATGCACAAGGATAGAGTGGTGTTACGCCCTCATCCTAGTTTTCTACCGAAGGTGGTCTCAGGTTTTCATCTAAACCAAGATATTGTTTTGCCTTCCTTTTTTCCAAATCCCTGTTCTATGGAAGAGAAGTCACTACATTCTTTGGATGTAGTGAGAGCAGTCAAAGCCTATCTGGGAGCGATGGCTCAGGTTCGCAAAACGGATGTTTTGTTCGTATTGCCAGAGGGTCCTAAGAGAGGACAGGCAGCATCAAAATCTACCATTGCTAAATGGATTTGACAAGTAATTGTTCAAGCTTACGGTTTGAAGCAAAAGATTCCATCTTTTCAGATCGAGGCGCACTCCACTAGGGCTATTAGTGCTTCATGGGTGGTGCATCATCAGGCCTCCATGGCTCAAATCTGCAAGGCCGCAACCTGGTGATCAATCCATACATTCACCAAATTTTATCAGGTAGATATGAGAAGACATGAGGACATCACCTTTGGGCATAGTGTGCTGCAGCCAGCGGTACAGGGTCCTCAGGTCTGAGTACGCCCTATGTTGTGTGGTTCCCCTCCCCTCAGATAGCATTGCTCTGAGACATCCCACCAGTAATTACTGAGTCTCTGTGTCCCGTGATGTACGAGAAAGAAAATAGGATTTTTATAACAGCTTACCTGTAAAATCCTTTTCTTTTGAGGTACATCACGGGACACAGGGGTCCCTCCCCTCTTCTAATACACTTATATTGCTTTGCTACAAAACTTAGGTACCTCCAGTAGGGGGAGGGGTTATATGGGGATTGAACTTCCTGTCTAGGGTGTGCCAGTGTCCAATCACCTAGTGATACCCTATAACCCACCAGTAATCAATGAGTCTCTGTGGCCCATGATGTATCTCAAAAGAAAAGGATTTTACAGGTAAGCTGTTATAAAAATCCTATTTTTTGCCAGACAATCACTAGTTGTCACTTTCACCTAAAAAAACAAAAAAACAAAAAAAAACTCCCTGCTTTTCCTCCTGTAAATTGTATTAGCCACATTCAGGGTACACTGTAAATATTTTCTCTGTCTTAAACTGAATACACAGTATGCAATTTTCTGTAGATTTTTTCTTTTTAGATTTAGCAAAATCATATAATATGAGGTCAAACCTAAACACTTTCAATATGTATGCAATCAGGCAGGCCTTTGCGCTACATGGTTTTGGTAAAACCAAAGGAAATCAAACAACAGTTGTCTAGTGTGTATCCAGCTTTAATCTTTCTATAATGACCTCATTTTCTGAAACAAGGGACTTATTATCCAAACTATTTCTTCTAGCTAATGTAAGTTCACCCACTGGCACAGCGTTAATAGTATAGTAGTTTGAGGTTGACAACTGGTAGCAGGCAATGTTGTATTTCTCACCTTTGTAATGTTGCCTGTGTATAATGGCGGGGAAGCAGTTTTTGTATATATTGATTTTTTTTTTCTTCAGATATGTGTGATTACAGGATACCACTGGTAATCTGGTTTTCATATTGCCATTACTATCTTCTTGCCTACCTTGGTGGGTATATATATAAAGATAGGAGGATCTATCCATACTTTGATTTCCAAAATACAAAGTATTCCTCTAGCGATTATCTGGAATTTAATGGTTTGTTCTGTTACACAGTGTCATACATCATCTATTTAGAAGTTCTTTTCTTTCTTTCTACCGAGCCAACACTTGCACAAATAGTGTATAGAAATTTACACAAAAACACAAACTTCTGAAAAAAAAATTAAACAAAAATGTCTGTGTAATACTTTTCAACTTTCTATTTATTAATTGCACATGTGTGTATATACATTTATCAATGAAATAAATTAAAAACGTTTTTGTTTAACGTAATTAATTTCAGATGAGTTACAGATACATTGCTTCCTCTAGGTATCTAGAAATGCATGAAATAAATATTTTAATATCTTATAAATAATATTAAATAAATAATATTAAATACTTATGGGTCAAAATTAAATATTAAAACATAGGTCAAGAAAATCCTCTTTCACAACTATTATATTCCTTTAAACTGTATCATACGTACATATTTATTGCAACGTGGGTATATATATATATATATATATATATATATATATACACACAGTATATACATTTATCACTAAAATTAAATATTGTTTTCTTTAAATAAATCAATTACAGATATATTGTATCCACCAGGGTGGTAGAAACTTGTGAAATATATATTTCTAATAACTTATGTCATATAAATAATAAATAAATAACAATAAAAACTTACAGGTTTAAACATGGATATAACAAGATATGACAAGATAAAATAATATTAAATAAATAAGATTAAATACTTATAGGTTAAAAAAATATTATAAGCACATATGACCAAAAAATTCCCTTTCACTACTACTTCTCTTTACACTGAATTTGTGCTGTGTAGAGAGTAGCTCAGTCATTTGTGGGTTGCTGAGGAATCTTGTTTGCTGGGATAAGCAGTTCGGTCCATAAGGTCCATAAGTTTGTGGTTACGAAATCCCTTATAGGATTGGTTGATAGTGAATAAATCCTGTAGTTGCAAATTTCTGGAATGTACTTTATGGATGAATTTCTTATAGATTTTAGTAGATGAAAGATGAGTAGATACTTTTTTTTTTAAAGTAGTACTGTATGTCTTTCAGTAGTAAGGTATAGACGAATATGTCTATGTTGAAAAAGTCCATCCTTTGCTGGTTATCCTTCATCCTGATGGTCTTCTTGGCTCTAATATGTTCAGATAAAGAATAAGAGACTTATCTGTGCTTACAGTGGTGAGTTTATTTGATGTACAAGTGTAAGTTAGTGGTTGAGAGCCCAACATGTGACATCTTCTACTCTCAGAGGGATAAGGCTAAGTATTACAGCCTCCTGGACACAATCTGGAGATGCTGTCTCCTTAAAATGCTGGAGGTGATGTAGCCACAGCTTCAGCTCGGGTGACGTGGGTTTGTTGTATTCTGGAGATCCTCTACAGACCATTAGATCATCTTTCAGTTTGAGGTAAACCATAAGTGCCTGTTTTACAGTATCATTTTGAGCAGACACAGACATGTTCTTTAGAACCTCAACTGTTAGTGACACCCGCTCCAAAGTCAGGATGAGACGATCCGTCTGGGTAAGGTCACATACAGATGGTTTGTGTCTCAGCATTCTTCTGCAGCATCTCATTGCATTGGTAGACATGTTCTTTTCATGATCGTGTTGCAGCTCCTTTAGTGTTGTTATGTCAGAGGACGTCACTGATAAATAGCGGGATTTCGGGCAGAGTCTCCTGTGCAATCGCCCACTTACTGCAACCATTAAAATGCTCAACACCACCAGCCTGATATCCATTTCTGCTCTGCTGGCTTGGATCTGATAATATCTTTCTGGTTGCAGATATTTGTTCCGTTACACTGTCACTCCACAGTGCTAGTCTCTGGTTGATCTGAAGTCTTGTATCCATGATTCTTCTTTTATATTCCTGTTTGCAGGAGAAAAATGTCCTAATTTTCATGATGTTGTGAAGTTTTCTTTCGATCAGAACTCAAGTGACATGAGAGAGATGATAGCTGCTCTGGGAACTTCTATATAACTTTCAGTTTCCTTTCTATACAGGTAAGAAGGTAACATCAGATAGCTGTTGAGATTCTTCTACCTATCGCACAGGAAACGCCTCCTTCCTGACACAGGACTCTCCTGTGTACTCTCCTGTGACCCAGGTTTATCGTGTATTTTCAAGGAACTTTTACAACATATTTTTGCCAACAGAAAAAAAAAAAACATAACACAGCTTTATAAATGATCTGTCATACAAGTCTAAAAACGTAAAAAGAAGGCAGAAAATATAGGAAAGGTGTGTTAACATAACATATAAAATACCAGTTTAGGGATTGTGTTTAAACCATTTTTTAACCAACAAGATTGAAACTCTTTTTATAATTTAAAAAAAAAGTGTCACAATAATAAGTCACAAATAATAGCATGTGGGGATAGAGGTTTATAAAGAAATAAAAGATTGTGAGACTTTAATTGGCTATCTCTTTGGCTTTCTTTATCCACACATTTGTTGCTGGTTAGTATTGCAGAACGTATGGATGGCAGAAACAGCCAGACAACTAGTATATCCAGAAGAAGATCAGTATTGGTGTCCCGTGTATTTATCTCTACTGAGCTTTACTTTAGTCATAATTATCTGCATAAACTGTACGCTACCACATTATTATAAATATTTTTATACTGGCATTTGATCAGCTCCCCATCAGGTGAAATGTCAGAACTTCAGATGTTTCCATGATGCATGCTTTCTTTGTCAGTACACGATAAATACTATACAGATGGTAACTCGAAGGTGCTCGAAGGCTAAGCAGGGTCATGCCTGAGTCCTGGGGGAGAAGGTCTTCAAGATAAAATGCTAAGACCTCCTTAGGAAGGGGCGCTCCCGCTCACTCGAGTGGGGGGGAAGGCTACTAAAGTTCTCAGGGCTCTGGCAGGAGGAATTTCGGGACAAATGGGTGGTCTCCACAATAACTCTAGGTTACAAACTAGAATTCCGAGAATTCCCTTCTCCTCATTTCCTCAGATCAAATGTAACCAGAGACCCAGAGAAATAGAAGTCTCTCCTTCTAGCGTTGGAGCGGCTATTGTCGCAAAAAGTTATCATGGTAGTGTTAACATCAGATAGCTGTTAAGATTCTTCTACCTGTCACACAGAAAACTCCTCCTTCCTGATAGTGATGGCCGAACGGTTCGCCCGGCGGTCTTTTCGCTGCGAATTTTGGCTGTTCGCGCTCCGCCCGTTCGGCAGACTATTGGCGCCGTTCGCCCGGCGGACTTCCATTTTTACTGTGTAAAAGAACTTTGACCTATGATGACACATCCATCATGGGGTACAGGACAGCCAATTGAGACATTACAGCACATGGACACTTGGACATTCCCCCTAACTTATAAATACACCCAATCCGGCGGCCATTTTACATTTTTTCTTCTGTCACTATAGGGAGAGGGTTCTGTGTGGAGCAGGGAGAGATTGCAGTGACCCAAATCGCTAGCTATTTGGTACACAAAAGTTCTTTTCAGGACTGGTGTAGGTGTTAGGTGTATATAGGTTTGCTGTGCTACTGATTGTTGCAGCAGCCTGAGTGTCTTTTGTCAGTTTAGAGAAAGGGACAGGACGGTGTGTCTGCTGTAGGGACAGTCAGTTTAGTCATTAGCTGTTACTATCAGGTCCACAAAAGTGCTATTCCAGTTATTGTTCCAGTAGCCTCTGTTTTGTCAGTTTATATAGGGACAGGCAGGAAGCAGTGTGTGAGGCAGTGAGGGTCAGTTTAATCAGTAGCTGTTACTATATTAGGTCCACAAAGGTTCTTTTCAGGACTGGTATCAGTGGTATGGTAATAGGCTTGTACACGTATAATATTCTTTCTTCCAAATATAGAAAGAATATTATACTTGACTGCTGCCCTTCTGCTGCAGTCTGCTAATCATTCACAACCTACTTGTTCCACAAAGGCCCTTATAAGGACTGGTAATAACCTGGTGTAGGGTGCTATAGTACATAGGGTTGAGTGAGGTACAGTCTGCTATTCTATAAGGACTGATATAGGTCCATAATACATAGGGTTGAGGTGCACTACTGCTGACCGCTGCCCTATACTGCAGCAGTCCTTCATCGGTATAGGGACTGACGTACAGTCTGCTAATCCGCCACAACCTACTTGTTCCACAAAGGTCCTTATAAGGACTGGTAAGGTATAGGGTACTAAAGTACATAGGGTTGAGTGAGGTACAGTCTGCCATTCTATAAGGACTGGTATAGGTCCACAATACATAGGGTTGAGGTGCACTACTGCTGACCGCTGCCCTATACTGCAGCAGTCCTTCATCGGTATAGGGACTGACGTACAGTCTGCTAATCAGTCACACACAACCTACTTGTTCCACAAAGGTCCTTATACGGACTGGTAACTTGGTCTGTCTAGGGTTCTACAGTACATAGGGTTGAGTGAGGTACAGTCTGCCATTCTATAAGGACTGTTAAAGGTCGACAATACATAGGGTTGAGGTGCACTACTGCTGACCGCTGCCCTATACTGCAGCAGTCCTTCATCAGTATAGGGACTGACGTACAGTCTGCTAATCAGTCACAACCTACTTGTTCCACAAAGGTCCTTCCTTATAAGGACTGGTAAGGTATAGGGTACTACAGTACATAGGGTTGAGTGAGGTACAGTCTGCCATTCTATAAGGACTGTTATAGGTCCACAATACATAGGGTTGAGGTGCACTACTGCTGACCGCTGCCCTATACTGCAGCAGTCCTTCATCGGTATAGGGACTGACATACACTCTGCTAATCAGTCACAACCTACTTGTTCCACAAAGGTCCTTATAAGGACTGGTAAGGTATAGGGTACTACAGTACATAGGGTTGAGTGAGGTACAGTCTGTCATTCTATAAGGACTGGTATAGGTCGGTAATACATAGGGTTGAGGTGCACTACTGCTGACCGCTGCCCTATACTGCAGCAGTCCTTCATCGGTATAGGGACTGACGTACAGTCTGCTAATCAGTCCCACACAACCTACTTGTTCCACAAAGGTCCTTATAAGGACTGGTAACTTGGTCTGTCTATGGTTCTACAGTACATAGGGTTGAGTGAGGTACAGTCTGCCTTTCTATAAGGACTGGTATAGGTCCACAATACATAGGGTTGAGGTGCACTACTGCTGACCGCTGCCCTATACTGCAGCAGTCCTTCATCGGTATAGGGACTGAGAGTTTGTCACAGGGTCATTTAAAAAATGACAGGCAGAGGAAGAGGCAGGCCCTTCCGCAGGGGTGGTAGGGGTAGGGCAGGAGCAACAGGCTTGAGCCAAAGTGGGAAGTTGCAGAAGGTGCGTCCAATTACTTTAAAGGACGCACCAGACTTGGTTGAGTGGCTCACTCAGCCTTACTCTTCTGCACCCTCCTCATCCTCTCGATCTGCACCCTCTTATTCACTCTCTGCTATGTGCACCCCCAAAGACATTACCACCAACAACACCACCACCACCACATACCTTCCGCTTGAGTCACAGGAATTATTTTCCGATCCATATCAAGACATTTCTGATGCGCAGCCACTCTTGGTATTGGATCAGGAAGAGGAGGTAGCAACAACCGCTACTCAGCAGTCTGACGACAGTACCCAGATCAGCCCAAGGAGGAGGTGGGTCCCCGGTGTTGCTGCCTACTCCGAGATCTCTACTTATAGCGGTGGGGAAGGTGACGTTGATGATGACGTGTCTAGTGATGTCACGTGGGTGCCCACAAGAGAGGAAGAGGAGGGGAGTTCAGAGGGAGATATGGACCAGCAGATAGGGAGGAGAAGCAGGAATAACTTACATTGCACAGGAGGGACAAAGCAGACTGCAAATGTATCAGGAGCGAGTCATCGACCATGTACAGTCACATCTGGCGCTCCCAGGACACCGGCACATGGCTCCGCAGTGTGGGCTTTTTTTAACGTGTCCGCTGCTGACAATAGCGTTGCTATCTGCAATCTCTGCAGTCAACGCATTAGTCGCGGTAAGCCCAACACTCACCTAGGGACGACCGCCTTAAGAAGGCACATGAGCAGCCATCACCGAGCCCAGTGGGAGCAACGGAACACACAAAGCCACACTCCAGGCTCTCACCGTCCAGCCTCGTCTTCTACTTCTCCTTCTCCTCTCTCCTCACAATTGTCCTCCACTCCACCTTCCATCACGCCAAGCTCACGTGTTTCTGCAAAAATGCAGGCTTCCGTGGGCCTAATGTTCGAGCATAAAAAAATGATGACGCCGGATAACCCTCTTGCCCAACGGTTGACGGCTGGCTTGTCAGAACTCATAGCCCGCCAACTACTGCCATATAAACTGGTGGACTCGGAGGCCTTTCGCAAATTTGTGGCCATTGGAACACCACAATGGAAGGTCCCAGGAAGGAAGTATTTCTTACAGAAGGGCATCCCAGAGCTATATGGCCATGTTCAGCGGCAAGTGAATGTATCTCTGGCACACAGTGTGGGTGCCAAGATACATCTGACCACAGACACGTGGTCTAGCAAACACGGGCAGGGAAGGTATATCACTTTTACTGCCCACTGGGTGAACCTTCTGACGGTTTGCAAGCATGTAACCCGTGGCACCCGGGTAGATTTGGTTTTACCGCCACAGATTGCATGCAGGCCTGGCTCTTCTTCTCCTCCTCCACCTCCTACTCCATCCTCCTCCCTCTCCTCCTTGGCTGACTCCTCCTTTTCCGCTACTAGCGTCTCTTCCACTGCGCCGCCCAAGCTCCCCAGAACCTATTCGACATGCCAGATGAGACGTTGCCATGCCGTGCTGTGTCTGTTGTGCCTGGAAGCCAAGAGCCACACTGGCCCCGCACTCTTTCAGCTTTGCGTTCACAGGCAGATAAGTGGCTAACACCGCTCAATTTGACAGTTGGTAAAGTGTGTGACAATGGTGCCAATCTGCTTGGCGCATTGAAACAGGGCAAAATTACGCACGTGCCATGCATGGCACACGTCTTAAACTTGGTCGTGCAGCGATTCGTTGTCAAATACCCTGGGGTCCAGGACATCTTACGGCAGGCAAGGAAAATCTCTGCCCATTTCATAAGATCTTACACGGCCATGGCTCGCCTTGCTGACATTCAGCGGCGACAAAATCTGCCGGTCAGACGTCTTATTTGCGATTGACCGACGCGATGGAACTCAACCTTCTATATGCTTGATAGGCTGCTCTAGCAGAAACGTGCAGTTAACGTCTACCTGTATGAACTCTGCGGCAGAACAGGTTCTGGGGAGCTGGGTTTTTTTCACCGCGCCAGTGGCTGCTCATTCGCGACGCATGCAGACTTCTGCGGCCATTTGATGAGATCACCAAACTGGTCAGTCGCAGCCATGGCGCCATCAGTGACATGGTATCTTGTGCCTTCTTTATGGAGCGTGCATTGCATTGTGTCATTGATCAAGCCGTGGAGGAGCAGGAGCGGGAAGATGAGGAAGTCGCAATGCTGGATGAATTCCCAGGGGGGGCTACTCTATCTGAGACAAGTCAACAACAGGAGTCTGAAGAGGAGTCAGAGGAGGATGGTGTCGGGGCGGATGAGGAGGAGCAAGAAGAGCATGCTTTAAACCTTTCTGGGATCCCTTTTGTTGTCTGTGGATGGGGGAAGGAGAACGAGGAGGACGGCATTATCTTGGAAGATGAGCAGGAGCCAGGCCACCACACCGCTTCCAGTTTAGTGCAAATGGGAGCCTTCATGCTCCAGTGTTTTAACAGGGACCCCGTATAAAAAGCATAAAGGTCAAGGACCAGTACTGGGTGGCAACGTACTTAGACCCCCGGTACAAACACAAAATGGCGGAAATGTTACCACCGTCACAGAGGGCTGTCAGAATAGAGCACTTCCAGGCCTTGCTTCAAGAAATGCTGCATTCTGCTTTTGCGTGCGCTGGCAGAGGAGCAATTCCCACTCCCAGAGAAAGAGTTGCGGGTACCAATCCAACAGCGCTTGCAAGAAGAGGGCGGTTTGAAGATGTGTTGGTGACTTCTGAAATGAGGTCATTCTTTCAGCCGACCCATCGACAGGTCTCATCCTGATCCAGCATCAGGGAACGCCTAGACCGACAGGTGTCCGACTACATTGGGTTAACAGCCGATGTGGACGCTCTGAGGAGTGATAAACCCCTGGACTACTGGGTGGGCAGGCTTGACCTCTGGCCAGAGCTTGCCCAATTTGCAATGGAACTGTTGGCTTGCCCCTCGCCCAGTGTCCTGTCCGAAAGGACGTTCAGCGCCGCAGGGGGGATCGTGACCGATAAGTGCACTCGCCTAGCTCACGACAGTGTTGACTACCTCACATTTCTGAAAATGAATGAGGCATGGATCGCAGAGGAATTCAACACATGTGACCAGTAGACCATGTATATCTCTATAAACAATTTATTTAATCGAGCACACAGACCTTTTTTCTACATTTGGCTCACTTCCTTGTACAAAAAAAGCACACCGTACTATATGCTCGTACCCGCCTGTTTGAAGAGGTTGAGCGGTGTCATATTTTTGGGGCCCAGCAGCGAGTTGCTGGTATCAGTACTGCTGTCAGTGCTCTCTATCTTGGTGCTGCTGTCAGTGCTCTATATCACGTTGCTGGTGTCAGTGCACTCTATCACGGTGCTGGTGTCAGTGCTCTATATCACGGTGCTGGTGTCAGTGCACTCTATCACTGTGCTGGTGTCAGTGCTCTCTATCACAGTGCTGGTGTCAGTGTTCTATATCACGGTGCTGGTGTCAGTGCTCTATATGACGGTGCTGGTGTCAGTGCTCTATATGACGGTGCTGGTGTCAGTGCACTCTATCACAGTGCTGGTGTCAGTGTTCTATATCA
This sequence comes from Lithobates pipiens, assembly GCF_037356315.1. Lineage (NCBI taxonomy): Eukaryota > Metazoa > Chordata > Amphibia > Anura > Ranidae > Lithobates > Lithobates pipiens. The sequence continues at coordinate 424,791,638 of NW_027507718.1, forward strand.
CAGTGCTGGTGTCAGTGCTCTATATCACTGTGCTGGTGTCAGTACACTCTATCATGGTGCTGGTGTCAGGGTTCTATATCACAGTGCTGGTGTCAGTGCACTCTATCTCAGTGCTGGTGTCAGTGCACTCTATCACGATGCTGGTGTCAGTGTTCTATATCACAGTGCTGGTGTCAGTGCACTCTATCTCAGTGCTGGTGTCAGTGCTCTATATCACGGTGCTGGTGTCAGTGTTCTATATCACAGTGCTGGTGTCAGTGCTCTATATCATGGTGCTGGTGTCAGTGTTCTATATCACAGTGCTGGTCTCAGTGCTCTCTATCACGGTGCTGGTGCCAGTGTTCTATATCACAGTGCTGGTGTCAGTGCTCTATATCATGGTGCTGGTGTCAGTGCACTCTATCATGGTGCTGGTGTCAGTGCTCTATATCACGGTGCTGGTGTCAGTGTTCTATATCACAGTGCTGGTGTCAGTGCACTCTATCTCAGTGCTGGTGTCAGTGGTCTATATCACGGTGCTGGTGTCAGTGTTCTATATCACAGTGCTGGTGTCAGTGCTCTATATGACGGTGCTGGTGTCAGTGCACTCTATCACAGTGCTGGTGTCAGTGTTCTATATCACAGTGCTGGTGTCAGTGCTCTATATCACTGTGCTGGTGTCAGTGCACTCTATCATGGTGCTGGTGTCAGGGTTCTATATCACAGTGCTGGTGTCAGTGCACTCTATCATGGTGCTGGTGTCAGTGCTCTATATCACGGTGCTGGTGTCAGTGTTCTATATCACAGTGCTGGTGTCAGTGCACTCTATCTCAGTGCTGGTGTCAGTGCTCTATATCACGGTGCTGGTGTCAGTGTTCTATATCACAGTGCTGGTGTCAGTGCTCTATATCACGGTGCTGGTGTCAGTGCACTCTATCACAGTGCTGGTGTCAGTGTTCTATATCACAGTGCTGGTGTCAGTGCACTCTATCTCAGTGCTGGTGTCAGTGCACTCTATCACGATGCTGGTGTCAGTGTTCTATATCACAGTGCTGGTGTCAGTGCACTCTATCTCAGTGCTGGTGTCAGTGCTCTATATCACGGTGCTGGTGTCAGTGTTCTATATCACAGTGCTGGTGTCAGTGCTCTATATCATGGTGCTGGTGTCAGTGCACTCTATCATGGTGCCGGTGTCAGTGCTCTATATCACGGTGCTGGTGTCAGTGTTCTATATCACAGTGCTGGTGTCAGTGCTCTATATCACGGTGTTGGTGTCAGTGCACGCTATCACGGTGCTGGTGTCAGTGTTCTATATCACAGTGCTGGTGTCAGTGCACTCTATCATGGTGCTGGTGTCAGTGCTCTATATCACGGTGCTGGTGTCAGTGTTCTATATCACAGTGCTGGTGTCAGTGCACTCTATCTCAGTGCTGGTGTCAGTGTTCTATATCACGGTGCTGGTGTCAGTGCTCTATATCACGGTGCTGGTGTCAGTGCACTCTATCACAGTGCTGGTGTCAGTGTTCTATATCACAGTGCTGGTGTCAGTGCTCTATATCACTGTGCTGGTGTCAGTGCACTCTATCATGGTGCTGTTGTCAGTGTTCTATATCACAGTGCTGGTGATCATCTTCTACACCCTCTTCATAGCCTACCCTGACCTTTCCTCTCCTGCATTGCCTTCATGCGCTCCTGAGTCCTGAATTGTCAAAATTTCACATATAAAAAAAGAATGCTTGTAGTTGTTGATCCCAAATTCACTTCATATATGTGTTATGTCAGTGGCCATGTGGTGGGACTATGTGTGCACAGCTAGTAATTATTTTGTGGCTGGAAATATGACCTGTAGGTTTTCAAGGTTCGCCTGCCATTGAAGTCAATGGGGCCCACCGCAAACTTTGTGGTTCGTGAACTTTCGACCGCGTTCGCGAAACGTCCCGTCGGAAGTTCGTCCATCTCTATTCACTACTGCTACTCTTCACACTGAATTTGTGCTGTGTAGAGAGTAGGTCATTCATTTGTAGGTTGCTGAGGAATCTTGTTTGCTGGGATAAGCAGTTAGGTCCATACGTTTGTGGTTAAAAAAATGCCTTCTAGGATTGGTTGATAGTGGATAAATCCTGTAGTTGCAAATTTCAGGAATGTACATTATGGATGAATTAACTATAGATTTTAGTAGATTAAAGATGAGTAGATACTTTTTTTTTTAAAGTAGTACTGTGTGTTTTTCAGTAGTAAGGTATAGACGAATATGTCTATGTTGAAAATGTCCATACTTTGCTTGTTATCCTTCATCCTGATGGTCTTCCTGGCTCTAATATGTTCAGGTAAAGAATAAGAGACATATCTGTGCTTACAGTAGGGAGTTTATTTGATGTACAAGTGTAAGTTAGTGGCTGAGAGCCAACATGTGACATCTTCTACTCTCAGAGGCATAAGGCTAAGTATTACAGCCTCCTGGACACAATCTGGAGATGCTGCCTCCTTAAAATGCTGGAGTTAATGTAGCCACAGCTTCAGTTCGGGTGACGTGGGTTCATGGTATTCTGGAGCTCCTCTATAGGCCATCAGATCATCTTTCAGTTCGAGGTAAACCATAAGTGCCTGTTTTACAGTTTCATTTTGAGCAGACACAGACATGTTCGTTAGAACCTCAACTGTTAGTGACACCCGCTCCAAAGTCAGTCCATTTCTTTTATTCTGGCTTGGCTTTGATAATGTCTTTATGGTTCCAGATATTTGTTCCGTTACACTGTCACTCCACAGTGCTAGTCTCTGGTTGATCTGAAGTCTTGTATCCATGATTCTTCTTTTATATTCCTGTTTGCAGGAGAAAAATTTCCTCATTTTCATAATGTTGTGAAGTTCTCTTTCGTTCAGAACTCAAGTGACATGAGAGAGACGATAGCTGCTCTGGGAACTTTTATATCACTTTCAGTTTCCTTTTGTCATGGTTATGCAGTGATCTTCCTCTGGTTGCTTACCTCCCCTCATGTCTTCTGACTAAGAAGCCAGCCACTTCCACCTGGCGTTTTTTATAACCTCTCCTCTAAGCATGGCTCCACCCCAGGTCCTATCAGGGAACCCTATATTAACCTGTGCTCTGCAAGCCAACACTGCTGATCAACCATTGTGTTTTCATTGTGTGTTTGGCTTCCTGGTTCCTGCTTGCCGCGTGCTCTATGTTTGACTCTGTTACCGACCTTGGCGTGTTTGCTACGATTCCTGTCTGCTTGCGACCTTGACCTTTTACATGTTCCCGACCATCCCTGTCTGCCTGTGACCCTGAACTTTTGGTGTGTACTCTGTTGTTCCTGTCTGCTAGTTGCCATGACCTCTGCCGTATCCACGTAGTATCCTTGCCGTTCCAGCCTGCTGCTTCCTTCTCCTGTAGTCTACTGTGAGCATGAGCTGTGAGACCCTAGGGGCCGTGACTTGGAGCCAGACTGCAGCGAAGTCCATCCTCACCACTGGAGGCTCTGGTGAACACCCGCTGGCTCTTACACTCCGCGCCCTGGGGAATCTATGCTCCAGCTCCCATTGGGATCTGTGTTAGTGATCCTGTAGACCTGTGTCCCGAATTTCCCTGGGTACAATCTGCAGCAGTCAGTCCTAAGGTCCACTACCTAGCGGTGCACTTCCGACTCCTACGGAGTGCATCTGTCACCTGGTCTCAGGTGACCTGACACCTTTCTATACAGGTAAGAAGGTAACATCATGTAGCTGGTGAGATTCTTCTACCTGTCACACAGGAAACTCCTCCTTCCTGACACAGGACTCTCCTGTGTAAAAGCAATACACCACACAACTGGATACTTAACCAGAAATATTGTTTACTGTAAATATTTCAACAGGTGGTTACTAGGGATGAGCTTCGTGTTCGAGTCGAACATACGTTCGACTCGAACATTGGTCGTTCAGGCGTTCAGCGAATTCCGAACGTTTGGTCCGCTCGCGGCAAAATTCGTGTGGCCCACAATGCACTGCGATGGCGCAGTGCATTGCTGGCTCATGATTGGCCAAGCATGCACTGTGACCCCGCATGCTTGGCCAATCGCAGCGCCAGCAGCGAGGAGAGCCATGATTGGCCATGGGCGTCCTGCCTGTGGCCAATCATAGCTCAGGCTGTGTAGTGCACGCCTCACACTATATAAGGCCGCCTTTGAGGCGGCCTCGTGTAGTGTGTTGGCATCTGAAGCAGTGGGTGTTCTGTGTACCTTCAACACAGTTACACACCAATTGTTTTTGGCTGATTTCCTATCTTGCTCTTGTGTAGTGGTTACTGTCTGTGCCCTGACCGCAGTATACACCACTATATTCACCTCACCTATATAGCTAGTGATCTAGCTTTAATAATAGAGCTTGCAGTCAGTAGTGTTAGGAGATAGTGCGTGCTGTCTGCGTGCTCTGTACCCAGTACATACCACTATAATCCACCTACATAGCTGTTCTCTATTTGAGCCCAATTGCCATCTGCAGGAGTTATTGGAAGTTGTGTGTGCTTCCAGCACAGCACAGCACAGTATACATCTGTATATACCCCTTTAACTCTGCTGTTTTCTGGTTATTGTCTGCGTGCCCTGACCGCAGTATACACCGTGATATTCACCTCACCTATATAGCTAGTGGTCCATCTTTAATAATAGCGCTTGCAGTCAGTAGTGTCAGGAGATAGTGCGTGCTGTCTGCGTGCTCTGTACCCAGTACATACCGCTATAATCCACCTACATAGCTGTTCTCTATTTGGGCCCAATTGTCATCTGCAGGAGTTATTGGAAGTTGTGTGTGCTTCTAGCACAGCACAGTATACATCTGTATATACCCCTTTATCTCTGCTGTTCTATAAAAAAGGCATCTGCAGGAGTTAGTGGGTGTTGTGTGCCTCCAGCACAATATAAACTACCCAACTACTGTTTTACCCAACTCCCTTCAGGCCATTACCATGTCTGGAAGGCCAGCAAGGAGAGGCAGACAGGCGCGAGCCGATAAAAGAGGGCAAGCAGGCTCTGTGTCTAGAGACAACAGTGCTGGTCGTGGACGCGGTGCATTGTCATCAGCACGTGGCCATGGGACATGCTTGTCCTTCTTTTCTGCAGCTGGACATGTTGAACCGCAACATGCCAACGACTTGGTAGAGTGTATGACCAAGCCCTCTTCATCCTCCTCATCCTCTCTCACCCAGTCTCAGGGTAGTAGCAAAGCAGCTGCCAACACATCGTCTTCCCTCCTCTCAATGTCATCATCAGTGACTCCTTCCCTAGACCCACCACGTCCTCCTGAGGAGTCTCCTGAACTCTTTGAGCACAGTGTTGGGTACATGCTCCAGGAGGATGCCCAGTGTTTGGTGGGCTCTGATGATGACACTCAGCTAGAGGAAGGCAGTAGCGTGAGCGCAGAGAGAGGGGATGCTCAAGAAGGACAGCAATCTGGCAGTCATGTTCCACAAGCTGCAGCATACTGCCAGGTTTGCTACAGCGATGAAGAGGGAGGGGATGATGAGGGCACTGACTCCACGTGGGTGCCTGGAAGGAGGGAGGAGGAGGAGGAGGAGGAGGCACATGTCCAACGAGGCAGGATGCCCTCCGGGGGTCAGCTTAGGGGCAGCACACCAACTGAATCACACCGCAGAGCTCCGCCTGCGCAGAGCGCTTCCTCTGCGCGTTATTCTAAAAGTTCTTTGGTGTGGGCCTTTTTTGAGACGAGTGCATCAGATCGCACCGCTGCTATTTGCAACATATGTCTCAAGCGTATCTCACGTGGCCAAAACATCAGCCGCTTGGGCACCACATGCTTGACCAGACATATGTTGACCTGCCATGCAGCTCGTTGGCAAGCGTACCTCAAAGACCCACACCAAAGAACAAAGCGGACCTCTCCTTGCTCCTCATCAGCTGGCATCTCCAACCCCACTAGACCTTCAGTCCTCTCTGAAACCTGCTCTGAGAGGAATGAAGGTGTAGAATTAGGTGTGTCACAGCCAAGTGCTTCCGGGAACTCTGCTAGTGGTACATCCACATCCGATTATAGCAGGCAAATGTCCCTGCCCCAGCTGCTGGACCGGCGGAAGAAGTTTACTCCCAGCCATCCACATGCCCAGCGGTTGAATGCTAGCTTGGCTAAATTGCTAGCACTTCAACTGCTGCCTTTTCAGTTGGTAGACTCGGCCCCCTTCCGTGAGTTTGTACAATGTGCGGTTCCTCAGTGGCAGGTCCCCAAGCGCCACTTTTTCTCACGGAAGGCGATTCCGGCTCTCTACCGGCATGTGGAAGGCAATGTCCTTGCCTCGCTGGACAGGGCGGTCAGCGGTAAGGTGCATATTACCGCTGACTCATGGTCCAGCAGGCATGGACAGGGACGTTACCTGTCTTTCACGGCCCATTGGGTCACTCTTCTGGCTGCTGGGAAGGATGCAGGACAAGGTGCAGTAGTGTTGGAGGTTGTTCCGCCACCACGCCTCCAAAATGCTACTATTGGTTGTGACACACCTCTCTCCTCCACCCCCTCCACTTCTTCTTCCTCCATGGCCTCTTCCAGTGCTCTGTCCTCAGAACCAGCGGTGCTCCGTAGGCGTTCCAGGGGCTACGCAAGTACGCAGGCAAAACGATGCCATGCCGTGCTTGCGCTGGTTTGTTTGGGGGACAGGAGCCACACTGGGGCGGATGTTTTGTCAGCTCTGCAGGGGCAGGCCGAGAGGTGGTTGACGCCACGCCAGCTTAAGCCAGGAATGGTGGTTTGCGACAATGGCACCAACCTCCTCTCCGTCCTCCGACAGGGACAACTGACCCATGTGCCCTGTGTAGCTCACGTCCTTAACCTGGTGGTGCAGCGGTTCTTGGGCAGGTACCCCGGCTTACATGATGTCCTGAAGCAGGCCAGGAAAGTCTGTGTGCATTTCCGCCGATCATTTAATGCCTGTGCTCGGCTGGCTGAGCTCCGAAAGGAGTTGAACCTGCCCAAGAACCGCCTTATATGTGACATGCCCACCAGATGGAACTCAACATTGGCCATGCTGCAGCGGCTGCACACGCAGCAGAGGGCCATCAATGAGTACCTGTGCGACTACGGCACCAGGACAGGGTCAGGGGAGCTTGGTTTTTTCTCACCACGCCAGTGGGGCATGATCAGGGATGCATGCACTGTCCTGTCACCGTTTGAGGAGGCCACAAGGATGGTGAGCAGTGACAGTGCATGCATCAGTGACACTGTACCTCTTGTCCACCTCTTGGAGCATACGCTGCGTGGAATAATGGACAGGACACTTGAGGCAGAACAGAGGCAGGAAGAGGAGGACTTCCTTGCCTCTCAAGGCCCCCTTTATCCAGACAGTGTTCCTGCTGTGCCACCCATCACACAGGAAGAGGGTGAGGAGGAGGAAGAGGAGGAGGAGGATGATTGTGTCAGCATGGAGGTGGAGGCTGGCACTCAGCATCAGCATCAGTAGCAGCAGTCTTATAGGGATGATTTACAGTCCCAAGAAACACGTGGACTTGTACGTGGCTGGGAGGAGGTAGCTGCGGATCATGTTGTCCTTAGTGACCCAGAGGACTCCGGACCGAATGCCTCAGCTAACCTACGCTGCATGGCCTCCCTGATCCTGCAAAGCCTGCGGAAGGATCCTCGTATTCTTCGGATCAAGGAGAGGGACCATTACTGGCTGGCCACTCTCCTTGATCCACGGTACAAGGGTAAGGTTGCCGACCTTATCTTGCCATCGCAGAGGATGAGACATCTCCGGGAGGCCTTGCAGAAAGCTCTGTGCAATGCGTTCCCAGAGACTGGGAGGTTACAAACTCCTGGTCCTGGACAACGTGTTGCTGAGGCATCGGTCAGAAGGAGCGGTGGAGAAGGTGGCCGTCTGACTGATGCTTTCAGACAATTTTTTAGTCCGCAGCCCCAAGGTATGATTGGTTCCAGCACCCATCGCCAGCGTCTAATTTACATGGTGCAGGAATACCTAGGGGCAAGGTCAGACTTGGACACCTTTCCCACTGAAAATCCTCTGGCTTACTGGGTCTTGAGGATGGATCACTGGCCAGAGCTTGCACAGTATGCAATTGAGCTACTGGCCTGTCCTGCATCCAGCGTTCTTTCGGAACGCACCTTCAGTGCTGCTGGTGGCTTTGTTACCGATCACAGGGTGCGCCTGTCCACCGAATCAGTTGATCGACTGACCTTCATCAAGATGAATCAGTCTTGGATCACCCACAGCTACCAAGCACCTGAAGCTGATGTAACCGAATAATTTTTTTTTAAATACCACATCCCTTCAAGACTGCCTATGCTGATGCTGAGTGACTGTCCTGTTATGTTGATTGTCTATCCTCTTCCTCCTCCGCTGATATGTTGGAAGAACATTTTTGGTTCTGGGTGATGCCAGCAGCCCAATTTTTCTGCCCCTGTTTAACAGGGGCGTTTAATTACAATTTTTGATGCAATGCTTTGCAGCAGGGCTAATTCCTGCAATAAAATTAGAGTATATGGCAGAGGTTGGAGTGTGGTGGCACCAGCACCAGTGCCTAAGGTCCAATTTTTCTGCCCCTGTTTAACAGGGGCGTTTCAGTACAATTTTTGATGCAATGCTTTGCAGCAGGGCTATTTCCTGCAATAAAACTAGAGTATATGGCAGAGGTTGCAGTGTGATGGCACCAGCACCAGTGCCTAAGGCCCAATTTTTCTGCCCCTGTTTAACAGGGGCGTTTAAGTACAATTTTTGATGCAATGCTTTGCAGCAGGGCTAATTCCTGCAATAAAACTAGAGTATATGGCAGAGGTTGCAGTGTGATGGCACCAGTGCCTAAGGCCCAATTTTTCTGCCCCTGTTTAACAGGGACATGTAATTACAATTCTTGATATAATATTTCACAGGAGGGCCCCTTCCTGTGCCCACCCAGAGTAACGGTGAGGACTTATAGTGTTGTGGCACCAGCACCACAACCACCAAAGGTCAATTTTTCTACCACTGTTCAACAATGGCATGTAATTACAATTCTTGATATAATCGTTCACAGCAGGGCGCTCCAGCGCCCACCAAGAGTCACTTTCAGGGCTTACAATGTTGTGGCAAAACCAACACCTTGTTCCGCCATTTCTGCAGAGCATATAGGGCAGGCCCCTACTTACTAACATCCAACTTACAAACATCAGACAGCAGCAAGTGAGATGAAAAAAGATGGACGACAAAACAAATTATACAGGGGTGATAACCCTTCCCTATGTTTTCCAAAAAGCTTAAAAATAGTATTTTTTGACTGGAGCTACACTTTAAAAATGTACCAGTTGAAAATTACAAACAGATTCAACTTAACACAACAAACCTACACAGTCCCTGTCTTGTTTGCACCGCCTGTATACTGCTGTTCTGAGTATATAGGGCCTGGGGGCCACACGCTTTTCCTTTTTTTAATATGGGTACGGGGTTCCCCTTAATATGCGTACAAGACCCAAATAGGCTGGTAATGGGCAGGGAGGGCTACCCATGCAATTTTTCTGAATGATTTTCAACCATATTGCAGGAACCAGATATAACATTAAAACTGCAAGCAGTTTTAAATATTGTTATTTCCGTTTAATGTCATTTTGTGCAGGGACTGTTCTAAACACGGGAAACACGTGGCACTTCACAGGCATACTACAGACACCCCCCAGGCACCATATTTAAAGGAATATTTCACTTTTTTTTTTCACTTTAATCGTCATTAAAATCAGTGCTCCCGCCAAAACGGACGTTTTTAAAACCTTTTTTTGCATTGACCCATGTCCCCTGAGGCAGGAGTCAGGTCCCCAAACCCTTTTTAGGATAGTATGTTGCATATTAGCCGTTAAAATTAGCACTTTCCATTTCGAACGTTCGAGTCCCATAGACTTCAATGGGGTTCTAACGTTCGTTTCGAACGCGGGGTCCGTTCGAAAGTTCTGGTGCGAACCGAACCGGGGGGGTGTTCGGCTCATCCCTAGTGGTTACAGTAATTGTGCTGTCATCCCAACATAGGACGACATCACAATGTATTTCCATAAGACAGAATATAACATATATATGTAAATCTATTTATATGAACCTGGGATCTCCCCTTGCTTTAAAAGCTATACGTGAGGCCTCACTTAAAGTACTTCAATCCAGGGGGTATTCTTTTCTTCGCTAGCTCAAGTCACTCCTTTGTATTTGTAATCCCAAGTAATGTGGAAGATTAAGCTGAAATGCTCCTGATGTAATTCCAGTAACTTATTTACATGCGCTCAGGCACCAAAGTAAATAGGCCCCAAGCCTGCTTAGTGTCAGTGGCTCTGCTACGCCTCTGTGGAACTGCAGATTCCCTTGAGGCCTGAATGCGATTCTAACTCCGTGCAAAGATTAACAAACAGTGGGTCGTAACCCGCTCACTAACTGGATTAGAGTTCTATGTGATCACTTTGGTCTGGTGACTGTTGCTTGTCTTTCCGTCAGCTTGGCCAGATGTTCTGTATCGGTCCGCCGAATCGATCCGGCTCTCCGGTTCTCCGTTGAATGTCTTTGGACCTTCAAACCGGCTACCGTTCTCTCAGGCTCCGTCAGGTCACCTTACAAGAACAAACAGGCTGGCGCTCTGCGATGGCTGTTGGCCGCTGCCTCTCGGGACACCCCTCCACAGATCTGCAGAGGCAGGTACCATGGTCCCAAGAGACCTAAAATGGCAGCTGTTGTCACTTATATCCCCTACCCAGCATGCACTGCGTAAGAGTGTGTTCATGGGTAGGTCACACACGGACTCCTGGGTAACGAGGTCAACCTCGCTAGATGGCTCTAGTGCGAAACCACAGTAATATCCATATACTTCACATTAAAGCATGCATAGTCACATCAGTAAACAAGGATGTCAGCGCTACATGGGTAAGAAGAAAACGTCAGATAACTGTTGAGATTCTTCAACCTGTCACACAGTTATCTCCTCCCTCCTGCTACAGAACCCTCCTATGTACTGGGTAAATATCTGCATGTAAAGAAACAAAGGATTTAAAAAAAAATTATTATCATAAACAGAAAAAAAGATAACACAGCATCAGCCAGTTTCTTGATACATCAGCCCCTCTTGATTACCTAGATAAGTGACTGCTGAGCAGCAAATGTATGTGGTGGAACAGATGTTCTGTATGGTCATTGCTTTGTTAATTTTATTTTTAGTAACTTATCATATTTAAGAATTTATTGTTTTCATGTATTAATAGTACATGTTCATGGTTAAAATTTACCTTGATTTGTTTCTATGTGTATAGACTTACCGTAAACAGCATGAATACATGCTGAATATACATGGGAATATTTTGTGTTGGGCAGGTATTCTCCTGGGACATCACCTGCATTCCCCTCCACAGCAGGTGGGGCAGAGGTTGTTAGATTATGCTAGGAGCCAGAAGAGCCTGGAAACACTTAAATAACGTGAGGAAACAGATACATGTCTTTGTAAAATACATATGCCTTTTTTTCAGTTTTGTGACCAAAAAACTCTCTTCCCGGAAAGAACAGTCAGCCCTGGATCTCACTGTAGACTGTACTGCATTTAGGCAATTCAGCCAAGTCCAGGAACCACCCCAACCCATAACTAGACAATGAAAGGTGAGCCCCGCACTAATGAGTTTATCTTATCACTCTTTCTAAGGCAGGCCATAGATCAGGGCTCAAGTCCTGCGGGAACGCATGGGAATGGAGTTCTTGTACTTTTTCCACAACATGAACTCAGTTCCCGTTAGCAGCTGCATCCTGCATATGCCTGAGTAACTGGTTACTAGGCTGAGCAGCGCCTCTGAGAGAGAGCAGCCAGCCACAGACACCACACCAGACAGAGCCACACTTACTGCTGGTAAGGATCCAGCCTGTGCCCACTGCCCAGTCAGTGCCAGATAGTCCCAGGGCCGCCACAGACTAGTCCCGCAGCCACTGTAGCGCATTGCCAGCAGTGCAGCCCAACTCTGAGCTGCCAGACTTCACCAGTTCAACTTCTCCTCTCTTGAGCTGAGCCTCCGAGTCCTCCCGCCCACGAGCTCCGCCGCGAGTTTGCCACCCGCCAGAGCCATTGACAAACTTCCAGGTTAGTGTGTTACACACACTTTGTTAGTTACAGTGTGCATGCTCCCCCTCCGTTCTGCTGCTGTTGGTTCTGGACTGAAGGTCTGCTTTAACTTGTTACACATTTTCACTGGCTAGTTGTACACTTGTAGAGCACTTGAAGCACAAGTTCTAGTTGGCACTTTTCCAATTTGTAGCAAATTTGGCAAGCCTAGCAAGAGCAAAGTTGCAGTGGTGAATATACAACAAGAGCTCTGCAGGTCACAGTGACCCCTCTGGTGGGATGACTATTGCACAAAATAACTGAACCAGAACTTGCAGTAGACTTGCAGAATTTTTGCAAAGAAAGTTGATCTGGGGTCATGCAATGTGGACTTGCTGCAATTGTGCAACAAACTTGGGAAGCCTGGCAAGTCTAGCAATAGCTTAGCAAGTCATTTCCAAACTTACAGCGCAATTGCTTGCTACCTGGAATAATATTCAGAAGCAGCTACATACATGCCAGCTTGGAAAGAGTTAAAAAGGTCAGGATGATGAAGTGGGTGCATAAAAGTGATATTTAATTATGACTGGGTTTTAGTTTTAATACATTATTTAAAGGAAAAAATACCTGTTTCTCCTAGTTTGTGTTATAAAACGTTGCAAATAAATAATCTTTCTTTTTAGATTTAGTCCAAAATGTACTCTCTTACATTTATTTGGTAAAAAAACGCAATTACAAACTATGGTATACAGTATATATTGAAATTAATCAACCCTGATGTCCTGACTGCCATTCTAATTTCTTCAGGCCCTAAAATGTTTCCCTTTTGGAAAGTAGACACTTCAAGGTATTAAGAAAAGAAAAGGCACGGTGAGTTTTTTGATGTAGGTGTAATTTTTGCCCCAGTTTTTTGAAAAATAAAATCTTATCTTTTTTTTTCATAAAGTTGCCATTTTATAGTATTTCTCACACAGAACTTAGGAAACCTTAGAATTACACCTCAAAACACATTCTGCTATTTCTCCTGAGCATTGGGGGTGTCACAAATGTGAACCGTTTTGCAGCCTAGTTCTTCAGGCTTTCAAGGGGTATTATCTAATTTTCTGATTACCTCCACATTTTGGAGGCCCTGGAATGCCAGCATAATAGAAACAGCCAAAAGGGAACACATTTCGGAAATCCAAGGTATTTTTTTAAGATTCATAGTGAGTCTTTTGAAGATTCATTTTTTTTGGGCCCAAGTTTTTTGAAAATTAGGTAAGAAAATTAAAATGTGGCTGTAGTGCAGGGCAGAAATATTATTATTATTTGTTTGTGTTGTTTTATTGAAATCAATAGTATGTAAAACAGTCAGGTTTTCTGCTTACTTAATCTATGGGCTCATGCACACTGCAGCTCAAAAAAAATGCTTTTACAGGCATTTAAGCTTTAATTTCTCTGCCTAAAAGCTTTCTGTGCTCCTTTGCGCATTTTTATTGAGCTTTTTCGAGGTTCTTTGAGGGGTTTTTTCACAAACCCTCCCCTCAGCTCAAGGAGAAAGGGTACAGGCAGGTCCACAGGAACAAAAAAAATTTCCTCCAGGAATTAAGAGACCCGGGTGCAGGCAAAGGCATGTGGCCAATGAAGATAATTAAAAAACTCTGGACAGCCGCACTCCAAAATAGATCTTGTGCCTTTGGCTATGAGTAAGCACTTTTGGTAGTGTGGAACGCGTTAGCTGATATTGCTTTGCTGTGATTTGTACAGTGTGATCCTGTTTTTACAAAGGCACAAGATCTATTTTGGAGTGCGGCTGTCCAGAGTTTTCTAATTATCTTCCCTTTCCTCATTTTATAAATTTTTTTGTGCATTTTCGAGTTTCTTTGAGATTTCTTGAGCATTTTCATGCTTTTTCATGCCTTTTTGGGCACTTAGGAGTCTTTTCTGCTTGAAAGCTCCTGTCAAAAACGCAAGTTTGGTGGGGTTTTTTTCTGCCTGTAAGAGCATATGCCTGTAAACTCCTGAAAAAGCCTAAGTGTGCATGGATACATTGGCTAACAGGGAGGGGAGTTTCCAGGCAGAAAACAATAAGAGCTCAAAAAAAGCTCAAACCCCTGTTGGAGCAGCTTCTTTGAGCTTCTTTGAGATGCAGTGTGTATGAGCCCTATAAGTTCCTGTGCCCCACACGGAGTGGGGGATGAGGTTAATCTCTGCAGGAAGCACAAACAGCATGGTGTCCTGTAGCTGGAGAAGCCAGACATGCCGGTGTTCTGCCAAAAAGAGTCCGGCCATCGAATAGTGTCCGCCCCGTACTGCACAGGTGCAGCGCTTGCACAGTACGGAGGGGAAGGAGACTCCGAAAGTCTCCGAAGATGAACGGTGCCTGCACACTGAGTCCAGGTTGAAACCCCACCATCAAAGTGGACATACGGTTGCACATAGTAACAGGACTCCTCACGGGCTCCCTTCGCACGCCACGCTTCGGCCACGGCCTTGCTTCGCTCGGCTATTTTTTACTCTAACTCTATGTCCACTTGGATGGTGGGGCTTGAACCTGGACTCACTGCGCAGGCGCCGTTTATCTTTGGAGATGTTCAGCTTCTCCTTGTCCTCCGTACTGTGCAAGCGCAGTACAAGGCGGACATTATCCGATGGGGGACACTATTTGATACATCACCGGAACTTGGTGTTGTATGCTAGTCTTAGCTGAATTCAAAGTACAATTTAATTTCCCTATGCTGGCAGAAATTGTCAATCTTTTTCTGAGCTTTCCTCAGGGAGGGACACAGGAATCTTTGTCTGCCTGTACCATTGGAAGAAGACTGGAACGTGCTTAGAATGGCTGAGTCTGTTAGTTCAGCATGGATAGTGTGCTACTTCTTAAATCCTGGGACTACTGGAACATATAGTTCCGTATTGTTTGTGCTGCTTTCCAGACACTGGAACCCCCCTTTTTTCCACTTTGTAGATCCATTTCTGTGGAAGCGACTTGCTGCCAGAACCTGTGGAGATCCAGGCCTGTTGTGTACCCAGATCCCTCCTCAGATTGCCCTGCCTTCTCTCTCTGCTGTGTGCCCAGAGCCCTCCTCAGTTTGCCCTGCCTACTCTGTCTGCTGTGTGCCCAGAACTCTCCTCGGATTGGCCTGCTTACTCTTTCTGCTATGTGCCTAGTTCCCTCCTCAGATTGCCCTGTCTGCTCTCTCTGCCCTGTGCCCAGAGCCCTTGTGGATTGCCCTGCCTGGATCCCCTGATGCCAAGACCAGCACATCCACCACTCAGAACAGTTTGACTTCCACAGCGTGAGTCTTTGAACTCCTCTGTGGCTTATTATCCTTGCTGTTACTGTTCTGGGGAGCATTCACCCTGGCTCTATCTTTTTGTTGCCTTGTGAACTGTTTCCATTGTGTTATATCCCCACTCCATGGACTGTTACCCCTTGCTACTGCCCTGAAAATCATCTCCCCTTTCTGTGCCATATAGCTACCCATGAACTGTTTATCCGTGCTGTGCCATACTACCACTCTGGGGACCTGCATTCCTCCTCTTGGCCTGCCTAATTGTGGCCCAGTGTACTGTTTCCTGTTGTGCTGGGCCAGATTTCCCCTCAATAGAAGCCTAACTCTTGTTGTGCCAAGCTACCACTCTGAGCACCTGTTTTCCCTCTTGCCAGGGGGCCTTGTGGACCGTTCCCCCAAACTGTGTAATTCGCTACCCTGTGAACTGTTCACCCTTGGTGCCCCCACAAAACACATTTGGCTATTCCTTAGGCGTATGAGACTTTTTTACAGTCTAGCCGCATAGAAGGGCCCAAAATTCTTAGAACATCTTCAGACTTTCAAGGGACATAAATTTCTCTTCTAATTGCTTGATTATTTATCATTGTTTGGGAGGCCCTGTAGCACAAGGCCAGCAGAAACACCTATAAAATTACCACATTTGGAACGGAAGCCTCCCAAGGCATTTTCTATGAGGCATAATGAGTCTTTTGAAGATTTCCTTGTTTTGCCACAAGCTTTGAGAAAACGTGGAAAGAAAATGAAAATGTAATTTTGTACAATAAGTTGTCAATTCCCACAGAAAACATGGGTATACCAAAAATGACACCCCAAAACACATTCTGCTATTCCTCTTCAGTATGATATACCCCATTTGTAAGACTTTTTCAATGTTTGGACTGATTATGTACCTTGTGTATCACAAAAATCAAGCAATGTTGTAAAGCATTTGTACATTGTACTGTAAGGCTGGTCTCTGTATGAGTGGTCAGGAAATATAGCTTGACCATCCCTGTAACTATAACTCAAACAAGTCTAGCCTACTGGCACGGTGGCTGCCTGCAGGAATTACACACAATGCATTGTTCAATGGCCAAGAAGTACAGGAGGCTGAACTAAGGGTAAACAAACAAATGCCTGTGGTTCCAGGACTGGAGTTGGGTCTGGGCTTAGGGTCTGAACTGTTTATATCATATATAACTAATTTCTCTTTATACATAACACACATATTATTCCACATTTATCAATTAAATTAAATTAAATATTTTTGAAATATTCAGAAATAAAAAATAACTTATTATTAATAACCAACAATACGACCTAATAAATGATATTACATAAATAACATGTGACAACACTGAAGGAATGACACTTTGCTACAATTTAAAGTAGTGAGTGTACAGCTTGTATAACAGTGTAAATTTGCTGTCCCCTCAAAATAACTCCACACACAGCCATTATTGTCTAAACTGCTGGCAACAAAAGTGAGTACACCCCTAAGTGAAAATTTCCAAATTGGGCCCAAAGTGTCAATATTTTGTGTGGCCACCGTTATTTTCCAGCACTGCCTTAACCCTCTTGGACAGGGAATTCACCAGAGCTTCACAGGTTGCCACTGGAGTCCTCTCCACTCCTCCATGATGACATCACAGAGCTGGTGGATGTTAGAGACCTTGAGCTCCTCCACCTTCCATTTGAGGATGCCCTATAGATGCTCAATAGGGTTTAGGTCTGGAGACATGCTTGACCAGTCCATTACCTTTACCCTTAGCTTCTTTAGCAGGGCAGTGGTCGTCTTGGAGGTGTGTTTGTGGTCGTTATGTTGGAATACTGCCCTGCAGCCCAGTCTCCAAAGGGAGGGGATCATGCTCTGCTTCAGTATGTTACAGCACTCATGCAGCCGAAGACCATGACCGCCACTATGCGTGAATGTAAACAAGGCACATTTGTCTTTGTACTCCTCACCTGGTTGCTGCCACACACACTTGACACCTTCTGAACCAAACAAGTTTATCTTGGTCTCATCAGACCACAGGACACTGTTCCAGTAATCCATGTCCTTAGTCTGCTTGTCTTCAGTAAACTGTTTGCGGGCTTTCTTGTGCGTCATCTTTAGAAGAGGCTTCCTTCTGGGATGACAGCCATGCAGACCAATTTGATGCAATGTGCGGCATATGGTGTGAGCATTGACAGGCTGAGCCCCCACCCCTTCAACCTCCGCAGCAATGCTGGCAGCACTCATATGTTTATTTCCCAAAGACAACCTCTGGATATGATGCTGAGGTCATGCACTCAACTTCTTTGGTCGACCATGTCGAGGCCTGTTCTGAGTGGAACCTGTCCTGTTAAACTGCTGTATGGTTTTGGCCACCGTGCTACAGCTCAGTTTCTGGGTCTGGGTCTTAAGGCAGTGCTGGAAAATAATGGTGGCCAAAGAAAATATTGACACTTTGGGCTCAATTTGGACATTTTCTCTTACTCACTTTTGTTGCCAGAGGTTTAGACATTAATGGCTGTGTGTTGAGTTATTTTGAGGGAACAACAAATTTACACTGTTATACAAG
Organism: Lithobates pipiens; assembly: GCF_037356315.1. Classification (NCBI taxonomy): domain Eukaryota; kingdom Metazoa; phylum Chordata; class Amphibia; order Anura; family Ranidae; genus Lithobates; species Lithobates pipiens. Next base: position 424,809,455 of record NW_027507718.1, read on the forward strand.
CTGTACACTCACTACTTTACATTGTAGCAAAGTGTCATTTCTTCAGTGTTGTCACATAAAAAGATATAATAAAACATGTACAAAGATGTGAGGGGTGTACTCACTTTTGTGAGATACTGTATATACACACAAATAGACATGGGCCAAATACCCCCCTGTTCGGCAGCAGAACTCCGAAACAGGTGAAATGTTCTAACCCAAATTGGTGAACCACATTGAAGTCTATGCGAGCCAAACAGGAAAAATCAAAAGTTTCCATTTTGAAGGCTTATATGCATGTGATTGGTCTTAAAAGGGGTATGGGGGTCTAGGCACTGCCCTGGGGGACATGTATCAATGTTTTTTTTTTTAAACAATCATTTTTTCAGGAGCAGTGATTTTAATTATGCTTAAAGTGCAACAATAAAAACGAAAAATTCCTTTTAACCACCTAAATACTGGGCACTTACACCCCCTTCCTTCCCAGACCAATTTTCAGCTTTCAGTGCTCTCACACTTTGAATGACAATTACTCAGTCATGCTACACTGTATACATTTTTATCATTTTGTTCACACACAAATAGAGCTTTATTTTGGTATTTATTTACCACTTCATTTTTTATTTTTTGTGATATTAGCGAAAAAAGAGCAAATATTTTGAAAACATTTTTTTTTTCTACTTTGTGTTTTGAAAGAAACCAAAAAATCACATTTTGTCGAAAATTTTTGCTGTATTCTGCTACTTGTCTTTGGTAAAAAAAAATCCTGATAAATGTATGATCATTGGTTTGTGTGAAAGTTATAGAGTCTACAAACTAAGCTACGCATTATTGAAAATGTATCAATCCTAATGCACTGATGGCCATTTATTGAGGCCCTAAAATGTCAGGATAGTACAACTACCCCCCAAATTACCCCCTTTTGGAAAGAAGACAGTCTGAGGTATTTAGTAAGAGGCACAGTGAATTTTTTGAAGTTGCAATTTTTGCCCCACAATGCTTTGGAAAATTAAGAAATATATATATATATATATATATATATATATATATATATATATATATATATATATATATATATATTTTTTTTTTTCTTCACTAAATTGTCATATTTACAAGTAATTTTTCACACACAGTGCAGGCGTAATTGCAATTACACCTCAAAATACATTCTGCTATTCATCCTGAGTATGGCGATACCCCATGTGTGAGACTTTTTCACAGCCTGGCCACATACAGAGGCCCAACAACCATGAAGCACCATCAGGCGTTAAGGCATAAATTACACATTTCACTTCCTATCACGTTTTTGAAGGCCCTGGAGCACCAGAACAATGGAATTACCCACAAAATGTCCAGATTTTGGAAATAAAACAAACCAGTGTATATTCTATGAGGCATAATGAGTCTTTTGAACATGTCATTTCTTTTCACAAGTTTTTGGAAAATGTGGAAAGAAAATGAAATTTTTTCTCACAAAGTTTTCAATTTAGAAGATCTTTCTAACACATAGCATGTACATAGCCAAAATGACTCCCCAAAATACATTCTGTTACTCGGCCTGAGTATGGCAATATCCCATGTGTGAGACTTTTCCACTACTTGGCCACATACATAGGCCCAACATGCAACTAGTACCTTCAGGCTTCTAATAAAAAGCATGTACACACCAATAATTACACCCCAAAATACATTCTGCTGAGCAAAGGGTAAAAAAAAGGCTTACCTGTGGTTTTAGCAGGCAGGAATACCGTTCCAGAGCAGTCAAAGCATTTGTCCAGACAGCCAAAGGAAATGTCCAGGAATTGTCCAGGCAGCAAACATATATGGAAAAGTATGAACATGGTTCAGTACAGTCCAAGGTTTAGCAGGCCATTCAGGTGGCAGGTAGAGGCATGGCCAGTTCAGGTGGCAAGCAAAGGCATGACCAGTTCAGGTGGCAGCAGGCAGCACTATAACATTGGGCCTTGGTCAGGTAAGACCGGAGGACATGGGTAGAGGTTTCTTCCCACTCAAATCTCTACGAAGCCTCAGAGTCTCCAGACCCTAATCCGAGAAAACAAAATACCCGGAGAAAAATGTTTTCACCACTTGGAAAACCTTTTCTGGAGACCCCCCATAAATGTGAGACCCCTGTGATGTATAGTGGCAGGGCAAATGATTAGTTCACAAGGCAGGCAAAAAGCATAGTCATGTAACAGGCAGAGGTCAATTCACGTTGAAGGTTGGCAGAGGCATATTTGTTAACAGTCCGGGTCATTCACAGAAATGGCAGATAGTGGAAGCTGGAAAAAAATCATCTTCACTTTACTGATAGTGTTGTGAAGTATGATAACTCCGATAAAACTCTCCAATACAGAGGTCTGGCTGGGAGGGACATTGGTGACAGTAGTATCGGGTGTCACGACAAATTCCTTTACTTGAACACACACAACATTTTTTGGGGGGTTTGTGACCTGTTTGGGTAAGAGGGAAGATTTCGGGAAAAGTCCGTTCATGGAGTCTGGCTAATGTATCAGAGCGAATTAGTTGAGGGGCTTGGCCATGGGGATAGAGAAGGGCTGTGATAACGTCTTCTTGGAATTTTAGATAGGTTAGGGAACTTTGGATGCACTTAGAAAAAATAATATATGAATTGAACAGGGCTAGTTGCATCAAATAAATGACAACTTTCTTGTACCAAAACAGTGATTTCCTGGTGACCAAGTAGGGCTGCATCATCTGGTCGTTCATATTCACCCCCCCCCCCCCCCCCATGTATAGGTTATACTCGTGCACACATTTTGGCTTCTGGATGGGGCCTTTTCTTCTCTGCAGTTCCACCAAGGTGTCATCATGCATTGTGGAAAGGATGTAGACATCTCTTTTTTACCTCTCCACTTCAGCGCTAGTACCTCTTCAGTCCGCTTACTGGCCATTTCCCCCTGTTTCAATTTCTTGGTGACCAATTTCTGTGGGAAGCCTTTGCGGTTGGTCTGTGCTGTCCCACAGGCCACAGTCTTCTTTTGGTACAAATGGCAGAAAAGTGGGAGACTCGTGTAGAAGTTGTCTACGTATAGGTGGTAACATTTCCCAAGCAATGGTTTGATCAGCTGCCAGATAATTTTGCCACTTGTTCCCATGTAGGTAGGGCATCCAGGGGGGTTTAGCTCTCTGTCTTTTCCTTCATAAATGATAAAGTCATATGTGTAACCCGTGGCCCTGTCATATGCCTTATAAAATTTTACCCATCTGGCTCTTTTACTGGGGAGGTATTGCTTTATTCCACGTCTTCCAATGAAGTGTACTAGGGATTCATCTACACAAATATTTATATTGGGGTAAACATCTGCTTGAAGCTGGCACAAAAAAAATTGATTAGGGGCCGAATTTTGAATAACTTGTCATAACTAGGATGATTTTGAGAGGGGCATTGGGCATTGTTATTGAAATGTAAAAATCTCATAATCATCTCGTAAAGGGTTCTGGGCATCATTGATGAATAGACCGGCATGCAGTGGATAGGTTGGGTAGACCAGTAGGCATGGAGTTCATTTTTTTTGTCAGCTCCATGTTGAGGGTTAGGCCAAGGAACATTTTAAATTCTTCCACAGTGAGGGGTTTCCAAACAAAAGGACAGCCATATGAAGAATTTGGATTGTTGGCTATATGTTGGCTGGCATATAGATTACATTGCTCCACAAGGAGATCATCGGTAAAAAATACGTGAAAATAATAAATTGGGGTTCCATTTTTCTGACTGTATCTGAGGACTTGGCTGGGCTGTAAAAAGGGAAATTACAGGTTCTACTGATGTATCGGACAACCATGTTGGATACAGTAGAACATCTGGGAGGCTAGCGTGGGCCCTGCATCGTTGATGGGATGCTCTGTTGCTAGCATCTGGCCTATCCTCTAGGAAGGTTGCAGAACTGCTGGTGGATGCCTGCCTATCCTGGAGTGCTGCGCTACTGGTGGATGCCTGCTAGTGGATGCCCTGGAGTGCTGCACTGCTGTTGGATGCCTGCATATCATCCTGGAGTGCTGCGCTGCTGGTGGATGCCTGCTGGTGGATGCCCTGGAGTGTTGCGCTGCTGGTGGATGTCTGTGTCTGCTCATATCTCCCGATTTTCCTTGTTAGAATTCTATCTTCCTCAGTTTCCATCTCGGAGCCACTGCTTTCCACTGGCTCATAGTCACTATCCAAGTCTGACGGAGAAAGTTCCTCGCTACTCTCGTCTGACATACTCTGGAGTATCCGGAGAGCCGCCTCGGCCTTGTAGAATCTTTTGGTCATGTTGGGGGATGTGCCAGATGGCGGGCGGCTGATGTGCCAGCTGTTGATGGGCTGATGTGCCAGCTGTTGTCAGGCAGATGTGCCAGCTGTTGGCGGACAGATGTGCCAGTTGTTGACAGGCAGATGCTCACTGTATGACAGGTGTTTTCACTGTTTTGGGGACACTAGCTGGGTGATCAGTGGGTAAACAGCTAAAAACTTACTGATCTTAAGGCTGCAGCACAGATCTCTCTTCTTCTCCTCACTGTCAGGCTCTGTGTGAGGAGAGGAAGCGTTGAGAGCAGTTAAAACTGCTCTCTATTTACATTACATGACAACTGTGATTGGACACAGTTGTCATGTGATCAGGAGGGCCAATCATACGGCCCTGATGTCATGTACTACTTTCCTATCTCTGGGGGGCACAGGCAGATCGGGATCGCCCCGCTGCATGGACACACAGTGGCACGATCCCCTGTAAGATGTCACCCCTCCCCCTATGTTAACATTACTATGGCTGTGATTAGACACAGCCATCGCGTGGATCAGAAGGGCAAATAACAGTGCCCTTCGGCTGTTCTGAGATGTGGCGTGTCTGGGGGACACGCGCACATCGGGATCGCGCATGTGCGCGGGAGCTCAAACGTGAGATTGCGCTCCTTCTGAAGGACGTTCGGGAACGTCCACTCAGGAAGAAGCTCCCACCCGGTTGTTTATGTGCAGTGGCCAGGTGGGAAGTGGTTATTATAATGCCTTGGGGTCCCCTTAATGTTCCTGTTAAATGGTGCATCTGTAGCATGCATGAAACATGCTACAGCAAAAATGACATTTCTAAAGAGAAAAAAACAAGTCAAATTTATTTTTCACTGCTTCTTTTTTTTTTCATTTTAATTAATTTTTAAGGGTTATGATGGGGACCCTGATGTAAAGGGGACTCTGATGGGGACCCTGATGTAAGGAAGAACTCTAATGGAGACTGATGTAAGGGGGGCTCCGATGTAAGGGGAGACTCTGATGTAAGAGATACTCTTATGGGGATTTTTTCAGCCTGCAAATATTCGTAAAATATGCAATGTGGCTCTTGTACTGACTAGTTTGGAGACCCACGCCCTATCATAAGGGTATATATATTTTATTAGGTTACCTAGTATACCATTATTATATGTAATGTGTCATAGCAAAGGTCATATAATTTATGGACTCAAGATGGCGATGTAATATACTATGACTGCTGTCCTGTACTGAGTAAGAAGGATGCAACAATCTGAATGACCACTAGATGGCAATATACATATTGAAATTAAAAAATGAAGTTCGTAAGAGTTTTCATGGGGAATGTGCACAATGCGGCATAAAAAATGCAACATCATCTGACTCCTAGCCGGATTAGGCACTAACATATATATCTAACTTTCTATTTGCTAATACAATAGTACATCTTCTGAATATAGCAGCATATTTGCCTAATGAGGTTACATTATTATATTGGTAACAATCCTTCCTAAAGACGTGAGACGACCCATGCAGTATACAGAATATAAACAATTTTCAGTTTCCTATAAAGATGCCTTGCTGTGTAATAACTAGGCATAGAGATGGCCATTGTGTCTTTAATCACTTTACTTCAACACTTGCCTAGCTCCATGGTAGCAGCAACAACCCAAATTGACACACCTACGTGCACAGTGGTGCACTAATCTTGTGAGTGGTTTTAATTACTTTTTTAACCACTTTCAGACCGGACCAATTTGCTGGTCAAAGACCAGACCACTTTTTGCGATTCGGCACTGCGTCGCTTTAACTGACAATTGCGCGGTCGTGCGACGTGGCTCCCAAACAAAATTGACGTCCTTTTTTTCCCACAAATAGAGCTTTCTTTTGGTGGTATTTGATCACCTCTGCGGTTTTTATTTTTTGCGCTATAAACAAAAATAGAGCGACAATTTTGAAAAAAACGCATTATTTTTTACTTTTTGTTATAATAAATATCCCCCAAAAATATATAAAGAAACATTTTTTTCCCTCAGTTTAGACTGATACGTATTCTTCTACATATTTTTGGTAAAAAAAATCGCAATAAGCGATTATTGATTGGTTTGCGCAAAAGTTATAGCGTTTACAAAATAGGGATAGTTTTATAGCATTTTTATTAATAATTTTTTATTATTTTTTTTTACTAGTAATGGCGGCGATCAGCGATTTTTATTGTGACTGCGACATTGTCGGGGACCCATCGGACATTTTTGACACATTTTTGGGACCATTGTCATTTATACAGTAATCACTGCTATATAAATGCAGTGATTCCTGGGTAAATGACACTGGCAGTGAAAGGGTTAACCAGTGGGTGGCAGTGTAGGGGTTAAGTGTTCCTAGGGGAGTGTTACTAACTGTGGGGGGGTTGGGCTTTCATTTAGTGTACACTGATCTCTGCTCCAATCACATGGAGCAGAGATCAGCGTCACTAGTTGCTAGGCAGAATAGACAAATATTATTTACACAGCATTAGCTCTATTCGGCCGCTCCGTGAGACGATTGCGGGGATGCCCGCGGCGATCGAGTCCGCGGGTCCCGCGACCGGACTCACGGGGGTCCCGACCAGCGCGGGAGCGCGCCGCCGGCGGCGCGCTCCCGATGGCAGGGCAGCATCGAATATTGGACGTACCTGTACGCCAATATGCCTGCCCGTGCCATTCTGTCGACGTACATCGTCGTGCGCTGGTCGGGAAGTGGTTAAAAGTGATTCAAAATTATTATTTTTTCTTTAAAATAACAAATATATTATACTTACCTGCTCTGTGCAGCCCCGATCCTCCTCTACTCGGGTCCCCTGCTGGTGGTCTTGCCCCCCCCCCAAGCCACTTGTTTTGGGTGCACTTATGCAGGCTTTAACCCGAACCTTGCTATTTGCATCTATTGACACAGACAGCGGGACTGGGCCTCACCCCCTGCTCCCTCATCACTGGCTGTGGTTCATAGCAACAGTAGCCAATGGCTCCCGCTGCTGTCTCTGAGCCCAAAAGGAGGAAGAGCGCAGTCAGAGCCTGCCCTCATGCACATCGCTGGATTGAGATTGGTCTCAGGTAAGTATAAGGGGGGCTGGAAAGGGACTGCATGTGGAAGTTTTTTTTTACTTTAATGCCGGGAATGCATTAAGATATATAACCCTTCTGTCTTTTTTTATATACTTTCTTCTGAGTTTCTGCCTAGAATTACGTAGATATATACAAGCCAGTCCCTTGGGTTGCACAGGACAACCCCTGTAAGAATACAATAACTCAGCGGAAGTGATTCCCCCATTTGCATCGAATCTGTGGATGGGGGAATCAACACATTTTTTTTTTAAATCAACCAACAGGTTGAATGTAAAATAAATGTATAGTGTATGGCCAGCCTTAGATTACTGATCAGTGCTCCCTCTTACATTGTGCTCCTGGCTCTTTATATTAGTAATTAGCATGTCCCCCTTTTTTGGTGAGCAGTTTTCTTCATTACAAACATTACAACATGCATGCTTCATTTCCTTAGCTTCCTCTATACAATACTTGCATACATGCAACTGGCGGTGATGGTGAAGGCAGTGAGCGGGTGGGGGGAGGGACATTTGATGGGCACAGTGGCTGCATATGATGGGCACAGTGGCTGCATATGATGTCACAGTGGCATATGCCACATATGGCACACTGAGTAGTGGCGGCTGGTGCTCCAAATTTTTGGAGGGGCGCAAAAAAACTGAAAAATTCTGAAAAAAAACCCCATCGTTGCAGCCTCACTGTACCATCAATTACAGCCACTGTGCCATCAAACACAGACACTGTTCCCATCAATTGCCGCCAGAGTACTATCAAACGCAGCCACTGTTCCATATCAAATGCTCCCACTGTGCCATCAAATGCTGTCACTGTGCCCATCTTATGCAGCCACTGTGCCCCATCGAATGCAGCCACTGTGACATCAAATGCAGCCACTGTGCCCATCAAATGCAGCCACTGTGCCCATCAAATGCAGCCTCACTGTACGCATCAAATGCAGCCTCACTGTGCCCACCAAATGCTCCCACTGTGTCCCATCAAATGCAGCCACTATGCCATATCAAATGCTGCCAGTGTGTCCCCCGCCCGCCATCTGTACTTACCCTCGGTGGAGGTGGGACAGCTCCTTGATGTCTTCTCCCATCCTCTCTTCCCCTCCCCTGCTATGATTGGATGCCTGATAGGCGTCCAATCGCAGTGCCTGTCGTTTCAGCCAATCAGGTGACGGGTAACAGATCCAAGCACCTGACTGGTGGAGAGGCGGTTTAGTGTTAGAAAAGCGAATATTAATTTGCTTTTCTAACACTGCTGAGTGACCTGTGAGTGCCCAGCATGGCGCTCGCAGGTCACCTTTTTTGACACCTATTGGAGGCTATGGCTCTAATGAGATGCTTAACCACTTAAGAACCAGGCCTCTTTTTCGGACTTGGTGTTTCCATGTTTAAAACAGTTTTTTTTGCTAGAAAATTACTTAGAACCCCAAACATTTTATATTGTTTTTTTTCTAACACCCTAGAGAATAAAATACTTTTTTTCACACCGTATTTGCGCAGCGGTCTTAGAAGCGCACTTTTTTTGGAAAAAATTCACTTTTTTGAATAAAAAAATAAGACAACAGTAAAATTAGCCCAATTTTTTTTATACTGTGAAAGATAATGGTATGCCGAGTAAATTGATACCCAACATGTCACGCTTCAAAATTGCGCCCGCTCGTGGAATGGCGTCAAACTTTTAGCCTCAAAAATCTCCATAAGCGACATTTAAAAAATTCTACAGGTTGCATTTTTTGCGTTACAGAGGAGGTCTAGGGCTAGAATTATTGCTCTCGCTCTACCGATCGCGGCGATACCTCAGGCCGCGTACACACGCGGGGACTGTTCGCCCAACTTTGTCCGTCAAACAGTTTCAGCAAACAGTCCGCTCAAAATTAGCATGGACGGACATGGCCACACACGACGAACGAACAGTTTGCTGAAACCGTGCGCGATGACGTGAACGGCACGTACGACGGGACGAAAAATACGACGTCCTATACACTGCATTATAACTTTCGGCGTGTAAATCCTTTCTGAGCATGGGCGGAACTTAGTTTGACGAACAAGCCTACACACGAGGGGACTGTTCGCTGAAACAAAGTTTCAGCGGACAGTTTTTCGGAATTTCCGAAAAACCTTGTTCAGCGGACTGTTCGCTGAAACTGTCCGCTGAAAGCCCACACACGGGCGGACTGTCCGCCGAAACACTGTTCAGCGGACAAAGTTGGCCGAACAGTCCCTGCGTGTGTACGCGGCCTTACATATGTGGTTTGACCACCGTTTTCATATGCGGGCGCTACTCACGTATGCGCTCGCTTCTGTGCGCAAGCTCGTCGTAACGGGGTGTTTTAAAAAATTTTTTTTTTTCTTATTTATTTTTATTTATTTTATTTATTTTTACACTTTTTAAAAAAATAAAATAAAATGGATCACTTTTATTCCTATTACAAGGAATGTAAACATCCCTTGTAATAGAAAAAAGCATGACAGGTCCTCTTAAATATGAGATCTGGGGTCAAAACGTCCTCAGATCTCATATTTGGGCTAAAATGCAACAAAAAAAAAAAGAAAAAAAAAAAAAAGAAAATCTGATATTTAAAAAAAAAAATACCTTTAAGAGGTATGGGCAGAAGTGACGTTTTGACGTCGCTTCCGCCCTCCTATGGTATAGAGACAAGTGGGGGCCATCTTAGCCTCACTTGTCTCTATGCCCAGCAGACGGAAGGACCCGATCGCCTCCGCCGCTACCGACGGCTCCGGTAAGCGGCGGAAGGTGTGGGAGGGCGGCGGGAGGGGGGGTGGCACCTCTCCCGCCGCCGATAGCGGTGATCTCGCGGCGAATCCGCCGCGGAGACCACCGTTATCGTACAGCCGACCGCCGCCTGAAGAGATGGATATCTCGGTTGTGGCAGCAGCTGCTGCCGTTACCGAGATATCCCTCTTCAAAAATAGGACGTACATCGTCGTGCGGCGGTCGGCAAGTGGTTAAAAAAAAACCCTGCCGCTGTAATACAGGCACCCGAAAGGGGCTGGAGGCCTGGTTAGGGGGCGGCAGCAGTGGCCATGGATAGATTCATGCAATGCATGAATCTATTTATTGGTGCTAGAGGGGGTGGCTGGAGAGAGGGTCGGTGCCTGTGCGCCCTTATGGACGCACCACCACTGACACTGAACATGTGCTAGTCGAGGTGCCAGTTTACTGCATGGGCACCTATACACATAGGAGTGGGCTTGGGAGTGGGAGCGCTGCCTGCATCAGGAATCTGGGTCACCTGCGCTTGTTATGATAGACAGGAGATACATGCTGTGAACTGTGTATATCTTCCCAAGGTGTGCTCACTCCTAAGCTGGCTCTGTGTGTCAATTGACCCCCGCTCTCTCCTCACTGGCTGTGATTGACAGCAGCAGGAACCAATGGCTTCCACTGCTGCCTCTCTGCCCAATGAGGAGAGAGAGAGCCAAGAGAGCTGTTGCTCTTGTGCACAAAGCTAGATCAAGATTCGGTTCGGGTGGGGGGGCGCGCTGGTGCTGCATGCAGAAGTTTTTTTTTTACCTTTAATATATAGAATGCATTAAGATAACAACCCTTTTGCCTTTAGAAAACTACTTTAACACTACCCACCCCTCAGACTTACAATGTTGCTTTTGGCTGTGCCCCCTGTTCCTATTCATCCAGAGTTGTGTCTCACTAACACAGGAGGTGTGCTACTGGCCAGATAACCAGTTGAAAATAAAAAAAATAAGGAAATAAAACTGATGAAGCCACCACATCTAATGATTGGTAAGCAGCAATATGATACATTTTTGGTTTTAGGTTTAATACCGCTTTAAGACTCACCTGCCCGGCCACCATATATATGTGTTACAACACTGGGAAGTGGTTAACCACTTCCGGACCGCCCCACGCCGATATACGCCCTTATTGGATGGGGGATATCATTGTTATTGCAGCATCTAGCTGCCATAACCCTGGTATCCTCTTGTTCGGCCGGCGGTCCGCTTCAAGATAAAAGTGGTCTCTGTGGCAGATTTGCCGCAAGATCACTTTTATCGGCGGGAGAGGGGCACCCCTCTTGCCGCGCTCCGGTGCCCTCTACCGCTTACCGGAGCAATCGGCAGTGGCGGAGGCGATCAGACGTTCCTCCTTCATTGGCATGGAGATGAGTGAGGGGAAGATGGTCCCCACCCATCTCCATGACATCAAAACGTCACTTCTGCCCATAGCTCTTGAAGGGCCATTTTTTTAATATTTTTTTTTAAATGACATTTTTTTTATTACATTTTAGTGTAAATATGAGATCTGAGGTCTTTTTGACCCCCGATCTAATATTTAAGAGGTTCTGTCATGCTTTTTTTCTATTAGGAATAAAAGGGACACAATTAAAAAAACAAAAAACAGCATAAAAATAAAAAATAAAAGGTAAAATAAATAAGAAAAAGAAAAGTTTTTAAACGCGCCCCGTCCCGTCGAGCTCACGTGCAGAAGCAAACGCATAAGTGAGTAGTGCTTGCATATGAAACAGTGTTCAAACCACACATGTGAGGTATCGCCACGATGGGTAGAGTGAGGCCGCGTACACACGCGGGGACTGTTCGCCCAACTTTGTCCGTCAAACAGTTTCGGCAAACAGTCCGCTCAAAATTAGCATGGACGGACATGGCCACACACGACGAACAAACAGTCCGCTGAAACCGTGCGCGATGACGTACGTCACGTACGACGGGACTAGAAACAGGAAGTCCAAGACACAGCAAAGCACCCTTTGGGCTCCTTCTGCTGACTTTGCGTTAGTAGAAGTTTGGTTAGAGACGATTCGCGATTTTTAGACTTCAACTTAATTTGTCCGTTCACTGCGGCGCAGTCTACCTGTGAGGTTTATATCTGCCTTTCGGTACGCGTGGATCAGTTGTACCTGTTATTAGGCGCTTCTGGTCCGCTCGTTTCTGTGTTTCAGGTCGTTCTTCATAGGTCTGGCTGTTCTTCAGTGCGTTCAGTTGAGCTTGTCTGTCCAGCCGACCGTTTCAAAGCCATGGAGAGTGGACGTACTCGGGAACGAGTTCGTGCTATATTGGGGCTTGGTGTTTTAGTTGTTATGAATTGTTTTTATTTAATGACTATTTTTTATTTTTTTTCCCCCTGTGTTTGACTCCCCAGTGTCCTTCCACGCCACAGGAATGGCAGACTGTGGCTTCCCAATTCGCTGCCCGTTGGGACTTCCCCAACTGCGGAGGGGCGATCGGCGGGAAACGTGAGGATTGTGCCCCCACCACATTCGGGGTCCTACTATTGGAATTATAAGGGGTGCCATAGTGTGGTGCTAATGGCGGTGGTGTCGGCACAATGTGACTTTCTTTATGTGGATGTGGGGAAGAACGGCCGGATGTCTGACGGAGGAGTCTTTAGGCAGACCGAGTTCTGCCACCGTCTCATCACTGGTGGCCTGGACTTGCCACCAGATGCCGAGAATGTGGAGGGTCTACCGTTTGTGTTTCTGGCTGATGAAGCGCTCGGTCTGAGTGAACATCTTATGAAACCCTTCCCCCAAAGGACCCTCACCCCGGAGAGGAGGGTTTTTAATTACCGGCTGGCCAGAGCAAGAAGGGTTGTGGAGAGTGCCTTTGGCATTATGGCCAGCCGGTTCCGTCTGTTACTGACAGCGATCAACCTTGCAGAATATAAACTGAACTATGTGATTCTGTGCTGCTGCATTCTGCACAATTTTCTACGTAAATTTTCAGGTAACCAGTACCTGCAGCCTATTGGGCCTGAGGCCGGACTCATATTTCCAGAACTGACAGGGCTGGATCATGCCCTTCCTGGCTTAGCCCCCCAAACAGCACGTGAGGTGTGTGACCGCTATGTCAGCTATTTTAATGGTAGGGGGGCTATTCCAATGCCAGCTGAGCAATAAAAATGTATTTTTCTTGAAATATGTCTTGTCTGTTCAAATTTTTAAGTTTGGTTCTTGTTTGCTTTTCACGTTGCTTGTCTCCTACATTGTCCTAATTCAGGGATATGCAATTGGCCAACCTCCAGCTGGTGCAAAACTACAAGTCAATCATGCCTCTGGGTCTCATGCTTGTGGCTGTCAGTCTTGCTATGCTTCATGGGACTTGTAGTTCTGCAACAGCTGGATTTCCACTAATTGCATATTCCTGTCCTAGTGCATTTGTATTGCAAAGTGGTTTTTGACAATAGGAAATAAGGCCCTTTGTGACAGAAAACACAAAATGACTTCCCAAACTGGTATTGAATATTGAAAGAAGTAGACACACACACACACACATCTTTTTTTTGATTTTTTAATAGTGCACATGCCAACTGGTGCCTCTGTTTTAGATATTTTTTTGGTGTTTTTTTATTTTTTTTGAAATTTTTTTTATTTTTTTTTGGGAATTTTTTTTATTTATTTTTTTTTTATTTTTTTTGTAAACATAGAATATATATAGAAATATCTAAAATACAATTATCACAAAAATAAAAAAATAAAATCAGATTTTTAACTATTTACATAAAACAAGGGGTAAAGCCAAATTTTGAAGATGCACACCAAAAAATGGTAATGTCAACATGTGCTATGTACCATCATGAGTGATCAATGGACGTGTTTGGTGTGTGTAATCCCTTCCTCTCACATACTAGAATGAGGAAGGGTTTGCAAACACCAAATGCGTCCATTGCGATCCTCTGATGGCACATAGCACATGTTGACACACCGTGTGCATCTTCAAAATTTGGCCTCTAAAAACTATGTTTTTAAAACATTAAAAACGTTGTTCCAAGGGAATGAAGAACATGATCGATTGGGTTTTAGGGAAAAGGGGCTTAGATTCTCCCTAAAACATCGATCATGTTCTTCATTCCCTGCCTCATAGTAATCAGTTCTCTTTGTATGTTGAGAATCTGGTTCTCCATACGGTCAATCTGCCCATTCCAGGCCATGATGTCACCAATCATCCTCTGGGCACTATCACTGGTAAATGGGTCCGCGACTTGTTCTACCACAACCAGATCACCTAAAAACATGTGTAGATAAAAAATTGGTTAAAATATACAGCCATTAATTGTTTACCTTAAGCTGGGTTGTCAGACACTCACTTTGTGGGGTGCGTATCTCCACCTGCTCTTCCTCCTCCACATCTAGCCCTGGGCTCGGCTCATCCAGTGGAGCTACGGAGCTTGGTCCAGCGGAGGATACAGAGCTTGGCTGCTCCCTCGCAGACACAGGACTGGGCAGCTCCAATACCGACGCAGGGCTGGGGCTAAGTGCCCAATCAGGCTGGCGAGGTTGGGGGGTCATGGGCTGCTCCGCCTCTTGTCTGAGTCTTTGTTCCCCTATGAGAATGAAAAGAAAAAAAAAAGAAAAATAAAAAAAATAAAAGATACTTTTAAGCATAGTGATATTTGAGTTCCGAAATGTGAATATGAAACATTGGTTTGAAGTGGTGTACAATTATTAGCTGGTTATTACAAGATCCTAGTTTAATACATCCTTAAAATGACTTTTTTTTTAGTTAGGCTGTGTTCAGACTGGTGCGATGTGCGAACGCAGCAAATCTACTGTGGTTTCACGCATCGCATGTGCAGTTCGACTGCCCTATGTGACCTGCTGGGAGTATCAGTGTAAAGTTTTATTGACACCTCCGAATTAGTTCTCATTTCACAGTGCAATCTTTAAACTCGGACAGGAATCGGACCACATGGTGTGAATACCCATGTGATCCGATTCGGCTGTGGACTAAAAAAAGGGCCATGTACAAGTTTGGGCCGGATGCGATGCAAATTCAGCCATACTATATGTATGGCTGAAATCGCATCACACAGAGATCACATGTGATTTGCACTGCAGTGCGTTGCAAATCACATTTGATCTCGTACATTGCAGCAATGTGAACCTAGCCTTTAACCAAACTGTGATACTGTATATCTTTTGTCCAAGTTTCACAGACGGACACACTCAAATCATCGCCTGGAGTACCTGTGTGTGATTATGTCAAAAAATGTTCTATGATGTCCCAAACTACACTAAATGATTCCCAGTCAAGATGTTGAACCAGCATTCTATCTATCTATCTATCTATCTATCTATCTATCTATCTATCTATCTATCTATCTATCTATCTATCATCTATCTTTTTTTTTTTTTTTTTGATTGAGTCTACATTGCACTGAATAAATTTAGGAAACTTTAGTAAAAATTCATTTCCTATAAACTGAGCGTGACAATTCAGTTTATCATGAACAATACCAAAAAAATAATAACTAATTAAAATCTAATCCAACACCAGATAAATTTACACCATATACAAATTCATGCTATTTACGCCCACATATACGAACAACCATATGAGCTCATTACATCAACTATTAACTACACGAACGATCAAATCCGCCGGATTCAGATACGGTATGTACACGAACGATTATGTCCGACAGTCACGGAAAAAGCGCAGTTTACTCACTTTTTTTCAGGGCCTTCATGATCCGATGATATTGCTCCGGCTCCCTGGACTTGATGTCCGACCATCGTTTACGCAGCTGGTCCTTGCTTCTTCGTACCCCAAATTTGTGGAATAAAGTTGTGACAACCTCATCCAAGATGCCGCTTTTCCTGACATTGGGCTTGGGGTACGGGCCATTTTCCCCATCGTAGTCCTCCCTTCTTAATATAGCCACCATCTCCACCATCTCTTCAAAGGCCATATTGGTGGCCTTGTATCTCCTCCTTGCTCCAGAAGCATGGGGTCCATGGCTTTCCTCTGCGCTGCTCACGCTGCTAATTGAATTAGCGTCCGCCATCTTCTCCTATCATTCACCCACAGCGGAACGAGGGTAAAAGGGGCGGGGAAATACGGTCACAAGGAACGTCAGGGGCGGGCGACGCAGGCGGAGCCTGAGCGCATGTACTGTATATAAAGCTTTACCGCGAGGCCGTACGCTTATCCGAACGGAATCAGCGAGTGCTACACGCGACGGTAAGACGGGTTATTTACAAAACACACGTTCATGTTAATATAAATATGCTAACTTCAAGTGCAATTTTTAAAGCACTGCAAGTGCACTTGGAAGTGCAGTCGCTGTAAATTTGAGGCTTAACATTTGAAATGAGGGGAAGCTCTGCTGATTTTGAACATGCAATCATGTGTAAGCTAAAATGCTGGTTTGGGTATCTATCTATCTATCTATCTATCTATCTATCTATCTATCTATCTATCTATCTATCTATCTATCTATCTCTACTTGCATAGTCCTGCTTGGCCCAAAAAAAAATGCAAGTCCATCTTGTTTCAAACCCCCCACAAAAAAAAAAAAAAAAAAAAAATATATGACAATAGTAGTTCCAAAAATATATAGTAATAGATAAATTCTATATTTTTTTTTTTCAGAAATAAAAATATATATATAATTTTTTTTATTTTTTTTTATTTTATATCTATATTTTTTTTTTAAGATAGACACACACACACACACACACACACACACACACACACACACACACACACACACACACACACACACACACACACACACACACACACACACACACACACACACACACACACATATATATATATATATATATATATATATATTTTTTTTTTTGTCTTTTTTTTTTTTTTTTGGAGGGTTTTTTTATGTTTTGTTTTTTTAATTTGGAATATATTGTTTCTATAATTGGAAGATTAATCATAGGATTAGGATGAATAAAAACATGTAGTATAACTCTGTGTGAATATAAGCAGCAATGCTACTTCACTTTTCTTGCATTACGAAGAAGAAAAGAACGGGCTATATTAAAAAAACACAAAATTAGCAGCATGACGAATATGCTAGCTTCAATGCGAACACTAGTTTTACAAGACCGAGCGCTTCCGCCCTGTAAATTCTTTCTGAGTATGCGCGGAACTTAGTTTGACGAACAAGCCTACACACGGGCGGACTGTCCGCTCAAACAAAGTTTCAGCGGACAGTTTTTCGGAATTTCCGAAAAACCTTGTTCAGCGGACTGTTCGCTGAAACTGTCCGCTGAAAGCCCACACACGCGCGGACTGTCCGCCGAAACACTGTTCAGCGGACAAAGTTGGGCGAACAGTCCCCGCGTGTGTACGCGGCCTGAGAGAAATAATTCTAGCCCTAGACCTCCTCTATAACTAAAAACATGCAACCTGTAGAATTTTTTAAACGTGGCCTATGGAGATTTTTAAGGGTAAAAGTTTGTCGCCATACTACAAGCGGGCGCAATTTTGAAGCGTGACGTGACGTGTTGGGTATCAATTTACTAGGCGTAAAATTATCTTTCACAATAATTCAAAAATGTATTTTTTTTTTAAAAAGTGTGCTTGTAAGACCACTGCGCAAATACGGTGTGATAGAAAGTATTGCAACAACCACCGTTTTATTCTCTAGGGTGTTAGAAAAAAAATGTTTGGGAGTTCTAAGCAATTTTCTAGCAAAAAAAATGTTTTAACTTGTAAACAACACATCTAAAAAAGAGGCTCGATCCTTAAGTGGTTAAAGAGACTGTATATTATTTTTTACATGTTTTATTTTTTTTATTTATTAAGAAAAGTTTCTACTATCAAATATTTACAATTTACGTATTTAGTTAAGGGTGTCCCTTTTTATCACCATTGTTGGTTTATGCACTAGGCCTAATAAAATAACAAATTATTCTGAAAAGCTTTCATATAAAAATATATTTTAGCCAACAAGTCAATGCCTTAATTTTCCTTTCCTGATTACATTTTTTTGGGGAATGAAAATAATTTTTTTTCCTGCGGGACTGTATTTGGCAATTTGAGAACTTCAGCCTCCCCAGGATTCTTTGAGAAAACAGGTTGAACTCAACCACTTCTAGGTAAATGACCCGGAAGCTGGAGACGACAGTATTTGTTTCCTTCTTTTTTGGTGATTTTTTTTAGCTTAGTGATTAAGGATTGGGGGGGGGATGAGTAGGCAGAGGAGTGTTTAGTTATACATAGCTTAGTTGCTGTGGGCTGGAAGGTATACTTTAATATCACACCAATAACATATATAATAAAAGTGGCAATGCCTAATTTTCCTGCCCTCTTCTGTCTATTGTAATTGTTGCTGCAGATTACAGAGTTAATATAAACTACTCTGTGCAGTGTTTAGTTGCCAAGTTAACACTCTGGTTATCATTTAACCTTCTGCTTGTTTTATATTTAGCCATGATGCGACATCTGACCTCTAAAACATGCCCGACCTGTTTCTAAAGTTTATACTGTCTGGACCATAAAGCAGAGTATGTGATTGTTTTACAAGCAATTTACCTAAAGATAGAGCTGCTATAATTGTAGGCTATATACGTCAGTTTAATCACTCCTTCACACGTAAGAAAGCATACACATACTACAACCATTACAGTATGACATCATCTGTTTACAATTGCCATATAAAGTAGTCTCATACTGCAAGATGTCCTTCACTTCTGCTTTTGGCCTTATACTCATACATTTTTAATGTGGATTGTATGTTGTATGTAGTGCTGCCCCCTTGGGGGCTGCTTAGAATTACCCGTTCATCTGAGCCTCCATTATCCTGCAAACCTTCCAACCCACTTGACACTCTGGGTTCAGACATTTTGGTAACAAAGTTAAATGACACACCATCTCTCTACTACTACCAGCATTAATTCATAGAGACCAGGTGGGATTCGTTCCCACGAGACATGCGGGTGACAATACACGTTGCACAATTGACCTTATAGACCTACTCACAAAAAACTAAAATCCCGCTTTGATACTCAGTTTAGAAGCCCAAAAAGCATTTGACCGCCTTAGCTGGCCATTTATGTTTGCAATACTAACCAGTTATGGATTCTGGGGCCCCTTTATTCATACTTTTCAGGCCTTATATTCAAAGCCCATATCACAAGTACAACTCTCCTCCCACCTATTGCGTTCTTTTTACCTTAGCAATGGTACGAGACAGGGGTGCCCTTTATCGCCGCTGCTCTTTATTCTTAGTCTGGAACCCTTAGCTGCGGTTATCCAGGAATGTCCGGATATTAAAGGTGTACATCTTCGACACATGGAATATAAACTATCCTTATTCGCGGACGATGTCCTTTTAACTCTCACTCACCCACACACTTCCCTGCCACACCTACTTAACATATTATCTACCTTTAGTGGCCTCTCAGGTCTTAAAATTAATGATACTAAAACAGAAGCATTACCTATAAACATCCCACCTTCTCTATTATCTTCCCTCCAAAGCGAGTATAATTATCATTGGTGTTCTCAATCACTTAAAAATTTGGGGGTTCAACTCACTGCCTCTTATGACACTCTATTCCGGGCTAACTTCCCTCCCCTGTTTACGGAAATTAACCGTATGCTGACTCAGTGGACCACCCTTCCCCTATCCCTGTTGGGGCGAATTAATATCCTTAAAATGTCCATCCTTCCGAAATTATTATATTTGTTTGAAACATTGCCGGTGGAGTTCCCACTGACTCAGCTGAAATCCCTTCAAAGGAGAAGCCTGCGCTTTATTTGGAATAACGCCTCCCATAGGTTGACAGGGACGGTGATCCTGGCCCGGAAGAATAGGGGGGGATTAGGAGGCCCAGACTTCATCAAATACTATTATGCCTCACACCTGAAGGCCCCAAATAGGTGGGTAGAAATAGAAATGAGTGTCACAACACCGGTCCATCCTTGCTATATGCTCTGGCCTTCTACTTCCCTTCATATGCCCCAATTTACAGATTAGACATTTTTTCTGCACCAGATCCCCTTCTTCGACTCTGGAGAAGCCAACAGACTTTGACACCCTATGCACCAATAGTCTGTATGAGCCCCAAATGATCTCTACCATACACAAAATATTGCATGAGGCTGTCCCTATGATGGTAAATAACCCCCACTACATGAGAAAATGGTCTCAGATCTTGCAGCACGACATCTTCTTGTTGGACTGGGGGAGCATATGGGAGAACACTTCCAGAATCTCTTGATGTGGGACCCATAAGGAAACTGCATACAAAGTCCTGTTGCATTGGTACAGGACCCCAGACAGGACCCCAGACATTCTACACGCCCGTAATCGATCATTCTCAAAACAATGTTGGAGATGTAATAATGCTGTAGGCTCCCACTACCATATTTTTTGGGAATGTTTCCCTGTCCACCAATTTTGGCTCAGAGTCCAGAAATTGTTAGAAACACTGGTTGGTAACCCTGTCCCTCTGACGCCCATGCACTACCTGGTAGGTCTCCCTTTTCCTGGTGTTTCTAATACACATGATCAGACTATCTGGTGGACTTGGTTCGGCGGACAAGAGTCCGCCAGACAATCCGCCTGTGTGTGGGCTCCGGCGGACTTCTTTTTTATGACTTCCGACTTTTTTCTTGAGGTGTCTTGTCCCTCTCTTCGGTTCTTCTTGCTGGGCCTCCACTATCTTCCTATAGCTCTTTTACTAGCGGTGGCCCGGTCTTCTGTCGCCACTGCCTCTTCTTCCGACTTTGGGGGTCTTGTCCTCCTCTTCGGGGGTCTTGTCCCCCTCTTTGGTTCTTCTTGCCGGGCCTCCGCTATCTTCCTATAGCTCTTTTACTAGCGGTGGCCCAGTCTTCTGTTGCTGTCACCTTCTCTTCTTCTCTTCTTCTTCTCTTCTTCTTCCTTGAGATGTTGACTCAACGCTCTCTCCGGCCGCAATGAAAGGGACGCATTGTGCGGCGACTTATATAGGGACAAGGGGCGGGGTCACCAGATGATGTCACATGGTGACCCCGTCCCCTTATGATGTCACAGTCCCAGCATCCTCCAGGACTGTGACATCATACGGTGCGGGGACATTACCCGGTCGCTGCGTAACGCGTCCCTGTCATTGTGGCCGGAGAGAGCGTTGAGTCAACATCTCAAGGAAGAAGAAAAGAAGGCGACAACGACAGAAGACTGGGCCACTGCTAGTAAAAGAGCTATAGGAAGATAGCAGAGGCCCGGCAAGAAGAACCGAAGAGGGGGACAAGACCCCCGAAAGTCGGAAGAAGACCCCCGGATGGCAACGAAGAAGAAAGCTGGGCTCCTCCGCTAGTAAAAGAACTAGCAAAAGAGCAGAAGATAGCGGAGGAGTCCGGCGAGAACACCCCCCAAGACGGAAGACCACCGGAGTTGTGCAATAAATTATTTTAAAAACATGTGTTGTGTTTTTTTCTTTACGCTTTTTTTCACCAGCAACATGGTACCCCAATACTCATTCACATAGGCCGGTATCTGGGGGCCCCCTTATTAAAGGGGGCTCCCGGATTCCGATAAGCCCCACGCCTGCAGACCCCGACAACCAACGGCCAGGGTTGTCGGGAAGAGGCCCTTGTCCTCATCAACATGGGGACAAGGTGCTTTGGGGTGGGGGGACCGCAAGGCACTCTCTCGTCCCCACCCCCTTTCCTGATCGGCTGGGCTGCATGCTCAGATAAGGGTCTTATACGGACTTTGCGGGGGACCCCCACGCCATTTTTTCAGCATAGGGCTTCCCCTTTAAGTCCATACCAGGTGACAGGCCAGCGAGGTGTCAATCTCGCCCATGGAGGCGACGACATTGACCTCCTTCGCTAGTTCTGTCTACCTGGAGCCGCATTCAAAATGAACGGACTTTGCTCTGTGTGTGGGCAAGTCTGTTCATTTCAAAAGTCCGGCGGACTCCTGCCATAGTCCAG
The DNA here is from genome assembly GCF_037356315.1 of Lithobates pipiens. NCBI lineage: Eukaryota > Metazoa > Chordata > Amphibia > Anura > Ranidae > Lithobates > Lithobates pipiens. The sequence continues at coordinate 424,831,438 of NW_027507718.1, forward strand.
CGGTTTGTCCACTGGAAAAGTCCGGTCGTGTGTGGGCAGGTCCGCTCGTTCGGAAAGTCCGGCAGACCTCAGCTGCAAAGTGGTGTTCCGCCGGACTAGGTTCGCCGTACTAAGTCCGCTGGATAGTCCAATCATGTGTACGCGGCATAAGGCTATGCGCGGACTGATGTCTTTTATTTTATTGCCTGCCAAACGGGCCATTCCTAGGTTATGGTTGTCGACCTCACCGCCAATACTTCCACAATTGATCACCACTGTGGCGGACATACGTAGAATGGAACATCTGACAGCTGTAGTGGAGGGTACGGAGCAGAAATTTTCTGAAACATGGTCAACATGGGATGATTCTGTATATGGTTTTGAAGGAAATTGACCCAGTTAGTTAACTTCAGCTGTTTACATATTTTTTGTTTGATCGTATGCTAACTATTTTTCTTTTTGTACAGATCTCTTTATGAGGTTAAATAGTATGTTTATATTACCTCTATAACCCCTTTACAGTTAGAGTAGGAGGTTGTCTCAACTTCTCTTTTTTTTCTTTTTACTTCTTGGGCTTGACTATCTCTCTCCCACTTAAGTTAACAGTCTAATCACATCGCTATTTCTCTACTTGTACAGATTATATGTGCTTTGTAGTTCTCTAAGTCAGTTTATACCTGCATTACTTCTAAATGTTAATATTTTCTTTTGTATGACTTGCAAAACATATAAATAAACAATAAAAATAAAAAAAATTACACACTGACGCACTGTGGATAAATGACTCTCTGATTTTACTAGTTCAGAAAGAGAGTTAAATTACAGGATTTGGATCAATTGAGTCCTGGTTGAACAGCCAAGGCTCAGGTGAGAAGATCCTTAAAATAATTAAATTACAGCAGGAAATCTAAGTTAAAGAATAACAGGTTACAGATGGCAATCAAATGCAGAAGTGGTACTGAAATGGACTAGTAATTACTCAAATGTTATGATGCCACTAATAGGGGATCCCAGGCTGGTCTATATCAACTTAAATCCTAATGAGAGACCAGGTTTCATAAGTATAAGGGGGTGGGTCCCTTTCAATAACAGTAACAGCAATGTCCAAATTGCAAGGCCTGCAATTGTCTTCAACGGTAGTTAAAACTCAAGCAAATGTGTATCCTGAATATGGCAGATGGAGTGTAGGCAGAAAAGAACCACTCAAACGTAATAACTGACTGGCTGCAAGAACTGTAGGTGGTCTGGTCCGGCTGATACAGAGACTCTGTGGTGATATCCCTTGAGTAAGGATGAGCTGAACACCCCCCTGTTCGGTTCGCACAAGAACCTGCGAACAGACCTAAACTTCGTGTGAACTTTAGAACCCTATTAAAGTCTATGGGACTCAAATGTTCAAAATCTAAAGTGCTAATTTTAACCACTTGCTTACTGGGCACTTAAACCCCCCTCAGTCCCAGAGCAATTTTCAGCTTTCAGCGCTGATGCACTTTGAATGACAATTGCGCGGTCATACAACACTGTACCCAAATGAAATTTTTATCATTTTTTTCCCACAAATAGCGCTTTTTTTTGGTGGTATTTAATTACAGCTCAGGCCGCGTACACACGGGCGGACTGTTCGCCCAACTTTGTCCGCTGAACAGTGTTTCAGCGGACAGTCCGCTCGTGTGTGGGCTTTCAGCGGACAGTTTCAGCGAACAGTCTGCTGAACAAAGTTTTTCGGAATTTCCGAAAAACTGTCCGCTGAAACTTTGTTTCAGCGAACAGTCCGCTCGTGTGTAGGCTTGTTCGTCAAACTAAGTTCCGCGCATACTCAGAAAGAATTTACAGGGCGGAAGCGCTCGGTCTTGTAAAACTAGTGTTCGTATTGAAGCTAGCATATTCGTCATGCTGCTAATTTTGTGGTTTTTTAATATAGCCCGTTCTTTCCTTCTTCGTAATGCAAGAAAAGTGAAGTAGCTTTGCTGCTTATATTCACACAGAGTTATACTACATGTTTTTATTCATCCTCATCCTATGATTAATCTTCCAATTATAGAAAAAATATATTCCAAATTTAAAAAAAAACAAACAAAAAAAAAAACTATGAAAAAAAAAAAAAAAAAAAAAAAAAAAAAAAAAAATATATATATATATATATATATATATATATATATATATATATATATATATATATATATATATATTTCAGAAAAAAAAATAGAATTTATCTATTACTATATATTTTTGGAACTACTATTGTCATTTTTTTTTTTTTTGGTGGGGGGTTTGAAACAAGATGAACTTGCATTTTTTTGGGCCAAGCAGGACTATGCAAGTAGAGATAGATAGATAGATAGATAGATAGATAGATAGATAGATAGATACCCAAACCAGCATTTTAGCACACACACTACCCCTCCCACACACACAAACACTCCCCCCCCCACACACACACTCTACACACACTACTGCCCCATACACACACACACACACACACACACACTACCCCTCCCACACACACAAACACTCCCCCCCACACACACACACACACACACACACACACACACACACACACACACACACACTAGCCCCACCCCCCTATACACCCACCCCCACACTACCACACAAAACACCAAGCCCACTCAACCACCAACCCACATAGAAATCAATTAAACATCAATAAGAATAAAATTCAATATGCATATCCCTAACGCAGGCTTTAAATTAACCGAAAATAAAATGATAACTATCTTACCGTCGCGTGTAGCACTCGCTGCTCCCGTTCGGACAAGCGTACGGCCTCGTGGTAACGCTTTATATACGGCGCATGCGCTCAGGCTCCGCCTGCGTCGCCCGCCCCTGACGTTCCTTGCGACCGTGTTTCCCCGCCCCTTTTACCCTCCTTACGCTGTGGGTGTATGAGAGTAGAAAATGGCGGACGCAAATTCTAGGAGCAGCGTGAGCAGCGCGGAGGAAAGCCATGGGCCCCATGCTTCAGGAGCAAGGAGGAGATATAAGGCCACCAATATGGCCTTCGAAGAGATGGTGGAGATGGTGGCTATCTTAAAAAGGGAGGATTATGATGGGGAACATGGCCCTTACCCAAAACCTAATGTCCGGAAAAGCGCCATCTTGGACGAGGTAGTCACAGCCTTGGAGACAAAATTTGGGGTACGAAGAGGAAAGGACCAGCTGCGGAAACGATGGTCGGACATCAAGTCCAGGGAGCCGGACCAATATTACCGCATCAAAAAGGTCCTGAAAAAAAGTGAGTAAACTCCGCGTTTCTCGTGACTGTCGGACATAAGCGTTTGATTTGATCGTAATCGTTCGTGTAGATAGTGTATGTAAATCTGGCGGATTTGATCGTAATCGTTCGTGTAGATAATGGCTGTAAATCTGGCGGATTTTATATTAATCGTTCATGTAGATAGCGTATGTAAATCTGGCGGATTTGATCGTAAGCGTTCGTGTAGATAGTGTATGTAAAACTTGCGGATTTGATCGTAATCGTTCGTGTAGATAGTGACTGTAAATCTGGTGGATTTTATATTAATCGTTCGTGTAGGCGGTGTATGAAAATCTGGCGGATTAGATCGTAATCGTTCGTGTAGGTAGTTTATGAAAATATGGCGCATATGGTTGTTCGTATATGTGGGCGTAAATAGCATGAATTTGTGTATGGTGTAAATTTATCTGGTGTTGGATTAGATTTTAATTAGTTATTATTTTTTTTTGTATTGTTCATGATAAACTGAATTGTCACGCTCAGTTTATAGGATATAAATTTTTACTAAAGTTTCATAAATTTATTCAGTGCAATGTAGACTCAATTAAAAAAATGAGATAGATAGATAAAATGCTGGTTCAACATCTGGACTAGGACATTTTTATAAGTGTAGTTTGGGCCTTCATAGAACATTTTTGACATAATCACACACAGGTACTCCAGGCGTTGATTCGAGTGTGTCCGTCTGTGAAACTTGGACAAAAGATATACAGTATCACAGTTTGGTTAAAGGCTAGGTTCACATTGCTGCAATGTACGAGATCAAATGTGATTTGCACCGCACTGCAGTGCAAATCACATGTGATCTCTGTGTGATGCGATTTCAGCCATGCATATAGTATGGCTGAATTTACATCGCATCCGGACCAAACTTGTACATGGCCCTTTTTTTAGTCCACAGCCGAATCGGATCACATGGGTGTTCACACCATGTGGTCCGATTCCTGTCCGAGTTTAAAGATTGCACTGTGAAATGAGAACTAATTTGGAGGTGTCAATAAAACTTTACACTGATACTCCCAGCAGGTCACATAGGGCAGTGCGAACTGAGCATGCGATGCGTGAAACCACAGTAGATTTGCAGCGTTCACACATCGCAGCAGTCTGAACACAGCCTAACTAAAAAAAAGTCAATTTAAGGATGTATTAAACTAGGATCTTGTAATAACCAGCTAATAATTTTACACCACTTCAAACCAATGTTTCATATTCAAATTTCTGAACTCAAATATCACTATGCTTAAAAGTATTTTTTTTTTTTTTTTTTTTTCATTCTCATAGGGAAACAAAGACTCAGGCAAGAGGCGGAGCAGCCCAGGACCCCCCGACCTCGCCAGCCTGATTGGGCAATTAGCCCCAGCCCCAGCCCCAGCCCCGTGTCGGTGATGGAGCCATCCAGCCCCGCATCAGTATTGGAGCTGCCCAGCCCAGTGTCCTCGAGGGAGCAGCCAAGCTCGGTATCCTCCGCTGGACCAAGCTCCTTAGCTCCACTGGATGAGCCCAGCCCAGGGCTAGATGTGGAGGAGGAAGAGCAGGTGGAGTTACACACCCCACAAAGTGAAAGTGAGTGTCTGACAACCCAGCTTAAGGTAAACAATTAATGGCTGTATACGTTAATCAATTTTTTATCTACATATGTTTTTAGGTGATGATCTGGTTGTGGAAGGACAAGCCGAGCCATTTACCTCGGACAGTGCCCACAGGCTGATTGGGCAGGTCATGGCCTGGAATGCAAGGATGGATTTGATGGAGAGCAACATCCAGGCCATGCTACAGCAAATCCAGGCTCTACAGCAACAGCTGGTCCCTATGAGGCAGGAAATGAAGGACATGATCGATGTTTTAGGGAGAATCTAAGCCCCTTTTCCCTAAAACACAATCGATCATGTCCTTCATTTCCTTGCCAAAAAGTTTTTAAGGTTTTTACAAGATTTTTAGAGGCCAAATTTTGAAGATGCACACGGTGTGTCAACATGTGCTATGTGCCATCAGAGGATCGCAATGGACGCATTTGGTGTTTGCAAACCCTTCCTCCTTCTAGTATGTGAGAGGAAGGGATTGCACACACCAAACACGTCCATTGATCACTCATGATGGTACATAGCACATGTTGACATTACCAATTTTTGGTGTGCATCTTCAAAATTTGGCTTTACCCCTTGTTTTATGTAAATAGTTAAAAATCTGATTTTATTTTTTTTTATTTTTGTGATAATTGCATTTTTGATATATTTATATATTTCTATGTTTACCAAAAAAGAAAAAAAAAAGAAAAAAAAAACAAAAAATAATTTATAAAAACAAAAAAAAATATAAAAAAAAATAATTTTAAAAAACAATTTCCCCCCAAAAAAAAAAAGAATTAAAAAAAAAAAAAAAACACAAAAAAACAAAAAAAGATCTAAATAAGAGGCACTGGTTGGAAAGTGCACTATTAAAAAATCAAAAAAAAAAATGTGTGTGTCTACTTCTTTCAATACTCAATACCAGTTTGGGAAGTCATTTTGTGTTTTCTGTCACAAAGGGCCTTATTTCCTATTGTCAAAAACCACTTTGCTATACAAATGCACTAGGACAGGAATATGCAATTAGTGGAAATCCAGCTGTTGCAGAACTACAAGTCCCATGAAGCATAGCAAGACTGACAGCCACAAGCATGAGACCCAGAGGCATGATTGACTTGTAGTTTTGCACCAGCCGGAGGTTGGCCAATTGCATATCCCTGAATTAGGACAATGTAGGATACAAGCAACGTGAAAAGCAAACAAGAACCAAACTTCAAAATTTGAACAGACAAGACATATTTCAAGAAAAAGATTTTTTTATTGGTCAGCTGGCATTGGAATAGCCCCCCTACCATTAAAATAGCTGACATAGCGGTCACGCACCTCACGTGCTGTTTGGGGGGCTAAGCCAGGAAGGGCATGATCCAGCCCTGTCAGTTCTGGAAGCCTGAGTCCGGCCTCAGGCCCAATAGGCTGCAGGTACTGGTTACCCGAAAATTTCCGTAGAAAATTGTGAAGAATGCAGCAGCACAGAATAACATAGTTGAGTTTATATTCTGCCAGGTTGATGGCTGTCAGTAACAGACGGAACCGGCTGGCCATAATGCCAAAGGCACTCTCCACAACCCTTCTTGCTCTGGCCAGCTGGTAATTAAAAATCCTCCTCTCCGGGGTGAGGGTCCTTTGGGGGAAGGGTCTCATGAGATGTTCACTCAGACCGAACGCTTCATCAGCCAGAAAAACAAACGGGAGCCCCTCCACATTTTCGGCATCTGGTGGCAAGTCCAGGCCACCAGTGGTAAGACGGTGGCAGAACTCGGTCTGCCTAAAGACTCCTCCGTCAGACATCTGGCCGTTCTTCCCCACATCCACATAAAGGAAGTCACATTGTGCCGACACCACCGCCATTAGCACCACACTATGGAACCCCTTATAATTCCAATAGTAGGACCCCGAATGGGGTGGGGGCACAATCCTCACATGTTTCCCGTCGATGGCCCCTCCGCAGTTGGGGAAGTCCCAACGGGCAGCGAACTGGGAAGCCACAGTCTGCCATTCCTGTGGCGTTGAAGGAAGCTGGGGAGTCAAACACATGAAACAAAAAAAATAAAAATTTGTCATTAAATAAAAACAATTCATAACAAATAAAATTCAAAAACATTTTGGAACAACAGTTAAACAGAAATCTTGCAAATTTGTTTTCTGCCAAGAAAAAAAAAAAAAAAAGTAGGCGGACCAATTCACAGATTAATCAGCCCTCTGATGGACCAGGGGACATAAATTAGGTGGGTAAGTGGGGTGGGGGGGGGACTAATTACTAAGTATACAACACATGAAACAAATTTGAGTGGGGGGGGGGACTAATTACTAAGTATACAACACATGAAACAAATTTGAGTGGGGTGGGGGACTAATTACTAAGTATACAACACATGAAACAAATTTGAGTGGGGGGGGGACTAATTACTAAGTATACAACACATGAAACAAATTTGAGTGGGGTGGGGGACTAATTACTAAGTATACAACACATGAAACAAATTTGAGTGGGGGGAATAATTAATGAGTTGACAATCCATATCTCTATCTATATATCTATATATCTCTCTCTATATATCTCTCTCTATATATCTATATCTATATATCTCTCTCTATATATCTATATCTATATATCTCTCTATATATATCTATATCTATATATCTCTCTCTATATATCTATATATCTATATATCTCTCTCTATATATCTATATATCTCTCTCTATATCTCTCTCTCTATATCTCTCTCTCTCTATATCTCTCTCTCTCTCTCTCTCTATATCTCTCTCTCTCTCTCTCTCTCTATCTCTCTCTCTCTCTCTCTCTCTCCCCACACACAGGGTGTATACACAAAAAAGGTAAAAAGCTAAAAAAAATGACACAAAAAAAAAAAACATTTAAAGAAAAAAAAATGACACACAAAAAAAAAAAAAATTGCATGCATTCATATAAAGGGGACATTCACATCATATTCCTGTCATGGATATTAAAAGTCATGATGAAATTAATACAAACATACAATGCAATATTAAAAGAACAAACTTACCTTCATATATTCCTTCTGCAGGACCTGAATAATGGCAGAACAGGTCTCTGGAATAATGATCCCCAGAGCCTGGGGGGAGATGCCTGTCGAGAACTTGAGGTCCTGAAGGCTTCTCCCTGTCGCCAAGTAGCGCAACGTGGCGACGAGCCTCTGCTCCGGAGTGATGGCTTGCCGCATGCAGGTATCCTGCCTGCTGATATAAGGGGTCAGCAAAGCCAGCAGACGGTGAAAAACGGGGTCCGTCATCCTGAGATAATTCCTGAAATCATCAGGATTATTCTCACGGATCTCACGGAGTAAAGACATATGCGAGAATTGGTCACGCTGGCGCAACCAATTCTTTGTCCATGAACTCCTCCTCACCCTGTTCACAGACTGGGCTCGGGTCAAAGTATTAACCCCAACACCAAGCCCCCATATAGCACGAACTCGTTCCCGAGTACGTCCACACTCCATGGCTTTGAAACGGTCGGCTGGACAGACAAGCTCAACTGAACGCACTGAAGAACAGCCAGACCTATGAAGAACGACCTGAAACCCAGAAACGAGCGGACCAGAAGCGCCTAATAACAGGTACAACTGATCCACGCGTACCGAAAGACAGATACAAACCTCACAGGTAGACTGCGCCGCAGCAAACGGACAAATTAAGCTGAAGTCTGAAAAGCGCGAATCGTCTCTAACCAAACTTCTACTAACGCAAAGTCAGCAGAAGGAGCCCAAAGGGTGCTTTGCTGTGCCTTGGACCTCCTATTTCTAGTCCCGTCGTACGTGACATACGTCATCGCGCACGGTTTCAGCAAACTGTTCGTTCGTCGTGTGTGGCCAAGTCCGTCCATGCGAATTTTGAGCGGACTGTCCGCTGAAACTGTTTGACGAACAAAGTTGAGCGAACAGTCCCCGCGTGTGTACGCGGCCTCAGAGTTTTATTTTTTGCTAAACAAACAAAAAAAGATGCAAAAAAAATAAAATCATGTTTAAAAGTTTGTTATAAAATTTTGCAAACGGGTCATTTTTCTCCTTCATTGAAGTGCGCTGATGAGGCGGCACTGATAGGCTGCACTGGTGGGCACTGATGGGCTGCATTGGTGGGCACTGATAGGCTGCATTGGTGGGCACTGATAGGCTGCATTGGTGGGCACTGATAGGCATAGTTAAGGCGGCACAATTAGGCACAGATAAGGCAGCACCGATGGGCACAGATAATGCGGCACTGATGGGCAAAGATGGGCACATAAGATGGCACGGATGGGTGGCACAGATGGGTGGCACGGATGGGTGGCACGGATGGGTGGCACGGATAGGTACCACTGATAGATGGGACTGATGGGCACTGATAGGTGGCACTGATAGGTGGCTCTGATAGGTGGCACTGCTGGGCACTGATGGGCGGCACTGCTGGGCACTGGTAGATGACACTGATGGGCACGGATATGTGGCACAGGTGCAGCACCTTTGTTAAGGCAGATTGTGGGCACTGCTGGGTGGCACTGTGGGCACTGCTGGGTGGCATTGTGGGCACTGCTGGGTGGCACTATGGGCACTGCTGGGTGGCACTGTGGGCACTGCTGGGTGGCACTGTGGGCACTGCTGGGTGGCACTATGGGCACTGCTGGGTGGCACTGACGGGGGGCACTTACTTTTTTTTATTGTTGCACTGACAGGGTTGCAGGTGGGCACTAGCAGTGCTGGCCATGATCGGGACTGATGTCCCGATCACGGCCGCCGGTGATCGGCTTTTTTTTTTTCTCCTCGCGCTGACAGTGTGAGGAGGAATAATAGCCGATTACCGGCTCCATTATATCACATGATCAGCTGTCATTGGCTGACAGCTGATCACGTGATAAGGGGTCGGGATCGACCCCTTGCACGGATCGGTGATCAGGCGAGTCTCGTAGACTCGCCGATCACAGAGCGCGCCCCCCCCCCAGGGGGCGCGCAGGCCGCTCGAGCACGGGACGACGTCAATAGACGTAGTCCCGGAAAAGGAGATCCGCGCCGTAGCCATCAATTGACTATAGCGCGGATCTCAAGTGGTTAAAGGCTAATATGCAAATTACTGTCCTAAAAAGTGTTTGGGGACCTGGGTCCTGCCCCAGGGGACATGAATCAATGCAAAAAAAAGTTTTAAAAACTGACGTTTTTTCAGGAGCAGTGATTTTAATAATGATTAAAGTGAAACAATAAAAGTGTAATATTCCTTTAAATTTCGTACCTGGGGGGTGTCTGTAGTATGCCTGTGAAGGGGAGCATGTTTCCCGTGCTTAGAACTGTCCCTGCATAAAGTGTAATTTCGCAAGGAAAAAAAGTCTTTTAAAATCACTTTGAATTGTCGGCTCCCGTAATACAGAGAACACTCAATGAGTGTTCTCTGTATTACGGAGCTGACAATTCATTCATTGATTTAAAAAAAAAGCGTGGGGTTCCCCTAAATTCAATTACGGTTCAGGAGGGGGGCGCTCTCTCGTCCCCCCCTTTTCCTGCGGCCTGCCAGGTTGCGTGCTCGGATAAAGGGTCTGGTATGGATATTAAGGGGAACTCCGCGTCAAATTAAAAAAAAAATTGACTTGGGGATCCCCCTAAAAATCCATACCAGACCCTTTATCCGAGCACGCAACCTGGCAGGCCACAGGAAAAGAGGGGAGGAGAGAGAGCGCCCCCCTCCTGAACCATACCAGGCCACATGCCCTCAACATTGGGAGGATGCTTTGGGGGTCTGTGACCCCTCAAAGCACCATGTCCCCATGTTGATGGGGACAAGGGCCTCATCCCCACAACCCTGGCTGGTGCATCCACCTATGGATGACCATCTCTCAGGGGTCCAGCGATGGCTGATGTGATCCAGCGATGGGTGATTTTCAGTCCAGCGCAGTCCATCCATGCATCCGTCTTCTGTCTCCACTGAGGAGACACTGCGGGGATCCCAGCACTGACGTTTCTTATATTAGGAGGGCGGGGCCACCTGTTACCTGATTCTGCCCCCTCTGACGCTTGTGAGTGAAGCCAGGGGTTCCCCAATGACGTATGGGTGACCCCGCCCCCTCTGATGTAACGGAAACCTTACCGCTGGAATAAAAAAAAAAATATATATTTTTAATAAAGAAATTTTTCAAAAGTGTGTTTGTCTTATTTAACAATTTTTTACACTTTCTTTGTGAAATAGTAGGGGTACTTTTGTACCCCCTTACCATTTCAAACGGGGGGGCGGGAAGTGGGGGTCCCCTTGTTAAAGGGGGCTTCCAGATTCTGATAAGCCCCCCCGCCCACAGACCCCCACAACCACCGGCCAGGGTTGTGGGGATGAGGCCCTTGTCCCCATCAACATGGAGACATGGTGCTTTGGGCATGTGGCCTGGTACGGTTCAGGAGGGGGGGGGGCGCTCTGTCATCCCCCCTATTTTCCTGCAGCCTGCCAGGTTGGGTGCTCGGATAAAGGGTCTGGTATGGATTTTTAGGGGGACCCCCACTGCATTTTTTTAAAAATTTGACGCAGGGTTCCCCTTAATATCCATACCAGACCTGAAGGGCCTGGTAATTGAATTAAGGGAACCCCACGCTTTTTTTTTTTTATCAATGAATGAATTGTTGGCTCCGTAATACAGAGAACACTCATTGAGTGTTCTCTGTATTACGGGAGCCAACAATTGAAAGTGATTTTAAAAGACTTTTTTTCCTTGCGAAATTACACTTTGTGCAGGGACAGTTCTAAGCATGGGAAACATGCTCCCCTTCACAGGCATACTATAGACACCCCCCAGGTACGAAATTTAAAGGAATATTACACTTTTATTGTTTCACTTTAATCATTATTAAAATCACTGCTCCTGAAAAAAATGCAGTTTTTAAAACCTTTTTTTGCATTGATCCATGTCCCCTGGGGCAGGACCCAGGTCCCCAAACACTTTTTAGGACAGTAACTTGCATATTAGTCTTTAAAATTAGCACTTTAGATTTCTCCCATAGACTTGTACAGGGTGTTCCGGCTTTTTGAATTTGCCGTGAACAGCCCAAATTGTTCACTGTTCTCTGAACAGGTGAACAGGCAATGTTCGAGTCGAACATGAGTTCGACTCGAATTCGAAGCTCCTCCCTACCCTTGAGTAAGAACAGCGTTGGATCTGCCTGGGTCGGGCTGCAGTCGCCGTTTCCAGGTTAGTCCGCAGTCCTCTCACAGCAGCAGCAGGAATGAGTTCACTGCATGGCACCCGGGAAGAAGAGAGTGTAGGACGGGCTGCTGACTCTTTTTATAGTCCCTCCCAGAATCCCTTCTTGAATAGCAGGTGGTCTGATGGGAAATGTGGTCCAGGAATAGTTCTATAGCCCCAGAATGTCTGTTCAGGATACTACAAATCCTACAATGCTCTTCACTTGGCACAGGGGAATGATGTCAGTTACCCATGCCCAACACTAGAGGGACACAGTAATTGGGTAAAGATGCAAGGTTAAGTCTGCAGTCCACTGTTGGCTACATGTATGTGCATTTTCATGCATTTTCCTTATTCTATAGGGAATCACCCTACACAAAGCACAAATAAATCGGACATGCATCATTTTCACCAGTGCAGCACAACTCAGTGCAGACATGTGAATGGCCTCATTGGATTCAATAAATTTAACGACACATTCATTTTTGTGTGTTGCAAAATGTACATAAAACCCCAAAGGTGTGAACCAGTCTCATTTTCTATAGAGTTACTAAAGATTGTCACCTCATCATGGTAAGACGTATCCATTTACTTGGATCCCTTCCACTCTTTTACACTCTTGGTGCCCAATCTGCAGCCTGAGGGCCACATTGTTAATGAGTGGCTGTCAGGCACCAGCAGCCAGTAATTAGTGCTTTCCTTCCCTAGGACTCATTCGTGGACAGTAGAGGTACTTTCTTTTACACCTTTCAAATTTATTGTGCAGTCTAACTGTCCATATGAATCCAGGTGAATCCTGAGTGAATTATCCCACCAATTTCAAACACATAGGGGTTGATTTACTAAAACTGGAGGGTACAAAATCTGGTGCAGCTCTGCATAGAAACCAGCTTTCAGATTTTATGGCCAATGCTTAATTGACCAAGCTGAAGTTAGAAGCTGATTAGCTACCATGCACAGCTTCACCAGATTTTGCACGCTTCAATTTTAGTAAATCAACCTCATAATGTCCGGGTACCTCAACACCACTATGTGGGACAAATAAAATGTGCAATAAAAGTCAATTGAGGAAAGTGTTATCCAGATATTCCTTGCAAACCTCCACCACAGAGACCCCCAAGGGTATACAGTGGTGTGAAAAAGTGTTTGCCCCCTTCCTCATTTCCTGTTCCTTTGCATGTTTGTCACACTTAAGTGTTTTGGAACATCAAACCAATTTAAACAATAGTCAAGGACAACACAAGTAAACACAAAATGCAATTTGTAAATGAAGGTGTTTATTATTAAAGGTGAAAAAAAATCCAAACCATCATGGCCCTGTGTGAAAAAGTGATTGCCCCCTAAACCTAATAACTGGTTGGGCCACCCTTAGCAGCAACAACTGCAACCAAGCGTTTGCGATAACGTGCAATGAAGCTTTTACAGCGTCCTGGAGGAATTTTGGCCCATTCATCTTTGCAGAATTGTCCTAATTCAGTTACATTAGAGGGTTTTCGAGCATGAACGGCCTTTTTAAGGTCATACCACAACATCTCAATAGTATTTAGGTCAGGACTTTGGCTAGGCCACTCCAAAGTCTTCATTTTGTTTTTCTTCAGCCATTCGGTGGTGGACTTGCTGGTGTGTTTAGGATCATTGTCCTGCTGCAGAACCCAAGTTCGTTTCAGCTTGAGTACACGAACAGATGGTCGGACATTCTCCTTCAGGATCTCTTGGTAGACAGCAGAATTCATAGTTCCTTTTATCACGGCAAGTCTTCCAGGTCCTGAAGCAGCAAAACAGCCCCAGACCATCACACAACCACCACCATATTTTACTGTTGGTATAATGTTCTTTTTATGAAATGCAGTGTTCCTTCTACACCAGATATACTTGGACACACACCTTCCAAAGAGTTCCACTTTTGTCTCATCGGTCCACAGAATGTTGTCCCAAAAGTCTTGGGGATCATCAAGATGTGTTGTGGAGAAATTGAGACGAGCTTTGATGTTCTTTTTGCTCAGCAGTGGTTTTCTCCTTTGAACTCTGTCATGCAGGCCATTTTTGCCCAGTCTTTTCCTGATGGTGGAGGCATGAACGCTGACCTTAACTGAGGCAAGTGAGGCCTGCAGTTCCTTGGACGTTGTTGTGGGGTCTTTTGTGACCTCTTGGATGAGTCGTCACTGCGCTCTTGGGGTAATTTTGGGCGGCCGGCCACTCCTGGGAAGGTTCACCACTGTTCCATGTCTTCGTAATTTGTGGATAATGGCTCTCACTGTGGTTCGCTGGATTCCCAAAGCTTTGGAAATGGCTTTATAACCCTTTCCAGACTGATAGATCTCAATTACTTTCTTTCTCAATTGTTCCTGAATTTCTTTGGGTCTCGGCATGATGTGTAGCTTTTAAGGATCTTCTGGTGGACCTTACTGTGTCAAGCAGCTCCTATTTAAGTGATGCCTTGATTGTGAACAGGTGTGGCAATAATCAGGCCTGGGTGTGGCTAGAGAAATTGAACTCAGGTGTGGACAACCACAGTTATAGTATGTTTTAACAAGGGGGGCAATCACTTTTTCACACAGGGCCATGATGGTTTGGATTTTTTTTCACCTTTAATAATAAACACCTTCATTTACAAATTGCATTTTGTGTTTACTTGTGTTGTCCTTGACTATTGTTTAAATTGGTTTGATGTTCCAAAACACTTAAGTGTGACAAACATGCAAAGGAACAGGAAATGAGGAAGGGGGCAAACACTTTTTCACACCACTGTATGTTCACCTCACTGATGGGCCCCAGTATGTGGGGCAAAAGAAGCATTGTATTAAATCAATCAATGGCTGAAGTGAACACTTGGATTTGGCATTCAGCAATCACAGCATCGCTTAAAAAATGGAAACAGCCTCATATTGCAGACCAAATTAAAAACATGGCTTTATTAAAAATAAATGCACTCACATATGTAAATGAGATATCAAGCTCATCACAAGTACCGGACCACCACCTCCCCTCAGGCCTCTCTGTTCAAGGTGCAGATGAACCATGCCAAGGGAAAAGACAGCAGAAGCATGGAATAAAATCAAACACTCTCTCAAGTCTGTGTAGCTTCCGCCCTACATGTTTTGTCTCATCAGCATCATCAGAGGCAAGTTGGCCACCATGACCTTACAGAAACAGGTGAATGCACATTTATTGTTAGGTACTGTGGAACACCAGGTTGCATCTGATGATTTCAAAGTGATCATGTGAACATAAAAGCTGCATTTACCATTGGGGTAGGCATAGAATGCACTACAGGGAATTACTGCAGTTACATAGTAGGTGAGGTTGAAAAAAGACCATCCAAGTCCATCAAACCCAACCTATGTGTGTGATTATATGTCAGTATTACATTGTATATCCCTGTATGTTGTGGTCATTCAGGTGTTTATCTAATAATTTCTTGAAACTATCAATGCCCCTCGCTGAGACCACCGCAAGGGAAGGGAATTCCACATCCTTGATGCTCTTACAGTAAAGAACCCTCTACGTAGGTTAAGGTTAAACCTCTTTTCCTCTAATTTTATTGAGTGGCCACGAGTCTTGTTAAACTCCCTTTTGCGAAAAAGTTTTATTCCTATTATGTATGGGGTTACCAGTATGGTGTTTGTATATTGAAATCATATCCCCTCTCAAGCGTCTCTTCTCCAGAGAGAATAAGTTCAGTGCTTACAACCTTTCTTCATAACTAATATCCTCCAGACCCTTTATCAGCTTTGTTGCCCTTCTTTGTACTCACTCCATTTCCAGTACATCCTTCCTGAGGACCAGTGCCCAGAACTGGACAGCATATTCCAGGTGCAGCCGGACCTTGTAGAGCAGGAGAATTAACGTTTTGTCTCTGCTGTTGATCCCCTTTTTAATGCATGCCAATATTCTGTTTGCTTTGTTAGCAGCAGCTTGGCATTGCATGCCATTGCTGAACCTATCATCTACTAGATCCCCCAGGTCATTTTCCATCCTAGATTCCCTCAGAGGTTCCCCCCAGTGTATAGATTTCATTCCTATTTTTGGCACCCAAATGCATTATTTTACATTTGTTTATGAACAAATTAAATAGGATCGGTCCCAGCACAGAACCCTGGGGGGGACCTCACTACCCACCCCTGACCATTCAGAGTACTCTCCATTTATCACCACCCTCTGAACTCACCCTTGTAGCCAGTTTTCAATCCATGTACTCACCTTATCTCAATCTACACAATGGCATTGGTCTTTGCATGCTGAGGTGCTTATCTCCATGTACATACAGAAACTGTTCACTATAAAGCAAAATGAACCCTATGGGCAGCTGTAAAACATGCTTGAATGACATTAGACAGCACAAGACCTTAGGATGAACTTGTGTGGATTTGGTAATGTGCACAAGGTCATAACATTAAAGGTGTGTATTGTATAGTGTGAATGCCAGCGTTATCTAAAGGAAGTAAAAGTTATCATCAGAGAAATTCCACTAGAGACAATAGATTCAAATTGGCTGCTTGAATTTTATCACAGAACTACTTTTCTGTAATAAGTAAGACATTTAATCTTAGCATTTGTTTTTCCTGATTATGTAAATAGTAGTCTTGTTTTATTTGATTACAGTTTTTTTGCTTAAGTAATAATTCTGTTGGACCTTTCCACATTTTGTAGAGTTAGAATCTGTAGAATTTGTTTCCCAAACCCATTTTTTTTTTATAATTAGACCCCCCTCCATAAAATTCAGGTTTGCAAAAGTGTTCACTCACTTTGCTGTGTTATATACTATATATGAGCTTAGTGCAAGCCAATTGCCTTCAGAAGTCAGATAATATTAAATGGAGTTTCCTGGTATGCAATAAAATTGCCCCATTGAGGCTAATTTCCTGAAGGTGTTGAGAATGTTCACACAGGATTTACATGATTTACTAAAGAAATTGTGAATGCTCATGCAATAGATTGTGTGAATATTATCATTTATCCAATCATGTTAAGAGGAAGTAAATAAACAGGAATTTGCTTTTCATATGATTGGCTAATTGATGTGAACATTCACACATTTTTTTGTGTAAGCTTTCTCAAATCCTTTAACAAATCATCCTCATATCTCCAAATGCAAACATTTTTTTTTGTGGGAGAAAGCACCTCTAAACAAGCTGTGTCATGAAGATCAAGGAACTATCAAAACAAATCCAAAAAAAAGTTCTGAAGAAACACCAGTTAGTGAAGTTCAAACTTTGATCAACATAAATGGGGAAATGGGAAGAATATGGCACATTTGCATCTCCATAGAAAAACATTGCTAGGGTAATATTGGGCTCTGGAAGCTCAATAGTAATTGTGCTGAACTCTGATTTAAAGCTGCAGTCAAAGAAGTCTTGTTTACATTTCTTGCAGGACGTTTATTGCAGCTGATACCTTTATACAGACATAATTTAACAGTAACACAACTATCATAATAAAACAATATATATATATTTAAAACCGACATTTAATTTAAAGCGTTATCCATTAAGCATGTATCTTCATTATCTGATTCTCCAATAGCCAAACCAATAGCCTCACTCATTGCCTTGGTATCATAGGCATGCGCTTCTCTACTGACATCGTCCACTGCTCTTCTAACATTGTCCATTGCCCTACTGACATTGTCCACTGCTCTTCTAACATTGTCCATTGCCCTACTGACATCGTCCACTGCTCTTCTAACATTGTCCATTGCCCTACTGACATCGTCCACTGCTCTTCTGACAATGTCCATTGCCCTACTGACATCGTCCACTGCTCTTCTGACATTGTCCATTGCCCTACTGACATCGTCCACTGCTCTTCTGACATTGTCCATTGCCCTACTGACATCGTCCACTGCTCTACTGACATTGTCTATTGCCCTAGTGACATCGTTCACTGCTCTACTGACATTGTCCATTGCCCTAGTGACATCATCCACTGCTCTTCTGACATTGTCCATTGCCCTAGTGACATCGTCCACTGTTCTTCTGATATTGTCCATTGCCCTAGTGACATCATCCACTGCTCTACTGACATTGTCCATTGCCCTAGTGACATCGTCCACTGCTCTACTGACATTGTCCATTGCCCTAGTGACATCGTCCACTGCTCTACTGACATCGTCCATTGCCTAGTGACATCGTCCACTGCTCTTCTGACATCGTCCACTGCTCTACTGACATAGTCCATTGCTCTAGTGACATCGTCCACTGCTCTACTGACATCGTCCATTGCCTAGTGACATCGTCCACTGCTCTTCTGACATCGTCCACTGCTCTACTGACATAGTCCATTGCCCTAGTGACATCGTCCATTGCCCTAGTGACATCGTCCACTGCTCTACTGACATCGTCCATTGCCCTAGTGACAGCGTCCATTGCTCTACTGACGTCGTCCATTGCCCTAGTGACATAGTCCACTGCTCTTCTGACATTGTCCATTGCCCTAGTGACATCGTCCACTGCTCTTTTGTCATCACTCACTGCTCTTCTGACATCGTCCATTGCCCTACTGCCCATATATACATACACACATGCACACCTATGCTTGGTAACCAATGCATTTTTCATCTCTGCTCTGTTCACTCTGTGTCTCTCTCTAACAATTTTTTTTATCATTTCATTAATGGCATTCAGCATTCACTAATGTCAAGTGATTCTAGCAAGTATTCACTCAGGAGAGTTAATACTTATGCTACATGTGAATGTTGGCTTTTTGTTTTTTATACTTTAAAGTGTACATATGTTGTGTAAACCAAATAGTACATATTCCAGGTAATTCCACTATAATACTGCACTACAAAACTGATTACAAAAGTTAAAAAAATAGAAATAAAATAATTAAATAGTAAAATATAAAAATAGAAGTACAAAAATACATTCCATAACTGGAAATGTCAAAGGAAGGGGGTGAATAGCATTTTGTACAATTCGCACTCCCAGAATCATTTTAAACTATTTAGACTGATATTGCTGTCAATGCAAAACAAAAGCTAACTTATTGATAACAGGGTAAATAATATAAAGAGATTTTAGGTTTTAATTTTTTTTTTCTGTAACATAAACT
Organism: Lithobates pipiens; assembly: GCF_037356315.1. NCBI lineage: Eukaryota > Metazoa > Chordata > Amphibia > Anura > Ranidae > Lithobates > Lithobates pipiens. Next base: position 424,850,477 of record NW_027507718.1, read on the forward strand.
TTTGTTTTAATCTGAGCAGTTTGTCCAAATATTCCATTATCTTTTATGTAATACTGTTTCTAAAAATCTTTTGATATAAATAAACTGCAACCAGTTAGATTCTCTGCCTCATTGTATTAAAAGGAAAAGTGTGTTAGGAACAGATCTTTTATAAGACACATGTATAAACCTAGAAAAGTAAAGATGTATGGTTCCTCTTTTTAGTGTTATGGTTGATTCTTAGAGTTTTGTAAACTGCCACTCTATTTATCATCCGTTCTTTAAAACAGCAAATATGCTTACATTATTTCATGTCAATAGGTGATGTATGTGTAATATAACCTGCAATGGATAGATGGCGCTCTAATTCCTCTTTGAATTTTGTTCATAATTTTTGTGTTTTTTTTTCCTGGTATAAAGAATACAAATGTCACTCTACAAATGTCACTCTTAATGTAAATTACATGTAGTTTATGGACCTGAGTAATATAATAAAAAAATGTACAGGGCACTTATAAGAATCCTGTAATGGATAGATGGCACTCTAATTCCTCTTTTATAGAATGGAGTTACTGAATATTTTCGAAAAAAACATTTTTTTCTTCCTGTCGGTTATTAACCACTTACGGACCACCCGTTATACGGTGGCTGTTTGAAGGAAAATATAGTTGTTACGGCAGCAGCTAGCTGCCATAACCCCAGTATCCCCATCTTCAGTGGGTGGTCTGCTACAAGATAAAAGTGGTCCCTGCGGCGGATTCACCGTGAGATCACTTTTATTGGTGGCGGGAGAGGACCCCCCCTCCCGCCATGATCCAGTGCCCTCCGCCACTTACCGGAGCTGTCGGCAGCGGAGGCGATCACGTCCTCCTGCTGGCTCAGTATGGAGATGAGTGAGGGGAAGATAGCCCCCACCCGTCTCCATACAATTGCTGGGCGGAAGCAATGTCAAAACGTCATTTCCACCCATAGGTCTTAAAGGGACAATTTTTTCAAATGATTTTTTTAAATTATTATTTTTTTTATTTATTGCATTTTAGTCTAAATATGAGATCTGAGGACTTTTTGACCTCAGATCTCATATTTAAGAGGGCCTGCCATGTTTTTTTCTATTACAAGGGATGTTTAAATAAAAGTGATTTTTTTAAACAGAGTAAAAATAAAAAAATAAAAAATAAAAGGTATGTTGTGCTGCTGGACATCATATGACACCCAGTCAGGATAACAGAACCCCTTACCGGAAGTCAATCTGCTATTGACCAGAGGGGAAGTGGTTACATTTGCTCTAAAGTTAAAATGTTTCTTACTTTAATGCATTCCCTGCATTAAACATTTTACCACTTGTTGTGCCCCCCCCCCCCTCCATAAACACTTACTTCTCTCGATCTAGTGCTCTGCCTGGCTGCAGCTCTACTCTCCCCTCTTCCTTATTAAGGAGACTCGGGCAGCAGCGGAAACTACTGACTCCTGCTGCTGTCAGTCGAATCCTGTGAGGAGGGAGTGGGGACATGGCTGAGCCATGCTGCGTGTGTCTATGGATGCACATAGACCAGCTCTGGAGCACACTCACAGATGAGCCCCATAGCACATGGCTTGCTATGGGGGCACATGCAGAAGTGGAGAAGTGGACAGAATAGATGGGGACCCCAGAAGAAAAGGTTAGGGACCGCTCTGTGCAATACTATTACTGGTTACTAATACTAAGTATGAATTTCTTTTTTTATTTTACCTAAAAAAGGCTTTACAAATCATTTTAAAAAGTTCAGTCCCGAAAGATTTTCCCTTAATGACCAGGCCTTTTTTTGTGATATGGCACTGCATAATTTTAACTGACAAGTGCGCGGTCGTGCCACAATGTACCCAAACAAAATTGACTTCCCTTTTTCCCACAAATAGAGCTTTCTTTTTGTGGTATTTGAGCACCTCTGCTTTTTTTTTTTATATATTTTAATATTTTATACTTTTTGCTATAATAACTATACCAAAAAAATGTAAAAGAAAAATTGGTAATAGATTTATAGAATTTTTATGGCATTTTTATTATTATTTATTTTTTTCGTTTTAATGGCAGCGATCTGCAATTTTTAGCAGTGGACATTGCGGTGGACAAATCGGACACTTTTACTGATTACAAAAGTTTTTATTGAAAAATCATAAGAATACAATAACTGTGTCAGACAAAGTTAAATCATTTGGATAAAACAAGGCAGTTATAGACATGGTGAGTTATAAAGATCCAGTAGGTGGGGATTGATAATGATATTACAAACATATCATAATGCATTTTCGAATAGGAGGATAGAGTATCAAGAAGGAGTATTTAAAGAGTTTATACCCAGGTCATAATAAGGCTGTAGTCCAGTGTCTCCATTTATTATCGAAAGTTTGCATAGTATCGAACAGTGTGTGGTGGAAACGTTCAGACAGTTTAACCACTTGACCACTGGACACTTAAACACCCTTAATAACCAGACCTATTTTCAGCTTTCGGTGCTCTCACATTTTGAATGACAATTACTCAGTCATGCAACACTGGACCTATATGAAATTTTTGTCCTTTTTTTCACACAAATAGAGCTTTCTTTTGGTGGTATTTAATCACCGCTGGGTTTTTTATTTTTTGTGCTATAAAAGAAAAAATACAGAAAATTCTGTAAAAAAATTAATTTTTCTTTGTTTCTGTCATAAAATTTAGCAGATTAGTAATTTTTTCTTCATAAATTTTGGCCAAAATTTATACTACTACATATCTTTGGTAAAAAATAAGTACAAATTGGTGGATATTATTTGGTCTTTGTGAAAGTTATAGAGTCCACAAGCTATGGTGCCAATATCTGAAAATTGATCACACCTGAAGTACTGACGGCCTATTTGAATTCTTGAGACCCTAACATGCCAGAAAAGTACAAATACCCCACAAATGACCCCTTTTTGGAAAGAAGACATTCCAAGGTATTTAGTAAGAGGCATGATGAGTTTTTTTAAGTTGTCATTTTTTCCCACAATTCTTTGCAAAATCAAGATTTTTTTTCCTTTTTGTTTTTCCACAAAATTGTCATATTATCAGTTTATTTCTCACACACAGCATATGCATACCACAAATTACACCCCAAAACACATTCTGCTATTACTCCCGAGTACGGCCATACCACATGTGTGAGACTTTTACACAGTGTGGCCACATACAGAGGCCCAACATGCAGGGAGCGCCATCAGGCGTTCTGGAGCACCCAGGACAATTCTGACATTTCTCTCCTACATGTAAAAATCATAATTTATTTCCTAGAAATTTACATAGAATCCCAAAACATTATATATGTTTTTTTAGCAAACACCCTGGAGAATACAATGGTGGTCGTTGCAACTTTTTATCTCACACGGTATTTGCGCAGCAATTTTTCGAATGCTTTTTTTTTTTTTTAAAAAACTGTTTTATGCTTTAAAAAAAAACACAGTAAAGGTAGCCCAATTTTTGCATAATGTGAAAGATGAAGTTACGCTGAGTAAATAGATACCTAACATGTTACTCTTCAAAATTGCACACGCTCGTGGAATGGCGCCAAACGTCGCTACTTAAAAATCCCCATAGGCGATGATTTAAATTTTTTTTACTGGTTATATGTTTTGAGTTACAGAGGAGGTCTAGGGCTAGAATTATTGCTCTCGCTCTAACGTTCACAGCGATACCTCACATGTGTGGTTTGAACACCGTTTTCATATGTGGGCAGGACTTACGTATGCGTTTGCTGCTGCATGCGAGCACATGGGGACAGGGGCGCTTTAAAAAATAAAATAAAATGTATTGTTCATTTTACTTTATTTATTTTAGTTTGACATTTTTTTCCCCAAAAATTTATTTTTTGATCACTTTTATTCCTATTACAAGGAATGTAAAAATCCCTTGTAATAGGAATATGGCATGACAGGTCCTCTTTACAGTGAGATATGGGGTCAATAAGATCCCGCATCTCACCTCTAAGCTGGGAAGCCTGAAAAAAAAAAAAAAAAGATTCTGGCTTTGATCGTATTGCGAGTCGGTAGAAGCACCGGAGGGCGGTGGGAGGGGGTGGGGGGGATGTCTATGGCTGGGTATTGCAGGGTATCACCGACTATGGCTGGGTATGGCTGGGTATCTCCGAGTATGACTGGGTATCTCCGAGTATGACTGGGTATCTCAGAGTATGGCTGGGTATCTCAGAGTATGACTAGATATCTCAGAGTATAGCGTTGCAGAGTATAGCGTTGCAGAGCATTGCAGGGTATTGGCGGGTGTTGCAGAGCATTGCAGAGTGTTGCAGGGTATTGGCAGGTGTTGCAGAGCATTGCAGAGTCTTGCAGGGTATTGGCGGGTGTAGCAGAGCATTGCAGAGTGTTGCAGGGTATTGCAGAGTGTTGCAGGGTATTTGCGGGTGTTGCAGAGCATTGCAGAGTGTTGCAGGGTATTGCAGTGTTGCAGGGTATTGCAGGGTGTTGCAGGATATTGCAGGGTATTGGTGGGTGTTGCAGAGTGTTGCAGGGTATTGGCGGGTGTTGCAGAGCATTGCAGAGTGTTGCAGGGTATTGGCGTGTGTTGCAGAGCATTGCAGAGTGTTGCAGGGTGTTGCAGAGCATTGCAGAGTGTTGCAGGGTATTGGCGGGTGTTGCAGAGCATTGCAGAGTATTGCAGGGTGTTGCAGAGCATTGCAGAGTGTTGCAGGGTATTGGCGGGTGTTGCAGAGCATTGCAGAGTGTTGCAGGGTATTGCAGAGTGTTGTTGCAGGGTATTGCAGAGTGTTGTTGCAGAGTATTGCAGAGTATTGCAGCAGAGTATTGCAGAGTATTGCAGCAGAGTATTGCAGCAGAGTATTGCAGAGTATTGCAGCAGAGTATTGCAGAGTAATGGCAGGGTATGATGGGGTTAATTTTCGGTGAGCACCGATTTGGGCACTGCAGATGCAGCCCACAGCGCTGCTGACACCGATCTCTTCCCCCTCTGCTGTACCGATCGGTACAGAGAGGGGGAGGGAGGAACCGGCGTCATAACATGACGCCGGTTTGTTTACAAGTGATCACTCCGTCATTTGATGGAGTGATCACGTGGTAAACGGGCGCGATAAACGGATGCTCTCGAGTGCGCGCCCCAGGGGGCGCGCGAGAGCGGAATTCGGCTATAGGGCGGTTGTTAAGTGGTTAATGGCTTCCATTCTTGCTAAAAACCTGTGATCAGGGGAGAGCTGAGGAACGCCAGTTTAGTGCTACGACCCAGTGTATAGCGACAAAAAGCATGTATATAAGCTTCTCACAGGGTACAGGTATATCAGGGATAGGAGAGAAGCATAGGCAAATTTGCATTGTGAGGGTTATTAAACGGCCTGCAATGGAGGATACCTTGGAGGACGCCTTCTGCCATATAGGGTTGAGGTGTCTACAGCTCCAAAAAATATGTGTTAGTGAGCCTATTTCATTGCAGCCATGGAAGCAAAGCGGAGATGCTGCAGGGTATATTGAGTGAATTTTTGCAGGAGTCATATACAACCTTGTGTGTAGTTTAACAGCTGTTTTACGAATTGAGTATGACCTTGTGTTTTTAAACATATTAGTTAGCATCTCCTGCCATTCAGGTGGATCAAAGGATAGGCCTGTTTCTTTTTCCCAGCTGAGCATCGGTTTAGTTTTATCTTCTAATGTAGATTAATTAAGCAAACGGTATAGACTGGAGATTATGCCTTTATCTCTGGGGGGAGTGACAGCACATGTGTTCAAATTGAGTGCTATGTATTCGGGATTCAAGAGGGCCCCTATGTTGATAGGATTGTTTGATTTGTGTGTAATTGTGTAGTTCAGAAGGGGGGAGTTCATGTTCTGCTTGTAGTTGAGGGAAGGTTTTAAAATGAAGTCCTGTTTTAAAGGCTTGGAATGGGGTTATACCAGCCGTGTGCCATTTTGGAGAAACTGGGTATTGTCATGAAATGCTTGTGGGAACTCGGGTCCCCTATATAAGAGAGTAAGGGAGAAAGGGGGGAGGCTAGGTGGAATTTCTTTCCGTATAATGACCATAGATATATAGATTGGTGTACTATTGTGTTTAAAGAGGTGAAACGATTGGGTTTGATCGATTTTGACCATAGTAATCCCAAGGATAAAAAGGGGTGGATAGATTGAGTCTCAAATTTAAGCCATGGAATGCTAGTTGGGGGACTATGCCATTGAGCTGCTTGAGCCAATCTGGCCGATAGATAATAAAGCCAGAGATCTGGGAGGCCGAGACCTCCAAGGAGCTGAGGGATATATAGTAAGGATTTATGAAACCTTGGCTTTTTATGGTGCCAGATAAATTTATTAACATCCCTTTGGATAGAGTCAATGTAAGCTTTAGAAACATAGATGGGGAGAGACCTAAAGAAAAAAAGTAATTTAGGTAATATTGCCATCTTGATAGCTGTAACCCTGCCCAGGAATGAGATATGGTATTTGTCCCAGGTTAGTAGTAGCGATCTGACATTTGATACTATAGGGCAGTGATTCTTAACCAGGGTTCCTCCAGAGGTTGCTAGGGGTTCCTTCAGTATTGGGCAATTTCTGCCTTTCAGATAAGTTCCCACTGACACCACTGATCCTTTTAGCTATCTGTAAGGAGGTAATTCGTCTCAATGACCACAACCTTAAGGACCATTCCTCTCACTGACCATCACACTAATGTATCATGAGTTGTAAATTTTGAATTTTTAGCAGGGGTTCCTCGAGACCGGAGAACTATTTCAAGGGTTCCTCTGTGTTGAAAAGGTTGAGAAATCCTGCTATAGGGTGATAGTTTGTTTGAAATAGTGTTTGAAAGTCAGGGGTAAGTTGAATTCCTAGGTAGCGTAAAGTTTGGGTCCACCAAGTAAAAGAAAAATGGCGTTGCAGAGAGGATGCTCGGTCATTAGGGATATTAATTGGCATGGCAGAACATTTAGTTAAGTTAACTCGAAATTGTATGGTAGGAATCTAATAATGCAATTAGGTTGGGTAATGCTATAAGTGGGTTTGTAAGAAACAAAAGTACATCATCAGCATAAAGATTGAGTTTGCATTCTTCGGAACCTTTATGATAAACTTTATGTTTACGTTTTCTTTAATGGCATGGGCTAAGGGCTCTATTGCCAGAGCAAAAAGGAGGGGGGATAAAATGTACCCTTGTCTGGTGCCTTTCTGAAGTGGGAAAAATTGGGAGTTATTACCTGGTAATTTTATTCTAGTTTGGGGGTATTTGTATAAAGCATGGAAAGCTTGCAGGAATTCACCAGAGATGCCAAATTTGGGTAATAATTGATCCAGGTAAGACCAGCTGACACTGTCCTTAGCCTTGTGAATGTCAAGGCTAAGGAGGAGTGTTTGTTTAGAATGAAGATTGGTGTCCTGTATTATGTTGGTGACTAGGCAGATATTGTCTGTGATTTGTCTTCCTGGGATAAACCCAGTTTGATCTGGGGACAGTGGCGGACTAAGTGGGGGGCGGGCCGCCCCGGGTGCCACACATTGGGGGGTGTCAGGCCAGCGCCCCTCCCCCTCCGCAACTGAAGAGGAGACAGCGCCGTGGGTTCGCAGCCCACACAGAGAGAGCCTGAGGCACTGGCAGTGGGCGGCATTGCAGGGGGGAGGTGCAAGCAGCACCCGAGTGGAGTGACACCTGTCGGCTTAGTGATCTGGGACCCGGCGCAACAATCCCCTTCTCTCTGTGGTCAAGTCGCACCGTTCTGATCAGTCTCGGCAGCGGCTGTCACTCACAGTGAAGCCGTCTCCCCCTCCTCCTGCATGCACAGCACTGTGTAGATGTAAAGGAGGAGGGGGAGGCGGCTTCATTCTGCTCGGCTGTGAGTGACAGCCGCTGCCCGAGACTGATCAGAACGGCGCGACGCGAGTCACGCGACCACGGAGAGAAGGGGATTATTGCGCCGGGTCCCGGATCACTGAGCCGTCAGGTGTCACTTCACTCGGGTGCTGTTCGCACCTCCCCCCTGCAATGTCACTGCCTTGGGCTCTTCATGTGTGTTCAGGTACATTATGGGCCTGTGGGGGGGGTCTGAGCACTGTGGGGGGGTATGTGCACTGTGGGGGGGGTGGTCTGCACTGTAGGGGGGGTCTGTGCACTGTGGGGGGGTCTGCACTGTGGGGGGGTCTGCACTGTAGGGGGGGGTCTACACTGTAGGGGGGTCCTGCACTCTAGGGGGGTCTGCACTCTAGGGGGAGGGGTCTGTACAATAGGGGAAGATTTGGCACTGTAGGGGGGTTCTTTACCATAGGGGGGTCTGCACTGTGGGGGGGGGGGGGGTCTGCACTGTAGGGGGTCCTGCATTGTAGGGGGGTCTGCACTGTCGGGGGGTCTGCACTGTAGGAGGGGCCCTACACTGTAGGGGGGGTCCTGCACTGTAGGGGGGTCTGCACTGTAGGAGGGGTCCTGCACTGTAGGGAGGTCTGCACTGTAGGGGGGGTCCTGCACTGTAGGGGAGGGTCCTGCACTGTAGGGGGGTCTGTACTATAGGGGGTCTGCACTATAGGGGGAGGGGTCTGTACAGTAGATTTGGCACTGTAGGGGGGTCTGCAGTGTAGGGGGGTATGCACTGTAGGGGGGATGGGTCTGTACTGTAGGGGGGGGCTGTACTGTAGGGGAGGATTCTGCACTGTAGTGGGGGTCTGTACTGCAGGGGAGGGGCCTGCACTGTAAGGGGGTCTGTACTGTAGGGGAGTTCTTACTGTAGGGGAGGATTCTGTACTGTAGGGGGGTTTGCACTGTAGGGGGAGAGCTCTGTACTGTAGGGGGGTCTGTACTGTAGGGGGGTCTGCGCTGTAGGGTGGAGGGGTCTGTACTGTAGGAGGGTTTGCACTGTAGGGGAGGATTCTGTACTGTAGGGGGGTCTGTGCTGTAGGGGGGTCTGCGCTGTAGGGTGGAGGGGTCTGTACTGTAGGAGGGTCTGCACTGTAGGTGAGGATTCTGTACTGTAGGGGGGTCTGTACTGTAGGGGGGTTCTACACTGTAGATGGGGGGCCTGTACGGTAGGGAGGTCTGCACTGTAGGGGGTCTGTGTAACATGCAGGGGGTCCAGAGCTGTGAGGGGCTGTGTAATGTAAAGGGGTGCAGAGGTGCAGGGTGCTGTGTAAGGTAAAGGGGTCCAGAGGTACAAGGGCTGTGTGATGTAAAGGGGTCCAGAGGTTCAGGGTGCAGTCTAATGTAAAGGGGTCCAGAGGTGCAGGGAGCTGTGTAATGTAAAGGGGTCAGGAGGTTTGGGGTACTGTGTTATGTAAAGGGGTCCAGAGGTACAAGGGCTGTGTAATGTAAAGGGGTCCAGAGGTGCAGGATGCTGTGTAATGTAAAGAGGTCCTTAGGTGCAAGGTCCTGTGTAATGTAAAGAGGTGCAGGGTGCTGTTTAATGTAAAGGGGTCCAGAGGTGCAGGGTGATGTGTAATTTAAAGGGGTCCAGAGGTGCAGTTGTGGAGAGGGGTACACAGTAGTGCCAAAAAGATATGGAAGGATGCAGAGGTATGCAGGGGGCACAGTGGGGTGTTTTTACATTTTAAGGTGGGGGGGGGGTGCCAGATATAGGATCCGCCCCGGGTGCCAAATGCTCTAGGTACGCCCCTGTCTGGGGAGATTAGGGAAGGAATAACAGAGGCCAATCTATTAGCTAATAATTTACCAAAAATTTTAAGGTCATTATTAATGACGGAGATTGGGCAAAAATAATGATCTTTATGGGGTTTAGGGATAAGGGACATATTGGCTAATAACATTTCTGCTGGGAAATTATTTCCTTTAAATATATTGTTATCAAGGGAAGTCAATTTTGGTGATAATATTTGTAAGAATTTCTTATAGTAAGAGGCCAAATACCCATCTGGGCCTGGTGCTGTAGAGGATTTAAGTGATTTGATGACCTTCAATATTTAAGAATCAGTGCATGGGGCATTTAATTGTTCAGTCTGCTGGCTCGATAAAGTGGGTAATGTTCAAAAACCAAGATTGAGTGGTTGGGTCTTTAGTAGGTTGGGAAACTGCGAAAAAATGTTTATAATAATCTACAAAAATATTCATTATGTCATTAGGATGTGAGACTAAAACTCCTGCTGAATTACAAAGTTTATAATTGTGAGTTGGTTTAATAGCCTGGTTGAGTTTACGTGCAAACATCCTGGATGCTGAGTTACTGTTTAGCATAAATTTTGCTTTTGCCCATCACAGGGTTTTTTTTGTTTTATCTGAAAGCAAAAGGTCTAATGCTTGCTTCTTGTTGGTGATCTGTTGTAGGAGATCAGGAGAAGGGGACTGATTATAATGGTTGTTTCGTTGTTTTAGTAAGAGATCGGAGCTCTGAAAGTTTGGCTTTGTTTTTTTTTTGAGGCTATATTAATGAGATGATCACGCATTACGGCTTTATGGGCCGTCCAAAGTGTGCATGGCTGGGTATCTGGAAGCTGGTTATCAGTGAAATATTCATTAAGGTGTGTCATGAGGGTGTCTATAGTAGATGGGTCTGTCAACAAGGAGTCATTGAGTCTCGAGGTATAAGTGGTGGGTTTAAGGCCTAATCTAGTAACATTGAAGGCGACTATATGGTGGTCTGACCAGGGGCAGACATGTATATCGGCTCTGGAAGAATGTGCTAACACTATAGGAGTACAAAAAATATAATCTATGCGGGCTGAGCTATCGTGAGGGTTTGAGTAGAAGGTATAGGATCTACAGCCAGTATTATGTGCTCGCCATACATCTAAACAAATCGGACACTTTTGACATATTTTTGGGACCATTGACATTTATACTGCGATCAGTGCTATAAAAATGAACTGATTACTGTGTAAGGGCTCTTTCACACATGTCTGTCCATTTTCAGCTTGCTCAACAGGGATCGACTCTGCACACTGTGCAGAGACGGACCTGTCAGAGCCCCGCTCTCCTCTATGGGGGATCAGATGCGCCTCTCCATTTTCATCCAATCGGATCCACCAGACAGTTTGAAAATAGTGTTTCCACCTGTCTGGATTTAGCGGAGCAGATCGGATGCCAGAGCTACATGGAGCGTCTGTTCAGGTCCACCTGAAAAACTGACAGGCGGACCTGAACGGTCAGCATGTGTGAAAGTGCCCTAAATGTCACTGGTAGGGAAGGGGTTAACACTAGGGGCAATCAAGGGGTTAAATGTGTTCCCTCATGTGTGTTTCTAACTGCGGGGGGGGACTGACTGACTAGAGGAAGGGACAGATAGCTGTTCCTAATTAGTAGGAACAAACAATCTGTCTCTCCTCTCCTGTCATAATGGGGATTTGTGTGTGTGACCCGATGCACCTGGCCGGTGGGTTCAATGTCTGCTGGCCACCCAGCAATAAACACACAAATACCCATTCTAGCGCTTGTGCCCATGATTGAGGATGGCTGGCGGACATCGCGCCTGCCGGCCACGCGCATCGGGTCCCCCGCCATGTTTTTTACACAAAGTGGTCAGTTTATAAGATATTTCTATTTTCAATATTTTTATTGAGATTTCAAACAAATTCAATACAGGAAAAGAATAATAAAACCCCCTCCTGAACCGGAGAATACATAAAGATAATCCAGTGTTTAACCACTTGAGATCCGCGCTATAGTCAATTGACGGCTACAGCGCGGATCTCCTTTTCCGGGACTATGTCTATTGACGTCGTCCCGTGTACGAGCGGCCTGCGCGCGCCCTGAGGGGCGTGCGCGGCGCGCTCTGTGATCGGCGAGTCCATGAGACTCGCCTGATCACCGATCCGTGCAAGGGGTCGATCCCGACCCCTTATCACGTGATCAGCTGTCAGCCAATGACAGCTGATCAGGTGACATAACGGAGCCGGTAATCGGCTAGTAAAAAAAGCCGATCACCGGCGGCCGTGATCGGGACATCAGTCCCGATCACAGCCAGCAATGCAAGCGCCCACCTGCCCCCTGCCAGTGCCCACCTGCCCCTGCAGTGCCACCCTAATAAAAAGTAAGTGCTCCCCGTCAGTGCCACCCAGCAGTGCCCATAGTGCCACCCAGCAGTGCCCACAGTGCCACCCAGCAGTGCCCACAGTGCCACCCAGCAGTGCCACCCACAGTGCCACCCACAGTGCCCACAATCTGCCTCAAAGGTGCTGCACCCCAGTGCCGCCCATCAGTGCCCAGCAGTGACGCCCATCAGTGCCACCTATCAGAGCCACCTATCAGTGCCACCTATCAGTGCCCATCAGTCCCATCTATCAGTGGTACCTATCAGTGCCCATCCGTGCCACCCATCCGTGCCACCCATCCGTGCCATCTTATCTGTGCCCATCTTTGCCCATCAGTGCCGCCTTATCTGTGCCCATCGGTGCCGCCTTATCTGTGCCTATTAGTGCCGCCTTAACTATGCCTATCAGTGCCCACCAGTGCAGCCTATCAGTGCCCACCAATGCAGCCTATCAGTGCCCACCAATGCAGCCCATCAGTGCCCACCAATGCAGCCTATCAGTGCCGCCTAATCAGCGCACTTCAATGAAGGAGAAAAATGACCCGTTTGCAAAATGTTATAACAAACTATTAAAACATGATTTTTTTTTTTGCATCTTTTTTTGTTTGTTTAGCAAAAAATAAAACTCCCAGCTGTAACTAAATACCACCAAAAGAAAGCTCTATTTGTGGGAAAAAAATGATATAAATTTCATTTGGGTACAGTGTTGTATGCCTGCGCAATTGTCATTCAAAGTGCATCAGCGCTGAAAGCTGAAAATTGGTCTGGGACTGAGAGGGGGTTTAAGTGCCCAGTAAGCAAGTGGTTAACAAATGTTACAGAAAACATAAAACAGCTTCTCTTATTTCCGGAATGATACAGCAATCCAGGTAATCAGGTGTTAAAAGTAGGCACTACTAATCCTTCAGACTAAAGAGCTGTGGCTGAAGGGGAGATGGACTGCTGAGGGGAGGCCATTCCCCAACCCAAGGGGAGCACACTGTGGAGAAGGACACCTGCCTCAGCCCCATCTCTGAGGGCTATATAGATAGTCTTAGGGGAGTTGCTTAACCCCAACAACCAACAAATAAAATAAGTATACTCAGATATCACTGTGTGTAGTGGTCTGATGAGAATATAATCCTGTAACGGAGGTATTGAGCTGAGATTCTAGGGACAAAACCATTGTGATTGTGAGAATACCCAGCTAAGCCGATAGGCCTGTACCATCTGTCCAGATCCGTTTATGGGGGACTGAAACACTGGGGGAAGTCCGTCTTTACGTAAGAGAAAGGAAAGAGGGAAGGATGTAGGAAGAGAAGAGGATCTAGGAAGAGTAGGAGAGAGAGCAGATCCATAGAAAAAGGGGGAAGTATAGGGGGAAAGAGAGAAGATCACCTAGGGGGAGAGGAGCAGACCTAGACATCTAAGTCCCTGGAATTATGGGGACTCTGATGTAGTTCGCCCATGGTTCCCAAATCAATTGGAATTTGTGGGTTTTGTCCAGTAGCTTACAGGCAATCTTTTCTTGGGCCATGATCCAGGAAATTTTCATTTTCATGCCATGCAGGGGTACCGTGGGCCTTTTCCAGTTTTTAACTATAGTGATTCTAGCTCCTAAGAGCATATAAAAAATTAAGGATTGGTTGTGTTTGGGGGTCTTTTCCACGCTGGCATTAAGAAGTGCTATTTCGGGAAGCTGTGGAACGGCTATACCCGTAATTTTTCTCAATAGGTGGAAAAAACTGTTCCAAAATTTCCGTATCCTAGGGCATGTCCAACATATGTGGAATAGGGAGCCAGTGAGACCACATCCCCTAAAGCAAAGAGGGGAAGCATCCGGAAAAATCTTGGCCAATGAGGCCGGGACACGATACCATCGCACCATGATTTTAATGCTAGCTTCCATTAGAGAAATATTCATAATGCCTTTGAAGGATCTGTGGAAATGTGAATACCACGTGGTCAAGTCTCACTCTACTGCCAGATCTTGTTCCCAAAGTCGGGCGTATAACGGTTTGTTAACAGCCTTGGCTAGAGAGTTGTAAATGATGGAGATACCTCCCCTCTGATCCTGTAGGTTGGCGCACCATATTTCTTTTTTTTTCAATTTCTTTATTTATTTTTTCCTCCTTTTTTTTCCCTTCATATAAACAAGAATGGAATTTTACATAAACAGTCTGAGTATCATACATCGAATTTCCATACTTGTACATAGTAAGAAAAAAGAGCATAACAGTTCGTTCTATTACCTTAGCCTCTTACTCCCTTTATAGTGTAATATATAAATCCAAGGAAAAGAAAGCCAAGTTAATGGTAATATATGGAGACGACGTCGGAAAAGCTCCTCTCTCGGTCCCCCATGCCCTATGTCTGGTCCTGGGTTGGTACTATTCCCGGCCAGGCCAGAGTTTTATTGTTATCCTCTTATTTCTCGTCTCCCCCCCCCCCTTTATTTCCACCCTTATTTTTAATCCCTCCCCCAAAAAAAAAAAAACACACACCCCCTCCATTTCATATGGAGTCGGTGAAGGGGGAATAGAGCTGAGAGGCCATTTTTATCGTAGAAAGTGGGAAATTTGAAATAGTCTGTATCTTTCGGTAGTGGGCATTTCCAATTTACTCACACAGTTTCTGAGTGTGAGAGGTCCTGTGGTGTGTAGGAAGTGGCCAATTCTGTATAAGCCCTTGTCCACCCACCACTTAAATGCTAAAATATTTTGTCCAGGTGGGAAATCTGGGTTATTAAATAGATGTGCAAGTGGGCGCATGGGAGAGGCCAAGGCTGAGTGCTTTTGGAGCCTGTCCCACAACGACATAGAGTGAGAAAGGGTAGGGGCCAGTATCGCTGGTCGAAGTCGCGGTGTAGACCAGAGTAAATAATCAATTGTGTGTCTCGGTGTCGCCTCCCTCTCCATTAGGAGCCAATCCGGCTTAGGGCCCTTGGAATACACTACTGAGATTTGGGCTACCTGTGCAGCTTGGTAGTACCACCAAATATTGGGCAAAGCAAGGCCACCTTGGGTTTTGAGTCTACAAAGAATTTCTTTGGAGCATCTTCTGCCTTTGGATCCCCAGATAAATTTTAGGATGGAGGATTGGAACCACATAATTTGGGCTTTTCTGATTGGGATTGGCAGAGAACGGAAAAGATACAGCAGGCGAGGTAAGAGGGTCATTTTTATAGAATTTACCCGGCCCAGCCAGGATAGATCATATTTGGACCACATTGACATATCTGCTTTGAGTTTTTTGAACATGGGGGGGGGGTATTTGCTGGAGAATAACCTATCATATCTGCTGATTAAGTTGATTCCCAGATAAGGGATAGTGGACGAGTTCCAGGTAAACGGGAAGTGAGTTTGAATGCGTGTAAGGAGGTTCGGCGAGACGGATATGTTCATAGCGGCGGATTTTGCAACATTGACTCGGAGACCTGAGGCAACTCCAAATTGCTCCAGGAGTTTTACGATGTTGGGAGTGGAAATGAGGGGGGATGTGACAAAAAGGAGAAGATCGTCAGCAAATAGGGGACATTTATGTTCCTGAGAGCCACAAGACACTCCTCTGATGTCTGGGTTTTTTACGGATGGCTATGGCTAGGGATTCAATGGCTATGGCAAAAATCAGGGGTGATAACGGGCATCCCTGTCTGGTGCCTTTCTCGATTGTGTGTCGAATACCTGCTTTGCAATCTTACTTGGGCGCTGGGATTGGAGTAAAGGGATTTCAATGTGCCTAGGAAATTTGGACCCATACCCCACCTTCCAAAGACTGTGAAGATATACGGCCAGGTGACCGTGTCGAACGCTTTTTGTAAGGCAACGGAAAGGAGGAACCCTTCTTGTGTGGGTCCTCCATCCCATTGAGAGTTAAGGAGGGACACTATATCTATGGCTCTTCTAACTTGGTCCGGGCCCTGTCTCCCCAGGATAAAGCCTGCTTGATCCCGGTGTACATACTGAGCAATGAATGAGGATAAACGATTTGCCATTATTTTCGTTAAAAGTTTAAGATCGTTATTGATCAAAGAGATTGGGCAATAGTTGCACACCAAAGACGGGTCTTTTCCAGGTTTTGGAATGACCGAAATATATGCCAGGTTTGAGGCTTTATCCAGGGGAGTACCATGGCGAAGTGAATTGAAAAATCTTGATAAATAAGGTGCTAGAGTGTCGGAAATTTTTTTGTAGTAGCTGGCTGAAAAGCCGTCTGGGCCAGGAGCGGAACCCAGTTTGAGATTCTTTATGGTCTCCTTAACCTCTGAAGAAGAAATGGGTTGTTCAAGAAGCTCTACATGATCCCTGGAGAGTTTGGGCAGAGGTAGGGATTCCAGGAACCTCTCGATGTTTGGGGGAGGGCTGGGATTGTCGTCCTTATAGAGGGAAGCGTAAAAGTCGTGGCAGCATTCCATGATACGCTGCAGGTTTTGTGTCGGGATGCTCGATGGTAACCATATCTTGGGGAAAGCCATAAGACGTGACTTGGGTGACAATTTGGTGGCCAATTTAGATCCTATTTTATCTTTGTGCAAGTAAAACCTGGCTCCAGACCAGCAAAGGTGTTTTTCTGCCTCCGTGGTGAGGGCTAAGTTAAGCTTGATTCTCGAAGTTTCCAGATCTTGACGGGAGGATTGCGTACGTTCTTGCTTGTTACGTTTACACGACACCTGAAATTCTTTAGTGAGTTTGGTTATTTCGTCTCTATGCTCCTTTTTTAATTCGGAGGAAAATTGTATGATTTTGCCCCTTATCACTGCCTTATGGGCTGCCCACAATGTAGCAGGGGAAGTATCCTCAGTGTCGTTAGTTAGGAAGTAGTCTTTTAAATCCCGTTCCAACATGGAGCAGTGAGCTGGATTACTAAGCAGCGACTCATTGAGACGCCACTTGAATTCCTTATTTGTGTTGCAAGCGTTGCGAAGAGAGAGTGTGACCATAGAATGGTCTGAGATAGGGGGGTCTCTGATGTTGGACTTTATTGCTAACGAAACATTAGTACCACGAAGGAAAATATGATCTATCCTGGCGTATGATTTTTGCGGGGCCGAGTAGTGGGTATGGTCTTTGGTAAGGGGGTTGAGTTCTCTCCAAACATCCACTAGACCTGAGTCAAAGAGGAGTTTGGCTATCCTAATACTTTGTTTGGAGGGTTGCTTGGGTCGTGGGAGGCCAGATCTAGATTTATCTAAAGACAGGTCGAATGATATGTTCGAGTCCCCACCCAGGACTATAACTCCTTCCAGTTGTGGGGAAAGTGCGGCTAGCATTGAAGCGAAAAATTTGTCTTGACCCTTATTGGGCACGTAATACGAGACAAAGGTGTAAATCGTCTCGTCTATGGTGTCTTTTACCAGAATATATCTGCCCAAGGGGTCGGTGGTAACTTGTGACATGGAAAAATTTAAGTGTTTAGAGAAGCAGACAGCCACACCTTTCGTTTTGTTTTCCGCGTTGGAGAGATAGAATTGGGGGAAGTTTTGGTGAAGAAATGAGGGGTGGAAATATTTAGGCAAGTAGGTCTCCTGAAGCAGGAGAACCGCAAATTTTTGTGATTGATAAAGTTTGAACAATTTCCGTCTTTTAACAGGGGAATTGAGGCCCTGGACATTATGTGAAACTATAGAAAGGGGTGGAGAAGTAGTGTCATGTACAGGCATGGATCAGGTGGGAGGTACCATCTGGGAGAGAGTGGGACATACCTTGTATAGTGAGGACGATATCCGCCAAATCCTGAAAGCGTGCATGTATAGGTGACCTTCGGTAGAAAGAGGGGGAAGGAGGGGTGGAAGCTGAAAGGTAAAGAGATGGATCTGCTAGGAGAAAACATAAGAGAAGCGAGATGTCAGCAAACATAGACAACAAACAAATATTCGAAAATACCCAGATGAAGTGCGTGAACCCATTCCCGCACCTCATCCAACCCAACCCCAATACGATACGTGGAGGCACAGGACAGCCGCCCCGGCCTTCTCCAGGAGCCTAAACAAATGCTAAAGGGCTAAGCCCTAAACAATGTCCCAAGGGACCAAGTGGCACGAACCCTCCAACCACCGAACCTGCCACCGACCCTTAACAGAGGTCAGGGCCAGAGTGGTCCGGGGGTCCGGGGGTTTGGGGGGAAACCCCTTTGACAAACACAGCAGTGGGTCCAGGAAAAGGTAATGGGGGGAAGTGACTCTCCCGTATACCGGCAGTGAATCTAGGGGTAGCCCTTCTGTACAATAGGCATCAAACTTTAAATCAGGCCTAAAAATAGGGGGGCACCCCTACAAAAAAAGACATGGAAACAATAACTAGGTTAGCCTTGTGGATGACAGGACAGGTATATATATAAAAAAAAAAAACACAACAATAGCGACTTTTTGTAGAAAAATCTAATGAAAGTCAGGGCTTTCAGTTGTAGAATCTATAGGGGGCCAAAACAATGCAAGTAATAAGCACTAGCAGACATATGTTCTGCGTTTCCCAACGGTGGAGTCGTGGGTAGGGGTGCTAGTGCTAGCACCAGTTCCGATGAATAGTTGAGAGAAAAAACAAACAAAACAAAAAAAGAAAGTCAAAAGAACAAAAAGTACATCAGAGAATCCGACTGGATCAAAGGGAGTGATGTGGGTCCATACCGAACCCAGACTTGATGCTGTCATTAGGGCGGCTTGGAATCTTTGGACTTTTTGGACAAGCGCCTCATGCAGGGCGATGGGACTCAATGGTGGTGGTCTCTTAGAGGACGTATTAGGGGCCTTGCCAGTCGAAGACGAGTCGGGGTCCCGTGAGATGAGGCCAAGTTGAAGGAGGAGTTATTCACCTTCCTGAAATGATGAGAAGCCATAAGACTTAGAATTGAAAGAGAATGAAAGGCGAAATGGGAAGGACCACCTGTAGGCGATCGATTTCTAAGAGAGTGCTAGTAGGAGCGGTTTCAGCAACCTCCTATTTTGAATGGTGTAGGGCGATAAGTCAGCAAAAATTTGTATGGGGTGGCCCTGGAACGTAAGGGGCCCTTCACCCCGCGACCGTTGCATAACCTCCTCCTTAACTTTGTAAAAGTGTGGTTTGACAATAATGTCTCTTGGGAGCCCATCTTGGCGCGGGGGTTGCAGTGCCCTGTGAGCACGGTCCATTTCAAGGCGGTGATCAGGAATGTCTGGAATGAGCTCTTTAATGAATGTTTGGACCACTCGGGCCGAGTCCTGGAAGGATTCAGGGACTCCTCTGATGTGGAAATTGTATCTCCTCTAATGATTTTCGAGGTCGTCAATTTTGGAGAACGCAGTTTCAAGTTGGTCTTGCAAGTCCTGTATTCGCGCAGTGTTTTGATTCACTCTAGTTATTGTTTGATCCGCTTTATGTTCGATTGTTTCAATTCTATTTTCCAGTTGCTGTAATTCAGCTTGAATGACTGAGGTGATTTGGGTAGCAGTTTGGGAGAGACCCCTGGCTAACATGGTGCCCAACATTGCGACCATAGAGGAAAAGTCCTGAGGTGAGGGATGGGAGCCTGGTACAAAGGCCTTATTACCTCCTGGGTTAGCGGTCCTCCATAGGTGTGAGCGGCATGTCATCAAGGACCCTGCCTAGGAGGGATTCTGTGGAGGAGGGGGACAAGCAGGCGTTGGAGTTAGTATTCACTGTGGGGCCTGTCAGCCTGGCTGAGCATAGAGGTTGATCCGCTATGGTGTCTTCCTCCTCCTGTGTATCCCCTGGTGCGGCGGTGTCCGGCGCCATCTTGGATTTGGCCGCGGGTTCCGGACCCGTGTTTAAAACACAGGAGAGGTCTCTCCTAGCTGATCCTCCTGCCATCCCGGGATTCCCGGGTGTTTCCCCGTCCGCCTGAGCTGTTTGCGGCCGGGACGTAGCGGCGCTGGAGAAGCTGTGAGGTCGGGGCGGTGCGGAGCTCACGGACTATGCAGCCATCTGACGAGCTTCCGCGCATGCGCCTGGTTTATAAGATATTTCTAACTCAAAGCATGTACATAGCAAAAATTACACCCCAAAATACATTTTGCTACTCATCCTGAGTATGGCGATACCACATGTGCGTGACTCTTACACATCGTGTCCACATACAAAGGCCTAACATGCAGGGAGCGCCGTCAGGTGTTCTAGGAGCATAAATGACACTTCTAATTTCCTAACAACCTATTACATTTGTGAAGGCCCTGGAGCACCAGGACAATGGAATTACCCACAAAATGACCCCATTTTGGAAAACAAACACTCCTAAGTATATTCTATAAAGCATTATGAGTCTTTTGAGTGGTTAATTTTTTTACACAAGTCTTCAGAAAACGTGGAAAGAAAATTTAAATCTTTTTTTTTTTTTTACACAAAGTTGTCCATTTATAAGATATTTCTAACACATAGCATGTATATAGCAAAAATTACACCCCAAAACACATTCTGCTACTCCTCCTATTGTGATACCACATGTGTGAAACTTTTACACAGCCTGTCCATATACAGAGGTCCAACATGGAAGTGGTACCTTCAGGCGTTCTAGGAGCATAAATTACACATCTCATTTCGTTCCTACCTATCACACTTTTGAAGGTCCTGGAGCACCAGGACAATAGAATTACCCACAAAATGACCCCATTTTGGAAAGAAAACATCCCAATGTGTATTCTATGAGGCATGGGCTGCAAATAGGTACTCGGATACTCTGACGGGCTGGTGACAGGTACTCTGTTACTCCGACGGGCTGTGACAGGTACTCGGGTACTCCGACGGGTTGGTGACAGGCATTCAGGTACTCAGATGAACTGTAACAGGTACTCGGATACTCAGATGAACTGTAACAGGTACTCGGATACTCAGATGAACTGTGACAGGTACTCAGGTACTCAGATGGGCTGTGACAGGTACTCAAGTACTCGGGTACTCAGATGGACTGTGACAGGTACTCAGGTACTCAGATGGGCTGTGACAGGTACTCGGGTACTCAGATGGGCTGGGACAGGTACTCAGGTACTCAGATGGGCTGGGACAGGTACTCAGGTGGGCTGGGACAGGTACTCAGGTACTCGGGCACTCAGATGGGCTGTGACAGGTACTCGGGTACTCAGATAGGCTGACGGGTGCTCAGGTACTCAGATACACATATGGACTGTGACAGGTACTCAGGTACTCAGATGGGCTGTGACAGGTACTCAGGTACTCAGATGGGCTGTGACAGGTACTCAGGTACTCAGATGGGCTGTGACAGTTACTCGGGTACTCAGGTACTATGATGGGCTGACAGTTACTCGGGTACTCAGATGGGCTGACAGGTACTCAGGTACTCGGGTACTCAGATGGGCTGGGACAGGTACTCGGGTACTCAGATGGGCTGACAGATACTCAGGTACTCAGGTACTCAGATGAGCTGACAGGTACTCAGGTACTTGGGTACTCAGAGGGGCTGACATGTACTCAGGTACTCGGGTACTCAGATGGGCTGACAGGTACTCAGGTACTCAGATGGGCTGGGACAGGTACTCAGGTACTCGGGTACTCAGATGGGCTGACAGATACTCAGGTACTCGGGTACACAGATGGGCTGGGACGGGTACTCGGGTACACAGATGGACTGACAGATACTCAGGTACTCGGGTACTCAGATGGGCTGGGACAGGTACTCAGGTACTCGGGTACTCAGATGGGCTGACAGGTACTCGGGTATAGTGATGGCCGAATGGTTCACCCGGCGGTCGCTTCGCGCGGAATTTCGGCTGTTCGCGATTCGCCCGATCGGCGGACTATTGCCGCCGTTCGCCCGACGGACTTCCGTGTTTTCTGTGTAAAAGAACTTTGACCTATGATGACACATCCATCATGGGGTACAGGACAGCCAATTGAGACATTACAGCACATGGACACTTGGACATTCCCCCTAACTTATAAATACACCCGATCCGGCGGCCATTTTACATTCTTTCTTCTGTCACTATAGGGAGAGGTTGCTGTGTGGAGCAGGGAGAGATTGCAGTGACCCAAATCGCTAGCTATTTGGTACACAAAAGTTATTTTCAGGACTGGTATAGGTGTTAGGTGTAGTTCATGATATAGGTTTGAGGCAGTGCTGTGCTGTGATTGTTGCAGCAGCCTGAGTGTCTTTTGTCAGTTTAGAGAAAGGGACAGGACGGTGTGTGCTGCAGGGAGAGTCAGTTTAATCATTAGCTGTTACTATCAGGTCCACAAAAGTGCTATTCCAGTAACCAGTTATTGTTCCAGCAGCCTCTGTTTTGTCAGTTTATATAGGGACAGGCAGGAAGCTGTGTGTGAGGCAGTGAGGGTCAGTTTAATCAGTAGCTGTTACTATCAGGTCCACAAAAGTGCTATTCCAGTAACCAGTTATTGTTTCAGCAGCCTCTGTTTTGTCAGTTTATATAGGGACAGGCAGGAAGCAGTGTGTGAGGCAGTGAGGGTCCGTTTAATCAGTAGCTGTTACTATATTAGGTCCACAAAGGTTCTTTTCAGGACTGGTATCAGTGGTATGGTAATAGGCTTGTACACGTATAATATTCTTTCTTCCAAATATAGAAAGAATATTATACTTGACTGCTGCCCTTCTGCTGCAGTCTGCTAATCAGTCACAACCTACTTGTTCCACAAAGGTCCTTATAAGGACTGGTAAGGTCTAGGGTGCTACAGTACGTAGGGTTGAGTGAGGTACAGTCTGCTATTCTATAAGGACTGGTACAGGTCCACAATACATAGGGTTGAGGTGCACTACTGCTGACCGCTGCCCTATACTGCAGCAGTCCTTCATCAGTATAGGGACTGACGTACAGTCTGCTAATCAGTCACATACAACCTACTTGTTTAACAAAAGGTCCTTATAAGGACTGGTAACCTGGTGTAGCGTGCTACAGTACATAGGGTTGAGTGAGGTACAGTCTGCTATTCTATAAGGACTGGTATAGGTCCCTATACTGCAGCAGTCCTTTATCAGTATAGGGACTGATGTACAGTCTGCTAATCAGTCACACACAACCTACTTGTTCCACAAAGATCCTTATAAGGACTGGTAAGGTATAGGGTACTACAGTACATAGGGTTGAGTGAGGTACAGTCTGCTATTCTGTAAGGACTGGTACAGGTCCACAATACATAGGGTTGAGGTGCACTACTGCTGACTGCTGCCCTATACTGCAGCAGTCCTTCATCAGTATAGGGACTGATGTACAGTTTGCTAATCAGTCACACACAACCTACTTGTTCCACAAAGGTCCTTATAAGGACTGGTAAGGTATAGGGTACTACAGTACATAGGGTTGAGTGAGGTACAGTCTGCTATTCTATAAGGACTGGTATAGGTACACAATACATAGGGTTGAGGTGCACTACTGCTGACCGCTGCCCTATACTGCAGCAGTCCTTTATCAGTATAGGGACTGACGTACAGTCTGCTAATCAGTCACACACAACCTACTTGTTCCACAAAGGTCCTTATAAGGACTGGTAAGGTATAGGGTACTACAGTACATAGAGTTGAGTGAGGTACAGTCTGCTATTCTATAAGGACTGGTATAGGTCCACAATACATAGGGTTGAGGTGCACTACTGCTGACCGCTGCCCTATACTGCAGCAGTCCTTTATCAGTATAGGGACTGAGGTACAGTCTGCTAATCAGTCACACACAACCTACTTGTTCCACAAAGGTCCTTATAAGGACTGGTAAGGTATAGGGTACTACAGTACATAGGGTTGAGTGAGGTACAGTCTGCTATTCTATAAGGACTGGTATAGGTCCACAATACATAGGGTTGAGGTGCACTACTGCTGACCGCTGCCCTATACTGCAGCAGTCCTTTATCAGTATAGGGACTGATGTACAGTTTGCTAATCAGTCACACACAACCTACTTGTTCCACAAAGGTCCTTATAAGGACTGGTAAGGTATAGGGTACTACAGTACATAGGGTTGAGTGAGGTACAGTCTGCTATTCTATAAGGACTGGTATAGGTACACAATACATAGGGTTGAGGTGCACTACTGCTGACCGCTGCCCTATACTGCAGCAGTCCTTTATCAGTATAGGGACTGATGTACAGTCTGCTAATCAGTCACACACAACCTACTTGTTCCACAAAGATCCTTATAAGGACTGGTAAGGTATAGGGTACTACAGTACATAGGGTTGAGTGAGGTACAGTCTGCTATTCTGTAAGGACTGGTACAGGTCCACAATACATAGGGTTGAGGTGCACTACTGCTGACCGCTGCCCTATACTGCAGCAGTCCTTCATCAGTATAGGGACTGATGTACAGTTTGCTAATCAGTCACACACAACCTACTTGTTCCACAAAGGTCCTTATAAGGACTGGTAAGGTATAGGGTACTACAGTACATAGGGTTGAGTGAGGTACAGTCTGCTATTCTATAAGGACTGGTATAGGTACACAATACATAGGGTTGAGGTGCACTACTGCTGACCGCTGCCCTATACTGCAGCAGTCCTTTATCAGTATAGGGACTGACGTACAGTCTGCTAATCAGTCACACACAACCTACTTGTTCCACAAAGGTCCTTATAAGGACTGGTAAGGTATAGGGTACTACAGTACATAGGGTTGAGTGAGGTACAGTCTGCTATTCTATAAGGACTGGTATAGGTCCACAATACATAGGGTTGAGGTGCACTACTGCTGACCGCTGCCCTATACTGCAGCAGTCCTTTATCAGTATAGCGACTGACGTACAGTCTTCTAATCAGTCACACACAACTTACTTGTTCCACAAAGGTCCTTATAAGGACTGGTAAGGTATAGGATACTACAGTACATAGGGTTGAGTGAGGTACAGTCTGCTATTCTATAAGGACTGGCATAGGTCCACAATACATAGGTTTGAGGTGCACTACTGCTGACCGCTGCCCTATACTGCAGCAGTCCTTTATCAGTATAGGGACTGACGTACAGTCTGCTAATCAGTCACACACAACCTACATGTTCCACAAAGGTCCTTATAAGGACTGGTAAGGTATAGGGTACTACAGTACATAGGGTTGAGTGAGGTACAGTCTGCTATTCTGTAAGGACTGGTATAGGTCCACAATACATAGGGTTGAGGTGCACTACTGCTGACTGCTGCCCTATACTGCAGCAGTCCTTCATCGGTATAGGGACTGAGAGTTTGTCACAGGGTCATTTAAAAAATGACAGGCAGAGGAAGAGGCAGGCCCTTCCGCAGGGGTGGTAGGGGTAGGGCAGGAGCAACAGGCTTGAGCCAAAGTGGGAAGTTGCAGAAGGTGCGTTCAATTACTTTAAAGGACGCACCAGACTTGGTTGAGTGGCTCACTCAGCCTTACTCTTCTGCACCCTCCTCATCCTCTCGATCTGCACCCTCTTATTCACTCTCTGCTATGTGCACCCCCAAAGACACTACCACCAACAACACCACCACCACCACATACCTTCCGCTTGAGTCACAGGAATTATTTTCCGATCCATATCAAGACATTTCTGATGCGCAGCTGCTCTTGGTATTGGATCAGGAAGAGGAGGTAGCAACAACAGCTGCTCAGCAGTCTGACGACAGAACCCAGATCAGCCCAAGGAGGAGGTTGGTCCCTGGTGTTGCTGCTTACTCCGAGGTCTCTACTTATAGCGGTGGGGAAGGTGACATTGATGATGACGTGTCTAGTGATGTCACGTGGGTGCCCACAAGAGAGGAAGAGGAGGGGAGTTCAGAGGGAGATATGGACCAGCAGATAGGGAGGAGAAGCAGGAATAACTTACATTGCACAGGAGGGACAAAGCAGGCTGCAAATGTATCAGGAGCGAGTCATCGACCATGTACAGTCACATCTGGAGCTCCCAGGACACCGGCCCATGGCTCCGCAGTGTGGGCTTTTTTTAACGTGTCCGCTGCTGACAATAGCGTTGCCATCTGCAATCTTTGCAGTCAACGCATTAGTCGCGCTAAGCCCAACACTCACCTAGGGACGACTGCCTTAAGAAGGCACATGAGCAGCCATCACCGAGCCCAGTGGGAGCAACGGAACACACAAAGCCACACTCCAGGCTCTCACCGTCCAGCCTCGTCTTCTACTTCTCCTTCTCCTCTCTCCTCACAATTGTCCTCCACTCCACCTTCCATCACGCCAAGCTCAAGTTTTTCTGCAAAAAGGCAGGCTTTCGTGGGCCTAATGTTCGAGTGTAAAAAAATGATGACGCCGGATAACCCTCTTGCCCAGCGGTTGACGGCTGGCTTGTCAGAACTCATAGCCCGCCAACTACTGCCATATAAACTGGTGGACTCGGAGGCCTTTCGTAAATTTGTGGCCATTGGAACACCACAATGGAAGGTCCCAGGAAGGAAGTATTTCTCACAGAAGGGCATCCCAGAGCTATATGGCCATGTTCAGCGGCAAGTGAATGTATCTCTGGCACACAGTGTCGGTGCCAAGATACATCTGACCACAGACACGTGGTCTAGCAAACACAGACAGGGAAGGTATATCACTTTTACTGCCCACTGGGTGAACCTTCTGACGGCCGTCAAGCATGTAACCTGTGGCACCCGTGTAGATTTGGTTTTACCGCCACGGATTGCATGCAGGCCTGGCTCTTCTTCTCCTCCTCCTCCTCCTCCTCCTACTCCATCCTCCTCCCTCTCCTCCTCGGCTGACTCCTCCTTTTCTGCTGCTAGCGTCTCTTCCGCTGCGCCGCCCAAGCTCCCCAGAACCTATTCGACATGCCAGGTGAGACGTTGCCATGCCGTGCTGCGTCTGTTGTGCCTGGAAGCCAAGAGCCACACTGGCCCGGCACTCCTTTCAGCTTTGCGTTCACAGGCAGATCAGTGGCTAACAGCGCTCAATTTGACAGTTGGTAAAGTGGTGTGTGACAACGGTGCCAATCTGCTTAGCGCATTGAAACAAGGCAAAATCCCACACGTGCCATGCATGGCACACGTCTTAAACTTGGTTGTGCAGCGATTCGTTGTCAAATACCCTGGGGTCCAGGACATCGTGCGGCAGGCAAGGAAAATCTCGGCCCATTTCAGAAGATCTTACATGGCCATGGCTTGCCTTTCTGACATTCAGCGGCGACACAATCTGCCGGTCAGACTTCTTATTTGCGATTGCCCGACGCGATGGAACTCAACTTCTATATGCTTGATAGGCTGCTCCAGCAGAAATGTGCAGTTAACGTCTACGTGTATGAACTCTGCGGCAGAACAGGTTCTGGGGAGCTGGGGTTTTTTTCACCGTGCCAGTGGCTGCTCATGCGCGACACATGCAGACTTCTGCGGCCATTTGAGGAGATCACCAAACTGGTCAGTCGCAGCCATGGTGCCATCAGTGACATGGTACCTTATGCCTTCTTTATGGAGCGTGCATTGCGTCGTGTCATTGATCAAGCTGTGGAGGAGCAGGAGCGGGAAGATGAGGAAGTCGCAATGCTGGATGAATTCCCAGGGGGGGGCTACTCTATCTGAGACAAGTCAACAACAGGAGTCTGAAGAGGAGTCAGAGGAGGATGGTGCCGGGGCAGATGAGGAGGAGCAAGAAGAGCATGCTTTAAACCTTTCTGGGACCCCTGTTGTTGTGCGTGGATGCGGAGAGGAGAATGAAGAGGACGACATTATCCTGGATGATGAGCAGGAGCCAGGCCACCACACCGCTTCCAGTTTAGTGCAAATGGGGGCCTTCATGCTCCAGTATTTTAATAGGGACCCCCGTATAAAAAGCATAAGGGTCAAGGACCAGTACTCGGTGGCAACGTACTTAGACCCCCGGTACAAACACAAAATGGCAGAAATGCTACCAACATCACAGAGGGCTGTCAGAATGCAGCACTTCCAGGCCTTGCTTCGAGAAATGCTGCATTCTGCTTTTGCGTGCCCTGGCAGAGGAGCAATTCCCGCTCCCAGAGAAGGAGTTGCGGGTACCAATCCAACAGCGCCTGCAAGAAGAGGCCGGTTTGAAGATGTGTTGGTGACTTCGGATATGAGGTCATTCTTCCAGCCGACCCATCGACAGGTGTCATCCGGATCCAGCATCAGGGAACACCTAGACCGCCAGGTGTCCGACTACATTGGGTTAACGGCCGATGTGGACGCTCTGAGGAGTGATGAACCCCTGGACTACTGGGTGGGCAGGCTTGACCTCTGGCCAGAGCTTGCCCAATTTGCAATCGAACTGTTGGCTTGGCCCTCATCCAGTGTCCTGTCCAAAAGGACGTTCAGCGCAGCAGGGGGGATCGTGACCGATAAGCGTACTCGCCTAGCTCACGACAGTGTTAACTACCTCACATTTCTAAAAATGAATGAGGCATGGATCTCGGAGGAATTCAACACATGTGACCAGTAGACCATGTATATGTCTATAAACAATTTTTTTAATCGAGCACACAGACCTTCTTTCTTCATTTGGCTCACTTCCTTGTCCAAAAAAAGCACACCGTACTATATGCCCATACCCTCCTCTTTGAACAGGTTGAGCGGTGTCATATTTCTACTGGGGCTGCTTATTATGAGGGGCTCCCACCATCCCTGTGCTGACTTCCTCCTGGGGCTGCTTATTATGAGGGGCTCCCACCATCCCTGTGCTGTGCTGACTTCCTCCTGGGGCTGTACCTCTGCTGTGCATATTATGAGGGGCTCCCACCATCCCTGTGCTATGCTTATTATGAGGGGCTCCCACCATCCCTGTGCTGTGCTGACTTCCTCCTGGGGCTGCTTTTTATGAGGGGCTCCCACCATCCCTGTGCTGTGCTGATGTAACGGTCGTTCCCAGAACCCAGTGACTCGTGGTAGGCCTGCCCACGTTGTCTCTTCGTTTAGAGCCAATAGGTACCCATGGGCGCGCGTTGGCGCTGACGAACGCTTACGTTTAGGTACGAACGGGCGCACGCGGGTGCGCGGTATGGTGAACGAGCGCACGCGGGTGCGCAAGGGCTCGAACGGGCGCACGCGGGTGCGCGGGCGCACGAACGGCTGCACGATCTTGCACGGGCACGCTCAGACTGACCGTGCGACCGTTCTTGGCGCCCAAAGGGCTATTTAAGGAACCTGTTGCAGTCTCCCGGTGCTGTCCAGTCTACAGCGTTCCCGTGAGTGTGTCTCTGTGTAACCTGATTGTTCCTGCCTCTGATCTACCCGGTTTGTTCCTGTTTACTCCTGCTTGCTGCCAGCCCTGACCTTCGGACCTCCTGACCACGCTCCTGCCTTCTCCTTCGGTACCTCTGCTGCCTGCCTGTTGACGACCCGGCCTGTGTTTGACCCTTCTGTTTGCCTGCTGATCCAGTTGTTTCCTGTGACCACCGCTGCCTGTAGCCAGCCGTTCCTGTGCTCCAGTCCTGCACCTGCTGCCAGCCGCTGACCTCCTCTCAGCTGTTCCGTTACCATCCTCTGCAGTCCAGCTCCAGGGCCTACCAACCATCACGGACTTGGCACTTGTGCCCTCTGACCTCTAGAGTCCCTGTTCTCACTCTCAGGGGATCTCGAGCCAGAGGTCCACGAGAGGCCGCTCCCTGCACTTTGGGCTCCTTCCACCAGGTACGTGACAGTACTGGACAGCCATGTCCGAGCCCTCGCAGGGAGCCTCTCCTATGGACGAGCTCTGCCGCCATCTTGCAGGACTTACTCAGGCGGTAAAGAGCCTACAAGAAGGCTACAGCCAGTTGGAAGAACGCGTCCAGGCCCTGTCTACCTCCACGCCAGCCGTCTCCGGGACTCCTGCTGCACCTTCTGTGATGATGTTGCCACCAGAACCCAGGGTACCTACTCCCGAGAGATTCTCCGGCCATCGGGGAAGTTTCAGGGCTTTCCGTAATTCCTGTGAGCTTTACTTTGGGCTTCAACCAAGGACCTTCTCCCTCGAATCCACCAAGGTGGGATTCGTTATCTCCTTGTTGTCTGGCGAACCCCAATCCTGGGCTCACCGTTTATTGGAGAAGAAGGATCCATCCCTTAACACTCTGAGCACCTTTTTCCTGGCCATGTCCCAACTTTATGAGGATCCACAATTATCTGCCACCGCAGAAGCAGCTCTACATTCGCTGCAACAAGGCCGTAGGCCCGTGGAGGACTATGTAACGGAATTTAGGCGTTGGAGTGCCGACACAGACTGGAATAATGCAGCACTCCGCTACCAGTTCCGTATGGGACTTTCAGAACCCCTGAAGGACGAGTTAGCCCGAGTAGGCACCCCCGAGACCTTGGAAGCGCTTGTGGACTTGTCTATCCAAATTGACAGACGCATCAGAGAGCGTCGTTTGGAACGCTCCACTACCTCCTCTCGTCCAGTGTGGATGCTACCCCGGGTTTCCAACCCCTCTCACCCAGCTTCTTCCAGTTCTACCACAGTGCCCCAGGATCTTCCTGAACCCATGCAGCTGGGTCTGCTCAGACCCTCCTTGACGCCTGAGGAACGCCAGCGCCGTCGGGCAGGAAATCTCTGCCTATACTGCGGAGAACCAGGACACTTCGTGCGCACTTGCCCAGCTAAACTCCGTAAGTGCCTTTCCATGTACCCTGTCCCCACCGTTGACTTTTCAAGTAGTTCCTCTCATTTGACTTTACCCATTCTTTTGCAGCTCCCAGGAGGGAATATCCGAGTCAACGCAATTATTGATTCGGGAGCCTGCAGCGGATTCATTGACCTGACCTTTGCCACAGGACATAACATCCCTCTTCGGCCCAGGGCAAAGGGTCTTTCTGTACATCTGGCCGATGGGTCAACTCTCAAATCCGGCCCAGTAGTTCAAGAAACCTTGCCGTTACTTACCACCATTGCCGGGATCCACCAAGAATTACTAAGCTTGGATGTCATCACATCCCCTTTATTTCCTGTCATATTAGGCATACCTTGGCTAAAGGCCCATAACCCCCAGATTGATTGGACTACCGGAAAGGTAACTTTCCTCTCTCCCTACTGTCTCCAACATTGTTTGCCGGAAACCAACCAAGCCTCTTCTTCCTCTTTACTCTGTCTAGAGATAGACGCAGAAGCCCGTCAAGCTGTGCCCCCAGCCTACCACAGTTTTTTGGATGTTTTCAGCAAGAAGGGTGCTGAGGCCTTACCCCCTCACAGGCCATACGATTGCCCAATTGAACTGCTCCCAGGTGCAGAGATTCCTTTTGGAAGAATTTTCCCTTTATCAGAGACAGAGTTGGTAGCCTTGAAGACCTATCTGGATGATAGTCTGAGAAAGGGATTTATTCGCCCTTCTACCTCCCCGGCTGGCGCAGGAATCTTTTTCGTGGAGAAAAAGGACCGATCTTTACGCCCCTGTGTGGACTATCGGGCTCTCAATAAAATCACCATAAAGAATCGTTACCCCCTGCCACTCGTGCCTGAACTATTCCAAAAGCTGGGGTCTGCAGCCATCTTTTCCAAGTTGGATCTTAGAGGGGCCTACAACCTTGTTCGTATTCGGAGTGGAGATGAATGGAAGACCGCTTTCCGTACTCGCTTCGGCCACTTCGAGTACTTGGTCATGCCTTTTGGCCTTTGTAACGCCCCCGCCACGTTTCAACATTTTATAAACGATGTTTTGAGAGACTATTTGGACCTATTTGTTATCGTGTATTTGGATGACATCCTGATCTTTTCTCCCTCCCTGGCGGAACATCGGGAACACGTCAAAAAGGTGCTGTCCCGTCTTCGTCTTCATGGACTATATGCTAAACCAGAAAAATGCATCTTTGAACAACGCAGTATCCAATTTCTTGGTATGATCATTTCAGTAGACGGCATCGAGATGGATCCCCAGAAGATCGCAGCCATTCGAGATTGGCCGGCGCCCACAGACAGAAAAGGGGTGCAACGGTTTATTGGTTTTGCGAACTTTTACAGGAAATTTATTAAAGGATTCTCCACCATCATTGCACCTATTACTAGTCTGACCAAACAGGGCTTGAAATTCCAATGGTCTCCCGAAGCCCAAAAGGCTTTTTCCACACTAAAGGACCTGTTCGTTTCTGCCTCCATCCTTAAGCATCCCGATCCAACCTTGCCATACATCCTGGAGGTTGATGCCTCCGAGATAGCGGTCGGGGCGGTGCTTTCCCAAAGACATGGACCAAGATCTCTTTTGCATCCGGTGGCATTCTTTTCCCGTAAGCTTTCCGAGGCAGAAAGCAACTACGATGTTGGAGATCGGGAATTATTAGCCATCAAGGTGGCCCTTGAGGAGTGGCGTTATCTGCTGGAGGGAGCAGCCCATCCAATTCTTATCTTCACGGACCATAAGAATCTGGAATACTTGAAGTCTGCCAAGAGGTTAAAACCCCGTCAGGCCAGATGGGCACTTTTTTTTTCCAGATTCTTTTTTCATATAACCTACCGGCCAGGATCAAAGAATACGAAGCCGGATGCCTTGTCCCGTATGTTTAACGAACCCGAAGCCTCCCCACATCCGGACACCATCCTGTCATCAGGGAATTTTCTCTTGCTTCAAGGGAGCTTGTTGTCCCAGATTAAGCAGGCATCTGCTAGCACCATTCTGCCACCCGGCATCACCCTCCTGGCCAAGGACGGACTCCTCTGGTACCAAGACAAGATCTTTGTCCCTCAGGAAGTGCGGGTCCCCGTCCTCAGTTCTTGTCATGACCACTCGTTGGCAGGCCATTTCGGAGTCCATAAGACCTCGGAGTTACTCCAACGGACATTCTGGTGGCCACAATTAAGGCCGGACTGTAAAAAGTATGTGGAGGCATGTATCACCTGTATTCAGAATAAGGGGAGCAGATCCAGGGCGTGGGGTTTGCTAAAGCCACTTCCGGTCCCTGATAGACCGTGGCAGATGTTATCAATGGACTTCATTGTAGAACTGCCTCTTTCCGAAGGCTTTTCCACAATCTTTGTGGTTGTGGATAGATTATCAAAGATGGCCCACTTCCTTCCAATGAAGGGCACCCCTTCCGCCTCGGAAACAGCCGGGATTTTTATCAAAGAAATTGTAAGACTGCATGGCATTCCTGCAAATATCACTTCGGACCGGGGAGTGCAGTTCACATCCAGATTCTGGAGAGCTCTTTGTGGAGTCCTGAAAATCGATCTGTGCTTTTCTTCCGCCTACCATCCTCAAACTAATGGACAAACTGAGCGAACTAACCAAACTTTGGAACAGTACCTGCGCTGTTTCTCTTCGTTCTCCCAGGATGATTGGGCCCCCTTACTACCCTTAGCCGAGTTCGCTTATAACAACTCCGTTCACTCGGCTACGAAACAATCTCCGTTCTTCGCGAACTACGGTTTCCATCCCTTGTTCCTGTCTAACGAGTTTCCGGAATGCTCGGTTCCTGCAGTTCAGAAGAACCTTGACTTCTTTAGGTCCAATAATAAGCTCCTACAGGAAACCATGACTAAGACTCAGAAGTACAACAAGGAGGTGTTTGACAAGAGAAGAAGGGGAGAACTTAACCTCAAAGTCGGGGATCAGGTCTGGCTATCCACTCTAAACCTGAGGTTGGCATGCCCTTCCAAGAAATTGGGTCCAAAATTTGTGGGCCCTTTTCCTGTAGTTAAGAAGGTGAATGATGTGGCGTTTGAGCTAAAGTTGCCAGAAACCTTCCGGATTCACCCTGTCTTCCACGTGGCTCTCCTCAAGCCGGCCGTCCCTGATCCCTTTGTCAGTCGGAAGATGGCTCCACCAGAACCCGTGATCATTGATGGGGAGGTCGAGTATGAGGTAAAATCTATCGTAGATTGCAGGCGAAGACGCAATCAAATTCAATTTCTGGTGAAATGGAAGGGGTACGGGCCTGAAGAAAACTCGTGGGAGCCTGAGTCCAATATCCATGCCCGGAGGCTGATACTTTCTTTTAAGAGATCTCATCCGGAGAAGATGGCACAGTTGGGCATCCGGAGGCTGCCCCTTGGGGGGGGGCAATGTAACGGTCGTTCCCAGAACCCAGTGACTCGTGGTAGGCCTGCCCACGTTGTCTCTTCGTTTAGAGCCAATAGGTACCCATGGGCGCGCGTTGGCGCTGACGAACGCTTACGTTTAGGTACGAACGGGCGCACGCGGGTGCGCGGTATGGTGAACGAGCGCACGCGGGTGCGCAAGGGCTCGAACGGGCGCACGCGGGTGCGCGGGCGCACGAACGGCTGCACGATCTTGCACGGGCACGCTCAGACTGACCGTGCGACCGTTCTTGGCGCCCAAAGGGCTATTTAAGGAACCTGTTGCAGTCTCCCGGTGCTGTCCAGTCTACAGCGTTCCCGTGAGTGTGTCTCTGTGTAACCTGATTGTTCCTGCCTCTGATCTACCCGGTTTGTTCCTGTTTACTCCTGCTTGCTGCCAGCCCTGACCTTCGGACCTCCTGACCACGCTCCTGCCTTCTCCTTCGGTACCTCTGCTGCCTGCCTGTTGACGACCCGGCCTGTGTTTGACCCTTCTGTTTGCCTGCTGATCCAGTTGTTTCCTGTGACCACCGCTGCCTGTAGCCAGCCGTTCCTGTGCTCCAGTCCTGCACCTGCTGCCAGCCGCTGACCTCCTCTCAGCTGTTCCGTTACCATCCTCTGCAGTCCAGCTCCAGGGCCTACCAACCATCACGGACTTGGCACTTGTGCCCTCTGACCTCTAGAGTCCCTGTTCTCACTCTCAGGGGATCTCGAGCCAGAGGTCCACGAGAGGCCGCTCCCTGCACTTTGGGCTCCTTCCACCAGGTACGTGACAGCTGACTTCCTTCTGGGGCTGCTTATTATGAGGGGCTCCCACCATCCCTGTGCTATGCTGAAATCCTCCTGGGGCTGCTTATTATGAGGGGCTCCCACCATCCCTGTGCTGTGCTGACCCTCTCCTGGGGCTGTACCTCTGCTGTGCATATTATGAGGGGCTCCCACCATCCCTGTGCTATGCTCATTATGAGGGGCTCCCACCATCCCTGTGTTATGCTCATTATGAGGGGCTCCCACCATCCCTGTGCTATGCTGACTTCCTCCTGGGGCTGCTTACGGTGCAGGTGTCAGTGCTGTATATCACGGTGCTGATGTCAGTACTCTCTATCACGGTGCTGCTGTCAGTGCTGTATATCACGGTGCAGGTGTCATTGCTGTATGTCACGCTGATGCTGTCAGTGCTATCTATCACGGTGCTGCTGTCAGTGCTGTATATCACGGTGCTGGTGTTAGTGCTTTATGTTACGCTGCTGATGTCAGTGCTCTCTATCACGGTGCTGCTGTCAGTGCTGTATATCACGGTGCTGGTGTTAGTGCTTTATGTCACGCTGCTGATGTCAGTGCTCTCTATCACGGTGCTGGTGTCAGATGACTCTATCACGGTGCAGGTGTCATTGCTGTATGTCACGCTGCTGGTGATCATCTCCTGCACCCTCTTCTTTGCCTACCCTGGTCCCTGACCTTCCCTCTCCTCCATTGCCTTCATGCGCTCCACAGTCCTAAATTGTCACAACAATTTCCCATATAAAAAAAGAATGCTTGTAGTTGTCGATCCCAGATTCACCTCATACATGTGTTATGTCATTGGCCATGTGGTGGGACTATGTTTGCACAGCTATTAATTATTTTGTGGCTGCAAATTTGACCTGTAGATTTGCAAAGTTCGCCTCCCATTGAAGTCAATGGGGCCCGTCGCGAACGTTCCGGTTTGCGAACTATCGGCCGCGTTCGCGAAACGTCCCGTCGGAAGTTCGTCCATCATTACTTGGGTACTCAGATGGGCTGTGATGGGTAATGACAGGTACTTTGATGGGTGGGGACAGGTACTTTGATGGGTGGTGACAGATCCTCTTTATTGGGGGGGGGTAATCAGTGTGTGTTGGTGTACACTGAGCGGTAACGAGATGTTACCGCAATCTCCTCCTCACACACGATCAGTGTGTGAGGAGGAGAACCCGGTAACATCTCCTTTGTTTACATTCTGTGACCGGCTGTGATTGGACACAGCCGGTCACGTGGTAAAGAGCCAATTTCATTGGCTCTTTACTGCGATTGGGGTTGGGCTGTGTCAGGGTGACAAGCCGCATCCCCGATCGGCACTCTGCACGTGCCCTAGGCGCGTGCACAAGCCCTATAATGGCACAGTACATGTGACCGGCTGTGATTGGACACGGCCAGTCACATGTATCGAGGGGGTCGATGGGGAGGAAAATCCCACAGATTGGGGATGGGCTGTGTCCGAGGGACACAGCTCATCCACGATCGCCACGCTGTGGGCCCCCGGGGGCCCGCAGGAGCGGCGCAATACTGAGGCCATCATATGAGGTCCACCCAGGATGGGAGATCCCATCTGTGGCCGTCATATGACTATGGCCGGGTATTGAAGTGGTTAAAAGAATATTACACTTTTATTATATCACTTTAAGCATTATTAAAATCACTGCTCCCGGCCGTTTTTAAAACTTTTTTTTGCATTGATACATGTCCCCTGGGGCAGGACCCGGGTCCCCAAACACTTTTTATGACAATAACTTGCATATTAGCCATTAAAATGAGCACTTTTGATTTTGAACGTTCGAGTCCCATAGACTTTAATAGGGTTCTAAAGTTCACGCGAATTTTAGGTCTGTTCGCAGGTTCTGGTGCGAACCGAACTGGGGGGTGTTCGGCTCATCCTTATTGCCTATACACTTTAACTATTTCATGCATAGTATGCGCTGTCCATGTACTGTTGATGCATTCCTCCCAACCACTTTTAACAGCAATTCCTGATCATTGTTTTCTGACATTGGGGAATCCTCCAGCTGTCGGAAAATACAATAGCGCAACGAAAGGGGAATCAGAATTAGTGTTGATGGGGGAATCAACCCATGGTGGAAGGAAAGAAAATTGCATAATCTATGGCCTACCTTAATCAATAGTCCTGCTGGTGTCTCTGTGAGGGGTTATCTATATAAAGGAT